>NW_027181673.1:7515000-10015000 GCF_028537555.1 Battus philenor
GCTTGTGTTTCCATTATTAGCGCGGCTTGTACTTGGTAAAATATTCGTATTCGCATATACTCGTACATATATGCGTATACTAGCGGGGATGTATACGAACTTATTTGAATGAATGCAAAGCTTCACAAACTTTTTACGACAACCGTTAATGGAAATGTTCGAGTTCAGTGAATAAAACTTTAGTTTTATTAATATGGATTTGTTTTTAAAAAGGTATTCTTAAAATCATGACTTCTTTTTATTTTATTAACATTTAAATATAATTTTCGTTAATATTTTTTCAAACAATAATGTTTGTCTTTTATCTTCTAAAGCATACCAATTACAAGCCGACAACTAAATTATAACAAAGTGTATAAATTTATAGTGATGTTTTGATGTTTATAATCATATTGAATATATGGGTACGATATCTGACCAATGTAACTTTTGTATTAGAACACCCAAGGAAACATAAACGCAGTCACTCTTGGTAAACAATAGCGCCGCTCCATACTGGTAGAAATGAAACTGTTCAACAAGACACGGAGCGAGTTAACGCGCAAATCCACTGATAATGATATATCAATATTAATATTTATTCATTTTCCTAACATCAGAATTACATTACAAATTACCTCGTAACAAAGTACTTTACTATTGTACTACGAGACAGCTTCTGCTATTAGGCAGATCTTGTAGAGTGAATAAGGTTGATATAACATTTTTAAACAACTGGAAATTCACTGTGCCTTTCAGCAGTCACCTCTACTATACAACAGGAGACGCATATCATAAGTCGATTAAGAAAATAGTGTAGGGTAGAATACACGTCATATCTGTAATCTTATATTGATTCTGCTAATGCCATTTAGGCAGCAGTGAGGGACTTTTAAAAACAGTAATCTTTTGAATACCAAAATATGACCTATTACCACTTACAGTTTGCCGAGAGATAACAGACTAAGTTTATAAAATAAAAATTCTCAATAAAAAAAATTGTCTGTTCTGAAGTATTAGACATACTGCACATAAATGTCCCATACAAATTAGTTTCACGCTGCGTCTATCAAAAGTGTCTTTTAATACAGGCAAAACAGTTATATTGTCCGTACAAGTGCAAGTTTTGACAAAACATGTCAACGATTATATCTTCTGGAAGAAACTACCTTAACTTTTTAAATACGAAATTCTATTGTCACATATACGTCTTCATTATCGCTTGTAAAATTTAATCTTAATACTTATAATCTTATTAACACCGCAGTACCAGTTTGCTCATCTTGAGCTATTTATTAGACTGCCATAAGTGAAAACTGGTTATTCGCCATCGGTCTACTAGCTTAGAGTTTAAGGTTTACATAACAAAGACCAGTTATCATGGCGATTTTTGGGAGAGGTCAATGGGCGTACAGTGGGCGTCTATTGACTGAAAAGAAAAAAGAAAGTTTATACTTTTATTACATAAACAATCATCAGAGAAAAGTTTTATGCCATCATGACTATTGCGTATAATGGCTAATCGTAGATAATTTTTGAATAAATATTTAATGTAATCTCTGATGGTATGATTCTTTGTAAATTGTAAATAATATTTTTTTTAGTAGTATGGTATCTTATCTCTATCTAATCTCTCTTCTACTTTATTAAGGATTTTGTACCGCCGAGAAACTAGTCTGTTTATTTTAGGCTTTCCTAAGATCAGGACGCGTTTGGAACGCTTGTACCTTTGAGATGAAACATGCCAATACAAGGAAGCTCAATCTGATTCTAGTTTTTAGTTTAAATTGGACTCTTCCGGCATTCCCCTCATGACATTCACAAGTGGTCGCTGTAAATGATGATGGTAATGTAACGAATAAATGAATATACTCTCGTCAGTTAGTACTGTGTTAGTTATGTAATGAAACTTTTGCCTTATATTATTTGGTTATAGGTGTTTAAGCATTAAAAAAGAAATTGTATAGCCAGCCTGTTGTCATTAAATCCAATAATAACAATAAACCAAACAATTGTAATAATAATCAATGGTTTTTGAAATGGTACGGTAATGATAATAAGAAGAAGAGTTTAAAAAATTTGTAATGCTACTTATTAATATAATTATTTTTTTACTACCTATCTCTGCTGATTTTTTACTGCCAGAAGTGTTGTTTTCCAGAGTGATCACTTTTACAGAGTGATTGGAAATTGGTGTAAAACTTTAAAGCTCTTTGTTCATAATTGAGCTATATATTTATCCTTGTAAAATGTTTGCACCAATCCAAGCCAGTCACTCTTTATGACATTATAAGCGCGACGTGCTGTGAATCGGTATCTAGTATAAAAATATTAACAGAGTTATAAGCTTTCGTATAAAACTATGTTAACAAAAAACGTAAAAAAAATCAATTGTTTGAAGCAAAGAGGTACTTAACGAGAAGAGTTCGACAAAGCTCGTTTCCTCTCAGGCTTTAAATAGAAAGCCGATACAGTGTTGCACAAGATTGATGGAACTATCTCGAACGAGATCGGGGACTGCACGAAACCACCGAACGGTGAAATGCAATGTTGCGAAACGTCCTGCCCGATGCTAGTTAAATTAAATTTGTTTTCCTTGTTTTACCGCTCTGCTATTCTAGCGACCAGAATTATTTCCTGGTCTAATTAAAATCAATTAAAAATTAAATTCAATTTTCGTATGTAAATACTACAATTTCACAACTACTGCATGTCTGATTCAAAAATTTTTAATAACACCTACAATGCAATACGCAATTTAAACAAATATTTTAACCTCCTCTACTCAGGTATTCGTTTTACAATTGCGCGTGATATATATAGACAGTTTTTTTTATAATAATTTAATAAAATTTGTGTTTAATAAAATTTTTAAAAGAATATATGTTTTCATCGATAAAATGGTAACAGTGATTTAATTATTTACTCTGTACGGGTTATCTATGGAAGTGATAAAAATGGAACCCAAGTGTTATTAAAATTTGTGCCCGGTTCATCCCGAAATAAAAACATTGTCACTTTCTATGCGAATAATATGAGAATTTAATTTGTATAAATCATATAATTTACCGTTATTATCAATCTTTGCTATAGGGTCTAGGCCGGTACTGCGAAGGTCAACAGTAGCCAATGGCTATTTGTGTTTTTGAGTATGTGTTGTTTGTATGTACATTTTTTGATTACTTCTGAACATTATATCATTAACTGAAATTATTTAAGACGGTTTCTTATAAAAAGTTTGACCTCGAACATTTTTTTAACTCAAGACGTGACTAGAACTCGCGTCGCAAACCGGATATTACTTTTCGCGAGAATATTTTAATGAGATAAATATTTTTAAACCACAAATATAACTGTTTATTAAGACCTTTAATCCGTGAAAAGGCATTTTAACGTCATCGATAACTGCACTGCAAGTAAATGAACAGTAAACAAAAACAAAAATTCGAACATTGATTGCTTCTGTTCAGATGCACCGCAACGGCTACAGAAAAAAAATAAAACAATGAACCTTTAACAGTAATTAAAAAGCTCGCAAAAAGCATGCCGCGTTCCCACTCAATATAGGTGCGGAAATTACTGAACGGCGAAAGCGCAACTTGTTTCATATTACAATCAATTTTCACCACTTTTCGATTCGTTCAGTTGCGGTTTGGTAACACTTAAATCGTACAAACATAATCCTTTTGCATAAAGCTGCTAATTGGATGGGTTAATTGGGGCATATCTGTTTCAAACGCCTCACCTGTTACAGCCTGTTTGTCTCACGGCTTGATTAGGAACGAAGGTCTTGTATTTTCATGCTAAATTGATTTGACGTACTCGTAATGCCATTGTTTTAATAGATATAAGAGATTTAATACTTTAAATTTATGGTTAATTCTCCACAGGTTTCATTAACTCATCTGAGTTAAGATTTAGATTTTTTAATACCGAAATATCTACAGCTATTCTAAAACGCCGCCACGCCGTCTTATAGATAAATGATACGCGTAACGTAAACTTTATGTAGTGTTCCTTAAAAATACACACAATAAAGATCAAACAAATAGAAATCGAAATGTAATATTGTTAATATAATCATAACTACAATATAACTTGTACCTGTGTTCGTAATAAACAGTTTCTATCAAACTGAAAACTCATTTTAACAAGTCTCAATGACAAGTTGTCCAATTCCCTCGCAAAGTTCGATATTAATTTAAACGGAATCACTTTTCACGGCGAGATTTCTCTCATAAAAGCATGACTCAAAATCAATGCGTAACAGTGGTATAACTTATTTATTCATATGTACTTTTATTTCGGAATTTGATTTTTCATAAAACAAACAAGAATCACAAATAAATTATTATACTTAACATTGATATAACCGTAGGCAGAAAATAAGTTGTGTGCCCCCGTGCCCATGGCAAGAATTAACTTTTGTTATGGGCACCGGAGATACCTAAATCATAATAATATTATCAGAAAACTTAAGAGTTCACAATAAGTAACAAAAATTTAAAAGGAAAAATAGTACATCGGCTACTAAAGAATACATGGGTTGTGTAATATGTGACATGTATTTAAAATTAGAAATTTACAGTGATTCTGTGTTTTCGTAATTAAGACAGCGAATTTATATTTCATATATATTAATAATTTTTACCTTAGAGAGGTTTTTAATGGTAAGTATTTTAAATTTTAAAACTAAGGGACTTTATTATTTTATTACGTAATTTTTTTTAAGAACTTGTCGATAGAATGTGGTAAGGGTTAAGCCTCGGAATATCTCTGATAACTAGTGTATAAAATTGCATTAGCAATAAAGTTTCGTGTGGCAAGTAAGACGGGGGAACTAAACTAGTAATTGGTATAAGCCTTTAGTTGAGCTGCCTATAGTTAATAACTTAAATACTATATGAACCTACAACTTTCAGACTTTACTTAACTTCTGGTAAATTACGTATAATTCTATGAACTATTTCAACAAAAATTTCCAAATAAAAATGTTCTTTTACTACTATGTACTTAAAGAATTTACTATATAACGAATTCATGGTCTTTTGTAAAGATTTAAATTCAACAGATATCTAGTTTTTCCTTCTCACACCCTAAGCTAATTTGTGGATGACATCAATCTTTTGCATTCATTGTCCTAAGATATTTCTTCACAATGTTTTCTTTTACTCTATGTAGAAACAGGCATTTTTAACCTGTGCACCTCTTAGACCAAATCGTGACTGAATAATTAATTATCTACCACTGCAATATACTATACATTTCGATTTATACATCGTTAGCATATATCTTGTTTTTTGAAATTATTCACGATGAAGTACATAGAGTGCGGTCACTATTTCCGTAGATAGATAACTCATACAATATTTACCTGAGCGAAAGATTCGCCTCAATCCCTGTTATTCCGTAATTAAATTTATGTTCGCTTCAAACTGGAACTTATTGTTTCGCAGCTTAACAGAGTTTGAAAGTGCAGCCACAGCAATACATACGTAGCCTAAACTTTGTGAAAATGTGAATTACCTTGTTAAAAAGCTAACTTGAAGTTTGAATTTTAAAAAATAAGACTAGAATTTCTATATTTATTTTATACCAGTGATGACTTACGGCACTGAAACGCGGTCTCTTATTTCGCGCATGATTGACAAGTTCACTTTCGATCAAAAAGCTATGGAGAAGATTATGCTCCGGATTTATTTTCAAGGATAAAGAAGATCCATAGAGAAATCAAAGTAATCAATATAATCCAGCGATTGGCCATTTCAAATGGCATTGGGCAGACCATACAGAGCGCAGGTCAGATCGTCGCTGTGACTTTAAGGTTTTGAAATGGCGATAGATTATGTGATCAATGAAAGAGAAAGATAAAAAAGAGCATGAAAAAATCAATGAAGAAAATAAACGAGCCTGTCCTTTCTAAAGATAGACGAGAGACCCCACATGCCGGGAGCCGCTAAAAAAAAAAGAAATGGAGATCACAGACCGACTAGCGCAACATACTACGTCTATACACAAGGTGGACTGGTGGCCCTGTTAAGGTTGTCGGGAGGTGTTAGATGCAGGCTATTCATAACTGGTCCCATTGTAAATCTCAGGAACCTATGTCCAACAGTAGACGTCTTACACCTGAAATGATGAAAGCCAATCTCGTTAAAATAAACAAAGATCGAATTGGGCATTCAAATGGTAAGCAATACGTTCCAAAGTATCATCACTTGGAGACACAGATTCTTATAAATTTACACTAGCTTATTTATTTACCCAAATCACACATAATAATGCTCATTAACTACCCTTTAATCGTAGATTTAGATGCTATGGTAATACCTATATTTAGGGTTTTTATCATAAGAGTCTCATGATCGGTTGATAATTCTGAATGTCTGAATCTTATTACTTAAGCTAGTACAGCCATAATGGTTTTCTTTAAACAGCACAAGCGTGTACTGACAAACCGGTAGTTCATTATTCTGTTAGTAAAGGCCAGGCAAAAACAAAGGAACAGTGAAACAATAGTCAGCGTTTGCTAGCTTATGTTCGGAGATAAAAAGATAGTGCTATAAATTACCATAAAATAAAAGTAAAGGAGATAACGTAGACAATACTAAATTGAATGGATTCTCGAAAAATGAAAATATTCTTTGGAATAACATTTTATCACATCTTTCGTAATAACTATTTCATTTCTAGCAAAAATTATTTGAACATAAAAAAATCATTCTAATAATGAAGTGAAATAAAAAATTAGTCGTTCACACATACACGAGTTTATGAAATTCGCATAACTACATTTTAAAAATAATTATTGTTCACTATCTATCTCTGTGACTATTTGTTACCAGAAGTTATTGGCTCGTTTCATTTAGTAAGATTGGACATAGGTGTTAAAGTTTTAAAGCATTTTACTGACAAACTAACTATATATTCTACATGTTCACCGTTTTAGCACTTAATCAATCACCCTGTATAAAGAGGAACTGATCATTAACAAATCTCCACCCAGAAATAAGAGATAAAAAATTGTCGAGACTGAACTAATCTGAGTAATTATTGATCGCACAAAATCTCTTCAAGCGTAAAATTAAACTTATAACGTAGAGTCGGCAACAAAAAGAAACTTTGTTATTCTACGTAACATAAAATTTAAGACATTTCTATTTTACCAATACACAAAAGAAAAGCGTTTTCGTAATCACTCAGAGACTTTGTCGTTTACATTTCAAACATCTCCAACCACACTACTAATTCAAACAAGAGTGCCCTCTAAATTTCAGCGCACTCGTAAATGTTAGACACAATGCCGTAATTATGGTTCCACGTTTGTTATTAGTACATAGTAAAGCTGTCTGTAACAACCTCAGTAATTAAAGCTCGCCGTAGATCGCATAAATAGCACTCATTTTGAATCTGCGCAGCCTGCAGCCAAGAAATGTTTACGTATTTAACGAACAAGTTAAAGGCAAAAGCCTTGGCATTCATTTATGAATGAAGTTGAGCACCTTGTTAGAATCGCTCCAGATGTCTTAAATACCCAGTTAAGGCTTAAATACATATCATTTCAGTATTTTTTTTAATTAATGACTGCATACTTGCGGCGGCGATTTATGTTTTCCAACTTTTAAATTTTACACTCTGTTACAGGAATATTTGTAACGTTACGCAAAAGTTGTGAATTATTTCTGACTTATAATACATCTTAAGGAAAATATAGGTCACTCGCCGAATTGGACGCGGATTGGCTGTGTTCGGGAAGCTTTAAAACATTTCCTCTTCCAAAATACCGCAATGTCTGAAGATGAAGATCTTTAACCAGTGTATGTTGCTAGCGATGACTTACGGATCAGAGACCTAGTCACGGTGGACGTTATTGGAAAGGCTCAAGGTCACAAGAGAGCAATGGAGGAGGCTGTGCTTGGCGCTTACGAGGTCGAATCAAAAATGAGGATATCGAGTAGTTCGTAATATTTTTCGTCTATAGTGGCAGTAGATGGGGCATATTGCTAGTGCAACCGGCGGCCGTTGTGGCCGGAAGGTTCTAGAATAGCTACTACGAGCCGGTTAGCGACGCGGCATTGGCAAGCCTTTACAACTTATCACCGATGAAACTATAAAATCACTCCAGGCCAGTAGCGTAAACATAATTAGAAACGATATATATGTAAATGTCAGATACTATTTTTTTCACATTAATTACACCAAATAAATGCTTCCACAAAAAACGGAAAAAGATAGGAAAAATTAACCTAATTCATATCAACACATCATGAACCAACCTTAAAAGTCTATCACGTCTACCAAACCTCGTTATATAAGCCTTGGTCTGTCACATATGCCTTGGAATGTCACTCTCAGCGACTCTACTCAACTGTTTAAATATTTTTTTGCAAATACGGCTAGTGTGTGTAGGAAAAAGGAACTTTAGGAGTAGATTTTTTAACTATTATAAACCCTAAGATCTTTATGACATCATTCATTTGGATTTGCGTCAGATAGCTATGACGGAGGAACAGTCACAAAAGGACTTCTATATGTTGTCACTCGCGTTAGTCCCTAATCCTCAACAGGTCTACCTAACCTCTGTGGACTTTTACACTACAATATAATGGCGTAAAATAAAATGAATGTGAATTTTGTTGTTAATTAGCGCAGTATGTGAAGTTATAAGGAGGTCACCGCGCGAGCGTCGTGTCGTGGATTTGATTCCGCACACTGGCGCAGGATGCTACATACTATCTCTTGATACGAAGATAAAGCGATAACTCTCTGAATTCTCGCGCATCTAAAACTTTGCTACATTGCAAAAGTTTCCCTATTTCTCAGTAACCTAGTTTATACAAGGCGTGTTACATTGTCGCTGGCAAGTATTTTATAATCTTTTACGCTTTTTAGTACTGACACAAAACATAGACGCATAAATTACACTCACCCTGTGTTGCTCTTATTTAATTTAAAAATATATTTAGTCAATTTATTGCTCATAGTAAAAATAAGCAAGCGATAATTATTTTGTTTTTCTGTCGAATCTTGAAATGTGTAAAAATTATAGAGGTTTTAGCGTAAATAAAAAATTAAATGTAACACTAAACACAGAATTTATTAAACTACAGGCTTTTGTAATATAATCTTTCCAATTTATTCGTGTCAGAAAACATCCTAATTTTAGCCACAAAACGTATATTACCGAATATAGGTCTCTTTCGTTGATTTCTAATGGTGTCCATCGGAAGCGGCCTGTATCCAGCGTCTACTTGGCGTCCTTTGCTCCACATACCGTGACTTCAAGCCCCTAACAGCCATCCGTATACGCCATATAGCCCTTCCGCTGCCACTTCAACATACCAATTCGCTGGACTATGTTGGTTACTTTCGTTAGTCTACAGACATCCTCATGAGATGATTTGGGTCCATATAAATTTAAAATGGAAAAAATAAAACTACGGTCTAATTTAATATAGCCTAGCCTAGTATGGTAAAATAAAGTGGCGTTATCTATATACCCAGATTTAGAAAATAATAAATTGAATATATTTGTTTCGATACAGGATAAAGTTTAGCATACTCTAGAAACTAGACTTGTAGTTCTGGAATATGTATTCGTTTTTATTTCTATGTCTATTAGATAACTCTAAAAATATTTTGGTATTTTATTATGGGGCAGTACGGAATATTTGTAACCTAAAACCTAGAGATTCTGTCCAAAATCTAAACAAATGTAATAACATTTTATTTATGCGCCGAAATTTAAATTTTGTTCAAATAAAGTGTTGACAGACATGTGATAAATTCAAGAAATGAAAATAAACTCGTAAATGTAATGCCTAATTTTCATTTTAAAAAAGTTAACAAATCCTTAATGGCTCTGAGTCGTATATATATCAAAGTTACACAAGATATCTTAAACCGACCTTTTTTTAATTTCAAAAATTTTTCATACTACAGAGTTTCCAGATAATCGATATTTGTGGAACCTGGTTTGTTGATCCCTCCCTCTGGATTTTACCCTTGGTCGTAAAACAAAAATTGTTATATTTTATTTAAAACGAGCAACTGATGAGTTTCTGCCCAGCTTACTACTTATAATGTTGAAATAATCAATGATTCGAATGTGTGCGTAAATGCCTACTTTAATAAAAATTTTGAATTTTAATTTGAACTTGAACATGTTATATTTAATTTGTTGAGTTAATCAAATTTTAGTACGTATTAATCAATTTTTATCAATCACATAAAATAACGTACTAATTTCGTCAATTGTCATAACAATAAAAAGGAAGGCAAATATAAACTGATGGTTTATTGGATAATGCTGTATTGGACAAAACTTGAAACTAATAAATATAGCTAATTGCTTCTAATTAATTTTATAACCAGAAAACGGAATGAAAAAATATTTTGCGCTGCACAATTAAAAGAATTATTTCAGAATTTTTTATAAAAAAATTTTATCGGATATTTCAGCCTTAATCTTAAATACTTAATAATAATTTTAACTTAAACGGTTCAGTTCATTTTTTTTACAAAAGAAAAAGATCTAGGGTATAAGCCTAATATCTTTTTCTTATGTAATAAAAAGTTCTTCAAAGAGAAACTGTATTTAGATGCTTAAACAAAGGCGAATACCGGAAAGTGTAAATATTTGACAAAGTTTCGACAAAGAATCAACTAATAGCAGGTTAGAAAAAGGTAGGAAAAGAGTTCGTCGCTCTTTATTTTGCTTTTGTCATAGCGCCAGAGGCAAAGCAGTTTGTCGTCTAGACGATAGGCCAACTGTGTAACAACGGGCGAAAATATTTTAATTACAGACTGCACGGACGGCGGGCAGAATGAAGGCTTAAATGGAAATTTAGCCGTACACAAATTTTGATACTGGCCAAAGGCATTGTCTTGTTCCACAGTCTGTGAGACTGTATATAAACTAACATGCATATAAATATCACTCTATACACAAATTCCTTTTGTCTATAGTATACTTTCAATTTAACACAGCTTGTATAGTCTTACGAATAGAATATCCAATATTGCACGCACTCCAATGAAAAACTGACAAAGAGAATGAAACATTTCATTAATTAATAATGCACAAAGAACAGCTTTTACATTAAAACGTCGCTTAGAGAAAATTCCCATATATACAATTTTTATATCATAACAATATAAAATAACTCAGGAATATTTCATAAAAATGTCCATAATATTATAAGTATATAACGTATTTTGAAAACGCAGTCAAACTGGTCCAATGGTTTGTGCCGGGAATAGTTAATTCAAAAATTTATTGCCATTTTCAATTACAATTTCTGTTCATCCTAAAGCACGTAAAAACTAAAAAAATGCTTGTCACGGGAGGCGCAAAAATAGTTATTAACACGTTATGAATATTCCAGTTAAATCGAATAGACAACTACTCGAATTTGTCAATAAACATTTTATTAATAATAATAAATATAATAGTACGAATTATTAATTTCTCTAGAATTGAAATTGTTACACACTCTGATGCTGTTAGTTGTTTTTAAAATGACTTTTATTCAAATGATATACAAAGCATATTTTTGTAATAAAAATACTTATTCGTTAAATTACAATTTTGTTCGTTTTTAGTTGTAAAATTTTTGCTACCATTATACTCAAAAGGTTACACGATTAAAACTCTACCATGCAACTACGAAGCGAAAAATTAAAATGTCCGTTAATTTTTATTTTCTTTTAAAAGTTTCGGGGTTTATTGATAGTAGTGTCTATTTTGTTTTATCGATGGTATCTATAAAACCCGATATTTTTATTGTCAACTACGTGAAAATGTATTTTTGTAAGTTGATTGTAAATAACAAAAGACTGAGGCCGTTGCAAAATTTGTAAAATTATTTTGTAAAATTACATGTGTTTTAAAATTCTATTGTGTTTTTGAAATTACTAATACTTATTGAAAAAGGGTCAAGAAGTAATTCCGATTTAATTTCTATATTGTTTTAGGCAAAAGGAAACGTTTAGTTTAAATAAACTTTCGGTATGTTATATTTTAAATTTTGCTTGGACGCTAGTGTCCGGAATGTTGGCAATATATAAATATAGCACACACACACACACTCACACACATATATATATATATATATATATATATATGTATATACACACACATGAATATATATATGTGTATATATATATATACCCGTATCGTGACGGCATACACCAAGTCGTCTCGCTGTGAGCGCTTAAATTAGTTTCCATTTCTATTCAATCTAATCTTTATTTTTTAAACTCTGTTTGGTTCCTTTTACCTGATATTGTTATGTTTTAGGAAGGAACAAATATGAAATTATTTTTTTAATTAGAATTAAGATATTTTTTAATTATCAGAAACGTAATTCTTGCTACGCGTACAGTTGGTAAAAAAAGAAATTCTGACTCAATTTGTTGAAATTTAAATATTGATTCTACTTTTCCTTGCATTTTTATTTTCAACTTTTTAAAAATTCTTAATACAAGTCTTTTGCTGCGAAGTACGGGCTTCCAACACCAACCGTACTCTTAACTGGGTTACGAAAAATGGAAACTTTTACAATATGTTGCATGCGAAAGTTTTGGATGCACGAGTATGCAGTTATAATAACTTCGTGCATTTTATTTTATGATCAAAGTTATCTACCTGGCTCAGGGGATTGTTTTCCGTGAATGCATTTTGTGCTTAAATTTACGTGTGAAGCATGGTTAATTTAGTATTTTATCGGTATTTTTATGGAACGGCAAAGATGTGAATATTAAAAAATATATATTTATTTTAAACGAGCGATTATCTTTTTACATATAAAATTTATATAAAGAATAGTATTTAAGAGCCGTGTTTCGTTATTTATTGAAAAACCAAATTAAAAAAGATCTTCTGTTGACATTTAGCACATAGAAAATATTATAAAAAATGAAAATTCATAACTTACAGAAAGAGAATATAGGTATATATGAGATATATATATTTGTATATATATGTATATACGTATTATTTTATGTATTGTTTTTATTAATTATCATATTACAATTATCGATATGTATCTGCAGTGAGCAGTGGTAGCCCTGCTGGATCGCTAGTTCGATAGTCAGGGTACGATGTTACGTAGTCATTACACTTTTTACATTAGTTGTATAGGACAACCACTGCTCACAAACAAGTTTACAGAGGATAGGCTGCAGCGTCCTCTGAGTACCATAATAGCACATTGCGATCGCCAACCCCCCTGTTAAGCGTGGCGATTATGGTATATCCCCCATATATCTTTAGACGAGGCCCATGCCCTGCAGGAGGCACCTAACGGCTGACATAAATAAATGTATATCTACATATACTAGTATGCTTCGTAACGTATTGGTTATTAGATTATTTTGAAAATACTCTACGTTTATTTCTTTTATATTTGTTATTTAGTTCGACTATCTGAAAGATTCTTAAGGTATAAAGTTCAATTTCATACTAAGTACGCAGTGTAATATAATATAACCAATATTAATAAATATGTATTATTGAATTATATAAATGTAGTAATAATACTATAATTTCCAACAGCTACTTTATAAAACAAAAATATAAAATTTTTAAGAGTCGACTCTGCTACCAAACGTAGTTAAGTAGTTTTTAGCAAAGTTCTTAATAAAAGTCCATTTTATTATTCTTTAAATGGCATACAGTTTGCATCCAGCAAGTCGCATGCAAGAAATGTTTTCGTATTTAAAAACATGTAAAACCGAAAAGCCTTGAAGTTAGTGAGTGCATTTATGAACAAAATTTCTTACTGTTTTGTAAGTAAATTGCAAGATAGGAAGAACTTACGAAATTTTAAAACGTTGTTATTAAATGGGTGCTGAATATACGGGGTTATACGTAAATAAACTGCAGAGGGTTTATGCATTGCCTTTGATGTGATTTAAAGTTTGATATACCCTGTAGAAAAATCTGGCAACGGTAGCCCAATGATAGTGGACTGAGACTTGCTTTCTAAAACCATGTTTTTAGACCGTCATCGTTTCAGACAATTAAAGCCCATTGAAAGGTTTAGGCCTCCTCCAAAAACTTCTATAGGGGATATACCATAATCGCCACACTAGGCAGGCGGATTGGCGATCACAGTGTGGTATTATGGTAGGCAGAGGACGCATCATCATCATCTTGAAACTTGTTTGTGAGCAGTGGTTGTCCTATGTAATTAATGCACAGAGTGTAATAATTACATGACGTCGAACCCCGGAAATCGAACTCGTGACCTAGGATCACAAGTCTCAATCCTCGACTGCTCGGTTACCACTGCTTGCTATCATCCTATATACATAAATTAACGTTTCATAAAACAATTTAATATTTTTCTTTTTATACTCTTTTTAAAGAAATGGTATCAAATTTGTAACAATTAGTATTTGAAACAGTTTTAATATTTATAATTTTTTTGGTAAATAATATTTATCTTTTTAATACAAAAATATATTTACATTTTTATAATTTTTGTCAAAAAATATTAAACATTTCATTAATAGTTACAAAAATTGATAAAAAATGAACGAGGAAGAACCGCATTGGCACGAAAATAAAACTCGCTTGGCAAGCTTTACTATTAGATTCTGAAGACCAAAATCTTATAGAGAAATTAAAATATTTTCTTTATATTTGTAAACTTCATTATATAACAATGTACATGGCTTTTTAATCGGTTGTAGAGTCATATTTATAATTATAGAAATTTATATTATGGTTAACATTTAATGTCTCATGATGACAAGCATAGCACAAGTGCTGTATAAAACTTGAGAAAATTACGGGACATGATATCTATACAGTACAAATATAATTTCTTTGTCAATATAGAACGTAAAAACATTGTGATTACTAAGGACCATATTAAAATAACTGTATCGTTATCTGTATCTTGTATCTGTACACGTGGGAATGAATAACTCTACTACTGTATTAAGGATGTTGCAAAAGTGACAATAAATGAAACATCTGAATTTTTGTGAGTTCTTCTTAGAACACAGCGCGTTTGGATACCATTACAGAAAAGATCAATCTGATTCTATTTTCTTTTAAATCTCGTCTAATGTTCTACTCCTGATGTACACAAGAGGTCACTGTAAACTATTCTATGTAATTAACAACATGATTAAATGAATAGCTAATATTCATAAAATTGTTCAAAAAGTTACGAGTTTTTCATAAAAGAATCTAGAGCGAGTGTCTCCTGTCCAAAAGCGAGATAAAAGCGGCCATATAAAAGCGCCTGACCATTCCAATAGACAAGCCCCACTAAAAGCACAACCCACATACGAGAGGGGCGCGCTATTTATTGCTTTGAATCCTAAAACTTTTCAATACTAAGCGCCATGTATTCTTTACAGAACATTCTTTTCGGCCTGTTCTAAATTTTGTTATTAGTTTTTAATCTATCACATCATGTTCACAGTTTTAAATATTTCTCTATACCTTCCTATAAATAAAATATTATAATATAACTTAAGATCTTTTAAGAATTTAATATGACATGCAATAATTTGTTGTAATATTACAAATATTTTTCTACGGGCCTGTATGGCTCAAAAAGTCATCATTTAATTGTTAATCAATTTTTTGTCGTAAAAAACAATAGAGATGCAAATTTATAAATATTGAATAAAACTTTTCATTAATTTTTATGCCAAAATTTATCATCTTAAAATTTTCCACACCCCTGCAATCTTGTACGATTTCTTAAAATACACGTAACATTTATTTTTCTTGGTTTTAGTAAAATTGATAAAATGTTGATGAATTTTCCGCTGGAGCTTTAAGTTAGTTGTCAATGAAGAACTTTGTGGCACGTTCATAAACTTTAGACGTAACTGGGTCAAAGGAAACGTTATAGACTGATTTTAGCTTCAGCTTTTCGCAGTTAAAAATTACTCAGGCATCCAGTATGAGGACCTAAATTTACTCTTTCTGCTTTTGTATAAAGACTAAAGTTTAATGATTAAACCTCTTTAAAATTATGCTTGAGAGATCTCCCATTTTAAATAATCCATGCAAAGGTTTGTATGTAGAGACGTATTTAAAGACTAAGCTTAGTTTATGATTGTTGTTCAGTTAAAAACTGTCGATTTATTGTACGACGAAAAAGGCGATAAATAATAATAGATTTATTTAAATCACTTCCAACTTTTGTTAACGCATACGAAGTTAACAAATGTTTTTTTATATCTTTAAGAATAATTGTAAAGCCACAGACTTTAATAAAAATTCGCTACCAAGTAATTCGATGTTACTATTTCCTTTGTGTTAGCTTATGTAACGAATCGTGTTTTTCTTTCTATAGCATTTGTACGTACGTATACTATGAAAAAAAATTATAATAATGACATTAGTTAAATTACTACGATGAAATATTTTAAAATATATAAATTGAGATAGATATTCAGCATTAAAATTACATAAAGAGTCTCATGTAAGCTGTTAAATGTTAATAACTCTTTCCTGTACTACAGCCAAACAGCTGTGCTTGAACGTGACATGATCCGGTTTAAGAATGCCGTGAATACTTAAATTTCTAAACGTGATATGCATTCAACTTTGAGAAAATGGTCAATAGTCGAATCGAACTCCATTGAGTTGCATTCCTGTAACCTATGAAAAATCTCGTTCAACCTCCCTCAGACGAAGGTCTACGACCACCATGTGTCAGTAATGACTAACAAAACTGAAGCCCTTTTTCTCACTTTGAGCCTCATTTGTAAGATTAAAGTTACTCATAAAGCCATAGAGAGCATATTCTAAGGAATTCTCAAGAAGATTCAAATAAGAAATTCGCAGAAGAGCGAAAGTAACCTTCGTAGCCCAGTGAGTTGGTACGATGAAAAGGCATTGGGCAGCCCACATCGCGCGAAAAACAGATTGTGGATGAGGTCTTAAATTTCTGGAGTTGGGACCACCTAACCACAAGGGCAGCGTAGAACTCTGTGTGGTGAGCGCTTGTCGCTTCCAATCAGTCCTAATGGAAATTTAAATAGGCCACGTATGTCTAGTAATGGAAGTCCAACGGCTGAAATGGTGAAGATGATAGGTGATATTTTATAAAACCTTATATTTCAATACTTTTAAAGTATAGTCGTGTTCACATCTTCAAATAAACGCATGAATATCAAACATGTAAGTATAAAAAACAAAAATTTCTTTGATATAATGGCGCGGTAAAAACACCCTTACTTAAGTTTATTCCTTACAATAACACATTTATCATACAAAGCAATCCACTGTTATTACCATATAACTGTGAAGCGGAAAGTTATGAAATTACCCTCCTACTCAAGATTAGAGTTAATAAAACAAAGAAAAGATGCAGAAAATATTATAACATTCTTATATCGTACATATATACGATTGAATTACGGTTCATATGAAATTGAATCAATACGCCAGTTTCAGTCATAAAGTACATCAGTGTCTGTTTCATACATAACAATATAACGACATTTTTATGCGTTGGCAACCCTAACATCACCTCATAAAGTCAGTTCACTAGCAAATTCAATTCAATAAACCTACGTTTTATGATTTCACTCTGCATTTCCACTCGTCGTATTTTGATTTTTTTTTGCTCGCTATAGACTTTGACCTTATGTGTTCGAATGCATATAAATTTCATTGAGCTTTAATTATAAGGATAATATATACCAGATTAAGTTATTATAAATACATGAATATGAGAGCTGATTTTTAAATTTATATAATAATAATCGGAAAGTAATATCTATCTGTTCTTCGCACGGTGATAAGAAAACCTGTTTTAATATTAAAATTAATTGCAATACTGCCTTTAAACATTCTTTCTAAAAAAATATTGTTTAAAAAATTTCATAAAAAATGTTATAATAAATTATTATTCGTGATATACTGTTTCTAGTCAACTATATATAGAATGATTGATGATAGGTGTAATTAAAAAGGGTTTTTTCTTACATATTGAATTTATTATTTCTGAAACCATTGATTTTTGGATAGATTTTATGGAAAGTTCGATATGTATTCACATAAAGCTTTGATATCTTTAATAATTGTTAAGGGTTAATAATCTAGAGTTTAAAAGTGTTTAATAGTTTCACATGTCCAACAAAAGTATACATTTTCTTACATCAAATCTCCCTCTACAATATAGAGTTTCAGGCCTAAACGAATAACAATTGAACACAACAAAGTAGCGTAGTCTGAAGGTATTTTCTTTTCTATACAAAGTTTACGAAAAGGAACAAAGTTGTAATTCCATTACCACGTTGAAATTTTGTAGTACGGTTCACTCCACAAAGTTTAGAGGTAACCCGGTCAAGAGAGATGAAAAGCCGTTGCATCTGTACTTTCAAGAGGTTATTCCTACATTCAGTGTACTATGAGAACTTTAGGTTGTTAGTACATAGTTGTGTAAATTAGTTTACGTAACTGTAAGCGTTCGGTGTTAAGCTAACGCATTACAGTAAGGGATTAAATAATAAAATGAAACACACAATATAAAATATGATACAGGTTGATTATTTAAAGATTCAGAAGTTTTAAGGTAAAGGTAAAGATTTTTGCCTTCAAATGAGTTGACATTCACCTTTAAATCTTTAACACCTATTTCCTATTAGATTGATTCAAACGTAACCACTGAGAAATAAGTTACATAATTTACTTTATCTATCGGAATGCCAATAACATTTAGCACAAATTCTGTAGGGACGGGTAATAAACAATAATTAATTTTAATATGTTGTAGCAGGTAGTAGCAGAGTGGATTCACTGAATACAATGTTATATAATTCATGTTTTATGTATAAATTATATAAGGTTCCTTACTGCTCCCAAACAAATTTCCAGAGGATAGGCAGCAGCGTCCACTACGTACCATGATAACACACTGTGAATTCTGACCCACCTGCCATACGTATAATATATGCCCTCATGGATATCTTTGGAGGAGGTCCATGTCTTGCAGCGGGCGTCTATCAGATAAAATGAATGACTATATAAATACATTTATTAGTATACTTCGTATCATATTGGTAATTTTATTATTTTGAAAATACTCTACTTTTATTTATTTTTTTATATCGATCAAAAGATGCTTTTGGCATAAAGTTCACCTTCATACGTAGTATGCAGTGTATCGTTTAATTAATATGTATTTTTGTATAAAACAAATGTAGTAATAATACTGTAATTCTCAACAGCTGCTTTATGAACTAAAAATATAAAATTTTTAAGACTCGACTCTGCTACCAAACGTAGTCAAGTAGTTTTTAGCAAAGTTCATAATAAAAGTCCATTTTATTATTCTTTAAATAGCATACAGTTAGCATCCAGCAAGTCGCATGCAAGAAATGTTTTCGTATTTAAAAACATGTAAAACGCGAGAGCCTTGAAGTTGAAACCTTGAAGATTTTTTACTGTTTTGTAAGTAAATTTCAAAATAGGAAGAACTTATAAACTTTTAATAATATGTTAGAATATAATATTTACTGAATATACGGGGTGATTGGTAATTAGTGGATAAGGTGTGAAAAGTTATTGTATCGTCTATTTAAATTAAGTTTGTTACACCGTATCTAAAAAACGAACAGTGGTAGACCAGCGGTAGAAGACCGATACTTGCGATCGTAGGTCGCGGGTTCGATTCCCAGGATACATTCTTATATTCTTCACATTGTGTGCATTATTTGTGTGCATTATTATTGGATTGCCATTGCTTACACACAAGTTTCGGGAGGATGGGCAGCAACGTTCCCTGCGTACCATAACATCACGCAGCAATCGCCAACCCGTCTGCCAAGCGTAGATATCGTTATAAAAGGAGTATCCCTTGCAATAGGCATCTATGGACTGAAACAACGGAAATGAAAAAGCGCTTTTTGTTACTACATTATCAGTACATTATTTTAAAAAGAAACATTGATTTTTGGATAAGTTGTATTAAACAATAATTTCCAGCAAATGAGTTGATACATTCACCCTTTCAAATATATAATATATTACAAGAACAGCGAACAACATGAACCATTGAGTTAAATATATATTTGCTATGAACTCTTAATTTTAGCAGCTTGGACTTCTTAGCTCGCTTTCATTTAAGAATATTACTGAAAATTACTTCAAACACCGCATTGCACCATCTCCGGGGGCATGTAAGTGTAATTAGTAAAACGCTTTAGTATTCGCTCCGCAGAAATCCCGAGTATTATCTAAATATTATTTTATAGACTGCTAAATTTATAATGACCGGAATATTATAAAATAACGACGCTGCTCAAAAGCGCTGAAAATTTATCATCGCTAAAACTTTCATAGTTTAATTTAAAATATAAATTAATTTGTTATTATCTCATTATCAAAAATTATTATGTATGGTGGAAAATTTTAAAAGTCTCTGTTAATAAAATAAAAAGTTAAATGTGTTGAACAATATTCAAAAACGGCAGGTTTAATGGAGATATTTATTTTATCTTAACGAATATATGTTAACACGATGTCAGTTTCTATTAATAGAGAGGAATTTAATAAATTTCGAGAAAAATAGTAAATAAATTTTTGCTCCTCTTTAAACACAGAGTAAATGAACGTACCAATCTCTTGCGGAAAATGTCAATGAGATTAATTTATTTATCATTAACATTAAATCTAAGATAAATATTATTTTAACGTTCCTTGTGCTACGAATGCTTTGCATTAATAATGATTGATCTCAATCAGGACTGAGGTACTCTATAGTACAATCAATTTTTTATTATTTTTTATATATGTTATTATTAATTTGTTATAATTTTTAAGTCTTTGTCTGATGTTAAAAAAAAACAGTTTTTGGAAATTTATCATAATATTTTGCTTTGAAAAATTATTAAAAAGAATGCTTGGAGCCGTAGCAAATAATTTTTGCAAACGATATTTAATCGCTACTTATGTTTTACTATTTGAGACTCATTAGTATGTGAGTCTGAAATAGTAAAACAATACCGGACGTTAGTAATCAGGTTACTAATATTGCATAAAATACAGCACCAATTAGTTCCATGACAGTAACATGTCCGTGCTACTAATTCGGCCCGGTAATTTTCATAGTACTTACGGCATGTAAGTCGAGTAAGTATGCTGTTATTTGCTTTGCAGTTACGTAAATTAGTGGAAGCTATCATCGATTCCCTTTAATTAAATTCTCAAAAGCTGATTAAAACAAATTACAGGCGCTTTGTTTTTGCTATTTTGATTAAAGTAGGACGTAAACAGCGTTAATGACAAGGGCTGTGTCAGACATGTATTCCTTATAACGGTAAACTAGGTAATTTTTCTTTCTTTTAAATACACATTATGGTTCTCACAATACTAAGCGAAAGACATGCAAATTATTTTAATAGAGTTGCACCTACTCTAAGAATTAAAAACACTTTGAGAATTTTGAACAGTGTAATTAAAATTCTCGGTAGCGAACGAATCGAATAATATACGAATAATATCTACAAACAAAATCTTAAATGTTGATCAATGTTTTTCATCGTTATTTCATTTAATATAAACATCAGTAATACGTTAGTGAAAATATTATAATAACTAAAACATATAATTAAATGGTCTTAAAAAAAATCATATATAAACCACAAATCGTTATCTTTTGAGCAGTGGGATGTTCACTTCTCAAAATGGAACTTCCCCGTAGATTTCTCTCTTTCTTCTTTTTCTTCCAACCTGTGTGCTATGTAGCCTGTTAGCTACTTTCGGCTAGAAAAAAAATTGGTTAAAAAACAGTACATTTTACATACATACATACATACATACATGTACATTTTACATACATACATTTTACATACATACATTTTACATACATATAAAGAGTAATAATATCTACTATCTCTATCTAAAATACTATTATATATCTAAACACAATTATGCAAGGAATATGATTTTAGAGTAACTTATTTTAAGAGAGTCGAGAATCTATTCCCTAAACGAATATAGCACATTTTATTGAAAGAGCTTCATGTTACAAGATGTAGGTAAACTCTTAGATGATTGATAAATCTCAACTCAAATCTAGCCAATGTTTAAATTAAAACACAGAAGTTTAAACAATGATTAATTTCCCTCGTCATAAAACATTATTTACTAGCTAGATGCCTATACAGAGTTCGTCCGGAAAATTTTATAAGCTTGTCGTTTTTCTAAAGAAAAAATATAACAACCCAACATATTTATGAATGATCGCTTTATTTATTGATTTAATATCACAACATTAAACATCAATCACTTACGTAAATTAGTTTATTTCGAAAATTGCAATAATTTAACAATACTGTGATCATATTTTCGTTATTATGGTTTAAGTAAATTTATATTTTTTAATTTATTTCAATTCAATTTTAAAACAGAATATTGTGTAACAGTTTCATTTTTAAATTTTTTGGTGATGTAAGGTCACTGTTTGCATTAACAGTTTCCAAAGATTGGAGAAAACAGAGCATTGCTCATTAAGTAATGAATCGTAAGAGGTTCTAATTGTGGTGTTTCGGAGTATTACTGTGACATGGTGCTGAGGGCGTTAATTAGAATATAAAAATAAACATAAGAAAGATAAAGATTTAGCATAAACGTTCGAAGAATCGTAATAACACAGAATACATAAAATTATATGATAAAAAAAAATAGGTATACACGGAACAAATAATTACGCAAGATTGATATTGCACCAAACTATTAGTCATTTTTAACCTATTTTGTTCTTTATTAAATTAATGGTTTTCTTCGACATCTATGCCTTTTAAAGGTGATGTCTCCCTACTTTTTTATATTGCTCTCCATTTACCTTCACTCCTAACACTTCGCTTTCGCTTCACACCTAACTCTGTTCATAGACTTCCGTCTAAAACATATTACAACGTATTTTAATTTTTGTAATAATATGGAATGAAAAACTAAATCGGATCTCCAAGCCAGAGAGAACAAGAAAAAAACGCATTACACGGACTGTTATACATGTAGATATCTCAACGATTTGGGAGGCTGCTAAGGTATTAGACGGGCAAAGTCCCCATGGGGATACCTCAGCCATTTCACAAGGTTTTCACTCTATATGTGACTCTACACTAAAATCTGTTCTTAACGAGCATTTACAACACCATCCATCTGTACTCATACATCTAAAAACATTCCCAAATCTAATATCTAAAAAGATTAGAAATGTCAAACTTGGATATAAACTCTTAGTATGGCTCTTTTATAAATGGTTATAAATAAGTCTAAACAACGTGACTTCAATTTACTACCATCTCCACTCTCCACCATCAAAAACCGGTAAAGCTATGTATTTCAAAGAGGAAATAGCATTTGCCTAAAAAATGACTAAAAAAATATGTATGTTTTTCTACTTTCAAACTGTATAACGCAAGCAATTTTGTTTTCCAATTGGAACACAGGCGTGGGTAAAGTAATTACTGGGCAATAAGACGTACCATCTGATATATCAAGGAGGCAAGCGTAAAAACAAGGTTTGTGCATATTATCTTGTGTATCGAAACCTTAATGTTTCTACTATTGTCTATAATCTGTACGACGTTTTTTTAGAGTATATAATTCTCAAAAAGGAGCAAAAATATTTAAAATTTTTAACGATCGTTTTTCATTCGATACAATATAAAATCTTATAAATTTCTTAAATGTAGTTAATGACAAATTTAATCATATAATCTGGAATAAAAATATGGAAGAATATAATCGCATTGTCCATTATAAAAAAAATACGAGTATATCGGTAGTCGAATACAGGAAGTGTATTCTTGTTTTAATTTATTATCAATTGCAACTGCAACTATTTTTAAGTTTCATTAATATAGAGTTGATGTTGATTATTATTTTTCAAATAAAACAAGTAAACATAATTAATTATGAATTACTTGTAGTATAAAAAAAGCTTAGAGGTCACTTTTTTATAGCGTTGATGAAATGCTATACCGTTCTCACTAGCTAATAGCCTTTTAATAGCAGTTCCAACCCCTTTAATGTTAAAATGCTACTTTAATGGTCTTTGATATGACGTCATTGCCGGTAGTCATTTGCGCTTATTACATATTAAAGTTAGAAACTTTTTTTTTGTAATTTTTATTAAAGTAAAATATGTTTTTGATAAAATATTTAGCTTAGATTTCGATCTGTCAATAAATAAAGCAATTTGAAAAGAAAAAAAATAAACCGAAGAGAAATTAAACCTTAAATATATAATATATTTATACTCAAAAGTTAAGCACACCAGTAGCGAATCGTGAATGCATTTTTTTTTAATTTAAGAAAAAAACTTGCATGTAGACAAATATACATAAGCATCCGTCTGAAATTAATTTCAACACGACCAAACACCTCAATTTGGCTTTATATTTCATTTGGACATCCATATGTATGAAAATTACCCGCAAATTTTGGGCAAAAATAAATAAACAGGTGCGCGCACCTTGCCGTTTTGATTGTTGAATTATTCATGATGTCTCACGCGAACCTACCCGAGTGAGGGTTCGAAGGAGTGAGGTTTTTTAAATACACGTTATTGTGCCATTGCATCTTGACACAAAATGAAAAAGATATCATTGTAATCAACTTCATAGATACAATTTACAGTTCTTAATCTATTTTGACCTAAATTTTTAAAAACTCTCGTCTTAATTTCACTTCAATAATAAGATTGAAATTATTACAAATATTTAAACATATTTTCATTATTATTGCAGCCATAGGACGGTTAATGCTACTGGGTCTTCTCTCTGGGCTTTAATTAAATGTCTTAACTAGATTATCTGTTCACCTTTTGGACGAACGTCCTGTGCTGCGCTTGTCGGTCCTTGGGCTCTATTGCAAAACTTTAATGCTACAGCAGCCCTCCTGCGTGTTAAATGGCCACTTCAACTTAAACCTGCCGATCAACTGAACGATGTCAGTTGCTTACTTTCGTTGTATAATATGCGATTTATTTTAGTGGTAAAATAACTACAACGAATAGTTTTAGATGAGTATTAATCTGCAGATACGATATCAAAAAAGGCCAGGATTGAAAATGTTTTGTCTTCTATTTAAAATGATGACAAGTCATATATAGACATATAATACAAAAACTTTTTTTAATTAAATCAAAAATAAACTCTAAAACGAGTACAAATAAACGCGTAACCGACTTGTCAAGTGTCAGCAGTAGACGTAATGCCACGAAAATGACGTTTACGTCAAATTAATAACAACGAAAATGGCAACGGTGTACGAACTATTACCAAATGAATATAATTACTACCAAGAATTATACATACGATCAAAACTTGCGGAAGCTCAACGACACCAGCGTTTTACAGCAGTGGTTCTTCTACAGCGTGTCGCTAGAGGCTATTTAATTAGAAAACACGTGGCATGGTTGTCTAAAAATGCCCTCACAATACAGTGTGCCTTTAGACAACATCTAAGTCGTAAAGCTTATCGAAGAGCTTTAATAGAGGCAGTCCGGAATAAGCATAATAAGCGATATAATCAAGCTGCCACAAAAATTCAGGTACGTTTGTACATCCACACATATAAATTTATATTCAATGTAATTAGGCGATAGTTATTTACGTAGAGATTGAAAATTTCAAGTTTAAATTTTCATTGCATGTAATTCTTGTAAAAAATTTTATCAACAGGCTTTATGGCGCGGACATTTTTCAAGGCAAACGAAATTCGACTATTATTCATATCGAAGATGGTTGAAAATAGTAACCGAACGGGGAGAAAGAAAAGCAGCTGTGGCAGTTGAGTTCGGTATCAGGACTAAAGTTGACGACTTAAAGATGTTAGAAGAAGAAGCGAGAAAATGGCTCGCATTCGTTGTTTTTAAATTACATCACCTCTTAAGAACTTACGTCTGCGGTGGAATTTATTCTAAATTAGGAACTAGTGAACTGTCAGAGTTTGAAAATCTTTTGAAATCTATCCATTACACGGAATATATGAAAAGGCTAAAGAATAAATATGATGAATTTGTACGAAAATATCGGCCGCGTTTTTCGAACAAGCGACTCTTTCCGATAATCGGAAATGGTTCCGATTACTGGTATCTTTCTTTGCCTGAGATGTATCAATTGACTGCAGAAGCGCCAAAAGTTAAAGACACGCGTCATAGTATGACACATCATGGTCCGCAGCATAAGAAGCCATTTCTATGGAGGAAATTATCTTCTGCTTTGTTCCAAGAAGACAGAGGCCCGTTTGTTACCAAAAAAGTAGCTTCAAAAGAAGTAGTTCGGAAATCAACAGATATTCGAAAAGATCCAAGATTTAATCTTTACGTACAACATTACACTCCGCAGCCAAATATATTTGATTATGTTGATTATCATATAAACGCTGTTTTGGTCAGGAAACATTCAATTCAAAATATAAGCTACGATAATTTTAGTTAAATACGTTGCCATCATAAATAACAAAAGTAACAAAACAATTTTTATTGATGGCTCTACAATGGCTTGTGTCAAAACACTTGGCTAGAAACATGTTTGGCATTATTCTTTTTATTTTTCTTGTTCGGAAATCCGTAATCAGGCTGCTAAGTTTGGAAGGGTCGTCCGGATGTTGCGAGCCGCGAGCCTTTTGTTGTTTCGCTTTTGTTGTTGTGAATTTTACACTTGTAATTTATTTCAGGAAACGCCTTGGTGAGAAAGAAATTACATTAAACTCTTGAAGGTAAAATGTGTTTTGTAAATTAACGTTTCATTTCAGACAGCTTGTAGGTTTTGTTTGCATTAAATTATTATAATATCATGTAATTATTTCACAAACATTCAGAAAATAAATTCTTATTAAAAATATTGTTGAAAATATTATTAAATTTTTACACCTCTAAAATTATAATATACTTATTAAAAATTTTGAACATAAATTTTACTAATGGTGTCTCGCTTGCGAGAGTCCCTTTGAGTAAGAACACTGGGCTTGTTTTTTCTGCTAAGTAGCTGTGAGAAAAATGTTTTGTGTTTCTATTTAAAGTACGCTAGTGATTTTACTGGGCTAATGACTTGATACGACCCCTAATGATTCATAGCGAAAGGTTAAAGCGAAACGTAATATTGCTTGGGAATTTTTATTTCAACAATCTACGCCTGACGTTGTTATAAGCAGGCACTTTCTTTTAAAAAGTTTAAAAGACTTGAAAAGGAATCTTACATTACAAAACAGTAGAACTGTCACTAAGGAGTTGAGGTTCAGTAGGAAACTATTTCACATGCCGTATTAGATAATGTAGAAGCAAATTATCCTAAAACAAATTAGTACCGCCACACGTCTCGAAACTCATTTGTCTTACAACGCCCGTTTGACTCGACAAATTTATTAGGGTCAGAATAATTCAGGTTGTGGGTTTCTGAGCCGAGTCCTTATTGCAGACCCGTCTTAGGAGGGGCAACCATTTGTTAGACGTATAATAGTTGACCCACTTTGCTTATGTGGCTCGAAGTCGCTACAGAAGGAGTGCGATTTTCAAATCCATTGCTTATTACCTTTATTAATATAATATACATCAAATTGTATAACAATCCTAAAGTTAAAAACAATTGTACATAAAGTTTATTACCTAAAACAAATGTTTCACAAACATTATGGAGTCATTCGATTTTGCTTTGTTCGGAATTCACTTTCGTGAATTTGTGCGTCAACTGAAACTGTCAGACTCTAGCTCTGAGTGTGTTTGTCACATGAATAATGTATGGAGTAAATTTGCAAGTGTTTCAATTTACACCCGCCGACACTCAGCGCCGTGGATACGCACACGAGAGCTGTTGAAGTGCAAAAAGAAAACAACGAGTGGAGGCACGGGCGAGTAGAAGTGAACGCAGCCGCATTAGCGCCTAGTTACTTGTTTGTTACAAGTTTTATGTATGAAAACTTTATTAAAATATCCAATATACAATCCCGCGTATTTATAAAACATTTGAAGAGGTCATAGATTACTAAATCTCATATATACAGATTTTCGGTGAATTGGTTATAGGTGTAAAAGCTTCAAAAGGATGAATATACGGCTAATTTTCAGCAATAAGCTGAGCTAACTCATGACTGGAACTATTAGTACGCCACAAGCCATTAGCTTCTGGCAATAAAGTCTTCAGGGTCTTCGTATTAAGTAATAACTAATAATGTAGTAATAAGAATTTTTAAAATGTTTTTCTTACTAAATTGTCATTACTTTGTTTAACATTTTTAAAATATTGAATTTTAGATTGAATGTACCATTTTAATTAACATTAAATGAGCTACACATTCACCCCTTTAAAGCTTTTACACTTATAAGCATTTACCTTGTATATGCGACAGTGATGTAAAATTCAACAATATTCATAAAACCGTTTCCTTTTGCATCAATAGATTGAAAAAGTTCGTTCGCATTTAAATTTTTTGTTTTAGGATTATAAATCGAATTGTTAATATTTTTTTATCCTGTCAACGGATAGTGTAAATGTACATTACAGCTTAAAAGTATCATTTGTTTTCATTTTATTGGCACTACGAGTATAGTCGTAAAGTAGAATGAAAATAATGTTGAAAAGGTTGCAAGCCAAAGCGGCGTTAGCACCTCCGAAAGTGCTAGGCCCTTCAACAACCCTTATATGTTCTACTGCGAAAACCACTTTCGTTACTTTAATTTCGCTCACCGAACTAATTACTGATACCAACGTTAGCTTACTTTTATACAGTTTTACCACAGAATTAAACAATTGAAATTTTTGTTAAAAACTTTATTTTTTTCTTAAATGTTAAAAAAAAACTTAGTAAGTTGCGGATTTACTTAATAAAATTCAAATGTTTCCGATCATAATTTTTTCATGTAAATAAATGCAAGCTACATAAAAAAAGATTTCACTATATTTAGACTATGCAACAGTTAAAATAAACGAATTTTATTATTGTTCGGAATTGGTGTGTCTATTCGTAAAGCAATATTTGTTAACATTTTCCATTTGAAAATAAATTCAGGATTCAACTCGGTTTCTCGAACTATTGCGTAATGTATTCGCAAAAAAAAACGACTAAGTAGATATAATTACATAGTTTGTCATTATATATCTCGGCTTTTATTGGTATTATATTTTGAGTATTGGCAAAATTCCTGTAGTAAGCGATTGGAACGTCTTCTTTTCCAATATTCCCTAGTACTTTAAGACGAAAATCTACCACTAATATATCTTAATCCACGGAGAGGCGTTTATTAAGATCTTAATTTGTTGAAAACTTAAGGTAAATTGAGCTTTCTATAATGACAATACTTCAACTTAAAACTTCGTACTAGAGTGTTACAGAAACCGGTGTACCACGCCTTAGAAATACATGTATATTTACATATTTATTTATATATATGTATACATATTATATATATATATATATATATATGTATGTATATATATATGTATATATATATATATCCGTATCATGACAGCATGTCGCCTTGCTGTGAGCGCGGTACAGCGGTTTTGGTGACCCCATACTTCGAAATTGATTTGTAAAGAAACCATAATAAATTCAGTCGAGTTTTTTTTATGAACTATTTTACAAATATCCCTAACACATTTGTGAATGCAACATCTTCCGAAGATTTATTATCACATAGAATCCTTAAATCTTTAGAAAAATTATTTCACAATAATTATTTTTGATTACAAATAATTAGAAAAAGAAAAGACTCATTCTTCAACCGCATTCTTGTAATGCTTCGGCGAGACCCCAACTAATTTTCAGCTGAAATTCCCAATCGATAGCAGCGAGTTAAGCGAGTCCGTGATCTGTATGAAAAATACGGACGGAGCGTTGGTACGCAGTAATTAGTGATCCGTAGACGCTCGAAAGCGCACAGGGCAAGACACCGCCCGCTACACGAGATGCTAAGCTTTTTGTTGGGGCACCGTTTAGTCCTCTGAACAAAATATTAACTACACGCTACGTTGTCGATTTATGATCTTTTGTGAAATATTATATTTTTAAAATACACGATATACATTTAAACATACAATTACACATTTTATAGCCACTAAATATATAGATACTGTTAAACATATTTTATACAAGCTGATAGGTTAGGGGTGAATGTATAGCTCCTTTGCTCTCTGTTAATGTGTAGTAGTGTGAAGTTTTTATACATCTAGCCAAAAACCTTGTATATTATAAATAAAAGAATAATTAGGTTGTCAAAGATAAATGTGTTATATTGGTAAAGAAATTATTAAACTCCAAGTTGTGTCAGTTTTTAGGCTTATGACTATGAATTTCATTTTAAAATTTAAGAATTAATATGTCCCTGTGTTTCGTTCATAGAAATCATGTTTTTATAAAGCATACTATTTTAAAAACAAAATTATTATCGGATTTTGTTAATCAATTTTGTAAAATAAATGACATAAAAATGTTTACTAGTTTGAATAGGACGGAGTGTTAACGTTTCAAACGTTGTAATTTCATTACGTGTTTGATGTAGTTAGGATTTTAAATTTCGGCTATGACCGAAAGTCAACAGTTAAAAATCAAATGTATAGACAGCTTTTAATTGAAACCTGTAACTCTGTAACTGCATACGAAATTTTGATGAACACTGGACGAATGACCTTTTTTGCAGAATGAAAGGGTACAATACAATACGTTTAACAAAATTTTAGTTAGGTGAAAATGTTTTTTGGTGGCGTTTGTACGTGAATCAACGAGTTTTTAACAGTACCAGCTCAGTTTATCGCTAATAGAAACATCGATGAAACAGTTTTCGCTTACGGCCGCTCCCATTGCGGGAGTGCTGCCGAATTTTACGGTCAGTTCGTTGAATATTCGCTTTGCGAATTTGATGAAAGGAACGAATGCATTTTAAATGGCCTGCTTGGCTGAGATAAGAGCTTATACAAATATTTCTTTATAGGCTGCGACAATTTTAAAGCCATCATTTAAAAAAGATGGAAATAGTAAACGAACTGCAGTGCTGGCAGTAATGTTAATTTTTAATCATATTAAACGAAAAGAATTTACTTATTATTTTGCATTAATGGCAAGTTAATACATTTAGCTATAATAGCACGCTAATACAGATCGAAAAATTGTAATTATTGTGTTAATATTGTTTTATTTTCATTAAATAATTTAAATATATGAACGGTTTTAAATTACTTAGACTGGAAATGTGATAGATATATTTCTTTTGCCGAGTAGAGTTCAGTTAAGATCGGATTTAACGAAATTCTATCTTCAAGGAGGTTCATTAAGAAATGCATATCTTCTCACTTTAGCTTCTAAAGGCATAATATTCATTTTGGTAAAAATAACTAATAATTGGTTTTAGAAACATCCATCCAAGACAGTGCATGCCACGTGACAGGCAGGGGACAACTGGTGACAAGTTTAAATCGGAGCCGTAATCGGAGTATTTTAGGACCACAGAATAAATAAACAGATAATAAAAATTGACACACTGTACAGTGTCAATTTTTTTGTACTACTTAAAGTAAAAAGTCGTTTTAAATAATTGAACGAAATTTTAATATAATATGATGAAAACTGTGAATATTTTATTATTTAAAATTTATAAGTATTAAACATACGGAACATTAGTAGATCGAAACTTAGTCTTCAATGATGTACAGTGTAAAGGCGATGTAACTTATTGCTTGCCGGAAGCTGATAGATGCGAAACACGTTAGCTTGTAATGAATCACTACTTGAAAACTACTGTTTTCCAACGGTTATCGGTTTAATGATCTCTTCGCTCTAGCTATTGTTACATTAGCAGTTAGATAAATTAATTAACTTTAACTTGAGACATGCTTGTTAGTATTCTTAGCTATAAAGCTATAATATACTAAAAAGCAGCAAAATATCTCCAATCCGCGTAATGTGTCCATTCGACCCTCCTGATAATGAATAAAGATTTAATTGCAGCACTATTGGGGCATTTAAAAACAATAATTTTTGATTGAAAACCAGGATAATGATTAAGAACTGCAACGGTAACAACACGCTAACTTTAATTGAAAAATGACACCCGTCTGTCATAAATATACTTGGAATCATTTAACTTCAGATGGCGGAAGGTTGAACGAAATAAATTGTAAATGATTTCAGAGTATTTTAATGGTGCAAAACCATACATGCTTAGGAAAGTATGAATCAAAATAATATTTTGGAAATATGGCGATAGAGGAGACAGTTGTGCATTATATAAGAGCGCAAAATTGAATAAGGCCTTTCGGCAAATTTTTACTCTCAAGTTTTGATAAATAAAAAAATTAAAAATACTTTAACGTTATGTGAAAAATAAAAAAAAAACATTATGACGAGACTTGCTTTCCAAATGGGTGCAATATGATCAAATGGTAGCCTTTAAGGAAACAGGAATTTTCTGTTTTTACGAAATCAGAGACGAAAAAAAAAATTTTTCAAAATTTTTCCAACGAGTGACAAATTCCACAGACCGGACAAAAACTGTATATGTTATGTATTATGTCTGTATATGTTACATTAAAAAGTTATTTAATATTATTTATACAACACACATCAAATATCAAGGCGATCACATCACTATTAAAGCAGTAACCTTTATCATAAACGTTCTTTTACAATATTATTAAGTCTAGCTATACATTGGTCATATAAAATTCTGTTATCTCGATGAAGTCGAGTCCTATATACATAAAATTTGTTGGCACGGTATAGGAATGGTAAAGAAGGCCGTACAAAGCTTATGCACAACTATTCTGCAAAAAATACATGACTAACAAGAAAATATTTGTAAATATTATTACAATATCCATTTTTATACCTATTAAAACCTATACAAATTCCACTTATTAATTTGATACGTATGAACAAGTACTTATGAATGTTTCTTGGCTGAATGCCCTTATGGCTCTGTACTATAATATACACATGTTGTGATCACATCCACACAAATCTTGGCATATGCACTCGGTCTTATAAGCCAAATAGGTCGTGTTAGTCTAAAGGACCACCTGTCGACACTAATTTCCTCACAAACAACCTAAATATATGTAGATGGTCTTACCCGTGGTAGTCAATATAAAGTCACGTTGTGAAACTAAGGCAATTTTACCATAGCTTACTTTGCTTGTATGATTGATCAGATACACATACAGGAAAAACTTACATGTCATGTGACACTATTTCAGAACTTTTTACATCATCATCATTTCAGCCGTAGGATGTCCACTGCTGGAAATAAGCCTTCTCAATAGATTTCCAATAGAGCCGGCTTGCTTTCAGCGTTCTCCGTCGACTTCGTAAAGGTGTGAATATTCCGATCCGAGTTCCAATCTGTAGTTTTCAGTCCAAAACCTTAAAATCCCAGCGCCTGTGTTGCCTGCCTACTGCTACTTCAACTTACTAATCCACTGGTCTATGTCGGTTACTAACGTTCCTCTTCAGTTATTCACATTTTTGATTGGGTCTCGGAGAGAAATCCCATGCACTAGCTAGATATACTACTACATGTACTGTTCTATGCCAATACACGCTTTGTTTCAAAAAAAAATATTTTTAATTTGTTGCACATATTACTTTTTACAACATTTTAATACATTGTTTAATGAGGTCTGTTCATAGTTGTTACAAATATACTATAATAATATGACACATACGTACTTGTTTCGGTATACGTTGCGCAACCAATTATAAGCTAACACCAATGTAGACAAAATTAATTTAAAAAAATGTTTAGATAAGTACAATACAATCTGCTATGACGTTGCACATTCTCTCATAATCTGTTTCTCTAGAGAGCAGCACGACTTCTGGTTTCTGAATTCTTAAACACTTTTACGCATATTTACTAACAAAGTGTCAAATGTCATTAACGGGCATTCATGATTTTAATGAAAAAGAAACGAGACATTGCGCGTAAAATTAATAATGCTTCAAGCTACGAATAAATAAGGTAATCTTGTTAATTAACTCCGATATCTTGATAAATACGCGTTAAAGATATTTAATGATTATCTCTGTAATTATAGAGACTTGTTCGTCGAGGCGTATAAAATTTAGCAATTAATACTAAATAGAGAAAAAACGATTCAGCAGTTTTTTTTTAAACAGTTGATCGATTAAGTTTTTTCAATTTCAACTATATCACTTCCCTCTGTCTATCGAGATCTTTTCTAGATCATTGTTAGAGAGAGGATTTTTAATTTATCGAAACCCACCGACATATGGCGCTAATAGACGTAAATTCTCTCAACATTCCATGGATTCACTGGACGGGTGCCGGGTCCATTTCGTTATAGAGTGAGGCCGAAAACTTGGCTTAAAACGCTGCTTTTGCTGCAAACTTGTCAGTCATTAGACTGACGGAGTAGATCTAAAGAGGCCTCCTTAAAATATATTGGCGATCAACTTTACCTACCAGATCTCTTCCTGGCTGTCCAAATTTGAATAATCCTACCAATGCTGCTTTGGAAGCCCTTGCCAGTAATTAGCTAACAGTTATATTTTCTACCGTATTAAATTCCTAACTTTTATTACAGTAAGGTTTAGTGATTTCGTCCTCCTTCTTGGGTCGTTATCCCCAATTCTATCGTGATCTCCTGTCGTGACGCCATCGATCTTAATTGTATCCACCTTCTTGTTTAGTTATTTAAGTATGGGATATTACTGTAGAACTTAGCAGTTACCCAAATTTTAATAAAGCATTCATTTTAATATACCTTATATCTCATCTTAATTTATCCGATGATAGCATTAGTGTAGAGACGGATGACGTCAAATTAATATTGTATCTCATCCGTCGACAGCGAGTTATTAATGATACAGTAATTATCCAGAGAAGACGCGCGAACTCTCGTTATACAAGAGGAATACGATTCTAAATACGTATTTAAGCACACGATTTATCATCATTAAAACTTTGATATAATGAAAGTTGATAAACTCTCTTGGGCCTCGTACATTTGGTGTCACAGCTTTGTTTACTTAATAACGTTTTGTCGGTGCGATTTATTGCCTTTAGTTACTCGCAATTTTTATGCATTAAAAGTTTTTAAAAAAAAAACTCAGTTACTGGAACGTTGAGTACAATTTCAAGTAAATAGATATTTAATGAGAGATACGGTTACTTTCAGTAATAGTTCACTTTTTTTACTTTGATTTTGGCGATCATAGTGTATAAAAATTTCTGCTCTTTTTAGATTTTAAATTACTAATTCTTTTTTTATATTAAAGTTAAAAATAAAGTTATTTTTTGCAGTTGCGATATACTAATTAAAAGTTTTGAATCAATATCAATTCTAATTCAGTGAAACAATTGTACGTGAACGTTTGTGTAGTTTTGTTAATAAATGAATAGTTAAATTATAATATTAAGGGCATTAAAAGATTAATTGTTATTAGTATCAACAAAAACTTTTCTACGATTAAAACTCCGCAAATCAGATACAAATTACAAATACAATAATGACTGTTTAAGATTTCTCAGATTTTAAAATTACTGCAGAAGTCCATTCAACAAATTTAAGTAGTATATAGTAAAAGTTACAGCTATAATAATTATTATAATAATAACAGATGTAGCCTAGTGGATTGGGAAGATATGCCCACTGCAGGCAGGTGACATCGCGCGCAGAACAGATGGCCGCTAGAGCCTTAAAGTTTTGGAGTGAAGACTGGATTAGCAAGCTCAGTGTAGGATGTTCAATAAAAAAGTGGACAGATGAGTATGTCAAAGTTGTCGGAAATCGAAGGATGCAGGCTGCTTCCAACTGGTCACTACGACTACGGCTAAAATAATGATGATGAATTACAGTTATTTTTATTAACAGTGTAATTAATGTTTAATAACACTTCTTAACAGTATTTTTATCCTTGTATATACGCAGCAGAAATGTAATTTTCTTTTCTCTTTTTATTAAACTGCCTTTGTCACGCTCTAGACAAATACGTCGTATTTCAGACAAGCGGGTTGGCCATAAACAAGTCAGGCAAGATACGCAACCGTGACGTCATAACATTGAACACAGGCAAGTGACGCAAAACACGGTCCGTGACCGTCATGTGACGTCATTTGTCACTGTCATTCAACCCGTACCGACGGTCTGGCATAAATCGGACGTGGTGTTTTTGCTTGACGCATATTTGAGGGGTCGATTTTAAAACTACGAATTTTACCGTTGCAAACAAAACGAGAAATAATTTTGGTGATTTTAAATAAAAAATATTTTTTCTTTAAGTACAAACCACTTTGGAAATGTTTGATTAATGATCTGTGAACATTTACTGTAAAGAATTAACCGGAGACAACAACTTCAATATATATCTTAAAAGATTGATTTGTCAGCAAACATCAATCTCTGTACCTACCATGCTTCTTACACAGGATCTCTTTATTAAATTTAGAAAGCGACGCCTAGTACCGCACGCCTTGTGTTACGCCTTCAGATTAATTTTGAGTCATGTCAAATTTATATAAACTTAATAACGCAACGATATTAATACATGACTTGAAAATTTTAAGCCTTTCCCTAAAACATAGATTACTTCAAATAGAATTATCATTTGAATCGTCGGTTTCAGGTAAATAAATTGTAATGTACTAACTACACAGCACAAGTAAATTATTGAAATATTAAGTCTAAGTCAACGAAATAATTACTTACAAATTCATTGTGAATTTCTATGCGGTGGATATAAAAATGAGAGATCTAAGAGTGAAATCATTATAATCTGCTATTGGATATAGACCAGTAAATAGGAAAATCGGGTAATTTAAAGAAAAGGCTTTTAAAGCAACATTATAAGGATTATGTATATATATATATTTATAATTTAAGTTACGTCTTTTACAAATATGAAATTCAAAAACTGCGTAACAAACATCAAAAGAAATTATTGCATTTAATTTTACTTTGGATGTCAAACCGTTATAAAGGTCTTCAAGTTGTTTTTTTTTTTTTTTTTTTAAATGCTATCGAAGAAAAAACAATTGAAACAAAATTACTTCTCGTAAGCTTCAAAGTTAATAGTTTAAAGCCAATGAAGAGAGTGCCTTTGGTATGAAAATATTTTTACCTCCCCTAAACTTGTGTCGGCATGCAGATTGCAACTACGTGATATGAAAGTCAATGCCACGACCTGAGGGTGACAAGCCGATTAGTGGCTTATAGAGCTTTGAGTCCCTCCTGTCGTGCCAAAGTTTTCTTTTAGATTTTCAAACTATTGATGTCAATATTTTTTATAATTCTGTTGAATTATGGTGTGAATACAAAATAAATAGCGCGTTAATGTTTTAAAAAAATACGCACTAGACGTTGATACAAAATACATCTTTAAGTATTAAATTTAGTTTTTAAATGAACACCGGTTGCAATTTTCATTCTGTGTCTGATCAAGAAACGTAGATGAGTCCCAAATAACAAATAGTTTCGACATTGATCCGTAGCTGAATAGTAAATTACTTTTAAAATTAAATACATTTTCAATTGTGTTGACTACAACCTAAAATTTTCTCTGTACTTCTTTTAGTATTAATAAAATTGACTCGGACGATTAGGCAGGCCCCAGTTTATAGAAAATAGGTAAAAAGGAGTAAATGTATAATAAGTCTATTCAGGTATAAGTATTGTTTCGCAAAATTTTCTCTTAATTACAAAGAATTACTTTTATGAAAATGAATTACCCAGAATCCATTCTGATAAAAACAAATAAATAGGAACAACGATAAATATTTTAAACGAAATTGAAAATACCAAATATAGCATTTTAATGAATTAGCCTATTTGTCAAGTAGCTGACGTTTCAATAATAAAATAAGCAATTTTGTGCGGTGACAGGAATTAATTGAAATCTATGAGGCGGCGTGCCAACACCGTACCATCTGTTCAGAGCTTTAATTAAGGAGCTAAATGTACTGCGATTGCGGGTATGCGAATGAAGGATGTGATTGATGACGTACGTACCTAGCATGTGTACCTTTGTTTAACCCATGTAAAGGTAAATATTCTTATAGAAGTTTTTTATTTCTCTGTTGCAAATATATTAGATACTAGCTACCCTAAAAGACTTCGTATATTTAAAAGTTCTTGGCTCACATTCCATATGACAAAATATATAAATGAAATGAATTCCGAGCGATAACTTTTAAATTCCATTTAATAATAAACAATGATTACTTATACGTATATATAGAAGTTTTATATTTACACCGCAGGATTTTACTAACAACGTTATTCATCACCTTCGTTTCTGCTATAGCACGTCCACTGATTGACATAGGCCTCCCCTTAGATGTAAAATTGGACCTATTTAAAGCGACCTGCAATTAAGACTGTTTGAGCACGCATTTTTTCAATTAACGTGAAATATTTGGTTTTATTTCACTCTGTGGTTTGTATTTGTATGTTTTTCCCATGAAAACCATTCGCAATAAAACCATTTCTATTTTTCATTTTCTCCATTTCTTTTTCATTTTCCTGCTCATAAAAAACATTTCTCGTGCCTTAAGGAAATATTAAAAATAGCGGTTTCCTATGAGATGGTCTCAATTATAGTAATTAGCAACAAATTTTACGACCAAATTTTTTAATACAAATTACGATTACCCATATTGCCTCGGATATAAAAAAGATAGGAATTATAATATGATGTTAAAAATAATATGTGTAGTAATAATTAAGAAATAAAATTTTACACAGATTTTTAAAAAAAAATTACAAAAATGTTTGATTATTTAAACATATTCAGCCTTAAAAATAAGGTAACAATACATTCATGTCATACTTTCATTATATATTATATAAATTAACCATATTCTAAAATAACAAAAAAAGCTTACTGAAATAACCAAAGATTTCAGCCCTTCAATACAGGAATTTATTTTAGTAATAATAACAACTCTTTCGAAAGCCGCCACCTACATTCATCGGGTGACAAGCAATTTCGCAAAACATTGCCTTCTTGTATAGACGGTTCACCATTCGAAATCATTTATCTATCGGAAACCTAAGGGATCTCAATATCCGTGAGCAGTGAAGAGAGGAAAGTCACATCCGGTGCGGTCGGTGTATGACGTCATAACTCACGTCAGGCTCGCCGAGCTCGGGAATAACCATGAACTATATACGGGACACTGCAGTTCTAGAACGCCATTTTAGTGCTTTTGTAAATCAAACTTCAAAATAGGAATATGAAATAGAACATTTGTCTTTTAGTTAATAGATATAGCAAATTTAAATCGTTTTTGGAAACACTGCGTTTATTTGAAAATATGGAAATAAAATTGATCAGGAATAATTGACAACTGTTTTTGTACCTTTAATTACATAGCTCCATAATTACAAAACGTAATTCACTGTGATTTAATGTTTTGTTAATGAACATCGAATATTTGCAAATATACATAGTTTTGTGTATGTTATACTGCATAAATGTAATGCATTATGTTATAATTTTTTTTGTGTATTAACATGTTACAAACCTTTTTTGGTTTTGTTTGACGTATATCGTTTCACAACTGAGCAATACTTTTTATATATACTCGTATATTACTTTTTAGTTTGTATGAAAAAAAAATGTTTTTACTACTTTCCTTGCAAATTTTATCTATTTCTTTATCCAAAATTTTTATCAAAAAGTTTTCTTGGATTTGTACAGACATGAATAAGAATAATAGAATAGGTGTAGCTGTTCTCAAATATTACGCACAGCAACACATTTAGAGTGTATAATCTTCATTTCAGTCATAGGGTATCCATTGCTGGATATAGGGCTCCTTGATGGATTTCGTCAAAAGTCGTCTGTGCAGTTTATGCGTGGACATCCTTTGTTGCACTCGCCGATCCCCGGTTTCGACTTCGGAACCCTAAGGCTTCAGATGCTATCTATTCTGTGGCTGACCCACTGCCAAACTGCTATGTCAGTAACTTAGATAAAACACTTAGATAAATAAAACAAAAAAAATGATATTTAAATTCTGGTAAGTCGCTTTAAAAATTAACGTATTTCTAAATGCCCGATCTTGACTTAATAAATGACGCCGTTTAAGGTAAATTTACTCTACCGAGAACTCTCTTGATGAACTATATAATCCAAAAGGACTGCGGGACGTTTTGCCTCCATCAAGCATAACGAAGACAAATTTTTAGTTGACCTATCCCGAGCAGCGGGAGGTCGGGATTACCGTCCGCAGCGATATAAGAAGGAAATTACTGAAGTCATATATCCAAAGACTTCCCTCATTTTCTTAGAATAAAAAGTATATTCATATAAACAACTACAGGTTTTGGTTAAAAACAGCTCGGAGCGTTAATAAAGGATTATTTTTAACAAAAATAATATTGACAAAAATTAAAAATAAACTTTCTTTTAAGATATCTTGTTACGTGTAGCCACGTGGAGAGTGCTTACGGGCAGAAAAAACGGATTTTTTTTAAAAAATTAGTTAAAACCACACTAATATTTCTCACACAGATCATTAAAACCTGTCCGTAGGTGTCCAATCCAATAATCGTAATAAATAGAAAAAAATGTATTTAGATATACAATTAATATTCTGTACCATATATCACTGTAATGAAAATGTAATCACAATAGTACTATGGTTTTAGTGTACAGAACAGAGAATTATTAGTTGCTTATTATTAGTAAGACAATAAATCAATTTATAAAGTAGTCGTCGCCGTTTCAGGTTATAGACGCTCACTGCACGGCATAAGCCCCAGAGATATTGTGGTAGAGAGCTTATAATATTTACTTCAAACGTGTTAAGCTTTATTTGGTTCATTACCGTGGGCTCAAAGTGTTGGAATGTCGCGCCTACCGTACTTTTAAAGTGTGAACCACTAAAATTTTACATAATAATTTACATAACACAAGAGATATATCTTTGCCAGCGGTGAAATTTTATTATACCTTTTCTATCATTTTTTGAATGATTCATTTATTGAATGAACAGACTTCTGGAGAAAAAAAATTGTTCTAGTCCTCTTTATCTAGGCTTTTAGGTTCAACGTCGTAAAATATTAGGTTTATTTCAAAAAATACAATCTATATAAATTATGAATTTTATTAACTTTTTGGGTACTCAACAGAGTTCAAAATTTTAATGCTATTAAACTATATTAACAAACTTTTATGTTTACCAAAATTTTATACAGCTAACAAGCGAGACGCATTATGTAATTGCTTCTTTTGACAGCGTAAACAGTATTTAAGATACAACTGTACATGGAGTACATGGATACATTGGAAATAGACATAACCACTTTAAAGATTTTTAAGTCAAATAATTTATATATTCACACAGATATACGTACACAAATAAAAGAATAATGTAATTATTTATGTTTCTTAGATCTTTCAATAAATAATATGTAGGTTTACGTTAAACTCAAGTATAAATGTCTACATAAATCGTGTCCAACTATAATTAGAGACGCAAGAAAAATGTAACGTTTTATGCCCTTGTAACCTAATGTGCATTTAATATTGTAATATCTGTTGATACATTTAAATAAATAAATAAAAATCTTCATAAATATTTTAACGTATATTATATGAACTTTGATAAATCATTGAAATTCTGATAATTAGAGTAAATGAAGTAAAAAAAAATTCTTAGCACGAATGCTATAACATTTTTAACTTAGTAATAAAAAAAAAGATAAGAAGAGAACGGTCAGATTATTTTAAAATTAAAAGGTTACAATATATCTTTTATTTAAAAAAAATTTGGTCACTAGTTAAAAGAATTTCAGACCATATCATTTTTAAAAAACTGTATAAAACTGATTTTACGTACTATGTGTTATACTTATAAACTTACATATTTAGTACTCTCAAGTGTATTATATATTGAGCCGCAAAGTTAAATATACTTTGTATTTAATACGGCGACATTGTAAGTCTCTGTTTCTTATAACCGTCAGTGTTCTTAAAAAATAGTGTCTTGTTTTGTTACGATTAATAATAATTGGACGCCATAAATCATTTTAATGTCACAGTCTGTATCTTATAATGGTATTTAGATACAATAAATATTTTATCATAATAAACAATCACAAACCATTCTGACGTCATCAGTTATTTGTGATGAAAACGTTAAGATATTTTATATTGTTTTTGCAATTTTAAATTCAATTACATATATTATAAGTAAGTCAATGCCCCTGGACTCTGCAGTTGACAAGCCAATTAGTGGCTTATAAAACCACCGTCCCCTGCTGTCATTTTGCAGGCGATGACATTTTTACACTGATTTTTAGATTATTTCATGGACCCGTTATATAGTTTGCGTCAAATTTACTAAAAATAAATGCTGAATGAATCTTAATAATTTTAGCATAAATTGTTCTTTATTATAAAAGCACATTGAAAAACTACAGTAATTAAACTTCAGAAAATTCGCAAAGTTTTGGGTAGTTTATACCATCCGTGTTACAACTTTGAATTATTTCAACTTTCAGCTATTATATTAACAACACCTAGAAAGGCAACCTAAATAAACTTAAAAGCGTGCAATCTCGGAAATCAAACAAAGATAGAAACTTGCCCCATAACTAACACAACTGCGGTAATTCTAGTTGAATTATTATCGTTATAACAAAAAGAGATTCACGTCCGCTTCCTTGGCTTTAAGCGAGTGTAATAAAAGCAATTTATTTTATAGCGTTTTACTTTATGTGCGTAGAATTTTTCTTCAGTGTGGTTTTAACTACAGCCTTTGTTATTTATGATTTGTGAATGTGAATGTTACGTTTGCTGAGATATATCGGCAACTCCAAGCCAAAGCAAGTATTTTTCGTGTGGTTTTATTGCGAGTATGAATCTATTTTCGAGGTATTTACTCACAATCTGGATGACCAAGAAAGTTTATCTTTCAGTCATATTTACTTTCAACTGCGAGTGTATCTTTAATATATATTTTAACGCTTCCTCGTCCGCGTTTGACCACTAACTCGTCGGGTAAAAAGCCACTTTTTGGTCTAAGATAAAGCACGCAGACTCTGTATATACCTATTCACTATGACCATGACCCGGAATATATCTCTCGGGAACTAAGGAAGCCGGCAGATCGTTCTATACTCGGGTTAAGAGAATCAAACACGTACATATTTTGAAGTTACCAAAAAATTACACAAATGTCAGGCTTTCCAATATCTATACTATGGCCATTTTAAAACGTTTGGAAAATTAAATTCACCACAATAGTTCATTATTATTAGTAATATTATTTATAGTTTAAATACGGTGTTCTAGGAGAACAATAGCAAATGTACTTATTTTACGATTTTTGTATTACCAATAAAGATTACAAGAGGCAAAAATATTATTAATATATATAACCAATTCCCGTTATAGGAGATCTGAGATTGCTTGCCAGTTGCTTACAGAACTGCATTCAAACATTGGCCGACATAACCCTATCTTGACAAATACCTCTAAAGTTTCGAAATTAGTGCCATTAAATTTTTCTTCAATTTTTATATGTTTTTAATAATGCAAGTTTTTGGAATAAAACATCAACCATATCTTTTTTATAATTCTAATGAAGTCGAATTTTTTATAATACGTTCTATATAGACAATCTTCGTAGGTCTTGTCTGTCACATCTTGTCCCTCAAAGAAAGATTGTCCATAGTTATCTTTTAAGTATTGTTTGGATTTCGCTTCATTATCTAATAAATAAAATGAAAGCAAGACATAAAATATCAAATTTATATTAGATAGATTTAATAAATAGTTAAAGAAATATTAAAGATTATCAAATACATGACATTATAATGAAAATAAAAAATGATTTTATTTATGTGCAATTATTGATCAAATTAAATTAAGAATACGTTCAACCCATAATGCTTTCGAATAAAATTCCAAAAAAAAACCTATAGAATTACTGAACGCTACGCTGAATAAGTTTCAAAATAATTTTATATAATGTCATATTCCGCGTGCTAGCAAGTAGCACATATGCTAGAAAAATATTTTAAAACTACGTAAAAAAATTACAATTTTACACATAGTAGGTTATGTAACGTACACAACACATGCTTCTGTTAAACATTATAATACATTACGAAAGATCACCATTTTCATTGAGGTTGCGTTCGAAAAAAATATACATTTCCTTATTCGGCGTCCCTTTTGGCGTTTTAAAATTACCGGGAAAAGATTTTATGAAATTACATCCAAAGGGCCTTGCGATCCAAGCAAACCGGACGGCGGAAAACAACTTTTTACATTTTATTCTACACGATGACACAAGAAGAGTATAAAATACTAAGCATATGGTATCGATAAAAGGCACTATTCGGCTAATGGTGATAGAAAACGGGTTTTTAATGACTTTTACATAAGTAGAGAATGTTCTAAGAAAATTTTGTTAGTTTCTCTTAGTGAATATGTGGGCAATTTGCGATTTTATGCTCGGTAATGCCCGGTCGTATTTAACCTTTGCTTATTATCAGAACTTAAAACTATGTTCATGGAGTTCATACAAATTTAGATGTTAATGGCTCTTGGAAGGGATGTTAAACAATGGGTCAACACGAATATTTTTAAAACGAATTTTCTCCAATTATAAATTCTAAGGTTACTTTTATTAATTTCAATCTTGTCAAATAGCGATGTTATACCAAAATTTTTGCAACTGATTTTTGTCTATATCGAGGCTTGTTAATTCTCTACTTCCGAGTTGTCGTGAAAAATAATGCAATATTTTTGAAATCTTATCTAAAGAAAATGGTAAAACAAGAGAAAATCAGAAAAAAGTATAAAATTTATACTGCCGACAATAAATGCTGGCAGTATAAATTTTAAGAAACTTGTTATCATTAAAAAAATTAAAACTAACATGGAGAGACTGCAATGACGCAAAAAGCTAACGCATATAATATCAAAAATAATTGAAGCGGGCGGTAACGCTCCCGATAAAATATTTAATGCGAATAAAACGGAGCTATTGGAGGAGAAAACGTCTGGAAGAAAGTCCATAGATGTGAACATTAGCTAGCTACTTCATAACGGCCAAAGATCAGCTGACGTTCTTGTTTTGTGATAATGGATGTAGCAATAAAATATTACATTTCAATCCGTTAAGCCCTTAGTCTTTAGAAGCAAGAACTTTGAGCATCAAAATTTTAAAAAACCTTTTTGTCATTATGTAATGAAATATGTTTATTGTTTTGCGTATATTATTCTATTAGTTTCCTGTATTACAATAAAATGAAGTAAAAAATAAATTTGTTTGTTGATAAAATTCTTTTTCATTGTTCGTTCAGTTACCTTATGCAATATACGATATATAGATTTTTGAAACAATAAGCCAAGTAATTTTGTATGAAATTCGAGAGAACTTTTTCTCTAACTTAATATATTAGAAATGTGTAACAAATTCATATAAATTTTAACATTTATACATAGTATAAATATTAAATTTGAAAAAAACGAGTACAAAGAATATGAAATAGAGTGCATAATTTTTTAAACATAAAAACTTAATTCTATTTTAAATAAGTTACTTTTCACAAAAGGCTCTGTATAAGTTTAGAAAAAGTATTTTAATATGTAAGTTTAAAACCTCTTTCATAAACAGCTTAACCTATTTCTTGTTCGCTTATTGCACGTAAAAATGTTTTTATTTTCATTTAATCCAGTTAAATACGTTGCTTACTTTATAGCATAACCAGGGTACTCTTATATGATAAATTCAAATTAAATTTTAGAATTCGAAATACTAGACTACGGTTTCCCATGGCTTTAAATAAAAATTTAATTTTTCACTATCAAATATTTAAAAAATTATAAGCTCACCGATAACATTTCTCGACATATTGAGACATCAATTGTTGATAAAAAAGACTGTAAATTACAATAAAAATGAAAAGAGGTAATTTGATTTCTATTTTATGTTATGGTGTAATAAAGCCTGAAGTATCTTTCTATTATTCTTACCGCTTCAATGATTTCTTAACACTAATATAGTTATTAAAAATCATTGTTTTTTTTTATTTAAAATAGATGTATGTAAGCTTTTGATATGTTAAGGTATTAGCATTGTATAAAAAACAAAACACTGTCACAAAAATCCGTTGTCTCCTGAAACCCTCGTAACCATATTCTTGTATGTAAATAGCAATACGATCTGAAAGTCAATGTCCGCAACCTGCGGTTGACAAGCCGATTAGAGCGTAGTGCTAGACTAGGAAGTTTCTTGCGCCATTCAGTTAACGTGGAATGAACTGTTAGCTTACTAACTACTACTGCTGTTTTATCTTTTTTTTTTTAAATTAAAATGGGAAGCAGCTTACAAACAAATATATAATTCTCTTCGAGGTGAATTGATTGTTAATTGATTTATTACATACACATCTGTAACTGTGATTAATACACACAGTCACGCATATACATAAAAAGACTAACAAAATTCACAAATTCAAGTCTTTGTGTATTTTTACATAATTAGAACAGTTATTTTTGATTGCTTACTTTAATACCTCAAGAGACCACCAGTCTATTCTTACCATTTGCGTGGGGTTCACTGAGTATTTTTTTTTATATTATCGTATTAATGCGGTCTGTATGATGCGTAAATAAATTTGTAATTTTTGTTAAATAGAAATAAACTTTATCATTAACAGTATATCGAGTTTTTGTTTAATTAGAATAGTTTGATTTGTGAACTATTAGAGACGCAATTGTATGTAACAATTAATAAATCCTCGGTTTAACTAAAAAATCCTGTTCTTTGAAAATATAGCGGTAGAAAATATTAGGTATGAGAGTCATGTAGCATTGCTATGTTACGATATTTATTCATTTGTTTACACACTTCTATTTACAAATTATAACGGCGGACTTAATACCGAAGCCGTTATCTATTAGTTAACCATTTGGGCGCTACAGTAAATTAATAATGGTAACCTAAATAAGTCAATAGCGTAAAATTGTAATATAGTGCAATGGTAAAGTGACTTTATAAAAAATGACTTCAATCTATTACCAAAAGTACGTGATCAAAATAATTTTAATGTTAAATAACAATACAGGATTACTTTTTATAAAACTTAAATAATTGTCTTACATACCGGGAATGTTATATAAGGTCTTTGCCGTTTTCACAGCGTGCAAATAATTTTCTGTTCTGTTACAGTAAGTACTTAAAGAAACTAAGGTAAACTATGACAAACATAAAATAGGTTCGTCAATTTTGAGCAATCGAAATATAAAAAGGTTTTTTTTTCAATTAAAATAATTAAATAAAAAAAACTTTTCAAATATACTTTTACAAAAGTTAAAAGAAATAATGGCATCGTTTAAATAGATTATAGATTTATTAGATTATTTAAGATTTAAATAGATTTAATAAATATCGTTTAATATTTAATAAATATTTAGTAAACACTAAACTCGTTAAGAAAATTCGTGTAGTAAAATGAACTAAACTGTGGGTAAATAATGCCTTGAAATAATAATAGCACGGACTTAAAAGTCTGGTGAAGTTCAGTCGGCTAGTTAGTTATGAGCGTATTTACAAATTTTATTCGGGTCTTTCGAGAGTAGGGTAATCATTTTTCATATTTTCAAAAAAGGGTTTGAAAATTGAGAAAGCGGAAATTAAAAGGAATATAATTTCATTTATACTTTACAAAATCAGATTTTTTAAATATAATAGCATAGTACGATAAATCCTTCCTTTTCGTCAAGTCATAATCGTAATGTGTACACGCATCCCAGGAAACTGCGTCAAGTTAGGTAATATCACTAAGTAATACGACGAAGTGACGCTGTGCAGTATTCGTTTAAAGTGACGAGTTTTGAATAGAAAATCTCTTCTCCTAAATTTTGTAATAATGGAGATATATTCGATTTATGTAGAAATTTAAAGAAACAGTCGATTCTTAAGTGTCGAGTGATTCTGCAATTATTATAGTAAATTAGGAAATTATAAAACAATATCAATGGCGAATAACAAATATCACGAAACGTGTTTTCTTAATAAATGTTTATGGAGAAAGTTTCAGTGTTTTTCCTACTTATATTTTTTTTGTGTTCCTTATTTCATCTGCGATCAGTCCCAGGACTATAAGCGGATTTGTTGAGTGGTTATAGCTTTGGAAGGGGTCTCCCCGGCGGGAGACACTCCTAGTTCACCATTGAGCGTCTAGTCTGTGGATGTCATCGCGTTTAAGACGTTTCCTGTACTGGATGCAAGTCAATTCGGAAGTCAAGTTATTTGGGTGTTTGTCTAGCCGATTTCTATAATTAGTCGATGACTGCTGGATCTCCTTCTTTACTGTTTTGATCTTCAGAGCTTCGTGGAGTATTCGTTATGGTACGCAGTATGCCATTTTGCAGCCTTTGTATGATGGTTATGTTGGAGTTACAAGCGCTTCCCCAGAGTTGGATCCCGTACATCCACACAGGTTTGAGTATCAGTTTGTAGATACGCAGCTTGTTGTCCACCGATAGCTTAGAGTTACGAGCCAACAGCCAGTACATAGACCGGAACCGTATGTTTACCTCATCACGTTTCTTTTTAATCTGGTGTTTCCAGGTAAGTCTTCTGTCCTACTTAAAATGAAACTAAATACCTCCACAAGTTTTATTAGTCGAACCAAACAATTGAATAGAGAGAAATAGCTATCGAAAAGAGTTAAAGTCGTGACACGAGAGCAACGTACATTTAACTCTGAGACGTTTGGCGTACTGGGAATGCGAGTGCGTGCAGAGCCGGCAGAGCTGCGCGTGAGCCGGTCGCAGCACAGCGCCGCACTCGACACAGAGCCGCACTCATCGGTCACCACATGTATTTAGAAATAAAATATTTTTTGTAAAAATAAATATACATAAAGGCCATTTTAAGTTTTCATAGCCAAAGTATCTTCCGGTTCTCTAATCTTTTACTGATTAGTATTATAATCATGTATACACATACATACACACCTATGTTTTTTTTTAACTTATCTTTATACTTTATTTTTTATTATAAATGTATCTGCCACTACTTTTATAATAATTAACAATTTAAAATGAATAAAGAACAGAAATATCTCCAAACACAAATAAATACGTAAAAAAAAACATCAAAACCTGTTGTTGTGAATAATTTATTTAGTTAGCGAAAACAAATTGTGTTTGCATTTATTTGCTCTGTATGGTTCGTATAGATCGCTCAGAACTAGTTTCAATTCTCTATTTTATATCGGACCCGACATAGTTGACAACAAAGTGAAATTTAATTTCCCGGCAAGTCTTTCTGCAGGATATTACTGTCTGTTCGCCAATAGTAAGTGAATGCCGTTTTAGAAGACGCAGTAACCAGTGGTATCATAGGTCCAACACTTTTGTTACACTGTCTTATGTCTTAAATAAAGAACCAAAAAAAATATTTTATTAAAAACTCGTCGTTTCTGCTCATAGATGCCCTCTGCAATACATAGGCTTCCTCTAAAGATATCAATAAGGTGATATACCATAATCGCCACGCCAGGTAGGTGGGTTGGCGATCGCAGTGTGGTTTTACGGTACGCAGAGGATCATGCAGCTCATCCATTGAAAACTTGTTTGTGAACAATCCTACATAATGCACAATATGTGAATTATAAAAGATTGTATCTCGAATCGAACCTGTGACTGATGAATTGAAAACTTTTTTAAAAAAAATTACGAAACAAATTGAAACTTCAAATCCATAATATCTTTTATATACATTACTCTGATAACTAAGGGATATATAAGAAACTCGCTAAACATTACACTAATCTACCCTTCGCTTCGGAGGCTTCTATTTGAGAGAAGCTTTGGTCGGTTATTTTTCTTTTTTTTTTTTTCATTACGCCTAATGGAGGTAAAATGCTCTGTACTCGTTAAGGATTACGAAGTTCATTTGCAGATGTCCTTTGCATTAAAGAAGTGTTCGTAATAATGTAATTTGTTGAAACTGCTGTGTTTATTCGTAAAGAACTCTATGAAAAAAATCCTATTGCGAATATTTTTTATATTTATAAATTAATTACATTTACTATTACTCCTTAGTGTTTTTTTACTACATTACGTTCATTTACAGCAAGATAAATTATGCGATTGTGTATGTTGGCTTTCTCTTAAACCACATTTGTAGATCCATCATAAATATTCGCAAAGGTTAAGTTAGTTGAAACAGAAATCTTGTTTTCGTTACCTAATTCAGAAGTTTGCAATCTCTTATTGACTATCGCCTTCTTTACGAGAAATAATAATTTCATGGTCCCTTATTAAAAACATTTGTTCATATCAATTTTTATTATCCTCTACGTTATGTTTTAAAACTTACGATTTAAAAATCAATTATCCATTTTCTCTTAAACTATAATAGATATTGTATACAACTAAATACAATACTATTTTGAAAAAAATATATATTTTATAACGCCATCGTTCGGTTTTGGACCCGCTATAACCCCCATGAAAGAAAAATGGAGGTCCCCGCTGCGATTACCGGTCTATGGTCTCTATTATAAAACCTTAAGCTTCTAGCCGCGATATGTTATGCGTGTAAGTGGCCTGCTCATTACTACTTTAACTTACCTTATTAGTCAATGACTGAGTACAAATCTACTGCCTATTAACTTAAAAAAATACAAAATCCTTTTCATCACATTACTTACTGATAAAATATATTTTTTTAAATTATTAAATCGTTGTTAATATTCTTTTAAAATGCACGTTCTTCCTAGCTCTAATCAGAAGGAAAGGAAAGGAGCGCCTTTTGTGGAGGATTATTTTCAATCTGTGATCGTGCAGAGTTGAAAAACGCGCCAGCATGTCATGCACGAACTGGTAGCATGTCTTTGACTGAACAAAAATATATTAGGTCCAGCGTACGTTACAAATTCTCGCCGTTAATGACATAAAGTATCGCTAACGAAAGTCCTACGCCATAGCACTACAATTTGGATTCACAGTTTATATACATTTGAAATTATTACATCCTACTAAAGTCGCATTTTCTCTGTCTAGTAATATATACTGTGCAATAGTAGTATATAGTATGCAAAGAGTTACTTGAAAGTCATAAGAACACGTTGACGTGTAATTTTAGATTATCTTTTCCAAGTTGCGTTTCTACTTTTTTATACTCTTATTAATTCACTTTGCGAAATGTATTAGAGTTTATATTTCTCGTCTCAGGTGCACTAATTGTAACTTTATTTTTCTTGAAACCAACATTGAACATTATTGCTTAATTACAAAAACCCTTTGGGATAACATAAAGAAAAAGAATGTTCCACAACGATCGTTTTAAACGGGAACAATACATTAAACCAAAGAAAAAGATGTTTGTTAAAAAGAAGCAGTTTTGTTGGCGTATTTTGTACGTCATACCTGAATCGAGTTTGAATACATCGTGCCACTGCAACCGATACATTTTCATATTTGATGTTATTCAGAGGCTTAATATAGGTCACGAACACAATCCCCTTGACCTGGTTAGTTTTTTAATAGACAAGGCGTCAAGACAAGCGTTATACTTACCTAAAGTTAAATAGTATGTGGAGTATATAATAGCAGCTGATGGTTTATTTACCTCTGAACCGCCTAACGATCATCTGGTAGAGAGTAACTTAGCCATTAAGTTCGCCGTTATATATAAAATATGTAACAAGTATTTTAAATAATTCAATAAATCAATAGTAACGAATAGCAGCACTTCATTGAAAGTAAGAACATAGATATTACCCACTGTTAGCGATACTACCCGTTTAAATAAAAAATTTAGTGTGAAAAAATCGCAATGAAATTTAGACTATTGTTTCTTTAACCTAGTATAAAATTGCACTAATGTGGTAGTAGAAAATAATAGGTTCAACGATAACGTCTTCTTATATGACTTATTATTATAAATTTTCCGGATATTCTATACACAACGAAAGACGCTAACTAGGAAATATTTATTCAATCCTAGTCTTATTTACTCGGTAACAAAGTTTACGTGTTAATTTACATCACACAGACAATAAGATTTGTTAAGTCATTTTACCTTTTTTACCATTGGCATAATTTTGTTTCCGGGTATAATATGGAAAAACATTTTGGCGACAGAAAAAGATCCTTTAGCCTTTTTAGCGAAATATATTATTTACATAAATGTGTTTAGTTACTTTGTAATTGTAATTTCCTGGCATAGCCTATCGGATTAGCAAGTTGATGTGGGTGCTGGCAGGCCACATAGCGCGCAGAACAGTTGGGCACAGGGGCCTTGAGGTTCTAGAGTGGAATCCATGGATCGCAGGATGTCCATCCACAAGTTGGATAGACATCGTAAGACGCTGGATACAGGATGCTAATAACCAACCGTATTTAAAATCTATTGGCGAGGCTATGTCCAGCTATGGACGTCCTAAAAAGCCTTATTAATTAAATTTTTTTTTTGGATTTAGTTCTTTCTAAAAAAAACACATATAAATATTAATTACACTATGCAATCATAAACTTAGAGAATTTTTACGAGCATCATAGTCATTGTTCGTCGTTTTATCACTTGATTGTTTATCACAAAGATCACTGCAAGGCACAGGCCTGCCCCAAAGATGTCTATCGGAGGATACACATTAATCACCAGGGTTGGCCGGTGGGTCAGCGATCGCAGTGTGCTATTATGGTACGCAGAGAACGCTGCTGCCCATACTCCGGAAACTTATTTGTGAACTGTGGCAATCTTATATAATTAATGCACAAAATGTGAATTATAAAAGATTACATCCAGGGAATCGAACCAGCAACCTACGATCACAGGTCTCAGTCCTCTACCGCTGGCTACCACTAATACCGTGCATCGTAGATTATAATTTGTTTAATTTACTATCTTCCCTATATAGTTGCCATCGCGTGGATTTTAGTTTACGGAACGCTGTTTCCGTGAGCTCAATTTAGATGAAGCTGCACAAAGCCTAAATCTGCTAGCAACATAACTTCAATTACATCAAATGCTTCGCGTGATGTCACGTCAATCCATCAAAATCAATGGTAGTAATTAAGATTATAAGTTGAAACACAGGCTGTTCTTAATTTTTTTCTAAATGAAATAATTTAGATATTTAATGGAATCAGGCGTTGTTTTACGGAAGTCCATCCTAAGTAAGAAAAGGACCAAAATTTAGCCACTTCCGCACATGCAGTGGTAGTCGTGCAACAAAGTGCACCGCCTGCCAGCCCGCTGATAAAACACAGAGTGCTTGGCACAAATCGGTGTAACATAACTCCTGAAGATGCCCCGTGGAGGGGTGAAACACGTGTTGAGAGTGATTTAACGGTGGCAGTTGTGTAATTCGCATTGTTTGCCGCATGCGCATTTATCAGGGGGCTGGCGGGCGGTGCACTTTGTTGCACGACTACCACTGCATGTGCGGAAGTGGCTAAATTTTGGTCCTTTTCTTACTTGAAATAATTTAGTACATTGGCTGTACATTTTATTTAGTCGTGTAGAGAGATAATAATAATTATCTTAATAAATTATGCTAAAGCACCAGACTAGGAGGCAGTTAGGGTCGTATTGTTTGTTCTAATTATTCACGTGCATCGAGGAACAATTAGATATGTAAATGTATGAAACTAACTCAGACGTGACATGTACCTGGTTAAACTATAAGCTATCAATTATCTACTAACGGCGAGAGTAAACAGTCGTCTCCTTACCTAATATTTGCTATGCTTATACAAGTTGATCTATAACAAAGACTTAGATGCTTTAAAGGGGTGAATACATAGCTCATTTTCTGTTAAATAATATACGATACACTTTATTATAGATCAATGTTTTCAGAAATAATAAATAACTGAACGATAATAACGTAGTAAGAACAAGCGTTTTCAAATTTCGAATAACTAAAAATTAAAAATAAGTATTTAGTACAACCTGTTCCTGTAAGCTTTGTACTGCCAAAAGCTATTAGCCTGTAGTATTGTTATTAAATAAATATTTTTATCAGAGTTGTTGCTTCAAAGAGAGTGATATGAAATAAAGCTTTAAAGCTTTAATACCTGCAAGCAATCAATTTTTATAATAAAAGATGCAATTTGTTACGTTTGGCTTGATAATATTTATAACCAAAATTATTTTAGAACAAAGACCAACATCGACGTAATGGCTACAATAATTTAATTTAATACTCTTTCTCTATAAATAATCAGAAAAGGACAAGGTTGACATAAACAAGATACAGTACGCGGTCTTATTACTAGAGGTAATTTTTTACAGGCGACGTGTACATTGTATGGTAGTTACATATATGTAAAATTTGTGATGTACTGAAGAAGAAATATAAACGGACTTGTAATTACGTCAATATAAATTACTTTCACTAGATAAAAAATTAACTTTAAAAGTAATTTAGCTGTCAAGCGTTCTGTTTTTCAATAACGACTCTAAATTTGATAAAACCTCCATTAACTCTTCGGCTCATGTGTAATACAAAATTATTTAAAAGGTCAATCAAATTGAAATGACACTGCTAATGGCGTTTACCCGCAAGACGGACAAACGACCTTGTTAAAGTAGTTGGAAGGTACTACTACTCAGAGTCAATGAAGATACCATAACATAAAATTCCTCAAAAATGCCTTTCTTTTGACTCAAATACATATTTTTAAGATTTATGGATTTTTTTTCATATCTAAAGCTGTATTTAATCGCTTCAGTTATTTTTGCGATATGAATTCGCATATAAATAAATTTCATAATATCCCCTGCTTTATTCGCGACATTTTCCGCAGAGTTTTATTCAGTCAGCAGTATCCCGGCATTTTTCCGGGATAAAAAGTATCGCAGTTGCATGTTCAGCAGTGAGCTTTTAAACGGAGAAATCCGGAGCACAATTGGTTCAGTGGTTTTAGCACAATATAAGCTCAGATTATATACAGTTTTTCACAATTTCTGATATTATAGATAAATTATATGAAATGTTAGCTTTCAGAGAGACGTTGGTATAATACGACATATCGAAAAAATTGTTTCCTTCAAAAAAATTTAGGCTTCTGACCTATTTTATTTTTTAAAAATAAAATTTTTTATCAATATAATGGGTATAAAATTCGTCGCACATTATCTAAACGTATAAATGCAGGCGCTGTCGTCGGAACATTTGATCGATGGGCTACGAATTAATGCTATTTATGTAATCTCCAAATACTTCCTGGCTAAATTTTAAGTAACAACGTTTATTAATCGATTTGGAAAATTTTAAATAATACTCTTTTAAACCCAAAGATAAAAGTGCCTAGATTCTGCGATACTCATAATCAAATAAGGTTATTAACGAAAATTATATAGGTTACATAGCCATGCGGATTGGCATGTCCAAATGGCAGTGGGCAGACCATTTAACACAGATATCTGATAGCTGCTGGGGTCCTTTGATACTGGAGTTGAGACCACGAACCGACAGGTGCAGCATATGTGTCTTTCTCGTGATCTTGTGAAAATCAATGAAAGACGCTGAAGAACAAATCATCAGTAGACATTCTACAGCTAAAATAAATATTTGCGCTGATAATAAATGAAAGGAATTGAATATAAATATAATACGTTAACTATTTAATATCAATATACATAATGCTATTTGCTACCACTCTTTAACTTTTAAACTAGCATTTGCCAATAATTTGCATTAACATAGAAATACTGTCACATATCCGTGCAGTAGGAGCTTTAAGGGTCATCAACCTACTTGACACAACTGTTGACATTATTAAAAGGGTCAAGACATGACTTTACATGCTTACAGTGACACGTTATCAATTAATAGAAAACTAAATGCCATAATCGTCTATTTGCCATCATGTACAAAAGTTAACGATTGTGAAACTTATACATTACGATTTTTTTACAACAAACAAAACAATTTGTTAAAATATTCTAACGAACATAAGATTTTTATGAATAACTCCTTTGTTTCTCGTTATTTTTTTTTTTTGTATATTCTTTAATTTGTTAACGTTGTAAGATATAACACCTCATTAGTGCAAAACAAATTCTCAGATACTAGCTGTCTTCTAACCACTTTGACGTAAAATACAAAGGATAACCTGCATATACCAAAATAAATATTCTGGCCAAGTTTCATATTAATGAGAGTTATGATTTGAAAATATTCATTTTAATGAATGCACACCATCCAACCAAATACAAATATTTTGGTACAATATTTGTATAATTCGTTTTTATCTGACCTCAACTCGGCAAAAGAAATATTCTTACCCTATTTCAATTCTCAGTGTTACGGTACCAGAGAAATTGTAATGAAAGTGTACGAGTATGTACTAGTAACTTTCTATGTAGATAATATTAAGCCATTTTTTCTCTTTGTTTTTTCTTTCTTATCTTAAACATCAATAAAAAATAATTGACGATGGCTATAAATAAATATTCTCTTTCAAATAATGTTTTAAATTAAAAGCAAGATATGTAGTGAATGAGAGAATAAAGCATAATAACGTATTCATACAGAAGCAAGCTAAGCGATGAGTTGTAAAAGAAATTGCAAATGGGTGTTATCTGTAGCTGTATTCTGTATTTCGTTTCTCAATTCGCCGTTCCAGTTCATTCTCCGTACAAGAGAGCTCGCCACATCAATCTTAGTGGCACGAACAGGCTCCTCTTACATAGAAGCTCTTTATTAAATTTCCCGATACAAGTCATTTTGTACGAAGCGAGTCGATAACGTTATGTTTACAGATTAATTTTAAGTTACGTCAAAATCTTGCGAGCTATTTATCTTCTTCTATATTCTATAACATATTTGCACAAATTATAGACGACTCGTACATTATTAAATTTGGGTATAGTTACGTTAACAAATAATAATATATCCGTGGACGCATATTTCTCAGCTGTTAATATTTAAAAGAAAGTGTTGTAGTCCGTTCTATTTTTTCATAGAAGTTTGTTCTTGGCAGAGAACTTGTGGTTATTTTATTTTTAAAAATATTATTTAAAATTTACACGTTCATATTACATTTACATTACACGTTCGTATCCATTCGAGAAAAAATACCGTTAGCATTATCAATTTATTTCAAATAGTCATCATTTGAACCGTAGTGCGTCTACTGCTTCACTAAGCCATTCCCATAGATTTCTAAAGGATTTGATTGTAAGCAGGCTATATCCAGTATTGTCCTAAATTTTTAACAAGGTTGTATGTCCTTCTATTGGGAGGACGGTTATTAAATTCCCTCTTTCTAACAATCTTTATGTCTCAATATCGGTAACAATACCTCATAACAGAAAACCAATATGTATAAAGTTCAGCAAAACTTTAAATGTTGACGGTATCTATTATTAAGTTTACTAATATGTTCTATCTGCACTAAACTTTGAAGATTATTCCGGATATAACTTTTGCTTTACAGCGTGTGGAAACTGCTGAGCACAACACGGGAACACTGTTCTTATTGATCGTTATCAAAACTTGCAACATACCATAATACAACATACATAACATTCGTGTTCCGATAATATTTTTTTTTAGACCAACACTTTATGGTACTTTCCTCTTAACACCTTGGGAAGCTAGAAGAATCTGAAAACCAGCGCTGCTCGGAACTGTTGTTATGCAAAGCCAAGCTGTGCCTACTCTTCCTATCTAGTTCTTCCTATCTCTTACTCTCTTCTTTTTAGTTATCAGTGCGTAACTTAAAATAAATCAGCAATAATAATAGTATTTTTACTCTATACCATCAGAATTACCAAAAAACTTACTGCTTAACAAAATACCCTTCACTAGGTACAGCCTGTCTCGTAAAGTGAATTAGTTCGAAATATCATTTTGGAGTAGTGTTTGTTATTAGACAATACTAAAAATGAAAAAGTAATAACAAAGATTTTTGGTACAGGCATTTCAAACTAATTTAGGCAATAGTAAACTCTAAAGAAAGATAAAAGGAAAATCAATAACTATAGACAATTAAAAACGCGATTTTAGCGACTGCCACGTTACACCTACTTGATGATTTTCATAAGCTTCTCTGAAGTAGTAGAACCAATTAATGACTTCTTGTGTAATGTTATATATTTAGTTTTCCAATAGATCAAATTGTAAGTATTTTCAATTGTTTTAAACTTGATATAAAAAAGACTTCGTATAGAAGCTTAAGCGTCGAGCAAATACTGTTGACACTGAAGGTACTGGTATATCAAATAAAGTTTAAGAATCTAAATTAATGGTTTTAAAGGTATTTCTACTCATTTTTCTTACTCTTTTGCCTCGCGTCCTGTTTCCCACATTAATCTCTTCAGCACAACCGGTCCGCACATATTTCGTAGATTTTTATTAAATTCGCCGGGGCATACGAGACGCCTTGCACTGTATACTCGCATCTCGCCTTTTGATTAATATCAAGTAGCGTCAAATTTACCTGATACATGAGTTTCCGTTTTAATTTTGTGCCTCGCAAATAACTCTCTTCTCTCTTTTATTATCTACTTCCCTTATATCGTTGTATTCTCTGTTCATGTTCAAAAAAAAGTTCTGTCATTGAATTATTTAATTTAGAAGCTAATTTCAGTTAGGTACGACTTTAGATTTGTAGTTCAATTATGTATTTTATAAAAGCTTAGAGATATCAAGGTAATGAAGATTATTATCATCGTCATCGTTTCGGATACAGGGCGTAGACTGCTGGACATAAACCAGCCTCATAGATTTCCAAATGAACCGGTAGGAAGCGGCCTGTGTATCGCGTCTTCCGATGGCCTTAATGAATTCCACAGTCCACCTTTAGAACGGACTTTACACTCTAGGCTTGTCAATTTGCGGTCTATACTCTGAACGGTCCAAATGGCCATCTGTTCTGCATACTACGTGGCCTTCCGCTGCCACTTCAACTTGCCTGGGGGAATAATATATAATAAATATGAAAATAACTTTGTTTTTTTTTTCTATTTACACTCAGGTGCAGTGTTAACTGGTTCTATGATATTACTTAAAATTATTGATTCATCGTCTAATCGTGCATCGAAAAAATGTAATAAAAAATGTTGAAAACTTAAAGTATAACAGAAAACGAATGTTTTGAATATTCCAACCATCTCTACTAACTCCTTTCACATTTTACAATCGACCACTTATTATTTTGGCAACGATACAAATCATTAAGCATCTGCTCAGAGTTGCATTCGTTCGTGCACTGACATAACAACGCTTGATTGATCCACAGACGTGAACAGCGGGACCCATTCCAAATTTTTGAAGCAAGTTTGACGATTGGTTTTTAAATTAAGTAATCTCATGCATTTATGCCTTGCCGGTTACCGAATGAGCCAGTCACTTTGAAGTATAAGGGTGAACTTGTAATTCAAAAATTATTTAGGTAAATACTATCAACAACTACTGATTTTACCATTTACATTTTTTGATAAAAAAATTAAATATGATATTTTTAAATAATCATTATTTATAAAAAGTTATTTACCTAAGTTTTACGAAATAGTTCATAAATGCTATTTACACACAGGCCTTATTACTTCGCGTTATGAACGTTATATAGATATATAATTTTAACATGTACAGACAATCATACAAACAAATCATGGATAATTATTATTGTTCCGCTTCTTAAGTATATATTTACAATATGTGCGATACACTTATTTGCACTACGGTAAGCATTTAAAACTAAAACTATAACAGAACAAAAACTTAAAATAAAGCTGATGCTTCCGTTTAAGCCGTAGACGCCGCGTAGGTAGGCAGCCACTAGATTGACCGACGACATGGCTATGGTCGCGTTAAGTCTCTAAATGCGAGCAGTACAAGACCGATCATTGTGGTCATCTTCAGAGAAGGTCTTGCAGTGGGCGTATATCGATTGAATAGAAAATGAAGAAGAAAACAATTTTTGTTGAAAGCAGTTATAAAACTTCTTTCCTATTGTCATAGAGTAAACTAGTACTGCTTTTTCAAGGAGATTTTACGCTTAATTAATTCACATTCAAAGTCGAAAGTAATCTTAAAAGATCGATATCTAAAAAGTTTTTTTAAAATCTAAATATTATTTATTTTATTCGAATAGGCACCAACACGCACTTTAAAATCGTTGATATACATGAAATGTCGGCATTGTTGTCCCAACAGGAAGCTACCATCGGCTCGGAAAGTAGTTCTGCTAAGAAGAGCCGGCGAGAAATGCAACAGTACTCTTTACTAATATAGTTTTATAGAGAGTGCTTGACAATAATTAGCTTCCCTAATGAGCATCAACAACATTTAATTCAACTCATTATCATCATTATAGTATTTTTTATAGATAGATATAATAATATACTTTTTCAATAATATTTTTTAATATTTGTTTCAATATGATACATTAACGTCACTCATGTAAAAGTTAATTAAACACATTATAAATATTAATAATTTTTAATAATTTAATGTTTCTTCTATATAATGGCCTAAAAACCTTCAGCATTCTAGACAAAATAAACATTATTCTCTATACCAGGAACAACCTATTTTTTAAACACAGTTTATTCATAACGGTTTATCAAACACGCTAAAACCTTACGTACGTTTCATAGAATTTTCCACAAAATGTATAAATTTTATTATATTATAGTGGTGAAGTCGTTCCATGGAGTTATTGACTAGTAGAGAGTATTCGTAACTCGATTTACAGAAATTTAGTTACACTGGGGGGCTTTATGCACGATAAATGGCTTTCTCGTGAAAGTTTTTGTAAAAACTTTTTTATTAATATTTTTATCTAAATGACAAAGTTGTTGTTAATGGGTAACAAAATTTTAAAATCCAAAAGTCATCTTACCTAATTTTTGAAATTAAATGAGGAAAATATATGAAAAAATGAAAAAATTGGTACATTTTCTAAAAGTATGGCTTCCATTATTTTTGCATTTGGTACACAGTCATAACTTTCGTTAAAATTATGAATAATCTACCCTTAACGACGGAATCGGTATTCTCAATCTCGCTGACCTAGGTAAGTAACTTCAATTTGTCTTCATTACGCGTGATGGAGGCGAAAAGATAAGCACTCTTTGAATTATGCCGTTCATCATGGCCGTCTTTTATACCTATAATATTTAGTATTATGCAATTACTTGCATTTATTAAGATAAATGCTAAAAATTAAATATAGATTAAAAATGCTTGCTGAACAAGAGCAACCTGTTAGTTTATCTTATTTAGTAAAATACAATTGACAAAGGAAAATAATATTTCTAATTTTTGTACATATCACTAGACTTGTATTTAATTTCATTCTAACATTTAGTTGCAGACTAGATTTACACGTGAAAGTGACTAGAAAAACATTTGATTGATTATAGAAAAAACAAAATTTTGTTCTAAAAGGTTTATAAAATCCTGTGAGAGCTCAAAGGGATAATATTTTTGTAATAACGTAAGCAACTGTAAGAAGTCTACTAAATTTAGGATCAGTATAGCGCCATCTATCCAATCATTTTCACGCCTCCAAAAGGTTCGGCTTTTAGCCGTAAGATGTCGCTATATTATCACACGCTTGTTAGCCTACAAAGTTACTCGCTAGATGTCGTCTTGATAAAATAAAATTAGAACTTCGGCACTTCTCTGGAAAATAAAATATAACGGAATAAACAAATAGTTTAAGATTTAAATATAATTTTCATGTAAATATAATTTGAAATTAATTTAGAAATAATTTTTTGTACGCATTTGTATCTTGTATTTTTTTATTTATGGCTAAAATACATATAAAGAAACAAAAAATTCATTTCAACCCCAGTTGTTTCAATAACTTATTTAGAGGTTGATTGGGTAGGGGTGAAAAACTTACAAATAATGAGTGTATAGTCAGTCTAATCATTTGCTGTCAATTATTAAGAAACTTAATGATATCATAGTAGAAAAACATTTTCAAAATTCGAATTACTGCATATTAAAAATAGCTTTTGTTTATTATCTGTCCTCTGCTGACTTTATACTCGAAGAAGTTACTGACTTGGGGCCCAATTCATTAGAAAAATAAAAAATGTTTGGAAATAGATGTCAAAGCTATAAAGCTTTTTTTAATAAAATATTTTCACTCATTTAGAGCTTTCACATCTATAATCAATAAACCTGTATAAAAAGTTGTCAGTGCCACTCGATTCGTTTGGCCAGCACTGTCCAAAAAGTAAAAGATGTTACCTCGGGATATGAACAAAGCGTCTAAAACCATGTCGTGTATTTTAAAAGATGACTTAGGACTTGCAACCTATAAAGGATGCACTGGTCATAACTAAGTGGAGGTTACAGAAAAACTTTGTTTACGGATAAGAAATTTTTTACAATTGAGCGATATTTAAAAAAAAATGTATTTATGCTTTTTAGCATTTGCTCTATAGAACAGTGACTAGCCAATTATTCAACAGAAAACAACGTGAGCATCATACGGCTTCAGTGATAATTTGGTTGAGTGTTAGATATGAAGAAGTCACTGAGCCATCGGAAGGTGTAGCACAAGTGTACCAAGATGCCATTTTTAAGAAGGTACTAGATCATCTTAAAACTACACTATGTTCAATAATCAAGAACTGTTATTACAGCAAGACTCGTTGCCGGACCATAAAGGTTGATCCACCCTAGTTAGCAAAGAATCCTGTTTAGAAACGAACGTTATCCACTAGATTATGTTTATGGTTAATTTTAAAGAGTAAGGCTTACTCTAGACGCCGTGAGCTTCTAAAAACGTCCCTACGATTGGCAGTCAAAAATTTTCCCATGTAAAGAGTATGTGCTGCTATTGATAACCGGCCTCGACGTTTACGACTTTATATATTGTCAAAGATTTTATATTAACACATTAAATAAATACTCTGTAATAGTAATAAATGTTAAATACGATAAAATAAATGTTAGTTTTCTTCAAAATGATATTTACAGCAAGATTGAGTATATTTATGAACAATCATGATTTCAATAGCAGGATGTTTACAAAAAATACTACTTTAGTTTGGGTTAAAATGTCAAATATTGGACTTATTCATATTTGGCATCACAATAAGAGCAAAGAAAATGTCTGTGTCGATTCTTATTAATTAGTTTGATGAATGATCCGAATATCAAATACATTTATAAGGAAAAAAAATCTTTTTAAAGTAGCAGGTTTTTTAGGTCACTTATTTTAAATGTTCATAATGACAAAGTCAAATCTTCAATCCTCCTAAACTTATGTTGTTTTTAAAGGCAGACAGAAATAAATAAACTGAAAATTACTGTTTTTCTATTCTAATAATTATATTCGAATATAAAAACAGTAATTTTAGTACAAAAATCACATTTATTTAATTATTGAATACTATTCTATTTAATTTGTTTTCCATCTGTGACAAACGCGACCAGCAATCATCGTCTATTTTAAAACAAAGAGTAATTACGAAGACAATTTCAGTTTACTAAGCCCCGTGCACTCCGTCCCAGTTATTCCGTGAACAGTTCGTTGAAAATTCCGCATGCAATTTGTAGGCCAGGATCAGTACAGTGGAATAATGCCTTTTGCATTTTATGTCATCACGTCTTTGGTTTAATATCTCAAACGCAGAATGTTTAGCAAAGAGGAAATCGTAAATCACAGCTACATTCTCATTTGTTTATAACATATAACATTCATATTGTCTTTCCGGAACCAGCCAACGCTCCTGCTGTAACAATAACGTATTTAATTTTAAATTCTTGTGTTATAAAAGAACCATGTTACCGCGTGCTATTTACGTAAACAAAAGGCTATTTTATTTCGTTAATTATTTAAAGTTACAGCTTAATTCGAACTATTAACATCTCCATATCTCTTATCTATGATCTTTTTTAACCGTAACTATTGTTTTTGTTATAGTAAGTAATAGGTATAGGATTGGCAGGCCACATAAGGCGCAGAACAGATAGTCGCTGGGTCGTTCGGGTTCTGTACTGGAGATCACGGAACAGTACACGTAGCACAGGTCATCCACTCAAGGTAAACTGACAGCTTTGTAATGGTCGTTGGTAGAGGCTCGATGCAGTCTTCCAACAGGTTCTTTTGTAAATCTATGAGGTAGACTTTTGTTCAGTGGACGTATTATGGCTGGAACTAATGATTTAGATCGTTTTGTTATTTATTCAAATGACATGGACAGTTTGATTTAATAATCTTAGGTAACTTTATTTTACAAAGTTCGTTAAGTATCATTTTTAATTTTGTTAAGTTCAACAAAAAATATCAAAGCTCTTACACTAAATACTACCAGTTCTATTATTATAGACCACAGAAGAACTTTACCGGAGCCGCAGTGGAATTAAGCAATTACATGCAAACTTGTGAAAACTTTAAAGGAAAACAGAAAACGCCAAACAACGTTTTACTTCCTTATATTTGCAATTCAACGAGTTTGAAATTACTTGGCGACATTATCATTCTTCATGACTACTTTTGTATAAATTTCAAGTCGATTCCATCGCTTTTATTTGTCTTTTGGAAGACTTTTTTATGTATATTAACTGAGCAGTTGAGCCTAGCCTTCGCGTAATGGTAAGTGATAGGGTCTTGACATTAATTACCATTATCATGATATCAACTGTAGGATATCCAATGCTGCTATATCCAGCATTGGATATAAATAGATTTTCGAAGACCTTAATAAGATTGACTGCCCTCTTTGTGGCTGAATATACCACATTGCGCTTACCGCCCCGTGGTCTAAACTCTAAGGCCCCAGCGGCCATTTCTTATGCTCGCTTTGTAGCCTCCTCACCACCACTTCAACTTACCAATCCGCTAGACTATGACAACTTCTTACGTTCGTCTACAGATCTCCTCATTCCTGACTCAATCTCGTAAAGAAACCCGATCATAGCCCTATACAGTACAATTAATCATCAATGCCTAGTCTTTTTCCAGAAGTGTTAGACTCTTTAGTTTTTATAAGCAATGAATCTATTGTTCTTTTTGACATAAAACATGTTCGTCGATCACACTTAATATTTAAACTCTAATTCAAAGCACTTTTACCAAATCATTGCGAAGTTCTTCGGGCAATATAATTTTGAATGATAATATTTAGGCAATTTAATTTCGAACTTTACAGAAATATTACATCGATAGTGAAGTTATTATAAAATAATTAATGCAAACGTGTATAAATAGTAAAATGATTCTTAAAATACTCCAATGCAGATAGAAGTTTCCATGATATTTAAAATGACTTTCATTTTAATAAAAGTCACGAGAACATGTGACGCCGGAATTAATAATTCAGGAAAACGACACTCACTCGCTTTGAGATTTAGACTAGAAAATTTTTTAAGCATGGAAATATTACGGTAACCATTTAAAACGAATTTTTCAAGACTTTTACAATATTTTTTGTTTAATTAAATTGAATAGAGTATTTAACGAATTGAAACTAAAATAGAAACAGAGAATGCCTCAAGAAACAATAGCAGAAATCTAATTGGTGACTCCCGAGCGGGCCAGAACGTAAACGGAATCAAACTCGAGGTTATTCATGAAGGTCTGCAACGAAGGGAGGTTAGATACCGAAACGCTGTGTGTACTAACGATTTCGTCTGGCTTTAGGCTTTCGTCATGCTTTGTGTATTGTATCTAGATCAAATTTAGATTCTGCAAAGTTAGATATGTTTATTAGATTTTTCACACGTTCTTTTTAAACTTCATTGTCTACTTATTCAGTGATATAGCGTTATTTGTTGGTTGAAGTGGAGCGATATTTAGTTGTGTTTTATAGCTTCATCGAAATGGGATCACACATATCAGATACGTAATCCTTAGGACATCGAATAGTAAGTCACACTAAACGTTATCGCTAAACTTGTGAGGTCCATCAATGAAGTCTACGCTCCAACATATTCTTGCTGGTATTCAGAGCCCCGAAAACTTTCAACTAGAACTCTTTTACTGTTTGATTACCTAGATAACCTGGAATCAGTGGACGTGATAATAACTACATAGTAGCGAAAGCTGTGTTCACGGTTTGGACTAAATTTTTAGACGCAGCCCTAAAATTAGACCTAACAAGCTTTCTGACCAAACCCTGAAATCCAATGACTCTGAATTGTATAGATCATTCACTGAACAGATACGAAAGACCGTTAAATAATACGAAGTCTTTTTAATATAAAAAATATTTATCATTCAAAGATCAAAAAGATCATCTTACAAGAAATTTAGTAGTATTTTCAATTTTTAAATAAAATACAAGTACGCTTATCACGTAGCAAAATCTGCATATTTATTATAATATCATATGACATCTGCCATAATGAGATTATAATAAATGAATTAATAAATTTCTAACATAGACGTTCCTCATAACTACCTATGATGTTATAAATGACATTTTGATTTTAAATAAAAATATTCTTACTCTTCAAAATATACACTTGGTTGTAACAAATATAAACGAATCAGAGTGGAAACAAATAATTTAATAGAAAAACGAACAAAAAGTTTTAGATTTGACTAGGTTGGTAAACATTGAAAAATCATTTTAGTGTCTAAAACATTATATCATATGAAGTTTAAAAAAATATGCGAATATTTTAGAATCGTGCACCATATGCCTCGGGTTTACTTTAGAGCCATTCAATTATGCAAAGCTACCATTCGTTAACAGATTTTAGGTAATGCAGGGAATTCCTACTCGATTTTATGCTAATCAGCTTAGCGTCCGTTATTTATTATGCTACATGCTTACAAACATTCCGCGCTATAATGTGCCGCTTCACTGATAACGTTATTTCGCGCAATTAATTGCAGAACTCACTACCATTATGATTTAAAGCGGAATTAATTTGGTTGAAGTGTTTTTATTTAACGGATATTTTGTGTTGATTTAATGCAAATAACGATAAACCCTTTATGCGTACCGATATAATGTCGCTTTCAGCGGTTTTACTCCTTTTAATGGCATGATATATTCGACCATTAAATATAACTTTATATCTTTGAACAGTCTTCTTTACAAGAATACCAAAAATGCATTTGACATAAATTTATAATGGTATACAGAATAATTAATTGTAAAGTGTAGCTTTAAAGCTTTTACGTATATTTCCAATCACCTTACATAAAGTGATCACTCTGAAGTATGTTATTACGTTTTTAATGGGAATGCGACTGGACAATAACTTCTGCCAGTAACGTCTGTAGTTAGATAGTAAACATAAATAAAATATATATGAAGTAATCACAATTTTGAAAACGCTTTCTCTTACCATATTATAATTACGTTATTGAATATTTCTTATACCCTTGAGTTTTGTATAGAGTGTACCATAGATTAAAGGTCAACAAATGAGCTATAAATTCATCACAGCCAATCTCTTTATATTTGCACAATGATCATGATATCTAAAAGATAGAGTGACTTTTCACTTTCCAGATTATATTAATATCCGTCCCAACACGGTCAGCCATGCGGCTGATATGGCTATATTAGAGGCGGAATCTCGCCGGTGGTTTAAGATTAAAGATAATTTAAAAATAGTTTTGAATAATTTATAGAATCTATTAATAAGATTCCTATTCAAAATTTTACGAACACGTAAAGTTTTTTGAAAATCGCGTCACATTTTTATCTCTTTTTTTTTCTGGTCTTAGTATTATAATTATCTTTCTCTAACTTAAATAATAGTCTTTTACGGTTAGATACCCTGTTTCATTATAAGATCTGTGAAAAATACATTTATGATAATAAGATTTCTCATCAAAATTACCAACGTAGGTATCCATAAGAAACTTTTGCTCTTAAACAACGCAGAACTAATGCTGGAGGACATGCTACTTTGATTAATTCTCCGATATGTTTTTATTTTTATGTCATTAAACAAACTAATAAAATATTTTTTGCATAAGTTATCTTCTGAAGTAAAAATTTCGTCTACTATGTATTTGATTAATTTTAAAATAGAATTTCTTTACATATTTTAATTTGTTGACTTAGGTGCGGGCATCACAAGACCGATCATCAAGGCTATCTTTGGGGGAGGCCTAGGTCTTGAATTGAGCGTCTATCGGCTTACATGATGATGATTATTATGATGATAAATCTATATATGGCTTTTATGTAAAGTGGATAATAGTGCTAGTGATGTAACTATTCATATGCTATTGATGATATGTTAATTTATCTTTACACTATTGTTTTTAATCCCATTGTAATGTAAATAAATGAAGATTAGGTCTTTTCGTTGGTAATTTTGTATTAACAATATTATTTTTATCACTAACCATGTTTTTTATATAATAATATACATTACCCTTTACTATACGAGATAAAGACTTAGAGGCTTATAGTACACGGTTTTTTCCCAGTTTTTTTTCTTAACTAAATGTTAGTAACACGGCAAAACCTTTTTGAGTTAAATCTGTACCCTTATCCTTTTGGGTATGTAATCGCGGGTTATCGCAAATAATCGGCAACGCCAAGCGCAGCGTCCGAGCCGTACGTGACTGGGTCATGTCGAAAGGGGAACGTTTGGTGAATCGATATTTTTTCTACTTTTACAAATACGATACGAGTAAATGGTATTTTTTTAAAAAAGGCCTTACTGATTTTAATACATATAAAATTTTTATTAATAAATTTTAATAAGACAATTACATTACATTGACGTTCAAAATATAACTTTTTAGTTGCATTACCGCAACTGTAATTGACAAGCATTAAAAATAATTTATTATGTAGTATGTTGACGACGGTCATTGGGGCCGAGAAGTTCTCGACTGGATACTACAAGTACTACACGGTACAAGTACTACGCTACACGGTACGTCGCGTGGGTAAGTCCTCACTAGGTGGACTGACGATATGATTAAGGTCGTGGAAAATCGCTGGATACGGGTAACGCAAGATCAGTCATCGTAGCGATGTTTGGGGGAGGTCTATGCCTTACTGGGGATATATATCAGCTGATATGATGATATGGATGATATGGATTTTAAATTGTTTTAGATTAATAGTTGTTTCGACCCATAGCCCACGCCGAGGTCGCATAGCTTTTGGGCTCGGCCCCTCCATGTAGCGTCTACCTAAGCGATCTAGCGGCTTTCCTATTCTGTGAAATAAACGATGTAACTACTCGAGCTAAGGATCCTAGGGATATTTCGCAAACTGTTTTTTTAATTTATTATTCATACATTACGTGTTACAAGAGACTATGCCGGTACCATGAAGCAAGAGTATCTTGAATATCTATAAAAATACTGTTAGGGTCTTAACTGAGCGCCGTCAGCACCTCACTACAAATAGCATATGTAGATTACAAAAACATTTATGAATTTGTGCTCTTAGTTACGTAATAGTGTTATTGACACAATTGATTTGACAAATTTCAAAATGAATGTTTTAATTTAGGAGATAATGTTCATGTGTATGTTATTGATGAACATAATTTTAAAAAAGTTTTTTACCTTGGATTAGACAAAGTATAAAAGTTTAAAGTAAATAAAAATGATAAAATAACGCTACGCTCACTCATTCGGCGGACAGAGGATTTTGTTAAGTACTTGTGTATATTCTGTATACGTCTTATTGGAAATCTATGATGATGGTATAAGTCCAGCTATGGTCATCCTTCGCCTGAATTGATAACTATAAATACAAAATGAAGACTTAGTCCATAAATAATGTCCTAGTTACAATAGAAATATATACAGAAATGATATTGTATGTGTTCACTTATGGTTTCTAAAATTAGGCATACATAGTACATCAGTATTTGTAGCATTGATCGCGTACTTAATATGAGCTGCGATATCAGATTTCATTTCCATTACAGGCTGACGCAAGTTCGTACCGCCGCAAACTAATTCCTACCTTGTATTCCCGGAGTGGTTCCATTACAGTCACGAGCTCACGGCACAGGGCGTCGCAGCGCCGACTCGTCGCCACAAAAGTGAACAATTTTCTGATACGTATCTGACACGAAATGATTACGTATGATCCACCATTTATATTTCCATTTGTCAAGCTTTATGTTTGCAACTTTGTATCCATTAAATAAGTTCATCAGGAAGTTGTTAAAGCTTTTTATTCGATTATGTTGTCTTTGTGTACGGTATTGAATTAATATTTTAACTAAAATAGGTGAGAAAAAGAATCTCTTGGAAAGACGACCACATTAATATCGTGAAAAACAGCTTAACACAGTCCGTTTTCAACGGGTTTTGTTGGGAAACTACTATTGCGAAGACCTATATCCAGCTGTGGACGTCCTGGGGCTGCAATGATGATGACGATGATTACATGCGCATATCATCTGTCATACATTTAATATTTCAAATGTAAGATTAAGAATAAACAAGGAATCGAGACGAAGATTTATTTATCATATTTATTCTTAATTATTGCTTAACATCTGTATTTAACGATTAGTTGAGTTCTAATCAACATCCACTGTTTATATAAAAATATCTAATTTTATACTGAAGGGTTTCACTGTCTAGTCCATTTTCAATATTGGCTCTTAGTAACTCAATCTAGATTTAAATGTTTTGAGTTTTTTTAAGAAAAGATCTTACTCGTATCAACTCGATCTTAGCGTATACTACACACTCAAGGAGTATGTAGGAGTTACAAATGTAGCTAAAAGTCGTGATATAATGTTTAAAAATTATTTTAAAGCAAGCTAAATGTATGTGGCTTCACATCAAAGAAATTTTTGTAGAGACACATATCTGAGGTCTGCTATTGTATTTGCTCATAATATAAGGGTTAATGTTATTAGAATGGACAACCTTGTCAATGGACGTATGCATAAACTATTAAAGAGTACATAAGAATAAATGTACCTGTGTACTTATAGAACACCATTCATTTAAATGGATGATAGCGTAGATATATTATTCAAATGAAAATAATAATAACATGTGTTACCTCAATTGTTTCAGATGTCAAATGTAGTGTTAAAGTGCCGAGGTAAGTTCCGACAACAGTGGCAATATTATCGGGATGGTCCAACACAAAACGTCGCCCGTCTATAATTACGCGGCAAGCGTTGGCATCTTTAATGAAGGGGCACGATGTAACTGTACCTAGCATTGATGGACGTAATATCATAGCTTTAGAATACAATTGTGGCTATTTTTATTTGGGTTCTTATTCTAATTAATATTAGTTTTATGCTACGACGATTCTTATCTACGATGTTGCTAAGATGATTGATTTGTCATCTTGTTTATCTGTCCTAATGCAAACTTGTTAACTTGTTAACACCTATTGTTAATACAAATTTTTTGCACCTATTTTTATTTTCATCATAATTTTTTTTAATAAAATGCATAAGAAAGTCCCAAATTATATTTGTTAAAAGATAAAATCGAGAAAACCATGGTTTAAATTATTATTATGTCATTAATTGACAGAAGATACACGTGAGAAAAAAAATATAAAACGAATAAATGAACACATGAAAATACATATCTTAATTTGCTAGGTACTAAAGTGGTTCATAAGAGACAGATACTGGTTTATTCAATGCCTCTATCGGAAATCAAACTCACGATCTACGATCTTTAGTCACATTTGTTAATGAACGGATAGACCACTGCTCATCATCATTATGTCAGCCGATAGACTTTCCCTCAAAGATCGCCAAAATGACCGGCCTTGCACTGCCCGGATCCATTTACTTTTGTGTCATTAATAAATAAAATAACTAATTAAATGATTTAATAAACAACTTTAGGTAAAACTCTTTTGTGACCACATTAAGGTTAACATGTCTTTTTTAAATTGTCAAGTAGATACTGCAGGCATTTTCTTGATTGCACAGACTTTGTCCCTTGGGGCTACCGGTCTCTACCTCGATGGTTGCGACGTCCATGTTTCGATTTGATATTTCTCTTTTTCTTTCAAAATTCTTCGTTAGACGATCGTTGCCTTAAGGCACATTCGTGGGTGTAAGAAAACATCTCCGACAATTTCACCTAAGGGAAAAATTTTATTTCAATTTTATTTTTACATTAGCGTAAGAATTTATTATTTGTATGAGATGTTTTCATCAAATATTTATGTCGTACTGTTTTTATTTTAAATATCAATTTAACTTGTAATGAATTCTTAAAAAAAGTTCGTTTTGGAAAACTTTTTATTTTATCTTCTCTTTTTTTACACACTTTTGTAATAAAAGATTATTTTGGGAAAAACACTCTTGTGTAACGTAATTCTTTAATACTTTTTGCGTTATCAAAAATTTTAATACTCGTATCATAATTTGCTGTATCAATCTTGCATTCATTTGTGACTTTTATCTATGTGGAGATAATCCATATTAAAAAAAATATATCTCTTTGTTATATTACTAATTTTGCTAAATTTAATTTCTTAATATAATTAAAAATAAAAGCATGATCTCCAAAATAATGACCTCATAATAAACCAGTTGTCCTCTCGCTACGCGAGGCCCGTACAGGCTTTTGTAAGTGTGATTTCATGATGTATTTTAGATAATTTTCAATAATATAAATACTATTCTGGCCAAATTTCAGACCTAAAGGAGCGTTATTATGAATTTTTAAATGCACGCTTTCTCAACCCTTTAGACTGGTAAAATTTCATAAATTAAAGGAATATTTGTAATAAATTTCAACTTTGAAAGCCTTATGGTTAGAGACATATCATGGACAGTATATAGGTGGAAATCTCTTATAAACTAAAACTCCTCAAAAACAAAATAATGCTGATTTGCATCACCTATTATCTTACTATAAGACTCAGGTTAGCGTATCAAAATTAATTAAACAAAGGAACTAATCTAGAGTGTAATAAGTACTTATGACATTAATTCTCTATCATGTGCACTTCTAAACGTTTGAACGACAATCGTAATTGTCTTTAATTACAGAGAATATTAATAGCGCAACAAGACTAATTTTCTATTACTTGTTCTTGAAGGCCTTTGTGATAGTCTCGGTTATTAAGGTTCAAAGGAAAGCGGCGGGGCTCCAGGCCTCCGCCAGAGACTGTACGTGCGAATCAATGGCGTGGAAAAGGCTTTATCGATTTTAAACTACCCTCATATTGCAGTTTGTTAAACTTATATTGTTATTGGCTGTTGAAAGAAACTGTTACATATTGTTTGATGTACTTTGACAAACTGAATCGTTTAAAGTAAAATTTTATGTTATTTTAAACTAAATATTTTTTATTTTTGAAAGTGTATTGGTTATTATTAGTTGCTATTGTTAACAAAATAATAATATTATATCGATTTTTACATTCAACAGTTAAACATGTCACTATAAGTAAAGATGAATAAATCATATTGAAAGTTACATGTTTATTTAAATAAATAAATAAAAAGAAAGTATCATTTAATGTAAAAAATGCATAAAATTTTAATTAGGATCCCAATACCGGGAGATACACGTTAATCGAACTATTTAAATATCCGTATCGAAAATGAAAATCTGATGAATGACACTAATTACGAATGCCGGGAATCGATTTATAACGTATTTTAAATATATTTGCGCCAGCGAGCGTAAATGAAACAGATTCTTTAAATGATGATTAATGATTGTTTATCGTTACATTTTTCATAGTTTGTGAAAAATTTTAGGCACAAGAAATCTCATTTTCGATTTGATTTTAATAAATTCAATTTCTCTTTGTATGACGCGGACCGATTTTTATTTACAAATACAGCAGTGATAAAAGATTAGATCATTTTACTTTAATCAACATTATATTTTTGTCCATTTTCTATAAAGAAGTTTTACAATCGTTTATAATTTCCCAAAAGATTTTTTCCTGTCTGCTTGATCAAATTTTAAACTCTTACTAAAAGTAAAGGACTATAAATGACTAATTTGTTGTACTTCGGACTAGGATGTACAGTTAATCAGAATTTCCCGGTTAATGACTAACCCGGTATTTCAACCACTCTGGCTGCGTAATGAACTACTCAAGGAACGCCAACGAGAGGCCGATTACACTATAACCCTTCATATGCATTGTGATGAGGACCATCTTGGGGTTTTAGGTAGTTGGACTCTAATATTAAACGTCACTTCTCTTACTACAAACTAATATCCGTAATGATTCGATCAAACTTGTGCAAATTTACGATGTGATTAACGCTGACAAGCAATATTCGTCAAGTTTGCGTCAATCGACAAAACATAAGTCATCAAAGTCGGAGCAACAAGATTAATATTTAATTACACCCTCTAACTGGCGTGATTGCATTTCCTGCAACGGACATCGAAGTATATTATTTTCCCAATTTGAAACGATATTAAATTCTTGGAAGTGGAACTGGGGCGTGTTTCGTTTCAACTATTATTAAAGCCTCGTGGCGGTGATAAATTTTTTGTCGCATTATTGGCAACAGCCTAATAAAATATTGTACAAGACATTATGAAACGATTGTAAAGTATTGCTTTTAATGTATGAAATATTTCAAATTATATAATTATTAATTGAGTACGGTGCTTGAGGCTGACAATGCATTAGCGTTTACTTTTACCGGCGAGAATCCTCTTCCTATCAAAGATCCTACCAATGCTGCTATGGAACCCCGTTCCAGAAATGGGTACATTTTGCTATAAAACATTTAAATCCTACCACCACAGCATGTAGTTTCAATGTGAATTTACTTCTAGTTATTTCGTTAACAAGGTCGTACATGTTCACCTTATTAGATTGCTATTCAGGTAATTTGTTTCCCAGGGAGCAGTTATCTTTAGTAGTACATTTTATTATTTTTACAAAATATTCGTAAAATTGCAAACTTTGTTTAAATAAATATCGGTGATAAAATTTATTAACAGTGTTATTTACAAACAACATTAAAGTTAACTTTGCATATAAATTGTAAGTGTAAAATAGGCAATAAAATAGAAAATAAGAAACATAAAGCCATTTACACTTATTCTCCTCTCAGTACGCTATTATCGCCATTAACAGTTCTTTTTTCAAATTTAAATTTTCGTCGTAAGAGCCTCTAAAGGCAATTAAAGGAAAGAGGATTAAAGTGAGAGCAGCAATTTAGTTGACAGTAGAAAAGATAATTGCTGAATTGCGACTCTATTGAAACGTGCGGCAATACTATTGTTGTTTAAATATTGTGTACTGAGTTTACCCAGTTATATTAGTAACATAAACTCTCTTGATATATTTTTAAAAATAAAATGATCAAATTCTTAGGTAATTTCTTCAATAAATATTGATCAATTAGTTTTATTTTGTATTCAAATGTATCTTAATTAATGGACTATAGATAGGTTTATAATAAATATAGGCCCCAATACATGTTTATATGTAATATCGTGTTATCATATTATATATGTCATTAAAAATAGAATTGTTTGTTTTTTTGACAGTAATCGATAAATACACAAAATCTATAAAAAATATTTTTACGAAAAGTTTTCATAACTCCGAAGTCTCTTTGAAAATTAGAGTTATTTTAATATACAGTGTTGTCATAACTTTCACAAAGGAGACTACACATAATAAACTGTGTCTCACGCTGTCAGCGAGTCAACTTATCAATTCTCAAATTCCGACGTCTTCAATATCGGCGCGTGTGTAAAGTTCGACAGCTGTCTAAGTTCGGTAAACTCCCGCGTCGTAACATCAAGTTCACCGCTTCGGAATTATTACGAAATTTCTTTAAGAATTCTTATCCGGCGCGATCTCAGTTGCATCGATCGAGAATTCGAGCACTCTCTTTTCAAACTTCTCCGATCAGGGGATTCAGATATTTTCCTTAAGTGCAGACCAACAGCCGTTCTTTGGGAGTTAAAGATAAACTTTGGGGATTTTTTTGCGCTTTCGACCAGTTCTCGTAGATAGTTAGTCTTTCTGTCTTTGGCAAGAACAGTTAAAATTGCTTGCAAAAACAAATATAATGAAATTCTAAATACATATATGCTTCGTTTTGTTGTTTTTAAATACTTGTATCAGCAGTTAGTCTGTGCGAATAATTCTTTAATAGATTATTATTAGATTTTACACTTTGTGTATTAACTATATAGGATTGCCACTGTTCACAAAATAGTTTCCAGAGGATGACCTGCGTACCATAATTTAAAACTGCGATCGCCAACCCGCCTGTTAAACGTGGTGATTACATGCTCTATTTAGACCTCTTAGATATCTCTGTGGGAGGATTGCAGTGGGCATCTACGGGCTGAAACTACATATGATTTATTTGCTTTGACTTTTTTTATAAAATAATATTTGCAGGTGTTAAAATTTTCACACCCTTCAGCAGTCATCGGTATTTATTGGTAACGAGAGCTTCTCTGCCCGACTTTTACTTTATTTATTTAAATCTTCAAACATAAAATTTTTTTAATATTTAATAATAAAGAATTATTATTCCAAGTTACTTATAGCGACATCTTTCACTACTGGACATTGGCTTTCCCCATAAATTTTCAATACCACCGAAAGAAAGCGGCGAGCATCAAGTGTCTTCGGATGACTTTGGTCGTCTCCCCACCTTGTTGTTATTTTATCTACGTTAAATTTAATTGGAACTTTAAAATAAGGACGTAAGGATTGTTGGTAATTTTGTCATACATTAAAAAAAATTACGATGTATCTATTTTCATTTACTATACCTTCGTTATATCGTCATGTCATCGTTACTAAAAGTTATTCAAATTACATTAGCCTTTATAATACTAGACATATTTACAAGTCACCATGTAATACATTTAGAAAATACAAGTTAACAGCTAATTGATTAACGAACTAGGCATTCGGGAAAGAATCTCGTGTGCGTAGGACCTGTGAAGTTACAATTTTTCCTTTGGTTTCGAATAAATAAATGGTTATTACCAACATAAACCTTTGGAAAGAGATATTTTACGTGGGTCGAGATTTGATGAGACTCTCGCGTTAATTAATACCGTCCATTAGCATCGCTTGCTCCGTCTCAGAGCTCTATCGCTGTAAATGCAATTAGTTTACGCCGAGACACCGCGCAACACCGCCCGCTCTCAACCTAAATATAATTCGCGCCCTAATAAGATTACTCCGCTGAGTGTTCCTATGAAAATATTGGTCTATTCACTCTTGCTACGTTCACATGTTCCACACAAGCAAATACATTTTATATGTCTTCTATATTTATTTTCAATAATGTGTTATTATTGAAAATAAATATCACAGTTTTTATTTAACTGTAATTACCTATTGCAATTTAAAATATGCAAGAAATATAACAAAATCTATTGTTTTCTATACCATAGGTTTTCGTTTTTGATAATAACTGCTAAAATTGCAAGAAATAATTAATTATTAAACAAATTTAAGCTGTATTTTTATGTACATGTGATACCATTGACTACTTATGGTACTAAAACGTGCTATATAACTTCAGATTAGTTCGAGATAGATCATTGGCAAGCTCACAGTCGTTCAACGAGTTAGTGAGAGAGATTGGGATTTACCAACGAAATCGAATCAAAAATGCAGGGATCAAATTAAAAATTAAAGTAAGCGAAGTAACTGAGTTGATTGAAGAGTTCAAGTGACACTCACAAAACACATGGCCACTGGGGCCTTGAGATTCTAGAGTTGAGACTACGGCCTAGCAAGCGCAGCTTAGGATGTCTACCCACAAGGTGGACGGACCTAGTTAAGACTTTTTAGGATCCTTTTTTGGAGGCCCATGTTTACCTTTAGACCATGCCACTGAAATGATGATACAAAAGACATCGTTTACTGATTTCATTCAAGACAAAAGGGCTTATAATTATAACACCTTAATCTAATGCTTTTATAGTTCACGTCATGGTAAACGATGATGCTATAACATAGTTTTGAACACACTTACGGTTTGCTATAAATAACAATTTTTGTACTGGTTGTATAGAAATTATTCACTACGTCGTATACATGATACTTCTTGTCATAAACTAAGAATAATATGTTACCAGAAATTGTATATTACATTTTCTACATTTCATAGCAGTTCCTTTTGAAAGCTTTTGTTTATAAGACTACATCTAGCAAGATAAAAGGACAAGAGATAAACTCTAGAATCGACAATATGGGAAAGTCCAATAGGTAAACGAAGAAAAGGCTGCCCAAAAAATAAATAACATTCCGAAATAGTAACAATAGTTGAAACGGTACGAAGAAGGAAGAAGAAAAAATGGAAATTTTGGTCTAAGCTGGGGAAGATTTATACAATGTGCAGTGTTCCAAACATAATGTAACTAATTTTGAGAGTTATTTAAGTTGTTGGTAATAAAGGTTTTACAAATATCAATATAATTGGAGGATACTCGTATATCGGTAATATATATTAAGTTGGAATTTAATTTACTTAATGTGATCTTTAAAAAATTTTCTAGATCTGTGTTAATTTTCCTTGCCAAAAACTAATTGCGAAGGATTAGACTACGTCTGTCATGTGAAGTCGAAAGTCACAATAGCGTCCGCAGCCCATCACTACGTTTACATAGAGAAGTTCGTCTCGTTTTCGGCTCTAGCGCAAATGATTAGAGCAAACCTAACCCTCCCCGCTTCTTTCGCGCCACGCTTCGCTCCGTAAACTCTGAATAGATTCATTAAGACTGTAACGAGATCTTCCAGAGAAAATTACGAATGCTTTGTTTCGTTAAATGCGATTTATTTTGTTTATTAAAATATTTCCTAATATATTTTCCCAATATTTTCGCACAACATTTAAACTTGACGAAAGAAATAAGTCTTTTGAAATCTTTTACCCTCTCGCTGCGTCTAAAACGAATAAATAATAATATTAATGTTGTGGTGTTTTAAATAAACTTATTTTAAAGATTTTAAGTATTTAGGACCATTGACAAAGTTGACATTAGATCATTGTACTGACTTTGAGATAGAGACAGCATTAAAACTTATCTTTTGCTTAATCTTAAGTAGGTAAAGTTAGCGACATATGAATATATAACTGTAAAAAAATAAAAGATACTGATTAAGAATACAAGTGATCGGTAAACATAATTCTACACATCAACCAAATCACGAAAGAAAGAAGACAAAAATAGGTCAACAGATTTGCTTTAGGAACAAAAAGCTACAATACCATTAAAAAGATTTTTTTTAATTTATTCTAATTAAAAAATAGAGTTTAGAGATATATGATATACTAGATAAAGTTTTTCTGTATATCAACAATCGTTATGATGGTTGATATACAGAAAAAATATCACTCGTTTTAAATCCAAAACATGGTTAATTATGATACTATCAAGATTTTGCTTACAGAATAATATAATTAAATAAACTTTAACCATATTAATAAACACATAATATAATCGCTAACTAAAACATTTAAATTGAAAAGTATTTCGTGAAATTTACATCTGGATGGAAAGTTTGTCTCTTGAAGATAAATAATTAATTTAAAAATAATTTATTAGTGTTAACAAAATGTTTCAGAAATTGAAACACGTTTATAGCGACCATTAAACGCAAATCGATCGGAAGTGTCGTGCGAACGGAGCTCAAATCACGGATTCAAGAAAAGGTATTTTTCAAACCGACTGCAGCCACGCGATAAGGACTGCCGAAATGTGACCGAATTTCAATCAAATTTATGACTTATAATAATGATTATAGGTGCTTTATCAGTGCGTAGCATAAAATTTGCAATTTGTCTGAAAAGGTGCCTTCTACCGTTATTAATTCTCTAGCAATCGTAAGGCGGCGATAACGATTGGGAGAATTAATCCGTCGCTAAAAATGTTAATGTACGAAGGGGAGATCACGATTTTATAACACCTGATATTTAAGAAAAAGAACAGATTTCTCATTTTCCATCATTCCTTTGTAGGGCATATATATTATATCATATATTTATAAGGATTTCTATTTGTTTTAAAAGAAATATTTCAGGTTAATTTTAAAGAGCTTTATGTATTTCTAGTCTCCGAATACTGCGACCGTGATTTTATGTTGAATTTTCGACAAAAATCGTTGATCTAAATTACTATAACATCCCAATAAGGAAGTTCCTTTCTATAGAATATTTGTATGTATGTGTATATTTATTTGTATTATTAACTACCTTCGTATTAGATTTTTCGGAAGTAATGTTGATTTAAAAAAAATGAGATATGGAAAAATAAGAACGCGGTCTTTCATTTCAAGCAATGGAGAGAGCTATACTCGGAATTACTTTACGAGATCAAATCAGTTAGTGGAAGATCCGAAGATGACCGAAAGTAAACAGAAGAAAAGTAAATACAGCCCATGAGATCGGCATGTTCAAGAGGTAGTGAGCAGGCCAAGTAGAACTTAGAACAGTTCGCTAGGGCTTTGTAATTCTAGATTAAACATATCACCGACAGGTAAGCTCGGCGTAAGATGACTACTCACGAGGTGGGTAGACATCCTTATGTCTTTAGAAAATTCTAGATTGAGGCTGTTTCCGACAGGTTCTTTTTAAAACCTATGGCAGTGGACTATATCTTGCAGTTGACGTCTTACAGCTGGAATAGCATGATGAATGACAACTTTTCAGAATTCAACAAAGTCATCATTTTTACAAGAAAATAATTTTGACATAATGTTCGTTTAAAATATATAATTTTTTTTTAAATATAACTTCTTATTATGGCACTTAGCTAAAGTCGCCGACTAAAATCTTTGTTCTCTGCCACCCTCAGTGTGGCTGGACCGCTCGCAGCGATTGAAATTTAAAATATTGTACCCTTTGCCATTATGCGAGCTTATTCACCCTTGAAATATCCCTGGGGGGCACCAGGTACAACGATTGGGGAAAATATTTTACACTTGTTACTAAGGATGTCGTTTTAAGGTCTGTTACTAACGGGGTAGCGATTTCAACAAATCCAAATCTTATTTTTACCGGAGTAAAGCACAAATTTGTTTTAGCTGCGAAGTTATTTTAGTCAAATATTTATGAAACGCACTTAATTAGTGTGTCGAGAATGAAAAATTGTTATTGAAACCGAGTTGATTGAACTGGCGTATCATAACTATGTCATTTTGGATGCGGCGCTAATGAAAACCCGATTAATCACCGGGCGAACTCTCGTCAACGCTTTTAGTGAAATGGTACGCGGTGCATGATTGTGAATATTATATATGAACGGACGTAATGTCGCTTATTTCTTTTAATAGTAAACAGACATACATACATTTATAAGTTCAAGTTAATCAGTTTATAGGTTATTGAGTTTGAACTTTTATTTTTACGGCTTGATATCTAAAAATAATACTTTGGGTCTGAAAATTTGGAACTCTAATAAAATGGTTTACTACGCGGCAGTTGATTTGAGGTATTGGAAATATTTTTCTTTGTATATACGTATTAGTTAAAATCGATTGTATATTAAATATGTAAATTTTAGAGGAAAGAGATTTTCGACTTGACAAATTAAATGCCGGTTACTAAACATACACTTTGTGGCTAATTCACATATAATAATTTCAACCTCTGCAATAACGGTAATAATAACTTTTGTAAAAAAATATTGAAAAATACGGAAGTACAGTTTTATAATACGTTTATTGGCAAAAAGCATCACTTCCGTATAACTACCAAACTCTAAAATAATCTTATGTACAAATATTCATACTGGGTACTACGGAGACAGATTGAAAGGTGACATAAAGAATAGGGCTTGAAAACTATAATGGGCACATTAGTTTTCACCCTAGTCAAGACCGAAAAACGAAGTAGAAGTGTTCGAAGAACTGCTTAGTAAATAAACACATGCAAGAAACTCGTGGATTTTTTAGTTACATTTTTAGTTTTTACAACAATGCGGTACTACAATTTAAAACACACTGTAATTAAATCAAAGACATACATAGTTACTTCTAAAAATAACTTTGATCAATTGTACGCTTTGTTACGTAAGAAAATTATAATATATCTATGGGATATCCGACCTTGTTAAAGTCGTCGAAAGACTCTGGTTGTAAGTCGTTAATTAACTTTTTAATAGGACAAAAATCTATTTGAGAGGCCTGATCCCAACAGTGGATGTTCTACTATTTTTTTTTATTAATATATGTTCCCCCTGCTTTGTTTGGGCAGGGACATTACAATGAGGGTGTAAATATTTTTTTCATTTTATTTTAATTCTTCCTCCTGTTGCGAGCAATAGTCTGCTGCACCACTTCTCTGAGAAACCTCAGAAATGTTCATCAACATTTGTCGTCGCCTAACGTCGTATGTTAAAATGACGATGGTGATGATAGATGTAGATGTAGTTTACCAAAGTGGTGGATTAAACTCGTTTGAGCACCGGTGATAACAACAGAAACACTATTTAACCAAAACATATTGGCTTGGAAACTTAAGCAATGTAAATCAGCGAAATTTATTACATGATACGAGGGTTACATTCAATTAATTACACAGACGGCGGTCGGCGGCACATTCGAAACTTTACAAAGCTCGAATTCGTTACAAAAATAATTAAGCAAATAACTTCACTCATTAGTCAGCGACGAATCTACAACAACGGCGCGCGTACAGCTCAGACAGGCAACTCCGCCCGCATTACTGCCTATTACGTCCGAACCACTGAGCGGAAGGCCAGCGTTTACTTGATAAAATAAATTTGAACAAAACAAACGCATTCGTTGCGGCAATATGAATCCACCTCTCTGAAGTTGTGCCAAGTGGCATGGAAGTGGAAAAACGGTAGGCTGCCATGAACTAATATGTGAATGCCACGCATATTTGCCGATATGAGCAATTGTCGCTAATACGGATGGATTGTTCAAACAAAAAATACCAAGTTTTAGAGCATGCTACTAAAAAACTTCTTGCTCCTTTTACGAAACATAGACCACGATTGCTGCATAGCAGTTTGCAAGCAGCACTAATACTTCATATTAATAATGTTTGCTTTTGTTAGAATTCCGGAAAAATAATTTCTAAAATTTTGATCCCATCTAAAGTCCAGAGTGGTACTTTATAAGTACAGTGTATTGCCATAGAAACTAAGTATCGTTTATAATATTTTTTTTACTAAACTGCTTGCATAATTTTGTTCATTGTAAAAAATTTTTGTAATGTTTTATTAGATACTCTCAACGTTTTGCTAACGGATGCATCTTTAACTATGTATACATAATAGAAATAATTAAAAAATAATATATTTTTATTTATTTTACACTATTCATAAAGTTAAAACTTTAAAATCTCTCTTCTCGTCTTTCTTTATTTGTTATTTTAAAATCCTTTCACTTATTTACTAAGATATACGTCTAATTCACACAGTGAGGCATCTAAGTGGACACCATAATGATAGAGGGATTTGGTCAAAATAGTTGAACCTTTGCGCAACATCTTAGAATTGTGTGAAAGGATGGGTAGCGCCTCTTTGATGAACCTTTGATAGAGGACCGCCTAACCTACACTATCAGGACCAAACCATGGCACAATCAGAGAATTAAAATTACTAACTAAATTTAAGCCGAACTGAAGTGTCAAGCGTAACGAGAGACTCACTCGTTCCGCAAGGGGGTGGCCATTCGTTAGTCTAACTCTTTTGGTAAAACGACCCCGGGATAAGCCGGCTGCAATGTTAACATTCTTTTCAATAATGACAGGAGGGGAGATGTGAGTGCCCTATGTCTTGTTTATTGGATTTTTTGTTGCAATCTACATATGAATAGAAACTACAATCTGTCGGACGTTGAGTAGCATTGAGTCGAAGGCGTTTTGTTTTTGAATATTTAGTATATTTATTAATTGGTTAATAATTATATTTTTTCATTACCAAATGTCGATCAAACTTTACTTCATTTTATAATATATTCAATTATTATTTGCAATTATTTTATATATATTAAAAACTATCGCAGTCTCTCTTTCTTTCTGTCTCTGTTGAAGTCAATACCGATAGTCTACTGGACCTTCACAGATTCGACGGAATAAGTTCGCGGTAAAAGAGTGGTTCGCGATCAATAAAGCCATCGCATTTTGAATGAAAATTACATATTTTAAAAGTTTACTAATAATTATTCGTAAAACGTTTAACTATAAGAAAGCCTTCATGATAATTATATTTCAAAAGATTAGTTTTAGGCCTTAAAAATATAAATCTATGTATAGTATTTTTTTCTATAGGAGTTGAGTTGACTTGGGCAATAATAACCTTGAAGCCATAAGAACGCAGTATTGTTAGATTGAAAATTGACCTGTAGAGATAAATAATGAACATTGTGTAATTTAAGCTACGAAATGTGTAAATAACGTAATAAATAAAAGTATATAAAGTAAATAGCTTGTTGCTTGTTGCATTTGATGTGTCTGAAGATTTGCTGCTAGCCGATCTAGGCTTTAAAAGCTTCATCGAAATTATAACCCTGTATGAAATGATGTTTGTGTGAGTTTTCTATTGGATTGCGACAAGGCAATAACTTCTAGCAATAGAAAACGTGCAGGGACAGATATTACACAAAATTCGTATTTTGAAATCGCTTTTCTTTATTATATTATCATTATCTTATTTATTATTTCTGAAACCATTGATTTCTGGATAGGGTTAAACCATTTATAGACAGCGAATGAGCTGTAAATTTACTCTATTTTTTTTTAATTTTTGGCGTCGTTCGACAACTCTAAAGATTTTCGAGTTTACAATGAACGGGTTTGATGTTTTAGTCTAAAGTAACAACACGCGTGGTGGTCGCTTTAATAAGGCCCGCATATGATAAATCGAATCAAGTGCGTGCAATATATATTTATCTCCCTCTGCTATATTTAAATTTGCATAGCTATTTCACTCTACACGGGTTCAGAGCTGTAGATTTAATACGTTTGTGGGGTAGAAAAATAAATGAAAGTGTTGTTCTTGTCGCAAGGATCATTATCATCGGCTTTACTGATAGAAAGAAAAGTTGTTCATCATTATAAAACGTATGCTTGAGGGTTCCAGGCAGCGTAATGGAAGAGTTTTAGTTTTACAACGTTCGTTGAGCTTAATCCTATCAGTGAAACAGCGCCAAATATGTTTACTTCAGGTAATTTAAATTTAAGATTTATTTTCAATTTATAACTTTGACGAAATTACAGGTATAGATTGAGAAGAAACAATACAATAACTAAACAGGAATAAAACTTACTAAGTACACTCAGCATTTTAACTATTAATCTTAGAAAAAAATCAATATTTTATTTTTATAATCATCAAGGTAACATAAATCTTTATCGTGAGCTATGACATTTTTTTTAAATATGACCGTAAATGAGCAATAATAGGATATTTTCTCTCGACGTTTTAATAAAGTATAGCTAATTTCTTACCACGCTTGAGTTGTACTTGTAATTATTTGGTGTTAAATAATAAGACGTACTCAAAGGGAATATTTAATATATATTTAATATTAACGACGAAACGATCAAATAATTATACAATGGGCTTCCCTCGTTATGGTATTGCCAGACCATGACAGTGTGAAATTTCATTTACTATTAATTTTTGTTATAAATTAATAAATAGTGCACCATCGCACCAATTCTAACTATTATGTTCTTTTTTAAGAAAAGAAGATTTTTATTAAACGCTGATCGTCACTAGCATTTTTTAATTTGAATATCATCCTCCTACATCATCATCTCGACCATGTATGCCAACATCATAATTTTTAACGAAACGAATACAAATGTGCGATAATAAAAACTTTTCTGATTCGTTTCGTGCAGATGCGCTATTGTAATTAAAATTCTCAACGTTTTCAATACGAGCAGAAGTAGTAATCTTTTATTACAGATCATATCCTTGTTTTTTAATTGCGTAAATGAACCATCAACTTACTAGCTGCCTGCACTTATGTCAACTAAACTAACAATCTCGTATTTGTACTAACACATGAATATTGGTTTCGAATTTAGAAATCGAATTTTATATTTGATTGCAGAGTTAATAAGTTAATAGTACTCTTTATGAAAATGCTAATATTAGTGTCTTTACAATTAATTCATTAAATTAGGTACTTTTTTAACCTAAGAAAAGGAAAGATTTTAAGCACTGATATAATATCTAAAAGCATTATAAGTGTAAGTTTTTACTTCCGAAATATAGAAATCAATATGGTTAAAATAAACGATTTTTATGCTATTGTTCTACCACCGAAATTACGCGGAGTTATAAGTCACGAAAAAAAAAAAATACGTAATTACTTTTAGCAAAAACCCCCATAACATGTATTTATTCTCTTTGTTAACTTACATACATAAGAAGAATAATGAAAAAACCGAACTCTTAAAGTAAGTAATTATATTATTTCTTATAATAAAAACATAGAAAATATCTCGATATCTACCAACAATTTGTTCCTAGTGACGCAAATGCACGGCCGGCTTCGAAGATAGTGGGTGTTAATTGTTAATTTATGTGGAAAGAATTATAATTTAATCAAATTATGTATATTTACGGAAAACATCACTTCTGGTTGGTGATTGCATATATTTTTTGTAATAGTGATGTAAATAAAAAAAAGTTTTTTTTTAATTATTAAGCTTTTGAGATTTTTACACCTTCAACAAACTCAGTATTCGAAATCTCAACCTAAAATAACTTTATGAAAGTCCATATATACATTTCTCATTAATTATAAGCAAAATAATTTCGTAAATAAAATTTTATTTTATATATAAGGAAACTCTAGTTATTTAATTGTTTTTTTTATATTTTTACCCAGATTTAACATACTTCAGAGACGGTACTGTGAGTAATGACAGTTAACGTGGCTGTTAAAATTTTTGTTTTTGAAAAAAGTTAGTATTTATGTAATTGAGAAAGATTAAAATAAACTGACAATGTATGTAATCGTTTCGTTGTTTTCAGGTATGACAGTGGTAAGCTTAAGTTATACCGAAACTATTTTCTTTTGCACGCTCTTACATGAAAAAAAAATCTCCATAATTATTAGGAACTTTAATTCTTATTAAAGCGAATGTTCAATTCCTAACAAATGTGAAGATTTTTACATATACAATGCTGAAAAAAGCTAATATAAACAACATTAAATCTAAACAATTTTATAAAAATATGTTAACAGAAAATAATGAGACTGCAACTAAGCTGATTTATTTCCAAGAAACAAATTTTCAATCTGATAGTAGTTGAATTAAATACGCGGCATCTTTTAGAAATCGTCCCAAAAGCTCCGCTACAGAACGTGTTCAAAGTTACACAGATGAAATGACCGCTCGACGTGGATAGAATGGACCCATCAATATTACCGAGCTTAGTTCATACGAAATGCCACCGGAGGCAAAAAACACCGCATTAGTAGTAGATTAATACTGTGTACAGGGCTATTCGTATCTTATTAGAAGTCTTTCTTTCGATTCACACATTGCCTATTTTATTCCGTTTGTCTGTTTAACGCAATAATAAAGCTTCATTTAGAATTAATAATTCTTTAATATTACTGATTCAACACGCATATTTTATCAATTCGGAATATGTACTAAAAATCATAAATTTTCATTAAATTTATCCTGGCAGTTAAATATTAAATAACGAATAAAATTTATTTCTTCTATCAAACAATAGTGCAACAGCTTTATAGAATTCCAATATTACCAATACAATCATATTATCTAATATCTATAAGTGATGACTGTAAAAGTGCTTCAACGCATCTTTTTGAATTTTAAAATCCTGTCTAGTACCGTATTGTTATAAGTTATATGTATCTTTAAATATCAATGAATTCATTGCTTGTTGTTGTTTCAAGGTAACGAGATCATAAGCAATATTACATAGTGGTATACATTTTATAATCCCTAAACAAGGCGAGATGTGGGTGGAATATAATGTAAAGTATGGAAAAAGAATAATAGAGATTGTAAAAATACGGAAGAGGAAAGTGATATGAAAACTAAACTGAAAAAAAATTGAAATAAAAGAGTACCAGTCCTCAATATGCTGGGGGGTTCAGGAGGCAATAAAACCCAGTATAATAACTATAAAGTGAATATAATACTCGTCATTCTATGTGAAAATGTAATACAAATTTTTCTTAGCACTTACTGGCGTTTAGGAATTCTGTTAACCTTAATATATCGGAGAAATAGGCGTAATAGTATTTTTAAATAGTATGCGAGTCTACTTTGCCTCACTAATACAATTTCACTCATAACAACATAGTTTCGGAAAATCTTCGTATGTTCGACTGCATAACAACTTATTCAGATATCAACGAGAAAAATCTCTACTTCATGCCATCGGATCGTCATTATTTAAACCCGCCAACAAGTACGTTATGTTCGTCTATTCATTATGAGATCGTTCGACAGACGCCCACTGCAAGGGATGGGCCTTCCTGAATGACCACCACGATGACCGGTTTTATGGTACTCGCATTCAGCAACTTAGATTTGTTGTTCGAACTTAAATATGTTATTGGTCCAACTAATGAAGTGCCTATCCATATATTACTTATGAATGTTTTTTATAAGACAGATACATTAATTATAATGGAATTATTTTATCGATACTGTAATGTTATATATGGGAGAAAATTTAATTTTACATTTAGGACGAAAACTCACTAACCAATTTACAAAACGCTAAGCAGTTTTAATAGAAAAAGATCGAGCCATGAATTAAGAACTAAATGCTATTAGCGCTATAGGTTAAAAGCCAGTAACAAGATAGCGACAAATAGCGCCCATCAATAGAGAGTAAGTAGTTCTCTTTACAAATGTCCCGAGAGCGAACAACACGTATTACGGCGAGACAATTTACTGTCGACCTTTCCTTACTTCACTATCGTACTTACCAATCTACAAATTGCTCCTTAGTTTTATATAGCCCATATTTTATAAGGTTTATTTGTTAACCTTGCTACTTCGAGACTGAGAGATTTTTTTTAATTAAACTCGTGTACTAGACTGGTATCGTAATTTCCTAATGAATATCGATTTCCTCAAAAAAATCAATCTTATAGGATTATACATATTTTGGTGTTTCGGTCCGTAACATGTTATGAATTTTTATTTTATAATTAAATTATTTGAGTACGGTATTCACTTGTTGGTAAATATAAGGGTACGCCGTAGTAGCACAGAAGCAGAGAATAGTCTCCACTCTCTACTTCCATGGTTGTCTTAAGAGCCGATAAGAGAATAAATATTTGCCGATATTGGGCTATATCACCAACATCATCTCGCGGACACATTTGAAATTAAAAACAAAAAATGCGCACTTCAACCCGCGTTCTGAGAATATATGTAGCGAAGAACGACCTTATTAAGATGTGTGCGCTGGATGCATGCCGCTTCTCACTAAATCCCAGCTGCGAACGTGCTACATTTAAAATAATGATGATGATAAAGTACAGGGATTGACACATTACCGTGTGGTGCTTTACGGAGTTTTGATATATAATATAATCACGCTTACTCTAAGACAGTACAAGTTGTACAATTATCCTAGTAATTTAAAGTATGGTCCTCTATAAATAGGAACATTGTTAAAGCAGCAAAATTTTATTTCGAATTTGATATTAGTATTTCTTATCCAAACGAAACAAGGTCTGACATGTCACGTCTCGATACACGTTAGTCATACATGAGCGAATCTATTCTCTTATAAGCAACTATCGTACATAAAATATTTCTAAAAATATGTTTCTTATTAACTTATATCATACAATGTTCAGAAATAATTCGAAGTCTTTCTGCTTCAGATGACATAATTTCTTTACCTCCCTCCGACAATTGTCTACCTCATTAGGCTACAGTCTGTGAAAATATTCGAAGAAATTAGGCGGCTTATTTAAGTAAAAGTACAAGGGAAAGTGTCATTAATTTATCCTGTCACTTGTGTGCCAGTTGTTGGTTTTTCGGTAACTTTCTGGAACATTAACATCGCTGATATTAATAAATGTATTGTAGAGTCGTACATGTCTATTCGTCAGAACTGTAATAAAGAATTATGTATAAAGCATACATGGATTTGTATTGTATACATACCTTAATATATGTATATATTCACACACATATAAACATAAATATATATATATATATATATTTATATATTTATTTATATAAATATTTATATATATATATATATATATATATATATATATATATATATATGTATATACATATATACACGTATTGCCCTCTTCCTTAAGTATATGTTTATAAAATAGGTTTAGCATTTTCCATGTATATGTAACATATGTATATTTTAGACACCTTGCAATTGAGTTGATTGTAAAAAGAATTAATAAATGAATGTATGATAACGAAAGTTTATAGTTTATGATGAAAATCCACCACATAAAGTAAAACTTGCCTGTATTTTTAACTTTAACAGCGAAAGTTAAGCTTGTTAGTAAAAAGCTAATTAAATGAATGAGGGTTGTCTATAAAGATCCTCTAAAGCTGTAATAAAATTTAAAAAAGACTCGTTGAATGTATCGTATTAAAGCAGTTCTGTTGTTATTCTAAGGTTTTATGTACGTTCAGTAACAACGTTTAATTAAAAAATGTTGCACTCGACTCTTTCTAGACGAATTCTTATTGAGAAAGATCTTCGTACCTAAACGCTTTAGCATAAATTAAATTTACTGCTATTAAACTTTGTGCGATGAGTATAAGAACAATGTACCCTTATTTCTATCAGTCTATGCATTATATTCAAACTTTTGAAAATTTCATGGTAAAATTATGCTTACGAACAATTTAGTTTTCTAAAACGTTGTTTATAAAAAACTAGGCTTACATAAATTACATTGCAGGGACAGTAGGGTTTATATAGTAATTTATTTCTACAGTTTTTTTCTTTTTGAAGTGTAGGGGTAAATTCCCGTTCACCTACTTAGAAATGAACTGTGTTCCTGTCTTTAAATAAAAATGGGAAAAGAAACCCAAGCCCGGCTGGCGCAGCGTTAGTTGTTACGTAAGAATAATAAAGCTAAAGATACCCACGACTTTCTAAATAGTTAAGCAGTGTTTTGTGACTTACAAGTGTCAATGCCCAGTCATCGTACCGCAATAAAGCTAAGAGTGTCCTCAAACGGTAAGAAATTCAAGACCTACTTGTAAATATTTTAAACAGTAACAGTTGTTTGGGAAAAGTTGTACGACGCCTTTGAATTAGTAATTAAGCACAAGGGGCGCTACGAACAATTTCACATAAAGCATCTGCCTGTCAACTTTCACGAAACTGTCTACTTAAATGTTGGATTGAATTTTCAAATAGAGTTGTTCGTTTTTGTAAAGTTTATTTTCAGTTGTGAAGAAAAAATATGCGTTTGTTCGTAGACAAAGAGTTACCATGTAATTATGCTGTCAGTGGTTATAATAGTAGCCGTATTGCACTTTGAACTATTACAAAGTTCATAATGAATAAAACAGTTTTACAAGTTAAATGTTAGTCTATAAAGTAAGGAATCAACGTCACAGGCATAAGCCTCCTCCTAAGATATCTGTAGAGAATATACCTTAATTACCACGCGTGGCAGGCAGGAGAAAGGTGATTGTTGTTGGTTTTTTAAGGATCGGTTTTCATATGCTGTTCATAGCCATCCGCACATGTAGAGAAGAAACATATTTTGATGAAAATCCGTACGACGTCTACTATTTAGTACTCTGTATCTTAATGCTTAGTGTCCACTAGGACACAGTCCTTGATATTAGTTAGTCGTCTTAGGTATTCTGTTCTATCCACCTTGTGGGACGGGACATCTTACACTACTTTACTCAGCCAAATGTTCTGCGCATTATGTAAAATAATGTAATAGACCCATATTTAAAAAGAGCCCAAAGTAAATTTATTGAAAAATTTTCGCAGGTTGACAGTACGCTAACATTTGTATATAGCAAAAACCTTCTTTTAAATTAATATAAAAAATTTGGGTATCATTACAGTTCAAGCAAATCATAATAAAAGTACGATGCACTTATGTCCCCTATAAGGTGTCATCAAAGACAAATTTAATAACGTCGTAAAATGTTTTATTAATTAATAAAATTAACTCTGAACGTATCGGACTTCGTACTTAGCGACTGCTTAAAAATTTAGCACCAGTTTTCCCGGCTGAAGTTTGTTAGCGCCCCTACGAGCCTTCACTCTTAATTATTACTTTGGGAAAATTAAGACTGTCGTTTAGCCCGGAGTGCCCACCCAGTTGAAGGTTGCGCTTCTCTTCCATTTATCTAAATGTATTTTATCTCACTAAGGGCCTCAGCGGCCTTCGACCTATGGAGTTGCCATTCGATATTTATAAATGAAGGAAATTAGTAAGAAACTGTCGCAAAAGATACGGACTCGATTTAATAAAATCTGTTATAATTAGTTTCGTATTTATATTTCGCAAATTTAAGGAATCGAGTAATCTTGTTTTCTGTTTTATTTCCGCTACATTATCATTTTATTAACTTATTACGAATAATGTTCAGGATATATAAAAATATTGACTATGCATAAATATCGTTATGTGTATTTCTCACGAAAATAATAATATGCATTTAATATTGTTTAACGAAGTATGTGTTTCTTTTTTAACTCTGAACATCCGTTTTTATCACCAAAAAATTGAAAATTATTATATGATATTTACGTGTGTTTAAAGGACGCTATAGATAAATTACTGCACGAAAGAAATGAAGCATATTATTATGTTAGGGCTTTTTAAAAAAATGTACATCTTATATTCGGATAAAGTTGAGTGCTGTTTTAGTCCTTTCTGGCTATGTCTTTTATATATACACAATTTTATTTTAAAATTATTAACAGTAATCAAATAATTTATTTTTAACAGTTTTAATTTATTAACTACTCCACAACCGTCACTGTTCTCTATAAAGCGTCAAAGTAATGACGCATACTAGGCACTACCGCGTGTTAAGTACATTACCTATTGTAAGTGTGCTTTGAGGTGCCTACGCTGTCGTAGATCCGTGTGACGCTTTTACTCTAATTATGAGCCATTCTCTAACAGCTTCTTGTATATGTATTATACAGAAAGGGAGCGTAAGCAACATGTTTCAGTGAACAAATATAGTATGAGCGATAGTGAAACTATTAATAAATTTATCGCACATGTGGTAATTATGTACACCTATATCATTAAACATTATAGGTGTATTAATAATAAATTTGTATTAATAAATAATAATTATAAGCGTTTTAATATAATTTTTTTAAGTAATCTTCGGATAACACAAAGTTTAGATGCCATATAAAACTTAAAATAACGTTTATTGAAAAAAAAAAACTTTTTAATATAATATCACTGACAATTGATGTACTAACGTCGAAACGTATCAGTTAATCTTACACTTGCAAAGCAAGAATTAAAATAGTGGTACAGTTTTAACATGTAATTATGTCTTTCCGTTTGTATCAACTTGATAAGAATCTGCACATACACCCCGTGTGTATATAAAAATACGGGCGGAGTCAGCCATGGTAACAGCAGAGCGGAGGGTGCCAAGAATGGATAGCCGCTGGATTTTAAGAGGAGAGATTTAAGGTCGTGGGAAGATTATAGATTCAGACTGCTTGGTCCTTTATATACAGTCTATTTCCACCACATGGCATCTTACGACTGAAATGATAATAATGATGAAATATATCACTTATTCCGCAAACACACTCCGCCCTATCTTTGGTAATTGTAATTAAAAATTAACGATAATAGTGACGTATTTTCCGCAGCAATAAAATGTATGACCCGAAACTGATGTTTGTCATTTAAATTGTTAAAAAATACAAGGTAATACAGCTTGTAAGAAATGCAAGAAAAGAAAAATTTAATTAAATATATTACCGTGTCTTTATATGAGTGTAGGTAAGAGTTCTCATAATCAGATTTATTTAAAAATAACTTATACATGCTGAAATAAAGAGAACATGACGTCTTTGAGAAGCTCCGTTCGTTTGATCTGTATTTTGATATAATTGTAATTTACACGCGTGGAACACGTAAAAGGAGACGTGTTGTAAGCGTAATGAAGTTACTTTGTGTTGAAATGGTTATTATAGGAGTAAATGTTAATAATTTTGTTTTAAGAGAAGAAACTCGTCTCTACTCGTATTTAAATTGTGTCAGTACCTCTTCTAACCTCGAATAAATTGAGATAATTTCTCATAATAATCAAAATTTAATTTCGATGTCAGTTGGTTATTTTAATTTACTTCGACACTTATATAACCTAATTGTTAGAGGGGTAAAAACCTACATACATTTATATTACCTAAGACGTCAGCGCAGTCTATTATTTCACATAAATTAAAATTTCGTTGCTTAGTAAGAAACTTTTGCGAAGGACCATCACATCGACACTTTAGCTATAGGATATCCACTGCTAGGCTATCTCGACCTACGTTACGCTTGACGGTGCGTGGTCACCACTCCAGAACCTTTAGGTCTCAGCAGCTATCTGTTCTTGTTATTTGTCCTGCCCACCACTACTTCAACTTCAACGGCAATCCGCTGGGGAAAGTTTACCTTCGGTAATCTTCGAATGACTTATTATTCGAGAAATATTTATTAGAGAAAATCCAAACAACCCATCCTATGGCTCCTTGAGCGACTGTGAATTTTCCACTGAGATCCAGAATTTTGAAAGATAGAAACAGACAATTCTATAAATTCCTGGCGTTATTTTGAATAGTTGTGTATTTAGCTAAGGTAAAGTCATACATCGCAAAAACACTGTACAAATAAATAATGGTTAACCATTTTAGCGAAGATTTCATTCACAGTGCGTGAATTTGTGGTCAGGTCTCATTATCGTTACCGTTATGCATAGCAAATTTTAAATCAGACGGCGGCCGGATTAATGTTTAGCGCGGTCCATAAAATGGATTATTCATTTTTCGGTCACGTAAAACAATATAATGCAATGAATCTACGTAACTGAATTTCAGAGCGTTGAATTTTATCACAGATTTAATAAATAACAACAGGTGCAATTTAGTATCGAAATTAAAAAATGAAAAAACTCGTTATCAAATCAATATTTAATGATCCTTTGTGAATCTGATGTCATCGTTATTATTATTTTTTTCAGAATAGAAATTTTTGAAATGGAAATGTAACCTTATAACTTTAAAACTTAAGCAGTAAAATTCAAGCTTAACATAGGAAAAGCGCCGCAGTGAAACTCACCTATACTGCCTGTCCTAAAGGAAACCAGTGACCGGTTCCGTTGAGATTAAAAAAACGCATCGTTTAACAGCATTGGCACAATCAGAATTTAGACAAGCGCCTTACAGCTTGTACTAAAGAAACCGTTTCACCATTCTGGTAATTTGGTTTCGTGTTATACAGAGTTATGTATATCATATAAAGTAATTTGCGTGGGTCAAAACACGGCGAGTCACGAATAAAAGAAAATAATGAATTAAACATTTCATTTTATTCGTGAGTCTACATTTTATATAAATAAATTATTAATCGATTAGTACACATTCACAGAGATAGTAATCCTCGCTAGTTTTAAAAAATGTATACACTATACTAAGTAACAAGAGACAGGGCATATGTTTAGCAAAGGTAAAGAAATACAATATGTAACCACTCTTTTCTAATACAATCTTCAGAAAATGGAACAATACAACGTCGTAACGTTGAGACGGGATTTAATTCGGACAGTGTTTTCATAAATATTTATACGTCGGTGAGAGCTGAAAATATGTTTAAGTATGAACCACTCCGGCAGGCGTGTGACAGCTCCTGCAAAACGTATGAGGCTCCGCTAAATAAAAAATGCTCGCATGAACATTTTAAATAAGACATTATGTTGGCAACGTAAATAGAGAAGCTTCTTTTGTTTTAAAAAATCTTTTCTACGAAAAGCGTAGTGCTTTGTATGTTTTGTAAAGAAACGAAATACGCATATAAAAATTCAAAACTGAAAATAAATTGTAGATACACTAATTATTAAAATTTTCGTTATAAATTACGGTAAGATTGTGATGTAAGCTTAAGCACGCTAGATTGTTCGTTTGACTTGATGAGAATGTAGCCTTTATACATTAATCAACACGATAATTGGTTATACGCGTAACGCTTTAAAGGTGCGAATATATTGCTCATTTGTCTAAATAATAGCTATAAACATTTTCACCTATTTTTAATCGTCCAGTATAAAGCGATCGCTTTTTTAGTTTCATTCATTTATTTTTTTAATTGCAACGCGGTAAACTTCTGGCAGTAGATACAAATTTTGCAGAACCAGTAACAATACAATAACAGTAAACAATTATTTATTTTAATATGTAATAATTTTAAAAACAGTTATTTCTTACTATATTATTTCTGCACCCACCGATTTTCTAATAGCGTGAATCATTCATTCACAGATAATGACCTTAACGTTTACCCTTTAAAGATTTTAAGCCTGTTACAAATCGTCCTGTATATATATAGGTAGGCGTGTGTGGGTATGTTTGATGACTAACTTTGCTATAATTATGTTTCCAATATGTCTTTCTTTTAGGAAAAAATGTTATAATCATGTGCTGGTTTTAATAAATTTGCCCTTTCACGTATGTGAAATCGTATTCCATGGAGGAATTCACACGGCGTTGCCTTCAATTCTAAACACGTTTCATGCTGGAAAGTAAGATTCAATATTACCCCTAAAATACAATCTTCAAAATCTATTTATGAAGTATCGCATAATGCAGTCCGCATATGCTTTTATTTATTCCTATTCGAACGGAGACAGAAAGGAAGATCAAATAGCCTTTGTCCTTTCCTCTTTACTTATTCAAACAAAATTACATATGCCTGCTACGGAATCGCCATTGCCCGAAATTTTACGCGTTGGAGATAGTGTCATGAATATAAATCTATCGTAAAGGGCACCACGGAGAGGCCAGTAGAGTTTACGGCATAGCTCACTTTGCATTCTTTGTTCGGCGGACCCTTTATGGTCGCTTTATAGACTCAGGTTCTTTTGCATAAAGCCTCAGTGCTTAGGGAACTTTCCGCGAGTCCCAGTAGGCAGTCTGTCACCGTTAAAACTATAACGCTGATACGCTTTGAGTGTTCCAGTGTTTTAAATTTGTTTTAAAAGCATTACCGACTGCCAAATGCAGTTAAAATCTGTTTTATTTTGATCTTACATTAATGTTAACATTATGATAATATTTTTAAATTTATGTAGATCTCTCGTGTATAATATTAATAAATATTTATACATTATTATAATTTTATATGGTAATAACATTTATTACATACCTGTGTATAACTTTAAATTACTTTTTGTGATCTCCATATGTAAAACTTACATTTTTAAAATGAGTGCCTTTTTTTGGATACTGCCTCAATATTTTCTTTTAGCAATTTTATGCACAGTTGAACTAGTTATGGAATATAAAAAAAGTTGTAAGTGTAAGATTAATGATCCCCATATATTAATTTTAATTAACTTAAAAGAAGCACGATTAGAAGACGGAAGTAAATACTATTTAAATGGCAAAGTAAATGCTTGGCGCCTGCAGGGATCCCTGTTAACTATTAATCGCATTTTCTTTGCTAAAGATAACGAAACTCATTTAAGATATCTCGCTAACGCCTTTCAGACGTTTTAGGGTGCAGCTGGCGAATTGGACAAAGCCGGTAATGGAATAGACTTTATAAATTTCGATAGATATTTTTGACTTCCAATTTTACTTTTGGTGTATCATGTTTTCAGTGGAGATATTTATAATATTTACATTATTTTAGGTGAAAGACATTTTAATTACCTTCTATCCCGTAATACCTAAACACTTTTTTTTTTGCACTTTTTTAAAATAATAAATATCCCCCGAATACTTTGCTTAGCTCCCACTGTATTTTGTCGGTAAAATTTACGTTTACGTAAAATTCTTCAAAATTTTAATGTTTTTTTTAAAACGTGACAAATAACCTTAAAAGCAATATACTCCATTGTCACTGTTGTTCTTTAATATTTCCGTATTTCGTCTTAAGCGACCAAAGGTTTCTCTTTATGTCTAATAAAATTTTCTTCAAAGTACTCTTAATTGAAAATTCAAATTTATGCATAAGCTCTGATTGTACTATTCTGTGGGGATAGAGTAGGTTGGGCCATTTTCGTGCTTCAAGCCTTGCCTGGACAGAGTTTCTTGAAAATTATATATAATTAGGTTTGCGATGAGATTGTTTTTAATTTATTTTAATAGCAACTACACGACTTATTGTCTATTACAATATCTCTTGATTTTTCTTTAATATAGAAAGAACAGATTACCAGACATCATTCGTTGTTGAGATGGCTTCGTAATTTTTCATTTCATTTGTGTCATCTTTGTCTACCAATGATATACGACTCATTGTACAACACAGTATAAGTGTTAAAATTGGTAAGTTTTTTAAATTACATTTGAAACTCAATAATAAATTCAGTGATATTTTTAAAATTACAGCTACATTTTGTTTTAGCATTTAGTTTTTAAATGAATACCAGAAAACTTAATTAATATAAAATAACGTGTTATTATCATTTCAACCATAGGAAAACAGGGTATTGTTTTCATAGAAAAAGAGATAGAAATAAAAAGAGAAGATTTCTTTAGTCGGTCTATTCTGTTGATTAACATATGTTATATGGCATTATTATATTTTCTTAGCAAAACACCTTCTAAGATCGCTATTAACTTGTATATATATATTTCTATATAAATATTTCTTAAAAAAGCAAATTTGCATCATAGCAATATATTGATATTATTATACGAAAAATGAAAGGACATACTACATAATTTACTTTTCTGAGAAACATCAATATTAATAAAATTTTTACAGGACTGATAAACAAGACGTAAGCAATGGGGTGAGAATGAAACAAATCGTCGTCGAATGATAATTCAGCTGAATTTTGTGTAAAATATCTGTTTCAATTGGGGTGTGACAATCGGAAGGGCAATCTCGCGATGCGCCCTCTTCTTCACATAAATAATCGCATGACATTTATTTCATAACGACGGAACTTTGATAAGAGTAGAAGAGTCGAGTACCAGGCGACAAATAATTTAATTTTTAATATGTTTCAAGAAGTCAAAAATATTAGGCGTTACAAATAATAATGTTGGACACGGGTCTACTTTCAAGGACGGCAGGAAGAATCTTTACATTTACAGTGTGACTGGTTATATGTATAAGAATTTTAAATGGGTAAATGTATGGATCATAAGAAACCAAAAATATTTAAAGCTTTTACACCTATTTACAATAACCCTGTATAAATTGATCACTCTAAAATATGACACATTATTTTTTTCCCCATGATATACGAAAGGGCCACAACCAGTAAAATATTCAGGGATACAAAGTAAACAATAATTAATTTTGTTATATTCCAGAGATTTAAAAACGGTTTCCTACTAATATACTATTCTTACATTATTTGTTATTTCTGTATGTTAAATAAAACCAATTTTCACGTGACTCACACTGCTGCTCGAGTAGCAGTTTCGCGCGTTTAACGGGTCAGGGCGCATAGTCGAAAACCTTCTTTGAGGTAGCGAAGCACGAAGGCTCCTTGGAAAGCCATGGTGCTAGCCGCTACTTACTAGTTCTAAAGTTTCATTAGATTGAGAGGCCGCCGAGTTCTTAGATCGCTGAGGTTGACGCACTATTGAGTGACTAGGCTCTAGGCTCCATGGATTCTCAGATAGGTTGTTACTTGTCGATGACACGTGTTTTTCATTCCTACTCAAAGGCTTCCGAGATGGCCGAACCTCAATTTGATTGGTTGCTATTACCTAATTAAGAAGAAGAAATTTTTGATATGTTTGAAATAAAACCAAACGGTCGGTCATCTCTTTATATTATGGCATTAAAAACATTCCAACGACTATTTTTCTTAGTAGCATTACAAACCGGTTAATACTTACTCTAAAAAAGACTATATCAACACAATCATGCTAAATATTGTTTTCCCAAATAAACTGTTTTTATTTTATTGCGTAAGTTTACCTAGTGTAAATAAGTTTTATTTTTGTTTTATTTTTGTTTTATTTTTTACTTTTAACTGGAGTAAATTCTTAAAACTTAGCACTGGTAATTCTTGTAGAGTAATGTATGCACAAAGCAAAGAAAACTCTGAATAGAAATAATTACAAATTTCTACGTGAATGGTCAATACAATTTTATACAGAGCATAAAATTTTTGGGCTAATCTGTTTAACGACTAGAGTCGTTAATTTTTTGGGCATGTCCGTAGCAGTTAGTTATAAAAGCTGAAATAATTTCATAAAAGCATTATATCTTTCCCGGGTCACGTAAGAGAGCGCTTCGGGGAAAATTACATTTTGTTTGGCCACGTTCAGGACGGCGACATGGGACAACTGAGTTAACGAGTGTTCAGGATTCTTAGTAATTCTTTCATATCTCGCCGATCTCGCAGATAAGCGACCTCTTGGAATCTCTTCGAATATCGGTAAGCAGGATATTGTTTGGACATTTTTATTTACGTTATCAAATAAAACATTTTGTCATGTAATGAATGATCAGACCTTTTTGATTAAGTTTAAGCAAAATATTCGGTGTTCACGATTGAAATTATTTTTCGTTCCACGGAGATTAAAAGGAAATATCATTTGTATTTATCATTGTTGAAATTATTATTACATATAGCTTAAGCAAAAAGTTATTAGCAAATTTTTGAAATTCACTATTTTATCCGTAAACTTTAGCTGTAAGTTATCAATATAAATTATTAAACTTTATTCCCTAATTTTATACCATGTTATTTCTTTTTTTAATTATATTGTGTAAATAACTAACAGACAAATACTGTTACTGCCCAATGTTCGCGTTTTTACTCCTACATTTCATCCGTCTCTGGGTCCAGATCTCTTGTCTAATGCAATAATACTTGTTTTGTCCACTGCTTCGATGTGCCGCCTTTCACCTTTTTTTTCCGACCAGTATGAACTTTTAGTTTGGGCTTTTAGACATTTCTAATTTCATTTCATGTAGCAAATAAAATTTCAAAATCATATAAATTGACAAATTTTCCATGTTATATTCTTTAAAATAAATCCGTAGTCTAGCTGATTTTATTTCGCTTGTTCTTCTCGGGTTTGTGACATATATCATCTGAACAAGAGGTTAAATCAACTCGACCTCAATGAGAGATATAGATTGATATATCCATCGTCTTGAATAAAAAAAAATGGAATTTGAATTTGATGGTTTAGTGATAAGATTCGACAATATCAGAGCAACATTGTCTTAATTGCTAGTTATGTTCTTTCTCAATAGCTATCAGACTACTGTATTAGGTTATATCTGTTACTATCAAGTAATTTCCACCTGGATGATTTTGACATTCAAATAATGTGTATTTTAAATATATTTTGCACGATCAACTAATAAAGTAAATGAGTAAAAACTTCATCATTTAGTGAGTTCGGCTTTAAAATTGTTATCGTGTGTCGTTTGTGTAATAGAGTGGACGTACTCTAACTCACCTCGACCGTAATATCCGAAAGCAAGGGTCTACCGGCTACGTCCATTATTTTAACATTAGCAAAGTTACCGACGTCCGCACTTCTCAACTTTCCCACGTGAGGATTTAAGGCAATAAAATGCCACATCAAATCTGGTAAACGTTAATTTTAACCCTTCCTAGCAACGAACGCGGCGACTTTGACACGGGTCAAAAATGTAGCAAGACTGTAATACAAAAATTCGTTTATTAACATTAACGAAGGTAAAACTTCGTGTTAATTGTAGAAAATTTGTGAATTGATAAATAATATATTGCGTAGGAGCAGGAAACTGAAATGATATGAAATAATACCAATTTTTAAAAAATTAATTCGATCTTGATAAATTTCGTGACATAAACCAGTGAATTGGCAGATTGTGTTAGCGCAGAATAAATAGCAGTTGGGTCCTTAAGTTTCACGAGTGGATATAACAAACCGCCATGCATAATGCTGAAAGGTCTGTTATTTGCATTAGATTGAACAATAAAATAATGTACAGGCAAGGTGAGTAATTTGTTCTGTAATTGTAAATCACAACACGAATGGCGTCAAACTTAAAAATCTTAAATTTGTATTGACAACTTGTTGCTTCTAAAATTAACTTCGTCACCCGGACACTGTTTCCAATGGTTGTGTATGATTGGCACAATTATGTCTTTTTCTTACTAAGATATGCCCATTTTTATTCTTTAGAAATGTACTTATTTGAACCACATAATTATTAGATCCATTTTAATAATATTTATAATAATGAAAAAAAATTATTATAAATATTTAATTTAATGGTTGAAATAATATCGACCACGGAATAGAAAAAAATTGCTAGGGAAGAATGAATTTGTTACACATATTTCCATATCTAGTCTATTTTCTTTTATATTCTATAAATCTATTATTTATATTATATATAATTACTCAATTATTACACAAAAATAAGGTCATTGTGAAACAATGTAACTTTTTTCAAACATAGAAATTTAATGCAGTTTTTAAAAACGTAGCGCTATAATCAGAACTCAGGAATTGTCTGTCCCTATTCGTACATCCTAAACACACACATAAATATGTTTTACAAGGTTAGTTAAGCTCTGCTATTATTGTATACGCAGCTTTACGTGCCCGCAACCAGACACGTATTATGAATCTTTTTATAAATAACAGTTTCGAAAGTATGAGTAACAATTGAAAATAAAAATAAATAGTTAACTGTGAAAAGAAACTAAAAGATAAAAAGTGCTCAGTCGATATTAAAGATTAATAGTAGACTAATTCCAATTCTTACGAAAAATTACACTATTGCAACGAAACATGCGTATCCTTGAAAAATCTGTATTATCATATTTTATAGCTTTTCCTAATATATCCTTTGTAGCTCAATTGAGTCTACATATAAATAAAAAGTTTTATAATTATATAACCGATTCAAAACAGGGTAGTCACGTATTTACCACCTAACGCGAGTTGTTTTAAGGGGAGCCGTAATACCATGTTTTAATTTCCAGTCATAAATAAGAATTTGGTCAATTTTCCCTATACAATTTCGGTTGCGTGTTCAAAGTTTTTATTAGAATTTTATTGTTATTTAGGTGTGTTTGTTTCTTGTTTCAGATTAGATCGGCTATTTTAAAGAAGCCTCGCGCTAATGCTACTTTCTGTTTTACTTTCGTCGAAATTAAAATGTAATCTCACTCTCGCTTCGCGGGAAATGTACACATAAAACAAAAGCGAATGCATGTTCATGCCATCACAATAAAACGTCGGGCCTTGTCCATCAAGTTTGGAATAATGACGAAATCCCACCTGGCCGGGTCCGTCTAATGTGAAACAAAACTACTGGCCAACAAAACTTTTCCGGAGCAAAATTTGAGGCCGCAGCATGGACGCCCGAAACTATGAGCGTTAGGAAACTTTTATTAGCGACCCTGCCGTTTAACCGCGAGTCAAGAGCTAATCCCACTAGCCGGCCAACACAGAACAACGCACCTGAGACCGGGCTTTTTATTTCTCTTTCACATTTCCACCTAATTTTAACCTACCACAGAGTCTGCCGAGGTGGGCTGAACTTTGTCGGGCGTCATAAATTTATTTAACGGCCTGAAGGCAATAAGAGGCGGAGTGTAAAAAGAAAAATACGATACCAACGTGCCTAGCCGTTATTGCAATTAAACAGAGGAAGTAAATCTTTCAATACGAGCGGCAAGCGTTCGCCTCCCGTTTTCTGCCTTAATTTATCGCTTTGTTTTAGTCAACGGCGCATTCCATTGACTGATTGCAATGTGTTTGATTAAAAAAGAACTCTGACCGAACTGTCCCCGTTCTGCAGACGCTGGACATTAAACGATAACAAACAAGAAACCCTAACCCAAAAATCTAGCTAAAATTTTATTTCCAATTAATAATTGTTATATACTGCTATTATCTTGGAATTATTATTTACTTTAACGTTAATAATGTAGTGTTTTGCTGAATTCATTCAATGCTCAATTTCTAATTCATAGTCGAAGTGTATGTACTTAAATGCATTTAATAGCAAAAAAACCTAGAAGATTTTAAAGATCAAAAGTTTTTCTTCTCTAATAGGTCCATTACTCAAACTTTGAAATACACTATTTTAATAATTCTTATATATTTCTTGCATAAAACTTATTCACTAAAAATAAGATCTAAAATTTTTGTATTATGTTATAAGTGTGGAAAGATAAGATAAGAAAGAATAGTATGCGTCGCTACATCGTTTTAAACATCCTTTTTTTATTTCTTGTGCGTTGATTTACTCCTTGCGGATTCCTTTATTTCCCTTTGATGCAGACGGTCGGTAAACGATTTATTTCAAATGCAGCTATGAAAAAGTATAGCATGTAGCGTAAATTATTCAGACGAAAGAATGCCGGGGGAAATTTTGAAAAGAAACATTTGCTTTGAGTCTTATGCGAATTTTTTTTAGTTCCCGATTTAGCTGTGCAGCTATTTTTACTCTGAATAGTGACTTTATTTGTTCGTTTCATATCGGCCTATGTTAGTACTACTCTAGGACTCATTTAAAATTGCTTTAAAATTTTACTTACATATATTATTAACCTCAAATGTTTTAGATGAGTATAGAAATTAATTTTAAAAGTTCTAATACGGTGTGTACTACTAATAGAAACAAATATACCTAAAGGTCACAATACTACGGTTAACAAGTACTGTGACTTAGTAACTAAATAATCAAGACTAATTTTCTAGTCGATTGCTATGCTATGGTGGTTAGGAGTAACAGATACCCAAGTGAAATCTCTGTGTAACTTGCTGGAGAATTTAGGCCCGCCAGGAGCGAACATTAGGTCATTTCTTGAAAGGGGTTTCTATTCAAGACTATTTTAAATTTGGTTAGGTAGGGAAAGAAATTAAAATCGATTAAGGTGAACGCCATTGCATTTCAAGGCCTCGATAACCTGTTATGCAGATAGTCAGCCCCGAACACCGTACCCTGTCCCTCTCCCTACAACGTGATAGATCCGGCACACGCACGGTGAATCCATTCAGAAACTGTGCTTTTTATTTACCTACAGTCTGTTTTACTCGAATGTTTCTGTATTCAAGTAAGTAACATTGTCAAAGAACATCCTTTATGACATTATTAAACAAAATTTTGTTATCTTAAGATAATTTCATCAATGTAGTTAAATATACGTAAGCTTTTGTTGTAACTTGAAACAAAATTATAGTGATAGGGATAACACAATCCTCACAAAGATAGTAAAACTTTATTCATCTTTGTCGAGAAAATTAACGAATTTTAAAATAAATTCCACAACGGAAATTCTGGCGGGAAACAGTTTTCGTGAAGTTGTTGTGCCGTTTACAAAGATTTGAATAAGTAAATCGTGCAATTTGTGCGGTAACAGGAAAATGAAGGGACGAGTGTAAAATCCAAATTGCTTAATGGTTCGCAAGCAGGCATTTCATTTTCCATTCGAATTGATGCGTAATTTACTATTGCGGGCTAACGACATTGAGTGTTGAGTAAGTAATGCTCTAATTGGTAGCTGTAATTCTGAGAATTGTACTTTACTAACAAGGCTAAACTTTTTTAAAAAACCAGAGTCCTGTGAATTATCTTCATCTTATTTAACTTATAATTTTTATGCTCAAGCATATAAATTAAAAAACCGAGTTGTAGCTAATATATTAATTATTGTGTCTGTTAAAAGAGCTTATAGTATTAATTAAAAAGTACATTTTTTATTATTAAATATAAAAAATAACTAATGTATAAACATTACTAATATTACAAAGTAGTTCGCCTTCGTTTTAACGTTCTATCACTTTAGTTCAATCTTCTTACGTCATAAAGAACATACAAATCCCAATACACATATACGCACACGGTACCTATGTGCGTGTGTGTTTATTCGGAATTCGGGACAACAAAGATGTTTACTTCAATTCATAAATTTTAAAAAATAGTGTGTATTTATTGTTAGTGTAATTTTTCTATTTTATTTTATTATTTTAATAATTATGATTGTCTAATAATAATTCTGAGTAATGGTAGCCCAGGGGTAGAAGACTATGATTTACTATCTTAGTTCGCGAATGCGATTGCTAGGATACAATGTTATTTAATTCGAACTATGTGCATTAATAATATAGGATTGCCATCGCTAACAAACAAGTTTCCAGAGGATGGACAGCAGCATCCTCTGTGTACTACTATACACCACTGCGATCCCAACCCGCCTGCTAAGTGTGACGATTATAGTATATCTTCTCATAAATATATTTTCGGAGGCCTATGCCTTGCAGTGGGCGTCTATAAGCTGAAAAGACAATACATATTTCAGTTTAGTCACTTAAGTTCTTTCTGTTTTAAATATACTTTTATTTTCTTAATTTTGTTTCTTTTGTATTTAATGTATAATAAATTTTGTTATTACTAACCTCTAATTCTTGTTCTAAAAACATCCTAGTCATATACGGTTGGATACATGACCGAAGTCGAAACGAAATTCCATATTTTACTTCTCGTTATTAAAAAAAAACAAACGTATTTATCGTACCTCATAACATTCTAAGATTATAAAAAATAAAAACGCATTAAAATGAACTAGTTTTATTATATTTCATGGTCGTCTTCGTTATATGAGCTCATAGAAACCCACTGCAAGCCATATGCTTCTTCCAAAGATATATATGGGGATATACCATAATCGCCACATTTTGCAGTCCAATTGACGATCACAGTGTGGTGCTATGGTTCGCAGAGAAAACTGCTGCCTTTCCGGTGGAAATTTATTTGAGAAATGTGGCAACCTTATATAATCAATACACAAGATCCCGGAAATCGACCCCGCAACCTACGATCGCAAATCTCAGTCCTCTACCGCTAGACTACCTCTGCACACATTGTATCATAACATATATAGAATGTTTTAATATAATTCCCGGGCACCAACTAATATACGTAATTTTATAAACTCTCTTTTTATCTAATCTAAAGATGCTTTTTATCCTTAACAAGACAGCAAATTTTACTTCAGTTTTTTAAATAACTTCTAGAACAACCTGGGAATATATTTGAGTCGATAAAAGAATAGACATCGGTGACCAAAAAATTATAACATTGATATTCGTGAATCTCATTATAAATATATGTAAATAAAAGTGAATAGATAAATGTGTTGATACTCGCAGAACTCAAAAATGCATTAGGAAGGTTTCGAGAGAAATAATAAAAACATGCAAGATAAATACTAAACGGCACTTTTCAAATATACAAAGCAAAGAGTAAATTGAAACATCTTCCCTTCAAACATTTGACCTAAATCAGAATGAAATTTCTTGTCAGGATGTAAATAAACAACATTGTTTACTATAAAACATTATAATAATACCATAACATTATTAAATCTTTCAGCGTACGGTATACAAAACTTAATTAATCGTAATTAATTAATAACGTTCAGTTAATAAGATGATCTCTCAAAAATATTTTTGGTTTTTATTTTTTTACATTGAATTGCAATATGGCGATGATTTTTGATAGTATAAAGTTTCTACATCCAAACTTTCATAAAGAAAAAAGTTTCGACATATACGTAGTAAAAATATATATATATTTAGTAATACATAAAACATTATATTGTATCACATGATAAATTATAATGATAGACGGTATAAAGACATCATATAGAAAAAGAAACGAAATCGTTAGCAGCAAAAAAAAAGAAATACAATTATAAAACATAAACATATGTATGTGTGTATATTTATTTAAATTTTCTATCCATGTATGCACATAAAGAATATCAATAAATTAAAGATTATTTATTTTCTTTTTAATAATTTTTAAAAGAATATAAACATATAATAAACAATATAGTAAACTTTCATATTACCACATAACTTACTATTAAACTAATTTAAAATTAGTTTATAATGGAGTTTATACTGTTCAATAACTAAAGAGGAAAGTTGGAATGCCACTTAGAAAATTTAGTTTGAGTTTAATTGCACATCACAATTATTACGTTCTATTCGAAAGCGATTAATGAAAAAGAACTATTTCAATTTGTCCAGAGTCGGTACGGGCGCAACAAAAGTATTCAAATATTCATAGCGGTATCGATTCGATGGCACGTGAGGCAAGCTCGTCATGAATACACCCCAATGAAAGATGCTATCGGACACCGCACCCATATTATTACGTTCCGCGATGAAACACAAACGCATATCTATAAAATACGAGTTAATATTTTTTCCACCAATAAAATCGTAGCGGGACTATCGCTATACAATTACAGATTTAATCTCTAATAATCAGCGCCTGTTGTTTTTAGAATACAGTAATTTCTACATTTATATGGGTAGGCGTATTTTTGAATTAATTTATTGGTCTAGATTGCTTTATATCTCATCAACCTTGAAAAATACAAATGTGATTTCAAAGTTATGTAGATGTTACATGACACAAACCAAGGCTATACAAAAAACGCAACACATTTCCAAAATTTCAAAATTCTAATCCAATTTTATAATATCTTTATTCAAGTAAGCATTTTGGGATACTAACTTTTGAATCTTCAATTATTTTAACATTATAAGTAGTTGATACTAGCTCGAAATGCTAATTTGCTGACATCAGCAATTTAGTTGTATCATCTTTTGCTTTTCACAGAAAATCAAAAGATGCCAAATGAAATTTAGCCTTGTGTGATGTACATATTTTAATAACAGCCATAAAGCCGTTAAGGAATTAACAAAACAAATTTACTTATATATCAATCAACTAAAAACTTAAATGATGTAGTAAGATTTATTTAATAATATATATTGTGGAACTTTTTAATAAACTTTAAATATCAACACATAATAGCACCGGCAAAAAAATTTATTAACTAAATTTCTAATAAAATCCATAGCTTTTGTTACATATTTAAAAGTTTATTGTCGTCTATCAAAACTATCACTGATAGCTTCAACAACTTGTATTCATGTTTCAGTTTATTGTAATTCACTCGTAAAAAATTTTAATAAAATTTTAATCGAAAAGCAAACAAACTCAAATTCATTATTATGCATCCATACAACATACAATACATAATTTTTATATCGTGTCATTTACATAATTTAGTCAAAAATAATTAATGTTTTACATGTGTATTAAACTTTACACTGCAAACAGTTCGCATTACACTATTTAATATGCATTCCATACACACACACGCACATATATATGTATAAGTATATATATATGTACATATATATATATATGTGTATATATATGTGTGCGTGTGTGTGTGTAATATATATATATTTGTGAATATATATTGACGTATCACATTTCAAAGATAAATCAATAAACACCGAGCGACGCACCAGCTTGCATTCGTGGAGATGCCTTGAAGAGTCAAATACGAAAAATTATTAAAAAGAATTTGTTTCTGTCTAATTCGTACATTTTTATAAGAATATCCTACAATGTATAAGAAAAGTAATAAGAATGATGAAGCCGGAAAAATGTCAAACAAAACATAAATAAGAGCAAAAACATTGGGAAGAAATGATGATAGTCCCAATAGCTTAAATCTGCAGGCATGTATTTGGAACCCTTCAGTGTTATTTGAAGAATGTTCCCGAAGATCTGGAACACTTTAACGATATAATTGTCAAAAAATAAATAACATTTCTTATTTTCTTATAAATAAAATAGGTATTCTTGAAAATTCAAGCCTTTTTTTAATTATTTTTCATAGTGAATTTTTGAAGGCCCCATATGTATACAGATTTGTATTGAATGAGATTTGATGATTTGTTGTTTGAATGACACGTAACGTCTTAAAAAAGATCTAATTAAAGCGTTTTATTCTTGTAACTTATAAATCACAAGAACTGAAAGACCATAAAGAAAAATTGTCTAGTTTATAACCATAATACTTCGTATAAAACTTTTTAATAAACCGGTTCTTAGCGCTGTAATCTCGAAAGATATAATATTTTTATATTTTTCACCGTCTCGGAGATTAAACTCGTAGTTAATTATTAAGTTTTAATAACTTTCAGTTCTATGTATTATAAACACATTTTAATGCAAGAAATAAAATGTAACATAAATTTTAAGTGCGCTGAATGTTGACCACATCGTTGTTATACAAATTTAATTGATATATTATGAAGTATTTACTTTACTATTAAATATAAACATCAATTCGGAGCATCAATTATCACAGAATGAGTATAATAAAATTAGCCGATATAAACGAATACTTACCATAAATTCTAAATATGTTAAATAAACGCGCAATATATAAAAATTGAAATGAAAAGATAAATTTCATACGTTTAAATAAACCGAAACGAAGTTCATGTAAGTTCTGATGTAAGCGTTAAAGACATAACAAAAGTATTGCATTATTAACATAGCAAAGTAAAATGGAAACTATTTAAATAAATTATATAAATTACATATGGTTTAATATATTCTGTGACATATAATTTTGTTTTAGATATTTTTATTTAGTGGTCAATTTTTGTTCGTCTACGGATCTCCTCATTTTTAGTTCGATCTCGCCGTGAAATAGCCTAGTGAATTGACAAATTGAAATGACACTTAGCGGGCGTAACAGATTAACGCTACCGTCTTATGACCCTGGCGTGGAGACCGCAGACCGTCAAGCGCAGTATAGGCCGTATTAAAGATGTCCTAGTAGAAAACTTTGTGAGGCCTGTGTCCAGTTACGAAGTTCCTAGCTGATATGACAATGATGATAATTACTCTACGTTCGTTATTTCGTAAATGTTTTCATTGATATTAACGAACATTAAAATACTGCCCATTTGGTATAATTAATTTCACATGAATCAAATGATAACACAACACAATCTTAAATCACAGTAATATATTGGCATATCCAATTGGTTTAACTCAATTATGTCGGATCGAACTATTACACGTAGATTTATGATCAGGTCGCGCATTGTATCCTTTATCGCATGATTACCTGATTATCCTTGCTGGATATAATTAATATGCATATAATATCGGCGTATTGTATTATATCTTAATTATTATCACAATTTTGAAGTTATGTTTATTTTTTATCTTTTATTGTTTTCATTGGTGTCCTTAATGAAAATTTATATTTTTGTTAAAGTTAACGAAACTCAAAACCTGCAGTAAACCAATGATTACAGTTGTAAAACCCTAAATGGCACAAGTATCTAGAACAGTGTTCTATTATTCTTAGATAAATAAATGATGTATTAACAACAAAACCAATGTTCCTTGAAATATATTTTTGTGATTTGTATTTACTTTTCTCATTTTTGTTAAATAATATCTATTAATTTGTAATGACTCATTATCTTTTTTTATTAAAGCGTTAATCTTTAAATAATGTCTTTTTATAATCCGTATTTTTATTTCATACTTCAATGAAATAATTTAAAAACTGTTAAAGGAACGAGCATAATAACTTATTATATTTAACAACAATGGCTTTAAAAAATCACTCGTTGTCACATTGATTTACGCAAATGAGCCGATGTTTTCCCGCGCATTTGCCAATCCGTCTAGAAGCACAGGTGTCTGCTGTTTATCCAACTGATTTAATAACTGGGCTCATCGCGATAGAATCTGAACGGGATTGTATGCTGAATATCAATGCCCGCAACGCATTAGCGGAATAGACGGATAGTAAATAGTGAAGGGCCGTATTCAGGCGTTCAAATAGTCGTTGGCATGTCAGCATTTAGCCATGCTATAAATAACTCTTATAAAAGCTATTTTACCCCTAACAAATGCGCACCGGAATTCCTATTAAAGTATTCCATTGAAATTATCCCGTCGAACGTATAGTTAACATAAAATTTTGTATTTAAATATTATCGAAAATTTAATTCTAAACCATGATTATCTTATTAAACATTACCTATATTTATAAATTAATTTATAAATAAAAAAACAGGTCTTTACCAGTACAATCTTTAAAAAATTGTAGAAATGTTCTTTTACGGGCAATGCAGTTTAGCAGTGTAGGCAAAGATTGATGATGTTTTTAAACAGCGAAAAGAGCTTTTTATGAGTTATGATACAGTTATATTAAATAAAGTTGAATTGGTCTTGTTAATTTTTTACTGTATTTCGAAGACAAAATAGCGGTACTAATATTAGGGGGACCGGAAAGTACTGTCGCTTTCTTAAGTTAAATTCACACGACGACTATTTTAACAATTTTTTATTTCTAATCAACATTATATTCACCTTTGTTATCAACGGCATTTTGCCATCTAGTATACAAATTATCAAAGCCGCAGCGGTAAAAATCAATCAGTTTTTCTGTAAAACACGTCGACAGGAACTACATTACTTTCCGGTCCCTCTAATATTTTAAGTCAGTGTTAAAAGGAAATGCGTAATAAAAATTAAAGTATTCGTCTATAATCGATAAAGGTGATTTTTGAGTATCTTAATTACATAATTTAAATTCTAAAACGCAGCTCATGGTTAAAAATGAAAACATAAGAATCCATTTAAAATTTCTTACAAAATCGCGCATACGTCAGTGGTACATATTTTAAATATTTCACATTTTGATAAAAATTATATTACTGTAAGAAAGGTGAGAATTGAACACGTGTTAAAACATTTTCCATACTCTCAAGAGAAGACGTAGAGAAAATTACAATAAAGTACGTACTTCGCGTGGTATACTCATAAAATTTTCGCTTCCATTGTTCACGAGTGTAACAGAATGACATAAAACTCCCGAAATAAACGTGTCATTTCCTTTCTTATCTAGAGTTCCACCCTGTTTTCGCGACTCGCTACATCAAAACTGATAAGGGAAGGGTGAATGCACGAGTGCGTCCAGGTACTTGGGGCTGTGCGGGGTACAGAAGGGGACGGGGAGAGGGAAAATAGCGGGGGTGATGAAGCCTCCGCACTGTTCAGGAATACCAACGTGATTAATGGATTCCGGGCGAAACGATAATGATAATGACCCCGCCTGTCTACGACTGCATCATCGGAATCAATGCTGAGCAAACCAATTGCGTGGGGACCACTTTTGCATAGTTCGTTTGCGAACTGCTTAACGAGGGCGGCGCCAAGAGCTACTTGTTATCGCCTCGTAATTAAAGAGTTAATCGCAAAAGATCAAACCTCGAATCGAGACGTGGTACAAACATTTTAGTAAATAAAAAATATTTACAATAACTATTGGCAATTTAGTATGTTCTGAAAAAAACAGTTCAGTTTATTCGTTTTATAATTAATTAGTATTTAAATATGTTCACTGCATTATGTGAACATAAAATTACTTATAGGATCAGGTAATAAGCTCTTTATTTTTATGCTCTATTATAATAGCTCGAATATTATAATAAAAGTTTTAGTAAACTAAATGCAAACGTTATCATTTTCGGGAGTGCTGAGCGTAATCGGTGTTTCGTTTGAGTGCACACATTGTTCGGAAGTAAAACAAGTTCTAATGTGGAAGCAAAACTCTTTGCTCTAATGAGCATTAGACATAAATCTAAGAATACTATTATCCTGTTCGTAGAAATATCTAATGAGAAGAGATTGAGATTTTATAAGTTTTATTAATATAATTATTTTCATCATTATAACTTAATTTTGAAAACGAAAAATATCGTGTACGTTATTCAAGGTGGACAAACTCTTTGAGAGTTATAGTATTGGTTTTCTTACTTCATTTTTTTTCTTTTCTTCTTCCTAAATTGTATGATACAACACATATATGCCTAATGCAAGGACCAAAAGGTTATAACACAAATGTTTTCAATTTTATGCACGATAAGACATCAGGGATTTAGCGAGGAGAACAGGTCTTAGGCGGATTGTTAAAACGACGAATCATGTTTTTATATTCGCTATACATTTTTTTTAAAACAAGATTTAATTTAAAATTTCCTTGGTGTGTATTTATAACACATATTTTAAAGAGCTATATGGATAGTTTGACAAATTTGGTGAAATAAAATTAACATTAGATTCCTCTTGTAAATCATACAATTTATAAGTACAAACAATACCTGTATCAATTTATAAAACTAAAGCATCCAGCTGTTTATTTAAGATAATGATTTACCAATCTATGGTAAATCAACTATTGGACTGTCGCTTTGGGCGCAATAAATGTGGTAATAAAAATAATCTTGCTTACATATGAGCAGTGTTAGCCCAGCGGGACTGAGACTTGCATCGCAGATATCGTATCTCGTTTGATTCCGAATCAATCTTATATGATTCTCATTTTGTGCATCATTTATAAGATTGCTACGGCTCACAAAAACGGAGGATAATTTCCAGAGGATTAGCGGCAGCGTTCTTTGCGTACCATAATACCACATTGCGATCGCCAACCCGCCTGCAAAGCGTGGCGGTTGTGTTATATTCCCCTATACAAACTTTTGGGCAAGGTCTTCAGCAGTGGACATTTATGTGCTGAAACGAGATGTGTATTAACGAATTTATATATTTTTTTGATAATTTATTCCTATTAGATTTGCCTTTCGCTACCAATTGTGCGCGTCGCAAGAAGAATGCCAGATGAGCCCGTTTTGATAAAAACTCGAATCAAATTTGGTTGTCCTATAATCAATCCTTCAACTGCAAAAATACAGATACGACCATCATTTCGCGCAATGAAGAAATTCTTACAGAAATACGTGACGTTATTGACGAATTGATTGTTGTTGTCTGAAATTTTATTTATAAATTATAGAAATACTAAATTAACTTTTGTGAAATGTCTATTCTTTGCTATTGTTTATAGCATTAAATAAATTATTGAATACATCAATACGTATTTTTGATATCTATTTAAAGATATAATTACAAACTCCAGCTGCATTATTTTCCGCTTTTCGATATGTGATTTCCAGTTATAAAGCGTAATATAAAATACTTAATAAAATAATAATTAACGACTAATGTCTAAAGATAAATTAAATGTTTACTATTACTTTTCTTAGGAATAGCCCTTTTAAAGCTTTCTTATGTGTTCATAAGAAGTTTTTGTTAGTGGATGATAGAAAATAAAAGAGTTTTATGTACACCATAAGTTTTCCGAACTGCGGTTGAAGAAAGTTCTAACAAGGATAAGTGAGTGGATAAAAGATACGATCAAACATAAACTGAATATTCTTTTCTTTGGGTTATGATACATTATTTTACGTATTTTATACCGTACATTGATAGATAAGAAAGGCGTTTTAAATGAAATTGTTGATACAATAATTCAAATTGATGTCTATCCTTTTATACGTTGCTGCCTATGTTTAGATTATTAAGCGTTTTAAAGGTCACTGCGTTAGCACATACCATCTTAAAACATAAAATTATTTACGCGCTTGAAATAGAATATGTTAGAATTCCAGACTACCGCTTGACGGCAGAAATATAGATAATGATATTAACTTAGACATGCACTTGCAAAAAAATCTGGTCATAAGTAAACGATATTATGTTTTAATAAATCAATTATTTCACTTTTTCATTACATGATTTAGGTTATTAAGTTAAAACTTAATATTAAATATATTACAAACCTATTATGAATATAAATAAACAGTCATAAATAATCATAGATCTATTTTTTTAAAGTACTCGTGTTTCATGTGTTATATACGATGTTTAAAATGAAAATTGAGTTTTTTTATTTCAGTTCGATACTTTAGCTTTGTTAAAATCTTTACAATGTAATAATATTTATTAATATGTCTTGCAATGGGCATTTGTCGGCTAATATGATGATGAATGTTGTCAAACTTACAAGAAACCAGAAATAACAGAAACAGGAAAACTCCACAACTGATATAATAAAAACTTTTTATATTCATTTTTTATTATATTTTACGTAAATGTTCCGTATTCGTCCTCCATTCGCAATAAGTCAAGCGTATGCAGGATAAGCGGTAAGTTAAATCATTAAATAATGAATACGGCGAGGTCTGTGCTGAGGTTTGATAACGATTAAATATGACACGGATGCTCATATTGTATGTACTTACCTCCGCCATAAGGTGGAACTGTAGGAAAGCTATGGAGCTTGTCATCATCATATATCATTTTAGTCATATAACATCCACTGCTAGACAAAAGGCTCCGCAATAGTTTCCTAATAAGGAGGGTTGGATGCGGCCTCTGTCCAACGCTCTACTTGCCGGTCTCCACTCCAAAATCGTAAGACCCCTGCAATTTGTATTTTGCTCTATAGCCACTACTACTTCACTAAACAACCCTGTGGCTTGTCTATGTGAATTACTTTAGATTGTTTATGGTTCATCACATTTCTGACTTATCTCGTTGAAAAATTCTGATGAAAATCCTTTGTATGGTACGATGACCAAAGGTAGCCAATGAGGTTTGTTATTGCACCTAAAAAAACTGAGTTAGCTCATATAATAATACTTATTATGACTAGACAGTTGTCACTGTTAATCTATCTTATTATTATGTAAAAGCCAAATTGTTTAAAACCTGTACATTCAGCTATCTGTTTTGTAAGTGACGATTTAATCAATTATAAACAACTTTTGACAGCTGCTAAGTAGTGAAAGTGAATAAAAGAAGCAAGCATATCGTAAACAACGTATCAAGATTGCATCTAAAGAAATAATACGATTTCTTTCTCTCCTTTACCACGACTTTATGCATTACATGTTTATTTTTAGATACTAAAACTTTAGCTTACAAAGCAAATTACAGTTATTTTAAATGACAGTTATTCTCATGAACAAAAATGCGTTTGGCACATTAAAAGGTTCTCTTTAAAATTAACTATCTGGCTTACTTGGGAATGCGACATTTCAACCTACACATGATACAAATAGCTTTAAAATACTAAATTGCTTAGCTCTGCTATACATTTGCATTTATTGAAAAAATATTTTCCGAACACTATACATTCAGTACCAACATGTGTGCGATAATATTCTTAAATGTATTTACATTGAAAAGTATAAAACAATGTAAGTAGTAATATAAATAGAAATTTTATTTCATATATTATAGATTCCGTACGTAGCAAATGGACCGATTAACATAAAGGCTATCGAGCTTTCTGAATTTCCACAAAGTTACCCGAGGGAAATAGCAGAGGAAAAGGCGGACAACGATAGACGGCTAGCTAGGGACTATTTTTGGTACAAACATTGCGGTATCATTACATTGAATGAAACTAAATATTACTGAAAAGGTTCGTTTCTGTGTAAAGAAATTTACTCAACGTATCGGGTCTCTAAAGAGATAAACGTTTGGGTTTATTTAACAAATCAAGAATTCATGACAATAAATAAGCTAAATGAATATACAGTAACTTTGAAGATTTAAACGGAGATTATTTGTTTCAGGAATTGTATTTTAGTGTTAAGATGTAATTTATTTATTATTTTATTTTTAAGGCAAATCAACAATGTAAATTGCCCGACATAGGCCTTTCCTAGCTGTATCCAACGACTTCCAGCGATCATAACTATGTCATCGTATCATTTAGTAGTGGATTTACCCATGCCGCATCTACCGGCTCGCTTTCGCAACTCGGGATCCTTTCGGCCTCAACGTCCATCAATTGCACAAGCGATTTGTCCCCACCATTGCGGCTTCAAGCGAGCAAGTCTCCGAGCTACGTCGATGACCTTGGTTTTTCTGCGGATGTCCTCATTTCTAATTCAATCTCGAAGTAAAACACCGAACCAAAGCACTCACAAAATACAAATATATTCAAAAACATTACAGCGAATGCCTAAATTTAAATAAATTAATAAAAACTCAACGTCTTAATTTAAATTTAGCACAAATCATTATCCTAATTGAAATCGTAAGTAATACTAAAAATAAAACATTAAGTTGTTAAGACTAATAGATACATATAATAATTAGAGAAAATATTATATAAATTTTAGAAACTGTGTTATAGCCGAGAATTTTTTTTTTTTTCAAAATGACATGATCCGAAAAATATTTTTCTCAAACAGGAAAAGAAGTCGTTTGCTTGAAGTAATTCCGCATTTTACTAAAGTGTAGGTAGAGTTTGATCACTGCCGATTTATTTTTTATAATATTTATAATCAACATTACTTACACTGTCTTACAATTTTTAATTAAATAATTTAATTTATTTCATTTAAAATTTAAAACATGTGATGAACTAGGCTTTCTCATTAAAAATTTAGAAATAAATCCAAGGGAAAAAGATCCAACAAGAACGGTTAGAAGTTGGCTGCATAAAGCAACTTCCGACGATATTAACAGGGTATTCTGTCCACTTTGTGGGAGAATGTCCTATTTTGGCAATGCACAATGTGTCGTCCACTCTAAAAGAACTATCTCCATTTTAATTATAAAATGAAATAATTATGTTATGTTTATATAAACAAAAACATAAACATAATATCTTATAAATTATGGCTAATCATACCTCACTGCGAATTCTGTCGATCATGCTAGTACACGATAGAACTTAATTGATAACTATGCTAATGATTATGCAGAGTTTCTGCGCATCCATTCCCCCTATGAGTATAAAGGGTTCTAATTAAATAGGGCTCCGTTAGCGACGCTACGTTACCATGTATGCCCTCTATATTTCCATTAAAGTTACATGTATGCAGACTGTGTGGTAACCCTTCAGTCTCTGCAACATTTTACGAAAAAAAAAGATACTTAAAGTCTGCTCTTCATTGAGTATATGCTAAAAAATTTTTTTTAAATAATTAAAATGTTAAACTTGACTTGTAACTGTAATAATTTAACGGTGTAATTACAGTTTTCATGGTGTTTATTTTAAGTCTATACTGTTATTTTCTATAGCACTGACTAGAATATGTATTTATAAATGTTTACAATCCTTAGTAATATCTTAACAAGATCAAAAAAATTATTATTTGCCAGATTAATTCCAATAGACTTTAAATAAAGAAACTAGCCTTAATTGCAATAGTTCGTTATTAATAATCAATTTAAAATTGTATCAAAAACCTTTAACCTTTAAACTATACATTTTAATATACAGATTGTACTGGTTATACGTAGGTGTGCAATTTTTAAAGGGATGAATGTATAGCTAATTAGCTGTCAATTAAAATATGTTACACCCTATCCAAAATTCAAGGATTCAAAAATAATTTATAAAATCATTATAATATAGTAAGAAAAAGTATTTATAAAATTCTTGTTACTGTATATTAAAATTAATTATTGTTTCCCTTCTATCTATGCAGAAATTTAGCTGCTAAAAGAGAAAATGAAATGTAACGCATTTCAGAGTAATCACTTTATACAGAATGATTAGATAATGATGTAAAAACTTTTAAGATTTTTGCTAACAAATGAGCTATATATTTATTAGCCCTTTAAAGCTTCTATACATATAACCAATCACCGTGTAATTGTCTTTCATCTGAATGAAGGATTATTTCCTAGAAAGACGGTTTTTTTTACGCTACCAACAACTGTAGAGATTGACAATGCTTCATTTAGACTCGATGAATAACAAAGCCTGCACTATGAATATACTGTTTTAATATATATTAATATTGCATTTATGATTATACTTTATTTACTTGTAAAACAAATATTAGTCATGAATACGTTTGCAACCCTATCGGTTCAATATCCAAACACGATTAACAGAAAATAAATGTCGCATTGATAAATCGGCTAGCGGTCGCGTTAACTGCTAAATAGCGTGTGACTAATGACCGATACATTCGCTGAACAATGGAACTTGCACCGGCCACCTCAGTTTTATTGTACGTATTCATTACCCCGTGTACACTTATCTTTCTTCTTCTTTAAACATCTGGAAACTTTGTCCAATTTTTTTAACCGCCTGTTGTTACCTACGGATTCGTAATCACCTCCATGGTGCTTGCCTATATCGCTTGTAAGATGTTTGGAGACCATAAGTAAAAAAAAAAAAACTTTTTTATGAACAATAATAATTGATAACAGGTGTAAAACGGTTGAATGTATATAATGAATGTATATGCTCATTTCGTAACAAAACACTTTAAAGCTTTTATACCTTTTTTTCAGCACATGAAACGATCACAAATACGATTTTTCTATACGACAGGTTAATAACTCTTGACAGTTCAAAATCCGCTGGTACCAATAATAAGCAATAATTAATTTTAATAACTTTTAACAACCTTTTTATTGAGGATGGATGATATGTGAAAATTATTAATTTTTAAATAGGCTGTACTATACAATAATTGACAGACAAATTAGCTATACATTCATTACTTTAAAGGTTTTACATCTCCAACTAAACATCCTGTAGATCACCTAAGTGAACAAATTTACGGCAAAAATTTGGTTTAAGCGACGTTTTTGTTATTATTATGATAACACTGAAAAATATTGCAAGGAAATAATTGTTAAAAATTTTAATCGTAAAAAAATTACAATCAATTCTTACAATAAGTACCTTCATACTATTAATAGATTTTTTGAGAGTTTTAATTTATTTTTTTATTTAATTTGTTTTTCCTAATAATAAACAAATAAGTACAATGGGCGGTCGTATCACACGAGGCAATCTTATCAACATATTGTTTATCGCAGATATTATATAGGATACTGCCTAGACGTTATGTTAAATAAAAAGGCACGTCTTTTAAAGAAACGTTTCCTTTGTTAAACCATTGAAAGAAATTTTAATTTGGCATATATAATAATCATTAATTCTACATTACAATACATACAATAATAAGCTGTTAAAAAGATTTAATAGAATTTTGAATAGTGAATGACTATTTTGATAATTTTATTTATTCTCAATTTTCATTCGAGGTTCTAAATTTGAATTTTCATTATTTTTATATTTGTTAGAATTATGTCGAAAAAGTACGAAATTTATGGCTGATTTGATTGCATTTCATGCATGGACTGTACCGACACGCATTTACTTTTTTTTAATAAGAAAAGGATCTAGAGCATGACGTTCGGCCATTAATTTGAAATTAAGAATTTGTTTTTGGTTGTTATATTATCGATAATAGCTAAGTTTTCGTATAAGATACTTTCTTGTCCGCGCTTATGGGTTGTTTGCATGCGACTGTCTGCACGACTCGATATTTAACCCTCAGTTTAATGCGATGACGAACGAATAACAAAACGGTAACAGGTGTAGAACGAGACGGTCGGACATGCTAAATACACATTTAGGTACAGACTGTTGTCAAAGTTTAATTACGTCTACTTTGGTATGGTACGATTAAAAAGCTTCGCTGTCTACTTTAACATTAGGCTACTCATATTTAAGGTTCCTAAAGATGCATTATATTACTAATTTTACTTTTATTTATACGCGTTTATTCACCATTACTTATTACACTACAAGACATTTACACATGATAGTGTAGAAATATTCGTTGGTTTCCACGTATACTGTGCTGATGGAGCATTGCGATGATAAAATAAATATTTAATTATATCAGAAGTTAAGGAGATCCGTAGACGAACGAAAGTAACCAACATAGTTCAGTGGATTAGTAAGTTAAAGTGGTTGTGGGCAGGCCTTAATGCGCTTAGAACAGATAGCAGCTGGAGCCTTAAGGATCCAGAGTGGAGATCATGGACCGGCAAGCGCAGCGTAGGACTTTCACCGACGAGGTGGATAGACTATAGAGAGAGAAGATGTTGGATGCAGGACACTTCCAATCGGTCCTTTTGCTAATTTATCTAGAAGGCCCATATCTAGTTCGACATCCTACGGCTGTAAAGGTTATGATAACCGTTGAAAATTACATCAATACAAACCCTTAAATAAATAACATTTATAGTAAAGATAATTAATAAACAATCATTTCATGAAATTGGAAGTAGTTAGCGAAACGTTTATTTTTATAATCAACCAGAAGTATGCAACCGTTATTATGTAGCGGCGGCAGCTAAAATTACACGAACGTGACGTGTAATAACGCAAATTAAGTACTAAAAGAATTGTACAGTTATATTAATAGGTCAATGGACTTATTGTTAATTAAATGTTACAGTTTGCTTTTTAAAACCAGCTAATTCCTGGCAAAAGTATGAATTGACTTTCAAAAACTGTTTAATCTTTTAACTATGAAAACAACTAACCCCTTGTTACTTTACAATTACAACAAGTAACCCCATAGCCTTTTTTTTACGTGTAACAGTTATCCATCTTACGTAAAGGCTATTTTTATTTTATTTTAATGAAGTAGGTTCGTTTACAGTTGGTACAACTAACTAGGATATAAAGCTACACTAATTTAAAATAAGAAGCTCAACCAGTTATAAGCAAACATTAAAAAGCCGAAACTTACAGCAAACATGGGCGATAAAAATGCGTGGGCGGAGGATTTCTTTGTAATTTATTCCATTGGGATACTAAAGATAGCATACATACTAGAAGAAGAGAATTCATTCAGGTAGTCAATTTGGAACATTGAAAAGAAAACTATGCATAGAATCACGGAATAAGCCAGTAATAATGTCGCATTCGTTCGATAATTTCATATCAACGTATGTGTATCTTAAAAAAAATAAAGTGTAAGTAATAATGCGGTGCAAAAGAAAATTTTGTAAAAAATTCCAACGTAACATGTATCCCTATCTCATCATGAGACATAAGATGCTTCATCTCAGCACTTCTGGTCGAAGTGCAGCAAAGATTAGTAACTGTATATAAAAATAATTTGACATACGAATATTATCTGACAAATTTGCTCAAAATTAAATGTTCAAATGTACTATTTTGTAGCCTATATTTATTCTTCATCATGTTAGAAAAGATTTACACTATGACTATTTGCAAACAACTTGCATCTAGCGTCGTTGAACAACTTTAACAAGGTTTTGCCCACCTTATTATTCAGCAAAAACTGATTACTAATTTATAACAATACCGCAACAGTTTATGTGAAAACATTCATCGACTATCTAAACGGTCTAAATATTTGTTGTATAACGTAGTAGTACTCATAAAATAGTGGTACAGAAATACAAAGCTCTCCATTTAATAAGGAAGACATGTCAGTTTAACCAGTGGTGTTTGACGTTTGGAAAATTGCTTTATCATTCACTTTTTAACACTTTATGAGGGGTTTACTAAAACAACTTTGTATTTCAAACGATTTTTCATTGTCATATTTATCATTATTATTACTATTATAGAAATAATTAAGACTTTTAAGTTTTTTTCAATCTTCGAAGAAAGCTTGCTAACTAATAATAATATGGCGTATTTCGTCGCAGTCCTTTCACTCCATTAACGCCAACTACAAGACAGGTCTCCTCCAAGGACATTTATGGGGGATATACCATAATCGCCACTCCTGGCAGGTGGTTTAGGGATAACAGTGTGGTGTTATTGTACGCAGAGGATATTACTGCCTATTCTCTGGAAGCTCATTTGTAATCAGTGGCAATCCTTAATATAATAATTAAAGTCTAAAGGGTTTGTTACTACTGCATATGATTGTATCTACGATCGCAAATCTCAGTCCTCTCTGTCCCAGTGGCAAGTTTAGATTAGACAAAGTATAAAATAAAATTAGTTCGCCAATTAAAAACTTATAATCTAATCCTAATATAAATTAATAGCGTATAAATTAAAATAATGCAAGGTAAAAATAATACATGGATGAACCTTTTAAATACTTAAAATAAAGCTCTTTTAATATATGACGACTTGAGAATTAATTCCTTGCTAAGAGAGAATATTTGCCAGGTAATTGTAATAAATAAAAATCGCGAAAAATTCCAGCACTTGGTGCTATTAATATATACATCATTGTTTTTTTTTTTTTCAAACTAATATCGGACAAATCCACCACGGCTGCGTACATCATTTTATCAAAACTATCGATCATATTTTGGCAAATGGGTTTTGCTTTACGAATTTTAAGTTGATTAGTTTTGCTTGGTGCAGATTTTTTTAGATAACTCAAAATATAAAAAGAAATTAAATCGTATCGTCCATTCTTCTGATTAATAGCTAAAAGTATTAAAAATTAAATATCTTAGTTTGCTGTTCTTAATCCTCCCCGAAAAACGGGTCAAGGCTTATTTTATAAATATTAAAAACTAAAACCAAAATAATCACAACTATAAAACTGAAATTAAGAATGTAAAAATTCTGAATAAGAATAAAAAAAAACTTTAAAAGGATTTTCCAAATGAAGGGAAAAATAATGTTGTATCAGCAAATCATATTTAGCTAGGTGAGTTGTAGAATTTGAAATTTAAACATAACCGCCTATTATTGCAGGGTATGGACTGTCGATACCTCGATAATGACCTATCATTTCAAATAAGCGGCTCACTTTGATTATATTGATGCATTTTCTAACGATTTGCCAAGTTTCGCACTGTAATTTTGGTTTTAAAGAAAATTACACTTTAAAGAAAACAGAACGTATTTCCGTTGCAAATAAATGTTTAAAATTGTTTATTGGTAAGAAAAAGGCCTAATACTTTTTACTTTGTGGAAATAATTAGTAGTAATAGTATGTTTACGTAAGCAATACGGTTTTGTGTTACTGCTAGGTGATATATTACCGTTGTTTATTAAAAGTAGTTTATGATACAAGAACCTCGTTGTTTAAATAGCACTTTAAAAGCATTTATAAAATAAATTGGTAACTTATTTTCTACATACAAACTCGTTAAGTAGATGTTTAACTTTAACTAATAAGCTGTGTCTTTTGTCTAATCAAAACTTAGGGTCTAATTAGCAGAAGTGTATTGGGTGGTTTTACTAATTTATTCGTATTTGTTTTTTATGATTACTTCTTTAATCACCATCATTTCAGTGTTAGAGACCTTCTCTGGTTATACATACGACTCGCCCATAATTTTTCGCCTCAGGTGGCCACTATTATTTCTTACAAATATGTTCGAGAGATGGTGCTGCCCATCTTCCGTCAATATTTATACCTTAGCTGATTCTTATATACCCACATGAGGAAAATGACTACAATATGCGCCAATACAATCGAAGTTCTCAAAAAATAATCCTTTGTCTTTATGTTAATAAAAACGTAAATAGCCACCAGGTCACGTATTAAATATATTATTTGATTTTATTCTGCATCATTTACTTATTTATACTATGTATCACTAATTCCATTACGTCTAATGTACTGGCATAATTTTACGGTAATGAAATTTATTATGCCACTATGACCGGCAACAAACCGCTAACATTAATTAAGAGCTTTGCAAACAACTAAACCAAGATCAAATGTATTCACAGTAACGCATTAATTAAATTGGTAACGTCTGATAACCAAATAGTATTGTAAATAAAGCCTTTGGGCCCCACGGTACAAAACAACAATATATACATACATATGCACATATATATATATATATGTTTATGTGTGTGAGCAATTGTAGTGATAGCAAAGAATTCAGTGATATCCACTCATTCTCTCGATAAATTCAATTTATCTCACTATATTTTCTGCGTAGAACTCTAAAATGGATCTGCAAGCTAATAGTCTGGGGGATTCAACATATTTCGCAATTGATCTCAATATTCATGAATGAAACATGACTCAGCTGTTTCATCTGTCATTCGATTCAAAGCGAACAAAAACCTTGCAAAATTTTGATTTTAATTCGTATACATTTTGTGTAAGAGTTTTATGCTGAAGACATTTGTAGTAATTAATCTTTTTTTGTTTATTTACAATATATATATAACGTGTTATTAGCAGCAGCAATATAGATTTGTAAAAATATGTATTTTATTTGTGTTATATTACATGCCGCCGTTACAAAATCGTTATGTAATATTATACCAAAAATATGAACAAAACTTTTTCTATTGACTTTATAAAATAATGTAATCAGTTTATCCAACAACAAATGAAAACGATAGCAAGCAAACACAATTTTAATAAAACTAACAAAAGCTCGCGAGTAGGTACTTGTTATGTAAGCGATCAAATAAAGAAAAGAGCAAACCCCTTAAGTAAATCAACGTGTACTGCAAATATCGCGAGTTCTAAATCGATTGCGCGGACGCGGGCCGACCCCTTATCTCGGCCGTGCGCACGTGTGAACCCCGTTCAATTTTAATTTTATGCTCAAACAATGACGCTATCGAGCCGGCTATTATTTTGTATCGCTGAGGGTTGAGTTCATCTAAATCCACTAGATAAGCTCGGAGCTCTTTGTCGCTCTCTGTCCTGATAGCTAATTCGACAGAGTTGGGTACAGGTTCGGAGCCTTCTGCGCGCTTAACACCACTTTTAATTTGTCATTAGTGTATCGGGTTGCTTACACAGTACAGTTATCTCGCTTTATAGTTTCGTTTATCCATTGAAGGCTTCCATATATTTAATTAAATACCTCCGACCGATTATGTTTGTAAAGTCATCGGTATATTTCTGAATTAGTTTCGACTGGTTAAATTTGAATGTGTATCAGTTGGAATTGAAAATCTTTGATGTAGAATAGTTCATTTTTCCATATACACGTTTCGTATTGTAAAAGATTGAAAGAGTGAAATTCAATAAATGTAACAATGAAACTTTTATAACACGATATTGAAACATCTGTTGTAAGGGATAGCCGTCTCGTTTCGAACTGAATCAGAAGTTCCTCCGAGCGATTCTCGATTCGTTTTGTTAACACTTTTGTCTTAATATTTGCTTAGGAACTTAGAGTTAACTAGCGGATTAGCCGAGGAGGGTTCGTCTTTTAAAAAACTAATAGATTTCATTGATTCAAAATTAATGATATAACAACTTTTGTCGCAATAATTATGTACATACATTAGACGACTTTGTGTGCAGTTTTCATGAATAAATTATATTTACACAAATTGTCTGCAATAATTTTGTTCATGCAGAAGATGTATTCATTGAAAAATTCCTTAACAATTTGCAGCTAATTTATATCTAATATTCGTTTGTTTTATACAGGCATCAGTACAGCGTGTGGACTTAAATATAAACAAAACTCACTTTACATAGTTTATTAAACAATGTATGTTTTCTCTCTATGTACAGCAAATGCTTTAAAGATTCAGCGTTCAAGTTTCATAGATTTTTTGTATGGATTGTCAACTTTTTAACTCATTCTAATATCATTTTATCTATATTTATTAAATAAACATTAAAAAAATTTAATTCAAATTAAAGTTTGACTGGTTATTTAAATTGATAATTTTTTGCTTGTCATCAGATATGCTGCATATTATAAAACGTTACATATGACGTTTGCGGCAACATCCGCAGTTTTGGCAATGCCAGCCATGGTTCCGGACAGCCCACTAAAAACAAACTCTTGTTTGGCTTCTTGTGGTCTTTTAAATAAAAGACTACCGTTCAGGCACCAAAAGACCAAGAAACTGGACAATTATAAACATATGTCCAAACAGTCACGTACAGCTGATCTAAATTTTGCGCCACGTTGGCCGCAAGTTGTTCTCGTCGACTTAATTACAAAAGATACGTCACCGCTGCCGCGTAGCCCACCAGTACACTCTCTTGACCTTACACCACAATGATCTCTCATAGTGTTACTCAAGAGACTTGATGGTAACTATAAAGTTAAAAACGTCGCGCTCAGAGAGAAATGCATTGAAGTAAAAAAAGTCATTTTAAAGACCTAGTATACTTAACCTGAAAACGCTATTACGCCAATAAATTGTTTTAGAACGATATCTCTACAATTATACAATTAAGTCGCTATAGAAAAGTTGATTTATTTTCTTTAGTTTTAGTAGTTTAATGTTTTGGTAATTTATAATCCCGATTTGATATGTTTTACTAAATAAGAGCCAAAATTTAAAAAAAAACTGTAAAAATGTTAAAACGTCTTATAAAAACTCACGAATTATCATTCATCCTTCATCTGAGTTCATAAGTTCCTTAATTTATAAAAGAATTAGATAAAAATTTTAGACAAACTACATTTACATTTTGCAAATTAAATTCGCATGACAACCCTAATGTCAGTTTAAATCATAGAACGTGCTTCGCTAAGCGACGATGATTTACCAAATTTCCAACTGTGAATCGCATCATCGACCATCGCTGAGCCCCCTGTGTCTGTGTTTATCAAAACACTTAACGATTTAATATGTTCGCTGAACTCTGTCCGCCCCTAGCCGTGCTCCATGCGATAGAGGTACCAATGTTCGTGTAGATTATAGTTGTTATTAGTACCCCAATGATTTCAAACTGTGTGTAGCTCTTCTGGATTATGATAATCCGTTTGAAGTTTATACGATAAATTAAATTTTGAAGAAAATTCGACTTTGCTCCGCTCCGTCTTAATAACGAATACATGCCCTCTTAACAACACAAAAATCACATAGTAGGAGTTTCTAATATACACAATAATATTATTGCTGCAACTATTATTGCAAAAATATATGCTCAGAATTTTTTCATACCTACACGTCCTCTAAAGTAACATTTTAAATTGAATTTTTTTTTAAGTGTCGGACCTGATATCTAAACTTTGTTTGATTTTAATTAACCATTCAACCTCTACAGGGGCGATGAAATGCAAGTATTATTTTAGTTTTGATATTTTAAATCAATTTGCCTATGTATACTAGGCTGGTATTGAGAGATTTTTGTTTATTTTATCGTGATAATAGTCCGACACTTGCATAACTATATGAAATTTAAATCTAGAATACTTTTAAAAAAGGCTTAAAATGTATTTTATGGTTTTATATTCACTATAGTCGTCCTTAGTCACTATATATTGATTGTATCTTCCAAATATATTCAAAATATGAAGCATATTTTATGTATTTATAAAGAAGCATATTTACCTGAAGATCAGATACAACATTCGTAGCATGTTTGTATTATTCTTTTACTTTTTTTATTCTGTGGAATATTTTGACCATAACAGATTTATTCAATCTACTCTAACATCATAATAAAGAAGTCTATTGACGCTAAATTTGGCTTGTGTGATTACGTATATAGGGTCAGAGCAGGTAACAACATCTAAACAAGTTGTAATAGGAGAACTTGTAATAAGAAAACTTCCAACAGACCGTTTGTAACTCCGGTCTACGGAATGATATCAGGCTAATGAACTTACAAGAAGTGGGAGATGATTATGATGCGTGAGAAAGGGAAAAGATGAGGTGTAAGTGTCGAAAAGAAATGCATATAAAACAATATAATTTCATTTGACATAAAATTTTGTAAAGTACTTTATTGTTTTTAATTGTCATTAGTTTAGTTTACATTAGAACTTAAATCATTGCAAATGGCGCAATTTATGATATATCTTTCATGTGAGAGACAACAATTCTGTAATGCAACAACTTATTTTTTTTAATTTCTATTAATTATTGTATTTGATTTCTCCCGTGAATACCAAAATAAAACACCTAAAATATCTTTAATCTTTTTCTTTTAGGATCTAATATTTTACATTTTTATTTTTTTTATTGTAGGGATCTAATGAAGTATTGTATTCAAATTTTCAAAAATATAAAAACGATCACAAACTAAAATTGCAATGATTTCTTTCACAGCAATCTGTTCCGCACGCTAATGGAAAATCTTTGTTTACATTATCTCAATTAAGTCTACGTTTTGTTTACATTGCCGTTTCTGTATAGGGCAGCTCTTCCATAATGTTTGTTTATTTACTGTACAGAATCATTGCATTGGCGCTTTAATTCGTAACCCTATAATTCATATTTGACTAAATTAAATTTTAATAACAATAGAGATTGCTGTAATTACAAAACTTATAATTGACTCCAGTCTAAACGATTAAATGAATTGATTTCATCTTTATTAAATTTATAAAATAATAGTACACGGAGAATTATTTACCTATATTATAGTCACGATTATTTTGACACGTCGGGTATAATCCAAAAATTTTAGCTGATAACATTTAACACTAACATGATAATACTTATGACACTGATGATACTGATAACAAATTTCAAAACGAGTTACAAATTTAAGGCCTATTATAAACGATAACTCAACGATTTCATTAATTACCAATGACACACAGGAACAGTTAAATACGATCAAAAGAAATAGATAACGTTCTCGAAGTTCTATCTATTAAGATCGTCCAGTGAAAAGAAGACGTTATCAAACTATATCAAAACATTATAGAATAATAAAACGATGGTAGTAAAAGTTACTGGTTTTTATAAAGAGTTACAGACAGATAACATATCAATCCCTAGCAACGTGTACGTAGAGTCGGCGGCGGGGAGCGTTAATTGAAATCAAACAGAGATTAGCCCCCGATTGCGGCTGGATTACAACGTGTCGGAAGAACGTAGCCTATTAAACAGTAGATATATTCCTTATACTCTAATAATATTTCAATCTTAATAAAACCTTCTACATAATAATCGGAAATAGTACAAAAAAGTTACGCGCCTGTATTTCGTCGCCATCGTCATTTCAGCCGTTGGACATCCATTTCTGAACATAGGCCTTCCCCATAATTGTCCTATAAAATTAGTGGCAAACATTCTGTATTCAACGTTTTCAGATAACCTTAACCAGACCATGTGTCCACTTTGTCGCTTACTTTCAATTGTCTATGAATCTCTTCATTCCTTATACATATTCCTTATCCTCGTAGAGAAATTCCTAGCATAGCCCATAGCCATGACTCGTTAAACAACTGTAAGCTTGCCAATCAGGCACGAAGTTAAAGACGTTTTTTTGCCGACTTAGATAATGACACGTTACTCGCAAAGCCCTATTTAATCAATCCTAAACAATTAATGCCCTATCACACATCGCCAATAATATTCATAATCTAAAACATGTGAGGATAACTACAAATTACTATCTTTATATAAAAACGTTCGCGAAAATAAAATCTGTATCAGTCAGTGGATACTATTTTTTATTAAGTAGGTAGTATAGGTCATGACTTCGCGTCCTCCAAGAACAACGTAAGGGCGTAAGCACAAAACACTGTTGCGATAAAATTTTAAATATTTTCAGACGACGTATTATCTTGTGACAAAGAACATTGTTCACTATAATCCGTACAACGTTATATATCAAAGATAAAAAGGATTTTTTCCACTACTTTTTAGTTTATTCAACATTGGCTCTTGTACAGAAAATAGTTTTTACATTAATTTTTATTAAAGAGCAGTATGCAGCTGCTTATGTTTATAAAAATAATCCTTTTTTATCAAGACATGATGAAAATATAAAACGAACTAAAAAGTATTTCTTTGTTTGTCATAATTTCTTGACGTTAATATAATATATTTCTGTACATATTTTTATTAAAAGTAAAATAATCCTTCGAAATTGTATCGCAGTGAGCTAAGTCAACACAGACGTGAAGCTCACGAGTCACTTAATCAACGGACGAAAAGCTTTTCTCGTCGTTATCTCATTTTATTAGTCCCCCAGTTCCTGAATTTATTATGAAGGCCTTGGTTCAAATAAGTAAATTTGCCTTTATGTAGGGAAACACTTAAAAAGTCTGGTGAACTGCTTGAAACCGAACAATGGGCCCTCACTATGCAGGTCACGTTCCGTCGCCTTAAAAATACGACGCTTAAATCCATAAAGTACTCCCAAGAATTACTATTCCTTCTTAGTACTCCCTTTGAACAAAATATTGTTACATTAGATTTGTTTTCAAAATATACATAGACAAACAAATTTAATTTATGTTATTAAACATATTTTTTGATAATTAACACCAGGTAAAACATTTTATACGTTTTATTTTGAAAAATGTTAAAAAAATTCGAGCCAAAAAATAAGTCAAGAATACGTGATTTCTGTAGATAAAAAAAAATAAAAAAATAAAATTGTCAATTTCTTAGATAGAATCCTACAGCTTATAGCAAATCGCACTATTTTATAAATGTAGTGTTTTGGTATATATTGTTATACACATTGTTATACATATGACACACGTACAATTACATATACAAAATAATTATAATAGAATACAAAAAGCTACACTAAAATAAAGTATTTAAATTAAAAACTTAAAATTAATATTTTTTAGGTAAACGACGTTATAAACAAAAAAAACGTAGTATTATTATACTATATAGTAGTATTAATATTATAATAATACTACAAAACGTAGTATTATTATAATATTAATAAGATCTCTTCGTCACAGACGAGCAGCGACAAGTTTATTGTATAAAGCTTTTCGAGCACTGACAAATCAACAAAATATTAGTGTACCAAAGCCAATATAAAAGTGAAATTCAAAGTACATTGTAATAGTCATAATATATCAGTCGGTATGTGGTATTAAAATTGCTATATAGGCATTTCATAGATAGAATAGCTGAATTAAGGTATTTGGATATGCAGACGGCTGGAAGGAATGCCGACTGTAAACGTCTGTTGACGGTCGGTGGTCCAAAAACAAATAATAAATGCAAATGTAGGTTTTTAATTCACCCGGTGTTTTACCAAATCAATTTTATTACCATTTTATGTAACATTGTAAACACTGAATTAAGAAAATTTAACCAGCTAAAGAAAAATAAATAAATCACAACAAATTCATTTGACCTAATTTGGAATGTGCTTTATTGTTATTAATTTTAATGTCATTTGTTAAGCAACATATAGCAAAATACCAGGTAATAAATTAGTTTATAAAGGTATAATGCATATAGTACATTAAATAATAAGAACACCATAACTAACAAAATACAAAAAATTCACTATCGTAACTGTGTAATTTATCCTGGTTAGCTCAATAATTCAAAGTATTCCCTATTAATATAAAATATAAGTATTTTATTGACCTATAGTTTATTCTTAATTTTCCCGTCCATAACTTGAATGCTCCAAACTGAGGAATGTTTCAATTTCTGCAACAAGGTATAAAGTGACTATCAATATTCATATACATTTGCAATTGTACCGCTTAGGCATTCCGGTATGCACCTGTTATTCATATAACATAGCAATAGTACGTTCAACAAATATAGTGAATTAACTAAGAAAGGGACTAATATGTAGTAGTTACTTGCACTGCACGACTACTGCTGCATAGCGGAAGTAGCTATATTAGTCCCTTTCTTAGTTAGGATTGACTTTCGCGAGGTAACGCCTGAATCTATAAGATATATAGTGAATTAGTTTAATGCTACTATTCTAAAGTGAAAGCGATAAAAATCACACTTTTTTGATCACAACGTTATTAATAAAAAAAAATTGGAATACTGTAATATTTATACTTTATTTAGATTTGGGTTCAACTAATATAGAAATAATATTCGATTTTTTTTTAACCAATTCTCTTCTTTTCTTTTTAGCCGATAGAGGTCCACAACAAGGCTAAAAAACATCCCACACAAAGATCACCACGATGACCTGTCTTGCACTGCCCGAATCCAGCGATCTTGACTATGTCATCGAACAACATTATTAGAAGCCGAGAACCTTTCGGCTATCGGTTGCACGAGCGATATGTTCCTCCCACTGCCACTTCAGACGACCAATTCTTGAATCTTTTGAAATTGTCTACGTCGGTGACCTAAGTTATCTGCAGATCTCCTCTTTATTGATGAAATCTCGCAGCGAAATATTGAGTATACCCCTCTCCATTGCTGTGTGAACTTGAGCCTTCTTATTAGGCCCATCGTCGATCACGTCTAGGATAACTAGCAATAATTTTATTACATATTTATTTATTTGAAATAGGTACGCCAACAGCAATACATAATATAAGTTTACATAAATTTCATTTAACAAAGTACAATTTAAATGTCTTTATCCATTCTAGGCGTACCCAGCCCTGGTCATTATAATTCTAGCTTTTATATAAATGTTAATAATTGTATAAAACATATTAAACAGTTGAATTAATTATAAACAACATTTTACGCTAATAATATAGAAAAAAGAAAAATAAAGTAAACGGCACGTGTCATGTGGAAAACTAAATAGTCAGTTATTTCTCCGTATTAAGTTGTAATGCCTGTTTGCGTTTCAGTCTTAGAATTTTCTCATAACACAGCGGTCATGTTACGTGACGTCATCCAGTGCTTGGCGCTATATATCATTGCTTTATCCATCTCCAAGAACGTCTGGTATTTAAAGGATAAACGCTTAGTTTTAGCTTGCGGTACTTATAAACTCCTTTATATTAAAGAAATGTAATGAAGAAACAAACTAAAATTGATTATTAAATAAATTTCTTAATCCTTAATTAAACATTTTAAAATCGAAATAATTTCACTGGGTAGTTTTTTAATTATGGTATTTTCAACTAATTATCAATCTAACTTTATTTTATTGTAAAAATACGTCTATTAAAAAATTTATGTAACTCGTGTAAATGTCATTTGTAAGTTTTCTCTATTCACACCTTTTTGTGGTAACCTTTGTATCATTTAAAACATTTCTACACAAAAAACATTCACAAACCGAATAATTCAGACATGTTTAAAATTTTAAAATAAATTGATATCTTCAAAAGTGGTACCTATCAACACCAAGATTAATTGAACTACCTTACATTTCTTTTAATTAAAATGCTCATCAGAAGAGAGTACAGTATTATTTGTGCATTACTATTCTAGAGTAAGAATGTAGCTATAATGTCAAAAAAATATAAAAAGACATGCTCTACGTTGTTATAACCAAATAATAATAATCATTAAAAATATCTAAGATAAACTCGCCTCTTTTATATTTCTATAAATGCATATTTATAGCAAGCTGTTATTTTTAGGATAGTCTCCTAGTTGCATAAAATGTTGTTGTTTTTTAATATCTGAAATCATTAATATTGAAATCGTTATTTATATTAAATTTATATCGTATCGATAGATATAAATAATAAGGAATCATTTTGGAAATTTCAAATGGCTCCATTAATCATCCCTGAAATTCAATACATTGACACATTGCCCGCGTCGCGCGAGTAGGACGACCATTATCGGCATACCATAGATTTTATGATGTTTCAATTTCTATAGCAGAGGAAGGGTGGCTAGATAGTTGAAATAGCGGTTCCGAAGCATTTAGATATGCAGATGGGCAACTTTATGTATCACGGAATATCCGCTGCTCTTATTTACAATTCCATATTTAAATTTATACAAAGATGTGTAAGCGTATATATGCTTGTACATTCAAATACACGCTCAATTTTATTACAGTGAATTTTATTTAATCTCTTCTAAAAGCTCATTTATTTCAAACTACTTCGTTAATTGTTTGTTTTAAGCAAATGAAATCTTTTTCTGAAAAATATTTCACGTGAAAAAATGCGTCGACTACCACTAGAACTTAAACGTTATTTAGACAGTTTCTTGTCAAATACTACTTCTATATTTCCAGATGCAGCGGCAATTTATGTTAGAAAATATCAATAAGCACAAGATTATTGAAAAAGTATGCTAACGCCAACAAATATAAAAAATATTTTAATAATAAATATTAAATAACAAAAACATTTTCTTAATTTGGAAGTTGAATAACTACAATGTAAGAAAAATTGCGTCCACATCAATTAAAATACTCTTAAAAATGCATACAATCAAAAGTGTGCACAAAACGGCAAAAAATGTTATAAAAAATTAGAATGCAAATTTAAAATTTCAGAGTGAATAACAGAAAAATGGAAGTTTTTAAGATTTTGTTAAAACTTACAAGAACTATTGTAATTTTCTTAATTTACTTTAAACATTCTGTAAAGATATAAATATAATATATGTCTTGCGTATCTAACGAAAAAACTGATGCTTTTACTCATTTCATTTTAACAAAAGCATTATATCACTCAAAGTATGCAAATAAAAATTAAAGCGTTATTTTAATTCAATAGTTTTATTGACTTTCATCTAATACTATATTGCTGCTTTAAGTCATACGACACGAAAAATTATATATACGTTACGAGTTTACATTTTTTCCACGGCAAAGGCCTCTTTTATATCAAATGGCATGAAAGAATAAACTATGAAAATGATAGGATGTTGACTTCGCAAAACATATTTTTGTGGCTCAATCTTATTTCACACTGTATGCACATGGCTGTCTGCCTTGTCATATTTTACAGAAGCGAAAAAGATATATGTCTTTCGAACAATAGGCTTTAAGCAAATATTCTTTTTATAGTTATTTATTTGTACCCAATAAATATATGATTGTACACTACAAAACAAGAAAGACATATTTGCTTTTATGTATGGATTTTATAATTAATTATAAATTTTCATTTGAAGAGTTGTGAAATATTATTTGTTTAAAAATGCCATTGGACGTAAATCTTAACACAGGAAAACTTGCCAAGAATATTTTCATTAATACACTATTTCATACCAAAACAATAAAAAAATTTCTGAAAAGTAACGAGTAATAGAGTGAATAAATCTAGAACAAGCGATGTCGATAGTATCTTTCATGTTTAAAATACTTGACTACATAAGTTTTTCACAATAAGAAATCACAAGAATATTTTACACTGAAAGACTACTTACATTAAAACAAAACTCAAAAAAAAATTTCCTATTTTTGATTTATTCGTTTATCTTTAAACTTTTACTGCATTATCGAACTAAGGATTCGCGGATTCAAAATTCATAAGAAAATTTGTGTAATGGTTTCATTATAGCGCAATGTTTATCATTTATTTTATCGTGACCAAAGAATGTGACCTCAGGCCTAATATCAGATTCCGAATGAATAAATTCGATTTTTAATTAATGTACGCAAACGAATAAAATACAAAAGGTGAACAGGTGATCGAGAATCGCAAAGAGAGACTGGATGAACAAGGCATATGATGAGGATGAATAATACTATACTAGCGTTGAGAAAATAAATTAAAAAGTCTAAAATTTAGAAATGAAACCTTTATTCAATTATTAATAAACTAAAGAAATTCGAACAAAATTTTACTCGTTCATTAAAACACAATAGGTTTTTAATAGTCATTACAATAATTACAATGACAACTACTTAATTATTATTATTATTATATTTATGATATTAATAAAGGCTAAGCGATTATTTTATTTTCAATGTAATGAAATATTTAAAATAAGTTGTTCATCCCTTTTAAACAAAAGTGTAAAAGCGTGTTAAAACCACACGTAGTCCGAAATAGAAAACCCTCAAGTACGCGCAGCCGGAGGCGAAATTTGCTTTTTCCGAATGCAATTACGAGTATCTAAAAGTGATGTACGGGAATTACAGTAAAAATAGATTTTTTTAATTGATTATTTAAGTAGTAAAAGACAACTACGACGGCACCATTTATTCACCATATTATTTCACCTCAATTGTCCATGACTAAAAAATATTAGGACTAATTTTGTGTGATCCTTTTTATACTTTACTTAAATTGTGCGACTGGTAAGTTTTCCAAATAAACGTGTTCAATACTTTTCATCAATAAGACATTTCTTGAGAGTAGATACATTTTACGATTACGTTTGTTTCTGTTTACAAAATGTATTGCACAAGTATAACTGCATTCTTATTTAAAGATGCCATTTTAAATTTCTAAAAGCATCATCGTCATCATTTCCAGCTATGATTGGACATAGGCGTGTCTCTAAGATTTGCGACGGGATATGTTTTGAAGTAGCCTGCATCCAGCGTCTTTAGACAATTTTAACAAAGTCGTCTACGTTATGGGTGAACGTTGCACGCTGCGCTTGCCAGCGACTATTTGTTCTGCACGCTTTGGGGGTGCCGACTGTTACCTCCATGTGCTGGATGTACGAGTCCACATTACTCATTTATTACAGGCTCCAAATTGTTATCGGTATTAATGTACTGCTGTTTATGTTCCTTGCTTATCTCATCATAATCTATTTAAAGAAATTAGTTTTTATAAAACAATAAAGTATCCACTTTATCTACATTACATACCTGTTAAAGATAGAATACTAACAAATTAACCCGTAAATACTTTTTAAATTTTTAATTAACTTGGTCTTCTAATGTTAAAGCGTTATTAATACCATAGTTTTAGAATATGCTTAAACAGCGGTCACATAACGCGTCGTCGCCTGTCGTCTGGGTTCCATATTTCATAGTTGAATCAAGAACGCAAGGTATTTTATGGATATACGTTCTGTATTGGCTCACTGCGCGTGTTTCTAACTTATTGCATATTAATTTCTAAAGAATTTTAAACCTGCATACAAAGGATATGCACCTGCATAACTTATATATGTTAGGTATATAAGATACATTATTATTAAAATATCTCTATCAGTTTATCGCAGCGTCATAATTTTATAATTGCCTTACTATTATGTAATCACAAATTTAAAATCATTTTAGTTTGATAAAAATTTTAGTGTAGTCTTAATTAAACATTATAAATTTGGTATAAAACATTTTTATTTTCTTACTGTTACAAAATCATTTATTAACAATCGCTTTTAATACATATAAATAAGCTCGCTCTTGTTGAATTTTTTTTTAATAAAGATAGTAACGAAAGTATTTGTGTTGAAAGCGACAAAGATATTTGAGATGTATTTAAAAATTATTGCAATTTAAATTCCTAATTGGAACATAATTACAAACTGTAAAATAATCATTTTAAAGTTTGGAAATATTTTCTATTACCATTACGCCATTTTAAAAATATTTTTTTCTAAGATATGTCCCGTGCAATGTTTTATAATAAGAGATATGCAGGTTGATTGGTCTGTGGTGTAAAAGATTTTATAGGTTGTACCCTTGTAGAAATGTTGTACTAAATAACGTAATCATAATATGATAAAGTGCTCAAAATTCATATTACTACATATTATAGTTAACTATCGCTTACTATCAGTTCATGCAGACTTTTTACTGCCAGAAGTTATTGGCCAGACACATTGTAATAATTAAAAAAAAAACAATTAACGGTACATAATTCAATGTGATCACTTTATAAAGAATGATTGAAAAGCTTTGAAGCTTCTTGCTGACAAAAAGAGTATACATTCACCCTTTTAAAACTTATACATCTTTAGCTGATTATTCTATATATGTTAGGTTTATTATAAGCTATATTGATGTTAAAATATGATAGTTTATCGTAGTCTAATAAAAAGGCTACAATAATGTAATCGCAAATGTAAAATAATTTTAAGCCTCGTTAATATTTTTAGTATGATCTTAATTAAATATTATAAGTAGATAAAAACATTATTTACATTAAACATATTTTTTTAACATTACTATAAATGTCTTTAATGAAGTAATTAGAACAATTAAACCCCAAGATTTATTAGCAGTCAAATAAAACCAACCACTTTTTAGATTATATTTGATTTATGATTAAATATAAACGATTTTGTTTTAATTAACTCTTTTTATTTAGTGCATGATAATTCAGAGGCACGGGAGTTTATTGTAAAAACGTTTAAAGTTGCTTACAAAGGAGTTACTGATGAATACATAAATATAAACTAAAAATAATTAAAACTTGAGAATTGATAGCATCGTATTATGTAATGGACAAACCATATCAATTACAATTGGGTAAAAGACTTGATTCTTTTTAATATAAAATACGTATAAAAAATATCATAACCTCATAGACACACCTCAGCGAAATCTAGAAAAGTAAAGCGTTTCGCACTTTTAATGATACACGCTGAACTGAACTCATACAAACGAACTGCAAGCACTAAGCCAGCGTTTAATTTAATTGTGACACGGTACTACAATTAGTATGCACGCGCGCTGGCACCCGTTGTGAAGTCTATTCATAAAAGCAGCGAAAAAAGTATGGCTCTGTTGTTCAGAGGTGCGAACCGAGTCTCATATTACCAATAGACAAAACGATCCAGCAGCTAAAACTACTCCGTATTTCTAAACATAAAAACAGACCTCTAATCAGACAACTTTAAGTTCTAACTTTCTAAAAGTAAAGTCGCTTTCGGAGGGACCCGGGCTCAAAATACGACCTTCGTCATTGAACATAAATTACACTTTATTCTTGAAGACCCAGAATAGACAAAAGTCACCCCGTTGCCAGTCAGGCCGCATTCGACTTCAAACTTTATTTTCAAAGGGAAAGGCGACAGATCAAAAGTCTGCCCGTTCTCGCTTCCATCGAAAAATGTCATTGCCACAGGACTAGGCGTAAGTGAACGCGTCAAAGTGTAAAATGAGGGGTTTTGCGCCGTGTCAGTGAAAGTCATTAGGAACGGAATGGATGAAAATTGCGTGCATATTTACCTCTCTAAGTTAATATGATAACGACGGGATGAAATAAAATATCCCGTGGTTTTTTATCATTGCATATTTGGAATAATGCTTGCTATTGATTATGAAATCGATGTAATAATATTTCGATGAAAACTCAGATTATTAAATTTTCCCGGATCGCTAATGGCATTCAATTTTAATATAATTTACCCTAAATATTTGTACACGTGTCTTCTTTATTTCTTTCAAACGTAGATAGGATCTTAAATTTTAACATTCGTCAGCAATTTTCTGGAAAAAAAAAATTTCTGGTATAATATATTCATCCTATTAAACTTTTTAAAAAAATGAAATAGGAGAAGACTGCTATTAAAATTATATAACGCTATTAAAATGATCTCCTTTTTCTTTAAATTATGTAATAAAAATTCAAAAGAAATTTTCTACAAATTTCACTTAATCGCAACTAGCTCGTGTCCTTTACTTTCGAAAAGCAATCGCAACACTGGAAATCTTCGGCTATTTTTACGTAATCTTTACTTAAACATATGTTTAGATGCTACTAGTTTTGAAATGGTCTCATTGTTGGATACAAGAATCCATTTAAAGTTAAGGTACAGGCATAACATTGAATTTAGCTATGGATCTTGGATAAACCGGTTTTCTCTCTACGCAATTTTTAAGTAATCTGCACCGAGTATCGGACTTGCAACCTAAGGTTGATTATCCTTTATAACTAGGCTACGACCGCTCTACGAATATATTTTAAGTACGTCTAATTTCATCAACTTTTGATCTAATTAGATAATTAATAAAGGGAAAGAAATAAGGACAATTTTAATATTTTGTCGCGTCTTTTGAAATGATAGACGCCATATTTTAATTTATTTTAATTAAACTGTCAATCACATAGATATTCTTAGGTCGGTCGTATGTTCAACGTTATTTTTGGACTAACTATTTATATCCTATAAAAATTTAAACCCATTAAAAAGTTTTAAAGCCTTGTCATAAGAAAGTATTTACTGGAAATGTATTTCATTTTTGTGCTTTGTGTACATTTATATTAATGCTCAAGTGATCTTTTATGTATAAAAAATAATCTTCTTTGTACAATACTAAATTTAACTGAATAAAATTTTTCTTGAAAGTCTATAACTGTGTGAAATATAAATAGTTTTTAAATAGTCTTGCCATTGGTAATCTTACTATTTTAAAATAAAACATTAAGCTATATTTAAATTTCGAAATTTGTCATTCTTATACTTAATGTATTTTTTCTCCTATTTAATTATTTACTGATTATAATTATGTACATAAAAGTTAACGTTTAAAATAACAACAATTTTAACAAAACTGGTACATAAAATTAATAAGTCTAGTGTACCGATGCGTAGCAAGCAAACAAAGAGATTCGGAAATATGTTTTGGTAGATAATCTGCTGAACTGGTTTCGCAGATAGTGGAGTGAATGCTTTGTGTATCTCTCAAATGCGTGACGTTGTGAAAATAAATATTATAGTACTTTTTACTCTGTATTCGGCGAATAAAAAGATAATGTTATTGTTTTATTATTCAACTGTACACTTGCACGCTTGCACTTTACTTGATTCGTTTCGATAACTTCGTAAAGTTATTATAACTGCAGTCAAAATTGTTTATGTATTATAATAATATCGTATGGTGTTTTATACCTTTACACTTATTAAAATTGATGAGAGTCTTTCACATATTATATCAAGGTGATTGTTAGTAAAACCTGTACAAGTGTCTGGTACTGTTTCTATTTTATTGCTGTTGCAATCTATAAATCTTTCTCAGAGACAATAGTATACTACAGTCCTGGCGTGGATTTGTTTTTCATATTTTATGTGGCTTGCACTAACTCATTTATTGTTATTTTTAACACTTGACAATAACGTCCAAATATGTAAAAACATGCAATTAAATTATGAAGATTTTTGTGAATATTATTTTAATAATAAAATTATGGAATTCAACCAACATCTATGTGCCATATAATTTATACATCATATAATGTAGACAAATATACATATTATTTTATTTGAATTACTACACTAAATGACTAATTTTGTATGTGTGTATCTTTGCTTTCATGATTAAAACGAATTTATACAAATTAATCCGGTAAGTCATCACAAACATATATAATAAAAATAAAAATTCAACCAAGCGATTACATATATTAAACCAATTATCGAATCTACCAAATATACTTTAAATAAACATATTGATACTGTTTAATTAAAAGGAATCCATGTTTAATGGTAAATTCAAGAAAATTTATGATATTTTAGTTAAATTTCAGGCATGCAACGGGACATAGTGTAGATAATGTATGAAAAGACAGAGATATTCTAATACTTAGCAAAACGGCTTACTAACAAAAATTCGGAAGATGATGACTTCCACCAATTGGCAAAAGTTTTTCCCTCTCTCTGTTAAGACAACGAGAAGTATCTAAGTGTGTTGAAACTTAGACATGCTTATTTATTTCAGGTTATAGTGCAAAAGTATTATAGAACATATGATAAGTACAAATGGCGTCCTGATCTCCTTAATATAGCCATGTTACCCTTGGCACGTGTACGTGAAATCGCTTTGATGCCGGTATCAGCCCCGCCGGGTTTCTTTGTTCAAAGGGTTACGTCCATAGCATTTGCCACCGTCGACGTTATCCGCAGTATATTGGCACCGTTGTTTTGTTTGAAGCGCATAATGTTGCTCTTAGCGTTTTGTATTTATTGCACACCGTCCACCGGCTAACAGGAAATTTTATGAAAAATTTAATGTACTTGTTAATAAATGCTTTCGCTTTATGAGAAAAAGAGTAGAAAAGTTATACGAAAAACAGCTTCTATTTATCCTGGTGACTATGATTGTCATAATTTCAACAGTAGAACATCCACTACTGGACAGAGGATTCCTCCATAGATTTTTAATAGAAACAGTCACATGCAACCTGCATCCAACGTCTTTCGACGACCTTTACAAAGTCATCTGTCCACCTTGCGAAGTCGTTCTACGCTACACTTGCCTGTTCGTGATTTCCTCTCCAGAATCTTAATACCCCAGCGGCTACCTGTTCTGTGGCTTACCCACTGCCAATTAAAATTATTAATCCATTAGTCTATGTTACTTTTGTTCTTATAAGTATCTGCTCATTCCTAATTCAACCTCGTAAAAAAATTTAAATGAATAAATAACGAATCTCTAGAGCAGTCTCGAGATTATATAATTATAAAAACATATGCTAACGGAGAAATAATAAATTATTTAATATACTAAATTTAACGTGTTTTTTGATTCATGAATTTATCTATTATAGAGTATTTTAATCATAATAAAATAACTTTCTGACTAATTCACTAAACATAATTCAAATAAAGTTTTAAATTGGCAATACATGTATACAAATGCGTGGAAGTCATTAACTAAAGTACACAAATAAGCGTACAATCCCAGTGGCCCTCTGTATTTGTACGCAAAATCCCCAAAATTTAACAACCAACGTAATTGTCTCCTTAGTCAAGTCTTGACAATACAACGCCTTAGACAATATTCTGTTCATAAAATGCAATATAGGCTGCCAGGACGATGCTATTAAAATAAGACATTGCTGAGTAGAAGGCATTGTCCTCTCTGTTTCTCGCTGCTTATAATTTTGATAATAGGCTAGAAAATATTCCATTGTTTTAAACGGACTATTTGCTTGTAAGCCGTCGTTTGGTTATTTCCAAAGAACACGCTTTACTGCAGGCTATCGTTAATAGTCTTCCGCTTTTATAGCGTCAATAAGTTCACAAAGAAGCATTGGATTTCTGATCATTGTTGTTTTGGTTATTGCCCCCTTATTAAATAAATAACCTTTAGAATTATGTATTAATTCAAATCCTATCTATTTTATTCTTCAAAAGTTTAATTCATAGTTATTGTAATTTCTACGTTGTATATTTAAAAAAAAAAACATTTTTTTTCAAAATACCGTAACGCTTGAAAAAGAAGACAGTGACAGTTTATCAGTGTGGTTTGTTGGTGATGACTTGTATGACAAAAAGGATCAAGGTCACCCAAAGAGCAATGTAGAGAGCTACGAAGATTCGCTGCGAGATCTAATCAGAAACCAGAAGACTTACAGAAGAATCTACGTCATCGATGCAGCCCAAAGAACACACCTGAAATAGCAGTGGGCAAGGCATATATCTTGTGTAATTGATGGCCTTTGGGGCAATTGGGGCCGAAAGGTTCTTGAGTGGACTACCCCGGGCCGGTAAACCTAACGTAGGCACGCTCTCCTCTAGGTGGACCGACTACATAGATAAGGTAGTGGGAAGTCACTGCATGCGAGCTCCTATGCCTTGCAGTAGGCCTTTATCGGTTTAAAACAAGAACAGGACGGAGAGGGAGATTTTACCAAACACTTCTAAATTATAAAAAAACTTTAAATCTTTTCTATCAAAGTTGACCTAAATTTCCTTTAAAAGAAATTAATGTAAATTTTCAAAAATAACAAGTCAAACGGTAAGTACGTAATTATTTTCACATAACGTAATTTCCACCAGGAAAACTCGGAAAACGGGGCTTTCAGAAACTATAATTTTCACATTGTAGCTACAGTAGCTCGCCGCTCTGCAGGTGAGTGCAACGAGCGCTCACTTTAACCATTGTTAATGACCCGTCGAGGGTATAATTGCATTTTTTTCACACCCCACTAACAGCAATTTCACTAATTTGGTAGGTTACCGACAAGAATGCGGAAAGTTTTCGTACTGAATGGCGACATATTTGCAAATCCCACTTATTTGCGAAACCATTTTTAAGGCGATTCGATGAACTTTTCTTAAACTTTAGTTGAATAATGCCGATTGGATTCATTTTGTAAATGATATTTTACTTATTACCTATTTATTTTATGACAATATATCAAGGCGCATGACACGTCCAAAAGATTTACGAGAAACACGCTTTATCTTTAGCTTTCTTAGTGTGTCATAACTTTAATAACTTATACAAGCTTACTAAAATTATTTTCACGAAGTAAACAGACAGCACTTCAAAAATTGCTTTATATTAATTGACTGCGGTGGATAATCTAAGTAAAATGGTTATATGTAAAAATAAATTTTATAAGCACTACATAATTTAAAGAAAAATTAAAAATTTATGTAAAAAACATCTTATTCAAAATAATTACGGAGTGAATAAACTACGTAAATGCCTGAAAATTATCTCTATTAGACAAAACAGCTGAACAAAGTAATTAGACTCGCAAAGTCAAGTGAAAGGTTTTTAGAGGTAACCTCTATTAATTGAAGGTGACATTTCGTATTCTATACAGCGTCATAATGAATTCTTAAAATATATGTAAAGAGGCTTATAGGGAGTAAGCCCTACTTTTCTATTTAAATTCAATAACATATGAAAGCCGCATATAAAAATTGTTTTTAATTTTAATAAAAATTAAGAATATTTTATTAATACTTTCGGTTTTTTCAAAACTTATTTTTACCCTTAAAAATATTTTGCAATATCTATTACTTATATTTTGTTAATGCCATTTTTGCGTTTACGTCTCCTTAATATCGATTTTAAGTTGAAAGTTGAACTAGAGGCTATTTAAAGTTTCCAAAAGGTAATAAAAGCAAACATATTGCTTAACTGTTCTATCGACCTTTAAAATTTTATACTAAGACATGAAAGGTTTATTCAATTCAGCGATATTTTAAACTTTGCTTCTGAAGAATTTTTTTTTATTAGCTACAACGCGACAAGAAATAAATTTAGCTGCAGCTTGGTCTAGCAGTAAATGCCTCAAATTTCACAAATTATGAATGACATTGCTTCTCTTTTATACAAAGCTGTACAGTTCATATGAGAAAACTATTTTGAGATAATTAAAGTTCGGCGTTTCAGCCAATAGACGCCCACTACAAGCCATGGGCCTCTCCTAAAGTTATCTATAGGAAAATATACCATAATCGCCAGGCTTAGTAGGCGTCTTGACGATCACAGTATTGTATTATCGTACACAGAGAATACTGCTGCCTATTCTTTGGAAAGTTATTTATGATCAGTAGCAATCTTATATAATCAACGCACAAAGTGTGGATTATATTAAAAGTATATATAATCACGGGAATTGAACCCACGACTTACGATCTTAAGTTTCAGTCCTCTACCACTGGGCTTCCATGGCTCTTTTTGATTAAATTAACTAGTAGTATCATTTCCGGTAATAGTTAATAATAACATTAACCTTGAAAAGTACACATGACCTCAAATCATTTTCTAAACTAATTTAATGTTTATGAATTGCATGATTACAAGCTTTACGTGTTTGACATTTACCGAATGTATTCCGAATCGTAATCGTATACCGATCTGTTAAATAGTGTGACATAAGACTGGCAAATACAAAATACTATTCAAAGTCATGTTCGATCTCCCTGGCTTAGTAAAAATTATAAATTTCATTGCATTTTAAAAATTTTATTGACAACCATATTTTTAAAATCCAAAACACATGAAGGCGATGTTTTTCCATAGGAAGTTCATTTATATAAGCTTGTTAAAATATTTTTATACTAGTGGTTTATAATTATTAAATTCAATTTTATAGGAATCATTTTGCTTCGCAGTACTCCATAGTTTTGAGAAGTAAAATAATTAGAAAATCAGTCATAGCATCTGCGTGTGAAAGCATCTCAGGCGCTTTTCATCTGGTGTCGATTCGTTTGCCACGCCTATCGGCGTAATTAGAACGCTGCCTTGTACGCCGGGTAGCATCTTTAGCTTGCGAATGAATAATTACCTTCCTTGGAGCTATTCGTGATCATTATAGGTCAACAGCGGAACTTGGTTGTAAAGGAAAAAATCTTAATGAAAAGATTATAATTTACAAAAGTTTCTTTTTTTTAAGATAGCAGAAAATAAAAATCATTTTTTATTTTAATTTATTAAATGAAGTTAAAACAAATAATGCAAAGCGTCGTATTAAGGATAAGTAATCACCACATATTGTGATTCATTTTTATGTCTTCTACTGCCGCAGAATTTATTTTCTTTTCTGCATGTAATATTAAAAAAGCATATAGCATATAAAAACAGCAGCGTTCGGATGAGAACGCTTCATAAAGTAGGTAACTAATCAATATAACGTCTAGCGTAAGATCTGCGCCCACAAGGTGGACTGAAGGCCTTGTAAAAGTGTTCGAAAGACCCTAGATGTTCGCCGCTTCCAGAAGGTCATATTAGAAATCCACCAGCCTATGTTCTAGCAGTGAACATCTACGGCTGAAATGATAACGATGAAGTATGCTGTGAGCTAAAACTTTGTATTTAAATCAAAATAAAAATATATTTTAATTTTACTATAATTCTCACCATCGATGTATGAAAAAATAATTCTAAATTATATTTATTAATGATATGGTAATAGATTTACTTCATTTTACCACAATACGTAGTAGGTATAAGGGAGTACAGCAATAAATGAAATACTGAAGCGTCAAACATAGCTGGCGGACAAACGGGGTTCCGGTGAACTCTGTTTTTTTCTTGTTTTTTAAGTAGGAACCCTCCTAAATAGGGTCGTCGAGTGATTACTAACAATTATCGTCTACAAGAAGTGACTGTACTGAAGTGAAGCTTGAATTAAACAAACCAATAGGTTTAAAAAAACGCAGTACGTATTTTAAGGTTTCCTTGTTTAATTCACAATTAAATTGTCACCAATTAGACACTATTAATTTTAATTTTAATTTAATTTTATGTTTACGTCTACGATACAAGCTGTGTATTTAAGATTATATGATGCAACGCCTAGAAAAAAAGGTTTCTTTTTTGTTCTTATTATAACTTAGTGTAAAATATAACAATGTGACTCTCTTAAACACAGTATTAAAGATATAATTACTAGAAATCTAAAGTTACTATGTTACATTTGATAGTGGTATTCAAGTAATCGGAAATTCTATACATTCATATTAACATCGTTTGTAACTTACTAATCTAAATATCCATAAGATCTTTGTCAAGGACTTAAGTTTATTCAGTTAAATCTTTTAGATCGTCGGACATAGCGGCGCGAGAACTCGCTGGATGTCGGCAGCGCAAGTCATCTTGTCGATCTTTGAGGAAGGCTTATGTCTTGCAACACGTTTTTCAATAGGACTGGTCACAAACGGTATGATGGTACAGCATCCAACGTCTTTTGAGGACCGTATTTTACTAATAAAATCTGATTCCATGAATCTAATTTACCATGGCTGTATATAATTAAACTCAAATTATATTTATGAAACTTTCACGTATGAAATATTATAATCAACAACAAAACATTAAAGTATATGTTTTTTGAGTAATTACAAATTCAATTTTTCGAATGAAATGTGAGACATTTTTATTTACACAAACTCATAATGAGTTCAATAATTTAGTAATATATTTATAAGTTGTATATAAAAACTATAATATTTTTATCTGCACAAATGATGAAAAAAAATGGAATTTTTTTAAATTTTCTCGTGAATAGTCGAAAATATTTCTACCGATTAAGGCCTTTACGCTTTTGTACAAAGAAAAAAGATTTTTTGAAACTATTCAGTTCGGTGGCCTTATTGTTTTAATGTAGCAAATAGTAGGTCTATCCTTTAAGCACCTATGCGTCTAAACGTTACATTTGTTACACTTACTAATGATGTATGTTTCAATTATTAGTGTTTACTACGACATATCACAAACTATCCGGTATTACTGTAGTCTGTCTGTGTAAACTCTGACACGGATTCTGTTATAATTAAATTTCTAATATATGATAGTTTCTTGTTAAATTATAACCTAATTAAATGAATATTCATGGTAACACCATTAGGTTATTCGATTGTAGCGAATTTATTTAATACATTTATTTTTAATAATAAATCAGAATAGCTATGTTATACTTAAACAATACTATTAAACAGTATTCTTATGTATATTTAAAGGTTCTACTCAGGATTTTTCTACGAGAATGAGGAGACAAAAGAAAGTAAGGATTGGCAAGTTGAAGTGCAGATTTTGGAGTGAAGACCGTGGACCATATAAGGCAGGACGTCCACCCGCAAGGTGTTCTTTTTAGGTCCTCAGAAGATGCTGGATGCAAACTGAATCGAACAGATCCTACTGGAAATATAAGGGGAGACTTCTGACCAACAGTGAACGTCCCACGGCGAAACAATGACGATTATAATATTTTTAAATAAAAGCATGCTTCAATGTTATTAGAATAAAAGCTTAAAACATATCCTGGTGGGTTTTAGGGAATTGAAAAACACGATTGACATCAGCTTCGGATAAAATATTTATTTAAGACAGGTAATCTTTTAAAATCCCTAATACCGGAGGAGAGCGGATTGGCGTGTAACTTTCTTACTCAATATTCATAAATTCAAAGATCTGATATCAGACGGTGCCAATTTTAGAAAGTGAAGGGAATGCTTTAAATATTTGATTAGGTTTCGTCAATAAAAATTGAATATTTTATATTTACAAAACTTTTGATTTGGGTTTCAAAGAATCCGTATTTTTGGTTCACATTTTCCTTTTATTGTATTTAAATAATATTTTTTCAATCAAATCAAACAAATTATTTACTAATGGTAAAACAAAAAAAATCCTAAATTAATTTAAGATTTTTGTTTCAGAATGTTAACGACGTAGCCCCTGCGCGGACTAGGAATGGATGAATTAACACGCCCCTCACTAAGCGCTATGACCCTTTTTTTGATTCTTTGCGGGCTGGCAGCCATCGACGCTCTGAAAATAGTCATCGAACCACTGCCAAAAGGTAAAGTGAAACATTTCATTTTAAAAGCGCCCCGGAATAATTTTTATTCATCGCTGTTGCTTTTTATCTGTCAACTATGCTCGTTACTGAAGTGCATTGAAACGTAATTAAAAAGGAATCATACAAGAAACAAAAGAGCTACTTTTGACCTGTCGCTCACTGCAGAGGTACACTGAATCAGGCGTCTGTTCCTAATTTATTTATTTTTTCAACTCGTAGCTCGTTCAACGTTTTCCACAAACTTTCTCCCTCGGATGTGGCACGACTTCGTTTTAGTTTCGTTTAATTTCCTATCTCTCTCAGCGTGACGTTTATTGCAGACATTCACAAGACAACCCACACCAGCCTGCTTTTGTTCACGGCCACTAATAGCAATTTGGAATTAATTTTTGTTCGCAGCTTTACTGTCTATTTTCGGACTCCTCTTCGGAGGCTTTATTGTATTCGCATTAATTTACAGTCCGCAGCTGCAAGTTACGCTGATTTCTAAGGAGTTTTTATCTGCTTTCTGTGTTCTTTCTTTTGAAAGTGAGGGCTCCTATTAATATTAATTAAAAGTTTGAATAATTGAATGGAATCAGAATTATTCCAAGATGGTGGATTTCTTTGAAAAGTCAGCGTACTAAAAACTGCTGAAAACAGATCTCAGCTCATTGTTACCTATTTTGTTTTTCAATTATTTTCTTATAAAACGTAAATCTCGTATAAATCATTTCGTATTTAATGTTTGCATTATTCAAATGCGAAACATTGTATTCCGAACGTGGGACGTAAAAAATCAAATAAACACTAGCAATTACAAAGGATTGCAATGTGAGTCACGGACTTAAAACAGATGCAATTAAGAGCTCACCGGCGGCATACAAAACAAGGGGACATATTTTTCCTTTAAAGTATGTTTACAAAAAAAGTTTAACATTTTTGAGACAGCTGAGGCGAAAGAATTATTTATTAACTGGATGTCAAACGAAAAATATAGAATAAATTTGTAAGTTAATACCCGAGAGGAATTTTAATAATGACTTTTGTTCATTTGCCACTTCTTTATGTTTACTATAGCATTAGGTCCCTTATTACATTAAGAAAGTTTACCTACGCTTGCTTTGAGTAAAACATATAAAACAATTCCAGTTTTTTTTTAATTCAATTTTGGTTTAAACATAATGAAACGATTAATCATATTCTAGGCTCGCGCTGTGTTTCTTTAATCATTGAAATACAGCTTTTTAAAATCGTTAAGCCTTGCTTATACACGAAAATCTTCAATGGAATGGAAAATCTTCAAAATATGTAAAAGACATTATTTTTTAAAAGTGAATTTAATACTGATTGGATTTTATTTGTTTCTTTGCACTAAAAAGCGTTAGTTGTTTTAACTAATAAATTTTATGTCTCAGACCTTAAAGCGTTTAGAATTAGCTGATTATCCCGTTTTGTAAACACTTTTACTAGGAATAAAGTTTTGTTTATATAAATATAGTACAATAGTATTATTTTAAACATCGAAATCGATTTTATCTCAAATTTTGTACTCTCAAACAGTGTAGAGAATAGCTGCAAGGCTTAATTATAACACAATATAGTGCGATATCTATCTAGGATTGCAATAGGTTAACTGTAGACCAAAACAACAATTGCTGTATTCCAAGCGTGCTATTGTGATCGAAGCCACAATACAATATCCATCAAATACGAAATTTACTCGCAAGAGCTACATCCACGAGAACACGTTAATTCATGCGAAATTCATACCAAGAATTTCAATGTATTTTCTATAATTATACTATCCGTAAATATTTACGACAAAGTTAAGTGTTGCTTAACAGCTTAACCGGGATATTGTTCACGACAAAAACAAATCAATCAAAAAAACTCTCCTTTCCTTTTCACTGTTGTTTATTTATTACTAATCTTTATATTCTTGTCTTATTGTTTTCATGGTTTATTATTTGTTTTGCTTATTGATTTATTTGAGTTGTTTTTTTGTTCCTAATATAGAAAAAAAATTCATGCTCGTCTATCGTTATTATATATATATGCACATGTTATAAAATTCTCTATAATGTTTTTCGTATATTTGTATCTACGTTATTGATGTGCCTGAAAACTAAAATAAAAATTTATTAAAAAGAAACGGAACTGTAATAGCACTGCAAAACTTTCCGTTCAGACAATTCGTCGTAAACCGGACTAAAGATTCATTAACAACATTGAATTTTATAAAATAAACATATTTGTAAAGTACTAAATTAATACTACAAGTACTTCTAGGAAAAGTTATATAATATACTTTAATTTTACTCTTAGTATATAATTTAAACTTTATTTACAAAGATATTACATATTCTCTTTTCTAATAACATTACCGTGTAAACCAGCACATGCATCATGGAGTTAGGAACATAAACTTCACCCTGTCGTAGCTTGAAGTTAATATTCGTCTCGTGTGTTTAGTTTAATGAACGAATACTAACTTTGCTCAATACAAAACGAATCAAATACGTCTCACGTTTCAAATTCAAACTGCTTACTAAGTGGTTTTTGATCAAAATAATAAACTTTAATAAGTATTTAATTTAAGCCTAAAACAACAAATGAACATAGTTTAAAATTTTTCCCTGTATGTAGGCACCGTAAGACGTGGCGCTCTTGGCAACTTTTGGGAAATCTCTATACCTTACAGTGAACATCTATCGACTAGAACGCTGATGAATGTACATATTTTCTGAGTCCCGATTTTAATACGCCTTGGCTTCGAGTGAATCGTGGTATTATCTGGCACTTAAGATAAGCGCAGATTTCATATTTATGAAGTCTCCATTGTAGTATTAGCTTTCAGAAAGGGTTGTTAACCAGGTGATAGCTACCGACCAAGGCTAAATTTGGTCCTCTCGGGTGGCCTTGAGCTGAAATTCTAAACAGGTATTATCAAATAATGGCAGCCTAAGTCGAGATGCGCTTCAGGGGCCCCTAAATCTAGGTGATTCATTTTCGACGGCCTTTCAATCTCACTGGATTGTAGTACGCAGCGTCCCGAGCCAAGGCATCCCATTGAGCCTCTGACTCTGCACCCTATCCTCTCGCACCCGCGAAATCTGCGAAAAACACTTGGACAGCAGTGTAGCCCAAAAATCTTTTTATACATCATTATGAACCAGCAGCTACTATAAAGTTTATACTCGCAAAAGCTATACCCATGGCTTTGTTTTGACTGTGGTTTTTATTCTCCATTAAAAACTTTATGCGGTAATTAAAACTTGAAAATTAAAGGAAGTCAAATCATTACCAAATTAAACGCTCACAAACACATTTGATCATTAATTTTTATTTACATAGAGTAAAGTAAATGGACTGTCCGTCTTACTTTCAACAAATTCAATTCTTAATAACATGGAGAGTCAATTTGGATATGAATATATGGTAAAGTATTAACGGTTTATTGTTTCCTGCTAACATATTCCACACATCAACGTGCCCAATGCCTGCAGGCAAGTAGATGTACGACTGCCAATTAAAAGTATAGATGGTAACATGTCGGCAATAAATGGCTTGCTCTCATATGCCGGACGTTACTAGGCATTTTATGCTCTCCGCATCCACAAAACTACAGGGTGTTGATAGATAAACCGCTTAAATTAAATTTTATATTAAAGGTCCTATTATAAGTTTCAACATTGTAATTGTTTAGTGAATGTTATTTTCTATAATTCATAAAATGGTTTAAAATATTTATCAGTCTTAAAGCGTGGTTTCGTACAAATAATGAACCTTAGCAGAAAATTAAAGTAATTTTAAAACTCAGTTAATAAACCGCAGCAGACACGTTTAAATAATTGCTTCAATTACAAATTTATTTTTATAATTGCGACATGAAATGAACTCACAATTATTGAAATAAATTTTAAACTTACCTACCCCATTCTTTGTAAATACGAGGCTTTTTTGTGTTTTAATGGTATTTATAAATTTAAATATAACAATTACTCAGTATTTTATATATTGTAAAACGACTGTAAATTCTAGTACATCTAACGGTAAAGGTCTGACCAAGTGTAGTATGTGGAATAATAAATATAACTTTTCATAATATTAGGACAAGAATTAAAAAAAAAAAACTTCTGAAAATACTGTTATATTTACATGTTTATATTTAGTTGTTGAATATTAGATTCAATAAAACGAAAACCCATTACCCTTTCTGTAAAATAAGGGAACTTAATCGTCACATTTGCGTAAGGCTCTGCTGGATTTTGTAACCAACCCTAATTAAGTTACACGTAACATGTGTATTTAATTTTCACGCTCAAGTGTTACTTTTTTATATCTGAGATATAAAACGTCGAACCTAAAATTTAACGAAGACTCAAGAGCTCTAAGTTTTACGACGAACTTGATTTTAACACTTTAATTACGTATTGTGCTAGAAATTTCGTGACTCGGCCTTCATTTCGGTTACATTGTTTTAAATTGTTATTTGCTCCTCGCATAAAAGATACAGCTACTTGTCTACTTCTTCTCTTAAAAACTAATTTTGCCGCAGACATGGAAATTACAATGTAACCGCCATGAATTTTACTGGTGCAACAAACTCGCGTTCCTTTTTTTCTCACTGTTTGTTTTTAGAGACTAAGACAACTAGAGCTGTCGCCTGAGTTTAAAATACCCGTTTGTTTAGAAACACTCTGTTTTTGTTAGCTTAGGGTCGGCCTCGGGTGGGGGACGATTTGTGACACCGAAACAAATGACGCGCATTCGTCGTGCGATTGACGGGAAAAATTTATAAGTAAGATACTGAAGCTACAATTACATCTTCTATTATATTAACCGGCATTTGATTTGGCATGTCAGAAATATATTTTATCCGAAATATTAATCTTTTACAAACACAATCGAGTTTTAAATTCCTATATTTTTCACATGTTTAAATGCAATAGATTAACATTTCCGATAAAATATATTTCCAACGTGCTATATGATATGCCAGGTATTATATATTATTTAAACAAGTATTAATGTTTATCTTTTTTATTTGTGTGCTGGGATTTGCTAGTGTAGTCTCTCCTGGAAATCAATTAACAAATCTATATATACTACATTGTTTATCCTTACATTTATATACTTGAAATGTTTCCACTAAAAATTATTTATAACGAAAGCCATTACAAATTATGTTATAGGACATAAACGTTCCCTTATGATATATTATGTCAGCCTTTGTGACAACATTATAAAGTATACTCGAAAAAAGTTCTTGCCTATGCCGATTAGTATACTACACTACCAGTGAACAATCTTTAAACAGTAACGCACCATTACTTAACCATAAAGAATTTAAATAAATATAATGTATACCTGGTAAGCGAATTGATAGTTCATTCTTTAAAAAAAAAGTATTCGTAAGTACTTCTTGAATATATTTTTCGATTTTGTGTATAAAACACAAACGCTAATTTAGAAAGGAGACGCTGAAATCTTGTCCACCGATCTCAGAAAATCTGGTTTCAGTAATTCCCTTAGAAAACCTAAAACTAAACCCAGACATACAAATAGAGTAAACTATTCATTACAAAAACAACTTAATTACTAAAGATAAAATATCGCTTTCAACATTTCAGCTGTAGGATGTCAACAACTGGACAACAGGCTCCTCTTATGTTTTTAATAAAACTGATTGGAACTGTCCTGCATGCAGTGTCAACTAGCGACCTCCATAAACTCGTCTGTTCGTCTTGTGGGTGGATGTGCTATGCGTCGCTTGCCGATCCGTCGTCTCTACTAAGGTTATGTAGTAGAGACGTCCGAGCGGCTTACGTAATTAACTTATTGTTACTAAATTAAATCATTATTTCTTTATTAAGACAACTTCATTAATATAAATAAAAAAATACTTTAGGATGATATCCTACAAAAAAATAGGTTACAATTACCTACTTCGTTGCCAATATGTTCTATGCTATCGGGATTAATTCATATCACAGCTTTATAATATTTATTTCAAGTAACTTAAATATATCGCTTTTCGTTGTGAAGCCTTCAACAATACATGCTTGCGTTCACCACCTTCATGTATAAATAACGAAATAGAAATCCAATCGCATAAAGGTAAACAACTTCGTCACACTCCGTTGAACGCCGGATTTAATACAACTGAAGGTTTTTTTTTCGTCTTTTTTCACTTTTGTGATTCGATGTTGAATACAATCTTTTTATCTCGTTGTCTCCTTTTCTTTGTTTTCGATCGACACTCCAGTGCCTACCGAACAAATACTTTTCATATGACATCATTTTAAGCTTCACGCTTGATTTTGCTTTTTACTGAATTAATATGTATTTACATCAATAACACTTTTAAGTTTGACTACTTTACTCAAATTAATATTTACGTAGGATCATTTACAGTGACCACTTGTTTGTATCAAAAGAAGAATGGCATTATTTATTCAAGTTAAACTAAAATCAGATTGGGCTCCACTGTAATAGCATCGTTAAATTTATTAAAGCTACTAGAATTCCAAACGCGCTCAGAACCCATAAGAAACTCAATCGGGCTTTTTATTTCACTTTTTCGAAAGCTTCGATACAGTAAGAAACCAATTCATTCCTAAGCTTTATCAACACTTAAAAAACCTTGATACTATAACAGGATCTTTGTTGAAGTTATTAAATTTACTATATTATAATTCAAAGACTAAAGTTTACATATCGTAATCGTTTGCATACACTAAGTATTTCATGTGCATAACTTGTTGCTTTGATAAAAAAGTAAATTGTATTAAGTCTAAAAATCAAATAACAAAATACATTCAATAAACTACTGCCCATGGTTACTGTGTTCTATCAGTGATATTATTTTTAAAATTTTACTTTATGGGGCCGATTATCTAAAGCATTGAAAGAGAAAGGTGTAGTTATTATAATTAGCGTTTTTCAAAGTTAAGATAAGTGTCACAAGTCTATGGATCTCGTTACCCACATACAATGTAATAACGACGGGTATTCTTCTATAATGTTTATTTATTTCTTGCCATAGTAATTAAAAACGAGTGTTTACTCTTACATTAAAAGTTTTGTTCATCAATATGCGAACGAATTTCAAGAAAGTGTCGGAGAGACGATTTGCTACGGCCTATTTATATTATCCTCTTCAATTTATTGCCGTCGGCATAAAACATCTTTAACGCAGCCGTAACAAACAAAATGAATACGTTGTTAAGCGTAAATCCCACGAGATTTAAAAAAAAAGTCTCCAAACGAAACACGCTAAAAATTTGTGTCACATTGTTCATTAAATAGGATAGACAATTTATCCCTTGTAATCTTTAAGGCACTTGTGAATATCGAAAATTATTTTTCAAAATTGGCTCTTTATAGAGGTTTTTTTCCTGTTTACCTTCATGAAAAATTATATTCAGTTTACATGCTATTTACAAAATTTGAATATAAAACAAACAGGAAAACGGTGTTAAATGTGGATAATAGCTGTACCTTGCACAATATTTATGGACGGGTTTGTAATGAACCGAATAAAATATGTATCTGTCCTATAATTATTAAGCTAAAATAGCGTAGATGTTGCTTGTTATGGTAATATTCAATACTATATAGTTAACAGTCTAGTGCGAATAGTACATATTTCAAAAAGAAAGGAATAATATAGTATTCTTCAAATAAGCTACTTTGAAAATTAGTATAAGCAAATTAATGCAAGGAGCCTTTGTCTTAATCATTTAAAAATAAATTCTAAGGATTGTTTGATAATCTGTTTCCGTCTAAATGAGTCGTAGGTAGTACGAGATTGACGCTGAAAGTATTTGGAAATGGTATCTTCATAGTGATTTTATAAATGAATTCTTTTAACAATTGAAAATAGAACTCTTTACGAATCTTATGTACATTATATTATTTTGTCTTTCGACTGACCTGCATGACTAATTACATATCACCGATGTGATGCATTTGTAAACTATAACAATACAGTTATGAAATAAATATTAGTAATATTAAAATGTTTTAATTTAACAAGCTAGGAATAAATATCTTCTATTTCCTTTTTAATCGCAGTGTTAGTTAGTAGTACTCGTACTTTACTTTTTATGCATTTGTATATAAGTAGTGTTCACTTCCAGAAATTTCTACACCTGATTTATTATTTTATGTATATTTTATTTATAATTTGTGTAATGTGTATTTGACTTGTTTAGTTTACTTAATTAAAAAGACGAATAAATTTACGACGAAATACATAAAAATTTTTGAGGTATGATTTATTGCGATGTTTGTTAAGATATTAGCCAGCAATAGACTCACGATAGGTTTCGGTTGAATTTTGTTTACAGCTTTATCATCAGTTCAAACGAGGTCTTACTAATATCTTTGATGACATCCTTTAGAAGTCACTTCTAAAACTAACTTCGAAGTTAGACAGCACATGAAAGTCAGACAAGAGAATTAACTAATTTCCCAAAAATTAAAGGAAATCTTCGCGGGGATATCTCTTCTCCAAAAAAAGCAGTGGACTTACCGCTTCTTACAAAGGTTTAGTAAGACATTGTCGCATTTCCGCTTAGATTGTTAATAGAAATATTTTGAATTGCAATAGATCATTTATAAGTTGTTTAACATTTCATTCTTTCAGCCCATAGACGCCCAGTACCCAATCTATGGAGGGATATACCCTACCCGCCACGCTTGGTGGAAGCGTTGGCGATCAAAATGTGATATTGCAATATGCAGAGGATGTTGCGGCCCATTCTCTGGAAACTTATTTATGAGCAGTGGCAATTCTATATAGTTAATGCACAAAGTGTAAATTATATAAGTTTATATCCTGGGACTCGAACCTGCGATCAACGATCGCAAGTCTCAAGTCCTCTACGACTGGGCCACCACTGCTCATTTTATATTTATTATTCAAAACACTTTCTAAGACAGGTTAGTCTATTCACTACAATAGTATAGTGAATAGGCTATAACAAGGCTAGCGTCTTTTACTAACGAAGACTATATCATCAACTAAAAAAACATAGTACCATAAGCGCTGGTTTACAACACATGGTACATCTCTACAGTAAAATGTTCTATGGGTTCTTTACGAAGGAAAGTTTACTTGCAATTTCAACACAGTAAACATTTCTGTTCCGATTTGAAAGCTCCATAGCCGAAAGAGAGATAAAATAAAAAATTGTTCCGTAAAAGTGAGTTTATCGTCATGGTAAAAGCGGAATGTATTTAGATTTACTTTATGTAATAAATTTAAGTTAATAAAACTCTTTGGTCTAACATAGTACATTATTCATTGCTATATAAGATGATCGGTATTAGGTGTAAAAACTTTAAAAGGGGGGAGGTACAGCTGATGTGCTGTCAACTAAAATTTCATACATACTGTTCAAAAATCTATTCTGTATAGAAAAAATAAACAGCGTAATCGTAATATAAAAAGCGATAGCGTTTTTAAAATTCGAATTACTGCATATCAAAATCAGTTATTGTTTACTGTCTCTGCAGACTTTGTACTGCCAGAAGTTACTGGCCCATCTCATCCATCCAAACAAATTTTATGTAACATATTTCAGAGCTATCATTTTATGCAGGCTAGTTCTATACCTTACGATTTCGTCCGCGTGAAATTTAAAAATTACTTTAAATCGTTGTTTTTCGTTTTTATTTTAATTATGTGGGCCAGATATGAATTTCACAATTTACATAAATTCTTATGTCACCTGAAACTAGAAACGTCATCATGCGTTCGGTGTTTTCGTTTAAATTCAAATCAGCAGAAACTGTCACATCAGTATATGAAATTCTTCGGAATGATAGTGGCGCCATGTGACAAAAGTTTGTCATACCAACTTAAAAACCTTTGTAGGCTTATGCACAACAACTTTGTTAAAAATCGTTACATAATCAAATAATTAGTTTATGATACTATAAAGGACATACAAACATTCATCTTCATATATGTGAGATAGATTGGAAATAGGAGTCACAGCCTTAAAGTTTTTTCAGACAAATAAGCTGTTTGTTGACCCCTTTAAAATATTTACACATTGTCACCCGGTATATCTATGTATGGACTTTTTATTACAAAAAAAGCAAACTTATAATGATATTTTTCACCCACAGTTTATTTTATAACTAGATTCAAACTACCTACTTATGCTGTTCATTTTTAAAGAAATAACTACGAAAGAACTAAATTTATACATTTTTTTTTTGCTTAAAAATAATTATAACGTTTGTGTTAAATTTGAATAAAATAGCACTAATATGTATATCAATTAAACTTTTCGTTCTATCTATCCTGCTTACATAAATACTATTTTACGTATATAAATACAACCATGTTGCGAAAGTAACTAATACGTTTTAGGAAATTCAATATATTCTTCCTCCATCTTTGAAATATGATAATGCTGTAGGGAAACCTATAAAATATACTTTAAAAGAATTTATTTGGGTCGGATGTAGATACCATTTGGTAAACAAAATTTTGTTTATTGAAAAATCTTACAAAGGTTTTTCAATAAACCAAATTCCACACGAGTGCAAAAATTATTAAATAACACACTAAGAAATACCAAAAAACAGTGGATCCTTATTATATATTTATTGTGAGCATAGTGTATACACATAAATACAAACTTTTGTGAGGATCCGCAGTGCACGTCTGTTATTAGTAGGTTTACACCAAAATATAATTAAATAGGTTCATAAAAATGTGTACATATATGTCTTTAAAATATATATTTATTTCAAAATTATAGTTAAAAAAAGTGAATTTAGATGTAATAAAAATTCATGTCTTGTACTATTAAAAATATTTAATATTGATGTGTATTGATATTCATGCATATGAGAATATTTTTATAATTAATTATTGTTAAGCTTCTTTTTAATTTTAGACCCGAGGCAATAAAATTACGCCATAAATAATAAAAAGTTATAATGATCACTCGTATTAATTTTGCTTATCTCACCCCCAGGGTAATCCTAAAGACAAAAACAAAACCTATAAATCGATACTAACTAGATCTTCACCACCAATTTATTTAATTTGTAGTCTTTCTTCGTCCGCGCTGCCGCAAGGGACAACTACTCTTAACTAATTCTGAGCAGCACCATTTGACCTTTTAATATCAGCCGAAATCGTCTACGTGGAAAAGGTCCAATTATCTTTGTTTACCTGCTAAACAAAGTTTCTAATCATTGGCTTAAAGATAAAAAAGGACGGAGATTAAATTCAGTAGAATTTGTGTTGCACAGACTCGCCTTATATAAATTGCAAAGGGCAAAAAAAATATAATTTGGCATAGCGTAATAGACGCTGAAGAAATGTTACGACTTCTTATTTGGAATCCTGTAATGAGTTTTGTGAAGAGAAGGGTCGTTGCAAATGCGGTTGCTTTGATATTAGCACGCGATAAGAAAACCTTATCATGTTCATGTTGTGGTAATGAACGAGTAGTGGTAGGATAAAAGTTTTATCATATAAATTGAAAATATCTCAAATTTTTTGTTCGTCATCTGTTTATGTACATGAGAATACTTTACTTAAAATTTTCTGTGTGACGAAAAAAAAAATTAAACTTTAAACAAATTGTTTACTAAATGAATCAGTGATTGGAAAAAGCGAGGGTCGTGGTAAGAAAAATACCCTCAGTAAATCCAACCCTTTAGGAATATTTAGGTAATCTTGTCACTACGAGTCTGTTTTCACTGTAGAAATCTTGTTACCTCCTGTGTCATTGACAATACATTTCTTGGTTTACGACTAAAGACAGAACCGCAGGACATTTTCTTGTTATTTACATTTTATTGTTGAACCTTTACACACAAAATAAAGAATCAACGATACGACTGAATCACACAACGGTGTCACAGGATCTCCCTCTGGTAACATAACTACGCAGAAATTTTGTTATACATTCTCCTTATATGTAAGAAACTCTATATCTTGATAAAATATAAATAAACTTTAACCTCTTCAAATAGAATCTGAATATTCACATATTGTAACAAATAATTAAATACACCTAAAAATAACATAATTATTTTAAACACAAATCTGAGTTAACATATTTCATGTTAATGTACCAAAAAATATATATTTTTAATTTATCTTGTTTTTAATTACATTTTACAAAGTTCACTTTGAGCCGTAAAACCAATTATTTCAATAAATTTTATAATGTCATTCTACAAAGTGTATATAGGTATATATCATCCACATATAATCAATTGATATGAGTAATGAGAACAAAGCTAGAAGAACCCAATGTAATTGAAACCATAATAAAATTGTCCTCCCTACAACAACATCCTTCAACTTATGCCAACGAGAGTTACACACGCGTCCTGGTTTAAGAAAAGCCCACAGCAAACCAATCGATTTTTTTTGTGTAATGGCAAAGTATAATAGTAAAATGACTGATTCTTGAGATAATGAAGAAAGTGGAGCGTAAGAATTTGTATAGACAAACATACTGCCCATAAAAATTTCAGGTGATATCATAAACATCCAATATTAAAAGAGGTGTTATAAGATAATAAATTAGACTAATATCAGTAAAAGTTTTAATTGTTTTTTACTTTTTAATTTAAAAATCTGCCGTCTAAGAAAAAAATAGGTTTCAATCGCACTCTGATCCGCCCTCACAATGAATTCTGACGAACTCTTTTTTTGTCACTCACAACATTTTTAAAAAGTTAAGGTGAAATCCATACCAAAGCTTATTAACATTTAAATAATCCTTTACTCTAAGAAAGAATTTTTTTGATGAAGATTTTAAATTTATTACATTTTTTTCAGAGACATTGTAGTAAAATGTATTGTAATACAAATTAGTTACCCACAAAAAAGTACATAGCGACAAGCGTATATTTGCAATACATTCAGTCCTAACAGTACGTGGCGGTATTTATCTTATATATCTAAGCTACTGGAAAACTAAAAATACTGTTACAAAACTTATAAATATGTTATACTTTCGCGCCGACTATTTAATGAAAAGTTGCTGTAATATATCGTTAGTAGTAATAATTAATTGTCAACATTGATCTTTATATCTTCTGTAGATAGATCCTCATCTAAACCTAAGTTCATTAATTTTTAACTAAACTGCATACCATTTCAAAAAAAAATTCCGCCTAATTCACTGCATGGGACAGTCTATACCTAGTGCTACTGCCAAAGCACTCTTGCTTTGGTAATCAGTAATTCTTAGTGTAATTCAGACGCTATGATAACAATAATTATTATTTTTATTACTTTTATTTTTTCGTATCATGTTATTAATTCTAAATATAAACGTATTTATGTTATGTTACTGGAAGCACACAAATCTTTTATTGAAACATTTCTAAACGGTGGTCAAGCGAGGCGATGCCGCGTCAGTAGGCACAGCAGTATCCCACATCTCCCAAGAGACCGCGACCCTAATTGGACGTGGCTAGCCTCTAGCATCGGTAAGCGATTATTTAATCTTTAATGCGATACCTTTTATTTGTTTTCGCACAATACGCGCTTAAGTTCATAATCATTGTTATCTCTCCAGAAATTGATGTGATCTGTTATTGTAAATTAAAAATAACGTACGTAAATATTATGGAGTAGTATTTGTGAAGTATTAAAAAACAACAATTTATTTTCTTTTGTGCCAAAGGAATTTTTTAAATTTTGTTTTTAATAATTTTATAGCTTAATATTTAACATCTGGAGATCATTTATTTGTCGACAGTTCAGTTTTTTTTTTTCATTTGTTTTACGTAATGCTTCCTTTGTCCTTATAAATATACATTGTAATGTATCGTATTTTAAATGTTAATTTGTAATATTTTTTATCATGATCACTTTAGTCGTAGAACATCCACTGCGGATACAGGCCTACGCGTTATATTTCATATAAGACGGAATGAAAGCGGTTTGCTTTCAGCGATTTCTTACAACCTTGACGAAGTTAACTGTCCGCCTTATGAGTGAGGGGATGTCCTACGATGCGGTTAGCATTCTGTGGTCTCCATTCCAGAACCTTAAGGCCCCAGCGGCTATTCCACGCATTAAGTGAAGAACTTAAATAAAATATAATAATATAAAACCATTTTAGCTGTGTGCACTTTACAAATTACATTTTGCTTGTAACGATCAGTTTACAATCCGAATTGTTGTAATTCAAGAATACTTTTTGGCGTTAGGAATTAAACGATTACCTTTGTTTGCTGAAAAGTTAACGTTCATTTTTTGTTTAATTACATAGAAAAATAATGGGTATTCATTTGACAATTATGATATTATATGATTAGGGTTTAGAAAAACAATATTCAATTTATGGTGAATACATAAATGTAAATAACTGTTAGTAAAAAGGTATTTTAAATTAATAAAGAATTAACATTATGTTTATACATATTGATTCACATAAATAATATATTATTCACCATTACCATACCAGCAAAATTCTAAAAACATGAACCGAGTAAAATATATGCTAAATAATTTTTGAAAGTTTGATGTCATTAAATTCATCACTAACATTTTCAAAGAATACGGTTTCCGAGAATCTACTTATAGTCAACTAACAGCGTGACAACGTATTCAAAAATCAATGAGACAATTTTCTTTCATGTCGTCGGTGGGTCTTTATTTATACCCAACAATTTTTTTTTCGCTATCCTGTACTCGGGCGCAGGATGTTTATTGCTGAACAATAGAATTCCAATAGGAAGAAGCGGCCTGCATGGAGCATCTTCCGGCGACCTTAATGTGGACATCCGTCCAAATTCTAGGTGAATGTCCTACACAAGAAGTTTAACCACTGATTCTATCTATCCCGACAAAATTATGATAGTAACCACGTTATGGAAAGACTTGTATGTACACAATGGTAGAAAAAATAAAAGGTGAAACCACAATTTTAACGAAAATATTTAATAGCCAGTGGCAGTTAAACTAATTTTGAGTCATTAAATGAATATAATAGCGGGTAAAGCTTTTTACTTCAATTAGGATAATGATCGTGAAGGTATTTAGAATCGGATTACGTTTCGTTTTGTAATACGCGACATAATTAAATGCTTATCGATACGAGCTATCCTACACAACCCTCATTTGACCTACATTCTGAGAGGTCGATTTATCTTAAGCGAAAATGAAATAGGCGATAGGGCTATCAAATATCAGATTCGCATTCTCTAGAGTACAATATAGTTATTTGTGAGACGTAAAAATACGACCAAAATCTCGTACTAGTAATAAGTGTATTTTAGCAATCATGGGACAATGTAGTTAGAGCATTTACTGGGCTCATAAGGTGTGCACATAGTTAAAAACAAGTATACAAGTATCTCTAATCGATTCATAAAAAATTATAACCAAATGTATTTCTTAGCACAAAACTCGAAAAATGCTATATACTAATTGAACTAATTCATTCATTTTCATCAGGGCACAACTGAGATATTTAGGTGTAAAGAAATTAGGTCCAAAAAAAAAATTACAACAATACTTTTTTCTTTCTGTCGTCGTCTCTACAGATCATAGACATCCACTGCAAAGCATAGGCCACCCCCAAAGATATCTATGGGGGATATACCATGTCCGCTGGTACGCAGAATATATTGCTGCCCTACCTTTGGAAACTTCTTTGTGAGCAGTGGCAATCCTATATAATTACGCTATCCTATATAAATATAAATACGCAAAGTTTGAATTATTTAAGATTGTACACCGGGCATCCAACCCACGATCTACGAACGCAAGTCTCAGTCCACCACCGCTGGGTTATCACTGCTGCTTTTTCCAAAACTAGAATAAATTAAAACATAAATACGCTGGCAAATACTTAATAATAAAACAAAAATATGCATTTTAGGATGTAGTCGAACATAAATTATCGTATACAATAAAGCTTTATAATTGAATTATAAAAACATTATTATTGAAATCTTGCAGTGCACAAAACTTATTTTTGTAAGTTATCGTTATTTATTAATACCTAAAATTAATAAACAAAACGATGACTTTAAAGTACTTATTTTCATTTAGGTAATTTTTTTTACCGGTTTTGTAACTATTGATGGTTAAAGGACTTCTGTGGCGAGTAGCTATTCTATGATTCTAGTCAATAAATGAAGTAAACAGCATAGCGCAGGACATGTACCCAGAAAATGTACAGGCGACCTTATTAAGGGCGACGCAAGGCGCTTCATGCAGGCCGCGTCCAACCAATCCTACTGGAAATCTTTGGGTGCAGTCAAATCTTGGCTGTAAAGTTACTATAGCTGAAATAAGGGTGATGAAATACCTTAAGCATGAATTATAAAAAAAATCTTCGTTCTATTTTGCTGAAGCGCTAGAATCCAATTTTGCATAAAACAAATACATAGCCACCAACAATGAATAATCAATAGGACCGACAAACAATTGTCCTGGAACATTCAACTTGAAGTGAATTGTGCCATTGGATTAACTACTCAGTGCGAACCGGCGAAACTTCCACCGAGAACTGGATCATTTCGCTCTAATATTCAATTTAACTTTGACACTTCTCCCATCCGATGAAACCACAGGCGGCTTTTTATATTAGAATTATAAGTGACAAGTTTCCTTTTATGGAAACTTTTTCTGAACGAAATTCTTCAATCTTTAATACCGTATTCGCCGCCGTCGCGCCACATGGCAACTGGAACTTTACTGTCTCAGCTCTTTACTGGCGTACCCAAAAAAAAACTAAAATGTAATAGAACAAAGAGTTTAAAACATTCGAAGTATTTCAGGCGCTCATTTGTCTACCAAACTTCATATTTCTGTAATTACTTATTTCAGAATACTTAATTTACTTATTTCTTTTACTCTGTGTTTGGCACTAATCGGTGTAACATATCTCCTGAAGATGCCCCATGGAGGGGTGAAACACGTGTTGAGTAATTTGGCGGTGGCGGTTGTGTGATTCGCATTGTTTGCCGCATACGCGTTTATCAGCGGGCTGGCGGGCGGTGCATTTCATTGCACGACTACCACTGCATGTGCGGAAGTGGCTAAATATTGGTCCTTTTCTTACTTATTTCACTTCTTTACCACTTACGCCTATGACATACTTTTTTAACTTGTTGCAGTGGTAAAAATCTTACCTTTTTGTATACTTCACAATAACATTTGTTTTCAAGCCATAGCTAATATGTATTATTTATGTAACTACGAAAGGTCTTCTCGTCCAGTATCCTTTGGTGCATAAAAACATAAGTCTACGACCAATGTTTGCTACAAGTTAACACGACACTGAATAGTAACCTCTCACATTAGAAATCGTAGTCGTAGATCGTGTCTTAACTGACTTTAGGGAAGGCGGCTCTATTGCAAGTCTTAAGGCTAAAACTATGCTAACGAACTAATGATTAAGTACTAACTTAAAGTAAAATTTTGCTAATTATAACTTAGGTCCGCACGGGCATGTACGTCGGAAAGCTCCGATCCACAACATAAAAGATGATAAAATTACAAACTGAGGTGTTCCTAAAGCTAGAGACGCATAAAAGAACAAGTATTATCTGATAATGATTCTTGGCAATAAAGGTGCTATAGGCACTCAAAGAGATGTTACAGCGATCCTACACTGAAACATACAGCATTAACAGATCGTTGCTGTATAGAAGAAATAAGCTGACATCAAGAAAAACGCAGACAATTATTGGTCAAACCAAGGCAATACACTGCAAATTATTACAAAAAACTAATGTCTAACGGTATTAGACGTTCGGTTGAAACACTGATGAACATGAAGGTTAAAATAGTAATTATTAGACTAACTAGATCTTAAACAGATTAAAAATCAGTAGATGTTTGACATTACGAATATACAATCACTACACACTACTTTATTAAATCGATACTTATAACAAGTTTTATTTTTATGATACAATTTGAAATGTCAATACGAAGAGCTTCATTTAAAATCAAATTATTGTATCGATACGACTCCGGGCTAAATGTAATAAAGCACGCTACAACTGTTTTAAGAACAATCATAAACTTATGTAGCAACGATGTAGAATATGCCTTACAACTCGTGCGTAACAATTCCTAAAGTGTAACGAGAGTTTACAGTTCCTTTTACAAGTAAAGACGTTGAATAATCGATTTTCGTACGTTCCGCTATACAACGTAGGAGGTTCGACCGCTCTTAATGTTTACTAAGAGTTATTGCTCCAATACTCTTCAATTTAATACTTACTAACTAGCCTATTATAATATTTTGTTATAGTCAATGTTAAACCTTCAACACCCTTTAATACTTACATAATAAAACCTCTATTTCCAAGTAATTTTTTTCAGGAGACTTTTATGTGCCTCAATTTTTTTGGACCTTAGAGCAGAATCAAAAACTTTTATATAGTTAAGTACAGTACAGCTGAAAAACAAATAATATTATAATAACGCATTTTAAAATCTGAGAATAAGCTTGCGTACAAACCCAGATCCGATCAATACAATGGCGGATTCGATGTCAACAAACGCAAATTTTTACTTTAGTAAAACTGACATTTTTTACGATTAAACATTTAAAAGATAATTGTATCCACCTAGCTGGTTCAAGTCTGTGTGGCCCTCTTCTAACCTCACTCTTTTTCTCTTTCTTTTATCTCTCTCTTTATATTTCTTATTCTGACTCCCTTCTCCTCTATCTCTCAGCCCACATGTCTGCTTTTATTTCAGTTTCTTTTGATAGATAGGCAATTAAAAATCTGTTCATAAAATCAATATTTTGAAACCATACGTAATGCGTGATTAGTCCAATTGTGTGTAATCAAATAAACCGTTAAATTTTCGTCAAAAAACAACTGTAGATAGTCTGTAATTTAATAAAATACAAAGATATCTTTTGCTTAGATTTTATCTAATATTTTATGTCCGGTAAAAAGATTAAAATAATAAGCCCAGGGGTAAAACGAATGCTAATTTTATTACCTTTACAACGTACCCTTTTTATCTCGATATTTATCGGTAAACTAGTAAATATATACATTTATGTAAAAAGAAAAGTTTTAAACACTATAATAATATTAAACATTTTCTGAATAATCTCACGTGCGCAATATTCCGTTAATATAAACCAATTTGATCTGTACATAGGTTTCATCAACCATTAAACGTCTGCTGATGAAAATGAACAATCCTCATCCTATTTATGATGCTACCGATAGGAAACAGGATGTATCCAGCATCTTCCGACTACCTTAACTACATCGTCTAACCTAAAGACCACAGCAGCCATCTATTCCACGTGTTATGTTACCTGCCCACTGTTGCTTTTATTAGGAAACCTACTGGGCTGTGTCGGTTGTTTTCCTATCGTCGGTACCATTAGAGAAATGAAATTAAAACAACAATACCACATTCGATACATTTTGAACCTTTCATTCTTGTAATATTCTTAAACAACGAGGTATTACAATGTCCGCGAACGCTCACAATTTTAAACAGGAATTCAGAAAAAATAACAACCCTAGTAAAAAGCTCGAGTTTTTCCTTTACTTCCTTTATCCTTTGACCAAGCGTTAGTGGCTCTGACAGGTAATTTTCTACATTATAATAATATGTACACTTTTCTAAATATTTCAAAATAAATACAGTAACAAATTTCTGCATACACGTACTGGAAATTTAAACAACTTTTATTTTTTTTGTTAGAGTCGTTACTTGTAAATACTGCATGCATTTTAATATTTGTATAACTTTACCGGCTATGGACAGCTGTCTAAAATTTTACAAGAAAAATAACTAAACACAGTGAAACAAAATTGTTGGTAGTTGATCAGTCAAGATCAAACTTTCTGAGGAATAATAATAGTTAATAAGGCAAAATAACAAGTCTCTCTGTGAATGAAGCTGAAACTAATTTTGTCATTTTTTGCTGTAATGAAACTTACTCACTCACTATATAAAAATATATAATTGTAATTACCCTACTGCCGAAATCAACAGTAATACGCTTTCATATTCTAAATTACAAGCCTCCAAAAAGACAAGATTCACTATAATAATGTTTATTTGTGCGATTTGTCATAAGACATATGTATATTAATGCAATTTATTATGATATTTTGATGCAGACAAAACATTTAAAAGAAATTGCAAATTTTTTGGTTTTAGGTGAAAAAAACGCATTTCTTCTCATTTATAAGTTTTAATAGTAGTCTAAAAACAAAAACAAATTCAAATTATTTTATAATTTCTAGGGTATTTGTGTCACGTGATTTTAATCTGACTTTATAATCAGGGAAGATTTTTAGGAAATTTTCTTAAATCAGTATATATTACTCATTCATTAATCTGAAAAAGAATTTCACTGTTTTTTCAAAAAAATCAATAAATTTGACTGTAAAACGGAACATTTCTTTATAATAATATTAATTTATACTCTAACTTGTTTCATAAATGGTATGACTCCTTAGCTTAGTAAATTCTAATTACGGCTTCGTAATAGTTAAAAGTCCATAATTTAGCACCTGCCACTCATCCGATCTTACAAAATTTCTCCATTTTTCCAAGATGCTCAAAATAATTAAAAAAATAAAACCTTCTACTCATTTCAAGTTAAAACCTTATCGCTCATAACAACAAATCTAGGCATCATACTATAGTGCTACCAAAACCACTGTACAGTGCCTTAGATACCCGGGCAGCGCGACGGCTGAGTATCGGCTGCTTCGTTTCGTCAGTTCGCCGCCAATGCTCGCGGCGGCTATACTCATGCTCTCTTTCCTCGGCCCCCACCTTGCCGCGCGTACCTAAGGCGCGGCACGAGGTTAACAAGAGACGTCAGCGCTTTGAAAACAGTTGATTATCATAACAATTTAAAAAGCGAGTTTAAAGTTGCGATCTTATTTGAATATTAAAAAGTTTTTATTTTCTTTAGTAACAGTTTTACCGCTATAATTGATATCTAAACATTTTATGTAATTTCAGATCACATTATAGTATCAAAACTAAATATAAATTTTACTTTAAATAAATTAGGTAGTAGATACTAAATATTTTTTTTCGACTGCTTTGTTAAATTTATATAACTTTAATAACCTTAAAAAACCCTAAGCGTACAGCTTCCGAAGCAATGTCGTTTAATGAGTCTAATCGAGAAACTTTTCTTTTAAAGGATGTCGTAAAAATAAGTAAGATTATTTTTCTTTTCTCTATTATTTCGAAGTACTTCGTTTGATAATAAAATTACATCATCACAATAGGCTTTTAGCGTAATTTTTTATATTAAATTACTCATTTTACATTACATACGTGTCATTATTTAATTTGACGGGTGTAACGTGTCACGGGGCGTATTCAATTTTGATACTATTCATTATTGTTTGTACAAAATCTTTGTGTGTAAGAGACGTTAATCCCCAAGACAGGAAGAAATTTATTATTCAAAAGTACTTACTGTTGATGCCACCCACATGTTGACAAGAATAAGGTTTATGTGCGTCGGAGTTGCCACACGGAGGAGTTTGTCCCGAGGACGACATACATTTAAAAGCCGAGATCGATAAATAATTCATCTATGAAGTTCTTAAGTCGGGCATATCGAACGATATTCAACATGAGAGAGAGTTTTGGTTTCGTGATTTCATTGCTATTAGGGCGGTCGAGTCGTTTCACGTTTATTGTCCAAGATACGAGTGGATTTGTGGAAGCAATTTCCTTTATACATTTTGTTTTGTCCTTTTTCCTGCAGTTTGATGGTCCGCTTCGTGAGTTGTAGCTCGACTTCGATTTAACGAAACTCCCTCAATCAGAACGATACGCATCTCAACCGTGACCTGCGAATAAAATAGGAGTCTAATTATTCAATCCGATCACGTTTTTTACAATGAACGGAAACTAATTTGGCGCAGTTTCTTTCTCCAAAATGAAGTATGTATTCATTTTTTCCATTGGCAGTTTTTTTTCGTCAATTTTGAAATACACTGTCAATTATAACTTTTACATAAAAACCGTAATTTGTGTTCCATTTATAGATTTATTCAGAATTAAGTAAGAAACTTGACTTTTGTGTCTATTTTAGTATCTCAGCGGCATCCTCTTACGTCAAGCAATATTACATTCAAATATGGTCCTTACAAATAAAATTAGCTAACGAGAGGTTAGGGGAGGTGATAAGGAATCCGAGAAAGAATTATGAATTTCAAAGTTCAGATAAAGCCAATGATTTAGTCTCAACTTTATTTGTCAAACCTAAATTTGCATTACATAATTACTATTTAATTTATTTAATTAAAAATAAAAACTCTTGTGTAATTAATAGTTTTAAAAAGTAATAGGTCCTACATATTACATAAAATCAAATTTAAAAAATAAGAATGTATATTTAATCGTCCAAAAATTCTTCTTACTTGTTTCTTTATGACTGAGGGTGATGGTTACTCATGTCATGTCAGTCTGAAGCCACAATTCATGTTGACTCACTTGGTATTTAGTAACGCCAGTTTCCCATTCCATTTCGTTCGGTATTTTTAAATAATAACATGTTTGTATGTATTTGTATGCGTGTTTAAAAAAATTGTAGACCAATCTAAAAATTAGAACCCTCAAATAAAACATGTTAAAATGAGTATTATTTCAGTATAAACATCAACAATATTTGATATCGACGTCACAAATGTGCTATGTAATCAAAATAAACACGACATAGTCATTCAAAGACGCATCTCAACAAACTTTGGACTATCCTCTCTCCCCACATCCTCTTTTATTCGCTAAGTTTTTGTCAGTCTTGCCGTCTTCCCGTCTTCACCCTCGCCTACGTTTGTTGAAAATGCCGTAGTTCCGACCGAACACATTTACCTTGCATGGCATTGAATTTATTCGGGCGCTGTTTGGATAAACACTTCGTTTTATATGCATTTATCTTTCTGGACATGGTTTCCTTAGGTATAGTACCAAAGTTTCCGCCTTAAAATCTATATGAATATATTAAATAATATTAACTAACATAAATATGTTTCAAAACAATATTCTAGTATACTATTAAGCCAGTGAATAAATAAGGACAACAAATAAATTTTTAAATAAATGCAATGGTAAAATTTAAGATAATTTTAAAGTTCAAAAATAAAATCACTTTTCTTGTCTATTTACGTACATTAATAATATTATTCAGCTGAAAGCATCTTCAAAATTAACTTTCAATGTCATTGCGAATTTAATACGTTAAAATTTTCGTTGTGTGAGTTTTTACGTTGACGATTTTCGTTGCGCTTCTCACAACGAAATCATCAACAACAGAGTCACGTTACATCTGCCATTATTTACAAATCATTTATTGAGTTCAAAGTGATTTTACTAATCTCAGAAATGATCCGGGAACATTCTTTTACAGTGAATAATATCAAAGTTTTGCAGCAATTGATGAAGTCCGATAAGAATGATTGCAATGCAATGACAACAATTGATGAAGTCCGATATTTACCTGTTAATTCGAACAAAATTATTATGAGGAAAATTCAAAATATTTTACACAGTCATTTGGATGTTAGAAAGTATTTTTCTTCATGGTGCATAGAAGCCGTCATATTGTTTGTAGTCGTGCATTCAAATTCGACATTAACAATTCAAGTTGTATATTTAACTTTGTCACTGGTGACAAATCTTTAATCTATTGTTGGTGGATATTTTCTTATGAAGAATTGCCTGCAAATTTAAAGAGAGGACGAAACGTTGGGTTAAAGATAATCGCCTCGTTCTTTGGTTGGACTGATTATTTTAAGAATTATTCTTAAAAACAAGAACACAGTAACAGCAGATTGGTACACTAGCATTTTTCGTCTTTAATTTGGGAAAAAAGTTCGGGACTAACGTCCACGCAAAGAGTTCTGTTCCTGATGGAACTACATGTTAGCTCGGCCAAATAAACCGCCGCGTATTTGACTATGGTAAATATGGAATTGATTCATCTTCCTTAGAGTTCCGACCTTACACCGATCAACTTTTAATAATGCCCAAAACATAAGAGAAACTTAGTAGAATACGGTTTCAAGAGGGCAAAAAAGCTTTGGCTGCGTTATAAAACTTCGTGGTAGAGACTCCTAGAGACGAGTTAGCCCTTATCACAATGGTTTTACAGAATGCAGCAATGCAAAGATTGTCAAAGGGATTATTTTGAAAACAATAGATCGTTGATACGTAAATTTTAGTTATGTTTCGTACTGTGAGAACATATTCTATGCAATTTTATTTAGTTATTGAAAAGAAGAAGTAAAATTCCGAAAAACGCTAACAATGTATCAGTGGAAATAAAGTGAACACCGGTGCGTTGGCATTTGAGGAATCAATCAAAGGCCACCGTTCGCACAATCGGCGTGCGTGGGCCGGACGAGCTAATCAAACTAATGGGTACTGGAGGGCCGATCAGGCCCCGCCAACGCCGCAACAAATCACAACAATAACACTGACGCCTGATTGATTACCCGGATGACTTGATAGTCTTGATACACCTTTCGAATTTATCAACATATATTTTTATTATTTGAGACAAATGTTCAATTACACCGATGGATCTTCGTTTGAAAAGTTATTATTGTTTTTAGTTTTCTTTTTCTATACACTCGTTTAACGAAAATGATAGTAAACTGAATATAGATTTGACATGTAGCGGACGAGCGTCATATGGAATAACTAATGTCCAGTGCACCCATTCCATCTATGAACACAAATATCAATTGATATATTAATCTACGAGGGTGGATTGAAAAGTACTCGGCCTAACCAAGAAAATAAACACATACTAAATCAGTTATATTTTTATTTTTCTACATAATCACCGTCAAGTTCAATACACTTTTGCCACCTCCCCTTCCAAGCATTTAGGCCGTTGAAAAAAAATGATTCTTCCTTAGAGTCAAAATATGCGTCTATAGCTACTTTGACCTCGTCGTTTGTCGAAAATCTTTGACCTCCCAAGTGCTTTTTTAGGTTAGGGAACAGAAAGAAGTCTGATGGTGCCAGATTAGGTGAATACGGCGGATGCGGTAACAGTTCAAAGCCACAGTTGTGAATTTCAGCCATTGACTGTACTGACGTGTGAACACGGGCGTTATCTTGATGAAACAGGACTTTTCTTCTGAGCATTCCTCGACGTTTTTCTTTTATTTCCTCTCGTAAACGACGTAGTAAGGTGCAGTAGTAATCAGAGTTTATAGTCTGACCCCTTTTAAGATAATCAATCATAATCACACCTTTCGAGTCCCAGAATACTGAAGCCATCACCTTATTTGCCGACAAAATCGACTTAGCCTTTTTAGGGGGTGGTGAACCAGGTCTTCTCCACTGTTTTGATTATTGTTTTGTTTCCGGTGTACAGTAATGAACCCATATTTCGTCCATAGTAACAAAAAGATTCAAAAAATCATCTGCATTGGCTTCAAATAACTCCAAACAGTCGCGTGAAATAGTCAATCGCGTCCTTTTTTGTTCAACTGAAAGCAGTCGCGGAACCCACCTCGCAGACACCTTGTGGAAACCCAACTCGTTGACAATGATGTTTTGAGTTCGTTCATAAGAGATGCCTATAATCTCGGCTATCTCTCTAATTTTTAATCTGCGGTCTCCCATTATTAAATCAAGTACTTTTTTAATATTTTCGTCAGTAGTTGACGTCGAAGGCCTTCCAGAGCAGGGTTCATCTTTCACACTCTCTCTACCACGCTTAAATTCTGCTATCCATTTTTTGACGAATGAATATGATAGAGCACAATCGCCTAATATACTGACCATGTCATCATGGATGGCTTTTGATGACAGCCCCTTCTTATGGAGGTAGTTAATGACGGCACGCTGCTCGATTTGCTCCATTCGCGGAAATTATGTCTGATTCCTTTGTTAATAAATTAATAAAATCACAACTAATTATCGCACACGTTTTGAACTTCACACAATGAACTAGTCTGAACTGAACTAAATAATGTGGATAGATTTGATTTTTAGAATTGAATGGATCTGTGTTAGGCCGAGTACTTTTCAATCCACCCTCGTATAAACTTATAAATGAGGATTTGAATTTCTTTGGTATAGTGGTAAGTATACGATACAATGTAAATAAATGTTTATAATATTTTGCAAAATCTAAACAACAAAGATATTAATAAAAATATGAACACTCAATAAAAGAAACCACATCTTATTGACAATGTACAACAAAGTTAACATTTGCTACATTATTACGTAATTTTTTCATACGTTTTTACCCTAAAAGGAACCAAAAATATTGTAAACTGGTATTGTTAAATTGGCATCACCAATTATATAGCATTATTTTAATCTCCATAATATTGATATAGTAATACAAATTTAACTTCATAATCTTAAACACATTTCATCACCTAAATTTAATCTTTGGGTATTACCAATTTATATAAAAGCTTGGCACTACTATACCTTTTAAATATATTCAAGAATACTAAAATTAGATAAAGTTCGGATGATTCAGTTCGTATGCCCGCGAAAATTTTAAACTGTATTACAATATTCGTCCGCTAACTCAGCGGTACATTGAGCGTGGCAAGTGATGCAACTCGATCATTTTTAGCTCTCCGTACAGCGCTGTCGGGCTGACGTCGAGTTAACGTCAGTCGGTGGCTTGGCCGGCCAACCGTTTGGACATTTATTAAGTAGGAAATACGAATGGCCCGGCGCCCTCGAACTCCGAGTTGCTTTACAACTAGTACACTTTACTAGAGTAAGGCTGGGAGGGTAAACTCTAACCCGTGCTACTTTTAAAAATCTAAATCAGTTTATGAGTAATGTATTTGCCCATCGCAACAACAGGATTTTTTTTAATATTCACTTGTCCACGCAATGATTTTCATCGGACTTTCTATAACAGCCGCACAAACGTTTCGTGCAACAGACCGCAACCACACTTCGACGACTACAACAAAGGCACTCGTTTTTTTTTTAAAGGCTTTACGTACAAATGCATACAATTGTTGGGGCGACCCAGTTTTATTTCACCATAATGCACCGCGCCGCCATTGAACTTTTCGTGTTTTGACCACGAAGAGACCTTTTATCCGGGCCTTAGTCTACCGCCTCTTTTGCATAAAAATTGATAGAGGACACGTGAATATTGGTACAGCGTTTTCTCGAATATTCGAAATATTCGTGACATTTACTGCAACGCGATTACCATTTTTAAACGTAAAAGTAGTTTTGTCTGTATTCTCTAAGCAAAAATGGTACGAATTTATTGCATAACGTGAACGCTGCTACTAATATTTAAAGAGTTAAAAATTATATGTTAAAATTTAATTATTGAAATTATTTTCAGCCATTTTGATGTCCATGTATCAAATGATCTTGTGTCAATATTATAATTAACGGCGGTTTTTAAAACTTTTAGAAAATAATCACTTTCTTTGAAAATCATGAAATATATTAATAATATGAAATTTTAGATGTATACAACAAGTTCACTACCTGTACATGCGGTAAAAAAATTTGAAACTAAAACATGTGAACCTCGTTATCATACTACATAAGCAATACGGTGATAAGGCTTAAATACGATAATGCAGTGATACCAAATTCATCATCCACAACTTGGTATATCCCTGGTCCTTTGCAACAAAAGATCATTTCAAGACGAAGCATGACTATGCTTGCCGCACACCGATCATAACCACATAGATAGCTACTTGCAAAAGTGCCATGTCCTTTCTTGTTGATTTATATCTATTAATTCAACATAACTACGATTTTAACGTCTGTAAAGTTCCGCACTGTAAATTGAATACACGGGGAAGGATTCTGCCCGTTGTCAGCGGATTAAGTCCGATACAAAAGAGACGCCAAAGGCTAGGAAATAATGTCTCCATCATAATTCTCTGCTTATTTTATAGACAGGTAGTATTACGTCATCTGTCTGCACATCTTACTCTGCAGTATCAACAAAATAAAAGAAGAGCAGCTGCTTATTGTATCGCAGCGGGGCCTTGGTACTCCATTGTTGGGCTTGTCTAAAGAAATATAATAGCGACTTACTTGATCCTGAACGATCACAATGCGTCGTCATTATTTGACGCTTATAGAACCGCGAAGCCTATTTCACTCTATTTCCATCGCTTGTGAAACGCTTAACTCAAAAACAATTGAAGGCTTCAGAACTACAGTTTTATTCAATAAGATAATATACAATTAAAAGAAACACACAATCGTGAAACAGAAGCGTTGATATTTATTAAATTAACTACAACTAAGACATGAATTTTTTAAACATATATAATAGAGTTCCTCAAATCGTCTCTTAGTTTTAAATCTATAATAAATAAATAATCTATTATAAGGCATGTCATTAAATAAAACTTAATATTCAGGAGTTTTTAGTTGCTACAAAAGAGTGGAACCTGGTTTATTGACTTATTTACCAGATTGATATTATACACATGAAAAATAGTTAGATTTCATTTAAAAGAGCAACTGTTGAGTTTCGGGCCGGCTGTTATCAACAGATAAGCTCTCTGAGCCGGTGGTAGCTTACTACTTATAATGTCAAAATAATCGACGATTCAAAAGCGCGTATAAATGCATATTGGAATAAGGAAATTTTGAATTTTAATTTAAATATGGGCAGGTGTAATAAGTAGAGTTTTTTGTAGAGGCACTATAGGGTTGTCAATGTCCACAAAAGGTATTTCGAAAATATTGGAAAATTTAAGTAAAAAATGAAAAATTTAAGTATAAATAATCTATTATCTATAATTAATCTAATTATATCTAATTATATTTTATTTCTTATGTCATTATGTTTTAAAACAGTAACTAAATATGTTTTCTTCGATTTTTTTTCCAAAACTATTGCAACGGTTGGGGACGGGGAGTTTGTGTAAGAAATAATGGGACTTATAACTTTTGTAATTTAGCATTAGCACGCTCTCAAAAAAGAAGTAACTAAAAAGGCCTAGTTATAAGTTACCTTAATAAAATTTATAACTTTATTAGGTCACGTTCTTAAGCAAAACTTAAACAAAAATTAAGGTAACATTGTTTAGATAAATTATTAAATTTAGTTAAATTGTCAAATTTTACATTTTTAACTTTCTTTGCTTGTTAAATGTGTCGTGACTTAATTGAAAATAAAATTATGCGCTTTTCGTTCTAAATGCTCGATTGTGATCATCTAACAACGCATGTAAAACCGACAAAGAATCAAAGTCTGTAGTAAATATGTAGCAAAAAGCTCTCCTTATTAATACTAACATCTTTATCGTTTGATTAAAATCATTATTTATTAGCGGTAAGAAAATAATACGACTAAAATAATCATTCACGTTGAAACTTTCAGCCTATTAAACATAAAGACATAATTTCTTTTGACGTTAATTACGTTTATCTAATATTTCTATACGGAGTTATCGCTATAAGAATAAAGATTTCTCGGGTCCGAAAAGCTAATGAAGTGTGCCGCGAACACTTTACCCGTGTCAAGCTGTCAGGAACACGTCATATTTCTGAGCTTTTTTTATCATTTTTTTTGATGTTCACAACGTCGATTCCAGTATGATTTTGATAACGGTCAAAAATTTTACGTCTAAATCTACACACTGACATCGCTTTTAAAGAACGAATCTACAGTTCACATTGATGACGCAAAAAATATGAAATACGTTTTAGCCTCGACGCCAAATTTACTTCTCGCAAAGATGTAACGATTATCAAGGTAATAATCACGTATCTATATACCATTACCATGGTAGACTTCCTAGTGTGCGGCCCTCTGAGATTGATACAGTGTCGGTCATTTTAATTCTCTAACAGTCAATTGTAACATTACTGCGTTCATCGTAAGATTGTATATAGTTTCGTTAACAAAGATTTTTTTTTAATAAAATAATAAATATTTCAAAGACAGTATAAAAATTATCAATTTGATTGTATATATGTGATTCACTAATCTAAATTGGCAATTGAATTTTGTCAAAATGGCGCCTCTGTTTCGTTAATCATGTCACGAATTATGAATTACAAATCTGCAATCAAATGGACTTTGTTAAGGCTCTATCATATGTAACTTCCTAAAAGAAGACATACATTATACTTATATATAGTTTACAAATAGTTTCGTTTTTTCATAATGTAATGATAGTAGCCACTTTTTGTAGATCACTTTTGTTACCTGAGAAGTTAATATAATTTATAGTTATATAGTTATTAAAAAAATAAATTTAATCTGTTGTATAAAAATGCTTGAATGTATTAGACATAAACATATTATTTTATTAAAAATGACAATTTTATTATTTATAATGAGCTTACGTGAATCCATCTTATATTAAAATGGTAGAAACGCGAAAACTCGTGAATAAAAACTCGGAAAATATAAAAGCATACTTCAGAAAGCGTTCACCTAACCTGTCACATCGTATACAGTGCGAAAAGTTACATAAAAGGGAAGGTGTAAACATAATACTAATTTGTGTGCTGTACGTCGAAACAAATTGTATATTGTGATACGGTGTCGTGGCTTAAGAACATTAGACCTCCAGCGCCGACGGCCCTGTCTCCGATTTCGCAGAAGTGTTTTAAGCGACGCTCTCTGATACCCACACAGCCTTTTGAAGCGTTTTTTTACTTGTCCTTTTAAAAAAAGAACACCGCGTTTCTTCGAAGTGTCATGTTGTGGTGTACGATCGTGTTCTTTAACAGTTCATATTCTTGTGTGTAAATTAAAACGGTTTAGTTTGATATAGACAGTAAAGTGTACTAATTCCTTAAACGAGTTTCTTACACTTGTAACGTTGTTTTCAAATACAAATTTTTATTAATATCTTAATAATTATCATCCTACATCTTAGTAGGCGATCTTGGTCAACCATAACAGTTTCCTCTACCATTTTTTCCAAAACCTCTCTATTTCCGAAACATTGCCGACAACTATAAGCTTCTCCAATTTTTTAGCTCCTCTGTATAATGTGAGAAAGTATGTAAAGATTCTACGCAAGCATACTCTAGTTATGGCTAGAGTCCTTTTTTTTGAGCTCTTTGGAATTAAATTAACAAATCAATGCGCAATGCAGTGCGCTGTCCACGGCATTTATAACATTCGGCGCCACACCACATCTCCAATATTTATGCCATCTATCTTTTTCCTTGTACGAGAGTTAAGCGTTCAGGTTTCTTACGAATACAGAAATATGGTGAAAAAGATATCACAACGCTTCATTTTCACTTGTGCTTTAACTTTTTTTACTGCAGCTTTAGATATTTGCAATAGGTGTTTGAATCTTTATTAGATGATTTACGTACATAAAGGAAAACAAATTAGAAGTCTTGCAGCATGAATGCTTCCTCAATATTCCAGCTCGGTTCACGAACACCAGCTTATCCTTGCTAAACGGATGTTCGCGGATCATAATAATCATTAAAATATTGACTATTGGATATTTCTAAATTATTTTTAGAACCTAATTAAATACACGACGATAAAAAGTAAGCCCATATTCTTATACCGGATAAGGATATCCTTGGTGTAGCATAGAAAATTAAATCAGGATATATAGTGCTTTTAAACTCGGCAAAAGGTTTTCTATTGCATTATTGCGACATTATTGTCTAGTATAGAAAAAAAACTAAGTCTATTCCGTCTACTCTTGAAAGAATATTGTTAAATAATAAAATGTTCTGTGTGTCTACACAGATCATTTTAATAGGATCTTTGAAACGTAAAAAGATAAATTATTAATTTGGTCTCGTGTATTTCGTGGCGAAAAATATGTTGTCAGTTTATAAATAGAATCGGCACTAAACAAAAGTCACATATTTTTTTCTTAATAACAGATAAATGTTAGCATAAAACAGGTTATTACATTTTTTAAATACTAAAGTAAAAATAGCTCGTTTATGTTAATGAGACTGCTCGACAATATCGCCACACAGAATTTTGTTTTAAAATAATTAGATTGAATTGATACTCGGGATGGGATGATGGGATGATAGTTTGGGCGAAAATGATAGTCACCGCTTGAGGTATGTAATCTAGCACTTGTCTATGGACCTTCGATCCATAACATAACATTTTTTGGTATTTTATTGAAGCGATCGCAGAACATGACACGGCTCAGAATTTTGTTATTCAAAATTGTGGCAAGCATCATTGGTATATATAGGACGTATTCGCAAATGGACATTTTGCTAGTGTTGGTTATTAAAATTAAATTTATTTTATAACATTATACCATTATTAAGTTAACCCATAAGTTCGTATGCCACTTTTAGATTAATTGTTATTTAATAAAAACCAGTAAGATATAATACTGAAAAATGATATAACGTAAAAAAATTAAAAATAGGAATAAGTTTACATGGGTACAAAATGTCTGTGGTTATCTGTCGTATGCACAGTATGTGATCGTTCTCCTTTATATTACTCACCCTACCTTTTGATACTTTTGGACTGATTTCTACTTAATTTGTAACTGAGATATGTCGCGGAGGTTTCAGATATTAAAATGAATGCCTCGGACCCTAAAACGGAATGAATGAATGATTTTTTTTGTTGATGTAAGAAACAAGAAAACGGACGGTTAGTGAGAAAATGACGAATTCTGGACAATATTGCCAAAAATGTTATTTGCGCACCGTTTAAAAAAGTAGTCACATGACAACGCATATTTAGACTTATTAACAATTGTTGACGCCCAATACCTATCAATCATAATTAAACTATATTAAATTTGTACGATGAATATAGTATAGCAGTATATCTATTTATTTTCGGTGACGTCAATTACCATTTCAAGCAGGATGATTATCTTCTAAAATCACCTACAAATAATAATGACACTACTCACGATTTCGAACTACAGAATTCTGGGCAGGATTTTGAGAAATGTCTTCATGACTAATGTGTCTTAATTAGTAAATTGATATGGCTTGATGGCCTTCTATGCATTCAACAAATATAAATGAAGCATTTCAAGCAATATCTAGCCGGATCCCTTCGTCGGTGATATTTTGAGGTTTAATATAAAAAAGCTGTATGTCTGTCAGAGGGGATTCTCAGAGTTAAAATTTCGATAAAATTAATATTATTAAGTTGATTTCCCAGTGAGAAATATACTCTTCTAAATCTTTATAAAACTTGACCAATTTCTTTAAAATTGCCTGTTAGTTGATCCTAATTGACTTTGAGTTCTTTTCTTGCGTAACTAAAATTGTATATTTTTAGGTTGATATAATTAAATTTACACTAAAAGGGAGTGAAAAGGATTTAATAAGCAAGTAAATCTTCATTATATATTTAAGCATGGAAGTCTATGTATTGTTTTTAAAAGTAGGGCAACGTTCAGTCTATAACTAAGATTTTTTTGTCTTTGTGATGGTAACCGGATACCACTGTATACAATTGATTATATATGATAAAATGTAACATTAGTAATGATTTTATCTATATCGGGATAATTTGATTATTACATTTTTATATATATACCATAAATTATTATTAATAAGATATAAACACTACTGTTTTTAAACTTAACGATAAAAACATTTATGCATAGAAAAATCTTCACAAAAATGTAATACTTTAGGTTCAATTCCTTAATTATGTGTCTTCCACGAACCATTATCATTCATGATATTTTAATTAGAGTGATTAATATTATAAGCTCGTTGTTGATTTTAATGGTCTGATATTAATTTTCTGAATTATTTAAATTATAGGACACGTTTTAATTTCCTAGCATTTTGTAATACATTTCCTTATTTTATAAACTTGATTGAAATAAGTTATTTTGTTATAGAGTGCTTAAATAAATGACTTGGATGCTAATAAAAACAGACATCTTCATAACACAGAACAAAAAGTAGCCGCAGAACATCATGTACAAAAAACAAGCGTCCAAATTCTGCACGATGCGTAGACCCTGCACCACTACCTGCTACTTTGTGACATCTTGAAATAGGGTTGGCAATACCAATGTAAAATGTATGTCTGTTCGTTTCTTCACTATACAGAGTGGTTAGTTACAGGTGAAAATATTTAAGAGGTGAATATATAGCTCATTTGTCAGGAAAAAGTTTTTTTTTTAATCAACAACTGAAAGTCCACCACCATTCACACGGCAGGGGTCTTTAATTGTTATTTTTTTATTTATTCCCTGTAACACTTTACAGTTTATTTGTAACTGTAGCGTGATACATAATGCAGCAATATAACCTGGAATCATAACTATCATCTTAAATAACCGTTTTATCAAGAATTTGAATTTCGTAATTATTGTATTCGAAAGTTGCACAAACATATTAGCCTAATTAAAATTACTTAATATAAATATTAATGTCGTCTGTAATAATATAGTACTTTCGTTACTAATATTAACGTAATGTCCAAACAAAAAATAACAATTTCTGTTAATTTTGGGTTGCTTTTTTTCTTCATGTACGACTTATTATTATAATAATTTTAGAACATAAATAATTATTTTTGAATTTTTAGGAAAAAGCTTTAAATTAAGTATGTAATCCATATATTTAAAACACTTTTTGAACTAGAATACCATTATGTTAGTCATTATTTCTAAAGCAGTTGATTTTAGATAGAATGTGCCATACATTCACTGACGACAAATAAGCTGTACATTCACTCGTTTACAGCCTTTACAATTATATCATATGCGTTAAGAAAGCAGTGAGTCATCTCTATCCGTCGGTCTAGTCACGTTCAGTAACCAATCAAATTTTTCATAATTAAAAAGTCAAATGACACGGCTACCAGTTTAAGGCGATCTTTCGAATACAATTGTTGTTCGCAACTACTTTATTTTTACACGGGAATCTTGACGCAACGGACATATATGTAATTTTAATTTTTTTCTTACGAAAGATTTGCAAGTGGGGTGTAATTAAAAATTTCATAGCAAACAAAAAAATTAATCGATGAATATAATTATTAAAAGTGATAATAATATTATCTGTTGTTTACTAAAAGTTTGATAAAATGAAACATTTCAAATAAAATTGTTAAAATGATACTTATTGAATATAAATAGCTGGCCAAAATAAACATAATTTAATAAAATACAGTTTACTATATGTCATAGTGTTATCGACTTTAATTATAACCTCCAAAATCGACGAACTGTACAGTTTGTTGACGAAAATAGACACTTATAAAATATTATTATTAAAGAACATTGATATATTAACTATCTTGGAGCATGTAGTTATATTATAAAGAAAAGTTTATACACATTGAGAATATAAGAGAATATATAAGATATTGCCGTCAGTAATCACCTGTATTTACAGGTGACAGCAATATCTTATGTATAAAAAGTATCACAAAATTTTTTTCTTCAGTGTTCTTAAGATATAACATGTTATTTATTTACTTATTAAAATTTAGTAGGTTAATTGCAACGTGTATAGCAAAAACGACAGGAAAAAGTGACAGCCCTAAAAGCTTCATCTGCCACTTGAACGATCGAAAGGTACGACGGCGCGCCGGTATCAGGAAGGAATGTACAGTGGGTGACTTGAACACTTCCTGTCCCTTTCCCTCGTAACCGGTGTCCCTTATGCTAAATTTGTTCGCCATCTCATTCGTACACGCCAACATTTTCAATACTTACCTGCGCAATGATATACATCTGTTCAGTAACAGCATCTTGCTCACACTGGCTGTCCGAAGTGGATTGTTGATATTTCTATCTCTGTCCGACGTCTCGTGAACAGGGGGTAGACGGTGTTGGAACGCGCTTGTGTTGGTGTTCGTTTATTTAGTGAACTTGGAAGCTCGCGTTTGTGTATGTGCGTAGGGTGTCGGTGCAAATGTGTGCGTGAGCTGTAGAGGCGCGACATAGCTTTGCCGTCTCCATGACTTAAAAGTTTTGTACGGAATGGAACCAGCGGGTTAGTTCTGCGCCGGCCGGCACGTTAGACGAACGCGTGTGTAACGCTTCTGCGGAACTTCTTCGTAACTACGAAAATAAACTTGTTTTTCCAAAACAATAATATAAACCCTGTATTTTGCTCGGGTCGTTAGTAGCTGACTGTAAGGAATTAAAGTGATTACGTTAATAGTATAATTTGTGCTGTTTATTATTACTTTTTTTGTGAAACTGCAACGTGTATAGTTCAACGGACTACGGAGGTTGGTCGTCAAACCATTCCCATGTGCTGTAGTGTATCCAACCAAAAGCTCCGACATGAAGTTAAATGATTAACTTGCCTTTGTCTGAATATCGAGATTTCACATTTTGTAATCGTCATAACATATATTGGCTATAAATTGCACTCTGATTTTATGTTTTATGCAACTAATACTCATTACGGTAGTCGAAATAAATAAAAATTTCAACAACTTTAGAAATTAACATATATACTTCTATTTTATTGCAAATTAAGACATGTTTCAAAATATTCACCACGTAATTTAGACTGATTATCCATAAATAAAATAAACCTTATATAAAATGACTAATTTTCATTTCTAAATTGGAATACAAACCGCAAACTTTGTTATTTTCTCTCTATCTCGAAATTTCGAACAGAACATCGGGTTGAACAACCGTAATGTGTGTATAAATAGACACAGATTATATGAAACGTAGACCCCTCGTATAAATCATTAGCCGCCAACGAAAACTTCTTATCTTTGACAACATTACTTAGCGTAAACGTTAGATTTTAATGTAAACAGTGTAACTGTCAATAGCAACTGTTCACGAAATTAAAATTTAGAATTTAATAATTTAAATATTTAGAGTTAAAATATTTTATTTTTTACACTAATAATGGCGTAAAACAATCTACCTAATCAACATTAGTAAAATAAATGAACAATTAATATTCTTGTACATAAACACAGTAGCTTCACAAAAAGATATAATAAGTGAGCTTTTATAATAATTACTAATAAGTTCTTGCATACCATAATTCTATATTCTAATAAAAATATTTTAGCGTAAACTTCCAAAATTTTTTTTGTAAAATAATTTTACACAATATATAAAATCTTTTGATTCTAATAATCGCTTCTTGTTATACTATTAGTTATGTTTGTACTTCTCCACACTTATATTTGCAATTTTACAACAATTATTTCACATTGATGCTAAATTCTTACACACAAATAACTTTCAAGTCCTGTGTCAAAACACACATAAAATTTTATACAATAAGCTTACTGTTCTTATAAAAAATATGATTATAACACAGATGATATACGCATCTCAATAACTCAAGTCAAGACAGTTTGTTTCATTTGACTAATTGTTCAGCAAAAAATTCAAAGGTAACCCAAAATTACTAGCATGCCGTTCATAAAGATACTTTGAAAATATTAAAAAGAATTTTGCAATTTATTATTACATTTATTTTTAAAAAATCTATTGATTAACTTATCAACATAATTATCGTTAACATGCATAGTCAATTATTATAAAAGTTAGATAAATATTTATTTTACCCTAGTATAATACACACAATTACACATGCTAAACAATAAATAAGAAAAAATAGAAATCTGAATTTTAAAAACCTACTCAGAACATAGTAAATATAGTATTATGGTGTTTAATAAAAGTACGATGTCAAAAGTACTTAATTCAAAATGAACTTGCTTTATTTTATATGAGGAAGCGCACTAAATATTTGTAACACGAAGTCCATAAAAACTCCGCGAGATAAACTGGTAAAGTTTACCCCACAGATATCAAAGTGCCCGGAACGCCCCTTTCAATCCGAACAGAGAATTATTCCCATCGCCACGTTGTTATATCTCCTTGTCCAAAACAATTGATATCTCTATTTGTATCAATAATACGGGAGGCAGACGTTTACGTGCATTTCGGACGTGTGTTGAATCTAGTGGCTCCTTCCCCGTCCAACGGATAGCTGAAACTTTTATTGTATATGTTTTATATGAAAGCACTTACATTAAGCCTTATAACAAATTTAATTTGTGTTCTTTTTGAAACTTTCTTTAATTTCGGATAAAGTTATTTTATCTTTTAAATTAATACTTACGTTCAGATGATTTACAGTTAAAGGTCATGATAGTTTTGACACTTAGTGTCAAAAGGTATAGACGAGTACTGTTTTAGTATTACTAACTATATAACAACCAAACACTATATTTAAAACGAACATTTATTTACTAAAATTTAAATTAATTGTGTCTTAATTGCAGAAAACTCTAATGTAATTTATTATCAAATATCTAATCAATCAATCAAAATATGTATGCTCAAAGTATACTAACTAATAAAGTAACTAACGTTATTTGATTCCAATTTTAAAATTTTTATTCAATATAGGACGGATTAAGTCTCTTAGAAAAAATATGTCTACCTCCATTTTTGATAATAAATTTCTAAGGCCTAAGAAGAACAAGCGAAAACTATTTAGCTAGACTAAGTATTTGAAGTAATAAATGGGAAATTACCTATTTAAGTATCATTGAAATGACTTAAACCAGCCTGAAGAAATCTAAAAAAGAAGTCGAAGGAATTTTTTAATTTATATTTGACTCTGTAATCGTTCATGTGATATATGTCTTAAAAAAATATAAACAATAAAATTATAAATGGTCTGGAGGCAAAAAAATCTTTTAGTGCTATCTTCTATAAAGTCATTTAGAGTGCAGTAATATCAGAACAGAAAATTTCTTTAACATTTTTTTAAAACCTAACACAAGGAGCTTTATAAATATTATCTGGGATCTTATTGAATTAAACTCTATAAAGTCCAGACTTAGGTATTTTGATTTTGATAAAATTTTCATAACATCATCAAAGACTAAAAATATTTGTAAGTGAAATGATTAGTCTAAAGCTATAATCCTCATTACAAAAGATCGTATAACTACAATCAAAATTTGGGTATAATTTATTGTTAGTCATAACAGATTCCGCATTTTACACATTTTCATTAACAATTAATAAGAAACATTACTTACTAATTAAAAACCACGCACATTAAATGGCATAATTTATAGTTAGAAAAACAATCAACCCCTTACAAAATTCATTTCAAAAATATAAAGGAGTGATTGCTCGCCCAATCCAGTCTCGAGAACAACACTGCTTAATTAATTGCTAACAAATCGTAAGCCTCCGTACCTTTGTCGCCGCATCTCCATTCTACGCAGCTTTATCATTGTTGATTGTAGTTATACCAAATAGTTTTCAGGTGAATCCCTTTGAATCGTTTGCAGAGCGTTTCTCGGGGTTGTGGTCGAGGAACCAATAGCGCCGTTAGTAGCATTTAATTGGTTTTGTGCTCAAGAAACTAATTAGACTTGAGGTTTACTCAACCGAACGGTATTAATAACTAATCGTGTGCAAACAGTCGCAAAGAATACGCTTTTAATAACAAAGTATATAACGAGTACTTTTTTAGAACTAAGATTCATAAATTTATTCATAATTTTATTCACATAGGATCAATTACAGTAATCACAGGTTTACAGCATGGCAGAATGCTAAAAGATCGCCATTTGATAAAAACTAAAATCAGATTCAACACCCCTATGATGGCATCCTTCAGCATAAGCTTCGAGGGTTCCAAACGCACCCTGATCTCGAATATCTAACACCAAACTCAGCGATGGTTTTTTTTTTCACTTTTACAATATCCTTAGTATAACAGTAATTCTAGCATTATCATTTAAAATCCTTTACACTACAGTAGGATTTTCTAGTAAGTTTTTGTTTAATGTACTAGTTAAATTTATTATATGATTATTAAGAGATATTATATGTGATTGAATTATATTGTACCTATATAATTAGAGTATCACACTTCCTCAACCTTACGATTTAATGTTGTCAAAATATCCATTACAAATGGAGCCTAAGATAATATTTTCATCTGCAATAAGTTGGCAACACCTTTTCAATTATAAATATCTGATATAGTTAGAAGTTATAACTTCCGCTATTGTTTTGTACCCAATTTAATAGAGATATTATTTCTATTTGGGCCCCGCGCTACTATCTGGCCTAACAATATTTATTCAGTTCCCTTGCTAAGAAGCTTACAATTCGCTACTATTACAGTATTGTACTAATTCAAAATGAATTTTCAAAGACCGTACCGTATCTCTTTTGGACAGCCAATTTATCTACATAGATTAGAAAAGAATTAGAAATTTCCTGAGCGAAATTCGTTATTTTAATTTAAAAGACATTAAAAAGTTTTTTGTCTTCGTTATTACTTACATGCAGTGTGATCGGTTATAGGTATAAAAACTTTAAGTGGATGAATGTATAGCTAGCTCATTTGCTGTCAATCAATATACAGTACGCCATATACAAAAATAAGTGGTTAACTGTAACATATAAAAGAAATAATGATAATATACTAAAAAAGTGATTTTTTGTTTACAATTCTGACTACTAGATTTTAAAATTTATTACTGTTTACTCTCTGTCTCTGCAGACTTTGTAATACCAGCTATTGGCTTGTCACATTCCTGTATATTATATATATATTCAGAGTGATCACTTTATACAGATTGAAAATAGGAGTAACAAAGGTATACTTTTTGCTGAAAAACGAGCTAGAAATTCACCCCCTAAAAACTTTCGCACCTATAACTTATCACACTGAATACGTTATAAGGGACTTTTTTAATGAAAATCGTAAATACAAGACTCTATGAACGTGAAAAAACGTTGAAAATAATAATTAACAACCTCGTGTTTTTTTTACAAAACTTGGTTAACAACATAAAAATTCTAAGCTCGTTTAAAATGAAAGAACCTCATGAAAGGTTGACAATGTGAAATATCCAGCATTCATTTAAAGCCGCGAACATAGAAGTCATACGGGAGAAAAAAAAATGTTAAACACAGTAATGGCACATTGCAAATTCTTTGTATGTTTTAAATGGAAGTGAAAATATTTTAGAAAGTTTTCCTCAATTTAAAAGTCACCTTTGTTAGTTTAAAAATATATTGCCTATAAGCTTCCTATATTTTATTCGACTATAGTATGTCACTACAATAACGTGGTTACAAATTACCGAAAAAAATATTTTGTTATTTAGATATTCGTAAGTTCTTTAGGCATTAAATTTTTAAAGTACAGAGAACCATTTATCAAGGAACGTTTGTGTACTTATGGTTACCACGTTTAAGTGCCTTTATAGAAGAAAGCACACCTTGGGAATAATCTGTTCATTTCCAGGTTATTTCAATGTATCAATAAACACAGTGTAATCTTACTTTATTTTTAAAAAAAAGCACTTAAATAAGTTCCGCTTCTTTCGTTCTGTTCTTCTTAAGTCATTTCATCCAAGCAGTTGATAAACTTAACTTGGTTTCATCAAAAGATGTCCAAATCATCAAAAGATCATCAAAAGAATCCATCGATGATGATGATAATAATAATAATGATGGTCAAAAATTTTTTGAATTTGAATATATATATGGGGTTCATCAATTCTGCAATGATGGCCTATTACCCTACAACAATGTATTGCTATTCAAGATTTTAAAATCAAGAAAACTCTGCCTACATCGTAGGTGCATATCGCGTAGAAAAGAACGTCTCCTTCCCTTAACCACGTAATTTCACTAATTGTGATGTCTTTCAAACAAAACAGTAGCAAATATAAAGGCACTAATGCTTAGCGACAAATTAGCAATGCAATATGATTCCCTTCTAAACGGTCTCGTGAATAAATAAATAAACCATCCACCAGTAGACATTAGGGTTAATATTTATAACATCGTTAATATTAAATAATATTCACAAAGAGTTTAAGTATGGCAATAGCAAATAAAATATGTAAGATGTCTCTGAAAACAATTCAAAAGATGTTACATATCTTAATCGTCATTAGGCTTAGATCCTTTCTATGAGAAAAGGCCGTGTACCACCAGAGGACATTACATAGTAACAAGTTAAAGCGTAATACCAATTTAATAATTATGTTAAAAAAGACTAGTTTTTACATGTTTTTGCCTCTATACTGTTAGTCAAGATCCTTCATATACGACACAGTCTATCGAAGCCAACACGCCGTGCCTCATTACGTTAGTCTTGTATAATTTGCTTACCGTAGATGTGACGGCAGATATTTTTATGTGGTTTAATGGCGTGACATGGATACGCGGTGCGGAGGAAACATCAAGTATTGTGTTACGGGCTCAGCGGTCTTTATCGACGCAAAATTTCATTATACTCATACCCCCGTTCCACCCACCATTCAATTGGAACACCTTCATACAATTGGAAGGGCTGCCTCAATGGGTTGTCGGATGAAATTTCTTAACATTCTTCGTCCATAATGAGCGAAGCCTGTCGTACAATGGGCAGCAGTAACGGTGTAATTGTGAAATGAAACGAGATCGACAGATATGAAGAGAGATTAAAAGGCGCTTAATGAAGTCGTATAAAGTAATGTTGCACGAATTCTTAAGATTTAACGAAATAATTTTAAACTTTTTACGCTTAAATTTCTCTCGAAGCGGCGAGGGAAATACGAAACTTTATAGCCAATTACATAGCCAACAAAATTCTTGAGAAGAAAGAATTTTAAATGCTTGTTCTACTTACAAACAATTTATATCTAAACTAAATTAGCAACTGTCAAATTTGTTTTTGAAACTAATTCATATTCTTTAATTTTTTACACACAGTCGGTAATAACTCTCAGCTTCCATGTCGTAACGAATAAAAACTAGTTATTTGGTAGCGAATCGGTAATGAAGACACCATTACGAAACCGGTTCAAATATCTGTCCGAGCAGGCTCGAGGGAGATTTTTACTGCCATACAATTTTCTGAGAAATTGTGATAAAATAGCGAGATAAGATTCCGTCACAGTTGTGGAAAAAATCAATATGATCGGTATTTTAACGCAGGTTTCATTAAATATAGATATAGATATACATTAGTAATTATGATTACAAAATTTTATTTTGTGACATACAGTCTTAGATATCACCTGTACACCGGTTTCTTCTGTCAAATAGAAATGCTTGAGCTTGTTTCGATTTCATAGTCAGTAAAATTGCTGATTTATGTATAATTTTTTTCCAAGTTTTTGTTTTGTTTTTATGAATTAACTATAGAATTTTTTTCTTCGTATGAATCAAAACAAGTGGCATGTGATTATAGTTTAAGGCTCCCAAAATTGAGAGATAGTAACAACAATATGAGATTTATATTCTTTAAAAAAAAACATATAGCCTCGCAGAGTTTCTTCGACTCTTTCTTCTCAGGTCTCATGCATTTAACATCTGGTCATGTAGACGACTCATTTTGTTCCATGTTGAATAAAGAATATTTGATTTTGTATACACACAACACAATAGGTAAAAAATACAATACTGTTCGCTAATATCTGCATTAGATCAGAATTGTTTCGCAGATACACCTGCCTCCATAGTTAAAGACGACAGTGTTAATTTGTTAATATAAAGAACTTTACACAAAAATAAAAATTATCACATAACAGAAAAATAAAGTTGTGTTTGATCGTTTATTCTAAAAAAACTTTAATCAACGACGTGATAATTATTTATATTTACTTGTATACGGTGTTACGTACTTATGTTTTATTAGCATAAAACCCATCATTACTCATTTTTTTTAAATAAATATTAGGTGTCAAAACAATCCCGCAGGATTCGCGTGAAATACAAAGGACTGTATACCCTCAGATATATCCTTTAAGTAACATAGGAAAGGGGAGATTTAAAATATTTATTTACTCGGAAGGATTTGCCGTCAATTGAACAAAAATCGCTCGAGCGATAAAACCGACATCATTAATCATTTGAAATAAATTTTCAAACCCCCACATAACATAGATAGAAAACATCACATTGAAAAAACATTTTAATTTACTTGTTATCACTTTATTACATATACATAAAACATTAAGCTACATGTATATATGTAGTAGTTTAGTATATTATACATTAAACTAGTACTTATGAATCAAGGATTCTCCTTTTTAAATTTTTTACAATGTCATTACTTAAAAGGATTCAAAAGTAAGCATACTTCTTATATACTTTATAAATATTTAATCGAATAACGCATGACATTATTAGTAAGAAAATATAAAATAAAAAAATTGTTTAAAAAATATTTTGCACATATGGTTTACATAGATAGCCACAGCTCTCAACCCCTTTCTAAATCCCTTTTTTGAGGCTTATCTATTTAATTCATCTCCGGACTCTTTCACGACGCGATCCCTGACCGCATTCAGGCGAAGATATCGGTCACATGACGGAGGCCCGTCCTAAAGATTGGAGTTAAATTTACCAGAAGACGTTTATTTATTCGCTGATACCCGCGATAATAATCTCTAAGGGTAACTGGATAACGATGAATGATTATTTACTTGGATGTTTTAATGGATTATACTTTGCTTAAAGGAAATATGAACGTGGGCGTTTATTTAACGGTTCATATATTTTACAAAAGCTAAGTAATATATAACTTTATCCAACACTGCATTACTTTTTATAACTTTTATATTTTATTCGTAACTCCCCTAATGTTTTAGCTTAAAATCAACGAAGTTTTTTGGAGTGTTAAATAATCTCGCATATAGTGGGAAAGTCTATTGAAGACAATATATCAAAATTGAAAAGTACAACATGCGGCAAGCCCTGTTGCATATTGCCATGCGGTCCATTATACGAGGTGTGCAAAATGCCATCAACGGCTTGTGTAATGGTCTTCGCAACCATTAACCGACCCCATAGCATCGAACTTTTTTAATGTAAACTCCAAACCACTGTTATCATTTTATTACACTGTATGTTGATGTTTTTTATCTTCACCATTATATCCCTTATTGGTTTTATTGTATTCGTAACAATTGCGTCATTCGCTTTCACATTTCGCGTCGTGATAAATCGTATCGGTGGAATTAAATATCTACTTGTGTGTTTGATTTATTGACGTAGTTTAGTTGCTCAATAATAAAATTTTAACAATAAATGTTTTTATCGTCTTAAAGGCAAATCATAAATCTTTATGCGTGCATATCTTCTTTATATATTATAATGAAACATGTCTTAAAATTTAATAAAATAATATTAGTTATCCCAAATAAATATTAACATTTGTTAATAAACGCAATTTCTTTTATTATTTGTTACATGTATGTGTTATACATATGACGTTTTCTTTCCGGTTAATTAACTATTATATTACACTACGTAAATCATCTGTCTTTTGATAGATTATCTTGTTTTATGTCTTTACAGGGACCTGTAACAAAATTACCTAAAAGGATTTTAATCAAAATCATTCAATGCCGTAAAGGCCGTCGGAGTTTTTGGTTGATATTCAGCATTTATTTAAAAGATTTTTTTCCACAAAAACTGATGACAATATTTTTTTTTCAGATAATTAGGAGATGACTAAAAATTAAAACGTTAAAGTGTAAAAAGTTATAGTTTGTGGTTTAAATACAATAACAAAGATGTGCGATTCTCGGACTTTGAGCTTTTCAGCTGTTGTGATTCGGTGGTATATTTTCATGTTAGTCGGATTAAACTGGCAAGTTCATTCACAAGCACTACAGCAGACTTCTGAAGTTGATAGTTCCTATAATTTCTATTATGAACAACCGTGTTGTACCGGCCCTGTTACTAAAAGCAAATACCACGTCAGACATAAGCGAGGTAAGACCAATATTTCTCTTATTAATATTAAATCAACTACTTTTAATAATTCCTTCACGATATCTAAACTTATTTAACATTAAAGCTTTTATTAAAATAATCATTTAATGTCTTAATTTAATAGTGTTTTAATTGATATTGAGACAGATTAAAATGCGATAACTTAGTTAATCCAATCAAAATAATGTTTGTTAATGACAACTGCTAGATTATACATTCAGATATCTTCCGAGACTTGTACGCGTTGTTCCGGAAAGACGCGTTTCGAAGTCATGATTCATCATTCATGATAATACTGAATACCTCAAAACCTCACACATCCGTTTTTGGTTGTGTTTGCATATATGCACAAGTGTGTGTAAAAGTGTTTATGTGTAAGTTCTAAACACTATCACTAACACATTCACACAACGTATTCAAGGGTAACGTGCGAGATAGGCATAATAAATCTTACAAGAGTAAAAGAGACGGAATCATTCCATTGTTTCATTGCCCCCGCTGCAATGAAGAGACAATATAATACAGTTGGAGTTAATGTTACACTTCAAAAATTTGCAATACGACGACAATGTTTGTAAATATTCAGTTTTTTTCTTTATAACCTTTAATACAGATTTGTATAACAACATCAATATAAAAGGGAAAATTAACAAACTTCTATTATTATGCATGGAAACGTTAGAGACGATGATAATATAAAGCTTTTTTTTTTGTGGTATTAACACAATAATACAGAGCCCTAAAGAAGACCACAAAACGAAATAATGTCGAATTCTAAGCCCAACAATCTAAATATAATTTTCACTATAATTGTATATATTTAAATACAACAACCAAAATAAATAGTGGATTAGCGAAATTGAAAACCTAATATACGTACAAGTAGCTTTTGTTATTATCTAAATATTATACGCGTGTAAATTATAACGTTAATTATATTACAGATGAAAAATATTACACAACAATTTTAGCTTTAACCACGCTAGTGGATAGTGGACGTTTCGGTCATCTAGCCACAATATTAATGCGCAATTTACCGCTCCCATTAAACATTGTGGCTTTAAACAGTTCGCCGAGAGCTTAATGAATGCGGAAACTTGAATCATTAAGCCTCGTCACACTTAATGAAAATCCACTGGGCGAGCACACGCATTACCTGATCGAATTGGTCAAGGTTCTATCCGATGTTATCCGTCTCGAAGCTCATTCAGCTCGTGTAGATCTAAATTAGAAGTTATATCATTTACTCTTTATATTTCAAAATCGTTAAAATAAATATTAACTGAAAATCTAATAATTATTTTTTTTTTTGTTATTGACATATAGAATATCAGTTAATCTATAACAAACCCGATCCAAAAATCTATGATTTCAGAAATAATATATTACTTAATGATATAATAGTAAAATAAGCGTTTTAAAATCGATTTACTGTGTATTAAAATTAACAAGTGTTTAATATATGCTACAGATTTTGTACTTCCACAAAGTATTCACCTGCCGTATTCCAATAAAAAATACATCATGTTTGAGAGATGTTACTTAGTGCAGAGTGATTAGAAATAGGTGTAAAAGCTTCAAAACATTTTGCTGATAAGTTAGCATGACATTGCAGTGACATTTACTTTTTAAAAGCTTTCACATCTATACACAGTCATCCGCTTCTGTATGTATACTAATAAATAATATAATTTAATGCTAATTCAAATAAATATATTACGATTTTGAATATACGATTATTTTAACACCATAATCAGTTAGCTACCACAATGCAAGTGAGACTTGAAAACCTATCTCAGAGAGACAAACATTGATATCAAAACTGTGCTCCAGATATTTCAATTGCTATCCCATTATCGTTACCGGTAGGGCATGTCCAGGAATAATACCGAAAGTCGTCAGACACGACTCCAGTCACATTGCGGTGACGGACAATGCGTGGAACGTCCTATTAACAGAAAATATGCATGTAATTTGGGCTACGCTAGATTTGTTTAATTATAATAATTAAACTTATTTGACGTGTGAAATCACTATCATTGAACTATCGCTAATTCGTCCATGTATAATATCTTTTTAGCGAAATTTCCGTCGCTACTAAGGAATCTTAATAGGACTTGTTACTGTCATCTTGTTATGTAATATAAAACATTGGAATTTTTTTTAAAAAATCACTTTATTTCTATCAAAGTGCAGTGATGTACGAAATTCTTATTACTTTTCAAATTTAAAATGATAAAAAATTGTTTCTTTGTTTGAGGTTAATGTTCTTGGCAGAAGGCAACCGGGCAAATAGTACTCACTAGCTTATCATTTTAATATCAACAAAATGTCTTATATTAACTGTCGGAGTTGATTAATAGTCGCCTGTAAGCTAACCGTTTGCTGCTAGCGAATAATGTTTGTATGATCCACAAGTGTTTCTCTTATATCTGGGTAAACCACATATTCACAGTTATATCTCCCAAAAAACAAGAATCTTCATATTGTCTCATATATGCTTCATAATTATACGTAAAGGTATATACATAAAAGATCTTTATTTTATGCAACTATTAAGTTAAAAATCACATAAACAATATTTTAACAGAGGTCTTTCGTGTTTTTCGTGATATTTAATAGTATTCCAATATGACTCGAAATTTATAATTGTTTTCCTGTACTAAATCACATATTTTTTTTAATAAATCTCTATTTTGCCAAAATGTTTGTATCTTTAAATAACATACAAATAGACAGCTGTTTTATTATAACGTTAAATGTAGTGTGTTTATATACACAAAAGAAGAACTTATCCTTAACAAATAATAAACATTTCATGAATGCAGTATAGAGTATAGAATGTATAAGGGATACATGTATCCCTCTTAACATGGAATATAAAATCAGGGGTGCACGGTTCAACTGAAACGTCATCCGAAGTGTCAATCACGAAGGTTTCCGAATAGCAAAACCGATTATCGGGCATATTAAGTCGGTTATTGTTATCGACAGCGGCTTTCCGTCCAACCGACCGTGAAGTAGATTAGGGACATCATAATATGCCATATTTTTGCCGTCAGCTGCACGCATCGCATGCACGCCTTCTAAAACGCTTAATTTTTTGCAGTCCTTATTAAATTCCGCTTTCAAGTCACGCTAGTAAAATTCATACCTACCGTCGTAACGATACATTTATGGCACCGAATGGGGCAGCTGTAAAACTTAAGTTAATTGCAAGAGTTTTAGCATTGAATAGGTTAAAGGGTCGGGTTAAAGGGACGAATAACTTAAGGAGAATTCTTTGCTAGAGTAAGCAAGAGGTTGGACAAACATTGGGTCCAGTTTGTTATTAACGGAGGTACTGTTTAGCCAGAGTTGCTCGTAGTGTGCGTGCATTAAAAACCTTTTGAATATTCCCTTCAATAAAACGTTGTCTATAGTCTTTATTACTACATGTCCGGCATTATTATTTCGGTTATGAAAGTATTCATGATAAACCTGTTTGTAATGAGAGAACACTGAGAACAATACATATTCGTGAATAATCTGCAGATAAAAAACAAACCGTATAACTCGCTATTAAGAATTAAATTTAAAAGATTCTTGCTTTTTTTATTAATATTGTTTATTATATCTACTATACTACAAAAAAAAAACCATGACACGTTGTTCTTTATTTAGGACTAGTCTTTGCAATAATAAGATGCGGTGTTATTAAAAATATTAGAACAAATGTTACTAAATCAATACTAAATATAGGACCAAAGGTAAATATTTTATACTATGCTTGGATTCAAAACCCGTGCGACCGAGAAATGTGTCTGAATCAGAGGCAAATGTCCGTGCTAGTGGTGAACAAACAAAAAAATGTACACAACGATTTGAAAGAAGGAGCGCACTCAGCCAGGCAAAAGTGAAAAGGGTAAAAAAGAAACACACAATAAGCGAAGGAGCCAGCCGCACAACGTCCGGCGCAGTCAAAACTTGAACGCGAGTCTCTTTGACTAGTGACCATGTCTCATTTGAGCCCAATTCACTGTTTGTCTCTGTTAGATGTTCTTTATTGCTCTTTTATATTATAAGACTATTTATCTAAAATATTATACGCTTCATATTAATCTATCCATATAAATAAAAATAACCATGAAGTTTATAGCTAAGATCTAAACTCGGCAATGAATTGATCAATATGGTTAATTTATTTTTTAAATCTTCGTTAAGTTAGGACGATTCTTACCGAAAATATAAAAAACATAAATATCACTTTTCTTATCGCGTATAAAACATAAAGTTAATCAAAACACCCGTCTTAAACTATCAAACATTTTGCGTTAATTAAAGACTAAATAAGGCAATACGATATTTTTAAAGCAAAAATTTTGATGTACCTTAAAATGTTACAATGAAAATTTAATAATATTACAGCTAAAGTTTTGCAAGAATTTAAACTAAAAAAACTAATAATAGTAATTGTTTTGTAATGATGAAGATTATAAGTTTATAAATAAAGTTAAACGTTTTATTTGTTTAATTATTCTATTGGACTACGACATGTAATAATTTTTGATATTGCGAAAATCATCTGGGCAGTTCGTCACTAAAAAATAACTATGATTTGATTTTAGAATAACGATGAACTTAGCTATTACAATGTTTTAAATAATAACCTTATCTTGTTTCTATTTTGACTTCTAGTTTAGATTATTTCTGCAGTATTTACTGGCATAAATTGTAATTGAAATATATAATATATCAATGCTAAATTTATAGATTATTTTATCAGTATGTAAAATTTATGTATAATGTATCTCTAGATTTTTTTTGTTCATAATGTCTACCCTATAATTTGTTGTTTCACGTTTTTTCAACTGCCTAATTCAAACATCACGTTAATATAATTCTAATCGAAGGAGCACGTCTTTGATGTCCCGGTGGGAGATGACATTACTTATTTTATCGTCCGTTGTACCACAAAACATTTTGTTAGAAATTTGGTCACGTAACAGGAAGGCAAAGGGTGTCCCATATCGTATCTTCGGAACATTGCGATTGTCCATTGTATTCTCACGAGACAAAGGGTTAAGGACGCGCAAAGGTAGGTAACCTTCGTCAAATGCTTTAGCAAACGTTTTGGTATTTGTGGTTGATCGACCCGTTTCTCTAAATAGCATTTGAATAAATTTAACTGTAATACTACGCTGCTATCAGAAAGCGGTGTTCGAATGTTTTTGTGCTTTCTAAAATGTGTTTTGTTATTTTTCAACAAAGTGCATTTAAACATTAAAACAAGCTACTAAAGGAATTGAACAAAAATGCTTTAGCCACTTAAAATCGGACAGCCCGAAAGTATACAGGGAGAGGATTTAGCGCACTCTCAAAGGTTAAACGTGCGCAAGCCGGCGGTCTGTTCAACAAATAATACATTGGCTTATTCTTTTGCCTTTGAAATCCACTGGTCCAAAATATAGTTATGCAAATGTTGCTTCAGCTCTTTCTAAAAGAGTAAGGTGAATCTGCGTTGTAAATTACACTTTGGTTTCTGTATCCACAAAGCTTTTAATATTAAACCAGTAAACGAATTTCATTTGAGCAATAATCGGTAACTGCATAAGTGCATTTGCAATTATATATCACAACTGGATGTGTTTTCACCTTAACATACTGGGTGATTGGTTATAAGTGTAAAAGCTATAAATAGGTGAATGTAGCTCATTTGCCAGCAAAAATCTTTAAACCTATTACATCTGTTTTAATCATCTTATATAAAGTGATCACTCTGAAACAATTCAAAGGCGATAAACCTATAACTTCTGGAAGTAAAAAGTATAGCAGTATGAAGATGAGACAGTAGAAGTACAGCAGAGATAGACAGTAAATGGTAATTAATTTTGATGTTTTTATCCGAATTTTTAAAACGCTTTTTATAACTAAATTATTGCTGCTCTATTTATTTATGCAACAATTGATTTTTTATAACGACCATACTTGAATTGGCAGCAAATACTAATTATTAAAAAGTTGATTATTTAATAATTTACATGTCGGTATTAAGCTTGGCGTGTATAAGCCAGAAATATGTTCTCTTTTTAAAAGCTATTTGCGTTATTGCATTCTCCGAATATTTCGTTTGTAACAAATATAAAAATGTAAACCAATTAACCGCTATGCACTTTACATTTTTGACTCCGTAATATTTTTGAATGAAATCGTTTCAGAGGAAGTATTTTGATGTGAGTAGAGCGATAGTGTGGACCAGCTCGCGGGGAAACAATGCGTGCATTGTAACCAGCCAACATTCCATTAAAATAAACTAACTACTACGTACAAAAATTATGTGTGAATTTATTTGGAACTGCAGCGCGAAATGCAAAATGTAATACACGAATTATGCAGTCGATGTCTAGGCGTAAAATTTACATTGAAACTACCTGTTTATAATCATGTTACAGTTTCATGTTCTCTTCTCTCTTCTATAACGTACAATATATCAAGTATCCCTATATGGTAAAATAGCTATGCAGTATAAAGAGATTATTTAAATTCTATAAGTTTAGCTAGCTTTTCCTGTTCATATATTTTTAACATTATATACTTTCCGAACATTTTATTAAATATTAAACTTTACTTTGATCTTTGAACTTTTAAGTTTATATATAAAATACAATTATTTTAAAAATCACATATTGTTTTTAAATTATGATTATTTAACTAAACGTTAAATATTATTGTCCAATTTCTCTAATCAAATGTTTTTTTTTTCAATATTTTGTTTGTTTGAAGTTTAATCTAATATGACTACTGTTTGTCATAAATATTCGTTTTAATTATTTAGTAAAACAGTACGGAATTAATTATATTTAAGGAGTTCTTTGATTTTCGTGAATATAAGTCATGAAATAAAACTAATCTTTGACCGCTAACGACGCGGCATCTAATTTAAGAAGATAGCAGTGTACTTTGATCAACTTTAGAATATATAACTCAAATGTCATTAAATCTAAAACTGAACATAAGCAAGCAAGCACTCATGTAATCATGATCTTATTCTATGTAGATACTGTTCATGCTCATAGAGCGAAGGAGAAGGCAATGATCTGCGGGGATTGGCAAGTTGGCAGTTTTCTGGCCACATAGCAGCGTATAACGGATGATAACAAGAGCTCTAAGATTCTGTAATGAAGACCACAGACAAGGTGTACAGATGACCTGGTTAAGTTCGTGGTAAAACAGATGCAAGCCACTGCCTACCGATCTTATTGTTAATATGTCGAGGAGGTATATGTTCAGCAGTGCCTGCGTAGATCAGAACAACAAAAATAATTAACGAGAAAACCAATTAAAGATGTCTAGAGACTATGAACCATACTACATATGGACATCCAACAACTCAATCCTACCCGTGATCGTTGGCGGCAAAACACTGCAAACAAGAAAAAAACGAAAATAAAATTAAACCGTGATAATGACGTAAAAAATTAGTTTTATAAAATTTTATTAGTCTTAGCTAATCGTGTTCTGTCAAAACCGAAATACGATATGGCATATCGAAATTTCGCAATTAAAATATAAACACTACATTAATTGATTCAAAATTTGATTCATTATACAAACCCAACAATCACACAGCGCTTCGGGCGAAATTGTGCCGATAACCTCAGTTTACGTGACATGCTGTTGTGAATTAATTAATTATATTATTTTAATTTTACTCTGATAAACTTAAATGTATTATAGAGTGCAATTTGTCAATCGCTTTATTGATACTGTATACGTGACAAGGCGATCGTTGCTATTGTTTTTGCAATAATTTATAGATTTTAACTGATTTATGTCTGAATGTATGATAAACATTAATAAAAATATAATGCCGGTGTTGATCGGGGCATATATTTCCGTTTGTAAAGCCCTTATAAAAATAAACACTTATTTAACTTAATGTAAAGATTTTTTGTAACTATTTACTTTAATAACATCGTTCATAGTGTTACAGCAAAGATAATTAAATTAAACTATTGCATCTTAGGCGAAAACTTTGGCATTTTAGTTCCAAAGTTTATATATATGTTCTTAATTTGTTACTCCCTGCATTTAAATTTTACACGTATATCATTAAAGAATTTGTTTAAATAACTCTTTTGTAGATTACAGAGAGGATAGACAAAGCTTTGTAGTGATGATCGAAATTAGTTTCGTTAATTTTTAAGCTAATTTTCTGTTATGAATTTTCAGCAAACGATAAAACCATCCTTTACATAAACTAGGAAATGCTAATAAAAATTTAAAATAAAAGCAAGGTTTTCATAAATTAACATACACGTTAAAAACTTTAAAGATTCGAATTAGCAAACAGGAAAACAAAGTTTAACGCAATCGTTTGCCTTAAACACATTCGAGTCGCTTTCAGCTTTTATATACCGCTTTGACTCATTTACGTACTTTATATTTTGCACTGGGATTATGAAACAAAGCATTAAAACCATGCAATGTAAATGTTTTATAATCTGCATGAATTTTATTGTTCACTTATAAAAAAATATTTAAAATATGATGTGATAATGGCGCAGTATCTATGTTATTTTCACATATAAAGTATGAATTTGTCAGTTATTACTTATACCCCTTATTGACTCACAAAATTGTTGGTATTTAGGCCCCATATCAGAAGGAAAGTGTGTACGCTTTAACACGTTGTTCTGGATTTGTAGATGTCATATGATGTCATCTCTGTGATGTCATCTCTGTGATATTCGGCTATTTTGCGGTCTCCTTTTTTTGTTTTTATTCACCGATTTCGCACGTTGTATTTGCACAAATATTTACACAAATGGTGCCCATATCGGGGATTAAATCTGAAATCTCCATGCACCATGTTAAATCACAATCAAAATAAATTAATTACTCTTAGTACACAGCTGCTATAAAAATAATGCAAATACGTAATACGTATATGTAAAAGTCTGAATACAATCTATAAAAATTACTAAATTATTAACTGAACCATAAAGAAAATATTTTTTTTGTAAAAATACAATTTCTCCACTGTTTAATTTATTGTTATCTTTATGAACCCTGGGGAATATACGGTGCGATTAGTAAAAGGAGTAAAAAAGTGAATGTAAAGCTGATTTGTCAAGAAATTTTAAAGCTTTTACACCTATTTTTATCCCCCTGAATAAAGTGATAACTCTGAATTATGTCATATTAACTTTATATATTGGAACATAAATTAAATAATAATTATTTCTAAGTAATATTCCAATTTTTCATAAATCCGCCTTTTCTCACTATATTAAAGATTACCTTACATTATTTGTAATTTGTAAGGTCATTGACTTTTAGCTATGGTATACCGAATATTAATTAATAGCAAATGAGCTATACATTCACTACTTTAAAGATATTGCACCTATTTGTAATAATCATGTAAGCCAAATCTATTTTATTTAGTTTAGAAAACGATAAATATTATCAATTGTTACTCTACTTGGTTTACGATAGTGTAACACACTAATATGTCGATGTTTTGATATTTGGTAAAAGTAATACTGTTTCTTTAAATGCTCAAAGAAAAACATCAGCTAAAAATGCAACTGTGAAGGCTTTAATCGATCGACATAAAGACTATACATCGTTCATTAGTGAGTATATTGTCCTTTAGTAAGAGGTTGTCTTTTCTATAGAACACAAAGAAAAATAGCCAATCATCGATCCAAACTTGGAAATGCTAGTCGTTATTTGAGGTTTTAAAATGGTTGCTCTGTGTAGCTTTGTTTAGCGCTAATCCGGAGTTGAACAAAATGGCCGACCACATTTCGTAATCTATTATGTGAATATATATCTATTTCAAAAATTTATTGTATAATAAACCGAAAAATCTATCCATCAATTTGTTTTTTAGTTATTTAATAAACAGTCACTTTATTAAATCTTTCATGAAATTTAAACTATACAAATTATCTAACACAAGGAAAATAATTCACTAAGGATAATTTAAACGTTGAGTTCATTATGCTAACACTGTTCAACAAAGTACAGCTTTTATCGCGTATATCATCTTCTTTATAGGCCTCGTAACTTTACACCGGAAGCAATCTATGCATAAAACTTGAATATTAGGCACGAAATATAATACGTTAAGTTTAAGATAGAGCTTAGTAAATCATTAAAGTATATAGAGCCTTAAAATAAAGTATATATATGCAGTTTATTTCCAAATTTTAGTCGCACTTTACGATCTCCAAATGAACGTGGTGAAGCAGAATTGAGTTTGAGGGAGAACGGTGTGTGTTGACAGTGCGGCAGTAAAAAGGACGTAAAATTTCTCGTGACTATTTAATGTCGATGTACGCTTGAACGATACTGTTTCGAAAACATCTCGAAAGCAGATGCTGTTTTTGTGATGCTATTTCACAGATAATAAATCGTTAATGTTATAGAATATAAATATATATTTTGAGGTAAAATTATTTATTAAAATTTTAAGCACGTGTATATGCAGTGTGTCTATTCTATTTATTAATTCTGCTATTTAAATAAAAAGTAATAAAATTAGAAAGATAAATAAAACTTTTTAATAGTCAAAAGCTATTTGCTACATGAATAGTTTCGATAAATCGAAAAGGAAAGCTAAACATAATACCGTTAAAGCTCTTGACAGTTTTATTTTTAATTTCTGGTAAAGTCTGTCGGCGATCGTTGCTATTTTCTACTAATTTTGTATGCTTTAATTTTTTTGACAGTATATAAAGAGAGAAATGCTAACTTAACAGTTTCAATGTAATTAAGAAGGTAGTAGATATAGGTTTTGAATTACTTTTATACATAAAGATTTTGCTTCTAAACGTATTGTATAAATAATACAGATGTTCGAGATATATTTTTTGTCAGTGTTTGCATGATGTCAGCAGATGTTAGTTATATTTTGATAACAGCGTAAAGTCTTTGGATATAGTCGATATAACTCTTTTCTTGCGCCTTCGGTGTGTCGGAATTTACACATACCACAAGGGATTTATTTTCGTTCACCTACAATATACTTTTTTCACCCGATCGTTAAAAAGATACTTATGCCACTACAATCAACATTTGAATATTGATTAAAGTATAACCAGTCATTACTTTCAAATCAAAGGCCTACTGATATAAAGAAGAAAAGATCTAAAGGCTGTTAATTTTTTTTCTTTATAAATTAATAAAATGCTACCGAAATAATGTTGTATAAAATGATTAATAATTCATTTGAAATGCTAATTTTTTACCGTTTAAATAAGATTATATAAAAGTAACCAAAATATTACTTGATGGTTAGCGATAAACTATGCATATAAAAATGCAGAGAACTATGATGCATTCGTAGCTTGATATCTAGCTTAGTAGTTGGCTAGCTATATTTGACGAGATAATTTCGGAACGCCATAATACTTATTCCAATCTTAATGGACACTTAATTTGCAACAAAGATCAGCCCTCTTATAATGTAATGACTCTAAGACAATTAAAAATTAAAGGCTTTTGAAGCAGGGCAGTGGATAATTGTTTCATAGTTTTCGTATTAAACATAAAATTTTGTTTTCAAATCAACAAGTGCAAACTTTATCTCCAGCTGTTTACCTAATTAATTTGAAGTTAATAAATAAATCTGTATAATGTGTTTACTTTTTATGTGTTGGGATTGTAATTATTTAATTTTTTATTTCATACTAATTATTATTTAATTTACATTTATACTCTTTAATAATTTTATACAACGCACACGTCGTAACAAATTTAAAAAATAAAGTTTGTAAAATACCTAAAAATACAATAGACCGTCTAACACTCGAGGCAATTTCACGTGGACAAACATAGTATGGAAATATACAAAAGGACATGTGAAGGGTAGTCGGCATGCGTTTTTTATCCTATAAGCAATGTCTTACAATATGACATAGTTTATACGATAAAAATATTTATATTATGTTTATATCCTCGTCGTTTCTGACCATTGACGCCCACTGCATAGTATAGGCCTCCCCCAAAAATATCTATAGGGTATATCCTATGAAAACTTGTCCAATCCTATACAATTATTACGCAACGCGTGAATTGTATAAGATTGTATCCCAAGAATCGAACCCGCGACCTAAAATCGCAAGTCTCAGTCCTCTACCGCTGAGCTACCACTGCTCAATACCACTAATACAAGATTCTCGAAAGCCAAATACTTGGCTATTATTACTTATACACTCATGTATATGTACACATTAATTTATATGAACTTATAAAAATTCTTTAAAATAAATAGTTATAAATTGGGACCTAAATGGTGCCAAAACTTTGTTCATGCTGTTTCCTATTTATTTTCTTCTCGATCTTCGTTTTTTTCTCTTGTTTTATATTATGACCTCAGTTAAATCGTAATTAATATATTGCATGGTGTTTATCACTTCTAATTTTATATTTTAATACATTTAATAAGTTTTCCATAAACCCTAACCTGCATTGGACACTCACTTCAAATTTCAATTGTGTTTAATAGAATAAGTTTAATTAGTTGCCAGCATTAGGAGCCTAGCATTAATTAAGCTTCGAACTCGATATTTGAAGTTGCTTGTAATAGGTCTTGTGTATTATTTAAATTAAAATGATTCCTGTATTAAGTGAAATTAGTTTTCAACTATTTTCAATTAACTCGAAAAGTGGCTGTCATTGATTCTAATTCATTTATTTATTAAAGTTATATAAGTAAATTTTTTATAAGATAGATAAATAAAATATATCAACCTATTTTAATTTTTGGGGTTAATATTTTTACAGAAATGAGATCAGGGAACGTACATAGGGTGCATATTTCATAAAACTCAACTCACACAAAACTAAAAGAGCAATTGCAAATGAAAAAGAACTTTACACACCTTCAAAACCGAACCTATATAATTCATCCCCCAAAAAAAAAAGAATTGCGCTTCAATCAATAAGTACATTTGGCCGATTCGAATGCAGTCCGCACTCGTCAAAGGTAATCCGATCCATACTGAATCGGCGTTCTTTTGTTTTCGCACTTATATGCCTTTAGTTTGTTTTGCTCAGTAACTCTACACGGGCACGTCTCGCGCCACTATTGACACTTCATGTCAAAACATGAAACGGTTAAGAAAAATCGTTAAAACAACGCAATTTTTTCACTTCGTTGAACTGACATCAAGAACCAAATGTTTAATATGTCAATACATTGAGTGATGTTTTAAGTTTTTTATATTTTTTATAGATATAAAATTTCTGTTCACATTGAAGACCTTACGATCTATTTTTGATCTTCGTTCTTTGTTTCTTATACAAAAAATCCATTTCGATGTGAAATAGTTTATACAAAATTACGATTAAGTCAAATGTTACATGTAAAACTTCTTTGAATTATTATTCGCATTAATTTACGTGATGATAATAAATAGTTAAAAATACCATTTTTATAGTCAATTTTTATGTACGTGCGAATATTTTTTATGGACATGAACATGCAAACTAAGAGATATCGTAGGGATGTATAGTAGTTCTTTTATCCGAAAATGAAGAATTAAAATTAAAGTAGATGTTAAGATGTGCAGGAATAATAAACAACAGGCTCTGGCTTTAATGATTTTATCGGAACACACCGAAAGATCTAGAAAAAATAATTTTATTTTGGTGCTTACAGGCAATAGCACGCGATTCATTAGTAAGTTCCAGTGCTATGCCACGCGGTCGTAAAATGACAATATACTGTGCACTAAATTATTAAGTTCAATGAGCGTAGTCCATGAACAATGTTAACCGTACATTTACGAGCGTACGTATTCGTTGATATAAATCGTCTGTTATCAACCATAAAACAAACCGCAGAATTACCGATTTAAATTCGTCGATAGCAAAGCAGTTAAGGGGGCCTTTATAAATTAACGGCGCCAATTTCCCTAATGACAATGTAAAAGGAAAGTTTACGATGGTCGTATCCACGATTTGAACGATATACGACACACAACGTATACAGCCCCAATTTTCGTTAACTAAATTTCTATTCTGTTTTAATTCTTTTACAACACTGATACATCATAATGATTATTATTTTTTTCTAATACCTCATATATTAAAATATGGTACAGATAAAGTTCACACAGTATGACAATAGTTGGATAAATATCTATTTCAGGAAAAGAAATTACTGTTTAATAACGTCATAAGAACATTTACTAATATTGCATAAATCAATAAGGCTTTATGCATGTGCATGCATATCACTAGAATAAATATAAAAACATTATAACATGATTACATAGTTTTATGATATAAAAATCTTTGTAATTTATATTCTTTACATATATTCTAGGATTAATGTATTTAATTATATGACGCCTTCATAAAGTACATTAAATATATTAAGCATTTTAATATCAGCATTATTATTCTAATTAAATTAGATAGCAGATGAAAGTGTGGAATTATACTTTCATGTGCTAAAAAAACCTTTTTGTAAACGCTTATGAAGCTTTGTAATAGTAATGCAATGTAATATATATTTAATTTAAAGAAATCATTAAAAACATCGACCGATAAATGCCCTCTGCAAGCCGTTGGTCTCCTCTTAATAGATCGCCTCAATAACCGACAAAAATACAATAAAATATAATGACATAAAGAGATAATTTGGATATAATTTTAACAACTCGCCCGATTAATTCCCGATGTACACCAAAATAATAATACAAGGAGCGTCGATCTGAAAATTAATTATAGACTGCTTGTACCAGGTGTTCGCTCTGGGGCATCCGAAAACTGTTTCAGAGGACTTGTCATGTTCGCTGTAAGATCCAAGTGTTACAAACGTCAAACGTTTTGAAAGTTTTGTAAGAAATTTGCTTTATGATATCTGACAAATTGATGGTTTTGTAACGGTGAGAGGTTTTATCGCATAGATCATTGTGACGAGTAGAACAGTTACTACGTTGGTGAGCATGAATTTGTTATCGGAGAGCTGATTAAGAAACTTTGTAGTAAAATCTATTTTTATTTATAAGTATAATAAAAACATATGGTACACCGGCAAGAGAAGTGTAAAACGTCCACCCAGGAGGAAGACAGACGAACTTATTAAAGTTGACAGAAAACGCAGGAAAACCTGTTAGAAACCTCTGCGAGAGGCCTATGTTCAGCAGTGGACGCTTTACAGCTGAAACCATCATCATTTTTCTTTTAAATGTAAGAAAAAGTATGTTCCTCGATTTATTGGCTGCTTCTTTCGTTCATGATTTGTTGTGTGTATCACAAACTCGTGGAGCAATAACATTTACTGATTGAGTCTGTATCTTCATAGTCCCTTTCCATTTTATTTTTTCGCTGAGGATGACCTTTTCTTTATTCTAGGGAGAAGAAAATCGAAATATAAGTAGTGAAGTAACAATTTGATAACAATTTTACAACACCTATGTGTATATGTATAAGTATGTGTATAAAATATCGTATATAACGTTAAATTCACTTTTAACTGTCATAATTATTCTTATTATTCCAAATCTACCTATATTATTTGTTATTAAATAACATAAAAAATCTAGGTTTAAAAATATGTTTATAAAGCGACGTCAAAACTGCACCTTGTTCTTTAGTCAGTCAGCCAAATGTCTCTTAACCATTGTCTGTCAAAATAATGTCGCAACCAGCGGAGCATAACATCAGAGTACCTTACAAAACAACTTTAAATATTGAGTTAAGCGTTTTTTATTATGAATGTCATCATGATGTTAGCCGATAGAAGTCCACTGCAAGCCATAAGCCTCACATAAAGATTGCCACAATGACTGGCCACACGCTGCCCGCTTCTAGAAACTTCCCGTGAGCTTGACAGTTCAGCCAGCCATAATAACGTTTTTAAAAAAACTCATTTAATAAACGTAGTTACTGTCTTAGAAAGAATTTTAACTTGCAATGTACTGAAGGGCGATAAGCCTTATAACACATGTTAATTCGTTGTTCCACGGATTACGTAAAAGATTAGGGCATCGGTATAAGACTACTACTGAATGTTCGTGGAACCAGTATATAATCATTTAGTGTAAAAGGTTTCGGTAACCAGTTCAAACGTAATATTTCTTAATCATGATAATTGTAAAGTGTAATTTCATTTTGTAAACATTTAAAAAAAAATATTCGTTAAAGTGTAAAGATAACACTCTTTTTATACAAAATATTGTCATAATTACATGGGCGACTGCTCAATTAATACGCACGACTATTAAATACTACTAAACTTTAATTATACCTGCATAATTTTTTTAATTATTAGTGTTTTAGTAAGTTGTATATGTTTCGTATCGTTATGTTATGTATATATCGTGATGTGAAATAAACTTTATATACCTATATAGTTTTACTAAACAATATACACAAGAAAAATTGAGTGACATCGCAACATTGTATAATGAAAATTAAAATGTTTTTAAAACAATTGATCCTATTCGATTTATAACATGATTATTCACTTATTTTAACAAATACAAACGGTTTATAACAAAGTCAAAAACGCATGAGCGATTTTTAATATAACTTATCATTAATATTTTTGATTTATAACAAAATTGTAACTACCATCACTGATCGCTGAGCATTGTTACGTTTCGTCGTAGATGTTATAATAGTTGCTAAGGAAACTGCACCCCTACAAATCGTCCAGATTCAAAGCAGGTGTTGCTAAGCTGCAGAGTATTCTTCTAAAAGTCAATTAAGAATATAAAACGTTTATAAATTGTTAAAACCGCAAAGTAATAAAAAAGCGTCAAAGTATTACTTTTCTATTTTACAATATCTCGAAGTAAGATACTATGACTATGTATTATAAAATAAAAATATATGTATTTATCTGTTACTAATGAACATTGAAGTAATTATAAAATATTTTTCTTTTTGTTAAACTCCCATTTCTATATCTCTGAAGATTCGAGAAATTTACATTTCGTTCGAAATTTAAATTATCAAAATGCAATACTCTTACCATTATTAATTTAATTTGGCCCAAAAGTCATAATTCTATGAAATAATGATGAAAATGAATCTCCTTCCTTCATTAAATTAGAGCAGTCCCCTGTACAAATAGGTAACGACTATACCCGCCGTTGGACCCAAATTATATTACTTTATTGTTATTCTTTTTTTTACTTTGTTCCCCTAAACTAACGTAATTGGCTTGGGATCACGCTAGCATAACTATAAACTGAACTATTGGATTGGTTTTGTGAGTTTTATTGCCTATTGTATACTTGCAATATGTTCCGTAAGTCATCTATAAACGTTACTGAATTCAAACTAATTTCACGGCACGGAGTTAATCCAGCTAAACTTCTATTTATTACTTTTATTACTCGGAATTGTATAAAATTTTAGCTATCTGTATTTTTAGTTATGTATATTTTTAGTATCATATTTTATTTTATTTATGGTATCTTTTGACCACAGAGTGCCTTATATAACTCTTGCTTTACAATAAAAGGTAAAAATTGCTTTTTCGGTGACTTTTATTCATATTATTATCTACGTAGGATTATTAACACATGCCATTTATGTACGTCCTAAGAAAAAATGCCAAAAGAGCACAATTTGAGAGAAACTAAAATTATATTGAACTTTCAGATGGCTTCCAAAATTAAATCGACAATCTACGACTTGATCAAAGAAAAGCCTGGAAAAAACTCTGGAAGCAATTTTTGTTGAATAGTGGCTAGTATTTAGTAAGTTAGTCTTAAGATGAAAATTTCAGAAGCGCAGCGGAAAATTTTGTATACTCATACATAAGTTCTTACAATATATATGCTACCATCTAATCACAACCCTCAGATAAAGAAACGATTAAGAAGGAGAATAATTACAACCAGTTTAAATCCAGAGCATCTTATAACCATCCACTAATTAAAAAAAATTATATCTTTTTCATTTTAACTGAGAAACGCCCACCGCGAAGCATAAGTAAAGATTCTCCAGAAATCGCCACGACGACCCGTTCTGCCACATCCAGCAACTTCACCCGCTCCAAGCATTACAGTAATTAACAAATACGTTGGTGTCACACTTATACAAATTTAGATTGCCGTAATATCCATTACTTTAAAAAATTGCCGTTGGGAAAAATAAATTATACAAAATGTTTATGAACACAAAATCAAATGTAGTTAGGTACGCGACAACCATCATCTTTTATTCGTACATACTTTTTTTGAAGAATATTCGAATGGTTATTTATGAAAATGAATACGCCATTATTAACATGTGTACATATTACTATTATTTTATACTTCGGTTACTGATATAAAAATTGTAATACTTTGATAAATTAATATCAAAATGATCTAGAATCATTATACTTCGAGTGAAAATTTAATAACTATGGAGTAGAGACCACCGGCGCAGCGTGGAACGGACAAGATAGACAGACGATCTTATTAATGTCGTCGGAAGACTCCAGAGATGTCCAATCGGTCTTATTGTCAATCTATAGGGACGGCCTATGTACAGCAGTGGAAGTTATGAGGTTAAAATAATGATGATGATGATACCAAAGCCTGGAACGTTTCATGGAACAACACAATTACCAATTTATTCTTAATAGAAACGATTTAGTAAATACTTTGAGATTTAAAAAAATATAATTGTTAGTAAGAATAAGCAATAATAATTATAATTGTTTTATACGTCTTTTAATATATATGTATATTAAATCTAGAATTATACGTACTAAAACTATTTTACTTTACAAATATACTTATATTTCAAAGCCTAATATGATTATTACACTCGCATTATATAATAGACATGCAACAAAGCCGCATAATTAAGGCACAACACAGGTTAATATGTATGATAGGGTATTAATATACTAGACGCGGCTGTAATCGTAATGTAATGAAGAGCTCATTGTTTCCGAGATCATTGGGTTTAATAGAGACGGATCATGACGCCGAATCGTTTATCGAGTGGCGGTTGGAGTGCCCTCGAACCACACGCCGATGTCCGCACGTCCAATTCTAGTGCCCACTAGTGCGGGCTCGTGAAATCAGAGCGTTGTCCGAAACAAACGTCTAGCGCGAACCCTGTATCAGCGCATTGGTTAATTGAAAACCTTTCGTTCGAAACGCACGTCGCCTAACTCGACATTTTGATTAGTATCTATCTCTTATTCTTGTTTGATTCGCAGACGTGACTCTAAAAATCTAAAAAAATCTGCCGTATCCCGTACCCACACATTCCTTATAAGTGTAGAAGAATTAAAGAGAATTTAGAGCTCATTTGTTGTTAAGTAGTGTATAGTACACCCTATCCAAAAATAGTTTCAGGAATAATAAATAACGTAATGTTATCTTGGTTAGAAAAACCACTTTTGAATTTCGGATTACGACGTATTGAAATTAAATATTGTTTACTAAGTATCCTTAAGTAACTTGAAGAAAAAATCAGAGGTGCAATATACAATAACGGGAAACGAACCCGCGACCTACGATTCTAAATCTCATTCCTTTACCTCTGGGCTACCACTGCTTAAGTCATTTTATTTTCGTTAAATCAACTCGTTGAAGGTACATGATACGAGTAGTTTTTGTGTGATTACACTCTAACAGTCGTTTTCATAGCTCTGATTTACGTCAAACTATTAACAGTTATGGACATGTGTTTTAATTTACTATGTAGTTTATATAGGAAAAAACATTTTACTACTATATCTGCATATAATCCATTTTTTTCTCCCTGTGACTTAAAAAAATTTAAAAAAATAATTGCCGAATTGAGGAGCCTTTGATGGACTTCTCGAGATTTGAACATAACAACACACTTATCAATTAAATTTTATTTATATAAAGACATTAAACAAAGTATTTTTTGTAGATAAACAATACTTCAAGAATTTTTTTGGGCGAACTGCTAAAATGAATTAACGATAGAAAACCGTCTTCTCCAATTATACGGAGCGACGTTTACTTTTGAATACTTTTTTTTTCTAGTCTTCTTGCAATAGCGTTGCTTTAGTTCATCGCTTCTTTACGACTTATTTGATATCATAAAACGCTAGTTCTTATACGTAATGTAATGTAACATAAAATTTATCGTTCATTATTCATAAATAATGTCTACCAGAATTTAATACAAACATTAACTAGTTACTTACAACGTAAATATAATTGTAAACATTCTTGATGTAAGAAAACTTTACTTCTTTTATTACGTTAACGATAAATATTTTACTAACGAAGTTTAGTCTATAAATTTCAGACAACAATTCACACTAATAGAGAAGTTGACTTAAAGCCTACCACTAGTCGTCAATTGCTTAGATTATAAGCATGACATCGATTTAGCACCCGTCGAATTAACACGATTGCACTTGACAACTGAACTCTTCGGCTATCACGCTCAGTTCTCGTTTGCACTACAAAAACAATGATTAGAATTATAGCTTCATTTTCTGTAGGTAAAAATCATCTTATCCATTTTATTTCCTCAAAATATCATGCTTCCAAAAAGAAAAAAAGATATAGATTTTTAATTCAACTTTTAGAAATGTATCAGTTCCACTTATTCCCTTTTAACCCACTTTTATTAACGGTTTTCGTTTTATCCCCGGACTAAGATATTTAAATGTAAATACAATTTACCGGGCTCGGTTATTTCAAAGAAAACGAAGAAATAAAACTGGAAAGTATAACCGCTGCAGTCAATTACGAAGCTTAAAAATATCGTTGGCATTATTCTGTAGTATTAAAAAAGAAGGGTTCTCAATCCTTAAAATCGGTGGAAACAACTTAAGATTCCGCCGACTTAAAACCACAAAGTCTTTGTTTTTACAAGAGGATTGCCACTCCGCTAACCCTGAATATTTAAGGTATTTTGTTAATTTCCAAATCCTCCTTTTTAACTCGACTCGGACTCGGAGGAAAGTCGGTATTCACCGTTAACAGTTTCATGATTAATGACTGAAAACTCTTTGATGGCTTTTTAATTAGAGCTAAAATAGGGGTGTTATACTCGGCCCGGGTGGTTGCGGGAACGCTGGTGCGACCAATGTTATATTTCATAGAGGGGAGAGCGGCTTCGAATTTGCAAGGCTAATAAATTGCGGAATACCTAGACCTTATTGGCTTAAAATTTAATCGTTCCTATGGGTAAGGATAATATCCGAGGCGTACTATTGACATCATTTCTACTGAACTATTACTTTCGCAATGTTTGAAATTCTTCTCACCTTTTTGCTCTGCTTTACATAAGAGTGTTTACTTTTCGCCAACACAAGAATCGAATTTCTAACTTTGCATTACAAATTTATTTCCTCCCCTGAACTTGCCTTTCAGATTATTCCCATTCTTCTGTGAAAACAGCGATTAATATTCAATATGAACAGCCTATTTGAATGATTGTTTCTGTAGGCCCGCTATATAAATTGAGATTGCCTTGATATTTGTCGGCTCTTTACAATTAGAAATATATTAATGTTTAATTTGTTATAAATTTTTAATGTTTCGCTTTGGGTTTAGAATGATTCACTTTTAAACCGAACTCTGTATAAACAATATAATAATCTTAAATATTGTTTGCTCATTCAAATAACTGTAAATCTCTCTTTCAATTTTATAGTGAAGCGTTTGTGAAAGTCACCAATATTTCGTTGAAGCTACGAAAATATTTCCATTACCAACGTTGGCACATCGAAAACAATGACTAGTCAAAAAGTTATACTAACCAGCCACTAGGAACATTTAGGAGAAACAAAACATTTTTACGATGCCGGGATAAGGTCGACGTATTTCGAATACTTTTAAAGTGGTATCGATCTTTTAGCAAAGTCATTGTATCTTATTTGCATAAGAATACTCCCCTAGTGAAACTTCAACCTCGACGTTTGCTAATTTTGAACAATTTTCTCGTTAATTTATGCATTTAAAATATCCGGAATAACGCAAAAAGTTGTAGCGCCGTCGGGACTCAGATGTGCCGGCGGAGCATTGTAATGTATGTTCGTTATTAGAAAACAAAGTTTTAAATTCGCAGTAATCCTCTTAAAATTTGATTTATTTCCAATTTAAATCATAAGCTTCTTTATAAGTTGTTTTATTCGATACGCTATCGGAGCGGAGAATTGTTAATTTATTTTCTCATGTATCTTGTTTGAAACGTTTGAATATTTCGCAAATTGATATTCCTCGAATATTAATTGTTAAATAATAATCTCCGCCAATACGTAATTCTAAGAGTTATGCAACGACTTTCTGAGGCAGACGAATGATCGGCGTGATCTTGAACCATCGTTTCCCGAAAGCATAACCTGGAACGAACTATCCGAAATAACATGGTGCTAAAGAGTCTGGCGAGCTCGGAACGAAGTTACTCATATCTCTAAATCGCGCAATGAACGATCACTAAACTATTTTAGTGGATAGAAATCCACATAACCCTGTCCTGCCCCAGAGGTCAGGGTATTTTGCACATTCGTATTTCCGTAAGAGGGAAAAAAATGTAATTATAATCTTTAACAATTTTGTAACCATAATACAAGCTTGTTTAACAAAGCTTTACTTTTAAATTCGCCTAGAAATGACAATTGTCTGTACTTGTGGTTATGCATATTTCTGTGAAATGAAAATAAAAGAAATAAAAGAACTCAATATATCTTAAATTTTTTTATAAATGTTCAACTTCATTTTCAAATAGATATTTAATTAGTATTCCTACTTCATTAACATTTCTATTACTTGACATTCCTTCCTCGTGACCATAGACGTTGGGTCCATACCCAATAAAAAAATTATTTTCAATCTAATGATATTAAGACCTTTATCATGATCAATAATAATTTGTTTTTTAATAAAAGAAGACATTAAAGTAGGACTTTTTACAAGTATCCATATATAATTTAATATCCATATTGTTATAGCAAATTTATTCTTTATTATTTTTACGTATGTCATTTAATTATATGTCTTGAAACTACATTATGAGAAACTAATAAAATATTGAATTTTCTTTAGAAAAATACTTATTAAATTATTTTTTTGCTTAAAATCACGCTTAAGCTCGTTAGGCTAGTAGTCGCTGAATGTGGTTAGCACCAAGACCAGTTAAAATGGCGATCTTTAGGAAGACAATTTGCGTCTATCGGCTAATATTATGATGATAGTTTTGATGATGACGATGGTGATAAATCGCAAATAAATCAAGGTATACTTTTAATTTCATTTGCACAAGTAACCGTACAAGTGTATTCTATGCAAAATAAAGTTAAGCCTACAATTTGAGAGTCTATGTGTTCAGCTTATACAAATAGTTAAATAAACAGTGTTTGACCGGAGCAATTAAACTCACATTATCTCATAAAATATGTACAACGCAAGTCACGCGTTTCCCCCGCCTCGGCGTGGCTCAGCAATTTGCCTAAGCTGGTAACAAAATGTTTTCCTTTCGCAACTAACACAAAACAATTTCTCACAGAGTCAGCTCTGTCCACTCGACATCCGTGGAAGTTTAACTCCAAACAATAGTTAGCGAAGCAACAAAGAAAGTTGGTGGACTGCGGTGGGTTCGTGTGTGGACCGACTTAACGCTTCCACCGTTTGCCGTGTTTTACTACGTATAAATAGCAACTGCGTCCGATACCGTGTCAACATAAATTTACATTTTGTATAAACAAACTTATACCATTATTTAACACAGTAGCCAAAATGTTATAAAAAGTACTGTAACTCTACAATATAGTCAAGGTACAAGTATTTTTTTTTTATTCAGAAATATTAAGGACTAATTGGCAAGCGCAGCAAGGACAACAAGCAGACCTTGTTAAGGTCATGGAAGGTGTTAAAAACGTGAGAGTCCAGGCCCATTTATAGACGTCCTTCGGCGAGAACAATGATTATGATGTAGAATTCAGAAAGTTGGAAAACATTACAGTTGTCACGCAATGCTAGTAATGTTAATATATTATGAAGCAATTCATGTTTTGTCAACCTAATTGCAATTTATCAGTGAGAGGTAAAAAATCGCAGTCTGCGACCTCAAACAATCTTTGGTCCTCTCGGGAATTCTTTGCGTGAATAACAACTGGTTACAAACGGTGAATTCACATTAGGCCAGTGCTAACGTAGCCTCAATAGGAATAAACGTAATTTGCAGTACTCGCACTATAATTTAAATTAAAATAAAAAAAATAACAATATTTGCACACGAGATTAAAGAAGCGGTAAGCAATGGTAGTCCAGTAGTAAGGACTGAGACTTGCGATTGTGGGTCGCGCGTTTGATTCCCGGCATACATTATAGGATTGGCTCTGCTGACAAACAAGTTTTCGAAGGACAGGCAGCAGCGTCATCTGTGTACCATAATACCACACACGCCATCACGCCTGCGAAACAGCAATTATGGTATATGCCCCTATAGACATCTTTGCGAGAGGCTTATGCCTTGCAGTAAACGTCTATAGAGTAAAAAGATGACGACAACTACATTAAAGTATTATATGTACGTTATATAAATTTACTACATAATAAATATGTGAGATTAGTTAAAGTCAATAATACAGTGAGAAATCTAATAATAAATAAGAGAAGTGAAGAAATGTATTCGGTATATTGCGTAAGTCATGCATCACCCGCAAAATATAATTCAATATATCACTCGATTAGCCGGACGAAATATCATAAGTCAAGTTAATATTAATCGACGGCGACTCAAGGTGAGATGGAAAAATAAATATTTCTCGGCGAAGTCGAGACGTGACTGTAAACTTAATTCGGAAAAATACTACAAGAGTTTTCACTTGCTACGAAAGTGTATGTGCGGGGGTCGCTGATTTATTTGCGGGTATGAGGCGTGAAGCAAATGAACTGCCCGTGTTGGGAGATATACGACGAGACCGCGCCGTAACTAGAGGGGTGTGAAGTGGGTGTCTTAGATCATGGCAACCGAGGCGCGTCGCTTGAGCCGCCGGATCATTACAGTATCTGTTGCTTCAAGGATTTGCAAATACGTACTCAACTCACCGTTCACTTAACTCGCGACTTATTAATTAATCAACTCGTTAATTTTTGAGTAATTACCTGCACTACACCAAACACAAACTGTCATATTATTAATTTGTGAATAAATGATACTAATTGCGGTAGTTTCTAATAAATAACTGGTGACTTATCTGCGTGAACTATTTCTTATGGAAGCGCATGAATCGTCGTAGTAAGCCACAGTCAAATCCCGTTTCCCACAGAACTGTCATCTCCGACCGGCGATTACTCAAGCTTCTAAGTGCCGGTCTCCACTTGTTTTTCTCGCTGCTATCCTCGGAAACTGTAATTTATGCGACTTAACACTTCTACTCCCAATTCGGAAATTCGGAATCGACGAGTATCCCAAAGCAAAACCGTAGGTTTATTTATGGAGCGTAGAGTTAAGTTTTAAACTAAAAGTTGTGGGTGCAACGGTCGGTAGACTTTTTTGCTTTAACTTGTTACTTACCCTGCGGGATAGAAATTCTGTATGTTGTATTTTAAAGTTCAGTTTTTTTCTGAAGCTTTGTATATTTACTATACAATTTTCACATGATAAATATCACTAGTTTTATTTGTTGTATAAGATATTACTGATTTAAAGTCAATATTTGAATGGTATTTTAAAAAATCAATTCATATATTGCGAGTCACTTTGCTGTAGCCCTTGTTCTGTGCAACTGTTTGTTTTGTGTATTGACTAGCAATCTATTTTCGCTAAAAGAGAACCAAACAAACACCGTCGAGGAGTGGGCGCCGGCGTGATTGCGCCAAGGAACCTGCTACACCGTGTTTGTTTATCCTCCTTTGCCTTTGATTAGCTACTTTATATTAAAAGTTAAACAAAAATTCTTATGTCACTATGATCGAATCAAGATTTTTTGTGCTAATTCCGTAATAAAATATATTTATTATTAATACATTCTTAGGAATTCTCTATATTTTTCAAAACTTTAGAAAATTTAGTAATTTCAGCAAGTTTTTTAAGATAATAAATTAAAGATCCTATGAAAGACAAAATAATTTATTAATAATGAACTTTTAATCATTATTATCATCAACTCACCCTTTGAATGCCCACTACTGAACATAGGCCTCGCGCATAGATTTCCAAAAAGAGCAGTTTGACGCGGCCTTCATCCATTGTCTTTCGACCACCTGGTTCGTCGACCTGAACGTCCTTTGCTACGTGATCCCCACTCCAGTTACTTAAAGCCATGGTGGCCGTCTGTTCTATGTGCCGTATGTAACTTGTGCACAACTATTTTAGATATTAGCCAATTCGCTGGGCAACGTCGATTATTTTCGTTCATCCAACGGATCTTCTCATTTTTGATTCGATCTTGTATAGATATCCCAAGCAAATCCTTTTTCACGGCATGTAAAAACGTAAAATATTGTAAACCCAAAAATATTTTCCTTAACTTGTAATAAGTTTACTATAAATCTTAGTTTTAAAGCGTTATATGTTTCTATAATATCTAGTAAAAACTATGTTATAATTTATTGCGTATGTTACTTGAGCTAAATTCATACCAAGAAGTTACCAAATAGTTGAACAATACTTTGTTCACTATTCCAGGTCGTCAGAAGACGCTAAAAGCCCCTTATTAACAGTCCTTTCGGAATTCCAACGGCAGGCCAATGTCCATCAATGGGCATCGTACGGCTGCAACGGTGGTGATGATGATAACAAGTTAAAATGTTAGGGCAATGGCAAACATCCTGAAAGGATAATACGAAGCTGCGCAAGTTTTGTAAAAAAACTGTCCAGTTTCAAAAACTCATCTCATATTCTTATATTCTTTCGTTATTGTCTAGAAAACTGTGTTGCCGGAATCAATTTACATAATAGATCTGTAAAACATGAAGTAGTCAATATCATACTGTCACATTAGAAATTTATTTGGTACAAAAATATCAGAGTATTATATAATAAACAAATGATGTAATGTCCTATTTATTTATATTTAGCTGTTAAAACGTTATGTTAATGATTTTAGCATTCTTATCTAGTAAAAATTATAGTACGAAATAGATTCTAAATCTCTTATTCATTGTTTCCCTTATTGATATCAAGATTGGTCTATATTCTATCTATTCCTATTCAGTTCCGATCACAGAAGAACGTGAGAAAGAAATTTAACGAAAAAAAAAATTGCAAATGTGTTTTTTTTAAAGATTATAAAATGACATCGTCGTTCCAGCCCATGTACGCCCACTACAATGAGTAGGCCTCCCCCAAAGATATCTATACAGAGATATATCATAATCATCACGTTTGACAGTCGGTTTGCTATAGCATTGCGAAATGGCCTGATGCCCATCTTATGGAAACTTGTTTGTGGGTAGTGGCAATCCTATATAATTATTACACAAAGGGTGAATCATATAAGATTGTATCCCGGGAATCGAACCTGCGATCTACGATCCTTAGCCTTAGTCCTCTACCGTTGGGTTACCACTGATCGCAACAAAAATACGTATTCTGTAAAATTGACTGGACGCGAACACATCATTCCAATGTGTGCTATCTTCTATGGAGTCATTTACAATATAGTAACCCTAGCCACATAATACGTTTTTTGACAATTTTTATTAAATTTTACAAAAGAAACATCCGAAAAATTTGGTAAAGTTTATAGTACGTTCAACTCTTGTTCTTTTGGCTCTTATGACTGTTAAATTTTAGAATTTTTTTCCTCTATTTCTAAACTATTTACTTCATCATATCATTTAACATTGAAAGATACGAATTTTTGATATGGGGAACAGAATGTTTATGTTTCCAAAATAAAAAGTTTCTACGAGTCGCAAAGTAGCCTGTGAATGCCTAATATATGCGCTATTCATGATTTAGCAGCATTTGTATTTACAAACACAAATTTTTTGTCTTATATAAATAAACTTGCTGGTTATCTATATCAAATAACCAGTGAAAATCAAGTCTGAAGTGCTGAAAAAGATTAAGAGTTTTAAAAACATTTTACAACAGTGTTGGAGTGAAAAATGTTAAACGTTTTAACTTTCGTCCCTCTCCGCTCTGCGAAATCTTGACCTAGAGTTGTTTTTCTATCGTCGTCCCTTTGTTATTCTACCCGCCGGTTTGATTTTGTTACACACCGTCCCGCCCGTTAAGTTGTAATTACAACCGATTTATTTGCATGAACCTTATTGAACGAATCCGGCGCTTTCCGCGCAGTGGATAGAGTATTTAAATCTTTTAACTGATATATTTTATTTCATACAGCAAATTTTAAAATTGGTGATGGCTACGTCTTTCAGAAACAATTTAGAAATAAATAATTATCTAATTTTTAACTAATTATCTATGATTGGAACATACTTACATTGTTTTTAGTATTATAGTGCATTACATAGTTATGAATATAATAACAAAAAATCCTTGAGCTAACGTAACCTAATCCGTAAATTAATTTCAAAAACCATTTCAATTGCAGATTAAAATCGTTGATTCTAGAATATAGCATTTACAGTAAGTTATTAATTATTTTCTTATTCTTAATATACGATAGTAAACACGATAGTGCACTATTAAAATCTATCATAATTATTTGTAAATATAATTAAATACATAATTCTAATGCGCTACTACACATGTTCTATGATGATCGTGAATAGACGATTTTGCTGAGTTTTAATATTACAGCGATGGAAACGAAATAGCCTTGTCTTATTGACACAAGCCTTTTAAGGTTACATCACGCCCACCACTCGAAAGCAACAATTAAAACAATAAGTACGGAGGGAGTGAAGGGTGTGACTACTCAGTGGAAGACAGATTTTACGCCGGCAAAGCTTTGCGAGCTCTTATACGAAGTATGCCAAAGGTGGGAAAATTATGTGACGTCACGATCTTGCTGGAATGTAATTGAAATATAATGGCAATACTGATCATTTTTTTACTTCTCGACTTTGAAAATAACAGTTTGAAGTAAATTTATTTGTTTTTCTTAGCACAAATATTCGGTACAAAGTATGTAATATAATTTGTTAACCTTTCTTGTTAAGTTTTAAAGTTGAGGTAAAAATGACTTTACATTCGATCATCGTTTTTTTTAACTAACCCATGAGATATATGGTACAATTTCATCTTTTTTGAACACTTCATGGATAATTTAATGTGAAAATAACAAGTGTAAATACTATAAGAGAAATATATATATTTAAAAAAAATCAAGATTTAAAAGGAAACTTTTGACGTCGCACACGTATTTGTTGCCCTAACTGTCAAGCGGGTTGAATTTCATATCGCGCGTCAAACAACAAAAGTTTCTCGTATGTACCGCGTGTTGCTAAAACAATGAATGCAATGCATGTAAAAAGGGGTGTCGCCGCTACGATAGTTCTCATGGCGGCCCACCGATGCGGAAGGAAGCCGCACTCCATTTTTTTCAAAATGGCTGCCTGTCAGACGTCAGACTGACGCAAGGATCAAGAAAAACAAGATGGCTACCCTCCAGTAAAAGGGTTAGTTAAGTTATTTCGTTCAGTGTTTTTAAATCATTGCAAAAGGATCTGTGGTTAGTAAAACTGTATAACCTTTGTCTATGATTTTTTTTTCAGATAAAACAGATAATTTCAAAATTAATTGAATACATAATTTTAAAATTATTTATTATATTTATAAATACATAACCTTCTACAGTACCGTCTTATAGAAAATGTTCAAATTAAATTGCATAATTATATCAATTGTATTACTTGTAAAATGCTAAGCAGTGTGTTTTCCTCCATTACTAAAAAAACATACAATTGTTATTGCTTATAATTAAAATTAGTTAATAACGTTTTATCATAAATGCTTATATTTCCAATACTTTGCTAAAGATTTTTTGACTTAACAGTAAATATAAAAATTTGCTGAATTATATAGTACTATTCAAACGCGTTATAACATATGAATTAAGATCTTTAGCCACTGTGAAAGGCTCAAGGTTGTCCCGAACCGTATTTTGAAGCGGGTATTTCTCTCAAAGTGAAGCAGCTCTTAGGGCAACGGGCAGGGCAATATGAAACAGACCGAGGCACAGAAGCGCTCTCCAAAGGGCCCGGGCGTCTCGGATGTCGCTGTGAGAGACCATTCGCGGGGCCCGGCCACACCCCCCACTCGACTCACACATAAGCCTACGAGCGGTTCGCTTTATTTATTATGTACAGTCATTAACACCACTGCCATCATGGCGGCAAGTTTTTTAATATTTAATTTCCTTCTTAGAACGCGTCGGTACCACTTATCAACAATCCGAAATTGACCATTGACCATTGAATTCGTAATTAATTTCGATCTTCCAAATGACATTATACCTTAAATTGTTCTTGCAATTATTTGTTGAACTGATTTTGTTTATAATTCGTTTCGTGTAATTTGCCTTTTGCGTTGAAAGACTTCTTTTAATATTACTTTAGATATTTAATTAAGTTCAAAAATTTACGACGAAAGTTAACACTTCTTCTAAACATGATTCATGTAAAATCGGTACTGGGGCATGTACAGCGGGTGTATGAAGTACATGTTTATCATTATCTACCTAATACGGCTTCATTCCCTCTACCCCCAAAAACGTAACCGAAAATTGTATACGGCTTCTAAGTCACGTAGGGCAAAATGGCGTCCGTTTTTTTTAATTTAGCAGTCCGTTCGTTTGCACTAATTACATTAGGTTTAAGCAACTTCAGCATTAAGACAACAAAATTACGTAGCCATTGTTAGAGATATGAAACTTCTACCCGAAAGTTTTTGAGCGTTGCTAGCCGCAAGCCCGTCCACTTACGTTCTTTGTCGCAAAACTATGCCGACGACATTTAATGTGTTAAACCTGGAGACGTACTGTGAAGAAAAGTCCCTAACGCCACAAATATCCGGACTTCTCCTCGTCTGTGGCCTTATGGCATGCCGAATTTCGATTGCTGATTCTCCGAAATTTATTTCATTAAATTTAATTTTAAACTCTAAGGGCGGCCGTTCGGGAATTCGGTCAGAAGCAAAACGAGTCAAAGTTCACGAGTACCTCGCCAAATTAATCTTAAGGGAGTTTCGATGTTATCCTGCTCCGCGGGCTTCGAATAGGCTAAGTCCGTCCGACGTTATAAATTAACAAACCCTCGCAAGTAATTAAGCAGGAGGTGTGCTTCACATTGAATTTAACGAACAAAAATTCAATTAACCCAAATTGTGTTAGAATAATTTTTCAACTCGGCTTATTCCTATTTACATATCTCGTAAATCTAAATCAACGTAGTCCCTGTCTTGTCATCAAGCTCGAATCCACTTCTTTGCACCGAAATAAAAATAAACAGCGTAGCTTCAAAGAATGTTTGTTCACATTATATTTTAAATGTTCACGAAAATCTCTAAATTTATTCTAATGAATAAATTTATTCTTGCTGAAACATATATTTACAAACAGATAAGTTCTCTCCGTTTTTTTTTTTTTCTATAAATAATTAAATGAATATGTAATGCTATTTAATGATATATTATAAATTTATTATAAGTTTTTACGATCCCCCTGCAATACTTTACTGCAAACAAAAATTATTATCACAATTAGTAGAAATGCTAATAACAGTAAAACAAAATTTCGTAAGTTCTCTTTTGGACCGTCTAGTTAAGCACTTAGATAGCAGCGCCGTTATCGGCTGTGTTAAGAATACCCTTCTCTGACATTGTAGTTTTATAAGTGAAGTCAGAAAATTAAAACTTTAACTGATGGGCAGATAATCTTTAGTGTTTCAAAGTTTTATTTATAAGAAATGGTTGGTTATAGTAGTGAAAGCCTTTCGAATCACCTGCATAAGTTATCGCTATGAAATAAATTAAATTAATATTTTTTTTCTATTGGCCAATACCACAGACCAATAACTTCTATCAGAACAAGTCAACATTACTATCATCATATATATCATATATATCATTACGTTATGAAATATTTCTGCTACCATCGATTATCGATAAGAGTGTGTCGTACATTAGTTGACAGGAAATAATCTATGCATGCATTTACGCCTTTAAAGATTTTATACCTATAACCAATTAATTTGTGTGTAAAAGTGTAAAATAACATATTTGTATCTTTATGAAGCCGACAATATAAGGCAACGCTATAAAATCGTTTTGAACAAACAAATCTTTTTATTATTTGACGACAATCGTTTAAAATATGTTAAAAACAGTATACCGCATGAAGTTACATTTAAACTTCATAATTAACACAGTTAAATATCCATTAAAATTCGTCAAATGAGTCGCCATTCCATTTGCATATTTTGCACCGTCGGTGGAGTTTTAGCGAGCAAACGCTGTCGGTTAATTTTCTAGAAGTCCCACGTCGACGGTGCCTCGGAAGGCTTTCTCCGTAGTCCGCGATATGGAATTAAATGTTGATTAATTTCGTGCAGTTTTGGGCTGCGCGTGTAATTCAAAACATATACAGGTGGTTCATTTTAGAGGCACTTCGCAACTAGAAACTGGTTAACGCGCCAAACATGCGCAAACTAACTAGCCGTCGCTCTCTTGAATTTTAATCAAATTAATTCAAGTATGTTCAACAAAATTTTTAATGTCCTAATTGAACACGGGATAATTGTTAATAAGTATAAAAGCTTTAAAATGGTGCTTGATCATTTGCTGTCAATCAATGTAGCGTATATCCTAACGAAAAATGAAAAGTTTCAGAAATTATAAATAACGCAAAGATAATAAAGCAAGAAAAAGTGTTAGCAAAATTCGGATTACTATATATTAAATTAATTATTTTCCATAATCTGTCCTTGTAGACTGTGTACTGCCAAAAATTGCTGCTTGCCGTACTCTAATACAAAAAACAATGTAACATATTTTATAGTTATTAGTTTATAATTGATGACTTGAAATATATGTAAAATTTTTAAAGTTTTTACTGACAAATGAGCTATAAATTCGCCCATTTAAAAGTTACCTATAGCGGATCATTCTGTATATTATACACAGATATATCAGTGGTAACGTAGTTATGAATAACTTATTATTACTTAAATAATCATTATTTCTTCAGAACAATCTCTATCTATCTAAACTTGGTTGTTTACCCGTGCCTTTTGCGAGAGTAATGCCATATAACTTATAAGAACAACAACCTATATAACTTAAATTTACTCGATATATGAATTAACAATGAGTACATGAACATTGTATAACAAACAGTAATAAATAAATGCATCGAACACGTGATACTTTGACGTCATCCTGCACGCCACGCAAAGACTCAAGGGATCGCTCTTCTGTCAATCACTTAACAAGCAGCCCACAGACTGCATAAAATATTTACAAACCTATTTCTGAGTGGCCGCGAATCCATTAAACTGGCCTTTTATAAATGCTCACCCTATCATATTGCATAGGGTGGACTTAATATAGCACTGCTAACTGGTGGTCGTTACTTATTTATGTCCTGATGTCTAGACACGTTAAATTCCAATTTTCCAATTTTTGTCACGAAGTTACAAATAAATTGCAAGGTGAAACACCATTCGAAAATTGAAATTTATTTTCAAAAATGATATTTGGGCAACCAAGCTTATTGACCATCGCCAAAAGTTAATTCGAGTCTAACAAACGGTCTGGCATCTAATGAAAAAAAAGTGACAAACGCAAACAACTTATTAAATTAATCATGGCGAGCTTCTAATGTAGTTGACGTTAAATATACGATTCGTCGTCATTATCATTATAGCCAAAAAACGTCCTTTGGTCTCCTCCATAGATTTCTTACAGGATCCGTTGAAGTCTGTAAACAATTGTTAGATCTTAAATGGGATTTTTGGCATAAATCAGTGAAATTGAAATCGTACAAAAGTGGCTTACATGTAACGTGTAATTTCCTCTTAAACCCGAAAAATCCATTTGCATCCAAGGAAAAATTTTATGACGAATCTGAAAGAACTTTTAGTGCAAATAACGCCCTATCAGTCCTACTCAGAGTAAATAACGAGTTGAAAAATGACAGTAATAACTATAGGGATAATGAGTGGGGCGGAAATACCCTGAGGGATACATGGGGCGCCTGAGTAGACCAAATGTCGCGATGAGCATTGCACAAAGCCGTTCACGGCACCCACAAGGTAAACAGACGACTAACGTTTCCAGCGAAACATTTTGGTACGTTCTTTATTGAGTTTTTCTTTATGTATTTTTTTATAACAGTGCAGTATCATTTATTCCATATTTTTATATAAACGAATTTTAAAAACCCATTCTAGTTTTGAACAAATAAAAATTTTAAAATTAATTCCTGCATGATATGTTGTAGCTTCTAAAGTTATAATAGTTATACGAGAAAACACGTTTATCTAACATAAAATAATAAAACTTTTATGTTGGGAACACCTTTAATAAAATATACTTAAAGATACAAGGTACAAACTTACATAAACGCGAAATAACATTCTGTACTTTGAATGATTGTAGAACTTATTTTTGTGATTTTTAGAAATGCACTAGATTAATAATTTTAATTACATTTGCTAATAAACTTTATTTCTTATTTATTTACAAGTGAACAGTGAAGGATGTTCCGGGGCAGGACATTAAGTAAATTAAATGATGCGCACGATAAGGCCGCCTTAATGACTGGAGTTTTCTTATCAGTGCGACTCATTTCCACCCAATTTTGCTTAACACGGAGACGCAATTTTTGGCCTCTTTAAACTCGTAACAAACGCAGAAAGATGTAGCTTAGAGATTTGTCACCAGCCCGTACATTATGAGCACTTACATTAGCAGTATCTCAAATTGTCAGTTACGAATGCCAGTGTCTGGTACGCATAATGTCGTATAACCGTTCGCTGTAATCACTTCTTTTGACGACGCTTCTTCTGACTGTCATTATAAAAGTTACCATAGCAACGCCTAGTCAAATAAAAAATGATTATGAGACTTCATCCTTAATGAAAAACGTCACAAGCTTTTTTTATTTCAAAACATAACGACGCATAAAAACATCAGGTCTATCCAAAAGCTTAAATATTATTTTTTCGGTTATATACAATACAATATAAGACGATTTAACATACTAATACGCGTATTTCAATATTGAAATCATTCCTTTGAACATAGTTATCGTTAAGTAAAATGTTATTGCACTTTGCGTTACACTCTTTCAGACAGAAAAATAAAACGTTTATTTTTTATGATATTCATCGCATCTCACGGACTGTACAAGTTTACCGAGACACGAAAAACCCAATTAAAATTTGTTTGCGAATGGCTGAGCAAACGGAGCAAAAATTGCTACAACGCAAATAAAGACTAGGTAAGCTTCTTCTCAATTTTGGTTCATAATAAGATGTTCATTAAAATGTTTTAGCGAAAGGACAAAGTACATCAAGCCTTGAGTTATGTATTGTTACAATGGAACTTTTTATGTTGTGTTTGCTAACACTACATGCTTCAACTACATACACACGCGGCGTTTAAATTTGAGATAAAAAAAGTTATTTTAACTTCTTGTTACAATGATAATTTTAAGCTTATAATTTGACTATGATACTATAGTTGTTATTTAAAATGTTTTGATTTATATTTCAATACATAGTTTTGAACAATCACTCTGCACAAATTGGGCATTCTAAAATATGTTAGATTGATTGATTTTTTCTATTGGAATGCAACAAGCCTTCTCGAAATACAACAACTTCTAGCAGTACAAAAACTAGAACAGATTATATTAAGTCAACAAAAATTAAATATTGTTCCGAATTTTGAAAACGCTTTCTTTCTATTTCATCATTACGTTAATTTATATTACAGAAACCATTAACTTTTTGAAAGGATGTACCGTACGTTGAAAGCAAGTTAACTATATATTCGCCCGTTTAAAGCTTCATCTTGTATACATAAAAACCTACATAAGATCTTTGTCAAAAATTTAAAAAAATAAAAATTCCCAAAAACATAGCAGAGAATCAAATGTGACAGTAAGTATGAAAGGATTTATTTATAATACTTTTCCAGCTTTCCAGTAATAAAAATCCATTAAGAAATAGTTTTTTTTTTTTCAATATTGATATTATTAACAAAGAGAATGCATTTCGCATCGGAAATTAATCTATATCACATTCGAAGGCCCGTCTTAACCCCCTGGCAACTGGAAGACATGAAAATGTACTCATTTGTCAGATCTTCCCCTCTCTAGCGAACTGTCAGAGGAGGCCTATCAAATATCATTTGAAATTAATCTAGGCTACTTGTGCCCTTTTTGCACTAAGTTCTGAATATCTTTCGATTTATATTTTAGTGTAGTTACATATTTTATAACATTTATTCTTTTAAAAACAAAATTCTCCCTTATAGTCATTTAGACTAGGAATTTCCTGGTTCCTTCCCATGTTTACATACCTAACTGAAGTCTGAAAAAAAATAATATGTATGCTTATTAAAGAATATAAAACACACGGCTGCATGGTTCTAGAGTGGAGACTACAGTCCTACAAGTGCCGCGTAAGATGTACGCCCACAAAGTGAACAGACGACTTCCTTAAGTTCGTCGGAATATGCTGGATTCAGACCGCTTACAACCGGTCTTATTGGAAATCTCTAAGCCAAAAAACAGGAACTTGCATTGTACATCATATAGCTGAAATGATAACAATGGTAAGAATTATTAATAAAATAAAACTTTGTTCATATCATAATTATTTTATTGTCCACGTCAATAACGCAAAACTCGTAAAGCTATAAAAGTTTTGTTAATATATTGTTAATTCCTTCAAATATATTGTACATTCCTTCTACTATCTAAGAATCGACGTCGGTGGCCTTAGGGCTTTGAAACGTTTCTACGTTTAGGACGCCACTTAGACGGCTTACCGCGTCTACCCGGATCATTTCGCTCGCTGCCCCCTCCATGTATTAATATAATCGCGGGAAGCTTTATTTTACTCTCTCTAAGACCCCCTGGAACATCCGATGTATGGATGTTATAAGTCAAGTAAATTAATCCCTATCACTTGAAAATAAAATGAAAGTAATATCTCGAGAAGTTAATAGAAATTTATTATGCTCTCCCCTGTGAGTCGCTAGGTAGCCAGATTTAAGATAACTATTTAGATTCTTTGTATGTTTTTCCATTTTCTGAGAAGGTACGGTCTTATGATTGTTCAAGTTCAGAATTAAATATATTTCGTTACTACGTTTTAATTAGTCTTAAAGCCAAGTACAATTTATTCATCTATTTATTAACCATCCCATCCATAATATTACCAGTGATTTTGCTCTCAATGCTTCGTTTATTATTGATCAATTCTTTGAATCTCAATAATATCTGAGAGTGGCCTATGTTTAGTAGTGTTTTATGGCTAAATTGATAATGATGACGGTCAAAACACTAAACACTGTACCAATTGTTTAATATAAAAAACTAAACTTATTCTGTTCAATTAATCGTCATCGCCATCACCTGAAAGATAATTGCGATACTGCTATTCAAACATCATATCTTTTCATTTTTTTTAAATCTCTTTTGATAACTGATGTAAACATAAACGTACTAATTTAACTAAAAGATTATGAAAATAAAAATGCAAAAAATATATGCGGTTATGTTCAACGACATGCCAAATTCAGTCCAAATCAACTTCAAGTGTCAGTTCAATCAAATAATTTTCCGCTTTTCCGCTTCCTTATTGGCCGTTGCATCGCGGACCACATTTCAAACAAATTGAAAATCAATTTACCAAAGGGCGCTCTTCGAAATAGGCAGGCGAGGTTAAGGAGAAACAGAGCTGTGAGTATCTGTAAGGGTAGAAATAGGAAAATACATCACCTTAAAGCGAGCAGGGAAGATTCATATCAGACAGGAAATTCGACGCGCTTCCCGCCTCTGCGGAGTGAATTTTTTCTTAGAAACGAAGCCAGCTTCTAACGTTTTCACATATGGACTTCTGAATCATGAGTTTTATCTTCGGTGAAATATGTGCGTGAAAATTTATTGAATGTTACCGGCTTGTTTACGTAAAAGTCGACTGAATGGAGCATAATACTTTTAAAAAGTATCATAATAACATGTAATGTTAATTTAATGCTGAAAATTATTTACATATAATTCTTTTTGATGGGCGCATCGCTCTTGGCGAAGTGTGTGAATAATACGCCCGAGACGTAACTTAATTTTCTGCATAAAAATTGGCATTCTTTTGTACTATTCGTTGATTCACGCACCCCATCGCCACGATACCTACAGCGATTATTATTGCGTTCGAAAACCCATCAAAAGTTACAATTGAAAAGTTAAAGTATTCCGGGCGGGACGTTAAGCCTCCCTCGGCATATACAAATGAAATTGGTGTAGGAGTATTTTTTTGTGTATTCACTCACTCTTATAAAATTACAAATTAGTGTTTTCAAAAATAAAGCAACGCTTTAAATGCACTTTATTCAAAAATATATAATCTAAATTTTATTTCAATGTCTCGATTTAACTTGTTTGTAAAAAGTAGATTTTTAATTGCCGTTTTAATTAAAAATGAAACAAACAAAACTAAATAAAAAAGTTATTTCTGTAGATATCTGATTATTGTTACGAACTAAAAAACCTCAGCGACATTCCAAAAAACCTTCGATATTTTTTTGTTAAAATAAATTACCCTCCTTCTAGCGCACCTTAAAACAAGGAAGCACCACCCTGAATAATTAATAGAATGGAAGGTTAAATTCGTCTAAGCGTCAACTTTTCCCCAACTTTTAAAAATACGACACAGTCAAAAGTGCGGTCACCGTCAACGACGTCTAGACCTTTTATCTCTAAGGGTTGTTCTTTATTTAATTTCTCCTATTTTATTGAAGTTGACAATGATTTAGGAAAAGTTTTAGATAGGCGACGTCTATACAATTTTTAACGTACAAAGTATGCTGTTTGATCCTGCTGGGTGAATTTACGCCTTCCCAGTCAATAAAATTCAACGTAACGCTTTGCGAACGCCGTCTACCAAACAAGATTGTGAGAGCAGGTAAATATATTTCGAAAGACACGTTTGTTTTCCAAAAGATTAGGGAATTGTACGTTTTGATGAGTGATGGACTAGCCTGTTTATATCTTTTATACTTTCAAAACCATTTTAGACAGCGTTAATCTTTTCGTTTCTTATAAATTAGAATCTTTTTTTGTACTACATGCTTCTTCGAGGGGATGTTGATTTTTAATTAATCATTACTCTTTATACAATCCAATTCTTTTGTATAAAAAATAACAATAGTACGTCACGTGACCAATACCTGATATCATATCGAAAATGTTCTATTGGTTCGTACTTTTTTATACATACAAGCAATGCCCTGTAAATCCCGACAATAATTTCCCCTGGGAGTTCACTGTGGCCTTTGACAGGGGTTATTGTGGACGGCGGGGGTGACTGGGACCAAGAACTTACCTAGGGTACTTCTCAGGGGTCACTTCTACCCTTTTATTGTTCCTTAATGTTTATGGTCAACGAAAGGGCATAGCGAAAGGTCAAAACTTAAGACAAAGCTCCAGGGTAAAATTAATTTCAACACTAATATTGCTGCCCAAATTACAATTATTTATATTTTACAATTTTAGTAATAATATTTTGCAGCTTATGGAAATTACTTTTTTGTGTTACTAAGACAAAATAGTATTATCAAGGTTAACGTGAAAATGTATTAACATAAATTATATGGAAAATACAGGGCGATTTGTTATATCTTGGTAAATACATAGCTCATTTATCAGCTAAAAGCTTTAACAATCATTTCCAAACACTGTATATAAAGTGATATCTCTGAAATATGTTGTTATAAAATTTTTTTTTTAACTGTAAAGCAACCAGTCAGTAACTTTTGACAGTGCAAAATCTGCATGGATAGATAATAAACATAATACAATAATTAATATTAATACGTAGTGATTCGAATATTGTAAACGCTACTATATTATCATAATGTTACTTTTTATTTATGATTCATAGCAAATAAGCTGTACATTTACTCCTTTAAAGCTTTTAAATCTGTAACCAATCACCTTATTTTTTTTTTAACAAAAACACTTCTTAACTTAGACACGTTCAAAAATCATAGTAATAAATTTTTAAAATTACCAAAACTGTATTCATGAAATTTATTATATTATTTATAAATAGCATACCAGAATCTCAAATGAATAAATTTAGGTTTAATGTTCATAATATGTACTTTCACATTTTAATCAGGTAGAATCTAAAACAAAGGTGAGGCAACCCCTGCGGATCTGGCATGAGTCTTTGAAGCGGTTCGCAAGCACGAAGCCAATATTTCTCGGCATATATGAAATGCAAATATAATTTAAAAGTTTGCATATTTCCTTAGTGCGGCTAAGAACTCGCGCCTACAAAGCTAGCTCGCTTTATACACAGACTATCATCTTAGTTTACTCTGTACATTTCAAAACACATTTTGGTGCTGTTGTCTCAAGTTAGTAATATTTTGTTCATTCGTATTTCTTGCATCTATTAAAACCAAAAATCAATGTTTATATCGTATACATAAAGTTTTCAGCGGATCCTGGACAAATCAAATCAGAGAAAAAATTATTGTTTTTTTTTTATTTTCTATACTGGTTTTAACACTTTTCTTTACATCATTGTCTTCATTTCAGCCGTAGTACGTCCAATGCTGTACATACCTCTCTCAAAGGTTTACAATTGGAAGCGGTCGGCATCAAACGTATTTCGATGACCTTAACGAGGACGTCTGTACTTGTTAGTGAACGACTTACACTGGTTGCCGGACCATGATTTCGACTCCACAATGTAAAGCGTATAGTGACTGTCTCCGTTCTCCCCGTTTCGCACACTAGCCTGCCCACTGTCGCTTCAACTTGTGAATCCAAAAAACTGTAAACCTGCCATTGGGGCCTGAAGTGCGAGACCACGTTTCTATGCCGTAAGTCATTACTTGTAATGTAAATTGGTCTTAGACTTTCATCTTAAAGCATGGAGGGTTATTGGTCGAGATGGCGTCTCAAAGTGGTGCGGTGGATATCTTGGCGTGTTTATTAAAAAAAGAAAATTTTCGTTTTCGTTTAATAATTTCATAACGATAAGGCACAGGAATTTTTTCAGGCCCGTTTTGCTTCTACTACGTAATGATTTAACTCGAAAGGATACTACTGCATGGTTAATTAATTCCCTTAGTCGACTCTTACGACGCCCACGGGATCACACCACAAGGCTGAAATTAATTATCAAGTTATACATCCACATCCCGCTTTTACTTTGTTAAATTGCTTTTATATGAAAATATGAACGCATTTATCCTGAAATTGTTAAATACTTATCCAAAATTCTTTTCGATAATTGTCAGTCATCACATAAATCAATGTTATTTCTTTATACCAAGAATATAGAAGGCATATATATTACCTTGCACATGGTGGTGGAAAAGGCGAGCTAATGTAATTTAAACATATATATACGTGTATTCTTTAATATATATATTTATGTGGAAGAAGTAAGAGAATATAAACTAATAAATCAATTTTATAATCAGTACTCTTCACTTATCTTCACGTGTAATATTTTACCCACGGTTGCAAAAAATAATATACAATTGTCATGTTTTTCATAATAACAATAATGCTACAAAACTTTGTAAGTATATAACACATAACAAACAAATTTTGAATGCAATACTGTCTTCGGCTCCTAAATTTACCACAAAAAATTATATCAACATTATTGATATATTTTTAAAATCAATTTAAAACATGTTAAAAATATTTACATATTTTTTATCTAAAACACGGTTTATATTATCGTCGTTTTATTATTTTCTTTATTAAAATGAAATGGCTTTTTATTAAAGCCGAACGATTTTTATAACGACTGAAGTAATGGAATAGAAGAGAAAGCAAAAATTAATACAAGTTACTCAAAGCTCGCTCTAGTTATTATCACGTCAAGTGTCTATTCAATGTACAAGTATTAATATTCGCGCAGCGTCAAAGAATGAGCTCAGGCCAATGTAAAACAAACTTCTTTAGAATGGAGCATAAAATAAGGATTCATAATTCAAATCGAAAAAACTTTCTCGGGCCCGGTAATTTTTCCCATCTTACAGCAAGTTTCGCCCGAGGGGTCGTGAGTCTTGGCTCAAGGAAATCTAAGAGAGGGTTTACATTTTTAGCCTTTCGCTGTGTCCTCCTCTTCACTTTATATCGTCTTTTGATTACTCTCTCAACAAGTTATGCATATTGTAAGAGTCTTCGGCGTCGTCGGTTAGAAGAATTTTCGGTGTCTCTTTTATACGATGTCTTTTCGGCGTTGATATCTCATTTTTCATACCTTTTATCTGTAAAATTTCTTTCTTGTGTACGTGTTTTGTTTTATGTCGAGGGTTGATTTGAATTTTTGAAATTTTGTTGGAGATATCCTATACTAAGTTTAACATATTTTTAAATCTGGAAACTATCTACAATGCATTAAATCCATTAAGGCACGTGACCCACTATAATTGTTATCAGCCCCACCGACCCTCTACATTTCTAATGTGACTAATGTATTTTTGGGACATTCTGCAGCTTACCCTCAGTCCTTTTTCTGTTTGTGGAGGTACAATGCAATTTCTCTGTCGCCCCACTCCTAGTAACTGCATTATCTCGAAATATGTTCTCAATTTACATCGCCTGGACACGACCTTTGCTGTGATAATGTGAGACTAATTCAATGAACATAAATATGATTTATAACCATTACACAAATATGTACTGTTTCTTGTTTATTTTTTGTTGTACATGTTTCTGACTAAATGTTAATTAAAAAGAACTCTTTTACATCTTTCAAAATTATTATCAAGAATTAGCCGTAGGTGTTTATAAATGTTATATAATTCAAATTGTAAATCAATGAATGTTTTCAAAATTTAATGATTATTTATCATAATTGACTTTTTCCCTTTTGCACCATTTAAAATTAATATAGTGATTAAATATTATAACAGTAAATAATTAAAATAACCTACGATTTTAGTAGTGAAAAAGTAACAAAATCAAAGAACTTAATAAATTTGTGTTATCAAAGTTAAATTTTTTCAACAACTTTTTCCCTGAAAGACTCATAAATCATCAACTACTTATTACGTCAAAGTAAAAGAGTGAATATTTAGAATTCAGCAAAAGCGCAGTTTTAAATTTTCTTCAAACAAATCAAATGCGAGTAAATAAAGCAAACAATACACTCGACTCGGCAGCAATCGTAAAACAGTTCCCCATAAACGTAGCAAGGCGGTAAATTAGATTTTATTTTATTTCTTAAACAATTTGCGGCCGGGCGCAGACAAAGGGCTCATAGGTTCGATGCCGTGGTCAGCAATTCAAAGGTTTATGCGGGTCCGTTTATTACTTACCTACACACGCCAACGTTGTGCTAAATCCACTCGTTATTAATGTCGATAATAAAATTATTGCTTTGGCTTTTCTTTCATACACTAATTCAATTAAAAATTTAAGAGAATAACATCCTTCAAAAAGATTTGACTTTTTTTAAAAGAATTCTGGCTGTTTCAAGTGTAAAGCAAATATTATCATTCTTGTTGTCTATTCTTGATATGCTAGCATTAGTTAAACTTATTTCTGTTAGAATTGCTAAAATTAAGTCGTATTAATTCAGAAATAAAAATGTTGAATATTTCACTAAAACGTTCTTATCAAAAATGTATCGATTACTGTGTTTTCCGTATAAATAATAATAATATTGCCAATGGGGCCCGAAATAAGAAAAGTGTCAACTTCCCTATTAGCTGTAATTTTTTTCATTAATTAATCATTATTAATAAGTAAAACTATAGTATAACAAACTACCCGGGTTTATATTAATGATAACATAGTAGAAATTGATTAAAAATAAGTACAACATTCAAATACCTAAATAATAACAACCTGTGTATGCGGACAAGTCTGTTGGCTGTATTCGTTAGATTATTTGTGTAGTACCTATTACTTAAATTTGTGATCAATATTATTTGGCGTTTAACTATCTTGAAAACTTTTAGATAGTTAACCAGTCGCTGTAGAAGGTAATCTAAATAATAAATTTAAAATAGAGGCAAAAAAATTAAATCCATTAAATATCGATAGCATTAAAATGAGATTGCGGCCATCACTTAGAGGGTAGAGCGGTGGTAAGTTCGCAGTGACCACTGCTCGGACCCCAATCGCCGGGCCATTGTCCACCCATGTTCTTGTTCACATTAAAACGCAGTTAACCGTTCTTTATTGTTTTATCCGCTCGCTCCGTACCAATAAATGTCCGCGATTCCTGGGAAATGTTATTGTACCATTTCGAGTTTGTTAGGCGCCATAATTAAAGACGTCTTTTATTACAACCGAATTTGCTTCACTAAGTTTCTTTAATTGTCCTCTGATTATAGCTTATAGCTTATGCACGAACACAAACTACGGAGAATCTATAGTCAGATTTTGTATCAAGTACCATGATTAACTAGACCGTTATTTAAAAAAAAGTGCACCTCTTTTGAACTTTTTCCTAGTAATCTTCGAAGCCGTTTTTTTCGATCGACGCCATTTAGATCGAAGAATCGATGACTAGATCTTTCTAGACCGTTCTATTCTTTGCTTTCCTCGGGACAATAGTAATAAAGAGTCCAGTTATTGATTAATCCTGATTAGAACAGCGGCTAGGCGATCGCCCCCGTGGTCTTTTCCCTATTACTTTCCATGTTACGAATAGTGTGTCGAAGTTATCCGGTTATTTTCAGGTGAAAAAGCCTTAACAACTATTGTTTTGAAGGGAAAAACAAAGTAATGAATGGAATATATTAAAAAGATGAAAGAGGTGCATGATTATAATAATCAGTAAAAAATATTTATCGTAGAAATGGTCCCTGCCTTACCAGCGTAGGGGAGAATAAGAGGTCCTCAACAATGGAGATCAATAATAAAAAACAACTGTTGGTAGCATTATGGCGAGCCTGGTCGAAATCTTGAACTGGCCGATAATTGACTTATTTGTACGTAGACCATGGTAAACGTAACATTTTTCTCCATCAGCACATTTCAAAAGCCTAAATTCTTTTTCGATCCACTACGCGAATTGGCTACTATTCATGATTTCCTAGTAGAATTAATCCTGAATTAAACTGGCAAATATTTTAAACATACATTACTAAGATAATCCATTTAGCGCGTTGTGTTACTTTAAAACCTCAATACTCAACAGTCTCAAACTTTTTAGTGACAACTTTATCTGTTACATTATTCACACACATCAATACAAAGCGTCGGTCACATCCGAAAAGCACATAGAATGTCGGTTGGTAAACAAAAAGTAAATAATGAGGCAACCCCAACACCATTAGGCGCTCCCTGATTTAGAGCAGCAGTGTTATAAAACATTCAGCGGCCAAAACGGGCAGAACACAAAATCAGATTGTCTCAAAATCACACGACTGACGGAGCATCGCGGGACCCGCGCATTTATAATTCAAAAGAAGTCGGGATCGTGCACTACAGAGATGTTTTCTCAACATACAGACTCACTAACTTTATCCCGTAGAACACTATTCTTATTTTCATTGTAATAAGAAACTTACCTCCCATATACACATCAATTGATTTGTACGTTATATTGTAACACAATAAAAATCTGTACGAAAGTTAATAACGCAAGCCCGGATTAGCTATTTAATTATTTAAGTGGTTTAAAAATTAGATATGATCCTTAGATATTATACAAACTGTCCAAATTTTTAGTTTTTTGTTTAATTGCGAAATTAATAAGGTGTAGTTAATAAACCAGACTGTATAGAAATTATGCTATGGAAGTGTTAAACAATCTCTCATTATTGGCTATACAATTTGTTTTTTAATAGTTTTTGTATAGGCGATAAGACTACGATAAAATTTAACAGAGCTTTAACGCACAAACATAGATCTAGTTCGATTTTAAAGTTTTGATCCAGAATTTTTTTATACAGAAACTATCAAATACGTATGTAATGGGCTATATAATGTATTAAGTATTCCACGAAGAAAAATAATTGCCTTTTTTCGTTGTCAACCGTTTTCCCGTAAAAACCGTGTGATGATTTGTAATACCTACGTCAATCAGAGTGTAGACGACTTTTACTAAAATTGGTAGGAACTCGATTAACAGAACAAAACACGTATTTCTGCCGCGATAAAATAGTGTGTGAGCATTATGTCATTCTTTGAGGAGCTACGATGCTCATGCGAGTAAAATTTCGACCTTGTTTATAAGACGTCTCTCTTATCTTAGGGTGACAAAAGGTAACGAGGTATTGAGCAATATTTTAGTAAATATTAGTTAAAAGACTACAAGATATAATATATGTCAGCCAATGCTACATCTGTAATATATACAGTTACTAGTTAAAAAATATAGACAAACAAATTTTAAGTATATGATGCTTTTTGTTCTTATGGGGAATTACAACGGGGTAACGAAAAGATTATGCCGGCTTTGTAGGGGCAAAATTCCGTATTAAGTTCTCTTATGTAGTAAAAACTATGGTAATTATTATGGTCACCCTAAACTGCCCTTTCCTTCTTGTCTCTCTTCTCCACCCAAAGGTTGTCTGTTATAGATCGCCTCGAGCTACAAGACCGGCTGTGTTTTCTCAATATAAATTGTTTAACTTTTACTTGTTGTCTGATTTTTTCTTAAGATTTAGTAAAGTAAATAAATAATGTTAACACAAAACACACAAGCTTAACTTGTACCTCAAAAAGTTATGATTGAGACACTTGTGTCTCAAAATTACGGCAGAAATCTAGCCTTAAGGTTAGATTTGAGTCCGTATATTTGTAGTTTTCAAGAAAGAATTGTTACTAGTTTAATACTTATATTAATTGTTATTATCCTTGAATTATTGATAACTAATTTTAAATTTGATATAAAACATAAAAGTACTCCAATACACAGTTTTTTCGGTAAAATTAAAACATGGATTAAGATTTTAGTTTATTACATCACTCGTCAAATTATAGGTATTATATCCCGTGATGGTAACATAATCAAGAATCTCAGTCAGAGCTTACGCTGTTAGTAATTGCTAAATTGAGCTATATAGAGAATGCGGTTATAGTGGCTCACGAAATTGGCACCCCGTTCACACTCCAGTAATTATCGACGGCAAAGTTTTCCACCTCCGAATGAAGGTTTTAGCCATTACAAACGGAAGGGCGGGCCGGGAAGAACGGGCTGCGATGCTCGTTCGATTCCAGTCCCAACTTTGCGAATTAGACTCGAACGCGTATCTCAGCTTTTATATACGAGTAGGCTGGGATTAGTTCTGTATGTCATATTTCATATCCCGGTCTGGTTGGGATTATAAATTATTAGCGATTATACTAAGTTATTGTAAATTTTGTTTCATTAAACAATAGTCTTTGCCTCGATTATAATACTGCAAAACAGTTTGAATATTCTTACTATATTACTCTACTCTTTGTTTTCTAAATACATTAATTATTTAACAATCTCAAAAAATTGTCTATTTTTTTAATCCTATTAAAAATTTTAATCAGACTTCGTTCAGACGTTTTCAGGTAATACCAATGCCCGACTCTACAATCTATACATATATTCACATTATAATGCTGAAACAATTTCCAAATAAAAAGAAGTAACAGATTGAAATTTAGGAACATATTTTTGTTCACGTTTGTAGCAAATTAACCCATTGCAACAATATATTATTATTAGGGTATTTCATACTCTCCATAATAATAAATATAATTTATTAAAATCTAGTCTTGATAATTTTTAATACATCAAAAATTTTCTTAATTTTTATATCTATAAAAGCTATAGTTTCAAAATATGCATTTTTCTTAATAAACGCCCTTAAAACCTTATCGAGTGAGGTTTGGTAAAATTTGTTATTAGATGACCATGACTCAGGAAAAGTAATATTCCTACCAAATTTTAAGTATCTATGACTTTTGATTCCAGAGATATCGCGACGTCAGTAAATTTGTGAAAATCTTTTGTTCAAAATGATTAGTTATTTGTGTAAAAACTGTAAAGAATAATTTAAAACTTATTTGCTTCCAGCTAATATAACATGTTTCAGGGTAAGTGTTGTTTTGTCACATGTTTCAGCTTATGCAGGTTGAATGGAAGTAGGTGCAAAAGCTTTGTAGCTTTTTGCTGACAAGTATGAGCTAAATATTTACCCATTTTAAGCTCTTATCTATAACCAATCACGCTGGATATATATACACGTAAACGTTATAATTCTTAATAAGTAATTTAATTAAAAGTAGGTTAGGGTAACTAAAAATAAAGTTTTGATTCGAAGATTCTCATAAAACTTCGAATAACTAACACCGCGGGCGAATAGTCATCCCCCTACGCGGCCGAAGCCAACTTTTCCTAATTAATTGTAAGATTTTAATCATGGTGCAGGCGTAACGAAATTATTATGGACCGTTTAATTTCCTTGCCCCACGCCCTACGGCGTCTTATTGCGCTAATGCGTTATAGCAAAATTTTAATCAAGGAAGTGTGGAAATTATTAAATTATGCAGGTTGTCGTATGCACTCGATGATTATAAATCTCTCCGGCTTCTGTAATACCTAACGGCAGTAATTTATAAAGGAACAATAACCTAACTGCTCTGCGAGCGTTTAATGTGTATAGGTAATGCTTTTAACTACTGCCTGGCTCGGGCAAGACTGCTAAACTTCGGTGAACGACGATTATACCCAAATACTGCTTGTTTTATGATACATGATACTTTTTGAACGTTGTATACATATACAATATATTATAACATTACAATATTATATTTAAATATATGATTTAAAATATTTGATTTATCGTAAAGATTCTTAGTTAATATTAAAAGGTTTCCGAAAAGCATGCGACAGAATTATTTTCTATTTCATATGAAGTAAATCTTTGTTGGAAGAAGCTGGATGCGTCCTATTCTGATCTATAAAATCTACAAGGGACCCCACTTTCTGGCAATCCACGCTTTAATGCTGTGATGATAATTATATCTATAGCTTTATGTAAATAAAATCAAGTACCTTCTTATATTAAATATAAAGTGCAATAACGCGAGTATATCCAAATGTCAAAGAAATTACAAACATTACGCAACTTTGACAGCGAGCCGCTCGGTGGTTTACTGTTTATAGTTCTCTATAAGGAGGATCATTCCCCTAAAAGGAAAATAATTATGTAATACAAATTAGGAACAACCATTTTGTTCAAATTATTTTGTAATATGTGGTACTAAGGAAAATCAAATCAAAACAGCCTAAACAGGAATAAATAAAACGAAACCAAGCACGAATTCTTAAGAAATGAATTGCGCTGAATCCGACCTCTGTCGGGTGGAGATCAAATAATTTTGTAGAAATGAACCCGGAGCATATTTAATTAACCCAGCCTCCCCCTAAACTGCACAAGAATTCGCCGGTTAAACAACATTAGCATTCGTCAGGAATTTAATTCGTGCGGAATGAAAAATATATTTATTAATGCTTTTTCGCGCACAAATTCTATTCTACCTTTCACATGTGACGGTTTGTTAACGAGAAAGTAATTAATTTTTATTGGATTTTCTTTTCGCTAGAGAAGTTTTAATTACTGCGGAATGGGAGGTGCGTATAACCGTGTTTTATAAAGCGCTCTCTTCGTGTTTCCCTCGGACGCAAATTGTTTGCTGCGGTCGTAATATCGCTCATATTCGCTTGCTGCTTGTAAATTTGCCGATTCCGAGCACATTATTTATTATCGGGTATTCATTTACAACGACTACATAAGCTAACCCGCTTGCTGTTTATTTTTCCGATAGCAAATTAAACCAAGCGCTTCATTTACTATAACTACCGTTTCCACTGTCCAGTCCGCGTGGAACATATATAAATATTCATAACAGAAATGTTGGTAAGAAAGTATTTAGCTTTGCTTTGTAAAAAAATTAAGGCGTCCCAACTCGGAGCTTATCAAACATTAAACGCTCACGGTTCAGGGGGCCCACTAAATAAATAACCTGTGCAAATAAAAAACATCCACGTCCCATTTAGATCGAACAGTGAGAATTGGAAGGAGGAATAATAAATATGCATAGCGCGTCTATGCCACATCCTCTGTGATTAGTCGTATGGGGGCTCCGTGCGGGGGCGCCAGTGATACGGATAGGTGAGTGATAGCGAAGGGGGAAAGGGAACTAAGAAACACCCCCCCTCTGCTAATAACAGAACGTGTCTCTCTCCATTGTATCGGCGAAATTTCTTGGATATTGCCAATATAGGGTGTTCACGTGAGCGCGTACTTTTGTTTCTATCATTGCGCGCGTGTCGCACACGACTGCCCCTAATAATATTGTCTTTACTGAAGCAATATTATTCCTAATTCGCTGATGTAGTCCCGACACGTGCCTTAACGTAATAATGTCACCAATATAGGGCACACCTTAGAACTACATATCCATTATTATATTTGTTCGTCTATCTTCTAAACTGTAATACGTTACTTAATAAACAATTGTATTGAATAAAAAAAAAACTTTCATTTTACTCCGTAAAAAAATATTAGCAATTCATTTAGCAGTGACTTTGTTATATACATACTTCTAATATACATTCGATAAGCTTCTACGAACTAAGAAATAAATGTTGTTTGCAATATTCATTAAAAAAAATACTACGATGATTTCGCCAAGGGGTGACCAAAGGTATGAGTCCCATGGTGCAAAAGTACCCATACATAAATTCATATATATAAGTTGTAAGATATGTTTACTTGATTATATTTTATTACTGACACTATTTTTGTATTAAACAGATCTTTACGATAATTTAAAATTATTACAATGAATTGATAAATGTCAAAATTTTCAATAAATTATGAAATTTCAAACATATTTTGTAATATCATATTAGTCATTTAACAATACGGTTCTCAAAGCAGTAAATAAAATAATCTCGTTACATTAAGAAAATTTTACATTAGTAAATAATAAAACTATAACTCTTTCAATTTTATAAAGAGTTATTTTCGGCTACACACGTTCTACCATCGTACATTTTAGTCCATGATAAGGCTTATAATATTATTCGAACAACAAAGCTGATCTACACTCTCACTACAGCGTAATCCGATATGCAAGGTGTAGAGCTGATTCAATAGTGACACCTATCTAATCAGTACATATAGAAGATGTATAATTAATAACACAACTAAACCACCGTTCGGAGATTAAGCGCTCAGAGGTAAATCTCGTGGTGTGGAAGTGGTTATATTTATTGTTATTACTCGCCGATTGTGCGCAAGGCGTCGCCGTAATCGAATTAGGAACCCGACACAATCCTAAACAAATTTCAATTTCCAATTATGAGGCAGTAGGAGTGGCAGTCCGGTCCTCCCTCGAGGTCCCTGTAACTTATTGCGAACCAACAGGCGGGTTGGTGACTCGCTAACATATTCAAAATAATGGCTCGTTGCATAGACAACGGCCTGATTGAATTCGTCCTCCAGAGATACTACGCTATAGGTTTGATTTATAGAATACTAGTGTATACACAGCATCTGTTTAAAGCATAGGATAAAAGGTCTAACGTAAATGCCTCGTCACGTAACTTATCGATTTCTTAGCAATAAAGGAATCGGCGCCTGCCTCAGATTCCCAATATACTTTTTCGAATCAATGAGCATAAATTGCAAGAACATTCCACGCGGTAGATGCCCCCAAATATTTCTTACGGATCACCCTTGTCGCTATCTACGGGAAGACAAAAAGTGCAAAGATTTACTTGAAACTCAAACGTAATATGTTGACGTTAAAATATCTACATTTCAATAAGCTCGCGAAAGGGTCACCTTATGTGTAAAACATCGGCCGTCAATTTCCTTTATACGGGCCAACGAGTTTAAGCCAAAATATTAATCTTCTTTGAAACGAATAAAATCATTGCGACCGTAACTGTAAGACTCAAATTTACTTCTTCAACTTAAACCTTAATTTGCTGTGTAGCTTTATGTAATAATTTCTTTTCGTGTACTTTATTGAGAAGTAAAAAATCGAAACGGGCGTTACTCGATTGGAAGACGGGATCGCGTGATTGAAGTTTACTCAATTCGCTGCGTTTGCTTAACAATTTATATAAATTATTTTGGAATGTAGAGGATAAGACGTCTAAAGTAATTTTCTTAAATAAAGAAAAATATATTTGGCATGTTACACATCGATTCAAACAAATGAACGTAACTTTATCATTGTAAAATTTCACCAATATTTTGGCAGAGTGAGGTACAACTTTTCATATCCACACAGATTGGATGGAACCATAACAAACATCTCACGTCCCCGTCGTAAGAAAAGTCATACCTGGTTTGACAATAAGAAACGAGCAAAACTCATAACGCACCGCATCCCGTCCGGGCATTCAAGTCGGCAATAAGGAAAGTACAATAACAATACCACGGTGATGCCTCAGCGGCTGCAAGATAAACAGGTTTCAATATCGGAAACATCGAGAGCCGCCGACGCTATCAGTTCCGTCGTGACGCCGGGCCGGGCCGCTAAGATAAGGGGAGAATCGCACGTGCCCCGGGAACCTTGTCGCCGATTACCTCGCGCGATCGCTATCAACGCTACCGCTACTTTCTACCTCTCTCTGTTTCATTTCTCAATCTGTACACTAGTTTTATTACGAACATCTTTGCAATTCTTACTCTTAATGAACGTTTAAATATATCTAAAATTAATTTCAGGATTATGTCATTCATTTTGCATTGGCCATTTATTTATACGGAATAAGAACTAAAATAAATTTAAAGCCTTTTTCTAACATAGGGCTAAGGTAAAATTGTTACTAGCTTAGTAATAGTATAGAAAAGGACTTTTTGTGTTCCAAATAAAACTTAAGAACGTAAAAAAACTCTAATAGCTAATTATTTTTAACGATATTAGTCTTTGCTAACTAGCAATTTAAGTAAAGTATTCCATAATTCGAAGAATTTTGCAGAAAAAAGTATTTTAATTCAAAAAGCACATTTTAAAATCTTATTGAAACTCGTTTAAGATTCAATCGGGGATTAATCAATAATCTTAGCGTTCTGCTTAATCATTTCATAACGATTCAATGGATACGAATGGAACCATTCGCAGTTCACTCAAATGAATAGCACGCGAACATAAGATAAAGTTTCCGAATTTCTATGTCCCACCAGATTGCGAGAGATCGAGAGACATTAAAAGTTATTAGGCGATAAAGTTACTAACGCAAGTAACGTCTTCGTAGAGAAATATTTATTATGTTCTATATTACAAATCAATTCTATCTTATCTTCCTCCTTTTCGTAATAGAATCTAACGATTTTGTACAAGGTTTTTGTATTACTAAGGTTAACGTTAGGTTTTTGAAGGCTTTGGATCAATTTTATTACATAAGAATAAAACAAAAGACTGTTAGAGAAATTTAATCATTACAGATGGTGAATTTTTATCAAAAAAAATATGCTAAAATTCAAATATGTAATCGATTAATCCATTTGAAAGATATCAGCGTCAAACTACAATAAAATACATTAAATTTAAATAAATACTCGCGCTCTTTGGATTTTGCCAGCCGCGTTCACGTCGAGTGCATTCAAAACAAATAGCTTATTTGACTTTATAATGCAAAATCGTAGTATTTTTTCTCGTTATAAAAATGCTGCTTTAAAATACTTTTGTTTTAAACACAAAAAAAGACATTTTGAACTGCCAGTGGCTATTTAAATGGGTGCATGCATCATCTTATGAAGAAAAAACAAAAAGGCGGTAACATACATAATTAATTTAATTGATTAAATATTCAAAATCATAATTTCAGCCGATTGACGTCTACTGCAAAGCATAGGCCTCCCCCGCAGATTACAATTTTGTATATTAATAGATTTTATAATAACTTAACACCAGTATACCTTCAGCCAGGCGTTGCATGTATACGTTGATGATCTTTCCAATGTAATATAATTAAAACGTCATTTAGTACTCAATAAAGTAGTAGACAAATTTATCTGCACCTAACGTATGATTATATTCATTAATTCATATGATTCACTAGTTTCATTGAAAATTTTTGCGGGAGGCATATGTTCAGCAGTAGACGTCTTACTGTTGAAATAACGTGGCTATTCCTCTCGTTTAACCTTATTTAATGTCCATGTTTATGTCACCGATTGTCATGAAGTTATCCATAAGTCACCAAAAGAAGTCTTCGTGTAAAGTTCATGTTAAGTAGATATTGTTCATTTGCGTTATTCAAATCCTAAAAGAAGTTGAAATTTTTGTGACATTGATATCACAACAACACTAATGTTTGAAATGTAATACCATTCGTTATTAAGACACACAATGCGGTATTATAGGGAAATAAGGCAAAGCGGGAATCGCGATACGTCTCCTCGATTAAAGGGGGAAAAACGCGACACAGAAAATGTTTATAGACATAGAATAGGGCAGGGGGGTAACGGCCGTAATAAAATTTTATACACCTTAATATTTCGTCGAACGATGAGTTAAGGCGTATGTGAAATTATACAAACGCAATGACGAAATTTACTGCCTCATTGTACGGAGCGTTCGGTTAATTCAATGAGACAGTATAAATATAAACGGAATAAATAAAAAACAATATGAATTCACCAAGAATTATGCCCTATAATAAAGATCTACCTTTGTACCTTACTGTAACAATATTTCAATATTTTTGTAGACGCTTCGTTGTTTTATAATATCCGACATTTGATTTGAAACGTCGGAAATATTAACACCTTTAACATTTAAATTCTTTTTCTTTCTTCTCTTTTAGTTAAGTCGTGTTTATATACGGTTAATATTTGTGCCAAATCAGATGCCGCATACTATAAGCGCCTAGACTATTAAGTTAAAATTTTTGTTTTTGATTATGAAATATTTCAATTTTCATATAATAATTTCTGCTTTTAAATAACTATATTTATTATAAGTATTTTAGTCCTTAAGTATTTTCTATACATAAAAGCTTTCCACATGCATATCCATGACCGAATCAAGAAATTATAAAATCATTACTTTATATAACACACCTTTATCATTGCAAGACAACCCCGTAACGCTCGTTGTTTTACCTTTCAATTGGCGTATTTCTATTTCAAAATAAAAATTACAATTCGTTTTAATAGTATTCTAAATCTGCCTATATATTATTATATATCCGATTGAATAAGTTTATTCAACTTAACTTTTGTTGTTTCCGTAATTATAAAATAAATGTTATTATTACTTATTTAATTTTAAAGAGCGTCATATGCTGTCTTATTAATTTTGTTCTAGTTATTATCATTTCAACCATAAAACGTCCACTGTTGGGCATAGATTTTCAATAGGCCTGGTAAGAAGTGATCTACATCCAGCGTCTGATGACTTTACAAATATCGTTTGTGAACCGCGTGTTTAACAATCAAATCTAGTGTTATACACCGAGACGAAAATACGAAGTAAATTAAAAAAAATTTAGTCGCTAAACAGTTAGGTATTAAATAATTAAAAGCTTCGGTAAAATATCTCAATGAAACACCTCAACATGTTACTTAAATAAAGAGTCCTTCGAAGGCATCTCGTACTTCAAAACACTTCGTTGCTTTACAAGATAATTTTATGTAAACAAAATTCACATTAGCGCGCTTCTTTCGGTCGGGTTCGTGCTTTGACATATTTTATAGAACGTTTATTATTTTATTCCCTTCTTATTTTCACTTTTGTTTTCTTCGAAAAATATTGTGAAATAAACACAATATACAGCATAATAATGCATCAATTGGTTACAGATGTAAATTGTAATAGTATTAGAAATTTCTTGTACTCACCAAAATGATATTAGTGATTTAGATATATTTTCATCATACATACTTCTGCATACAGGGTGATAGGTTTTATGAGTAAAAGTTTTAAAAGGGTTGTGATTGTATACCACATTTGCTGTTAATTAATGTATAGTACACCTCATCCAATAATCAAATGGTTTCTGAAATAATTACTTACATTATGATTATAAATGTAAAAAAAAAACATTTTCAAAATCGAATTATTTCATATTAAGATTCAAAAACTTAAACAGCACTAAGTAAAAAAACATTTTCAAAATCGAATTATTTCATATTAAGATTAATTATTGTTTACAATCTATACCGGCAGACTTTGTACTATTTAAATAATAATAAAATTTTATATGCTTGTCGGATTACAATAAAAAATTAATCTAAAATATTTCAATGTTGATACTTTATTCAAGATTATTGGAAATAGGTGACAATGATCTATGCATTCAGCCCTTTATACCGTATGACTATAAGTTTAAAATAATTAAAAGACGAATTAAATCATTCGCATATTGAAAACAAAACACTGTCATCGATGTACTTAATATCGGAATTAAGAAGACCTAAGTACTCTTATTGGTATAAAAAAATTAACAATTATTATTGCTTGATCATACACTGTAGAGTCAATTGCAAAAATTCCGAGAGTATTAGAACTAACTATCAAATAAATTAACGACAGTAACTTACATCTATAACAAGCTTCCAACCGGTCTTATTTGAAATCTAAAGGGAAAGTCATTTCTCCAGCAGTTGACTTTCTATAGCTGATATGATGACGATGACAGTCACAGATAATTAAATAATCGTATTACTTTAAAAATTCTGTGTCGTCAGAATATAAATTATTTCACCTAATAAGGTATCAAATTACATTAGGTAGAAAATATTTTTCAACGTTAATGAAAAGGTGTTATAAAAAAAGAGAAATCCGATCTATTACTAAAGTAAATTCTTTGAAGGAAAACCTTTCGAGCAGAACGATTCTCACACCGCAGTCCGCTTTTCTAACTAATACCATGGCAACGTAATAAAGGTTATAAAGTTTCAAGAGAGCATTTGGTAAAAATACGGTGTCGAGAAAGTTTTCTTTATTAGTTTCCCCTTTAATCCGACCAGGCGTGTCCCAATGTCTTTATGGCGAATTTTCAATCTTAGTCTGGGGAGAAGCCAATAAGAAATCAAGTATTTGTTCCTGATTCCCGTGCATTTCGTGGGGAGTGCCGTTTCTTTACGACATATTTTACGATTGGAGGTGCATTCAGAATTAGTTCGCGCTACCGGGAAAAGCCTTTTTGTGTCTACGAAGATGAATGGTAAAAGGATTACATTGACTAACAGACAGATACTCCACGAGGCAAGGAAATCGAACTTTTTATTACATAACCCATAAAATAAACATTAGGGTTTTATACCTCTTCGTTTGTAGCACTAAAATTGGATCGAAGGATTTAACGCTTGACTCGAAACCGTAATATAACTTTTAAAGACAATGAAGTGGATAATAGAACTGGATTTTATGTCTAAATATAAACTTATGAAGGAGAAGTCTTTGGTTAGGTTTAAAGCTTGAAGAGGAAAACCTGCTCTCACAAGAGATTTTTCTGTTCAAATATAATACTTTTAAGCAAAATCAATTTTATGAATTACTCTCAAGATATCTTAAAATATAATTTTAACCTTTTTTATTTATTATTCTTCATTATTTTAATCCATTTAGTAATATTTTATTTCATTAGAAGAAAGAATGGGGAGTTCGAACTGAAAACTATGATCCAAACAAGTCATTTTGATTTCGACCAGAATTTTAATCTTTGTTTATTGATTCAACCTTTCATTTATGTTATAAGATTTCTCGTGTTCAAATTTATTACGAAAGATTAGCCTGATAAATGAAAAAAATCTCATGGAACGGCTATAAAACGTTCACTCTCGCTTCGGTCTCCTGTGGTCAAGTTTACAGTCGCTCACAGAGTCATAGAAAGAGCTATGCTCAGGTTTTCTCTACGAGAGGAAGGAGGAGATCCGTAGACGAACGCATGTAAAGTGACAGTGGAAAAGTCACATAGTGCGAAGAAAAGACAGCCACTGGGACTTTAAGGTTCTGGAGTGAAAACCATGGATCGACAAGGGCAACGTAAAAAGTTTACCCACAAGGTGGACAGACATATAAACAAACTAAATTATCATGATTTTTCAAAACAATAACAGTACAGGCAAGTCTATATTTTATTTGATTTATACTACGAACGAACGTTGTATATAGGTCTGTATTTTACAGAAATCTATACGAGAAGCCCATGTCCAGCTGTGGACATGGATTTGCCCTTCCTAAATCACTTATTTAAAATTATCCTAAATGCCTTTTTAAACGGTGCCAATTAATTTAAATAATCTTGAATTCATGCAGGAGCATTCTACATTGGTGAAGCTTATTTATTCCTGCAATATTCGTTGTCTAAAATGCATGATATTTACAACTTATAATATATCGCAAGCGTAGAGCGTAAGTCGTTAGACAACTGCGCTGTAACACAAAGTTCGTACGTAGACGTGTTATGACATGCATATCACGGAAACGTGTACTGAATTTATAAACTAAACTTAATAAGCATTAAAGGGCGGAATTCAGGTAATCTGTCAGTCTTGCGAAGGCTCCGTTAGCGGCACGGGCGTCGTGTTAAATAAATGTAACTCTTACCACTTGCCTAGAGGTTTAATTAATTGACTCACATTCTTGGTGCTTGGATAAGGTATCACATTTAATCATCGCTATTATTTTTCGTGCTGAAAGCTAACACGTGTAAAGAATATAGTTATAAAACCTTTTTGTTTTTTTTTTACTTTTTTAAAAAATAATTTAATTTAAACTAACATATTTTGCAAAAGAAGATTTGTCAAACTAAAGTTTATTCTTAAAAATACTATGTAGAGTATATATATTATCCATAAATTAAGAAATGATTTTTTTTAAATAATCATTTTGTCTATACCAGAAAGATTATAGAGAAAATTAACAAAGTACTCGACTTGCACTCAAAATCCGCGCATCTATGTTTCGAGAACAACATAAGGTTGTAACTTTAATGTTGTCTTAAGTTATAATCTCATGCCAGATATGTTTCAGACGAAACATAAGAGAGATGGAGACATTGCGAGTCAAAATGCGTTAATACTTTATTACGGCTCGTACGAGATTGCTTAATCTTGTTTTACGACACTCTTTTAATCGCTCCTAAGTTCCATCGACCTTAACTTGTGCTTGAAGAAGAAGGAATTTCTAACTTCTTAATACACCCATAATTCATTTATGACCTGAGCTATAAATACTAAAACTTACTTTGTGATCATTTTAAAAGCGACATATTGTATTTAATGTAAGGTTTATTTTATAAATTAATATGAAAACTTGTAGTTTATTAGCAGAAATTTATATTTAAAAAAAAATTTACTCCGTGTTCTACACAACGAAATTCTTAAGGCGCCAGCTGCCATTTGTTCAGCGCGCTTTGTCGCCTGCTCACTGTCACTTGAACTTGCTAACCTGCTAGGCTATTTCAGTAACTAGACGAAGAGTCTATGGAACTCTTGGAGATATCCCGAGCTTTGCCATGTTGAATTTTTTAACGTCTGTGAACTTGCCGATCACTCTGCAAAACAAACAATAGAAAATATCAATAAGTATTACTGAGCATTACTAAAGTTATTTGTAAGTTACGTTCTAATGTTACAGTACCTACATAACGTGTTATATCACAAAGAAGCCTTACTATATGTAGTACGAGTATATAACAAATGTAACCGAAAACCAAAACACAGGTAAAGCTTTATACATCTCAAAACATTAAAGGATGCTCCTTACATTATCCGTACACGTGTTACGATTAAGTCGCTTAACTCAATCGAGTCGCCGTTACTTGAGTAGAGGAGTATTCAGTGGGGGCCGTGACTGAAATCTCATATCATAACCGAGCTAATCTAGCTCCGGCTTCTTCCGGACGCTGTAAGCGACTTATTTAGACATTTAGTGGGAGAAATGCAATTATGCGAGTAGCAATTTTGCTGCACAGTTTTACTTTTAGTTTTAATTTGGATTCGTATAAAATATGTACACTCATGTTATTAAAATTATATTAAAGCAATTATTTATCAGATATATAACTAGCATATTTGGCAGACTGCGTATTGTCAAAAATTATAAATCTGTTGCTGTCTTGTGTAAACTTATTTCAGAGCAATCAAATCATTTATTGATTTAATATGTAAACAATAAACAATAAGTTTTTTCTTTAGTACGTATACGGCGTATATGCGTACGTATACTTTAGTAATATTTTGTGATTATATTTTCATTGTAATACTTTTAACACATTTTTTTGGTTTTAACTACAGTCATCTGTTTGCAGATAGTGATGAGTGTTTTCATTAAGTCTACGGTTTAAACACAAAAAGAAAACCGTTTTTTCTACTATTGAGTGTAAGATTAATACCTTTAGCAAAAAAAATAAAAAAACTAAGTTTCCTAAGTCATATCAAATATAAAAACCATTGTAGCCAGCTAGGCGTTTACAAAAGTACCTTAATTTCAACCTCTACTACTGATCCTTAATTTCTATTTTAAATCTTTTATCATACAATTACTGTCCAAATTTCAAATTGGAACACGTAAGTATGAATTACTATACATAATATCGTATATAATAAACGCTAACGTCATATATTTGATTATCACTAGCACATATTATTATCATATAAAGCCTTTACGCGAAATGTTCCTGGATATCATTATAAAACATTTTTATTTGAACCTACTATCCACAATAGATTTATCAAAGTTGTATTGACGAAATCATTTATAGTTTTCTTACAATAAAAGTCAATTTATTGATGGAAACAACTGTCCAAATAATATTTGATAACTTTGTAAGCTATCAATATATATTTGTAATCTCAATGAGAAAATCCTTTACAATGATTTCTTTGTGACGTACAAAATCAACCTCTTTTATTTGTAGTATTCCAACTAATATTTAATTTAGACTTTGTTATTGCGGAGACATGGCGGCACGAAAGGCGAACACCCGCGGGGCGTGTTCCAAATTAATCCAATCCACGAAATAGGTATTACAGAAAGCTAATGGGGCAAAGTTTCCATGTAAGCCAATTGTGTGCCGTTAATCTAATCGGTGCCGTGTAGAACGATATTTTGATATCGGGCTTACCGTAGCAATTGCCAAATGAAAAATGCGCGGATTTCCTGACGGCTTGTAATCGCCTTGTAATCCATCAAACGTAACGATGCTGAGCAATTTGTATAAGAAACGCTTCCAGCAAACGTCGTATTACTTATTGTCACGGCTTGCATACTTGATGTATGAATCGAAAATCTTCTTTTTCTGCCGACGCTTTGCTTATAATATTTCAATCTTCTTTCACTTCCTACTGCCTGGGAGATCATTTTCTTTATCAGTCTCTTTCATCATACTAAGTATTTAACTGACAATAAAACATTCAAATTCCTAGAATCATCATTGTACGTATACCTTTTTGACACTGTCACCGTTTATAATTTTGGTTGAAAATTTCATTATGACGATTAGTAATCGTTTTTTATCCTTTTAACGGTAATTATGCGATCAAACATTCGTCTGGCTTCTATAATAGATTAAATAGTAGTTCAGAATCGAACGATTGTTCCTATAGGTTTTTATAAAAATAAAGAATTATATTGTTTTTGTACTTAATTCTTAAAATACTTGCTATTGATTTGTTACGATTAACAAAAGGAAAAAATAGTAAAAAGTATTTTCGAATATTACCGGAGCTACATGAATTACCTGACTAATCAAAATAACATTCATACAACATAAGTTGTTTGTTCAAAATATCCTTGACCAAAATAATTTCGTGCGATAATATCTTTAAAAAGCAAGCTTATTATAACTTTCTTCCTCATAGCTCCAGCTGTGAGGCGCGCCGCCACGTACCTCCCGCGCCGTCACCTCTTTCCCCGTCAACCTTCCCCACCTGACCAATGCGACCGTGCTCATGCGATAAAACAATTACCCCAATCAAGTCCAGTTTGCCATACATAAATTCACAAACCGAAAAGGCCAATATTTCATTACGTATTTGACGCAAAAATAAAAAAGTGAAAATTTCGGGGCTTAATTTTTTGTAACTACATAACATAGCTATAAACGACCTGAACGATATATGTTTTGATGGAAGAAATGAAACGTAATAAAGTCTTGCAATAATAATACATACGTAGCACGCTAAAGATATCGTAACGAAATAATCTAAGTACACGGTAATAATTACGCTGATTACAGAGTAAAAAATAAACAAATTAAAACAATAGGTATTATCAGATCCCTTGCTGCGTTGTCGTGTAACTATGAAAACGGATCGCGTGCCGAGTTAGGCTCACTAGAATCTTGATATACCTCGACCCTCACTAATTATAGCTTTACCTGCAACCTCAAACGAAATCCTAGGCAGCATTTTCTCTTCTGTGAAAATATGAAGCAAATCTGCCATTTACTTGAACTAGTGCCTCATTCTAGATTAAACCTTACTAGACGTAATTAATTTAATCTTCTACGCACATCTTGTACAGGTAATATATTTATTATCGTTTCGGCTAATAAGTTAACATTTCGAATTTTAATTTTGACTTTAGATATCGTTGTGTTTATTAAAAAAAATGTATCAGAAAATGACGTAATGTGCGCATGTAAATGATAATAGATAATTATTATGAATTTGAATTTAAAAAATAACTATTTGCGTTTAACACATTCCTGTAGTATTTAAATATATTTAGATTTTTAGTTCCCACATATGGCTATCGGTCTAATTTTCCTTATTTATTTCAATATTTGCCAGAGAACACGCATACATTTTCTAATATTATATTCTATTCTAGCAGTCCAAAATAAACTAAACCAATGGACAAAGAGGCGAATACGTTAAAAAATCTTCCTATTATTATACTATTATATTACTAATCTATAAAAAAATATTAGGCATATCATATTTGTAACGTTATTAAAGGATATTTATTTCTAAAATAAGTTGAATATAAATGGTAATTAATTACATGTAATTATGATATTATAGGTTGTTGTATGTAAAGGAGGCCTATCTCCAGCTGTGGAAGTGCTACGGCTGAAATGATGACGATGATAAGCTATTATTAAACATGCTAGGTTGGATAATATCAAATACGTCGACAATGACAATACAATTATAATGTACATTATTATAATTATTTCTCTGTTGCTGTCTAATCTAGGCACTGAGTAGCTATCGCAGAGGATAATATTCGTTGATGGCGCCCCCTGAAATTAAAATATTGCACGGATTTCACATAGCTCAACGTATATCTTAATTGGTTGTAATTTTATTTGAAAAATTTTCTCGTCAATATAGTATTACATATTAAGCATGAATCGAACGTTTGTCGATTTACACTTGAGAAACAATTAAGAACCCTATTCGTATATTTTTAACGAAAAACTGTAAAAATAAAATGTATTGTAATTCAAAATCAATGTTCAAAAATTTTTAAAGTGTGATCGTGTATTTAGAGTTCAATAACATTTCATTGGTCTAAAGCAATTTCGAAATTAACTTCAGAAGCACGTTCGTTCAAGAGGCATTTTAAAATAAATGCGTCTCTGTTTGCTAACGAATACAGATCAATTGATATTTCTATTTTTACCAAGACTTCAAACGAGCATTCTTATTTAAAATGAATACTAAATAAATAAAACATATTTTCAAATATAAAATGCTTCAGAAGTAATAAAAATTTATTTTACCGATCAAACATATTTTAACGTTAGTTAAAAAAAAGTTATTAGTCCTTCTCATTATTTAACCGTGATACAACTTTAGTCCGAAGACGCTAGATTCAGGCCGCTTCCAACCTATTGAATATTTTTGGTTGAAGCCTACGCCCAACAGTGGACATCTTACGGCTAAAATGACGATGATGAATCGCTTGATGATAATTTAATGGCATACATTGAGACTTCAATGGCGCACTGCGTATGATAAAAATAACCATAAAAAAAATTATGGTACTTTTCAGAATTTCTGTAATAAATCTACGAACATTAATTTAAATATATGTAATGAAACTTTAATTAGTCGTATAATAATTTTTATCGCAGCTTAGCGTGTGTTTAAGATAAGACTATAAAAAATATCCAAAGCTGTTTATACTAAAGATAACAGCAAAACTGTAAATAAAATCTCTTAAAGTGAAGTTATTGTCTATAAGGCCCAAAAATAACGAAAATTCAAAAGTTTTAAAGTAGAAGAAATCTCCTTCAGTTCCTATATTTTCGAACAAGCTCTGCATAGAGTAACATACAGTGACGTCTGACTTCGTGAAAAATGCATTCTATATAGACGTGAGACGCCATGCAAATAGAGAACACATTGAAAAGTCTTTCGCGCCAACTCCAAGCCGCGCTATGTCATGCAAGACGTTTGCGTTATAAAACTTCTTGGAATAAACACAAAGATCGTAAAAGTCCGTATTCACTAAAGTGTAGCAACATAGAATAGAGAAGTTAATTTGAAAAAAAAAGTCGGACGCTGTTTTAAATAGTATTTATCATAAATATAAAAGACTTTTAAATGTAAATGAATATATTAAACATTTAAAAAAGACACTGGCAATGTAATGGTTTTCTAGTTGTTAGATAATTAGGTGAAATACAAAATCATAGCAATTTTATTTTGCGTATATACTCTATACACTAAATTAAACTTTTATTAAACATCTATGTCAACACAAAGCTCTTGTGTCACATTCCCTATTTATAGACCAGAAAATGTAATAAGTGTATAATTGTTTATTTTACTTCATTTTATCGGTTTATGTTTCCATAAAACAAATAAATATTCTTCAAAAAAAAACAGACTTACCATATCTACATCGAGTATTTACAAAGAAATCACTATTTGTACATTAGCTAGTTGTTTCTGTAACATCGGTTCGTGAAGTTAGTTGGTAGAAAACTACCCATCGGTTTCGTGCGTGACTCAATCTCGAAAGTTTCCCTACTCTAGCCGTGGACACCCAAAACACTAAATGAGACACGCAACAGTATACGAGAACCCTAATTAAATGCCGAAAATTCAAACAAAAACGTTTTGGTCTTTGTTACAAAATACGTTTGTAAACCCGTATGATAACAACGGAAACATTCAAATAATTATCATGATTTTTTTAACTCTCTAATGATTACTTTTTGTAACACATATTTGTGTTTACTATATTAACAAATATGTAACAGATTTTTAATAAAGCCGAAGAAATTGAAATGATACTATAAATGAAAATAACAAAGCGTTTTAAAGACAAACACCAGCATCTTATATTCATTCACAGAACCCTGATATTAAGCTCAGTACAGTCATAGAAAACTCTTTGATATCTATTCTCAAATCATTGTTCGCAAGGCTCAACCGTATCTTGGAGTATGCGACCCCTATTCAACAAGCCTTTGATCTTTGTCATGTTTACGAAAAATCTTCTTTATCCCATGTCAATACGTACAATTTATTAGTGAAAATATTTCACGATCGACTTATGTTAAATCTGATTGACTAGTTGGGATATTATAATCTAATAATTTTGTTTTAGAGTAAGTGAGAACGTCTAAATATTATTAGGTATCTCCACTTCCTTTAAAATGAGTAATCTTTTTAAAAAAGAAAAATAAATTATATTGAATTCTATTTTAAACTCAAGATTTACATCAAGCTTCGTAGATATTTCACAATAACGAGTCCATTCTTCGTAATCTTAAAATAAAAACCAAGTATCTCACTCCTCCGCGTTCTGGCAGTTTTAGTTCTGAACTTCAATAGTCGACGGCAAACATCAGTATGGTCATAGTCCCAACAGTACCAACGTTGGGACCTTATTATACTAAATCCACCCGTCACTTGACACAAATCTTCATGCTGCGCTCTACAAAGACAAAAATAGGAACGGTGCTCTCAAAATTATAATGATGAAAATGACTCTGTGTCCAATGGACCACGATTATTCGAAATCCCGTTAAAATTGTGCTGCGAGTTTTATGTACACAGTAAGTAGTATCACCGTCAAAATAGTTACCCGTTTACATTAATAATGTATGAGCTGATAAAATAAATTACAGATACATGTTCACGAGATAAACGTCTTATATTTTCCGTTTTAGGTTTTAGTATCCGCACCAGTAATATTAATAATTATTTATGTTAAACTTACTAATGATCTATACACGTTTTATCCTTATCTTTCAACATTGAACCTTGTAAACGTTTTCCCAAACTCTTACTCTCCGACATTATCACTGTGGAAGAAGAAATCGGTAACTTCAAAGTTACCAATCTCTATCTTGCAACACACCATCGTGTATTCGAAACAGAGTTATGCTATTTTGCTAACTTGTAACGGTCATCTCGATCGAAACAATTGCTACGCGTTTGCCATAAAGCTTTGTCTTAGCTTTACCGTAGACTATCATACCATTTCAACTTACTACCATGTTCTAAGGCCATAAACAGATTGGCGAATTGAATATTACATGTTTGTTTACTAAATATTTATGTTTGTAGGACAAATTATTTTGAATCGAGTAATTAAAGGACAGATTAAAATTCAGTTTATAAATTCAAATTATCTTCGTTCAAAAGTGCATGTAAATGCTTACTTTTATAGAATGTCTTTAAAGTCAATGTAAATCATTTTAAATACCATATATTTGACATTAACTCTATGTAACAATAAGAAATGATATACTTAAAATACTTTAATTAATTATCGCTAGATTTTTGCAAAATAATTTAGATTTGTGTACATTTATTTATAGATACGAAAAGAGTTTATTCTGTATAAAGGATTGAAGAAAATTATGTTAGATAAATTATTGTAATATATATTCTAAGCAATATTGTACTATTTCTTAACAAAAGCTGTACTAAATTTAATTTTCTTTCGTTACAGATCATGTTCGAGAATTTTCTTGCGGTCCTCTCTACTACAGAACATTCTTTATGGATTCGAAACGAGACGCTCTTTATGTCGGGGCTATGTAAGTACAATCAATTACTTTTGTATATTCAATATAAATAACGTCATTTCAATCCAATTAATGAAATGGTTAACATTTTTTCGAGATAATTATACAAAATAATTAACTGTATCATAAACATCTTTAACTCTGTATAATATTCACCGGACGGAGTTATTACCATAAATTTATCATCATTGCTTAATGTAGTTTTCTTCCTTTTAAATTCTTAATAGACTTGACATATCTTTAGAGTGATACAAGGCGGGCAATGATTCCTATTTAATCTGTGATCTGGTATGTTTCTCGGACCATGTTTGCAGAAAACCTGGCTGAAAAGAGATTGTGACAACATTTCAAATAACCGACCAACAAAAAAATAAAAATTAAAAATAAGTACATAAATCCTTGTTGGTACACTTTTATGAAAAATTTGCGCATGTAAACATATCGGAAAAGCGCGGTTGAAAGGTCAACGTATTAACTCCGTCCGGCTACTAATCGGACAAAAAAGAATTTGAGTCGTAAAATTACATTTTACATTAACAGGGCCGTCTTAACGTTCTGAAAGGTGTGTTAATATTAAAAGGATTAAATTCAAGTTTATGTCTAGTGAGTCAGCGGAGTTGTATTCGACAATAAGGCTACTACTACATTTGAGGCAATAAAACGATCATTTCATTACAATTTCCACGCGACATTGTTACACGCCCACAATTACATCATAAACTAAAGTTCTAAGTAAATTGGTATAGCTTTTCATAGCTCATTATCATACTTAATATTATCGTTTTACGTTAGATAATTTAACGTATTGTTTCATTTCAGGGACCGACTGTTTCGTCTTAATATGAACAATATAAGTGCATCACATTGCGACGTAAGTATGCAATACATTTTTTTTTATTTACTCATATCATATCATCTTAATTAAAACTGCTGATTCTCATATGGGAAATTTAAAACTAAAATGTGTGACATTTGAGTTTGGAATTCCAATTTCAAATTTATTTCAAATCAATGATGCTACCGTAACTGCTGCACCGGGCCTGACATGTAGAGTATCGGTCGCTCTAATCTATTAGTCCGCTGTCAACGCTCGCAGCGGCGGAGCTCATGCTCTCTTCCCCTCCCCCCACTGTCCCGCGATTTCCTATGGCACGGTACAGCGGTTTAGGTAACATTTACAATACAATTTTGTAACTATTAACGAAATTAGGTATTCATTTGTTTCTGCATACCATAATTATGTTCTGGTTTCGTTCAACCTACATTTTTTTCAAGTATTATCACTATACTCGGAATTCTGATAAATTTTGAAACGATCAATCAAAATTGACTACAATGAATTTATAAAATCTGTCTCATATAATTATTATTAAGAAAACGGATCACCAAATTTTCCATAAAACGGAAGAAGTGCGCCATTGAAAGTGATAGATTTATGCGTATATTACATCTATCAAATAAATGCTTAATTATTAAATAAATAATTGCGTAGTCCTTTCTGTGGTTATGAATGTTGTAAAGTACTCAACAAAGGATACTTAAAAGTAATGTATACCGCAAAATAATTCATTGAAAATTAGTTTTCAATAACCGTGATATAGACTGTGATTGTGAAATAATAATACTTCCACAAAAAACGTTTGATAATTTTACTTTCTAAGGATCAACCAAGATGGCCAAAAAACATGGTTAGATTGAATGAACACTGAATGAAATAATAGGGAAAATTATGAACAAGGCCAAAAAATTCAGTCCTAATATAATAATGACCACAAATAAACCTACTACGCTTTTTTATTTTAAGAAACACAATTCAAAAACTTTAATCGATCTAATCTTTTCCACAGAGAGATTCCATTAACTTGGAACCCAGCAACGTAGCTCAATGTGTGTCCAAAGGAAAATCAGAGGTAAGTTTATAATCGTTTTTATATCGTAACCTAAAACGTTAATTAAAGATTTTATTTCAGTGTGTATGTGTTATTTATTCATGATCTAAACTTAACCCCCTAAGATGTCACGTGAAATTTGCATATAAGTGTTTTTGAAAAAAAAGAAAACTCTCAAATGTTTCCTTATAAAATTAGTAACTTCTTTATAGGCAATTATATACGGTATTACAATGGTAGTGTAGTATATGTATATATATACATATTTATAGACATACATATATATATATATATATATGTGTATCATGTAAAAAGGTTCATTAAACAAAAACTTGTATAATACTTTGATAGTGTAAGCAGTTTTAAGTTGGATTAGCTTAGGAATGAAAAATAACCACAAAAAACGCCTGTTGTGGGCTCTTCTCAGATCCAGGCGCGTTAAAAACCATCTTAGTTTTAAATTAAAGAATTCCATTACAGGGAACCTCAATCTGATTATGAATAATTGTGTGAAAATATGAATATATCAATAAAAATAAATAGAAATATATCTACAATGTTTCAGTCATGTTCGTTAAAGTCATATTAATTATAATGAGGCCATTATAGGGTCATAAACATCGGCAACAGGCAATAAATCAAACGTAACATGGACGCCGTAGTCCAAGACTTACCTCCCGCGCGGAATCGCATGCGAGTAGCACTATTTCCATCAAGGGTTAATCCCATTTTTAACAGTGAGAGGCGGGCGGCGAGCATATTTCATAGCGGGAAGCTTTAAGCCGCGCTCCACTCGCTATATTAAGGCCGTTAATTTTGATTTACAATCCCGGCGTAAAAGCAATATTTGTTTTATTTCCCGGTTACACTCCGTCTCGTGAGATCGGAACGACGATTATTGTGCCGCTTTTCGCGTCCCGCTAATTCGATAATATTTGCGGCGCTCCCGATTCTGTCCTTGAGTGCTTTCCTATTATTTATTGCGGACACTATTTCTTATTTGACAAAGCGGTATTCCTTTGTTTCTTTGCTCAAAAGAATTCTTTGTTCTTTAATAGAATTTATTTTTAACTCAATGTGTACTTTTCTATCGCTTATTATGTTTCTTCATAGACAATATTTTATTCAACATCATCATCATTCCATCCGTAAGACATTCAGTACTTCGGCCTCCCCTATAGATTCCCATCTCGTGAATGGACGTCTTGAGCTGCGTTTGCCAATCTGTGCTCCAGAACCTTATAATTTATTAGTAATAAATAATGTGATTCAATTATTTCAGTGTTATTATTTCATTATATAACGAAATTTTGCTTTCGTCTCTCTTCCAACAAAGTCGGTAAAGCAATTACGCTTTCGTGCTACTCGTAGTACCATAGCATACAATAAGAAAGATATAAAGTTCCCAACACGGAATATCTCCTGCGTAATATCTCATGCGAAATGAACGTAAACTCTGAGTAAGTAGTAAAACCTTTTTGACAGTCAACAAGGTGGCCACATAAAAGGCAAAAACTCAGTACAACCGAACTCACAATTTTACCGCAATAATTGAACATCCCGAAAACACATAAACCACTCAGGTCAAACTTTCGTAGTAACCATGCAAGTACCGCAATATACCACATGCTACAAACTCAAACTCTTCTGAACACAAAAAAAAGTAAATTTGTTTTATTAGTATCAAAGAAAGACATAAAAAAGAAATGTACCCCTCTCTATCACCTCGATCGTAGAACGGCTACTCGTGAAAGCTATAATCAAAGTTTCTCACTGTCGGCGAGTTTTCCTTTCTCTAAACATGATGTCGTTACACGAAAAAGGCTGGGAAATGCCGACGGCGAAATTCCGAAGGACCGCTACGGACTCAGCTTTCGCCTTGTTGTTTTAAGCTCGGAGCTCTTTGTGACGCTATTAAGGGAAAAATCACTAGGTAAATCACAGAACTTTAGATTTTAAGATCCAGTAAAACGCTCGACTTATTCTCCAATTTTACCACATGAGCGCGCACTTTTTATCGCACTTCCTTAACTGGTGAGACTTCGTTGTGAAGCGGGGTTCTTTTATAAAACGAGATTTAACTGTGTGATATAATCAGAAAGTAAATTCTAATATAATTACTGTCTGTAATAATTAAGTTTTGTGATCAATTTTCAACTCTTTGTAAGTACATCTTCTGAAAGTAAATAGAGTTAATTACAAAGGCTTTTCAATGCTGAAGATGAGATGTAAATTAATGTTCCTAAATACAATACAAGTGCCATTACGATAGATTACGTCCGTTGTTCCCAGCAAGTGTCGTGGTAAAAAAACGAGAAAAAGAAAATCCTGCCGTAAATCTTCTTACGTAAAGTGGCGAATAATTAACGAAATGGACCAATCGAAAGCATTAGTTCCGAGTGAAGTTATGCGAACGCTCTCGGCTAAGTGCCGTTAAAAGAAACTTAGACGTGAGCTTGATTGTTCTTCTGCTTAATTCTGATTGTTTCTGAGCGCAAAACAGTTCACGTCCGCACAATCGCAAAACGTTCCAAGTATATTAATCCGATAATTACTTTAGAACAATCTCTTGGTAAGTTACCGATGCGGGACTGGACCAAAGAGAAGAAATAATGAACAAGTTTTATGTAAAGAAACAAAGAATCATTACTACAATGGTATTTACTAAAGTAAATTGTGCTTTTCAGTTACTATTACTTTTACATTAATGATTTATTTTTTGATTATTTTAAAGTCTCATCTACAACTGTTTAAGAACATCAATCTTTTAGAAGCTTGTTTTACATCCACACAATACAAATAAAAAACAAACAAAAAGTAAATAATAACAAAATTTGAAAGCAAATTATTCACGTGTAAGTCATTCCAAAATCTTTTAACGTTATTTACCAATGCTGTCAAAGTCCACTACATCGCTAACGCTGTTTATGCCTGGGTAGTCTGGATATTAGTGAATTTGCGCCTAGAACCGTTTTTGAAAGAGAGGACGGTTAGGAGAGATTTTATTGCAAGGACCGCGGGAAGAAGCAATTAATTATATCTCTATATATATCCAGTTTATAAAGAAATTGTGCATCATTGAAGTTATTTCGGTAGGATACTAAAAAAATAATTATTTCTCCACTTTCACATTCATTATGTAGAGTCAATAGAACTCTAAACCGATTAAACTAAACAAACCACATAAAACAGAACTACACTTACGAATGATCCGACTCAACGTACTAGTCGCCACAAAGCGATATCCTTTCCACTTGTATATTTTGTCCATTTGAAAATCTGACAGAGTATCAGCACAATAGTTCTGTGCCCAGTCGGCTTTCCTCGTGACGTCGAGAAAATTAGTTTCAATCTACCGTCCGACCGCAGACGCCGAGCGCCAATCTGTAAACACAGTATATATTTCGCTCCGGACTTTTAAATTTTGTGTTTTGTGTATTGCCAATTTCATTTTCAATAACAAAGTTATTGTTTGCTTTTAAAAACTGTTCTTATAACACTTTGATTATCTGACAAAAAATACAAATCATTGCTGTTCGCTTTTGGTTTATAACTTCTAATATATTGTTATCTTATAACAATATATTGCTTATAGGATAAGAAATACTGTCTATATATTATGTACCGTGTGTTAAAAATATTTTCGAAAAATATGAAATATTAGCGGCAGAATGTATTGGTAGTTAATCAGTCATATTGTTATATTTACGAAAACATATTGATTCATAAAAATGTAATATTTTAATCCTGAGAGTACCTCTAATTACATTATAACCTCGGATTTAAGGTTGCCATGATTCTAAGAGTCACGTCAATAACATTGCGGTGCTTTACAGAAATAATAAACATTGAGTCTGTTATCATCAATTTATGAGAAACTTTAATGTTACTATAATGTTCATGTTCATGAAAGAGGTAGGACCAAAACTGATTTTATTTAAAGCATTAAGTAATGTTAGGCATGCCAATTCGTTTATAATCTAAATCATTGATAGCTGAAGAAAATGTTTTTATTTTAATGTGTATATTTTTAGTAAAATATGATAAAAAGTTATAAAGGTTAATATTAATTCTATTTGTAACTGTACAGAATTCGATAAATATATTTTTCACGTTATTTGTGAACTACATATGATAAAATGTAACTTTATTACGTTCTTTAGCTTTACTGTTGATTTTGAATATACATGTGCTAATTTTAAATATTTTAAATATTTAAACATTCGAGCTAGAAAATGAATCATTACGTAAACGAAATTTATTTCCCAGTTGCCAAATTCCTAAAAGCAAAAGAAGAGGACGTGCGCCAGACGTACAAATAATAACCTCAGACAATCCACAAGTCATTACCATTCCATCGAGCGATCGAACTTTTAATTGCACAATTAAGTTCACACGTGCGTAAAGTTTCCGTAAAAACCAATCCAGACATATTTGTGAAAGATGCAACACTGATGAACTGAAATAAAGTGGAGCCTTTCATTTTGAGCGACGTTTTATTCACTAAAACGAACAACGCATATTCTGTCGTTTGGAATATTAATGTCCCGTTCAATATTTATGTTGGACGCAAATTTGCATAATCACAGGCCGTGGACACGCGCACATGCTCACACACAGATACATGCGCTCACACACACGCTTTCTCTTCAACGAATTACTATTATGCCAATAAAATTTGCGCCGGCGAGCAATTGCACATTGGATTTCTTCATTGCCTGTCCATTTATTTCACAATGCGTTTTAAGTGTGTATTATATTATACTTTTATTAATATAAAAATATAATAACCTTTCGTTAATTAATATTTATCTCTAAATATAAAACCAGTTGGTTAAGTAATTACTTAACGGCTAAAATTTTACAAGCTACGAAGAAAAAGTGATAACATTTTATAAAAATTATTAATTATAGTTTTTAGCGTAGCTTTAGTTTCAATAACTAACCTTTCTCTAGGATCCATAAGATAAGTGACTATAATGTAATCAAATCAAATAATTTATTCGCAGAATACAGGCTACGTGCATTTTATAAGTGTTATATTATGTATGTAGTCTCGTTATATTCTACTTTATCTTGTCTCGTCTCAACGTGGTGGTTTCCATAACCAAGCAACACTGCGCTCTTTTTGTTTTTTCACCATCATTTCAGTCACAGGACGTCCAATGCTAGATTGCTATGATGCAAGATGCTAGATTTTCAATCACTTCAGTTTTGATTGCCTTAATAAGATCGTATGTCCCACCTTGTGAGCGTACGTCCTTCGCTACACTTTCTGAATTTTAAAAAAGTACTAAAGCAAAAAAAACTCTTTATTATTTTAACAAATTATCTTTTTTTAATATAACAGTTTTTAATGAGAATTTCCTTTACAGCACTTCGATTGTCGAAACCACGTTCGAGTAATTCAGCCCATGGGGGACGGGTCGCGGCTTTACGTCTGCGGTACCAATGCGCACAGCCCAAAGGACTGGGTTTTATATGTAAGTAGATTCTTATTGATTTTGTTGTAGCGGAAGTGTACTTTGTTTTATTTACCCTAAAAATTATTTTGTAAAAATGTTAAGTTATTGATTTTAAAAAGGGTTAAAAAAATAAGGGTTGGTAATTAAAATGAAAAATCACCGTCAATACAGCTGTTGAACGTCGACTTCGTTGAGACCATACCATGACTATAGAATTCGAAAAAGACCGGTTGAAATTGGCCTGCGTCTATCGTCTTCGGAAGACCTTAAGAAGGTTGTGGATCATATTGTGGGGGTCCTACGGTTTGCTTGCTGACCCGTGATCTCCATATGTATAATGATACACAATTATCAAAAACGAAATTTTTAGACAAATACACAATTTAATACCCCTTTATTGAACAAGATAGAAAATATATACACGGTTGCATAATAGTAAATAAAACGTATAATGGGTCTTATCACACGAGTCCATATCTTCCGGACAGCCATAGTATGAAAATAGAAAAGGGATAAAAGGGAGGGATAATGCGTGTCGTTAATGTGTGCATATACACAAAACATACATATAAATAAATATACGTACATAAATATCCACTTACATAGATCTTAATAAATACAGTATGATGCATAATTATAAATACAGCAATAAATAAAAACACCAAACGCTTAGAAAGGCAAAACCGAATAAATGGATAACTAATCATATATAGGAAAATATAATATAAACAAAATCGTATTCAGTCGACGTAAATTATTGTACGCAGCTGCATCACAGCTAAGAATAATAAATAGTGACTAAAAAGATATAATATGGATGGAAAAGTGCATAAACTTACCAGTAAAAAAAACATAAAGGCATAGTAATTGTTTTCATTAAGCTTAGCTTGTAATAGATATTACGTTTTTTTTTTGGACAATCACCAGTAATTTCAACAGTTTTCAATTTATGAATAATTAGAGAACAAATCGTGTATATATCGAATTTTTGTAAAAACATAAATATTTTTACCTGGAATGCATTCCTACGTAGGTACTGTAACTTCGCGACGGGGACCGCGACGAATTTCACGGCCTCTGATTTCAAATGACGTCGTAAGACGAGTACAGATTTTTCCTCGCTGCAAAAGAAATTTCTAACCGAACGACTCCGCAAGTGACAATTTCATAATAAATATATTCCACCACAGTAAATACGTCGGATTTAAAAATTGAATGTTAAATTCGCCGAGAAAGCGCTGACCACTACAGACGCGATGGAGAGTGCTCCAAACGTCGATAAGGCGGGTTATTTTCATGAAATAATTTTTTAAAACTCATAAAACTGCTTCAACAATAGGTATCGAAAGCAGACCGCAATAAATTTGCCGTGCCCTGTTCACCTCGCTATCCCTGCACTTGACTTTCATATAATTTTATGATGTATCGGGGCGTTTTGACCCTTCACACGTTTTTATGTATCATACCTTAGAAATATATTTATCAACGTTTACGAAAATATTTTTTAAATTTCCTTTTTATGAAATGCATTGGTTGAGTTTGAACTTAAAATGAAATATATGCTTGAGTAGAATTCTGTTCGACGCTTGGTACTTCATGATGCGCGTTCAATGGGCGATAAAATGTATTTAAATGACGTTGACAGGCAAGCGGATAAATTTTATGATTTGAGTTAAAACACGACCATCATAATTTTATTTTATAACATTAGAACAAACACCTAGTTAAATAACTTCTTTGAAATCTTCTACAATACTGTTTCTACAATAACAGATGGCACATTTTTGACACAGTATGGCATCGACTAACATCAAAATATGTGTGTACATATAAAAGTTATCGTACAAGAAAGACAACTTGCAAAGCATGTTTACTAACAACATCATTACCTAATAAGTGCTATATTAAAACGACGTTTATCAATACGAGATTTTTAATGAATTTAATAACCATTTCAAGAAAGTGTCCTTGATTAATTTTGTTAGAAGTCCAGATTTAAGAGTAAGAATTAAATTTGTGAAAAATGTTTTTCACTATAAGATTGTGTGATCATTGTTATCGTAGAGAGTTGTTCGTCTAGAATAATTTTGTATTTTTTAAACTTTCAACATCATAAACATCCCAAAACCCAAAGGTGTTTGAAAGTTTGGCTCAATCATAAATAATTTGCAACTCTGTTTAAAACCCTAACATAAAATTTGTGGCAGGAGTAATGCGTTCGCTCCCTCCGGAGGGTAAGGGCACGTCAGTTTCAAAAATTGAGTGAAATCACATGTACGCAATTGATAGGGCGAATAATACTGCCCGTGGACGCACCGAACTGATAGAAAATCGACCCAACAATTCATATTTGTTGCAACCGCCAATTTATATCTGCTCTGTTACAAATGGCCGTGCGCTATTGGACGAGTATTGAAGACAAATGACAAAAGCTATCGGCTCCCCGTCACTTGACTTCGACTATTTCTATATTTTTATCGCGCTTAAAGTGCCGGACAGTTTTTCTTCTTTTGGCCTTTATTTGTAATTTTTTTTGTGTGGAAGGCTTAGAACATATGCACAAAATAATAGAGTAAATAAATTATATGCCCATTACAAGTCTTCACTTACAGATTTATATTACTTTACAAATAGAAAGTGAAGTAAATTTATAGACGTTCCTGAAAAAATGTTGGATTGGATACCTTCTCACGGAGAGAAATATTGAAGATATGTGTCGCTCCGCCTGCAGAGGCTATTAAAATTATTGTTTACTGGAATTTAATTAATACTTTTGCAATTTATCCAAATGTTTTTGTTGGTAAATAAACTTGAAGAGATAATGGAGATTTATGCAATTCCACTAAAACATATTTTTTTAATATCTTAAGATATTGCAATAGCGACCACGGACTGGTAAACGCAATGTATGATGTCCACCCACAACGAGGACCAATGACTTCTCTAAAGTCGTCGGGAAACTTTGGATGCTGGTCGCTTTAAACTGTTCTTATTGAAACGGGTGGCCTATGTCCAGCATTAGTCATCCTTCGGCTGAATTAATGATGATGATGAAAATAATTTAAGCTACAAATTTTATTCACTTTAAACTACAAGTAGTTTAAAGTGAATAAAGTTTGTAATTTTTCAAAACGTTTATTATTTGAAGAACTCGTAGAAAACTGTTGAAAACAACATTAAATATACAAATGCAAAAATGTTTAAATCGAACGTATTATATTGAAAATTCAAAGCGCGAGTAAAAATCAGTGAAATCTAAATAATTGTTATACAAATAAAGACAATCAAAAAAAGTCTGATTAAATATGCAAAACAAACAGACGCATGAGCCGTTTGTTGCCGATTACAGAGCAATAACAATAGAACAATTTGTATAGCAAGCAGATTTAAAACACATAGCATTTATCTTGTTCGAATAAAACGCGATAAGCCCCGCTTATTGATTGTTCCCATTTAAATTGAAAACGTGGAATCTGTTCCTCGTCACAGGAATCAAATGAGTTGAAACAATAAAACATGGTACACTTCTGCCGTAGGTTGAGGGGTGTAAATGATGTATTAATATAATATATTAAAATATATTGTCACTGTTGCAGACTTAAATTGAATTAAATTCATAATAATATAAATTGAGTAATATTGATACATAAGACATATCACAATAATTCCAACCCATAACACACCTCCATAGATTTTCGTCCTCGCAGCGACTATATACCCAACATTTTCTGATAACCTTAACAAGAACACCTGTTCACCTTGTGGGTGGACATTGTTCGCTACAATTGACGGTCCGTATTCACTCCACTATCTTAAGAGCCCAGCGGTCTTCTGTTCTGTGGCGTGAACATGCCAACCGAATGATATATGTCTACCCTTTTTGAAACCATAAAAATTTAAAATAATCATGAACCATTTATAACAGCTATAAGTAAAAATTGTAAACTTGGACTCTATATTTGCCTCATTAGTAGTCTGAAGTTTTTATTTTATATTGACCGCAGAGGACTGTTGAAAAGATTAACGCGCAAAATTGAATAAGTACCATTAATTTTTTTTAATTATTTATCACTGCCTTAACCACGAACGTGAAATCCACTTAAATCAAGTAAACATTTTAATATGAATATATGTTACGACTCTTACGTACTAAAAGCGACTTTATAGGCTGGAGTTTGTAGGGTGTCTTACAAGAATGTTCACGTCATTATCGTAATTATGGTGAAAACTCGACGCCAGGGCGGCGCAGTTGAGTGCACTTTGCAAAATCACTTTATAAGCCATGCAGTGCCGCATTCAGCAACCACGCTGATGTTATATAACCATTTTTGTGTGAGACTTCATGCCCCTCGTTAAACTTAATAGAAACTATATCTTACCTACTAAGAATTAAGCACTTGTAATTTACTCACAATTTTTTTTTACCTTTTCTCGCTTTATTTTCCATAAAAAGCTCATTTTATTTTTAATTTCCTTTTTTAAAATAAATATATTAAAATAAAACGGTACAGTTCTCTTACTTTGAGTTTAGAGGAATTCAAAATAGTCTTAAGGTTAACGAAGGATTTAAATTAATTTTAAATGGAAATAAGAAAACTGACGCATCTAATAGGGCAGTACTCGACTGCAATTACTTTAAAACTATTAATTTGTACGTGTTAAGCTTAGCTAACTTTGGGGATGTGTAGAACACAAGTACTTAATTGTGTTTTAAAAATCTAAACGTTATAACATGTCATGAATTAAGGTGGTCAAATTGGAGTCTTTAAATCAATATTACTTTATTTTCAACCAAAACATTAATTTCTTCTGACATTAACACCGAAAAAGGTTTTCTGTTTAAATTCGTGTCAATCGTTCCTTTCATTAAAAAGAATTTTATAATATAAAGTATAAATAAAAATAAAGTGATGATTTTACTACAATGAGCCTCGTTATAAAAACAGCTGCAAGTGTTTTGTATAATCGATATCAGAGCAACAAAATATAAACGAATCATTTATTGTCTGATATTATTATTTACTCGTATAATTATATTTTATTAATTTTGATGATTTTTTTAAATAATCTGCTTTCTTATCTGAGGGAATATGTATTTAGTAGTGTTATTATTTATATTTTCCCATTATTTTGGTCATTATGTCATTGCATATTTTCTTTAATTAAATTAATCAATTTAAAAAAATATCTTGTTGAAAATATTGTAGCCAGAAAATTTTAATTCTTTAGAACGTAATTTCAATGTAATGTCGGTGTTTATAGAAGGAGCAAGTCGCAGTGTTTATGGGTACTGAAAACGTGCTCATAATTCACGTGGCACCGCTGCTAGTGCACAGGTGCTTTATCTGCCCCATTCAAAATTAGGAGCCAATACTGTCTACGCTTTGTTGTTACTGACATTCGTTTTGCAATACACCTATCTACCATGGGAGTTTAAACAAAGTTAAAGTTAAAATCTTGTGTATTTATTGATTATTTAAAACAAGCTACTCTAATAGACCTCGTAGTATAAAAAGTTTTTTGTTTGTCAAAGACTAATAAAAAAATAAAGAAATTCTACGTATTTTAGAGTTATCGCCTTATTTATAGATTTAATCTCTTATCAAATTAACACCGATTGCTTAAAAAAAATTAAGTATTTTGCAATACTTTATTAATAACATGTTTATGTGTTCATATATGATTTCCATTTTAATGCATTATTATATACAAAATTCTTGTTTGATTAGATCTTTACACGCCGTTTTTTTGGTTTTGATTAACGTCAAATATTTGACAGATAGAGACCAGTATTTCAATTTACTACTTGCTTTATAACAGAAATCAAAAATATTTTTTTTGCTTTATTCTCTTTTCCGTCTAACGAAAATTAAAAAATGGTCTAATTGGTAGAGCTGATATGCTTAACAAAATAATAGCCATTAATTTTTATTTACGTAAAATTAATTATATATTTGTCAAAGAAAACATTAGTGAACTATACGGTCATTTCAATACTAGACTAGATTTGATACGTTTTGATTTTCTTAAGGGGACATCTCAAAAGGAGAGTCTTTTGTAAATTTAAAAAATTACTTGTCGAATAATAGCCAAAACATGCAGGCGTGATTTTGAAAAATTTCTGTGTCGTCCAAAAGAATGTTCTCGAAGAACTGGCGGACAGCTCGACGATGTAATTTTTTAAAAATAAATTACATTCCTTTCTTTGTTTAACTAAAAAGGTGAATTTTTCAAAGTATAGCACAGAAATGAGCCTTATTATATGATTCGTAATGTAATTTATTTCTAAAAGTTTAAGTATGAATCATTTATAGAGAATTATAATTCGTTTCTGTAGTAATAATTATGCTGTCTCTGTAGTACCAACACGCCCCGTCTGGAAGTTCCCCATATCTTATTCTCCGCAAGTTAATTCCGCAATCTTGCTTATTTCTATTTAAGATGTGCAAAAGGAGTTCCGCGCGCGAGAATGGTAAATACGAAACTTGTTTTGCCTCGATTGTCCTAGTGTAATTAAGAATATATTCAATATAATCTATTTATAGTACAAAATTTATTTTACTAGTAATTTGTTTAGATATAAAAACACTATACTATTTTCTAGACTACTACGTAAAACTGAAAAATTACTCGCACACACACACACACACACCAACTAAATTTAGATGATATCGCCGTCATTAGCTGATAGTGACATCGATGCCAAAACTTCTCCTCAGGCGCAATCTCGTAAATTCAGAAATCCTTTGTGCGTTCAAAACTTATTCCCTCTCGATACTCAAAGCGGGATGCTGTAATAATATAACTTTAATGTAATTACGCTGTCGCAATCACATCTTGAACATATGCCGTTGATAGCGAGCTTTCAGAATTTGATAATATTCGTAGAAAATAATTTCAATTATTACATTGTTTTGAAATGTAATTACATTGTACGCGTTAAAACTTTATTATAAGCGAAACTATTTGGAACACATCACCTATAGTTATACTCTAAATCTCTCAACCATACTTACAAAAATACATGTTTTGTAGGCAGGTATAATACGGGGCTGCAATTATTTATTGATTAATCACAATAAATGCAGTTTCTTTTTTTAATATTGCGCCATATAAAATGTCATTTAAGTGTATTCACATTCATTTAAATTATTAGTTAAAAGATATCATAATTTTAATCATCTGCCCACATACAGCGACTTCCCGCGACGTTGACTATGTCGTCGGTCCACCTGGTGGGGACCATACCCACGCCGCGTCGGTTTATAATGAAACATAATTAATGTAAATTATCAATATAGCTAAATTATATAGAATTAAATGAATCGTTGGCGATATAAAACATACTACGACGTCTTCACACAGAAGTCATTACAAAAATTTATTTATGTATAACATTGATGTGAGATGTAATAACATAGTAGGTGTAATAATGTAGTTGCTTAACAAAATTGCACTTACAGCGTATTGGTTGTTGATGATTTTTTTTTTATTTTAATTGATAAATAATATCGGTATAATATCAGTTGTTCGTGGTGTATTGTATGTAATTGGTGTATAAAATACAGTTAAATATCTTAAAACAATTGTGTATTTTTAATGTACTCCTAAGTTTTTATAAGTAAAATAATTAATATTCCAAAATAAAAAAATCTTGTTATATTTTTTTATAAAGCAAACGTTTATTTTAATATTTATACTATAAGAATACTGACTTCTCGTTTTATATTCTGGTACAATCTTCCGCTAAAATGGAATTTCAAGACGTACATTACAGTGAATGTCTCAGAAGTTTCGCGCTAGTCGAAAATGTATTCACAATGTATTGGGAAGCCATTGCTGTGTGTCATACGAGGTACGTACTCGTATCTTCAGGTGCCAACTATCGCTTCGACACTGTTTTATTTTATGTTACCGTTATGGAAGTTTAAAAAGTCCCCTTTACATGTGAATTTTAAATTTTTATAGTGGGAATATGCGGCCGGAGTTTTCTGTCGTTCACCCCCTTTCGATTTTCTTATGCTTTGTTTTAAAGAAGCTATAACGAAGTTCTTTATCGCTTCCTGGCTATTGATCGACTTGAAGTATTTTAAATATTTTGAAATTCGTATTTATATATTAAGTATATTAGTTTAGAGGATATAACAGTGATTACCTCTCCTTACATTTTAAAAAGTAAAATTTGTGTGAACATTATTTCAAAATAAATTTCCTTCGACATAAACGTCTATATAAGACTACAGATTATAACTCATTTCAAAGTACATTGCTAGCGTCGTTTCCACTCATCAAAAGTGGCGACTGAAAAACTTACCAATCTTAATTACCGATAAACCTTTTGTTCCGATATTTTTTCTAGAAAAAATAGCTCATTCCTTGGACGTATATAATAAGACGTTTGAAACTATTGACTGCAGAAATTCTTTATATTAAAACCACAGTTATAACTGTTATCAAGACTAAAATCATCAACATCATGTCAGCTGATGCGCGCTGCAAGGCTTAAGCCTCCCCCAGAGATCGCCAAGATGACACGACTTGCGCTGTCATTCAATAATAACATGTTTTAAATTTTTTGCTTAAGTCATCATAAAAGTAAACAAAATCGTTCAAACATATTCACCTAACCAAAAACAACTTCTTTATAAAAGGATAAACTTGTTTAAAAAATTCAAGCAGTAATCAAAAACATATTTATCCTTACACGATAAAAAATATTCAAATGCGAAAGCAACAAAGACGCGTACCCGAGGTGGAACTTTCACTCAATGAACCATCATTACTCCATCACTGGTCGATTCAGTCCGCCTCTGAAAAGCTTTGCTGATGCTAATTTCGTAAACAAACAATAGCAAGTGCCTAATGAAGGGTCCGCCGAGCAAACTTTCTTATTCTAGGAGGGAAAGGCCGGGAGCTCTTCCGTCCGATCCATTTGCTTGTTTATCCTGGACTTAGGAGGCCGGGCCAATGCTGAGAGGAAATAATGTTCGCCCGGAAATGGGAATAAACTGCGGTCTACAGAACTCTCTGTAAAGTTCGCGTAAAGTATTTAACAATACCCTCAGTGGACGCAGCCGCATTTTCTGTTGTGTGTTGCCATATAGAATAACGTTTTGAATCAGTCGTTGATTTATTCTTTTTTATATTTACTTATAATAGATTAATAAGAATATTTTAAGTGGGAAAAATTAAATAATTCACGGCTATGCATATTGCATTATTCATTGCGTTGGGTGCAGACTGTTTCCAACCGATTTTATCGGAAATTTAAGTCAAGCTGTGCACTTCCTATGGTTAAAATGATGACGATGAAGATGTTCATGTATAGCTTATAGTCGTAACGACACAGTATTGTCTTCTAGTTAACCTATTTTGCTTTAATCTCATCATGTCATAATACTAACAAAAAAGGTAAATCTCTTTTAATAGTTTTTAAATATCTTAAGTAAACATTAAAAGCAAAAACTCCACCCCGAAACGTAATGTGAATTTTAAGCAAAGAATGAAGAAAACTCTCCTTACACGTACCTTGGGGCGGTCGACGGAGGCACGTCCTCATGCCTAATTTAATCCTCGGCTTATTGAAATAAAAACGACATAGGTTTTCGACAGGTGCCCCGGGCAAGGACACGCCCGTGGGCGCGGGGAGCGTGCGGTGGGTCACAGGTGGCCCCGATGGTCGCAGCGTCGTTAAAATTTACATAAAGTCTCAATCCACGACGACGGGCGAGCTGCCCACCCCACGTTTATGCTACATTTAGTAATTTTATGATAATTTCGAAAACCTTACCGCCACCCATCGCATTATACTAATAGACCGCCTCTCCGTACAGCGTCCGGACGGCGGTGAAAACACTCAAACGCCTCCAAAATAATAAGTCTCGCTCTATAAATCGTGCCAGACGTGTAACGGACACTCTGCTATTTTTGTTTTTTAAAAAATTAATAGCGGATGTGTTGTTGAGTACGGAGTCGGGGTGGCGGGTTACGCTGAAACTGAGGCGCATAAATCCACTCGTTAGGCGATGCTTTTTTAGATGAGTTTTGATTAATAGCGCATAAAATTGAAGTGTTCAAGCATAAAATTTTTAATATTTAACTTTTAACGGCTGTACTCGGGAAAGCGGGACGGGAGGGTTTCAATCCAATTCCATGCAAATGGATACCTGGGAGGTCGTTAAAAGAAGCGTTTATACTTAACAACGGAGGTGAAATGTATCGAATGGGAAGAAATAAAAATAAAATGTTAATGTTTTGTTGCAGTCGAACCTGACGCATCTGCCCCGCCACGAGTACGTGCCGGGCATCGGTATGGGTATCGCTAAGTGCCCCTACGACCCCGCCGACAACTCTACCGCTTTGTGGGTCGAACGCGGTAACCCTGGTGGGCTCCCAGCCTTGTACTCCGGCACCAATGCAGAATTCACCAAGGCTGACACCGTCATTTTCAGAACTGATCTCCATAACTTAACGACTGGACGTCGCGAATTCTCATACAAGAGGACTTTGAAATACGATTCCAAATGGCTAGACAGTGAGTTTATATTATTTTAATATTTTTACCGCATCAGTTAACATAATTAAGTTTTCAATATCATGAATATCGCATTAATCTTTTAATAATATTAGCACCATGTGCCAGATACAACGTCTTCCAGCATTTCAATATTCATAATAATCGTTATTTCAGATATAGGATGTTCATTGCTAGACGTAGCTTTTCCTCATATATTTCCAATAGATTTACTATCCATCCATCTAAATCTAACTATGATATACTTTGAATTCATTAAATGTTCTACAAAAGTGTTTCATCTATTTCTCATTAAACATAATTACAAATTGATTTATGGACATTAATTTTATTTCTCTTTAAAATTCTTATTGTAATTTTTTTTATTAGTGTTATAATAAAAAAAATAGTATAAAAATTTTAAAGAAGCGACTTAATTTATTTTGTATAAAAGCTGAATACTTTTTTATCAGGATGTGAGTAGACTGTGGGACAGTAAATGACTATGTGTTATAATCGACGTCAATTTGAAGTTTAATCTACTGAAGAACTTTAACATACATAAAATTATGTAAGACGAATGAAATAGAGTAAAATAAATTGTGAACAAATTTTCTAATTTTAAAAATGCGATTTGAAACTATATAAAAGTTTTTTAGATTTAACCAAACTATAATAAATATTTATCAGAAAAAAATGTAATAAATGAGCCAAAGCTGAATCGCTCGCTAATTGATCAGGAAGGATGGTCGATGAATTCACAAATCAGTGAAATCATTGAAAATTTGTACGTCACTAATCAGCAATCAACGACCACCCCAGGCGCGTGCTCTGGTAATCATTAGGACTATTGTTACAATTATCGGCACTGACACGATTTAGACTGGAATTTCTCTGTTTGCGACTAAACAATGGAAATTAAACTGCGCTCATTCTAACGAGCTGTAATATGCCCCGAATCTTTGGCCGTTAATTTGTGTATGCCGTAATAACACGCCGACTAAAATTGTAACGTGACAGATTCAGTGTATTATCTTTAATGTCACTTTGTCCATTACGTCCGCACCTTTATTGTTATGATTTTGTATAATGTTAATGTAATTATCATGCTGTAGAATTTAAATGACTACATAATCTCACTTTACGCGGTGCAGTCCGCATAATCCCATCCTTAATTATCGTATCGGCTGACAGTAAATAACTTTATTTATACAAACACGCAATCTTTATTTACTGTTTATTACCAGATGATACGCAATTGTTTAAATCTATATTCTTATTTACGATTCTTTTTCATTATTTCATTATCATTCCAGCAACAGCATGTTCATGTCAGAACATAGGTTTCACCCATAGATTTTCACAGAGACCAGATGTAACAGAACTACATCTAGCATCTTCCGACAAATACATTAAATTCATTGATCCTTTTTAAATAAATATACGATATAAATATGAAAATATCTTATAAAATTAATACTATTTTAACACCGGTACTAAATAATAATCTAGCATGAATAAACGAAAACCGGCCACTTGAGAATTTTTCAAATGAACGCAGTTTTAAACACTAAGCATTGGGGCTCCTGGAACAGTGTTGTACTACGTCCATTAGCTTTCACAGAGTGTCGGTACAAACATACTCAAATTATGTTTACTTATTTTCATAACAGTCTCTTCATATTTTTTGAGTACAATTTTGTAAAGGCTACTTACGTATAAGCTAAAAGAGATGCTTTATTTTACAATCACAACTAAGGTGTTAATACATTTAAATAACAAAATTGAATAATAATTTTAAGTCATAACAATTTCAATTATAATAATTATTGTAAAAAAGGTCGGCAAATCATTGTAAAGTATGTTCGGTAAACTAAATAATTAAAGTAAACAATTACACTCAGTAACATTTTTTAAAATGAATAATGAATTGTGCCAATTGTTATTCATAAATAAAATTGTCGCTTGAGCGTATTTTACGGGCAATTATTCAAAATGAGCATCGGCTCAGCCAATAAAGAATCGAGCGTGCAATATTTATCAACAAAAAACCCGCTTTATGGGACCTATTAATTATGATCGAGCTAAATGATTCATAGCCCAATAATTTCAAAGTCGCAAGCCTTATTAAAATTAAGACCGGTTGAGATATATGCCCGTTATATTAAACTGCAATAGTTGGAAACGAAATAGAGTACGGACGAATAGAATAAAGATATTACTGGAGACCATGCGTCTATAATCCTTGACACGCGGCCGGTTCATTATGCGACCAACAAATAAGTACGTATTAATGCGAGCTATAAATACCCGGTATAGAATGACGTACACGGCTTCATCTAATATTTATTGCACATCAAACAGTATAACAGCAATTTGATATTATGCTATTAACGTGGGAGCATTGGCGTCACAGTATTTATTCAAATTAAATTATACGTTGAACATTTTCTATATTGTGCTCTCATTCTCAATTTCAAAAGTTTACAATTGCAAGATTTATTGATTAGATATTTGCAAGATAAGCTCGCGTATAAAAATCAATAGTTCATCAAAACAAAAAGTAAGCATAATCAACATAATTATTTTAACCGTGAGACGTTCTCTGCCAGGCTTCCCCATAACTTTCCAATAGGACAATAGGAAGTGGAAGCAACCTTCGTCCAACGACTTTGTCAACGTTGCACTTGCCGGTTCAAACTAAAGATAAAAAGTCTTATTATAATTAAGATTGTTTCTATTATCGAGTACTCGATATTTATAATTTAAAGGTAATTAAACTAAATCACGATATCTTTTTGTGTAGAACCAAACTTCGTGGGTTCATTCGACGTTGGGGAGTACGTACTGTTTTTCTTTCGAGAAACAGCCGTTGAATACATCAACTGTGGTAAAGCGGTGTACTCGAGAGTAGCAAGGGTCTGCAAACGCGACACAGGCGGCAAGAACATACTCAACCAGAATTGGGCTACTTACCTGAAAGCAAGACTCAATTGCAGCATCCCTGGAGAGTTTCCTTTCTACTTCAATGAGATTCGTAAGTACCGCTAGTTTATATTTATATTGCGTTTGAATAATAATTTTTAATATAATAGAGGTAGTAAAAATTCATCAGTATATTAAGATGCTGTGGCAATGCGTGACCGGAATTGTGATTTTTTTTTTGGTGACGGATTTACGTGGTTTCCCCGTTGTTATTACATCAGGTTCGAGGTGACAGAACGTGGAAGGCGCTTAACTTCTTGAGCTCGTCGTGTAAATAACATATTTGATTCATCATCATTTCAACAGAATGACGTCGACGATGTTAATGAGGTCATCTCTCCAAATTGCGGCAGTATATATATTCATTATTATTATCATCTTTTAAGCAAAAAGAACTCCTATGCTTGACATAAACCTAGACAAATTAAATTACAATTCACTATTTTACAAAAACGTTTTTATGTCCTTTTCAATTCAGAAAAAAAATATCTTACATTATAAATTTAACACAACTTACGATCAGTTTACTACGCTCTAATCCCAAACATTGACTGTCAATCTCGCGCGAACAGTTCCTAACTCAATAGATTGTAGAGAGATTTGGGCGAGAAAAGTGTACCCAATTTCTTTCGCTCTTTAGAAGCCGACTCTTCCGACTGCCTTCATTTAATATTAACGCTCGAGGTCGGGCATGCTACGGTTTTTCACGCGCCCCCCACTGCATTCCCTGCATTACTTATGAGTTCCTAATACATATATCTGAAGCGTATTTGGGGAAAAATGTACGCATTGCATTGTTGTCTGTAATTCATCTTATTTGTATTTTTTATTACAGATTTTTGTTTGTTTAAATTGTTAATAATGTGTGCATGCATTCTTTATAACAGTTCTAAATTCAGATCTTAATAATATTACACATTAAACATATTCATTTATTTATTACTTTTACTTGTATTGTCATGGGAACAATAAACAATTTTTTGGAACATATTTCCATTATTTTTGTAAACTATACATATTATTTTAAAAAAATTCTTCCTCGTTACACTGTCTTTAGTTATTTCTCTATTACCTTTACATCTATCGTTTAAAATTGCATTAAATATACTACAATGATAGATCATAGTTATAGTTGTATATAAACATAAAATACGAACAAAATAACTTGTCTAGATAGGTAGATCAACATTAATAAATGGCAAAACTAGTTTAATAGTGACGGCAAGTTTTAGTGACATCGAGAAATAAAGTTTGCGCCGCATTTACAACAATTTGATAGTCAACTCTCATAACTTTGGACAACCAAGAACAAATTAGACTTCGTGACGGTACTTGATAATTTTCCGGCTCAGTTTTTGAATCGTTTAATATGCAAATTGTATTTAACTTGTTACCTCAGTGGAATTGTTAAAATAATAGTGCTTATTTTAAAATTTTCCGGGACTTTGTTTATATGTATCTAAAATTTCATGGGGAATCCCCAGGCGGATAGTAAATCTTTGAACAGTATCATTTACTCGCACGCGAGGAATTATTGTGATAAATCTTTAATTCTTAATTTTTGTCTTGCTTTAACTTTTGCGTTTTAATGTTTTGGTATTGTTACATAAATGTTAATAAAATACATAATAACTAATTAGTACTTAAGTCTTAATGAATAGAAAAAAAATTAAAATTTACTGTCATTAATAATTCTGTTATGTTATCATTATGTTTAACTTACAATAGTCTATTGCATTCTTCTTTTCAGCCGATAGACGCCCACTGCAAAGCATTGGCCTTCCTCAAGCTCAAGCTGTCCGCAACCAGCGACTTCCTGTAACCTTTACTATGTCGTCGGCCTACCTAGTTGGGGGCTTACCAACGCCGCTTCAACCGAGTCTTGGTCGCCTCGATTACCTTTCCGCCCCAACGGTCATCAGAACATTGAACAAGTGATGTGCGCCATCATCTACGACTTCTGTCTATGGCATTCATAAAATTCATTCGTAATTGTCTTATTTGGCCCATACAAAAAAACACTTAATCTACTTTGTATTATAAAATATGTACAATTGAATGAATATAACTATCAATAATTAATCTTAAACAGAGAGCATCTACAAAGTTCCCGGCGATGACAGTCGCTTCTACGGAGTATTTACAACGGCGTCCACTGGTTTAATGGGGTCTGCAATTTGCACGTTTACCATCAGTGACATTCAAAAAGCATTCGAAGGAAAATTCAAGGAGCAAGCCACTTCCAGCTCAGCGTGGCTACCCGTCATTAGTAGCAGAGTGCCGGAACCAAGGCCGGGAACATGTGTTAATGATACCTCTTCACTTCCGGACACCGTGCTCAATTTTATTAGGTGAGCCGTTTTGAGACATATATCTTTAGTACCAATAAATATCACGATAGTGCTACTTACTACTTTTTGAATAGATTAAAGGGCGGTTATTTTTTAAGTAACCTACATTTCCTGTAGTTTATAAAACCGATAATCACGATAAGGACTGAAATATCATTTATTTGCTGTATGTTAGCTTAAATCTCAAGAGTAATTATATGCAACACACTTAACGATGCTTTTCAACTATCTTATAACAAATGTATAGATAACTTTACGTAAAAAATTATTTAAAAAGAATAAATAAATTCTATTAAGGCAGTTGAAAGTGTTTCCTACAATAATTTATCCGGATTCCCAAAAAAGAAATAGTATCCGAAAAATTTTAGGCATAAGAAATAAAGTAGTAGCACTATTAATTATGAAACAAGGCGAACCTTCGTAATGTTTTGTATGACATTGAGAACGTTTTCTTCTTGTATCTTTTTTTTTCATTATTTTGGTAAATTTCCAGCTAACCGCCTAGACATATTAGATCTTGTTAGCTAAGAACTTTCTCTCTAAAAGTCGTTTACGTTTCTTTGTATAACTGTGTAAATAAATGTCGATAACCATTTAATTATTACATTTACGTAACCTTTTTTATTTTAACAAGTCTTCATTTGTTAGTTTTAATTAACAAATGACTTCCGCACACAAAATCAAACAGAATACCCGGAAATAATCTGTAACACAAATATAACGATCCATGAAGGGGTTTTAAAGTTCGCGTAATTAATTAGTAAAGTGATATTTAAGAGCTACATGAACATCACTCGTTCGTCATATGATGTTGTTGCAAGAGGAAAGATCGTAAACAGACCGACAATCGTCGTTTAAATACGAGTCAGTCGCTATGCGGTCTCCAGCGATTCCAGGACGCCGCTCTCATTGAAATCCACTGGCACTTTTATCTGGCGACACGTCCTGTTAATTATCCGACGCTCTCACCCCTAGAGTGTTCAATTATTTTTTTTTCCGCTTTTTCACTATCCTCATGTGGAAACGTTGAGATTTTAGCACTTCACCTGAAAAAGTCTGCAGAAAATAGTTACTTTTTTTATTCTCTTCTAGTATATGTTTTTTTAATTAAATTGACGTGAAAATTGTTATTTCTAACAGTTCGATGACTCATAGTGATGTTTGGGCTATATTATCACTATAATAGGTAGGAAACGTCTTTGGAAGAAGAAAAAAATTCTAATAGATGCCGTAAAGTGATATCTTATTTGTCAGATATCTGGCATAACTTACCTTAGAATTATTCTTTACCTCCAAAAATATTTTTTAGTATATACGTGGGATACGAAAATTAAAATAATAACCCTTTAATTATATTTTTTAATAAATCTATTCAAAATGTGTACTATTTTCGTATACACGTACAATTTTAATCATAATAAACCGTTTCGAATATTTTATCAGATTTAATCGTAATTTCTAATGAAAGGTTACTTTTGTTTTAGATCGCATCCCCTTATGGACAGCGCGGTGTCACATGAAAACGAAAAACCGATATACTACAAGAGAGACTTGTTCTTCACAAGACTAGTTGTGGATAGAGTGAGAGTGGACATGCTAGGTCATCAACTAGAATACACCGTGTACTACGCCGGTACAAGTAAGTACATAAATTTATTAATCCACATTTTACTTTATGAGATTTTTTTCATAAAGATATATTATATAAATACATAACCTATACTATAATTTATATTATATTTAGCTTTCAACCTCTTTGAACGGATATTAAATTCGGGAATGTAAAGTATATAAATACATAATAATTATTGAAGCTAAGCGGTATTATAATTATACAAGGTGATTTGTTATAAATGTTAAATCTTTGATGTGGTGAATGTATGGCTCATTTGCTGTCAATCAATGAATGGGGTATACCATTCAAATGTTAACGGTTCAAAAAATTATAAAAAATACAAGATAATATGGCAATAAAAACAATTTTTAAAATTCGGATTATAACTTGTTTAAATTTGTTATTGTTTACTATCTGTCTCTAAAGACTTGGTTCAGCTTGAAGTTATTAGCCCCCCGAAATGCAATTAAAAAATTAAATAAGATTTTAATGTAAGTACATTAAAATCGTATCAGTAATAAAATGTATACGAAAAACTTTAACCAAAAACAACGTGATAATTATCTAAATATGTGATATTTGAGGAAAGAGGTGAATGAAGAGAGGCAGGCATGCATGAAAGGAAATTAGTATGTAGAGGAATGCTAGAGAATTATAGAATAAAAGAGAAGGAAACTTAGATTATATGATGAATAAAAGAAGAATAAAGAAATAGCTATTATTTGAGTAAAGAAAAGAATTATTTAAAAAATATAAATAATATAAATGCCCTGTCTCAAATTTAGATCTGTCATACCTATCTGAACATGTATAATGCAAATGATAAGATATTCTGAGACCACAAAGACATATTTATTAATATTATCATATAATATAATATAATTTACCTGTAACCAATTTGAATGCACAATTCGTAAAATCGCAAAGTTATCAATTTATAACGCAACTCTCTCTTATTTAAAGTAATTTTATATTCATAATTTTAAAAGCAAATAAATTTTTTCAATATTATTTCAATATATACTGTATGTATTATATTTATACATTACTATATAGTAATAAGTGTATAATGCATACAGTATATACTGGCCTATATAGAACAGCCTTTTCCCTTAATCCCGTGGGTATCGTGAGAGCCGACGGTAATGTATGCGATGAGCTCGCAACCTGCCACTATTTATCACTATTTATACACACATTACATCATCTGTAGTACCTTATACTAAGATGCATTGGTATTCATGTACCTTAAAAGGTAAGATTTGATCTATTTGGAAACTATAAATAAATTTCCAGATAAAAATAAGACGAAAAATAACGTGGATATTTATACTGTATTATTTTACGTTAGGTTATACTCAGGATTTTTCTATGAGATCGAATTGACCATGTGGAGGTTCGTGGGCGAACGAAAACAACCAACTTAGTCCAGAGCATTGGCAAGTTGAAGTGACGATGAGTAGTAGGCAGGCTACACGGCGCGTACAATTGACGGCCACTGAGGCCTTAAGGTTTTAGACTTGAAAGGGCAGTGTAAATCCGCCCACAATCCAACTTGTTATCCAAGATCTTGTTAAGTTGTTAAAAGACACAGGATGCAGGCCGCTTCCAATTAGTCTTATTTAAGATAATGTCCATCGAACAGTGGGGATGGCCAGTTTGATATAGGAACCCCCCACGGCTGAAATGATGAGGATGTGAATGACGACATCAATATTTTTTTTACAGAAAGAAAGAAAAATTATATGTTGATATGTGTATTAAACAATTATTTTAAAGCAATGAAATTTAACAATGATGAAGTGATGGAATAAATAACCTATTTTAATTTAATTAAAATTAATAATATGTTAATCAGTTTATTATTTTTTCATTTGCAAAGTATTAAAAAAACGTAGTTTGAAATGTTCCACAAAACACGAGAAACTTTTCTCTGTTCAAAACGATTTCCATTTATGCCATATAAACGAGCAATAAAATTTAGTGACGACGCAAACGATTGTACTTGGTACGCGAGGATATTTCATAAAAGCGACGAATTAAAAATGCCGACGCACTAGGAGATTAAAAAGTGGCGAGTGAAAGTGGCACAATGGCCATAACTCGTCTCGCCGGTGACGGCCGGACGTGTGGACTGGTCGTCTGGATGCCGACGGCGTGTTGCCCGTAGGGGGTTAGGGGATTATGTACGTTCGACTGCGAAACATCGGATTTAGAGTTTAAAACACGAAAAACCTATTACACCGTTCATTGTTTGTACCCAAATAGCGTGCGAAACACTTACAATTTCAACGCTTTTTGTCAACTCACAATTTATTAACTTTTAAAAGCTTGCACTCAAGCTTTTAAGCGGCACACTGTGTTTCTAGCAAACGGATGCTGTTTTGTAGTTTAAATGGCCTGCATAAGCTTTCCGTGATTTTTTAAACCTTGGTTTTATTTTATAATTTATAAGCCTTTTAAATTTTAATTGAGTAGTTTTAAAGGTAGTTAACGTAGAATAATCTTAATGAACAATAAAAGGGAATAATTACGATAGACTAGAGGTCTGTTCTCGAATAGGTCTTATTGGTATCGTTAATCACGCACATTATGGCATCGTCCGGCATTTGATTTGACACGTCGGAAATATTATTGTTTTATAACGACAATCAATCTTATCTACCCTGTAAACATACCAAGCTGCCGTAGCACTGTAAGATAAATAAAACGCTGTTGAAAACCGAACCTAACCGATTTTAACAGGAAGTTTTACTCTTCGACTATATCCTCCTAGATTGTTATCCAAATCCATCAAAAATTTTATTTTCTCTTACACCTGTTCATTAAATTAAAAATACACTAATGCAAGTCAATAATAATAAATAATTCATGTATGTTCATGACAAATGGTTTTAATTTTGATAAATCCATGATTGCGACTACAATTTAATACCGATCATAATTTATTATTATTCTAGTTCCCTTCTAATACATAGTCCACAGATAAATTCATGACCAAAGATAATTGCCTTAACCGCTTTTCAGACGATTAAGCAATCGAAATAGCTTTTGCCAAAACTATTAAGTTTTCGTCCAATTTTCGACAAAACATATTATTATTATATTATTTATTTTACAAGAAAATTATTATCTCTGGTGTACAGTAAATATAAAGCCTCAGTAGTACTAACAGGTAGTATGTTTCCCTCCCTCCTCTCCCTGTTGACATAAGACCCGCTAAGAAAAAAATATGCAAGTGTGTTGGACAACAGCATCTCCCGAAGATATTAAAAGTAAAAACTGCGGTCAATAAACCGCATGCAAAGCACGTCGAAAATTAGCACACACCTTCCCTATGATAGATAATTCTATGGGGGAAGCTTGTGTCCAGCCGTGGGCGTACTAGTCAAATGACGATATGTTGTTTCAACACAATTCAAATTTTGAGAATTAATAATTTCACGGAATTCATCTGTTATGTGGTTACCCCTTTTGTACCATTTAACATTATTTTTATTTGTATGCTATAGATAGAACTTATACAGAGGATATCAATTGCAGCCTCGGACTATAACACTGTAATTTATGACCCAATTAACAAATTAGATCAACCAAAAAGTAATTAAAAATATTAATGAAAGAATCTGCATGCGTTATCGTGGAGAGTTATATTATGTTATGTTGTGTCATGTTATGAGTTTTCTGTCTGGAGTCTTTTTCAGTTTTTTGGTATTAGGAAAATCTTATTACCATAACAATTTGGACCAGAACAGATTTGGATCATATATTCTTTGATACATTTTATATTAAAAAACAAATATCTTTCTATCAGCTAAGGCATTTCATCAAAATGACTACATAAATCTATTGCATATGCGTGAATACTAAAAATAATTCTGGGGCCAGAGTCGGCGACGAAGCGCGTCGCAACCGCAACGTTCGTTCGCAGCGCAAGTCTGTGCGGGCGGTCGCAGCGGCCACAGATGCCTCACGTCGCATTTCCACCGCCGCATAAATTCAGCCACCGCTCCAAACAACGCCTCCGAGTGCTAATTTTCGCCCATGTTGTTGTAATTTTCACCAATTTCCCTCGGAAATCGTTCTCAACCCTACCGTGAGACTACGGATTAAACTCACGTAGATATCTAACGAAGGGGGAGTTCGTTTACTGAACAACTTTTACGAAAGGCGAGCTACGTTCGAGTTGGCGTTTGAAATGCTCGTGCGGAATATTAAATTGTTTAAGCGTTACCTTTGACGTTCCCTCATGTGCTTTAGCCACGTACCGTGATAATTACTCTAAGTTAATCTGAATAATGTAACTTTGGCTCCATTTTCAATAGCAGCGTAAAGGCTTCCGTTCATTATCACATTGTAGGTACGTTTCATTACGAAACTCTTGCGAGCAATAAAATGTTTAAATGCAGCTAATTTGGGCGGCGCGATAGTCGCGTAATGTAAATGGTCTCGTGTATTCAAACCGCGGCAAAGAGCGTAAAGAGATACGTCCCAAACGAAACTCGTGGCTCTTTTAGTTCGATATTTTTTACTCTGAAGTGTAAAATAAGTTGCGCAAAATTCTGACATAGCAGTGCCTACGGCGTCCTGTGAAAAAGGACAGTTTGCTCTTTCAATGAAGAGTTTGCCGGTAGCTCGACGTCGACCGCGATATTGCTTCCCCGGCTGCACCGTTCCGAATGCTTACTGCGTTATAATATGCATTAAACTGCACCGGCCCCGACGGAAGCCTGTAGCGACGCTCGAGGTGCCGGCAGACAATGAGAAATGATCCTATGATGTACCCGCAATGCGGGCCCCCTTCGCCGCATTCCATTTGTTTTATCACGCCTAAATCACTGTTGCTAGACAACTTCTGAACGCTTTGCCAAGGTTGATAAAAGTTTGACAGCGCTCATGCGCACACCCGCCCGTGTATCAATGGAAGGGAACCGTATGAAAGACGTTAAGAGTATTTAGAAGTTAACGAAGTTAATTAAATTCCGCGAGTTAGACGTCAACACCGAGACTCTTTAGTATCAAGGGCGCCTTTGTTAACAAACACAATATTAATGTTAACGTACATATCTCTCAAATACAGTTCCTGTGTTAACAAGAGACTTGGAACTTAATTACTCCGCGCTTGTTTTATAAAACAAAGCTAGATGGGGAAAGGAGGTTCACAAGTAGCTAACAAATTATTATAAAAGTATGATTACATTAGTAACTGCGACCGTGTTTTTGAACAAGTGATTTCAAAATAATTTTACATATGAATTAATATTTACATTAGATATTTTTATGTCAAGCTGTCTAAATTGTGGAAATTCCCTTAAGGGTGCACTATTACTTTAATATTATAATTAAATGACAAACATACTTTACTACAAGGAGTAAGTAGGAAATGTTTTATGGCCTCAAATTTAAAAAATATAACATTTACAAAAACGAAATAAGGGATATGGAGAATTAGATTGTAGGCGGTGGCAAATGGACTTTACCTCCAAATGCTCTAACTCTTCTATTAAAAACGATTTAAAATTCACAGTCAGCTTAATAGTCCAGTCACCGCTGCCATATCATATTTGGTGAGGTAATCACATAGAGCCGGTCGTATGCGAGCTTTGACGTTTGTGATTCAATTACAGTTGCCTAAATATAACGTGCGAAATAACTTGCAGATAAATTGCTTCTCTCTTGTACTTGTCTAATCAGTAACTAGGTACATGAATTATTTCAAACAAATAATTCAGTCTCATACGTAGTACTATCTCCACATAATACTCGTACTTCTGAAAAAATTTGCATCAAGGACAAATCAGTTGGTCGTTTCCATGAGTATCTTACTAAGATAGACATAATTACTAAATAACTCAGAATAACTGAGTAGAAAATAGCTATTTATTACTGATTGCAAGCGCTAACAAAGCAAAGTTAACAGTAAACTTTCACAGACCACAAATTTGCTGAGGATTCGTTACTACAATTGGACAAATATTTGTACAGAATTTTACTTTGTTTTGTTTAATTAATATTTAAAAATTTAAGTGCTTAGGTATTTAAAATAGACAAATTTCGATTATCTATTCAAAATATACATTTATTTTGAGAAAAACTTTATCTTCTCGTCTCTTGAATTTGTAGGCAAAATGTTTGATAAACTTTTCTCTACCAACACTCACTTAGCTATAAGACACAATTTTGGACATTTCGAAACTAATTTCAAACACGAACGCTCGTGTAGCAGAGTGGTTAATAATCCACAAAATAACTTACCATGCATAAACCTTAGCAATCCGCAGTGAATACTCTTATAAGTATCGGAAACCCATTTGCTTAAGTGCATAGAGTCCAAGTTTTCCCATAAACATGAAATGCGGTCTAACAAAATGATATGTAGAAGCGGTGTAGTTACTCTGCCTTCAGCAACACTAGCTTACTACGAGAGCCATGCATTTAAGTTTCGATCAGTAACTCACAGAGATTGGCCACACTGGTTGTATATTGCTTGCACTATCGTAGTTATCAGCGCTCTCAGTACAGGCAAGTAAAAAAAATACAAGTACAAAGTGAACCGGCAAATGGAAAAGAAGGCATTAGTTTTCTTTTATACAGTTGTTTTGTTATATTTTTTTCTTAATTTTAAGTGTTCAATTGATAAAGAAAATAATTTAATATCTTCATGCAAGAAATGAATATCCAAAATGAGATTTTTACTACATTTTTAAAAATTAACGTTTTTTTGCTAATTACCGTTTTCTCGCAACAAAGCAATTTGCTGCTGCTATAATTAGCATTCAGATCGTGTCCAACAAGAATAAACATTGATTTTTTTTTCCTCCCCAAAACTGGAGGGTGCGACTGTGGTCCCCTGCGGATCGAGGAATACTAATGTTCACTTTTGAACGTTTATCGCGCCCGCTAACAGCGCCAACGTTTTTTGCATAAAACATCTCATCAAAGGATTGCTTAGGTGCTACAGTACGGGTATATTGAATATCAAAAGGTGCACGGGCGAGAAAGTTTTAGGGGGCGGGTGCGGTCGCGGCATCCCTAATGTTGGCCACCGTAAATTTCTACTTTAAAATACACCTATGGAACGTGTCGAGAATAAGTATCACAAAAATTCAATAGAATTTTTGATGCGGATTCAATTTAGGTAAAATTTATATTTTTATCTAAAACAACAGCGATGTTTGATTACAAATATTGTTTTTGTAAAAAATATTACGAACAATTTAACTTCGTTATTTAACAATCTTTTTATACAATTGAAGATATTTCGACAATATTTATTGGGAAAACCACACCAGATGCAGATGCATTAAAATAGTAGAATTAAGCATTAAAGTAATAAAAAATTCTGATACCAAAATGTACGAACAATTTGAAAATTTAATTATCGCAATTATTCATTAAACAATAGTTTACACAATTTAAGAAGTTTCGTCAATCCAATTATTGTTTTTATTAAACATTTTACGAAAAGTTCCAAATTTGAATTCGTGTAATTAGTCATTTCATATAAGTATTGTTTATTTTTTAATGTTGTGAATAATAAAGTGAAACATTTAATTCGCATTTAAAAAACCGTTTTACATTATTAACGGTATTTGGCCAATCATAATATTGGTTTTATTAAATATATTACGAACGCGCAAAAATATTTTAGTTATTAAGTGATCTGTATTTATTTATTTTAAATGTAATCGTTCATTTATTAAGTACTTCGTTATTAGAAAATTCTTACAACACATTTCATTAAAATCTTGGTTGGAAATTTCAGAAAAAAGTCCTTTTAGTTAATGCTTAAACTCATATTAAACATTCGTTGCAGGCCTATTGACTTTGTAAATTATTATAGAATCTAAAAAATCTTGAAATTCATATTGATCCAATTATTATTGCATATTAGTAACATTATGCAATAATAACCGGATCACAGGTCCTGCTCTGTGATAGTCGCATAAAACTTCTAACGGCTAATGTCATAAAATTCGGACGAGTGCTCGTAGGCAAACGTTAAAAAGCCGCGCTCTTCGATTTACGGTACTCATAAAATACATATTGCGATCCGTGATAAAAAGTTCCAATCGAATTCGTTCATACTGTCAATCTCAAAATTTATTTCTCCTAATTTTGGTATTTAACGATGGCCTATTCTGTAAGCTTTCGTTGCATCGATTTATGTATGAACATTTATCTTATATTGGCATCGTGTATAGGATTATAAAGTGAGTCATAAAATAATTTTTTGGCAAATTTACTTACCAAATATTATGGATGATGTCATACATATATATATATATATATATATATGTATGACATCATATTAATATTACAAGTCCCTCTTTTTGTTCTTATTGTATTTCCTAACTTTGTACGTATTATCTATGTATTTCTTTCCGGTGTGTGTATAATGAAGAGTACTAAATTATTTATTTTTTTTGCTATTTATCGAATATTAATCTTAATATCAACAACTTCTTACTCGTCTGATAAAAATTGAACCTAAAAACAGATTACGTTCACACATATGTTTTAATATAATGGCAATTTATTTCTTAAATAGAAGAGAATCGCAATTTTTAAAAAACCAATTGGTAAAGAATGCGGCACTAAATATAAGAGCCTACCGGGGAAACCCATCGTATCAGCAACTGATCAATCTATACGTTAAACGAGGTCTTTTTTATGAAAAGCAATAAAGATGTTAGAGCTACTTTGTGTTTGGAAATTTATACCACTTGGAGAAATAAAATTGATATTGTTCAGGGTTCGCAAAAAGTTTTCACTTAGGCATGTCGATGCGAACTCTTTATTGGACTGCGAAATTATTTTTTTTATTATAATGTCATTCGTAGCATACTAAGTACAAAAGAAATATACGGAGACAATTACATTTTAAATTGTTTGTTGCTGACTTTAACAGTTGGATAAAATATTGACATTCTCATTTAATTTAAAAGTTAATCACTAATGGTATATATTAGTGTTTATAATATATAATAGAACTATACTTCACATTTCAATTGTTAGTCGAGTTAATAAAATGTAATTACTGATCTAATATTAGTACGGTTAGTTATCTTTTTGTGGTGGGGAACCGCTTTTTCACGATATCATCAGCCCGCCGTTTTGTTTGTCTACCTTCCTTTCTAATGGTCCGAAATACTAATAATAATGTTAAAAATAAATTAATTTGTTAATAACATTTAATGCTTAATTATTTTTCACAATGTTTTATCTTTTCAACAATAAACTTTATAGAAAAAATCTTAAATTATTGCTAATGGCTCTATAGATTCATTAGTCTTTATAGATCGGATGGACGCCGATTCATTTGATCGTTGACCTCCTCGTGTATCTAGTTTGAAGTTTCACCGGGGCATTTCCGTATATATATCTACCTAACTGTTGAGAAGTTCCACGGGGAACCGACCCGCCTGATCAAATCTAATGTGGGATTGTTTAATTATTTTGTCTGACCGTGAGCAGAATTAATGTTTATTAAGCTCGATGTAAACCACGTAGTTAGGATTATCCGAGTAAATAAATTATTTACGAATTGGTATATATAAATATTTATCCCTTATCTAATTTATAAATAACTAATTCACCCGGCGAATTTCGCTCCTTATAATACATTGAATTCAATTCAAATTATTTTTTTTATTAGTATTGTAAACATAACTAAAATGTTATTAAATTTTATATATTTAATATGAATGTTTTTAATGATGGTTATAAATTGATGAAAATTTCATAATGTTCCATCAATGTTCTATTCCGATCGAACAAATTTATGAATACAAAAATCATAAAAATTCTTGGACTTTTATATATGCATAGGTACATTAATTAAATTATAATGTATATATAATGTTAATGCATTTACACATAAATTGAACGTTAAAAAATGTGCTTATAGATCATGCAAAAATCGATTAAATCATATGTAAAAGCGACGACCCTTCAGCAAGTCTAAATATTAGTATACATCACAGAGCACTTAACACGTGCACACTCTGAGAGTCTCCGGTTTACATACGATTACGCATGTAAATCTAAGTTTACTTAGGAGTTTTGACGAAAAATGTGAAGGAGCGTAGAGAACGTTTGCGAAGTTTTTACGATTCAGTTTATTTGAAGACTTAAATGTATGTTTCGGTTTTAGTAGTAAAAGATTTTTACGATCCGCACCAATAAGATATTTTAAAAATAATACGGTCGGTTCTACGAGTTCGTATATCCAATATAAGATTATGACTTCGCAAGTACATATAAAAGTAAATACAAAGATTTCAATATTTCTCAAAATATAATATGATTTTGAATTTTACCTGTCCACGATACATTTTATTTGCTGTGTTCGTCGTTTCAACCCATAGAAGCCTAGTGCAAGGCATAGGCCTCCCCCAAAAGATCTCGTTGAGGGTGATGTATCATATTCGGTATTATCATTATAATATCACATCTCTGGCGGATGTAAATTATAAATGCACAAAATATGTATTTGAATATAATTTTATCCCAGGAATCAAACCCGTGACCTATATTCGCAAGTGTCAGTTTTATACCGATCGGACAACACTGATAGATCCATTAATTATTATTGTACATGTACAAGACATGAAAATCAAATGCTAAAATATTACGTACAAAGGGAGGTTTCAATGTAAATCAATATTTCTTTCAGACAATAACTGCCATATTTTTTTGACAAATATTGTAAATATTTTAGTATATCGATCCTTTCTTTCTTTTGAACTATAGAAATGATCTAGATTGGCAACAGAGCTCACCACTTTTACCGTTTTAATACAAAATAAATTGCAATCTCTACAAAATTGGATTAATGTTAAATTCAAATGTACTCTCCCGATGTTTCCTGCTTTGAACTATAATCAAATAACCCTATCATCGTACTAACTGTGCCTGTACCTACAAAACGAAGCGATATAAATGCATTTGTTTTCATACCTATATTAAAATTAATGAAATCCTCTTCAAATGGTTTGAACAGCATTTACTTCACGAAGTTTTACTTTGTATATATCGTTAAGCGTTCCCTCTCCCTTTTGAATTAAAACTAAAATTAACTATTAAAACTAAAGGCCGTATGAGAAGTACCTGTTATTGATATGTATACAACATTACGCCTTGCCTAACGCTTAAATCATGTTATGGGGACTCAGTAAACAGATTTGTGTTGGTACCATGTGCACCTCCCCTTTTGGTTTAAGACAAATATGTTGAATGTTTAGTTTAAACGCTTTCTCTTGTAACTGCTATTATCGCATTAAGAGCAAACTCTGAAATAATGCTCGATATTCAATACAGATTTTTCGGAGATAATCTTATAGAAAATTTCAACACATTTTTATTTCTTATTATCATTTCATATATTTGGTATAGTAAGTAATAGGATGTTACATATATGATATATACAAATTAATATTTTTGGTAAGATTTTAAAAAAGAACATGTGTTTATCAAAATATTTAATTTAAAAAAAAATGTTTGTCTAATTATTAAAAATGTTATTATATTATCATTAGTGGTTAAAAAACGTTGATTTTGACAAATAAATCATAAGTGTTGTCATAAATATCCTTATGTTCATTCTGTACACTGTATTCGCATTAAGAGAGAATTATAATTAAAACAAATATAATTAAATTCATTAATTTAAAAGGAAATATACTTAATAAATTTAGTATAGTGGTAAGGCAGGGTTTCGATTCCCAGGATACAATCGTATATAATTCACACTTTCAACAATAAGTGTATACTACGCTGCCTTTCCCGACTGATATGCGTGGCGATTATAGTATATTCTCCCATAGATATATTTGCGGGAGGCCTATGTTTTGCACTAGGAGTCTATGGGCCGGAACGATGGCTTAAATAATCATACATCAATATAGCGTTTTCAATATCAAAACTTCTTTGTTATAATTTTGACTGTTTTAAATGTATTTAATTTACATACAATTAATTATCTTATATGAGCAAATATTGTTTACCAAATCTATTTTACTCATGTATAAATTTCGTTTACGTCGTGATTTTCAGCTACATTCAATATAGAAGACAACGAAACCATTTATATAAAAGCATTCCCATCACATCCTGTCAAAGGGCTCAATACAAATCACGTGAAGCATCTATACGCATACGTAGCTAATGGGCGGAGTACGTTACTTCATACGATATTCAGCGAACATAATTACTTGCGCTTGTTTGCGTCAATCAGAACCTTTGCCTCGTTCGATAAAACTAATAGGCCGTGATGTTAAACCGATGCCGTCTCACGCCCATTCTAACATACAACATGTTTATGGTACTCCTAGGTATATGAAACATTAGTCCCTACATTCACATAGCTTTCAGAGACTGTTTACATAGTAACATTATTTAAAACAGATTACCATCAACAAATTTACTAATAAATAAGTTTAACTAAACTCGCATCAACATCAATCATCATCTACCCGTAGGATGTTCTCTGCTGATCATAGGCCTCCCACATTGATTTGCTATAAGACCGGTAGGAATCTACCTGCATCCATCATTTTCCGAGGACTGTTAAAAGGTAGTCTATCCACCTTGTAAAAGGACGTCGCCCCTCCTGACTCTTAAGGACCCAACTGCCATCTGTTCTGTACAATTATCCATCCATATTAATAAATATGACTCGCCAAAAATGTTGCTAAGGCTAACTGATACCATATTTTGAATAAAACTAAAGTAAACTAAACGCTTCCTATATAGAATAATAACTATAAATTTATTTTTCCATATAAGTACTCTGACTTAAAGTATTGAAACATGTGTCCCAAGCTCTCTAATAATTTATGTAAAAAAAAACGGGAGCATCAGGATGATTTTTGGTATTCATTCAAGTTGATTATAGTAACTTTCTTCGAGGTTTGTCAGGGCAGCTAATATTTAATAACATTCAAGGGTAATTTTGAATTAATGACTCGTATCAAAGTCGAACTGAATGCGAGCAGGCCTCATAGTGCGCAGAACAAATGGCGGCTGGAATATTAATATTCTGGAATGGAGGCCACGGACCTGCACAGCGTAGAACACCCATCCGCCAGGTGAACCGATGCCGAAAGAGGCTGGATGCAAGACGCTTCCGACTAGACCTACTGGAAATTTTTGAGAGAGGCAGAGAGCAGTGGACGTCCTGCGGCTAAAATGGTGACGATTTATTAAATATTTGATCCATTATTAACACGAAGTTTTTATTTATATTAAAAAAAAACTATACTATAAAAGTTTAACCCTACGATTGACCTTCCAGCGTAATACATTAGCTGTGTATTTCCTTTCAGCCTATAGTCGTAAGTGATTCATGGTGTCACAGCACACAATGGCGATAGGCCTCAGCTGCCACTCTGTCGGAAGACGTTCGCAAGGCACGAACACCATGACACGTACGATTATATTATTGTACGTAACCCGGTTAGGTAATTTCGCTACATGCCTCTAATCCAATTAGCTATTAAGATTCGTGTCCTGAATATTAATTTAATCGTGGATCGGTCTTTGTAAGTAAACTGCAAAGGGTCGAACTGTGACCTTACGTACAATGAAAGCTTTCGTAGTGTAAATGGTGTGGCTACGTGCCCAATACGGCACTGTTTACGAAGATTGCGTGATCAAAATCTTTTTCTCTCATTTTTATTTCGTTTCGGTAAAAGTTTCTGAAAACACAGGTCTCCTTCTTTATGAGTTCGTAAAGTTTGTTTTAGTACTGGAAAACCTGTTTAGATTGCGAAGCAATCCACGGAATAAATTGGATTTTTTTTTTCATTCATTCATTTATTCGACAAATTCAACTTTAATTATACTTCAAATCGAGAATATATTTACAGTAATCCTAACCTTAATTTTGTAATATTAAAACTATAAATATGTACCTAAAACTATTTTTACAAATTACCTGTAAGTAGCGTACTTCTGCTAACTTATCATTGAGTTTGTGTTTAATTAACTTACAAAGGAATGGACTTACAAAAACTTTAATGGTGAGGCGCCCGTATTTAAGGGCTAGTATTTTGTGAGGGCGAAGACACATGCATGAAATATTAGAATATATATAATACAACACACACACACACATATATATATATATATATAATATATATATATATATATTATATATATATATATATATATATATGTATATATATATATATATATATATATATATATATGTTTATCGTACAAGTAAAGGTTTGACAATTTTTAGCGAGCTTGTTCTTTATTTTAAATAAATATTTTACATGACTATCATATTTTCTTCTGACAGCTTAACTAGCTCAGTGTTGCGATTTTAATACATGAAAAAGTTACTATTCACTGCTTACGAATATTGGAAAATTACAGAAATAAATGTATGAAAATGAGTATGAAATATACCCTTAAAAATAATTAAGTATGTATCCTCCCACACGTATACTACACGATATGTGATAAACAGGAATAAGACCTTGATCCACTCATTTTAATTATCAGTTCCACTAATGTAAGCAAAAAGCCTGGCATTGGTTCGATCAATATCTCAATCTTTGTTCCGTGACTTCCCACCGATGAGGACTCAAATTAATTGACGTCGTCTCTTTGATGCGCCCTTACAATTTATCACTTTGCTAGACAAGCTATTTATAAATGAACATTGTTTTGATTTCTTGAATTATTACATCGTTTTAACTAATTGCGACATTTCCATTTGACAGATATAAAACGAATTTATACAGATCTATAATTTTCAATTAGAAAGTAAAATAGAAAGTCATGTCGCTGTTTATTATTCTAATTTATATTTATTGAATATTTTATGTAAACTGCGAATTTTGGCAGAGCGCACGAAACAGAATACATGCGACAAAAAACTTGATGATTAATTATAGGTACAAAACTCTAAAAGGGGAAAGAATAGTCCATTTACTGTCTATTAATGTATGGTAAACGTTAACTATTCAAAATTCAATGGTTTTAGATATGATAAGCAAAGAAATGATAGTATAGTAAGAAGAAACATGTCACAATGCCATAAGTCACAGGTCTGTCGCATTGCAATGGAAGCAATTAATTAATGCTTATTATATTTTTACTTTTTATTATTAGAATACTAATTATAGTTTTATATTTGTGGTAATAAATTATTTATTTCGAAAAGGATCTCTTTATTAAAGTTGCCTATAAATAGTTATAAAAACTTTAAAACTGTTTGTTGACAATTGTACTATACATTCATTTCTTCAAAGCTTTTACAACAGTAATCAATCCCTCCAACCATAGTTAATAATAATTACACAAACATAAAACAGTGGAAAAGACCAGCAAATACGTTGTTCTTTTATATTATCTGCCTAATAATGTAAGCTCGGTAAATACCGAAATAACATATAAACAAGAATAGATGGAAAGCGTAATAAGCGCGGGTGGACCTGCCTCGCAAACCTTACTAATTGATCCCTGAACGTAACGAACCATTTTAATTTCTTCTTGCGGTGAGACGGTGCGTTTGGGGTCCTATTTATCAAGGGAATGTTAACTTCTACCTATAAATACATTATATTTATTTTATATTACTATTTTCAAAAAAAATATGCAGTTAATTTATATAATCACAGATCATAAATATTACCCTATTTAAAAATATCCACAAATAAAGATAATAATACGAATGTTTCGGTATCCAAAATATACAAGTTTGTAATCTATGTATTCTTTAAAAATTGTATCAACGCTTTCTTTCCAATCATCAGAAAAAAGAGGAAAACTGCAATTTCTGTAAAATATAGTGTTTACAGTTAATTAATTGAAAATAAACAGAGTTTAATAACAAAATGAGTATTTAATTTAACCATATAAATCTAAGCAGACATTGTTTTCTATATACCAATGCTCCGAAATGTTAAACTGTCATATTAGTCAAATTTGCCAATATATTACAGCGTCAGTACTCTTCGTAGCGCATTTTTACGTAAACTTGTGTAAATGATTTAAAATTGAATTTAAGAATATCAGTATATCGCAACTTTATGTTAAACAAATTATAAGAAATTCCTGTGTTGAAAAGTACGGATGTGTTTAATGGTAAAATAATGTACTAGTTAAAAATAAAAAATAAGATAAAGTAGACCATAAATGTTGTTGGTATTTTTTTAATATTTAGTCTATGATTGTTGCAGATGAGGGGAAAGTACACAAAATAGTACAATGGACTCGCAACGGCGATAATCAGTCAGCTCTGCTTGATATTTTCGACGTCACTCCAGGGGAGCCTATTCAGGTATATTATATATCTTTTTATTTAAAATCGAAAAGTTGAAAAAGACAGATGAATAGACAGTAAAGAAGCTAAAATAAGCAATAGTTGATAAAAGATTTCTGGAAATTAAACATGCTCATCTGCATTGTAGATATGACATCACTTTAAGGCGTATAAGGAATTATTTAACGATAAGTACTAAAAAGCAAAATTTTATGGACTTCGTGAGGAACCTGAGTAGTTTTTTTTTGATTCTCGTTCCATTTATTTTCTTTCTTTTTCATCTTCACGTTATTTTACGGTTTTATTATTTGTCATTGACACAATCATTTACTGAGCAACGAAGAGTTATGCTTGTGATTTTTCTACGAGATCGAATCAGGAAGGACAAGATCCATAGACAAACGAAAGTAGCCGACGTAGTCCAGCGGATTAACAAGTTGAAGTGGTGGTAGGCAGGTCCCATAGTGCAAGGCGTAAGATGGTTGGTTGGAGCCTGAAGGTTCTGAAGTGGCAAATACAGACTAGCAACCGCACCGTGTACTACGTTGTACATCCACCCGTAAACTGGACTGGTGACCTTGTTGAAGTCTTCAGAAATAGCTTGATGTAGATCGTTTGCAACCGGTATCATTTAAAATCTGTAAGACAGGCCTGTATTCAGCATCGCACGATCGGCGGCTGAAATTAATTGTTTTTATTATTTTAATAACCTTAACTGTTCATTTAGGCTATGGCACTATCGCGGGTCCACGGCTCACTGTACGCCGCGTCTGACCGCCGAGTCTTGCAGTTACGACTCGCACTGTGCGCTCGCCGATATGACGCGTGTGTTCGATGTGCGCGCGACCCTTATTGCGGATGGGACCGCGACGCGGGGGTTTGCCGAGAATACATGCCTGGGTATGTTTTACTGCCGTCAAACATAACACAAAAAGAACAATATTATTCATTTAAACTTTGAATCAATTGTAATGATCACGTATATATACGTTAATATAAGAATTTCAAAAGAGCCCAATTTAAAAGAAATTTGTATCAAATTATCTATAATCCCATCACTTAATATGTATCTACGGGGCCTTCGTACTGGTCCAGATCTAAAAATTACAAAACTAGGTCGAATTTAAATTTTTGTGATCACTTTTTTACTTCGATTCACAAAACTGATATAGAATAGCAAAATAATTATCAAATATGTCTTTTACAGTTTCTTTTTACTATTATTGTCATCTAATACTCTAGAATACATCTTGCGTACTTATATTACCTTTTTTACAATTTCGTAATGAATTTATTATTTTAATTAACAAATTAAATTTTATTACCTTGCTTTAATTTTAAATCACCATTGACAAACGAATATTTTAAATACCACTTTCCATAAAGTTCAATTTATGCTTACATTACAAATTACCGGATTAAAATAAAAGCATAGACCACTTAAGAATGTGCGTTTTTATCAATATAAATCGATTTAAGTTTTAGTTTTGATTTTCTTAAGTGTTATATAATTAAAAGACTTCTCAGTGCGTCTTTCGCGCTGTTGAAATATAGCCTACTGAGGAACAAACATAAACTAAGACCCACTAAGAGCTCAAAGTTTTGTTTACTTAGTGTCAGAGCAGCACGTTCGATAGAAGTCTAAGTAGAAAGTTATGGGATCATGTTTTAACAGATAGCTTAGTTGCAATATTTACTGAGCGAATTGTGTACGCTGCTTCTCTTTGATTTGTCGTTTTGAAATTAGAAAATAGAAATGAAGCAATTTATAAACTATTATTGATTTACTATTCATATGTATCAATTTTTATTCCAAAATAAGATTTCTTGTTATATTTATAACACATGTATTAACATAAATTCATTCGTATTAATTTTGTTTTTTTTTTTTTAATTTTTTCTCCAAATTTACTTGGTATTCCAATAGATTGCACAAACTACAGGCTATTTTATAGCATGTACATTAGTGCGAATTTTATTCGTATCTGTTTTTTTGTTTTGTTAATGTAACTTTGACAAAAAATCAGTTATGTTTTAAGTAAATATTGAAATTTATACAATTTACTTCTCTTAGATTGATACAAGACGTTGCCAATGAAACGGCGGATATCTGCGATTCCTCAATCTCCCGCAAGAGCGTGTCAGCCACTTGGGGTCAGAGCTTACATTTGGGCAGCTTCGTGAAGATGCCTGAAGTCCTACAACCACGCGCTATAACTTGGTATCATTATTCTAAGGAAAAAGGAAGACATCCAATAACTTTCAAGTAGGTATCAAAAACAACTTAATGTTATCATTGTTCATTCTAATTCTATTTGCTTATTAAAATTTGAACATTTAATATTTCAGTTCACTTTTTATTTTACTTTTTTTGGATATTATAATTTCAGTTTAAAAGGTTTAATATAACTATGCATTAATTACGAATATATAAAGACGAGTTAATTATGCTTTGTTGTTTTCGTAAATTATATGAGGGAACCGTCGAGGTCACAACTCTAGTGTACATAAACCGCTGGATTTAAGTACCATCATACCAACTAGTATATTTTAAGTGGTACTGGAAAACTCGTTCTTTTGTACGTTGTTTTATTTCGTGCGAATCTGTCATGTGTGAACAACAGTTTAAAAATAAACTTCAGACTTAACGCGCTTGCCGAAAGCGATTTAAAATCAACACGAATATTTTCGTGTGTACTTTCAATTTAACATTACGCCCAAATAAATTCTACGCGTATGTCATAAAACCGCCCGTTCATAATGAACCTCAGACAAAGTTTCGCCCTCACCTACTTGAGGGAAACTTTTTAAAGCGTTAAATTTCCTCCGAAACCGTGTAGAACCTCATTTTATTACCGGCAGTGAAACGAAACACTGAATAGAAATAAATGCGAGTTTTAAAGGAAATTCGGAAAACGTTCAAGGCGAACACGCATGCAGCGGCGTTAATTAAAGTGTTTCAAATCTACTGTTATCGCACTTCCTCTTGTGTAATTAAAATGCAAGGGGAAGCGCAGAATCAAGGTTTTGTTTGTAGAAATCCATTCATACTCCTGTCCTCCTCGGCACCGTTTAGAGGGGTGAAATTAGTTGATACTACAATTCACAAACATTTTCGAGCGAAGTAGCTGAAACTAACCATACCAGCAGTCGTTTTCCGAACTACATTTTTAAGGCAATATCTAAAATACAATACGCGACTCATTCATAAATTTCCCACTAATAATATACCCCTATATATCGTGAATACTTGTTTTGTTCCAGTGTACGCTTATGTTATAAAGTTCCACAGGTTATAGTGGACCTTCCTTTTCTTAGTTTTAAATCTAAAATCAAAAATATATTATTGAATAAATCTTATTACAACATTCAAAAGTTCTTAGTTCATCGAAACTTGTTTTTTAACTCATGATAGATACTGCCAAGAGTTATTTTTATTATATTTTATTATTACATATTACAATGTATAAATCAAAAAGCTTCAGGCCGGCTCTTTCTGTGTTCAATGGTAAAATAATTAAAGATTCAAAAGTGCATATAAATGCATACTCGAGTAAAGATATTTTGAATTTGTATTTATTACATTTTAAAAGATTATTTTGACATAATAAAACTAAACGGTATAAAATAAAGATTTATTTATTTCAGCAAACCAGAAAAATACATAGAGACATCGGAACACGGCTTGCTCATCATATCGGTGAATGAAGGCGATGCCGGCAGATATGACTGCTGGCTGGGAGGGTCGCTTCTCTGCTCTTACAATATTACAGTTGATACTCACAGGTAAGGAAATCATAAATAAATTTGTTACTAAATAAATATCACAATTATTTATTCTATATGGTACACAGAGATGATTGATCGAGTGTTACTACATGAATATAATGTGTTATATTGCGTACAGATGTTCCCCGCCAGAGAAGACAAATGAATATCAAAAGATATATTCCAATTGGTGTCATGAGTTCGAGAAATATAAAACCGCCATGAAGACGTGGGAACGTAAGCAAGAGGTAACTGTCACACATTGTCTTTGATAAATTAGCGACGAATAAAGAAAAAGTATTAACAACTATCTTTATTTTCAGCAATGCGCCAGACAAAATGATTCGAATCAAAACACGCACCCAAACGAAATCGTGTGATAGCTTCTGAATATCGCCTATCTCATGTTCCAGTCGGTTAATTACTATGCAGGAGCTATCCCCATACCTTACGTGTCGGCCGGCCTCAAATACTTCAATATATTTTCATAAGACCATCCGTCGAGAAATATCCGCTCCAGAATAAAGTGATCGTGTAGCGACTCCATAGATATATCAGAGCTCAGAAATAGTGCTAAGCAAGTGACTCCCCCCTAGCTTTTAAAGACATTACTGAGAGTGAATTTTGATAGTATAACCAACTGTGCACCGCTTCGACCTCATGAGAAGGTGATTTGACGTTTAAAATTTTACGAACTCTTTTAATAAATGAAAGATTAGCGAGCGTTGTGCGCTGCTTTGTTGGATATGAAATAAATATTTATAGTGATCAGTTTTTTAAGCTTCATTCGTTGGATAAGGTAGAGAATTTGTTAGGAGACAAACGATTGCTGGTAAAATACGTGTATATTGCATTTATATTTATTGATTATTGTCTGCAATATTTGTAGAAGTTTTATGTTTTATTATGTTCCTCTATTTGAAATGTATTATTACTTTGGTATAAAACTTTTAGTGAAGAGATATCAATGTGTAATACAATACCCGTTTATATTAATGAATGAATAAAATACGTATTACTTCGTTCGCCCATCGCGCCGCTTCACCGCGGCGGTAATTCGAAATCTCCGAGGGTTGTGGGAGGGTATGCCTCATTATTTTTCCCTGTTCGTGTAAATAGTTACTCTAATTTCAATTCTACTTTACCTATTAATGTAAGTACATATAGGATGCACGTCCTTAAATATAATGAATATAATTTAAGCCTGTGATATATAACAAATTTGTTTAGAAAAAGTTATTTTTAAGATATCAATGTAAACTCATAATACAGAACACTAAATTTAGAAGATAATGTTAAATGCAATTGCAACACTATAACATCGGTTTTTTTTTTTGTAATTCGAATCTAAATATTTTTATTTTCATGTAACGCATTGCAGCACATTATAGCTAAAATATTATTTTAATGAAACGAATAATACAGTTTAAATTAACTTTTAAGGCCTTGTTTTATAATCAATTTAAGCCTTATATTATTTTTTTTCTATTTTTAAAATGGTTCAACATTTTTTAATTTTTTGTTTTGTATAACCATGACTTTAGAGAGAATTGTGTACCTAAGTCTATTAAGGCAAACATTTAACATATCTACTATCCTTCGGAAGCCAAATTATAATGTTATTTTAATTTAATGAATATTGAATGGAAAGATATTTTACGATTATTATATTTAAAACCACTACATCACTATAGCTTATAGTATAATCAATTTAGCAGCAATAATAATTTATTATTCTTGGTAAAGCTTGCTCAGATGAGTAAAAATGTATGTTAGGACAGTCTATTTAAAATATCGGTAGATGAATCAGTACTGTTCGATAAAAGGAAATAAAAAATCGTTTATACGTAGCTTTTAGATATAATCTGTCCTCACAAACATTCATACTCTGTTAAATTGTATGGTAATATAAATGTAATATTATTAGCGTACTAACGTAGACCGTGTTTTAGGAAATATGTCTGCATATTTTTGTACAAAGATTTGATCTTAATATCCTAGGTGAATAGTACAGTAACGTTTCTCGTCATCCTCACTATAAATTATAGTACCTATTCAAAAATCAGCTCGATTCCATATCATATATTATTAAATTATTTAAGAGCTTCTATTTATATTAATGTTCGATCAATCAACGATACACCTTTATAGTTATAACCGTGTATAAAAATTAACGAAATGCGTTTTAAAGTAACATGACATATTTTTTCTAGAGATTTATCGAAATATAGTGAATTTTATTCAAATTAAAACTTTCATTTATAGCAATTTTTCATTGATTAAGCATTTGATTTACGCAATTAATTTGTACAAAGTTAGAAAAACTAAAGTAATTATGTTTAAATTTGGTTAATACAAAAACATTTTGATGTTGTATATTATATTGAAATCAGGCATTCGTTGCTAAATCCGTCACATAGTAGTGTTCAATATTTTGCAAGTTAATATTTGCATTAAATCAGACCTCAGTATAATATTGTAATTGTTTATTGATAACTCGCGAATTATTTAAAGCTAACCGTGTCATGGCAAAAATCCTCCTTCTATAGAATAAGTTGCTTGAGAGATGATTTCTTACATTTGCTTACAATTATATTATAATCAGATTTCATATCATGATGTACATACATGAATCGAAATAGTTATTAAAATTGGTAAGGAATATCTGAGCTTCGTCGTTTATTATACTAAATTATGTAACCTAAGATTCTGTACTTAAGTATTCTAGTTATTACGAAATTAACGATTTCCCACCTCTAGGGACAATCTTGCGCAATAATTATAGCTAATTTACTTATTGTCTGTACTAATCGAATAGCTCTGTAAATTCCACATGTTACTATACTATGTAAGTTAAAATTCAAAAGTAGAGTTAAGGTTTTATATAATAAATCTATGAAATGTATCTTGCAATACGCCAAGTTTTATTTACTTCATACTTCTCTATCCATATGTATTCAATCTCATTTTATAAAGTCCACGTATAGTTTCCCCAACCGCCATATGAGGAATCATATGCGTAATCTAGGGACGTATTTATGCAGTACCGCCCCTGGTTTGTTTGGTATAATTACTAGTGTGTCATAAATAAATCACCTCACTGTAAGCATATCTCTTTTTAAATCTTGTAAATCACGATCCCTAGGACGCTCCACTGCTGAACATAGGCCTCTCCCATAGATTTTCGATATGAGTGGCTAGAAGTCTGTCCAACGTTGCGCTTGCCGATTCACAATCTCTACTCCAAGATCCTAAAGCCCCAGCGGGTATCTATTCTAAGATCTATATGGCCTGTCCGCAATCACTTGAACTTTTTGATCCACTGAACTATATCGTTTACTTTCGGTTACGGATCTCATTCATTTTACACCGTATTATAGTATTTAGTAATTACATATATCAGTAATAACAATACAGGGTATCAAGTATATTGATACGTGACTGTCCGATACGTCAATGTTAGATGTGTATTAATTAAACAGGTAACACTCCCTATCTTGGATGCCTATCTACCTTAGGCCTTATATTATATAAATAATCATATAAATAAACGTTATTGTAAAGAAATAGTTGTTACAGTTATGAAGAAAATTTAATTTAATTGTGTCTGACTGACGATGAACCTATTAGCTTGTTGACGAAATAACTCAATTACAAGATAAGTTTTGTCTTCAGATGAAAAATGTATTAGAAATTATTTACATTGTGTGATATGTCTATATCAAAGATTACAATGACAAAAGAGTTTACCAAAATAACCGACCTCTGAAGAAGTTCATAACAAAATTATACAAGAATAAAATATAAAAGGGACTAAAGGAGATGTTTAAAATAGTGTCAATCTATCAAGTCGCATACCGAGTTGACATTTTTCGTCATAACATAGCTGGGGTGGCTACCGCCTTGAAGGGGACCGTCAGCCGCGTCCAGGGGACTATAAAAAGTGAGGGCGCGTAATTATATAGTGCCACTAAACTAATTTCACGATACATTGCCGACGAAATCTGTGCTTGGCACCGCCTCGCCTGTCGGCAAAATGTGATTTTCCTTTATAACGAAACGTCTAATTACTATTGTTATATATTATTTCCTATGAATAGCAAATATCACACTACGTACTGACATTAAAGCTATTTGTACCAAGCTTGAGTGATGTGTGTCTAATGTATATATTTACAAATAAAATATCCAAGCTATGTATTATTAAATATAATTTTAAATATGAAGTAAGCGCGACAAATACACAATGTTGTCCTAAACTTTTTTAATTTTTTTTTTACCGATGACATTGTATCCGTCTTATAAATGGAGTGATTAGTTATATGTGTAAAAGCTTTAAAGTTATAAATTAATGTATGGCACACTCTCTACAAAAATCAATGGTTTCATAAATAACAAATAGTCTATTGATGCTACACATTAAAATCGATTATAATTGTCTATCTGTCCCGAGTCTATTGCCAGAAGTCATTGGCCAGTCGTACTCTAATAGAAAAAATAAATTAATGTTATTTATTTTAGAGTTATCACTTTATGCAAAGTGGTTATAAATAGGTGTAAAAGGTTTAAAGCTTTTTGCTCTGTGTCTCGTTTTAGCCCCCATTGTCCCCTTAAAGTGAACATTATCCAATCATCCTGTATATCAATTAATAGTAAAAAGCTTAATAAGAATATATATATATTCTATCGTGGTGTAGTACGAACTTACCAACTTATTACAATTGTATTGTAAGCATAAAGTACTTGACGACTTACCGGTAGTTAGTCTCTCGTAAACAGAAGATTAGAAGCGCGAAGTTAACAGATTTGTCAAACGTCTTCCGCTAAACTAAACCACTATCTCTTACGTGCTGTTTAACATTACTCATCTCTGTTCACGAAGCAATATTTAATATTCGTTAATACAAATTTCCAAAACGTAACATTGATATATATATTCCCATTTTTTACTATTTATTCAGATATCTGCAATTAGTCGTAAAACTATAAACCGCTTATGGGACGTGGGTTTAATAAAGCAAGAGCTTAATGCATTACTATCTAATCAAATCACATGGTTCCTCTTCGATCTTTTAACCATATTGTTGTCATTAAGTCATAGCGCTCGATATCTTTGGCCACTGTTGTTATGTTCAAGTACTGGTATATTTCGTTATTTTTAGTAAACAAACGGTCGTTTTTATTTTTTAAAGGATGATATTTTGAACCCTTTACAAGTATACTTTAGTTTTGATAATGAAACCCTATTAAATAATAGTTTTTTACCATTACAATAGTTTTTAAGACAGTTAGTTTATACTAGCGTAAAGATTATTCTTCATCTCATATGTGACATAATTTATCTCTTTTCTGCATTCCCTAATTCATCGTCATTATTTCGGTCTCGAGGTCGTCTTGCTGGACATATGCCTCTTGTACAAATTTCCAATAGAGCCGGTTGAAAGCGGCAGCATCTTCTAATGACCTTAACAAGGTAATCAGTCCACGTTGTTCTTGGACGTGTTTGCTGGTCTTTACTAAAGAACCTCAATACACACCCACATAGCACGCAGCGGCCTATGCTGCGTGCTATGTGGCCTGTTTACCGCCACTTTAATTTACCAAACCGGCGATATTGACATAGGCGATAAGTCATCTCCGGATCCTTATATCTGACAGTATAACCAATGAATAAGATTGCTACAGAATTTTCCGGCTATGCCGAAGGAAGTCTTCACTTCTATTTTTTTTATTCATTTTTTAGTTATATATGTTATTAATGGCTTCGAAATCATAACTAGAAATATTCTCACATTTACAGGTTAGCACTGATAGAATATGCTAACAGTTGCGAAACCAAAATATAAAACAATATAAAGTCTTTATATGAAATCAATAATAAAGGGATTGGAAAAGCAATAACGTATCAAATCACGGGTGTACAAAATGCGTCGGTGGGGCATGTAATGTGTCATTTCACGGCGGGAACGCATGCCGCCGTCGCTTTCGTCTACATTAAATAATTACCCCAAGTCAAAATTTAGTACGACGGGGTAACCAAGTTTGGTAATAAAACTGTGAAGAATATATATTATTATTACTACTATTAAAAACTGCAATTAGAACATATAATAAATGATGATTGGTTATTTATTTATTGAATTTGATTTATTTATTTCTATACCCCTAGAGCAATTCATAACATATATTTTGTTTAGTTTTATTCAACAAAGTACATAATTTAATGTTTTCCGATTAAAGCCCTGGCCATCATAATGCTAGCTTAACTAAACCTATCGTTAATAACTGAACAAAACAGAAAACAATATTAAACGACTCATTTGTTAGCAAAAACTTTTAAAGTTTTTTTGCAACTATTTCCAATCACGATGTATAGTGAAATATGTTGGTCTGAAATATTTCACAGTAATTTATTTTTCCTGCGAGTGGCCTATAATTTCTGTCAGTACAAAGGCTGCAGGGGCAAATAGAACAGTAATTATTTTTAATATGTAGTCATTTAAATTTTGAAAACAATTTTTCTTACTACAGTATTATTGCGTTATTTATTATTTCTCAAACCATTGATTATTAGATAGAGTGTACCGTACATTAATTGGCAGTAAACAAGCTATACATTCACCATTTATTTAAATTCAATGCGTTTATAGATCTATAACTTCTCAGTATAGATACTATCAAAAATTCTATAATCAAAATTTTAGTATTACATTCTTTAACCACTTTAGTGCTGTATTCAAAAAGTATATTAATGAAATTGTCATATTAAAATGCTTTAATTTTAAGTAATATTTATAAAAATTAACAAAATACTTATATATTTTTATAATAAATAATACATTAAATGGTAGCATATGATGTATACGTTCACCTTTTATGATATATTTATTTGTAAAATAATTTACGATAACATAATTCGTCAAAATGTTTTAGTAATTGGAAACCGTTTTAAATTGTAAAAGGTCTGAGAATTAACTTAAAAGGATTAAGTCATATGTGCTTAGTTCACATCAGTAGAAAGTAAACAAGAGGAGCCGAGTGCAGCGCCGTTAGGTCAACCGAGTAATCCTTTATTACATACATCGGCACGGGATGAGCTGCGGTGTCCCACTCTCGTAAGCGCATTACCCGAATTAACAATTAGTCATGCCTACGTCTGCCGACAAAGTTTGCACAAATTTACATAACAATAAAGCCCTTCGTCCTCCGCACTCCTATGCTGATTTTTAATATTAATTGGATCACGATCGTGCACCGTGGAAAATTTGTACCCACTGAACACGCACAACGCCCGTTGCGGTCAGACGCGAACGCAACGTGCGTTATCTCTTTTTACTGTGCCCGATATATTTTAAATTTTCAACTGATTTCAAAATTGTCTTTCTGGCTTTTGTGTTATAAGTACATATTTATTAAGACCAATTTAGACCAGCTTGGCCAGACTAACGTGCCCATAAGACCCCAAGCAGGCGTTTAACACTTTACATATACTTCTAGACTGAAGACCAAAAATTGGCAAACGCAACGTAGACATCCACCTGCAAACTAAACCACCTACTTTGTTAAGATCATCGGAATACGTGGCCTGCATATAGCCGCCTCCATCGAATCCTATTACGAATCTATGAAAGAAGCTTATTCTTCACAGTGGTCGTCCTAACAACATAACACTATGCCTAATAGCATCTATAGCACATTCCGTATATGTGTTTTAACTAATGTTTATCAGTGACGTGAGACGGCATGGTAATCCCCACAAATAGTTGGCATTGGGAAAAATACAGAAATAAACAAAACTTCACAGTAATTTGCAACTAATACTTCAACGCTGTTATTTTCATTGCTAAATATAATATAATCACTTCAAAGCATGCTTTTTAAAGTTCTGCTATACGACACGACAAATTTACGAATAAAAATTAGTTTACGTTTACAAGCGAGGACTGGATTTTCTTTAGATCTATTTCTACGACTTAAAATTTATATACAAACATTATAAGTATAACATTTCGGTTTTAAGTATGCCATTGATAATTAATTTATGTAATGTGACGTGAATGACGTATTATTAGAAGGCAAATATGTTCTCGTACTTCCTACAGATGAATTGTGTAATAATATTTTTTTATCGAGCAGCAGCGCATTCGATCATCAGCGCAAATAGTTTGAATGAGGTTTTACTGAAATACACAGAAACTACTGCGCCAAAATAATAAAATATCCATATAATTCCTTATGTATAGTACCGATTTCGACAGACTTACTAATTAAAAATAATAGAGTAAATAAATATTATAAAAGTTTTTATGTTTAATAAAACAATAAATAACCTATGTTATACAAAATACACATTTTAAACTGGTCGCTTTTACAAATAAAAATGAGTGAATCACTGACTCGCTAATATGATCCTGGTCCAATATAGCTCCCATACAAATGGACTCCGATAAAACGCGAAACTAAATCGCGGTCCGAATGAAAGAGAACAATGGCGGAGCTTAAATTGTAGCATTGTGAACGAACAGCGACACGTCGCCGAAGAATGGAGTCATTTGCCTTTAACAACATTAACAACCGTGACCCTCGTGCCATCAGTTTTTGTTTGTTAATCTGCAGGAAAGGGCGTAACTCATTTTGTCATCTCGTAATTTAATTTCACTTGAACCCCCGCTACAAGTTCGGTCGTGTCTCGGTTGCTGCAGGCGGTGCCGGACACGGGGCATAGCAATTTATTTACCTAATTTATTATCAGTTCATTTGTTGATAGTTGAATTAATAGTTGACGGGAATTAATCGCACGCAAAAACCCAACAACCACCCCGCTCCGTATAATATTTACGTAAAAACGTATAACATAACGCTATAAATTCTGAACTTTCCGTATCCCGGCAATATAATCTCGTCCAGACCCAAACGTTATTTGAAAACTTTAATTTCCTTCCACAATAAAAAGCCAAAGTGCCGTCCCTTTCATAGGTAACGGTAGATATACATTTAGAATCGCTTAAAACGCAATTTTACACGAGCACTTTTATTTATGACCGCCAAAAATGTAAAATGCAAACGTTTTATTATAGGGCTCTCCAAAAATACGAAGAACAAACAATGCCTCTGTTATCCCAAGACAGGGGACGTCGGAACATATTTGTCCGTTTTCCACGCTTTGCAGGGGCGCCCCAGAACTTGTCTGAATACGGAAGAAGCAGGTAAACGCTTGAAGAAAACGCGTTGTTTCTTTTCGTATACATATTAGATAACGAAAATATGGCGTGCATAAAAATATTAAAGCAACAATAATATTGCTTAAATAATGTCACATCTCAATTTTAACACTCAATTAGAATCATTAAAACAAAAACAAACAGACATTTTGAGACCCTTGGCAATAAATTTTAGATTCGTATGACTGATAAATTTGATTACTCCGCTCACAGAGAGATTTAATTTTGATAAATCAACGCTTATTATTAAACAAATTTATTACGTTTCGTTCCTTCTCACTTTCATCAGACATTTTCGTTTTGAAATGATCTAATTTGCTTATAGTCATGTATTAAATCCATCAATATAAAAATGTTATTGGCTGTTGTTTATGTAACTAGTTGTTCGCATCGAACACATTTTGGCGTCTTTTTATCCGTGAATATGCTATGCAAAGTAATAGGGATCGTTATTCTCCGGGGACGGCACGCTGCGAAGCTAAGTGTTGAAAAATGTAAAATATTTAAGATGCAAAATTTTATAATAAGAATCGCGGAGATTACACCTTGTGTTCATTTATATTTAACGCGGCGGCGGGAAGTGGGACATTTTTATTGCTCCGAGCTTTAGATTAGTTTTGTTCTGTGAATTTGATGCATATACAATGAGCTCGATTGCTCAACGCCCCGCGTTAGGATAGTGTATTGTAATATAAATTCAAAATGATATCGCATAACTCTTTCTCCCTAAAGACCGAACTGATTCATATTTCACCTGTTTAATCCTGTGTCCGTATTTATGCTACGTTAGATTCCGGCTACAACAGATGAACAACGAGCGTCAAATACGAACCTCGAAATTTCTGCTATCGATCTCCCTTGAGCAATCGAATTGAGCGATACAACTTCAATGATATGATTGGTGTCGCCGATTGGGAATTTCAAATTCTGGGAACAAATCTGAATTACGGCAGCATGAGTGACATTCTGTGTCGAATGGGAACACAAAAGTGAAAATATGAACATGTGCAAAAAATATCCAGCCTGTGCATTTGGGAATTTCGCGTGGCAGAGAATTTAATGCGAGGGGAGTCTAATATTAAACCTCGGGGACCCATCACTTTTAATATTTGGCCGCTGTCCTAGAGGGATTCTAAATTATTTACCAAATGGAAAGGTAATGGTTGAGGAAGAGTACGAATGAAGGTATGCAAATTTCATAAACATGTATTGTTGGCTATAAAACGTATTAGCTGTGCTCTGCGCGGCTGTAATGAAGAATGCGCGCTCGCCAAAAATACCGGCACCGCAATATTCATATTAACCAAAGTGAATTTCGTCGTACCTCGAGTATTAGAAATTATGACCTGAAAGTGTACTACACATTTGTACACTTTGTTTGTCATATTTTTACTGTTATTGCAACATTAAACTGTAATACCGCTGGCACCCGTAAGTAACACCCATATATAACATATTTGCATGTCAACTAACAGAAAAAGATTTACGATAAGTTATAAAGGATTTTGTAAAAAATATGCATTAAATATTTCAATATATCTCTCGTTTCTTCTTCATACATTACAACAAAGAGAAGGGTGGAACCAATTTAGTTTTTCGATTAAACTACGACGATTCTGCAGTGTGCAGCGTCTGAAATGCGCATTCGGCTTATACCGATGGGACTTACTGCGAAAAATCTGTATTAATTCGTACACGTGTCTGCGTTTAGGGTGAAAGGGTGAGCGGAGTCACGGGTCGTAAACAGTCACGCATCGCGGCGTCGCGGCTAATGACGGCAGGCCGGCCGACGCTCCACGACTTTCCACGGCCATACATCACCGCGTGTACCTACAAAACGCGCTCGACCCATTAGTTATCGGACTGCAACTTAATTGATAGCCACTCACTCGTATTGCGACTTGTTTTTACACGTCCGGTTGCTATGCGTCTGCTAAATAAATAAAAAAACTTTAGTCTAACAAGCTATTTTTAACCCTAACAGTAACGAATTTTTAGCATCCTGAATATTGAAATACAAACGTACAGTTTATTCACAAACGGAATTCGGAAGGTTATTAAAAATTCGATGTCAATCTATAATCAACTCATATTACAAAGGTTCTAGAGTAGAAATCACGCACCGGCAAATCATAAGACGCCACACCGACGGTCGTCTATTCATTTACATATTTTACGAAACATTTTCATTATTATTTCGTAACATTAATTTCTATTGTATTAGTATTATTGATTTATTAGATATACAACACTTCATCATCATCATATTGGCGTCCCCAAAGATCGCCACAACGACCAATGCTGCGCTGCCTGCATTCAACAACTTAACTAAATCGTCAGTCCAGTTAGTGGTGGAAACCTATTACCTACCCACGCCGCTAATGCATAATACATTTAATTATAACAATTATAGTTACACTTACAAAGTAATATTTTAATATTAACTTGATTGTCTATTCTATTTTTATTTGTAATGCTGAATAATAGAATAAGAATAAATAAAACTAACCTGGGTTCAAATGTACATTTTAACTCGCTATAAATATAATTTAAATTCGCCGTATACGATTCAATATATTAATATTTTATAGATAATTATTTTTTAATATTTAAACTAATATGTGACTAATATTTGAGTCGCTCGCTAAGCACAGTGATAACTGTGCTTAGCGAGCGACTCAAATAATTCTTTATTCTTACTTTAAAGTTTCAAAAACTTAAATCGTAGAAATAAGCGGAATGTGTACGACATTCTCAATCAAAATGTGTTGGTATAATACAGAAATACGCAATTCTTTACCATTATCGTGTTTTCCAGACACACGGTGGAGTATAGTAATATGGATTATTCAAATAACAGCTCTCGCTTCCGCCTCACGTCAAATCATAAAGCGGATCTTCATAAATAAACAATGCAGTCATAAGGTACCTTTGCAGCCTCAATCTTACACGTATATGACACAAAGTACGGATACTTCCTCTGAATCTATTGTATACCGTCTTACATTACAATTCATTTTTTCCTTCAACCAAACCAGATGTTTCTACATTGGATGAATATAATAAAATTTATATTCTGTTTTGGTATGTTCGTATACAGGGTTATTGCTAAATGGGTGTTAGTTTTAAACGGACGACTTTACAGATCATTTTCTGTCAACTAATGTATAGAATACACTTTCCACAAAGAAATAGTATTTCTATTCTTCTTTCTTAATTATTTCTTTATTATTTCTTCTATATTTCTTTTCTATTCTTGAAAAAAAAATTATTATATAATTATTTCAAACTATAAGCTCACTTATCTTTGTTATTACTATAGAAAAGTATATTATATAGGCACAGCATAATTCGCGTAATGTAAACGGAACTGTAATTAAGCCTATGCGTACCGTATCAATGTTGTATTTCGGAATTTCCAAGCTATTACTATGTCGAATTCCATATACAACGGAGTACACTAATTGTAGCTGTAGTTACAGTTGAACTGTGCCCAACGTTCCACGCGTTACCGCGGCTAAATTATGGTCAAGATGCTGTAGACGTCCTGCCATTTTCTCTGTAAGGCATAACAGACACGTTTGCGGTTATACACTTTAACCTCAAATCTAACCCAAATATAGTATACGTTGTATGTTAAAGATAGTCATAGATCAACAAAATTAACATTAGGATTGTTCATGGGTTTTAGCTTTGTCTATATTAAACAAATAAGATACGAGATGTAACTTTGGAACATTTTAGAATGTTAAAAGTCAAAGTATTAATAATTTATTGTATTTTAAAAGATTCCCCTGGATGCTATACTATGTATCCTCGCATCCTGTAAAATCATTTTCACCATCATCAACCAATGGGAACATACCTCTTTAAGAGTACCGTTTCTTCATTATCTTGAAACCGTATTCGGTAAAGTTTTTCCTTTAGTTTTGGAATAAATGAAATAATAACAACAATCACAATCGAAATTCGCAATAAAGCTGAATCATAAATTAAAGGTTGCCGTCAATTTTTGAAAATAAATAACAGCAAAATGTAATGTACCTGGAAATTTAGTAAAGAGTTTGATTTCCGAACTATAATTTTTTAAATATTTTTTCCTAACTGGCCTGTTCTATAAAGATTCAGTATAAACAATGTGTTTGTGTTTAAATGAATACATTAAAATTCATATCTATTCAGTTTTAGAAGACTCGAACTTCCTTTCTTCGCTAATAATTGCTCAAAAACTACTGAAGTTTTAAGATCAATAAAAACACTAACAACCAGTTTTCTTTAAAGTATACGTCACCCTGCCAGAGCACCTTTACAACGTAGTTACACAGACTTTCCTCAAAGAAGCATTAATTATATTTCTTTTTTGAAACTTGTTTCCTGATGAAATATTTGAGATATTTCACCACTCTATTAAATTATTGCAAAGTATTGAAAAATATACATGGAATACAAAAAAATCTCTTTGTTTTGTAAATTTTAACTAAAATCGCGCAACAGTCGAAAATATATTCCGTTCGTAAGCTAATATAATTCAGTGTACAAAAGGTTTACGGTTGTCATAAACATTCGTACATAAAGGAGAAACTGCATTGAATTACTGTTGTATTGTAAAATAATACAAGGCTTAGTTTTACTGAACTTTAAATTTTGAAAAACTAATGTTTTACGGTTGCATTATTTTTCTATTTTAACACAACGCGTATGAAATATTTTATTTAATTTTTGCTAATGTCAAGGCGTTTCTGATTTATTTTCTCTGTCCATGTTATCCTTTCTCCTTTAAATTATCTCATGAAAGTAATTAACATAAGTTAACACTGTGTTAAACCATAGAAGCCAGTGACGGTCTGCAGGGTCATGATTGAAAATCAGTATTTTGCTCACTGGTTGATTCTTATCACTGAATCATATATCATCACCTATTTCACACAATAGCGACACGCATCATTTCTAGCTGGTGAATTATTTTAAAAATATTTATGGCAGTAATGAATGATCTATGCTTATGTCAAAGTGTAGCTTTTGGTATAAGTAATTGTTTTTTATGTATGTATAATTGAGTGTGCGTCAATTTGTTGTGAAATGAATGTTTATCTTATATAATCTCATCTCAAATAGACAAATAAAGCATGATTCTGAGTATGTTGTGTAATAAATAAGGAGTATATGGACAGTAATGCGTGGGACAACGCGGGATAGGCGTTCGTTTACGACTGCGGTGACTGAATGATGTCCGTCGGGTTACCGCACAGTCACGTCGCCATATGCGCTCCACGCTGCCTGCACTCAGTGTCTTAATCAATGACATTCTGCAATTCAGAAGACATTAAAGGTTATGGGCCACGGAACCCTCATCTATACATATAGCGAACTCCATGCCTAAAATTTTCCAACCTCAACAGTATGGCGACAAAGAAATACAATTTCAATTAAAGTATTATAAAAAAAAAACAATTTCAATTTGAAATAAAGTTGGGTATAAAATATTTAAACATTTCAATTTATATTTTGAATTTAATTTCTGCCGCCTAAATCTCGTATGCGATATTCTTTATAACTGTTTTAAATTGTTTGTGTATGTACAACTTTTTTTAAAAGTATGGTATACATTTAACTGGCGTGTTAGATAAAGCTGCACTGTTGTCTAATTATAGTGCCGTTGGTAAACTGTAAATGTTTTTTAGACAATAAGAAGTCATTTTACGCAAAACACATCGCATGTCACTATCGTGATTATAAAACATTTTATCACAATTATAATCAAACAGTAACCTATGTTTGGAAGCGGATTGGCAATCACAGTGCGGTATTATCGTAGGCTGAGGACGCTGCTACCTGTCCTTTGGAAACTTGTTTGTGTGCAGTGGCAATCCTATTCAAATTATCCATAAAGTGTGAATAGGCTTACGTAATTCATATCCCTAAAAAGCATCCAAAACCTCCCCTGATTTTGGTACCAGAAATAAATTAAAATCGTAATATTTACGACTTTAATATTTTTATAAATAAATCAAAACAAATGTTAAAGCCAAAAGCACAGCCTGTAAGTATAAAATAATGCCAACCTATAAGTATAAAACAATGCCTTAGTGACATTACAGATTCCGCTGATAATAGAGCCCTGAACCTTGTTTTTAGTAACAAAGCGTTAAACTTGCCCCGGACCCTTACATTGTTTTTTACAAGATTAGGATATATATGAGAGTTTGAGGTGAGGGGGACACCGTCTTTAACAGTGATCACTAAAAAACGTTCTGGCTTCGCAGTCAGGGTTTCAAGGTCATAAACGTAACTAATTTTCTTTAAGCTATTAGTTCTGAATCTCATATGCAGCACACAGTAGATATGCTATCTATACCACATTACATTCTTTTTCAAATTATAATTGGCAAAAATAAATAATTGAGATAAGCTAAAGTTGTAACAACTGAAAATATCAGCTCTGTGGAACTATTGTTACTTCTGGCTTGCAGATTGCTATCGATTGGCGTTAGACACTTTTAGCCTTTTCGACACGTGATCTCTTAGCAAAAAAATAAATCAAAAACCTACATCAGATGTGTTACCTGACGTATTGTATGGACTAATTGATATCTGATTGTCAGAGGAAGACGCGAATGTCTTCTCCCACCTTTGATGACTAACAGACAGGAGAAAATTGGGAAATTGTTAACCAGCTTTTTTAATTGATTTTTCTTCAATCAATAGTAAGACCAACCTCTTAGCGTAGAACCAGACATACCTCAATGTATAATACATTATTCAGTATTTTATCTTTCAATGTCTTTGACATTTCACTTATGTACTTGTAATAAATTTATCCAACAGAGATTAATTATGACATAACCAGAACTAAACGAAGGCCATGCCTTCTTTACTTAAAGGATTTTCAAAACAAAGGACTTTCCCTGCGTGCATTATAAGCTCCTCTGCAAGACTTTTTTTTGAAAAGTACTGCTGTTTTATTTTGTTCTACGAATGAAAGTCGTGGTGTGCATTTGAGATCTGTCTGATCCTCGCCTGCTCTAAGTTCTTAAGTGCACGTAAAACGAGCGTACGCTTAGCTTTCTTAAAAATTTAATGAGTATTCCTTGTGCAGGTTAAGTAAAATAACAATACCTTTGTTTCTAGAAACTTCATGTATATTGTAAAATATAATAGTAAATAGTATTTAACTAAATACCATTGTCATTTTTATCTTTTACTATTTAAAATAAGTATGAAAATCACTTTGTTGTAAATACATTACAGATTTTATTTAAAAAATGGGACAGTTTTATTTTCACGAGAATTAAGTACGTAGTTGCAGTGGGCGCTAATACCAGGGATCAAGGGCTGTGAGCTCGTCTCCAGTGTCGTGCACCGCAAGCTTATAAACGGAAAACAATCCTTTTGTATCATGAACAAAGAGATTCAAGTAACAAAAAGTTCTCTTTTTTGTTCACTGTCTATCAATTTTTAAACCTTAATTTATCATCCAGTTTTACACGTATTTCTAAGCAGATCTTTTATGTATAAAAAAAAACTTTACAATACTAATTAACAATATGAAATTTAGAAACATTTTTGAACACTCCACGAATACTTATGAGGACGACATAACAGTTTACTTGAAGCACAGAATGCTTTGACCGAAACGCCCGGAAAGTTTTATAGATATCATATTAAAAAGCTTAAAATTATTTTCTATTTATGTTAACTTATGGTTAATTATATGGTAAAGCTTTTACACCTATATCGAAATATTCCATATAAAGTTACCACTCTGAAATATATTTTTTCTGTTAAAATGCGAGAGACCAATAACTTCTGGCAGAACAAAGTCGGCAACGACAGAATTAATTTCAATATGTAGTAATTCGAATTTTAAAAACGCTTTGTCTTAATATATTATCATGACGTTTTATTTTATTTTTGAAACGATTGATTTTTGGATAGGGTTTACCATACATACAATGACAGCAAATGAATTACACATTCATCCGTTTGAAGCACCCATATCATATATAGCATATTTAAATTATTAGACCTTGTTCAATTAAACTTTAAGAGATACTTTAATAGTTAATACGTAGCTTGCACTATACATTTTTCTTGTGCAACCAGTAAGTTACTTACGTAAAGCGAATTATAGATAACTTTTAGTTTAATATAAAAGTTTGTCTGAATACTCTTTTTAATTTCGATATAGAAAGTGATATAACGGCGTGGGTTAGCAGAATCTTCTATTTGAAAATTCCGCGTAGAACCTCATTAATATTAAAAAACCAACCACCATCAGGTCAACATCCTGTCAGTCATCAACGTGAGTGAAATGTTAACATAGCTACAAATAACGTCCATACACACCGGGTAACGAAAAAAATAAGTTATTGAAAATAACCCTTACTGGGTATACTTTTTAATTATCTTAAAACACCTTCACATGACAGCAACACGAAGCGAATGAACGAAAGTGTTAATAAAACAAGCCGAGTACTGGTCGGTGTGAGAAAAAAATTATCATTCGCGTTTAATTATCATTTTTAAAGCGAAGCGAACTGCTGCGGCGGCGCATTAAAGCCGCGGATTAAATAATGTTAAAGCGCCTTTGTTACCGGCTACATGCAGCGAGCCGGTAGGTCCGTGCTTTTTGTACGAAAGAGAACACGGTATTGCATAACGCTACTTCTCTATTAAAATGACGCGATGCTCTTTTTATTTAAACTTAACACCCTCTACACGTATTCATTTTATAAACTCAACTCCATTGTACTTAATCCAGTATCCATCCTAATCAAATAATATCTTCTAAGTACGTTCCAGTTACTTTTACGTCAGCATTATCAATTCTCCCCAAGGTAACAACAATCTAAATACATCTTTAGAGCTATCCATGAAATTTGTAGACTTTGAATAAACGAAGGCTTTAGTATAATATATATCTATTTCTTTATTGACAGTATCACACTGTTATAAATCCGAAAATTATTATAAAAACATATTTTGATATAATTACGTATTAACACGTTATTTTTGTGTTTAAAATTAATGTATGACGCAGTTTTATTACGTTAGCAATACGAAACAACAAGAATAAGGTTAGAATATTTTTTCTTTTTGAACTTTTATAAATTACTAAGTTATAATTTCGCTCTGTGCTACGGAAAAGTTTGGAATTCTTACTAAGGTAAAAATACTGTATACATATTCTTTACACCGATATTTTGCACGAGTTTGAAATGTTAAAATAAAAATTCAGTAAAATAATTTCATACGTATGTTTTTATTTTAAAGCTACAGAAAAATTAATAACATTATGATTTAATACTAGTATAATTTTTATAAACATTTATATATTAAATAGCGTAAAAAATATTACTTCAATGCTTATAAGTGTTTTTTACTAACGAAACAGATTGTATTACGTATTATTTTCTCGCATGTTTTTTTTTTTCATTAAAAATTGTTGTATTTGATCTACTTATTCTACCCTTCTTATTTTATAAGAGACTTGCGACTGGCGACAAGAGAGCACTTAATAGATGATGATAAATTGTCCTGTCAGTCATCGGCCGTGAGCTAAGAGTAGGGTAAATACATGATCAGTTCGCCAGTTTCTTAAGTGGAATTTAAATTAAAAAAGGAGCTATGTTAATGTCATTCTCATAAAGATAATCCTAATAAAATTTCTCGTATAACTCTTTAAACTTTTCTAATTTTACCAACTTTTAAATTAATTAATAAACTACAGGGTTAGCCAATAACTTGATCGGATTTAAAAAAATAAAAGAAAACCTTCTTAGCTTGGCAAAGAAAATTTACATTAAAGTAGTAAATACGTCCCAATTTTATGTTAAAAACCACGTCCATCGTGTCATCTAAACGCCAACAACCAAATACACACTCCCTCAGATTCATTGGATGTAAGAGTGTCCCTCCAACTAGTTAAAACCAAATCCTACTGTTGTAGACTTTAAAATTATGTAGTTATGAAAAGAAAAAGTTACCTAAAATTGAAATTCGCTTTTCTGGCCCGCTTTGTATTTCTTTACGTTAATAATCATCTAACTACCGGCTCGTGGTACACGTATGGTATTGTAGCTTGTACCTCGCGGCGTGACAGGCTCCGCACTAGATGACATAACGAGATGGCTAAGGTCACGGTCAATCCGGCAGCGCAAGTCAAGTCATCGAGGCGATCTTAGGAGGAGGACTAAGCCTTGCAATGAGTGTCTATCGGCTGTTATCATGATGACTATGATGATGATGATAATATGTGTAAAATAAATGAATGTCGTTAAAAACAAAAACTAAAAATTACCTTTTTGTTGTAATACATTGTGCCGTTATTAGAAAAATATATATATATATTTATTTAGAAAATGGGTAATGGTAGATTGCGACAAAAGGCAAAAAAGAGTGTGCCGGTTGAAAAAAAAGAAAAGTATTTATTTAATGAAAATAGGTAGTTGGCAACAAAAAGGCACACAAAGAAAAATATATATGTGTTTAATTATCTAAGGGTAGTGGGCAGAAGGCCTGGTCTAATTTTGCACCGCAGTTCGGTACTCCCCTGATGGTGGTGGTAGTAAGCTGCACGATCTCCCAGGACTGGTCAGGCGGCTGCAAGTCGAGAGCAGGGAGCGCCGGTAGGTAGCAGGATGTGATGGTTCCGGTGAAAGTTGATATGTTTGATAGTTCCGGTGCACGGTGATATAATTCCAACGGTGTAAAACTTGCAGTGTAAAACTTGCAGTGTAAAACTTGCAGTGTAAAACTTGCAGTCTAAAACTTGCAATGTAAAACTTGCAGTCTAAAACTTGTAGTATAAACTTTGCAGTATAAAGGTAGCAGTATCAAAGTCGCAGCGTAAAACTCGCAGTATAGAAGTCGCAGTGTAAACTTTGCAATCTAAAACTCGCAGCATAAAACTTGCAGTCTAAAGGTCGCAGTATAAAACTCGAAGCATTAAACTCGCACCCCTTGGGGTGCGAGACGATGTAAAGGTTGTGGCGTGAACTAAATGATGCCCGGAGAATGAATAGGACCAAGGCGTGAATTTATAACGTAAATTCTTATAGGCCCCGGCGCGTATGAAGACACATAGCTGGTGAACGCAACCGACACAAAGAGTGTGCGTCGGTGCGTGAGACGACACCTAGCTAGTGAACGCAACCGAGGCCTGGATCCTTCTCCCGAGCACTCTGTAAACTCTGTGTGCTGGTGCGCGGGCGCATTGGAATTTTTGTTATAAAAACAAAGATCCGTTAAACCAATAGCATGCTCCCACGACCCCACGCCACTTGAGACGTACCGTTACCCGCTAAGGGTTGAACAATTTTTTGCTGTATTGCGATTTATGAGACGTTTCTCGTGATTATATTTTTTTGGTTAAAATTTTAACTAAGATTTATGGGACGTTAACTTGCAACGTTACATTACCCCGCGCGTCACCGAAGGATTTTATTTCATTTAAAGGAAATAAAATCCGAACTTATTGATAACAATTTCATTTTTATCCTTTTAAACTCATTCTTTCATACTTCTCGCAAACAAACTAGCAATAGTAATCATTATAAGGATTACTAACGCGACCAAACAATTATGAAGGTTATAGATTCATTCTAATAACCCAAACGAAATATTACGCGGTTAATGGTAATGCTTTAGTTTATGTTGTGTCGCATTATGTTTGGTATTTATTCAAACCTATTTTTTTTAAATCCTTTATGTGCCATGTTCCAACATTTTTACCGGCCATGCTTTCTAATACGTACACTAAGAGAGAATTATTTTTAATTATACATTTTATATAAAAAATCAAGAATAACGTATGTCTTAACAAGCACGTCTTCTAAGCTATCGGAATCGTCCGAAATTTGATTGACTCTATTAGTATAAAACATCCTCAGAAGGAAAAAGAGGACCCAGTGTAGCGATTTGTTTACGTAAGTTGTTAACAATAGCGCCATGTTTAATCTATTTTTATAAATTGGTAATGAGAGAAAGAAGAAAAAATTAAATGCACCACAATAAGGAAGGTGTTGAACAAGTATTCTACTCAATCTACTCCGTTCTGTTACAAATTCACTAACGAACGTTATGGTTGCTAGTATAAGAATTAAAAAAATAACACACAAAAAAAACACGAAAATAATGCGTATAACTGCAACTAATGTGTACGGTCCTATGAAAAAATAGCAGAAGCAAAAAAGGTTACAACATGAGAACAAAATGTATGTTAAACTAAACAAAAACTTTTTTTTAAGTGAAGGATGTACACTTCAGTTGCTGGCAGTAGAAAAGGCAAAAATAACGTTTTACAAAATTAATTAAATAAAAAAGCAATCACATAACTACACTACAATGCAAAATCAGACCTTTTAGCCCCACGTTGGGCGCCAGTGTGCCGTTATTAGAAGAAAAATATGTATTTATAATAAAAATGGGTAGTGGCTGTTGGCCTGGTCTAATTTTACATCGCAGTTCGGTACTCCCCTGATGGTGGTGGTAGTAAGCTGCACGATCTCCCAGGACTGGTCAGGCGGCTGCAAGTCGAGAGCAGGGAGCGCCGGTAGGTAGCAGGATGTGATGGTTCCGGTGAAAGTTGATATGTTTGATAGTTCCGGTGCACGGTGATATAATTCCAACGGTGTAAAACTTGCAGTGTAAAACTTGCAGTGTAAAACTTGCAGTGTAAAACTTGCAGTCTAAAACTTGCAATGTAAAACTTGCAGTCTAAAACTTGTAGTATAAACTTTGCAGTATAAAGGTAGCAGTATCAAAGTCGCAGCGTAAAACTCGCAGTATAGAAGTCGCAGTGTAAACTTTGCAATCTAAAACTCGCAGCATAAAACTTGCAGTCTAAAGGTCGCAGTATAAAACTCGAAGCATTAAACTCGCACCCCTTGGGGTGCGAGACGATGTAAAGGTTGTGGCGTGAACTAAATGATGCCCGGAGAATGAATAGGACCAAGGCGTGAATTTATAACGTAAATTCTTATAGGCCCCGGCGCGTATGAAGACACATAGCTGGTGAACGCAACCGACACAAAGAGTGTGCGTCGGTGCGTGAGACGACACCTAGCTAGTGAACGCAACCGAGGCCTGGATCCTTCTCCCGAGCACTCTGTAAACTCTGTGTGCTGGTGCGCGGGCGCATTGGAATTTTTGTTATAAAAACAAAGATCCGTTAAACCAATAGCATGCTCCCACGACCCCACGCCACTTGAGACGTACCGTTACCCGCTAAGGGTTGAACAATTTTTTGCTGTATTGCGATTTATGAGACGTTTCTCGTGATTATATTTTTTTGGTTAAAATTTTAACTAAGATTTATGGGACGTTAACTTGCAACGTTACAACATATAACCATAAAATGTTTATATAGCATTATATTATATCTTTAATAAACTGGAATTTTCGTGCATGTTGATAAAGAAATCACATGTAGCCTGAAACAGATATCTATAAATAATCCAAACCATTGACTTTCTTACACATCGTCTTAATATTTCAATGTCCGTGGCACTAGGTTCATCCCCTAGCCAATCAATTTTGGGTTTCCGGGCAATAAAACATCAGATACACTTGAGTAGATATTAATCACACTTTAATTTGTATCCCAGACATTGTATTTCACCAGTACTATTATCTAAATTTTCGATCAACGTTGTATCGTTATCTTTATACAAATTTCAAAATAAATTACTTCTTACGAGTGTGTATAAACAATGTACCTATAAAGAAACGTACACATGAAAATGCACAATGTTTTTGCAGACAATTCTGTATTATGCTCACGATTTAACATGACTATCATCATTTATTATTATTATATATGTCACCTGGGTATGTACCGTATTAAAATCAGTATACACGAAATCTGCACATAACCGCCAAATAAAAGTTTTCAAAGTTTTTATGGAAGACCTTTGTTTTCGAAGATATTTGAATATTACTGATATGTGGTTTTAATTGGGCGATGTAAACCACATTAGTACTCTTAGTAGACCCAGGTCTAAGCGTCGAAGGATCTTCTACCCCACCTTTCTCATACCTCCATAACTTGGCCTTGGCGATGGATTCGGAGTGATCCGCTGCACGAATACGCGGTGATACGCGAGCCAATTCAACTCCCGTCTTTATATAAGGCGAACTGTAGCATTTACCCTAAAACATCGAGATACTAAGCCACCGCCTTCGAAATTACGATGGTAAGCAAAAGTGTTCTCGTAGTATTGACAAAAGACGTCAAATAAGACCGTGTAGTTTTAACCGGTAGAAGAGTGACATAGTCCTTTTTTTAGTCCCCGAAACAGTCTTCTATTTTGAATAGAATAACCTCGTTTCCCATACAACATTTCCCCACGAGGTAAAAAAGGTACAATAAGTCATATAGCCATGAACATATATTTGATATAAATTCGCTATTTTTATTTGGCGTTATATGATACATAAAATCTTATTATAAACAATCGAATCAGTTTTAGCACTAAAATTAGCCCTTAAGAAAAAGATCCCCTATTGTAGCAAAATGTGATTACAATGTTTGATAAAAGTGTCGACATAAATACATAGTGGCCGCGGTCTCTCTAAAAAATTTACTTATTCAAGTAGGTATTTACACGCGCTTTTGAATTGGTAATTATTTTAACATTATAAGTAAAAAGTAGCTCGGTACAATTTATTGAGAATAGTGGGTCAGAAACTCAACAGTATCCCTTTCAAATGATTTTTATTTCATGTGTATATTTTAACATCAATCATGAAAATGAATTAACAAACCAAGTATTACACATTTCGATCAACTAAAACTTTTGTATGCTATAATAATATTTATTTAGTAATATAATTTTAATTTTAGATTTAAAAATAAGAAACGAAATGTCCAATATATCGTGTGAATCTAACATATGCCATACCCAAGAAGAATCTGTTAACTTTTTCAAGACGAAATTTAGACGTTACGAGTTTATTTTTATTTCTTGTATTTATCATGTCTGTCTCTATTCATCATATAAGATTTGAAATTATGGCACATAAATAATACGTAATCTAAAACGTATTGCAAAGCATCCCTTAGAATGCCAATATTTTATAAAAAAAATATCACAGGGAGTCTCTAGCTTTTAAGTTATAAATAACCCGTACACTTTTAGTAAAATAAATGTAGAATGAATATCTGCGCCCTGCCGCCATTATAAAATACCGTAATAGAGAATGCTATGAAAATAACGAAAATATATGAATCGAGCTGTGAACGTCCGTTAATTGTCTCACTTTTTTAATTACAGACACTACTTAGCTGCGTTTGCCTGCAAATGTTGAGAAATGAGGGTTCCACTGAGGCTTCTTATTAAAGTAATGCCCAAGAACCGTTGAGTCAGTCAGCTTTAACACTTGATTGTTATTTAACTACTAATTACTTATAAGCCATTATACCATCAAAAGAAGTCTCTGCTAGTTTGGAATTAAAAATTTAATTAAAAGCAGCAAAAAATAAATTCGTTTTAATATATACGAGTATACTATACATGTATAAAAATTAATCCTTATATATGGGCATTTGCTAGTTCACAGGAATTTCGTGCGTTTAACTGTTGACGCGCAGCAAATTTATAAATGCTGTTTAACAGCTGCATCAGTCTGTATTAATAGATAACAAAATTAATTTAATCATTGTACATTTATTCAGTAAACATTATGTGTTATACATTAATTTATTATTATATTGGCACGCTACAGGTAAATAACTTCTGTCAGTGCAGAAATTCTTGTGTATAACACAATCGACATTGTTGAAATTATTGATAAATGAGCCTGGGTCTTTTTTTCATAGTAAACCTTTGGTTGAAATGATAATTACTTATTTCAAGTAAATAAGAGTTTAATGCTAATAAAATAGTATAATCAAAAATTATACGACATCTATAAACTCTATTGGCTGTTATTGTTGAAAACGAGTCGTTATTGGGAATGAGCGAAGTCCATTACGCGGAGGCACTCAACAGCTTATCAGCTGCATCGACTATTACCGTGTAGCACTCACCTGCCCTCTGTTGCGCTTTTTATAGCAAACAATTGTTTTATTCTGATTGCAAAAACTGTCGCAATGAGGTCACACAGACAAGTAATAACATCTTATGTTTAATTTATTACATTATTACCATCATCCTGTAAACCGAAGGACTTCCACTGTTGGATATAATCCCCTCCCATTGATTTCCAATAAGACGCAAGCAGCCTTCATCCATTGTCTTCCAACAACCTTAAAATGTTCACCTGTGGATGGACGCTACTACGCTGAGCTTGCCTGATCTCTATTCTGCGTGGCCACTGCCACAGTAATGTTTTATAGTTATGAACTTCACCGCATCATTTAAATGAGGGTACCAGGCGGAATTCTGCCAAAGTAACCAAGACTCAATCATAATTTATGGGACAAAATTGTTAGCGTTTTTTTTTTCGGGTATTTTTCAAATTAATTTCTAAGATTCTCCTCAGAATATCCATGCCCGTATGAGTGTCATTCGGATATTTAGCGATCTATGCTACATGTTCAATTAGCCTCCAAGAGCACACATAACCTTGAAAGGCTTGCTACCTCCAATCAACGACTTCTGTAAACAGTCATGTCCTGAATTTATAATTCATCTTTTTAGACAAGTTAGAATGTCTTATAACAAGGTAATTGATTTGACAATGGACTTAAGTAAACATTAAAGACGAGGCCTTAAATAGTCCAAAGTTCAACCCCATCAATAACTTAGTCTCAGGAGGCACGTTTACTTCACCTAATAGAGGGTTAAATATTGAATTATAACATTAATGTGCTAAGAGATCACAGCCGCCTCAAGTAATATAACTATTTATTACGAAGTTCTGACGTGAGTAAAGCCCTATAGGAGTAAAACTTTTATATAATTACACTTAATAAGAAGCACATAACTAACTCAAAAGTATTAAAAACTTTTTACATAGTAAGATAAACAATACTAAAGGTCTGTAAAATAATAAGGTATCGTTTGTTAATTGCTTCCATTATATGATTTTCGAGTATATCATAATAGATTCAGTTTATTTGTGCGTTCAATGCAATAATAAATTCAATACATAAAATAAATTAATATTAACGATATTGTAAAAAAGAACACTAAATTATCCTTCTGATTTTTGTGGTTTCTTTTAAATCTGGGAGCGTTTCGAAGCCTCGCAATTTAAATTTGATGGATGCTCTTATGTGGCTTAATATATCTTTTAGTTTCAATCAAATTGCGCTCTTCTCGTAAAGTTCACAGGTGGCCACTGTAATGTTTTATGGATAATAAAATGAATAAATAACTACAACGGTTAGGCCGTAAAGGCCGAAAAGTTCTCGAGGGGCGACCCCCACTAGGCGGACAGACGAGATAGTTAAAATCTCGGGAATTCCCTGGATAAGGGCAGCTCAAGACCGGTCATCGTAGCAATCTTTGGCGGAGGTCTATGTCTTGCTGTGTGCCCCATCGGCTAAAAAAAGAAGTAGAACAACAAATATAATAGCTTTGAAAATGCTATGAGTATTAAGAAAATCTGAATTATACATATTTTCAAAAATATAAATAAACAAGTATTACTTTGAAATAAATTACAAATGATATATAAATAAAATTAATACGCGACTATTGAAAAATAATTAAATTATATTTAAAATTAAACGATCGTAACAGCGTTGGGGTGCTAAAGCCGCCGGATTAAGGAATATAGTTATGATCCTGGTGTTAAGAGACAACTCGCTAAAATGCAAATTGTTTTAAACGAAATAAAGAAAGAATATACTTAGTCTTGCCATAAGCATTGTTACAATTAAAACCAAAAGTTTCAATTATGTATTTCTTTTTTTTTTGGAACATTTAATTTCCTATTTTGTGCGCTAATCGTTGTCAAATTTTTCTGGTACATCAAAATTTTATCGGATGATTGATAAAGAGAAACAAATCGCTAAAATAATATGAAAACAAAATATTTTTTTAAACTCAACAGCCGCTCGGTATTGGCCGTAGGTTTGCGTATCGTGTTATTAATATGTGCAATATAACCTACTCTGTTTATGACAGAAAAAAAATCTTTTTTCCAAGTTGTAATCGGGCAACAAAGATTATCAAAACTGTGAAAGAAAGTTTTTTAAATAATTATTAATTAAGCGACATAAAACATTAAGAATTAAGGCATACACTCCTTAACTACATACCTGGAAGTTTTTGTTATGTATAAAGTTATCTTGTGACGTAAGCTGGTACCCATTAGTAATTTAAGCGGCTTTAGTGTCCGGTAGAACAGTTTTCCTTGTGTACTATTGTTTGGTCGTTCTGTAGTAGACTTAGACTATATCTTATTTATAATAATACATGTTATTAAATATTATATAACTTTAATAATACAGCGGTACACAACAGTAATACAATTATATTAGGAATTCATATAAAAAAATTGTAACGATCAAATTATGAATTTTATTCTTCATTATCATATCATCAGATGGATGCCCACTGTAAGTCATAGGCCTCCCCCAGATGACCATTGGTCCTGCGCTGCCCGCATCCGACGACTTCTCGCGACCTTAACTAACTCGTCGCTGCATCTCGTATGGACCGGCTCGTCATTGCCACTCGAGAATCTTGCGTCACCAATGGTCAACGGTTTCACAAACGATATGCTCCGCCCACTGGAACTTCAGACAACCAATTCCTCCAGCTACGTCGATAACCTTGGTACGACAACGTAGGCGCCATATATCAACCCTCCTTCATGGTTTAAGTGACCTAATTCTTAAATTTTTATGAAAAAATCTCTTATTGTAGGGTTCACGTAAATCAAGGGCTTACGTTAATTTACATGATACTTGAAATGATATCACAAGAAAATTATTTGATTTTATTAGTAAATATCTTCCTACTTCATTACGTCTTGTATTCGCTAATGGATTTTACCCATTACTGTACCTCCTTTGTTATGCACGTTCTATTGCCATTAAGAAAACAGCACTCAACTATGCCCAACCATAAGAACAATATACTTTCACCTTAGAAAACCTCAAAATTGTAGTCTATAAATTCCACATTTTCTTATGTGGTTATTACAGTAAATACAATAAGATAATGAAATAATTATTATGTCAAATTAAAGTATAGTTAATGTTTATTTTTTTATATATCAGTAATGGCTAAAGAGAATGCAACCAACCGTTCTTGATTCAACTCGTTTCAACAGGCCTATGTACTATATCATATACGGACAAAATTAATACCACTATTGTTCCTTATTAACCAAATCAATCCTATAGTTGTAGGGAAGCAAAAAGCAATTATCAATTTTCTTGCCTTGACATCTGATTTCTTATTATGTCTTGATGTCCAATACAAAATAAATAAATAAATAAATTGAGACGTAAGGATGCGCTTACTTCGGTGTCAAAAAGTAACCTAACAATAGATGTTTCACCGCTTAAAAAGAAAAAAACCATTAGTTATTTACCAATTTTGAAGATACAAGAGAATATATTATGGTACGCATGCTTTATTGGAATGAACTCTGTCCAAGAATCATTATCGTTATCATCATCTTCGTAGGGCGTGAGACGTTGACCGCTGGACATAGACATCCCAAAATATTTTCAATACCACCGGTTTACCCTTTGAAAAATCTTGATATACCTCCGTTCAACTTACCAGACCTCTTCAGGAAAAAACTACGACAGAATCTTTTGATGAGTTGGCCCGGCAAATTGTCATAAACCACAAGGCATTTAACGGTCTGCAGTGCTTGAACAGCGACTTCAAAAAAAATAATGCAGTAATTAATGTATAATTGTGTTAATAATCAAACGCTGTCGTGACACGCAGCTGGGAGAAGAAAGATCCGTATCAAATAGCGGCAATTCCTCACCAACTGTCTACGTTCTCTAAACAGGAAAAAAATACCTCCAGTTGGTAGCGGCCTGCATCCAGCGGCATTAGACAACCATAAATTTCTTCATGTATTTGCAAACCAAACATAAATAAATAACTTCTACGCCGACGAAATCAATACAACAACAAATACCATAAATAAAAATAATATCCTATCAAAAATTTCATTTTAAAAAAAGTCTACTAAGCGGTAAATGTTATCGGTGCCATGAATGAATTCGGAGTGACGGCAGAATAACCTGTCCGCAATCTGACGAGTCAATTATCCGCCAGGGCGTCAATCACGGACCAGACACGGGATGATAGAGTTATGCGTAATCTATGGTAAAACTAGCTCAAACTATAGCGCTCGCTACGTTTTGGGCTATATAGTAAGTACCTAAATGATACGATTAACGACTCAAAGGATCAATTATAAAGAAAAATATATCAATGCCTTTTTTTTTAATAATCTTGAAGCGCCATAACCAATAACTGAAAACAAAATTTATTAAATGTAACCTACATTTCATTATTTTTGTTTTTAATAATAGACCATAAATAAATAGAATAGAAACGTAAAAAAAATCGCATTATTTGTGAAGGATTTTTATGTGATAAAAAAGCTTTGGAATGAATTACTCTCCCATTATATTAAGAATAATGTAAAAAGAGTAACCGCATTAAAATATTCATCTGAATTTATTGTGGGCTCTGCTCAGATACATTCGGAATCCTTTAAAGAATTTAAAGTATAATATATAATAGTATTGGGGATCTCAATCTAATTCTAGATTCTATCAAATTAAACTCTTTTAAAATTCTTCTCATGTACAACGTACATTACTTATTAATGTAAATAATCCTGTGTAAATAATAATAACAAATAAATAAACTTAAAATATAAAATCTAACAAACCCAAGTACTAAAATAATGGTAAAAACAACTGTAAAAATAACTAGTATTATTTCAACTGGCACGCTTTAATCAGATGCGTTGAAGTTGGATATTATGACAGTTTTGCCTGAGATGGGAATTCTTTTTACAAAATTATTCACCGAAATTGTATTTTAGTATAAAACTGTAATTTTGCTGTTTGTACTATATATACTTAAATCCATTTTGTTTGCTCACCAGTATCAAATAACTACAATTTATTTGAAAACATATTTCTCAATAAGTGATCTCTTAAGAGTCAATCACAATAATATTATGTATCTATGTTATTTTAAGGTAAACTAAGATGTTATTTCTTCAGTTTATATATACAGAGTATTAATTTTAATTAAAAGTTTAATTTTTAAATTTATACTATCAGAGTGTGAGTAAAATTTCATTCACGCAATTGTAGACACATTTTCTTTTCTTTAATTAATTTTTTATTGTTATTATTTAATTTCTTTGATTAAAATAGCACTTTCTTGAATATTAAAATAAAATTTGCATCAAAGAAATGAAATTCTACATAGGTTTTCTCTGTGATTTTTATATTGGTAGGTGGAGAAAAATTTATGTCGTAGATAAATTTTGTCATTGTCGTTAAAATATGACACAAAAAGAATGCTTCACTAAATAACCGATTTAGTATTTTTTACTTTCAAGTTTTCAAGCAATACTATGTATGTATGTATCGATCGAAGTATACATTGTTCCATTAACTCATCCGGCCTAAGTTAGCCTAGGTCGGCTTCTTTGCGGTCACGGCAGCCATTACTCATTGGAAATTATACCGGACTAAGTGGTGTTTCGGATAGTTCCCGATCATGCGTTAAGTCCGCAACGTGTTAGTGAGGGGAACCACGGACTTCAACAACGCAAGGGAATTTCAAATTAACTTTAGCTCCGGACATTGGAATTGTTTGTATCCGATAGTTTCTCCTTGGAATACTCTTTAGTATATTACTTTTTGCTTTTTATCTATAGCATTTTTCGATAAAAGCTTTATTTCTTTAATAAATATAGATGTTACTGACATATTACACGTATATCTACAGCCACTGGAACAAGAAAAATTTATTAAAGCAACAATTGCCTTTAGGAAATTTCACGTGCTTGAAATGTTAAATGGCCGCCGACATTAGAAACAATTGGATTAGTTTTGAGAGACCACATTAGAAAAAAGTCTAAATTGATGCCAGCTTTAAGTTTTAAAAAATCAGTGAAGGGATGTTATAATTTTCTTCAAATATTACGTTACAATTCCTGACTGTTACTTGAATGAATTTAATTGAAATTGACTATAACTAACATCGAGATGGGAAGACATCAAGAAACCCATTACACATGTCAGCGGGTGAGGAGCAGTCGCATCCGGACATCTCCCTATCACGTCTAGCAAGCGACGTCGTGTCATCGCGTCCCCATGTTTACAGTGCAAGATAAGCATGACCAATCTTATACCGCCCCCGCACAGGAAATGATTCGTTGCTTGAACATAGAACTTAGTGGAGCGACCGTATTAAAAAAAGACATTACTGATCAAGTCAAGATCATGCTTAACTAGCGCCTTTTTAAAAAGTAGAGCACTGGTCGCTCTTCTTTCCACACATACCATCTCATAACTCAAGACGACGTGCGCTTTTAAAATGTTGAATTTTACTCCACTCTATACTGCTGTACTCACGCTGTAATATAGCTTGAGTTATAACACTAATTTCTTAAATTTTCTGCGAAAAAACTTTCACAACTTAATTGAAGTTATTTTTTTATTTTACACTATATTAGTCAGGGAATAAAATGAAAACAGATGAAATACGCAAAAAATGAAGTAATAGAGCGGTCTTATCACAAATGGCGATTTCTTCTATATAACTATTGCATATACTTAGTTAATAATGGAATGTATGCATTTGTTTTTTATAAAATGGTAGACGTAATAATCTTAACTAATATCACTGTCTCAGGTAGAAATTTCATGCCATGGAAAAAAATTATGTAATAATAATTTTTAAATAAATAATTTTCAAAATTCTTGACCTTTAAATTGTCTGAATATAAAAGGATTCGAACCCATTTCATAAACAGAATTTTTGTATTCAAGCCAATGGACTCCATAGTATCTCTGTTCTTCTGCTTTAAGCCTCCTAGTGACCGCCACTGACATTATTCATTGAAAACTATTCTGCGCTAAGCGATGTTTCGGGTCGTCTCCGGCCATGCGAATCCACATTGTTTGCTCACGGATCTTCGGTTGAGAATTACATCGAATTCAAACGGAACCCTACCGATGGATATCCCTGACCAAATCTTATTTGCAAATCCTACGAAATTTTTTATTACTGTTTCTGTACAATAGTAATATACCTTTAATATTTAATCTAAATTTGATTAAAAAAATTCTAAGGATAAATTACTAAAACAAACTATAGTAAAATGAACAGGATTGTTCATTTTAAAAAATTTAGTTCATCGCTGCGGTCATACAATTTCATTTTCGTAACATTGAGTCTACGAATCCTATAACGATTTTTTTTTTGATAAAGATGTATGAAAAGATTAACTCCGTGTCCATGTAGAGAACCTGAATGGCTACATATAAAAATATCAAATAGATATCCTATTTATAATGTTTGACTAATACATATATTTAATGTTTCATGAAACCACGGTACAATGAGATAACAATGGAAAGTTGCGCTTTTTGATATATTTTATTATTACTACTTACCTTTTATTATTATTATTACTACAACACGTGAGATCGGCCGACCGCGAAGTACCTTATTTATACTCACTGAGACGATCACCACACTAAATAAATCGATATTTATTTAAATATATATCTTGAATTAAACGTCTCTATTGAAATACAACAACGACATTAAAAAACTCTATAAAATATAAATGATATCTTGAAACGGCGTAAAACATGTTTAACTTTATAGGAATACTTGATGAAACAAAACTGCAGATTATTGTGTAAAACGCTCTGACGTATAGAATTAACAATCTCTCGACGACGAACATAATTATTTCGCACAACAAAATCGGGTCACATTATATTTATTATACTTATGAATTAATTTAAGAAAACTTTTTACTAAAACTAGGCAGGATATAATATATTATTAAGATTGTATTATTATAACTATATATAATATATATATATATATATATATATATATATAAAATTTAAATATATAGTTGTAATAATACATACGTTCATAATCTACATTTCTGGTTTATACTATAAAATAATAATAATTTACTACAAAAAATATTACGTGCTTGAGTGAAGGCTGATAACTAAAATTATCCCATTTTCAAATTACTAGTTAAACCTCAAAAATTTTATTGTTACTTTGATATTAAAGAGATATTAATTCATTTTTCATACACAATGTAATACATTATAATAAATGTGAAAACTGTTATAAATATAAAAAAATCTAAGTTCTCATATGGCGGTAAAAAATTAAATTGGATTCATATATAAAAATATCTTGCTACGCATTCGATAACTATTGCGATATAAAAAATAAATAATAGTTTATTACTTCCCATTATGAATTGTTTAATGCATAAACTCTCTTAAAACATATTAAACCATGTTATTTAAGAAACGACATCACTGCATAACGTCTGATAAGTCACTTACGTACAAAAGTCTATCCTGTAGACAACTTGAGTAATGAACAGGATTAAAGAACGCTAAAACGCTTGCACCTTAATGGCCACGCCTTTTAACTCATTAAAGGGTTTAAAAACTCGTCTAAAGTGAAACAGTAGAAGAGTAAACGTCGTTAATGTTAAAATATTGTTTGGGGACGAGCCTCGGGACCGACAGTGTGAAATTTTAATCACAGGTAAAGTATGTGTTTAAAAGCCTAAAGCAACAACGCTCGCTATAAACTGTCAACTTGATAAACGGAAATTAAATAAAGGCGTGTTGTGTGCAAATATGATTGCGTACGCTGGAAGACTTGATATCCTATTTGCCGGGATGTTATTTAGTAAACTGACAATCTCTACCATCAAATAGTTAAATAACAGGCGATTTAACGACCTTGTTTTCAATTGAAAATGGTGCTTTTCCAACTCTTACTAATCACGACTGTTAAATAAAGAAATATTTCAACTTGTTATTGTATTTCAAAAAATATATGATAAAATAAGTTTATTATGAAAAATGGAAAATTTTTTCAAACAAATCCGCTACGCCACGAGCACGCGTGCAATTGTTGATTCCTTAGTCACCTTTTAGTCATATTTTGACAAATTGACATTCTCCTTCGTAAACTAGTTCAAATGTCTTGTCGTGATGTACATGACAAAATATTTGAACTTTTAAAAAAATATTATTCTATTAGTTTTGTAAAGACTATCTACAGATAAAAAGAAGATAAAACATAGCTCTAAAAAAAGTAATTCAGCTTAATTCACTTATTATTCGTCTAATTTTAGATATTAATACTCACAAACAATCATTTATAGTGACCACTTATGTAATTAACGGCTGGATTTTATTCAACTAAACTTTAATAAGGCGGCAGCATGACGTATCTGTCAATGATATTTATGCCTAATGGAAAACAAATAAAAAAAACTCGGTGTTTTAACGTACAATACGAGGGAATAATAATGGAATGTATTTTAATTGAATAATGTCGCTAAGAAGAAGACTGGTTTGTGAACAAAAACTTTGTAGGAGTATAAATAAATTTTATTTAATATTATTTTCTAGCCGTCCCGTGTCGCGAAAGCTTTTACACCTATAACTAATAATGCTGTTTATAGATAGATTAAACAGGCCATATTAAAAAAAATGCAAATTTCATTGGAAGTTTTATGTTTATCATATCTACCTACTTCTCCGTAACACACAATGTTCAGCGCATATAAGACTCCATAAAAATAGAAACACATATTAAACGCCAATAAATAAACAACAAAACTACTCTCCATACCGCTTGAGTTACTAATTCAAACAGCAGTCAGTAACCAAGTACGTCCTTCGTTTAAGTATCTGACATAAGTGCTTCCACTTGTCCCGTCGACTTACTTCGGGCTTCCTGTACGGTACGGTAACTGAATTAAATAGTTTCCTCTGAAAACTGGGTTATCGTTGATAATTTCACTGACCAACAAAGACGGGCGAGTCTCTGTGAGCGACGACATGCGCTTATTTAGAATAAATACATTTTGAATGTAGCGCACTGTGTTTTTACACTTTGAATATATTTGATAGGGAACTGAATACAAAATAGGTTCTTGGAACAGAACTTTTTCATTAGTTTATGCATATCTATTTATACTATATATTACAACCAGATAGGTTAAATGGATTTATTTTTTAAAGGACATCCACCCACGAGGTAGACAAACGCCTTTGTTAAGACCCTCGGAAATCGCTACTCGTAGGCGATTTTCAATCGGCTAGAACGCTAGAAAGGCCAATGTACAGTTGTGGATGTGCTACGGCTGCAATGTTGTTGATGATTGTTTAATATACTTTCCCTTTCGTTCACGTTTAGGCAGAGATTTTTTACAAATATGAAATAGAATAATCTTTACCTGTACAAACACCAGTACACAAATTTGTCACGAACCTGACTAATAAACTAATGTAAAATATATTGCAGTATGTATATCTATTATTACTTCGAATTTCATTATTTGACGGATCTTTGCAAAAAATCCGTACATATTTTTTTTTAAATTTTAGCTGTCCTCTTAGTATCTAAAAAAATATGTATTTCCTCATTGTTGGTTGATGTCCTACGCTGCGCTTGTAGGTGCATGGTCTCCACTCTAGAAACTTGAGGCCCCAGCGGCCACCTGCTAACTTTAGCGGTGGGCATATATACATTAATGTATCTTTTAATAATTTATTTGCTATTAAGAATTAAACATTTAGTTGCTATTTTCATTATTCAATAAACGAGACAGGTGGTATAAAAGTAACAGTTCATCCAGATTTCCTACATTGTATCCTTATTCAAACGACCTTATAGAAAATTCGAGAAAGGGACCAGTCGCAATTACCAGATAATACAAGGCCTCGTCACAAAATGTCTATCCAACGTGACAGATTTGTACCGGCGAAAGATGTTGCAGACAGGCCGAGTAATGGATGAGATAAGAGAAAATAAACTCTGCTAATGGGCATGCTTTTTAACTCACTAACGGGTTAAAAATTCGCTTAAAGTGAAAGGGTAGAAAAGTGAACGTCGTTAGCGACTAAATATTGTCCTCGGACACACCTTCGGACCTAAGGGAGTAATTTAATCTCAAGTTAGTGCCGCGTCCAAAGGGTCCTTTGCAAATAAAGCAAGTTTTGTGACACAGTATTTAACAATCTTACTGTACTCGTTTAATCTTACCAGTTACTGAACACAATTTTGACGCGTTTCAAATAACGTAGCTTGTAGCTTCCTTGTAGAATAGAAAAAATATAAATTATTGCGGGCTTTATTTGGAACTCAAATCTCGTGTTAATAAAATTAGCTTTTTATGAAATGTTTTTCATTTACAAATTCTTAACATATTTATCATTACGTGATAAAGTGCTTCTTCTTTTAGCCGATAGTCGCCTACTGGAAGGCATAGGTCACCTTCAAAGATCGCCACGATGACCGATCTCCGCATCCAGCGACTTCCAGCGACTTCCCGCGACTTCCCACGACGTTAACAAGTGCAGTGGGTCCACCTAGGGAGACCTACCCACGCCGCGTCTAATGACTCGTGGTCGCTGCTCGTGTACTTTTAGGTCCCAATGATCATCGGTTGCACATGCGACCTGGCTCGCCCATTGTCACTTTAAGCTATAGCATTCAAACTGAAACTCCTAGCATAGTCCTCTTCATTGCTCTTTGGATTAGCTTACTTGGTTCTTCCTAAACGACCATTTCTAGGATTCGTAAGAAGATTCCCGAACGCTGCCCATTCGAATTGGATTCAGCGCGTGGTCTCTTTCTTGAAGTTAGAGATACAAAGCTGGACGATTTGTCTTACATATTATAACTCTCTACAACTTCAAGCGTAGTGCCTCCGAAAACTACTAGAGTCGGTACGACATGGAGATTAGATAAAGTATTACCATATTTAATTTCAGAAAAGTTGAAAAAAAATTGCAGATTTAAATTATCATCATATCATACGACTAGACCGTGAGACGTTCACTGCTGGAAATAGAAGTCCCGATAGGTTTACAATAATACAGGAAGTAAGCAGCTTGCGTCTATCGACTTTCGGTGGCCTTAACAAAGTCGTCTCCGTGTGCACGTCCTACAATCTGCTTACCATTCTGTGGTCTCCACTCTAGAATCTTAAGGTCCAGCGGCCATCTTTTCTGCTCGCGACTGCTAATTTAACTCGCCAATCACACAATCCAAATTCAAGTATTAGGCGGTATCCCTTTAATACCAATCTATTAAAGACTTATTAATTTTTTAAAACATTATTAAAGTGTATTTACACTATACTGAATTTACTACCGACATTGATATTTTTTCTACTGGTTTAATGATTTTTTTGGAGTTTTTAACGAAAAAGAAAAAAAATATTTTATAAAAAGAGATCATTATTTAAAAAGCGATACATTTTTAACGAACATCCGCAACGACAGGTTTGTATGGACCAGAGGTGTTATAGACGACCGAATAATGGACGAGGCAAGGGAACTTAACTCACTAATGGACACATTAAACGCTTTTAATATATATTTAAAATGAAACTGGGATGGATGAACATCGTTACATTAAAGTAAAGTAAAACGTAACGTATAAACTATCCGATCACTAAAATACTTATGTCCACGAAGAATGATAACTAGTAATAAATGTTTAGAATATTTACGTCGTATCTATAGTCAAAAACTTATAAAAAATTTAAAAAGTCCTCATAAATTAAGACCTCTTCGTGATTCTACAAGCAATTTAGTTCACAAAAATTCTTCATAAAGGAATAAAAACATTCACTATATTTTTTTCTGATAAGATAACCGGAACTTATTTAGGAACAATTTCTACCAATGTCATTATAAAAATATTATAAATATACATCAATACGTCCATTGGGGAGCACGATGTGTGATGAGGCAAAATTTGACACAAAATTATATTTTTTTTACACTGATGAGGGAAACAAATTAATCCGAAAATTTTACAAGTGACATTTATTATATTTATATTTTGACATATATTATTTTTTATCATATCGATTCTGGAATTGTTTTCACTTGTGTATGAAATGTAATAAGTACGTCATAAGAGATCAATTTGAAAGAAACTCGAACGACATATTCAGCAATCAAATTGAAGCTATACATTATATATATACATATATATATTATACATATATATATATATATATACACAACATAAAATAAATAGCTACAAGAATTTCACAATTGACTGTCTTAATCGAGTTTTCATCGGTAAAATAGCACCCAAGGCTGTTATCTTTAACCATAATATCGTACATTATAACAGTCGCGTAATGAATTACATTCACTTCTGCAATTGTTATTGTTAATCTTAAATATTGGCCAAAAGACCAGTAAACTTCAACCGGAGAACACTTAATATCTTCATTAAAGATATCATCAACATTTCAACTGTAAAATGTCCACTGCCAGACATAAACGTCTCTCATAGAAATCTAACACCACCGGTTTGAAGCACCCGTAACGTTATGTACTTTTACAGGTAAATTATTTTTTATTTCAAATTCAGAACAAAAGTACATCTTTTATTAGATAAGTCTCTCCGTTCGGAAGATAAATGCCTCATACCTGAGACTAGCGGAAGAAACAGAGGGAATATATTTTTTTTAAAACATATATATAGTTTTACTACTTTTACTGTTTGGTGTACATATAATGACGAATCAAAATCCTGAATTACTGAGAAAAAATTCCTCGATAAATCATAGATATTCACTGTTCATGTTAAATTTTGTAAAAGAGCTGAAGATGAAACAAATAATTAAAATTCCAGAGAAAATAATCTAATCTAATCGTCCATTGTGCTTTACATTAACTAAATTAATAATTGTAAAGCATTAGAATTATAAATATTAACAGAAAACTAAAAATAATGTAAAAATTTATCACCACCTGAAATAAATATACCGCCACCCAAAGGTAGTCATAATATTTATCAACAGGGATAAACTTAAAGGAATAAATGACAAAAAATTACTACATAAGCAAAAACAAAATAATTATAAAAAAGAACAAAAATTGTAACAAACAATTACAAATTGTGTGCTAGTTTAAAACAACAAAAACTTTTCAAATTCAAGACTAACTGTACAACAAAGTGAATCTGTAGATTATTTGGATTAAGAACAAAGCCACTACCAGTACGTAAACTAAAGTGTGAAAACTACGCGCAAGTACTATATTTCTTAGTTAATTTACAATAAAAAGATAAGTTTTTGATTAAATCGCATTAAATTTCCTTCATTCATGCAAAAATAACAAACGTTATATTAAACTTCAGGTTAAATTACCAATTTCTAATTTATCAAAAATTCAAACCTTGTGCTAGGGTAAAATTGTTTAATATGGCATATTATTATATTTATTATTATTTAGGACATAAACGTGCCTGAGATTAGTATCATTTTGATATTACCGATTCATATAGACTATTTATAACACCAAAAAATTATATCATTATTTGACTTTTCGAAGGCGGTACCCATTTGAAATAATAAATATTGGTTTCATTGTTTTATCAAAAAAAAAACAAATATATAGAGTCGTCAGAGCTCGTTGATAGTTCAACAGGACCGGTATGATTCCACTGAAATATAAGTGAGGGCTTTATCAGTCCATCTCGTATCGTATAACACTGGCTCTCTTATATCCTCTTCACAAACTGCAATCACTCGTATTAGACATCTCGAGTCGACGTCGATACCGAGCAATCGAGTTGCAAGTATCGAGTGAAACCGGAGAGCATCGTAATGTGAACTAACGCACACTTGATCGTTCGCCTGACGAAGACCGAAATTCGATTAATGTTTGAGTTCACCTCCACGAACGTGTAACGTAGTTGATGGCAACTAATTGAATGAAAATCCAACACAAACTTGCACAGATTTTTATTAATTTCATAAACAAATTTAATAACATCACCATTTACCATAAACATTTTAATACTATATAAAATCAATTCATTGTTACGTTTTCTCTCTTATATTAGACTTTTCAATTTTAATTATTCATTTGTAATCTTAATTATACTGTTTCTTTTCTTAAACGACCGCCAAACTTTCGACAGCTAAGCTTAAACAAATGTAAGTGACATTAAAAATAACTATACTTGTTTTCCCCACTAACAATAAATTTAATTAAATATGAATATTAACTATTTAATATTTCAAGTCATAAAATAAGCTAAATATATGATTAAATTAATATCATATTATATATTATATTGGCATAGCTAATATAGCAGATATTAAGTTTATTAACTGCGTATATTTTTGAACGTTAAGTCTAGTGAATAAAATACGCGGATAATTTGTTTAAATTATTAAATAATATTAATTTAAGATAATAAATACAATGAATACGTTAACAGAATATTGTATGACTTAATTTAATACACCGAAAGAAAAGATTTTGAGTAAATCTTATAAGATAAATAGTAAAAATTAATCAGGTGTTCAAAAGGGGCAAAGATATTAATTTGACGTGACGAATTAAAAGTGCAAAAACAAAATACTTATAGCGACACTCGTTAACCGGTCTGCGGCAATCAGCCCAGGCTACGGCCCAACGCCAAACAACAGTGCCACCAATTAGAATAGGCAGGTAACGTACCAGCGTACAGCCATGCGTTATCCGTATAACACTAAAACGGTGCTTTAAAACTCTACGATCATACAAAATTAGATTTAATTTTTTAGTGATGAAGAAGCTCACATTGTCAGTTGCAATGCTGTAGTATAAAGTTCCTCTCTTCTACTAGAACTAAATTGTATCAAGAGAAATTGAACAAAGTTTTTTTTGGAATAGTCAATCGTCGTATCCTACCAATCCATCTATTCTTTTTTGAAATTCTAATGTCTTTGAGTCGATTGTGGCTCTAATTTTCCTAGTACCTGTCCTCCTCTCTACCCCATACCGATATATATATATATACCTATATATATATATATATATATATATACCTATATATATATATATATATATATATATATAATATATATAACACCAACATAGGACCCCAAATTATATCATAGAACCAGTAGGAAGCTTACTGACACCAGCGTCTTCCGAACACTTGAACTAGATCTTCTGTCCACTTACCCTGTCCGACGCTGAGCTTACCGCTCCATGGACTGCAGTCCAAAACGTCAAGTCCTTAACGGCCAGAACCTTAACACCCCATAGAACATCAGCCCTGCATGCTATGTGGCCTGCTCACTGTCACTCCAACTTGTCATACTGCTGAGCCAAGTCGGTTACTTTCATTGAGACATATCATCATTCAAGATCTTCTCATTCCTGATCCGATCTCGTACTGAAATCCCGACCATAGCTCCCTCTATACCTCGTACGCAACTATAGCTAAAATTACCTTGTTAGGATTTTTTCTTAAATTTGTCAAATATCCCATATAACATAGCTATATATTTTTTTCAACGTATGTTAACTGTTTAATTACATAAAATACACGAACGTGTTCTAGAGAGAGAAAAAAACATTTTAACGCCAACGATTTCGTCGAGTGCAAACTTTTCTATCGGCCAAATTAGTCATAACATAGCGTAGATTTAATTAGCGCGATAATTGCAGTGGCAGGTTCGCTTAATCGCAAACTAATGTGGAGCCGAGCGCCTCTCGCATACCTATTTTTACCGTGAAAACTAGACGTCTGTTAAATTCGAGATTTATTGAGTACACCTTTTATATTTAAAATTACAAGTATTATTATAACGTTATACCACGAACCGTTCCGAGAATCGAGAAATTATAAATTGATACCAGATAAAATGTTTTGCGTAATTAAAAATAAATTCAATTAACGACCTTATAAAGACAATTATGGTTAATTGAAAATTAAACATTCGGCAACCTAATTCGTTAAAAATTAAGTATAGGAAGAATTTAACGTAGTAATTTATTTATTTAATCGCAATTTTCACGCCAACAACAAAACCTAAAATTAGTTTACATTACGTTCATATATATATATATATTACAAATTTAAATACGTATGCCTATTACACTGAATAACAACCCAAAAATATCTTGTTTGATGATTACATTTTCTAAAGCAGTTTTTCATGCTGATTACAAATCTGAAAACCGTTTTTCTCTATCACGTCAGGTTTTTAAGATATTAACATAAACATACATTTACATCTACAGAATACAGAGTCGATGATGCAACACAAGAAGAAAGTTCGTTTTCCAGCAACATGGCAGACTCTGACTACAATCCTGATGATGATGAAATTCATTTGATTAATAATGATGATCTTTGCGACCTTGCACGGAACCTGGCACTAATAAAAGGCCAAACTGAACTGCTAGGTTCACGTCTGAAAGAGTTTAATTTGCTATCACCAGGTAAAAGAACTTCACAATTTCGACAGACACAAAGAACTCGTGCAGTTCTTTGCAATGAGTGACAATATGTGCTACTGCACTGACATCCAAGGTCTTATGTCAAGCCTCGGTGTAGAACATAAGACTGAAGCATGGCGTCTATTTATTGATTCCTCCAAGGCAAGTTTGAAGGCTGTATTATTACACAATGGAAACATGTATGCATCAGTATCGGTTGGTTATTCTACTCATCTAAAAGAGACGTACGAAACCATGTCGCTACTTCTTGAAAAAATTTGCTATCGCGATTACAATTGCAATATGTGTGATTTAAAAGTGATGACTATTCTCATGGGAATGCAGACAGGGTACACCAAGTACTGCTGCTTTATCTACGAGTGGGACAGCAGAGATAGGAAGCACCACTATATAAATAAGAATTGGCCCATTAGAGATAAAATGGAGCCAGGTAGTAAAAACGTCCTGCGTGTGCCATTGGTTGAGCGTGAAAAATGCCTCCACTTCATATAAAGCTGGGGCTCATGAAAAACTTCGTGAAGGCACTAGACAAAAACTCAGATGCTTTTCGGTACCTATGCAACAAGTTTCCAGAGTTGAGTTATGCGAAAGTGAAAGAAGGTGTATTCATAGGTCCACAAATAAGGAAGATCATAGCAGACAGTCACTTCGAAGATTTACTCAGCAAAACTGAAAAAAAGCATGGTTGGCATTTAAGTCTGTTGTAGCCAATTTCCTTGGAAATAATAAATCTCCTGACTATGTAAATATTGTGCAGAAGTGCATTAGTGCGTACAAGTTAATGGGTTGTAACATGTCCCTCAAGATTCATCTCCTCGACTCACATCTCGACTTCTTTCCAGAAACTTCTTTCTGTTAGTGATGAACGTGGTGAACGTTTCCATCAGGAAATCTCGGTGGAGTGCAGCAATGTTAGCCGACTATTGCTAGATGCTTCAGCGCAACATCCCAAATTGTCAGCACAAACGCAAGTCTACATCCAAGAAATTCAAACCAAACTAACTTTTAATTTAAGGAACTTTACGTTATACCTATGTATTTTACAAGTGTATTATATCTTAAACTATGTGTATTTATGTTAAGTAGTACTCTATTCAGCGATATATGCTCTACTGTAACTTGCCTGCGAGTTGTTTCTTTGATACAATATTAAACATATACAAATGGTCAATGTCAAGTATCTCAACAACGATGGGTGATAGAGACAAACGGTTTGTATGTTTTCTATATTTGTAATCAGCATGTCTTACTTGTCTTAAAACAAGTGTTGGTTTCCAAGACATTTTCCGAAAGTTTTTTTTTGTTGATCAGTGTAATTATTCCAATTGACGAGTTTCATTTGCTTGTATAACAACTTTCTGTCAACTCTCTATATTTTCGTAATAAAACGACAAAATTACAAATTCCGATTACAAATACAAAGGAATTACATACATGATGCTTTGTTGATACACACGTTATATATACAGATGTTGGTTTATATATTTTTTTAATCTGACTACAAAGTCACGTTTAGATTATCATATTTCATCAAGTACGCCAAATATGTATTTTTTTTTGATATTGATAATGAATGATTAATGATCAAATATTATGTACTTATCTTTATCAATCAAGATTAAACATTAATAAGGATAATCAAAAGAATCCAGTTCATTATCGTATGAAAGTCCATATATTATTATTTGCGAAATACGACGTAATCAAAACAGTTATAATAAATAACTATTTATAACTTGATATTGTAGTACACCACAATGAAAGAAAATATACGTAATTAAGTTAGGAATAGACAAAATAATATCTTTACAAGATACAAATCAACTGTTACAACAATTGTTTCTTATTTTACAAATTCTGTTGGATGAAACTTAGGAAGGAGGTAACTCGCGCGAAGGCAGACGGTAAGTTTCTCTGGCAGCCCAAACCAGAGCCGAAAGAAGTGATGCCAATCTAAAAACAATAATATATGTTTTACAATACTGTACTAAAATAATTGCGAATATATAAAAGGCTATGGAATAATTTTGCGTCGATTCTCTGGGTCTCGCTACAAATATTAGCATTTGATGTGATTGAAGTTATGCTGCTAGCCAATTTCGGCTTTGTGCAGCTTTTTAATTGATCAAAAAAGAAATACAAATAAATATCTCGTATAAATTTAGTAATTCATTGTAATTTACCTCGGTAAGCTTATAGCACACGAGCTAGAACCCGTTTGCAAGTTTATTAAACGTCAGTTACAGGCGGTTCGTATTATACAATCTAAGGATATTGGGACGCGAGTCGCAACTATGTACTGAATAAACAAAGATATTATTAGTTACACATGAGACCTTTACATTACTTCCTATAAGATAAACAAAAAATGACATATTATCACCACATATTAGAAAACTTGTAAATTAATAAAAATATATCTCTGAATTGTTATGACAAAAAAAAGTGATCGAAAAAAATGTCAGAACGAAGAACGAACCCTTACGGATATTTTCTTGCCTTCCCCATAAATTTTTGATAGGATCGATAGTAGCTTGCTGATAGCAGCCGACATCTAGTCTCTTTCAACGACTTTAACCAGAACATCTGTCCACCTATGCTTTCCTTCGTTGCGCTTATTGATCCATGGTCTCTACTCCAGAATCTTAAGACCCCAGCGGATATCGGTTCTGCGCGCTATATAAAGGAGCACCTATAGCTACTCTTACTTGTAAACCCGCTGAAATATGGCGAATACTTTCATTCGTCTACAAATCTCCTCATTCCCGATTCGTTCTCGTAGAGAAATCTCGAGCATAGAAACCTCTTCATGGCATGTTACGCAACTATTACTATACTATGTAGAAAATCATTATCTTCATCTGCGATAATTTATTTTGTTTAATTTTTTTAACTGAACTTAATTTGATTAATTGTATTAGAAAAAAACATTGCAATGCTAACAATTTTGTCTAGTGCCAACGATGACCATTTCTTTTAATTTTAAAAATTTGCAAAAATATTTATACGAACTAAAAGATGGCGATAATATAATTATATGATTAATCATTAATAATATATATATACATAATTATTAATTAATAATAATTATGCGATAATATATTATTCAACATTTGAGTTTCATGTGATTTTTCAACAATATATCATCTTAATCGTAGGCAGACAGTTATATTTAAACGAGAAATTCGCATTGAAAAGGTGGTCGCTGTTTAAAAAATCATTGCAACATGACAATGCACTTTCATGTGCATTCTTGATTATCCAGTTCCCGTGCTGGTATAATTACATTGTTGCTATATATAGCAGACTGTTTTCCTACACTTATTCAGCACACATTTCTTTTTTTATTTACACCTTTATTGCAAAAACAATATTTCTCTGTGATAAATTAGACACTAAAAATTACCAACGGCTGCATCATTTAAAAAGCTTAATGTTATTATTTAATCTATCTATCTCTAGCTTTGTTTTGTCTTTGAGTACTGCTTGTCTTACATGTGTTTTGCAAAAATTGTTGAAATTGGCTGTTAACAAATTGTCCTTTTTTTTGCAGTAAAATCGTGATAATTAAAAACGATGTACATGGAATATTCATAGTCATTTCCTAAAACTTGTTAATGGTGCAAACAAATTTATTGAAATTTTTGTTTTAGTTTTTTTGTTATTTTTTTAACACCATGACACTAAAATTATATTATTCTGTAATTTTTCACGATTCATTAGAAGCTTAAAGAGAATCAAGTATAAGTCATTGCTTTAAACTGCAGTTAGTTTTAGTGGGGTGTCGATATTAAAGGACCGACTAGGTAGTTATAACTATTTGAATTATCAACACTGATTTTAATTTGTAAGAAGTATTCATTTTGTTTTCTTTACGTGTTATACAAATACAGGATATTGAGGCATTGTCTAAAATTAATGAAATAAGTTGTACGTTATGCAAGCGTTATTTTATAAAAATGGAAATTTTTAAAATTCAAAACCTGCATTGCACAATAATTCAATGCAATGAGAATTTTATATTTTCATACGCCACAACAAACTAACATTTTCTAAAATTTCGTTATTCATATTGAATAAACTTGTAGCAGCTAACGAACGTGCGCTGTGGGCCGCAGACGAGAGATTGAATGCTGTTACCGGAGCCAATCAAATCTTATTGTTTGTTTGACATAACAATAACGATGCTATGGGAAGCTTGGTACGTAAATAAATGTAATACAAATTATTGCATTTCATATTTCTAATCAATAACGCAATATTAACGTACGTTAAGTTAAAATTAGCGTAGAAATGGATGTTATTTATTCTCTACGGGGTTTAATTGTGGTCTCTCGCTCTGGGCCTCGTTGATCAGCTCACAGTCGCACAACGAGCCATGGAAAAAGCTATATTCAGGCTATTTCTCTAAACGATCGACCCGTAATGAAGATATTGATAGACGAAAGAATGTAACCAAGACAGCTCAGTCGGTAAGTTGAAATCACGGTAGGCATATAGCACAAAGAATCGGCAGGCGTAGCATAGAACGTTCACCCATAAGGTGGACTATCAAATTTGTTCGAAACGCCGGAAAATGCTGGTTGCAGGCCGTCCTATCAGAAAAATTTTGGAGGTTCATGTCCAGCAGCGGGCGTCAACATTATTAATGTCAACTTTAACAATATCTTCTCAAGTTCAGGTATGGTAAGGAGATAAAACTATATATACCTCAATACAACAAAACCCTTTAAGATAAACTGGAACATTGTTTTAAAATTTTAATAACGTTTAATTATTAGTATCTACGATATAAAAATACTTTAAAGAATGTAGGATTTGTTTATTATTAAAACTACCAACTTAGCTCTAAGGAATCAAATACGAATTAAAATTTTAGCCCTAGAACAATTAGTAATATTATAAAATTTTATGACTATTACCTGAAAATTTTTTGTATTATTAAAAGTTAGAAGTGGTCTTAATCTTGTTTAAATGTAAGTAGAAGATATAACATTATAAAAATAAGCCGCAATGATAATTACTACTTATATATATATATATCAGTTACGAACCTACAATTTTATCATCTTGATACTCCGGCGCGTGGACTCGATAAATTCTTGTGTAGATCTATCAATCGCGCCGCGGTACGTGCGCAATGAATACCTTTATATGTACTTGGGATTCTACAAAACACACGCATTACGTCGGCTCACGATACTTTGACTATAACCTGCACCATGCCTACCCACCAATTGTAGCGGTGCTGGCTCGCTAATTGTAAAAAGCGATTCTAGGCTCTCACGCAGAGAAATTCAATCGTCGCCTCCCTTCAGACGCCGAGACCACGTCCTCAACTCCTGAATGATGCGGCAACTAACAACCAACTTAAACAGTTCCCCAACTAGATCACTAACAATCCCCACCGCCAAGTAACTTCTAGGCAGGTGTTCCTTAATCAACGAAAGAGGCGACGTTTGAATTTCTTCCGCCATTTCTCCCAGCGCTATCGTTTTTTGATGTGGTACCAATGTCAACATGTCGATCTCATCATAACCCATTCATGCTTAGAATGTAAATGTTTTAATTGTTTAAACAACCTAAACTTAAGTCTCTTTGCAAAAGCTCTTGTGAGTAGTCACTCTAAAGAAGTCCAGCTAAGGTACATAAAAGCTTAGCGACATACCAATACGCTGCCTCCTTCGCTGTATTCGGGCAGCACAAGATCGGTCATTACTTATTGTCTTCTATTCTTTGGAGGAGGCCTACTTTGAAGTGTACATCTATCTGCTATTGTGATTATAATGATGATCCAAATTCAATGAAATTGCTAGAATGTTACAGCCCTAGCTGTGGGAAGAGCTTTCGCCAAGAAGACCTCGAGCTCAGTAACAAGTCTTGTCTAAACGCGTTTAACTCTCTGCAATCTGTAATCAAGTACAGCTGTTAATGCCATCGGGCATGCAGCATTCACCCATGTGAAATAAATATATTACTATGTACAACCCACGTGATATATAGCGTAATATATATTAATGACATTTTATACATAAACGTAATAATCGTGGCATAATAATATTCTCAGACTTCAAAATGAAAAACAAGTAACCCAAAATTATATTAGTTATTTTATTTTTTTTATTTCTAACAACATCAAAAAGTAATATATCGTCTTATTTACGAAAGAACGGACACTCCTCAACAGACAAGTGTTATAGGAACAATAAATTTGGTTATTATTATTGTTAAAATCGTCGGAGAACCCTGAATGCGGGCCGGCTTCAACCGCTCTTATTGTAAATCTACGTGGGATGCATATGTCCAGCAGTTGACATTCTATAGCTGATATGATGGGGTTGATATTTATAATCTTGTTCGCCTTTTCTACTGTAATAGAGTTCTGCGTACCATCATTTTAAAGTGAAGGCTTCATAAAAGAATTTCGAAGCCGTATAGATTAAGAGCAACGAATAATATTGAATATGAACATACTTTCAAGGCTTTATGTTTTCGTTTATAAATTCTTCTTTGAGGTAAAGATTCTCCTAAAAGTAAAACGTCGTAATTGTTTCACGTTTCTTACCTTACCTTTTTTATATTCATTATAGTTTTCTTAAGTCAATTTTTAATTGTGTTACAGTGCGTTTGAATATGCAATTATTGTTGAATTTTAAAATTTTCGCAGTTTCTGTTCTCTCTTTTAACGGAGAACTCATTCTGAGATACTTAGTTTTAATTGAAAAAGATTTCTCTTTCAAAGTTTTGAACAGTTAATTCACTGTCACTCCGTTCCATTATTAGAACATGTAGTTTAATTACTGTCTATTTTAGTAAACTCTTTCGTCTAATATTCAATGAATAAGTAGATTCCGCGTTTTCAAATTTATGTAAAATTATTAAAATTAAATTTTTCAAGGCTAATATTTTTACTGCATAATTTTTTAATAATATTTTTTTAATTAATGAATATCTTCTTTGGTTACATATTACCTTGTTCCCTACAAAGACAAATCCCAATACCCAGTCAATAAAATTGGTACTGCAATTCTAAAGTTATAAATAGTGTACCGAACACGACTTTATGAACTATGGGTTTTGTCCATAGATATATAATTCCCATAATTTATGTCATCAATAATTTTAATTCGTACTCTCCGTCATAGATTCTAGATCTATCTGCATACTGTTGCCATATTTTTAAGGGTTAAGAAAATTAATAAACTTTTGTAGCACAATGAAATCAGCCTAATGCGTTCTAAGTGACACTGCAGAGACAACTGCCAAGTTTCATTGCTTGTAAAACAACTTTCTGTCAACTCTCTATATTTTCGTAATAAAACAACAAAATTACAAATTCCGATTACAAATACAAGAGAATTATATACATGATGCTTTGTTGATACACACGTTATCATACGGATGTTGACTTGTATTTTTTTTTAATCTGACTACAAAATCACGTTTAGATTATCATATTTCACCAAGTACGTCAAAAATGTAATTGTTTCTTTTTTAATATTGATAATGAATGATTAATGATCAAATATTATGTATTTATATTTATCAATCAAGATTAAACATTAATAAGGATAATTAAAAGAATCCAGTACATTATCGTATGAAAGTCCATATTTTATTATTTGCGAATTACGACATAATCAAAACAATTATAATAAATAACTATTTATTACTTGATATTGTAGTACACCACAATGAAAGAAAATGTACGTAATTAAATAAGAAATAGACAAAGTAATATCTTTACAGGATACAAATCAGCTGTTACAACAATTGTTTTTTATTTTACAAATTCTGTTGGATGAAACTTAGGAAGGAGGTAACTCGCGCGAAGGCAGACGGTAGGTTTCTCTGGCAGCCCAAACCAGAGCCGAAAGAAGTGATACCAATCTAAAAACAATAATAAATATATTACAATACTGTACTAAATTAATTGCGAATATAAAAGACTATAAAATAATTTTGTCTCGATTTTGTAGGTCTCGCTACAAATATTAACATTTGATGTGATTAAAGTTATGCTGCTAGCCGATTTCGGCTTTGTGCAGCTTCTTCGAAATTTAGCTAACGGAAACAGCGGTCCATGATATAAACATTTACTCTGGACGATCGTATTCCAGTTACATCGATGACTTTCGTACGATGTGGAACTATACCCGTTTATTTGTATAGTGTTGTGAATGGAGTGTAATGTACGTTAGGAAGCAAAGACTATTCGGTGGTCAGAGGTTACATGGGCCTCTTCTAATCACTCTCGCTTGAATGCGAGCGAAGCGGACGCAGCCGCCGGTATCGCGAGTACGCGAGTAAAGATTGTGTAGTGTATTGAGACCGCCGCTGATTCGATTATGACGTAGACCTAGATTTCTAAGGGAGGCCGCGGATGACTAACCTTAAATGTTTTCCTTTGGAGAGGACATACGTGTGGAAGGAAATGCCTTCCTCACGTAGGAACTGAGTTAAACGACGGTAGTCGTCGACAGCCTGGGGGCTGATCATAATGCAATGACTGGTGTTTTTAGCCTTAACGTTTTCCATTTCGTAAACTAGTAGCCATTGGTGGACATTATTTTACGATTATTTTTCGTAGAGACAGACAGGGTGGAGGTTAGTACGCTGCGATCGGCATCCTCCCCAATCTTCTTTCTTTTTCCCGTGACGAGTGTAGCCGTCACCCCCGAGGTTGGACTTGAGACCGATGACTACTCTCTCCGAGTTCGGGTGGAACTATTCGGAACTGTAGGTGTAGTTGGAGGATTTGGGCGCTGCTTAGCGCCCTGGGAGGTCCGGGGACTACGGTAAGACAGCCAGGAAGAGGATGGGGAGGTTGCCGACCTAAGCATTGAGTTTCTCGAGATACTTGATGGCCATTAAACGGCTGAAAGCGATGAAGAGGTCCTCACAAGCGGGTATACCCAGGTCGTTGCGTCAGCATTAGGTCGAAAGAGAGTCTAAAAGAAGTGACCTGGACGATCAAGTAGATATATATATATATATATATATATATATATATATATATATATATATATATATATATATATATATATATATATATATCTACCTTATGATATAATTACGATAATTTAGGTAGCCCATAACGGAGCATATGATAAACATTTAATAAATAGATTTAAGCATAGAACCCAGTGTTGTAAATGTTATTTAAAAACAAGTTCACACTCAAGAAAGGTACATGGACAACAAATTTAAAATAAAATTCTGTAAGAAACACTTACCAAAACAGGGTTGTTGTTCAAAACAACAGTCAAAGGACCACCAGAGTCACCTTGGCAGGTACCTCGGTTGCCCGCACCGCTGGTGCAAATGTTTGACGAGTGCAGAATTAGAGGGAATGACAGAGAGCAGACATTGTTTGTAATCACGTTCATTGAGACGAAACTAAGGAATTGGTTGGTGGAGATATCACCATCTGCAATAAAAAAACATAATGAGTGCCACTCATACCAACACTAACCAAACATAATAATGCTTTGACAACATTAACAAAATATTTAAAAAATACGTTTCATAGTGAATATTCAATTTATTCAGTTATATGATGTAGATGTGTGAGGACTGTTCAAAATGTATCAAGAATTTGGGATTTCCACTATTTAGTTATTTTCTTTAAGTTACGATTTTCGTTTTTTTTAATTGGTCATGCTATTTTGGAAACCAAAGCTCAGTCATTCCACTAAATTCGACTGCAGACCAATAAAGTACGCCAAGTTAGGTCGAATGAGAAGATTTGCTATAAGTTTTCTGTTATACAGACGTTATGCACTATAAGCTCTTACCACAATATAGATTTTTCAAGGACAGATTTACGGTAGAATAAACATTTTTCTTTGTACCATAATAACACATGATATGCTTGTTGACCAAAACATATATTTCCCAGAAATATCCCCTCTAACCTTTTTTTGTTCCCGGGACAAAAATGGCCTGAGCATTTTTTTGTCGCTTTCAGGACAACGCTACGCTACAATTCAGAAGATAAAGGTTTCAAAGAGAAAGATGAACATAACCTCATAGAATTATTTTTTAAGAACTTCTATGATTCAAATTCGTTGGAAATATCGTTACTTAAAGGAGAGAAAATAAATGTTCATAAATTAATAATATTAAACACAAAATCTGTGATACTTTTTAAACGAACTTCATATGTGTCGGTTTTATGTGCATGTACATAGACATTAATAAAAAACTTACTGTCCCTTGTAAGTCCGAAACCAGAGGCAGTTGCGACGGAACCCGCGAAATTTTGATTTACTTGAGATCCGGAAGGCAGAGCGACTGCTGCAATGGTGTCTAGAAATAAAAACAATTTTAAAATAACATTTCTATCCTTTAGAGACTAAGTGTCGATATATGATATACTTACTTGAGTAGGAAACAGATCTAGGTAGGCGAATAACAGCAATGTCGTTACGCGCATTAGACGGATTCCAGTTGTTGTGCATAACAACAGAGGTAGACTCCAAGCGAGTACCGCCGCTGAACAGCCTAATAGATCCCAGAACGACTGTAAATCTCCAAGCTTGGTTTCGCCCGTCAAACCAACAATGAGCCGCAGTCAAAACTCTGTTTGGTCTGACTAAGACACCACCGCAAATACCACGCCCGGTTGTACCAACAATGTCAGAAATAAGACCAGCCTGAAAAAAAAACAAATATTATGATTTCAAATTATTAATAAGGTATATATATCAAATATAAGATTTCAAAGCTGATCTAGTTTTAATGCACGCATTCGCTAATTGATTTTAAGATATAGTTTAGTGTGACTTGTACTTTTCAAAAGTTGTAAGTTGTCATTGTTCACATTACAGAATTTTAACTTTATATACATAACAGTTTGTGCATTTAAAAAAATAGGTTAATAAGCATTCTATTTCTTAATGTTCCATATGTGTCGAGTTACAGACAACAAATTCAGATGGCGAAGGCTTATAACGATTCTCCACTATTACCGGTTTACAACCTAGTGAAAGTTTCTTCACTGTGAAGGCAATTATATCCTAGGACAGCCAGTACTTACAGTAATTATATTAAGACTTCAGATTGGAAAGCTACAAAGCTCGTCAGCACTTCAATCGACGCTCAATAAGGTGATGAAGTGATTTATATGGCATCTTATAGTAAATATATTTCAATATTTGATAAACATCTAATTTAAAACATAATCAAAGTCGCGGGAAGTTGCTATATGCGAACAGAGCAAGACCGGTCATCGTAGCGATCTTTGGAGGAGACATATGCCTTGAAGTGGGCGTCCATCGGCTGACATGTTGATGATGATCATGAATGCTTGAATTTGATAAATCAATTAAAACTTTATAATTTAAAAAAAATCGAACCTGCCATGGGAACTGCCCTTCTCTGGCTGCTGACCCGCCTACAATTCTAATCACTCCATTGTCGTAGTCTTCTTCCGCTTGCCGTACCCTTTCTGCTAATGGAATACCATATTTTTCCATGTACCCATAAGCGGTGTTATATTCGGGTATCTCTGGCTCGAAATACCTCGCATTGGCAACAGCACAAAGTGCTACGACAGCCAGAAGCAACTTCATTGTATTATTAAAAAGTTAGGTCTGATTACCAAAAAAAATTTCTTATATATACCTACAAGATACCACCAGTATCATTTAGTTACTAAGTTATGATAACAAAAATTAAAATATCATTTGATGTAATCAAAATTTAATATACTTATCTATAGCTTAAAATGTATAATTTAAAACATGTAAATAATATCGCAAGTTGCATCGTTGAGTGATTTTATTGAAACAAACATTTACGGTTAATATAGAATCGTATAATGATCGTCCATGTGTTCTTGTACGAAATTGCTGATTTCTATCGAAAAAAATTAAAATCCTATAATAATTCTAAATATTTTATAGACGCTGAGTGGGTAAGACTGATACTAGGTGCACAGGTGACATAGGTTGCGAGAAGGCACTTGATGCGGGCAGCGTAAGATCTGTCATCGTGGAGTCATCTTTGTAGAAGCCTTAAAACGGGTGGCTTTCGGCTGAAATGCTGATGATAATAATGATAATTCAAAATGGTTCATCCATAATTCAGCTTACTTCTGTCATTTACGAGAAGTTTATTGATTAAAAATATCCTAGGTTCAAGACTCAATGAATCCTTTAAAAGCAGCTTCTATTATCTCGAGAGTATTAATATTCTTTCCTTTGACGTAGGTATCTAAATTTATGAAAAATATACTTATCAATCGAAGCACTCTTTAGTGTGAAATCAATGGTGAGTTAATAATATTTTTTCACTCCCAATCACTCTCTTTTAGCAACTGTCTGTCGTGTAATATGTTGGTTAACGTTGTTTTGAAGCTTTTTCTCGGTATTTGAATGACAATTATCACTTGCTATTGTAGACAATACATATCCGCAGCAAATGTCTGATCTATTTTGAAAAGGTCGTTCCTTGCTGGAACAGTTGTTAAAATGCGTGTTATTTAAGCCTTTACAACTGGAGAAAGAACACTGACAGAGTAAAATAAAAATCGTTAAAACACATGAACAATTAATAAAAACTTGTGATTATAAACTAAAGTGCCAGTATTCCATAACGAAAATTTCGTAGGCAAATATATACATGTATAAATATATATATATCGTAACCTCCTATTTATATGTAAATGTAATAAGTATAAGGCATTAGGTCTGCCTATACAAAGATTATAAAATGAGGAAATTAATAAATAAAGATTTAATCTGCACGTAAATATATAATTTTTATCAATTATAATTCAAAGTTGTAGTCATGTATAATATTTTGAATTAAAATTGTTTTATAATAAGATATATTATGATAATTACGAAACAAACTAAGAATAAAAATAAATAAATGGAAAAATATAAATATATTAGAATATAGTCGAGACTATGTGTACCATTAAATACAGCGGTATAAACAACTAATATTAATAAATGGAAATTGAGAAAATGGAAATTCGAAAGGAGACAGAAATCTCTTTTGCAGAAAATACTGACTTTGATCAGGCTTTGTAGAATATTAAACACGAGTCCCGTATCTATCGATGAGTATATTTGAAAATAGTTCCTTACTAATTTCTTAACGATGTACTTCACGTTTTGTAGTATTATAATTCAAAGTACTTACTATCTAGTTAGGTACTTACCTATCCAAATTCGAATTAACAATCTTATACTTCATCCTTTTGACAATAGGCTACCACTGCTCGCTTCTTTTTACGTTATCTTTATGTTATTTTAGTTACCTCTTCGATAGATAATGTTTATTTATGTAATAAAATTCCTAATTTATTACGTACGTCATATTTGCGATTAAAAGATATCAGATTTGCTACCTATCTCATCCTTTCGCGCGACTAATACTAATTTTTTTTTTTATTATTGTACCTACTAAATTTTTGATCTTAAGAAATTCTACTTAAAAAATTAACAAATTTTACAAAGAAAAATTGTTACTCTCATATATCTCTACATATTAAGAGTAACTCTCTATTCACATTGTTCTATAAATCTTTAAAGCTTTCGATGATTCGATTGTTATTTACATTATTTTTATTAATATTGAAAATTTACATACTTAGCATAACTTTTTCATCGCTTGGAATAATGAAAATAGATGAATAAAAAGAAACAAAATTCGTAAAACATGATTTAATCTTATAATTGTGTGTAGTTTTTGGTACATGGATTCATTTCCCAGATTCTTTATTTTTAAATAAAATAATATTCGATTTTAATAAGATTCTTAGTTCAAATAGCATGTAACGTTACAAAGGAAAAGAATCCAAAATAAAAGCTACGGTATATTTCTTTCCTGTTGACATCTCACACATAAAGTTTGCTTTATTTATTCACGTTATATTGTATCTCTAATATAACAACTATCTACATTGATAATTATTTGATTCCAGGCGTACGTGGTTGAAATCAGTATTTTGCAATACATACGTAAGAATACCGTACTTAATATGATAAGATAATGTATAATAATAATTCAGTTATTAACGTTTAGGCATAAGCTATCATAATTATGACCAGGGCTGTTTACGCTTACAATGGGCAGACATATTTAATTTTGTACTCTGAAATTATATAAACTTACCTTATGAATTGATGTTGTCGTATCTATTTGAAATAAGGTTAGAAGTGGCTTGTATTTTGTGATAGATATATTATACTTCAGTTCGAAATAGTTATTTTTATTAACTCTTGGCTTTATATCCATAAATACAAACCAAAAGAAAAATTGTAAAATAGTGGCAAGCTAGTATTATTAATAAAATAGCGGAAAAAGAACAGCATAGTTAAAATAACGGCTACTATCTACTAACGATATTCTTGGTTAATCCTTTTTGTACTGAAAAATCATATTTAACGTTATGTTAGTTAATCTATATATATTGCGTAAGTAAGGACACCTTCGTAGAGATCTTGATCAACTCCTAGGGAGTAAAAGTCCTACTACTGACTCTACTTTTACAAACAACCTCTCAAAGGTAGTGCCCCCGGTGCACCGTAATTTTTATCCAAAGTAGCCGTAATAAAAGCTGATAATAAAATCAAACCAGAATCGCTGCACCGTGCGATAGCTGCAGCTACCTGTCACTAGAATATTCTCCCAACAAGAATAACTCTTGTTGCATTCTGCTAGCGTATGCCACACGCAACGTCTTTTTTATCATAATCATGACCGCTGATAGACTTCCAGAACAAGACGTAAGCCTCTTCCAAAGATCGCCACGATGTCGCCACTCAGCCAACCAGCGTCTTTCCGCGACATTGAATATGTCGTCAGTCCAACTAGTGGGACGTCTACCCACGCCGTGTTAAGTACAGTGAAAACGGATCGTATGCTCTAAAGAGCATGCTTTAGAGAGATATAGAGCAGCCAAAAAATCAGAGGATCCTGCCATTTGTTAAGTAAGTTTTCTAAAATATACTTGAAAATGGAACTCCCGTTTTATTTCATCAGTGATAACACCGATTTTATATAAACTTATTCGTAAAATTGTTACCAAATTTCATTTAAACAATCATCTTCTGAAGCTTTTGCGATCGGTCAAGACTACCTAAGGATTGCTTTTTAATTTAGGAGATGAATGCTAGCATCTGCTGTCTTAAAACTATCGGAAAATCAGAATCGTCTGTCACTATCCGGGGGAATAAGAGTAATAATATATTACTCGCAAAAGTACCTGTTGTTGTTGAAAATAGACAAGGTTTGAAATATTGTCGCCAATCATAATACGTTTACCTCCACTATAAAAATAAAAATCTGACACAAATATGCTTCTCAAGGCTAGTAAACTTGTAAATGTATAGCCTAACTTACGATATAGCTACCCCTACAGTCATAAAAAAATTCACTTCGTAGTAGATAAATGTGCCGTTGGTGTAAGGAACCACTTTAACATCCAGAGAATACATGATTTAAAAATTAAATATAATCCGTTTTTCACATACACTACGCCAAAATCAAACTCGCCGACCTGGAACATCGCTAATATATAAAACTAATATTCGTTTACAATAATGAGTATATATTCGAGAGATAGGCCCCTCTAAATCGACCGAGGCTTCCTACTTGCAATCAATAGGTTCGAAACATAGCACATAAATCTTCTTGAAGTTAAATTTGATAAACAATAGTAATACTGGTCACTAATTTTGTAGAAATTTTGAGTTTTTTTTGAGGATAGGGTAAAAGAAAGAGTTCAAAACAAAATTTGCTTAAAAAATTATTAGAAATATTTAATCATTTACAATGGTATTATCGACATTTATATACTTAAACAATAGGAAATTTTTATGCGTTTCAAACGGAGAAACACATTTAAAAGTTATCATTAAACTTTGCGTGAGAGTGGAGAAAAAATTACAAATGTTGTTTAATGAAGTCCAGGTATGAAGTCACTCGTACGAATACCGATGGCCACCCAATATCACAACCAAAAGCAATACCAAAGGATGTCACACCAATCTGCAAGAAACATTCAAATATATTAATGTGTTTTATATGCATACATGTTTTTATATGAAATAATCATCTAACGCTTCCAACCCTTAAACAAAAGTAATGTAGGTAAAACTACCTTTTAAAATAAAATAATTTTATAACAACTAAGTAACACATACCAAAACATTTTGGCCGCCACGATTGGTAACCAATGGGCCGCCCGAGTCGCCACCGCAAGCACCTACACCGCCGGTACCGCTGGTGCAAATGTGAGAACTCTGTATAACCGTAGGAAAGGCAACGTTGCACACGCTGTTTGTGATCACACTTAAGCTCACGTGACTCAGGAACTGATTAGAAGAAATAGAACCACCTGTAACAAAAGAATAATACATAAATATATAGATGTTTAACATTGTACAAAATCTACATTTTTAAACAAGATCAACCGCAACTCTTACGTAACAAGCGAAATGACAATATGATATATGTTAAAAGCAAAAAAGTTGCTACCGAAAGTTTTTAGCTCAAAATCCAAAGCAGCACCGTGTTTGCACTTAAGGTAAAGTACTTTTAAAAATCACGGATATACTTTCCATGATCTACATCAGTGAGGAAAAAACTCAGCAAAATAGATTTACCGCCAACAAAATCCTTTTTATTATCGTTCAAAATTGATTTGGAGTCTGCGCCTGACGATTTTGTAAAACCTCTTAGTAAAATTTTCAAAACAAGCCTTTAAATTAAGTTTAATTATATTAACGAAATTATTTACTTACCGCTACTGGTTAGACCAAAGCCTGAGGCAATAGCCCGCACCCCGGCGAAGGTCTGGTCAACATCTCCTGCACTCGGCAATGCAACGGGAGCGATTGTGGCTGAAAGAAAAATTTTAGATAAGTTTCTTAACTTCGAAGAAATTAATAAAATATCATAATAAAAATGAATATATCCTACATGAGGTCGCTACAGAATTGGGCAAGTAGATGACAGCTATATCGTTTCTGATCAAAAGTGGGAACCAATTTGGATGAGTAACCACGGCACTGGTCTGTAGTCTAGTCCCACCGGTGAACAAAAGTACTGAACCCAGCACTACAGTAAATCTCCAAGCTTGATTTTGTCCATCGTTCCAGCAATGAGCAGCAGTCAGTACTCTTTCCGAACTGAGCAGCGTACCGCCACAAACTCCTCGACCTGTCGTGCCTACAATATCAGATATAAGTCCAGCCTAAAACAAACGAAAACATTTAGTGGAATTTTATTTTAATTTTTATTAAAATAAATAAATTTAATGTTATTAATCATACCTGATAAGGGTACTGTCCAAGAGCAGCTGGGACTCCTCCGACAATCCTTGCCCCACTCAAAAATGCTTCTTCAGCCTTTTGAATTCTCTCAGCTTCAGGTATACCAATGTTTTTCAGATATCCATAAGCTGTGACGTGGTCAGGTACTTTGAACTCAATAGATTTAGAGTTCGCAAGAGCGACTAGTGCCACGAGAACCACTAACACCTTCATTGTGATGATTTCTTTGCAAAACATTGTAATAACCTTTATATACTCTTAGTGTCTTACATTAAAAATAGATTATTTTAACCAACTGCGATAAAAATTTTGATAAATTACTATGATTACAAAATCCCATCACAGTTCGAGATATGTTACAGTATTTTATTTAAACCTATTATCAGCTCTATTGATTAGATTTTCCATGTGATACCAGATAGTCGTTATCCTATATTATCAATTGGCGTACAGTAAATGTGTCCTGTTTATTAAAATATGCAACAAAATTCTTAATTTTGACTTACACCTAAAATATAAGATTAAAAACCATCAGTGAAAACATTAAATTGAGAAATACTTAACTTAATATTTATTTAAAGTAATAATTCTTAGTCAAGTAAAAGTATGTAAAAAGTAATAAATGTTGACACTCCTTTTAGGTCTGTACAATTCGAAAAAGGACGCATTTATACATCATGAAGCTCCTACATGACCTTCGTCTATACAAATCATATCCACTATAAAATCCAGTCATGTTGCTACTCATATGAGTACTATGAGTGACAATTGATAGCAAAAAATTGTTACTAATAGACATTAAATTTTATCAAAGATTTTTTAGTCCTTGATCTTACAATTGTTATCTAATAATAAAATACGAGAGCAAAAACAAAACAAAATTTGAATAGTAACATTTATTACAGAAAATCTAAAAACTGCGTAAGTTGGAGCAAACATGACAGTGCGTTTAACTTTTGACAGAATTATTGTATAAATCTGTGGTCCATACGAATTTCTCTGTAACACAATAATTGGGTGACTTTGTATTTTCAAATATGGAAGAAATTGGAATTGTTTTGCCTGAGAAGGTATTTATTTAAAATGTAATATCTAACACATTATTCGTTTAATACGATAATACATCATTTTCCTAAAATTGTAGGATGATCAAATCGCCGATACAAAGGGATTGCCTTTCGCTGGACCTCAGTCGTTTGATGAACTGGAATCTGAAGATTTATATACTAAGTACAAGGTAATTAATAGTAATAATTCTGAAAGGACTCAAAAGTAAAATGATACTTTAAATCAGTTTTTTACTAAAAACGTTTGACAATTTTTACTAAAAACGTTTGACTTTGTTACTTTTTCTTTTACAACAAATCATATATTTGTAATTTAAAGCAAAATATTTTTACAGAAATTGCAGCGAATGTTAGAATTTTTGGAAGTACAAGAAGAATATATAAAAGATGAACAAAGAAACCTTAAGAAAGAATACCTTCATGCTCAGGAAGAAGTGAAGCGTATACAATCTGTTCCATTGGTCATTGGACAGTTCCTAGAAGCAGTTGATCAAAATACAGGCATTGGTATGGATTTATAGCATATGTATTATATTAGTATCTGTTAGAGTTTTTCTTTTTTTTCATATCATGTCATATAGTGAAGAGTTAAATTTATTAATAGTAATTAACACAAGAAAGCACCTTAGTTTATAATTGCAGCACAATGCAAAATGCAAACAAAGTTATTATTGAATAAAAAATAATTTAAATATAGTGATTTACAATGTAATTAAAAGAAGGTAGTAAAGAAAACTGCTGTAAGTAAAAACAATAAATGGGAATAAGTGAAAGAGACCAAGCCTCTGCATGAAGTGGCATTCGGAGTCATGAATATATGCATTGAGTTCATCATTGTTTATGGAGTAACTTAAACTGACGTTTGATATTCTTTAGTGTTATATCATCTTATGATTCTGTGGATTGTCTATTGTACTATTGCTGTATAAGATAGGCGGTTTGCAGGTTTAAAACTTTTATTATTTAATAATGTATATTATTCTGCATATGTAATGTATATTAAGATAAGCCTTTTCAAATTTATTATGTACCAATCAAGTTGTGTTTTGTCCCTTTGAGGCACTCTTAAATCTGAATGCTAAATCCACACCAGGTTAGGCCTTCCAATCATCTAACATAACTTGTATAGTAGCTTAGAACTAGACACCCAAGCAAGTGATTGAGCTTAGTTACAGTGAAGACAATAGGCTAAGTGCATTTAGTGTTAGGCCACCTCAAACTTGAAAATAGGCAAATCATAATAGTCCCTGCTAAGTAATAGAAACAAAATATAATAAAACACAAATATCATTGAAACAACACCAATATTTGTTAAAACAAACTTTAAAGTCAATTATTTAATGTTTGAACAAATTTTTTTTTTACTTTTCACCAATATCCTTTATATTATTCATAAATAATTTAAACTTTATTTTTAACACTCGACAATAATAATGTGGTAAATACCTCTTATTAAGGAACAGGATACTAAGACACTTGTAGAAATACCAAAGTGCAACTTGCACACCTTTATCACAATGTCATTAAAAGGAAACCGTAACAAGAAAATTACTTAAGTTATCACATGTATAGTGACGCATACTACATAACAAGCTAGAAGAGTATTATTACTTGAACAATCATGTCATCACATAGCCATACCAAGGGAAAAGAGGCATCTGGCAAACGAGCTTCAGGGCTCACAGTTTAAATAAAAAAGGTTTCACATGAGATATTTTAAAATTTATGATAATCATTTTTTTAACATAAAAGATCCTCTGGAGAGCTGAAATTGCTTTTTAATATATGAATTCATGTATGGCTATTTAACAAGGCTGAAGCACTGAAGAATGTGCCACTCACCTTGAGTTGAAACTTGTTTATTTATAGTAGATTTAACAATAAATGTTAGTATAAATTAAAAGGAACACTGGTTTTAAAATGAAGATGAAATAATTTGAATTCTTGTTTCAGTTGGAAGTACAACTGGCTCCAATTACTATGTTCGAATCCTGTCCACAATAGACCGAGAGCTCCTTAAGCCATCTGCTTCTGTTGCACTGCACAAACATTCAAATGCTTTAGTTGATGTGCTGCCTCCAGAGGCAGACAGTTCTATTTCCATGCTACAAGCAGGTATGAAAAAATATTTATTTTAGCCAAAGGCATTGATTAACAATACTTTCCTCTAAAAAAAAGAAATATATTTTGTACTATATGTTGTGACCAGTATTTTTTTTTTGCTTTTTATGTTTACTGGTGTCAGGTCCTCATATGAGTAGTATTTAAAAATGATTCTGATAGATGGAATTATTTATATTAGATTTATTCAATGTGGATTCTAGATACAAGTCTCAAGCTCTTCAATTCTATATATAAACATTCTATATTTCACAAAAAAAATTAACAAAAAAACCATATCTTTGAATAAACACGTTTTGACAATCAGTAGTAGGTTTTTTTTTTCAAAAAACTATGTTTTATACTAGTACTACTCATTTTTTGGCAAAAACAAATGCGACTCTTTAAAAGTATCAAATTTTAATGAGTTTTTACTCTAAACTCTTCTCAAAAGGTTACCTTTTTATCTCAAGGTGGTTGCACCATGGTTTAATTTTGTGAAGAATATTATAATACAAATCGATATTTATATATAAACAGGAAATTCGCCCTTTAGTCTATTGGGTACTAAATAATGTAATGAAAATCATTTCTAGATGAAAAACCTGATGTACAATACTCTGATATTGGTGGAATGGACACCCAGAAGCAAGAAATTAGAGAGGCAGTGGAATTGCCTCTTACTCATGTTGAACTGTACAGACAGATTGGTATAGAACCTCCGAGAGGTGTGCTCATGTATGGTCCTCCGGGTTGTGGCAAAACTATGTTAGCAAAGGCTGTTGCCCATCATACCACAGGTTAGTCTGTTTTGCTATATAACATTTTTATTTTATACACTTTTCAACACTTGTCTAATAGTGGTTCTACAGATTTAATGTCATGATGACATAAATAAGGCTTTTATGATATACACAAAATATCAGTCATTTTATCAAGAAAGAAAATACAATTGTTATTGCTACGTCATTTGAAACTATTTTTTGAAATCTTATGTTACTAATGCAAGAAACATATAAATTGACAGTGTATCAGATACTGACAAGATTTTGAATAAAGTTAAATATTGTATTGCTACGTATAAAACTTTTACCAACATAAACTGTTTATACCCACTACAATAATTTGTCCCTTTGTTTTGTTCACAAAAGTGTTGTAGAAATGCTATATTAATTCTGACTTTTGAAATAAATGAAATAATATATATAATCACAATTTTTCTATAAAGCATACTGTGGACAAAGACTTGAAAATTAATATGTTAATTTATTCCAAAAGACTATTAAAACTGAAGTATAGCTTATAACCATGTATTAGATTGGTGCATAGATTAAAAAGATGTTCTCGAAAGTTTTCTCTTTTGTTATTTCATTTATATTTTGTACCTATATAAATATGAATCCAAATGATATTCATATAATTTTTTGTATCAGCTTAAACTGGTAATGATGCTGCAAAAGCACGCAACATAAATCAAAGGAATGAATATAGCTAATGATCGAAAATTGTAGCGTTGGTTTGAAAAATTTTTATTTTTATTTTTCGCTACTAAATGATCCAAGTGGAAAACACAAAATGTCTGTCATAAATGGTCACATTAGCGAAAGCAGAGCCAACTGGATCTATAAGCTCTGATTGGGTGAAACTATGCTCATTGTTACTATCCCTTTTATTTGATATATGGAGTTATAAGGCACCAATTCACCAGGAACTAAACAGTATGAAAATGACAGTTTGAAAAATAAAAAAAATAAAACAGTTAAAAATGTATATTTTATAGGTTATTTTTTGATTAAATAAAAGCTTTTAAAAAAGGTATGCTGATTTATGTATTCATTAAAAAATCCGATATTTCATATGCACCAACCTAATACATAATACAAGATCAGAATATATGTTTAATATAAAAATTAAAAATGTTTACAGCTGCATTCATCCGTGTTGTGGGCTCAGAGTTTGTCCAGAAGTATCTCGGCGAAGGTCCTCGGATGGTCCGTGATGTGTTCCGTCTAGCTAAAGAAAATAGCCCGGCAATTATTTTCATTGATGAAATAGACGCCATCGCTACAAAACGGTACTTTTCCTGTTTTTAGTTGTAAATGAAAAATCTTAAAAAAATCACTGCAACTCAAAACCAAATGACTTCTTGCCATTTTACTGTGAATAAATAAGTCCACTCACAGTTTTACACTCTCACCTTTATTAAACATACAACGGATGGCATAAGTATTATCATTTCATCTGCAAGAGATGTGCACCGCTGGCCTTCCCCAGAGATAAAATCTCCTGTTGTTGTTTACAGAATCAACATTAACGTATATTAGGAGGACCAGAAAGTGGTCTTGTTTCTGTCGACAGATTTTACAGAAAAACTGATTGTTTTTACTATTCCGGCATTGAAAATTTGTATACTAGATGGCAAAAAGTTGTTGATAGCAATGGTGAAAATATTAAGGAATCGAAATAAAAACTTGTTAAAAATGTAGTCGTGTGAATTTAACTTAAGAAAGCGACATTACTTTCCAGTCCCCATAATAAATATAAATACACATTTAAATGCGCATCATACTTACTAATTTCATAGCCACTGACAATCAGCTTAATATTAGCTTTCTGCTTTTCTTCTTGATAAATAAGATATTATACACAAATACTTACTACTATACATACTTTGTGCATTCTTAAAACATTTCATAAGTTACATCACACTTTTTGAATGTTGGATTTCTTTTTCTTTTCTGTCTTTTTTGTGTAAATTACTGAGTGGTGATATTATTCCATAGTCACACATTACACAGTGTTTGCTAAAATTTTCTTTATGCTATGTGTTCTCTTGTATGGAAAGTCTAGTGATACAGGTTTCTGTAAATCTATCACAGGCAATAGTCACTCTCATCTTTGTTTCTACTAAAATGTAGTCTTATATAGCACTACTGCAATTTTACTAAAAACTATTTTGAAAGAGAAAGTAATTATTATCATTTATTCAACTTATTTAACTTCGTAACCCATTCGCGCTTACTCACATCGAAAGTTCAAACAACATGCTATTTACTCATTGGTTGTCCTTAAAAAAATTTAAAATGGTTCTTCAAAGGATTTCATCTGCCTTTAAATACTTGTATAATTTTGTTTGTATTTCCTGTAATTTTGTAACCAAAAATTTTTTATCATAGTACTGCTTTTTTATGTTTTACTAACTATTATGTAGTGGATTAATTTTTACTTTTGTTATCAATCAAATTTATTTACACCATTTTTTATTATCCCATATAGCAATAATAAGTAAAGCAATAGCTTGGTAGGTTCTAGAAGTTGGTTGTAATAAAGTTGTGTATATATTGTAATCAATGATAACTAGTACTTTTTTTTAAAAAAGTCCAAAAAATACATTATTCACAAAATTACAATAGGCATGACTAATAAATAAATATTGAGTAAAATGTTTTGAGAGAATTTGAGATTGTGTATCATCAACAATTCTTTGTAAAGTTCATTCAAAACTGCTTTCCTATGCACCACTGTATCTTTGAATGAACTTATTAATTTGTATATATTCTCAGGTTTGATGCACAAACCGGTGCCGACAGAGAAGTACAGAGGATCTTGTTAGAACTTCTTAATCAAATGGATGGTTTTGATCAAACCACTAATGTTAAGGTATGCAAATTTAAATAAAATGGTCTGCATTGTATTCTTTCCGTCATCTTTTCAATGACAGACGTCCACTGTACGACAAAGGCCTTCTCCAAAAATCGCCACGACGAGAAGTCGTACGCTGCCCGCGTCTTCAACTAGTCAGTCCACCTAGAGACTACTTACATCTGCTTACAATGTATATTATTATATGAATGTTACTTTGTTTATTTTAGCTAATATTTTTTCAAATACTTAAAAGGAGGTATTCTATTGAATTGAATGTTAAGAAAATTATGATTCATCATTAACTAAATTCACGGTACTTAGTAGACATTCATGTCATTTTGTAATAACCTCTTTTTACCACCATAAACCAAGGGAGTAAACGATCCACGTCCCATAAAAACGCTGTAAGTGTTGAGTGTAACACTAATATATAATAAACAGGAGTTATTTTGGAATATGCTCAAGTAGGTATTGTTTGTGGTCTCACTTAACCATTCACTTAGTGGAATTTTTAAAAACAAAATTGCTCTCTAAAGTAAACTAACATAACTTTAAGATCAAATATTTATATGCATATTGCATATAAATATTTGATCTATGCTTAAAGGGAAATTTTTCTTCAGCCCAATATTTTACACTAGATAATTGAATGATAAAGGTGTTATTGCAATAGTCACACTCAAGCCTATCTTATACAATCCCATGAAGAGTATGAGTGTACACATACATAATAAAGTTACACAAGATATCTTAGACTTACCATTCTTAATTTTAAATTAAAAATTTTAAGTTATATCTTAAAATAAATCTTATCAGAGCATTTAAAACTTTTTATTTGATCAAAATGAGTGGAACTTGGTTTTTTGAGTCATTTGTTCAAATTGTAATTGTTAATGATTACATCAAACATTGTTTAAATTATTTAAAAAGGACAAAAATCGAGTTTCTGCTTGGCTCTTCAGCAGATCAGCATTTCGAGCTGGAACCAGCATACCACCTTAATGTTTTCAAAGTTTGATGAGTTTGTGTAAATAAATGCCTACTTGAATAAAGATAATTTCAATGTAAATGATTTTCAGGTAATAATGGCAACAAACCGTGCAGATACATTGGACCCGGCTCTCCTGAGACCTGGACGCCTTGACAGAAAGATTGAATTCCCTCTGCCTGACAGGTAATATGAGAACAGCATTAATGAATACTTTGTTACATTATTGTACAATTTTATCACATATTTAATAGATATTATATATATTTATTTTGATTGTGAACAAAATATGTCTATATATAGCTTTGGGATCATCTAAGTAGAAAAATTTAACTTTAATATAAACCTGTTCCTGTACTCTTGTATATTTATTAAAATTTTGGGTTGGACTCCAGTTTACATAGTCGAAGATAACTTTACAGATTACATTTTTTCCAATTACCCTCTTCATTCTATTTCCATGTATAATATTCTCCCTGCCCAAATTCCGCGTACTATCTACTTGAAGTCACTCTTTTTTTGTTTTTCTTGTAATGATTTAGTTGTAAAATTTGATTATTGTTATTCGTGTATTGTTGTTTATGCCATTTAAAGGTTTTTATTGTTATTAACATAGCTCTTAAGTGTGCATGGGCTTAGCCTAAAATTCAGCAGGAACTTAATTTAAGAAAAGAATACTATTCCGCTAGTCGGAAGACTACCACATTCTTATATCGGTTATTAAGGCCACTGCTATGATTAAATAAGACTCAACGGTGAAGCTTCATGCTGGCTGCTGACTTTTTTATAAACTGTCTACAGTTGTTAATTCAATGAACCAGATCGAGTTCCATAGTAAAAGATTCTAATAGGCTGTCTTCTATTCAAAGTTGGGTCTATTGTCCTGTGTGACAGTGGCAAAACTTAGTGGAATACGCATGACTTGTGAATGTGTCATTTGGTGACCTTTTTACTATTATGCTTTGTAGTCCAGGTTTAGTTTTATATTGATGTAATTCTTTATAGCCACTTCTTCTGAAGTTTCTCGATAGATGTTTACATAGGCCTAACTTTGAAGGTGAATTCCCCATCAATGTAAAAATTTCTTCTATACACTCTTAGTATATTGCCACCACAATTTCTTCAGTCTGATTTAAGCCTGTCAATAAATGCCTAGTTTTTTGTCATGTCTATCAGTCTTTTTTGTTTATACATTGTCAACAAAGTTCATCTACTTAGTTAATTTTCGGTTTACAAAGAGCTTTCTAGGGTTTCGTAACAAATGACAGTTGACTTCCAGGAATTTTTGTAGATAGAAGACATCTTGCTGAATATAATATACATCATCTGGTTATAAATGACTTGAATAATTTAAATTTTATTTCGGGCCAATAAAGTGTTAAATAAAGGTTTATATACAATCTGACAAATACCATTCACTGTACAAAATTTTTGAATTCAAATTTTAGTTACTATATTTATGGCAAGGCTGGGTATCATTTTAAATCATGATTTATAATTGTCCTCTGTTTATTAAATATATTGTCTTATAACAATGTTATTCATTTGTTTTTCAGGCGTCAGAAACGGTTAATATTTTCAACAATTACTGCTAAGATGAATCTATCTGAAGAAGTTGACCTTGAGGAGTTTGTAGCTCGTCCGGATCGCGTATCCGGGGCGGATATAAACGCCATTTGCCAGGAAGCTGGTATGCACGCCGTGCGAGAAAATAGGTAATTATAAAAACTATTTGCTTAATCTACGTTTAGACTCCTCTCTTGTTTAAAACCCACTCATTATACCAAAAACAAGACAAATTTTATTTCACTTGCTAATTTTTTTAAATTATTTTTCTAAGATGAAACTTAAATTGTTTTTTATATTTTATGGTTTATTATATAGAGATTTTATATTTCCAGATACATTGTTCTACCGAAAGATTTCGAGAAAGGCTACAAAAACAACATTAAAAAAGATGAGAGTGAATATGAATTTTACAAATAATAATTTACATAGTTTTCTAATTGTAATTATTGTTTATCTTTTATTCCGAATAAAGATTCTCTAACGCAGAGGAATCATTTTAATTTAACCCAAACTATAGCATGTTGTGATTAAAATTAAATGAATATTATAAAATTGACCCGATTTACATTGAGACTTTCCGCGTGAATCACTGTGTGAAATGAAAAAGCAATGAATATTTCAAAAATCTATATTTCATAACAGTTTTTCTATTAACAATGTGATTTTATAATAATACAATATATTTGGCATATAACCTTATGAAAACTGACAGAAATTAATTACATTGATAATGACGTAATTCGTTCATTCGTGAAGTCGTTTGTGATGAGAACAGTTGCACTCTGTGTATTCAACATTAAGCAATATATTTATAACAAAATCAAATTGTAAACGTTTAAGGCACTTAACTATATATTTTTAAACAACTATAGCTGCCTTACTGTCACTAGCGTGAACCATTATGAAAATGTAAACTTTTATAAAATATCAATAAATTACATTAAATAAAAGCGATATTTTTTAAACTTGTAAAGGTGCAATTTCAAATTTAAAAACCAACAGTTAATACGTTTTCTAGACCTACTAAATATAAGGCAATTCATAAACAACTTCTGAGTGTACGTAAAACTTTTTGTATACCTAGCGATTCTATATTAATTAGGTGTACACATTCTGATAAAAAAAAAACTTGGAGTATCTACTCATGTAAAAACTAATTGTGACTAAATAAAAATATAAAATTAGGTTTTTGTTTCAAATAAAACGTTATGTTCAATATAAATAAAATTATTTTTGGAATGTCGAGCTGCAATATCATATAGAATATCAATGATACAGTAATCTGATCAAGTATTTTGTTAAATAATAATCAGAAATCGGATAAACGTTTTGGCTTATGGGAAGCAGATGTTTACTTTGAATCCAAAAATATTCGAAATTCTAAAACGTAATTGCTTCAATTATAAAATAATAAAATTAATTTATGAATGTTAATAGTATATTTAATACCGTTTAGTCAATATAATTACTTAATTATGTAATAATATATTTGTTTAAAATTATTTTGGGATTCAATAAATTTCAAAATCATTATTTTTATTAACCTTAAGTATGTATATACTTTACATACGTTTCCCTCAAACCCTAGTACCCTAGATAAAATACGAATATTTATATGATTTTTAAATCCTCGTAGGTATAAATAATACCACTAATGTTTATATTGTGTAATCATTTTGTTATAAATTGTTATTTTAAAACAACTCATCGATTTTACCCTGAAGCTGCCTCCATAGTTGTTTTACCCTCCCGATTATTCAATTTCTGATTATTTTACTAATGCAGATACCATCTGAAAACGTTAATTAAATGCAATAGAGCATTCCAAATAAGTACATAGTCAAATTTAATTTCTTAATACTGATTTCAAATAGATCCCTTTTGTTCAACAGTTTCAACTGGAATTATAAAACTTTATACACATCGCTGCATTTAGTAAACAGCAATTATAAATTTTATCAAAAATATCATAGCCATTGCCACAAACGAATCTTTTATCGTGCTATATTATAGTTCAAAAAATCACAAGTAGAATTTTGATATATTTCAATACAAACATTTTTTATTCTACCTGGAAAAAAATTAATAGACAATTAGGATGTTCGAATATATATTTACCATAAGCGGAAGCGTTACGGAAACCACTATTGTGTCGAAAAATCCCAGGATATATGAGACGAATTCTACATCCGCTGATATAAAAGTAGACTCAAAAAATCCTTGATTTTAATTTATTCATAAGTACTTCATCAAAGCTTCCATAATTTGTTAGCCTAAGAATAACTTTTGGTAAATATACATCTGAATATCAGCAACTGATGACAAAAATTGTCTATTTTCGTTTTTCGAAATCATTTAGATTGTTTTATCTAAATGATTTTCTGGACATAATATCTGGTATATCAATAAATTGTTGCCATGTAAATAATTGCTTATGAATAATAATTAATTTAAATACAACATTTACATTTCTACTGTGTAAACATTTGAAACTGTCATGGTTTATTAAACAATTGTTTATTCAAATAATCAACGTTTTAAGTACATTCACAAATAATACTTGTACTATATGTTCCTTTTAAAAAATGTGACATGGACGGGGCGGACATGTTTGAACCAAAGGTTATCACTGGTAATATCTTACTCAACTTATACAATATAAAGCATAAGTTACAGATTAAGCTTATAACAAGATTAACAACAAATGTATGGCAATAAAAACATGACAATATCTTTTAATAACAATATAATTTACTTGCTAGTATTCGAAAACATATACTACTGAAAAGATTTTTAAGGAATGTAAGAAGAATTTAGTAAAGGTATATATATATATATATATATATATATATATATATATATATAGCACGTGCACATACGTTACATTGGCCTAAAATTTACATCTATATGAACTACTTCAATTTTGAACAAAAAATTCACATTTAAATTCCAACCAAGAAAACGGCTTCTTTTCATAGTGTTCTTTTTTTAAATATAACAAAGTAGAGGAAGTTAATAAGTAAAAGAAATATACAAAATTAAGGCAAAGGAGGTTAATAAATATTTTATCATTTCATTAATAAGTCATTCTTAAAATAATTAAAAAATTTGTAAAATCCCCGATTCATTGTCAAGTTAGGTCAATTAATAATTTAAAAAATTGTGATGTTTTTATAAGTAATTGTTGTAAAAACAATACTTTCTATGAAGTGCCTATTACTAACTTCTTTATAGGAAAATGTTATAGACAACATAGATAAATTTTTATTCACATGTAATCAACAGTTCTAGTACAGGATTTATTTTTTGCTAATTAATTAGCAATAAATTTTCGCATTGTGTAAAAATAATTATTATATAATAATTATTTAAAAAAAAAGTAAAAACACCGATACGATTTAATAATCCTAATTGATTTATTGATTTTCATTTTCCGTCAAATGTTTTTATGTATATTGCTCAAAAAGTTACAAAATGAAATTTCATTTCTTAATTATAGTCAGTTACTTTAAAAATTAACAACTTTAGGCGCTTCTGAGGGTGTCCTCGAGCTTATGTTTAGAAGTCTACTGTCTTTAACGGTCTTGCATTTCAAGCTTAGTGAGTTGTTAAAGCCAATGGGCAAATATCATTTGTCATTAGCAAAATGAAAAAAAAATCTTTAATTATAAATATTTGTATCTTTTATATGGGTTACTTTCATTTACCTGCCGGAAGACCTTGAATGCAGGCTGTTTTTAATTAGGCCTATTGAAAAACTTTGAGAGAGGCCTATGTCCAGCAGTGGATATCCAGCTACCTAAATGATGATAAATATAATAAAAACAGACCGTATTGGTCTTACGGGTGGCTAGTTGAATTACCAAGAACAACTACAGTTGAGAAATTATTGGAAAATATGTATCTGTGGAAACATTTAAATACACTGTTACCTCGGACAACAGAACTTGCTATTACAGTGATTGGTAGTGGTTTATAGTGGTCAGTAGTTATTACTGATGCATCTGAGCTGGTGTTTGTATTTGATGTTGATGATTGGGGGGCATGAGTGGCACTAGCAGCGCAGGGGGTCCTGCTCTTCGCAGGAACGGATGATGAAGTAACCTTGAGGCTGATTGTCTCTGAGCCGGGTCCCTAACTAAAGCACATTCGACAAACTGCAGAAGATCGGGAGGACATTTAGCTGCACCGCGTGGTCGAGGCGGTGGCATGTCTCGTATGCGACGCATTGCCTGAAACAATTTTATATATTTTTATATATGTATTCATTATTCAAATGTTTACGATGTGTTTGCACCCTTAAATCAACAATATCATCATCTCATCAGCCAACAGACGCCCATTGCAAGGCATAGGCCTACCACAGGAATCATCACAATGACCGGTTTTGCGATGCCCTCGTCGACTTGCTGCGACTTTGACCAAGTCGTCTGTCCGCTTAGTGTTTGGTGCCGAGCTGTACAATAATATACTACCTTTTGTTGAACAAACATTTATTCTATTGAATAGGCTTTGCTAAGGACCTTCGAAAAGTAAAGACATGATACAGTGTAAAATTAAATATAATCCCAACTTTATCTACATACTACTGCCAGATTCGGAATGTTAATTATATTAAGGATCTAGCAAGAAACTCTGTGGTTTCTTTTAAAGCAAATTTTACAATTTTGTCCTGTTCTAGGTCACCTATTTTTTACGTTAAAAAATCAGCACAATACAAATCCTCGGCATGTTTATGCCCTATATAATATTTATAGGCTTCACACAATAATATAGGGATATAAAAAATCAAGAATTTTAAAGTGTGTACCTCATTGCAAAAAGAGATGAATCAACTTTATGTGAACGAAAACTTGGTATTACAAGCTTATCTTTCCTTATTATATTAAAAGAAAGGTGGTTGCTCTTTTTTTTTATTTTCTGTACACTAGGTATTCAATATTAACACGCTCATAATTAAATTTGCTTATTTGAAAAGATGGCTATTTGCCACATAAATCAATAACATAGTCAAATAAATCAATGCCAAAGCGATTGAGGATGCCTATCATCAAGCAGTTGCAAACTTCAAAAAATAAATTTTAATAATCTATGTTTGATACATGACATAGACATAAAAATATGGTAATTTAATTGTGGTTAGCATAATTAATAATGATATGTATTTATTACTTTATAGTGTTTGTGAATTTTTGTTAACAAGTTAACATGTAATACAAAATTTCAAATTAACAATTAGAGATTAAGCTTACCTGAAGAGGAGGTTCATTAAAGAATGGCGGCTCGCCATCAACCATCTCAACAAGCATTATACCCAATGACCAAACATCTACTTCTGGACCATATGGGAGTCTTGATATAACTTCCGGAGACATCCAGTATGGAGTTCCCACTAAAGATTTTCGCTTTGGTAATTCCTACAAATATTTCAAAAAAATGTTATGCTTTTAAAAAACAGCTATTTATAAAATTACAGACAAGCATTCGCACATCTACTATTCAACCCACATTATTAGTTTAGTGATACATGATACATTTTCTATTTTTTTTTAAATAAAACACTTTTGACACCAACAACAACAACATCAGTTTATAAAATATACTACAATACATATAACTTTTACCTGAAAACCAGAGTTTAATTGAAGAATGGAGTTTATTCTTGCGTGTAAACAACAATTTTCATGAGTTTTTATGTAAAAACAGACAAGTCTTTGCTTTGCTTCAGTGATATACTAATTTCTTATAAAATTAGTATAGGTTTTGGTGTAATATAAACTTTATATTGCAAAACACAATAGGTCGTTTTGTGAGCTATTATAACACTAAGGTTAAATATCAATAATGTTTAGAATCAGTACAGATATCAACACAAAAATCTCTTCATTAACCATTCCGATACGGACGTCGAATATATTTGACGACCCCAGGTGAATGCCTACAGCCCGCTCTTTCCTTCCGTGACACTGAGCTCCTTTTGCTCTTTTCAACACATTTGTGACAAGGGTGTTTTACATTACAAGCTGATACAGATACGCGTTACGTTCACCTAATTTTATTACAATAAACTGTAATTGCGGAGATAGGTTAAAAAATTTTAGTTGACAACTAAAGCCGACACTCGGCCGTGCGCGTTCATATTACGTGCGTACATTTAGTCGAAAATTTCACTTACTTGAGAAACTTGAGCACAAAATCCAAAATCTGATAACTTTACACGACCATCTGCAGTTAATAGAATAGAATCGGATTTTATATCCCGATGAATGACACCTTGACCATGTAAAAATGCTAAAGCCTGAAACAGAAACAGAATGACACGTTTTTAAATTTAAATTTATATATTTTTTTTAATTCAGGTACATACAAGCACTTTTGAACGGTATTTTAAGATTATAAGTAGTAAGTAACAAACCAACCAGAATCTTGATGGTTGCACTTTTTAACAATTTAACAAATTAATATCAATCAGCAGAGTCAATAAATCAAGTTAAACACATTTCAATCAACTAAAAACTCTTGGATGCGGTAATAAAATTTATCTAACAATTTACGTTAATTTTAAGACCTAACTAAGAAAAGGAAAGTCTAAGAAATGTTGTAAAAATATAATTTTTCTAATTTTGTTTTTATTCAATATCTATGGAGACAGAACTGTATTTTAACGGTGAAACATTTCTGTTTTCTCAAACACTCATCAAACTTTTGAATTACTATGTAGCAGTGTATAAAATTAAACTTTATTTGCAGCAGTTTATCAATTAAAAAAAACATAGCTTAAATCATAAGAATTCCTTTATCTTGAGTTAGATAATGATCATTAGAGATAATTATTTGTTAAATCAAATGAAGATTAGTAAATTAAAAAATATTAATAAACTAAATATTCCATATTAAATAATACTATTATATTTTTTAATATAAAACCTTTTAGAAATCGCTGTATATTCATCAAAGACTTTTTATACAAACATAGTGAATGAAAGAAATACCTTGAGGCACTGTTTACAAACTGTAGCAATCTGCTCTGGATCCATTCCGGAGCAGCGGGTCACTATGTCAGTGAGGGAGCCCCCAGCCATGTACTCCATAACTACCCACAATTCATCTCCCACTAAATATGACGCGTGCATTTCAACTATATTAGCGTGAGGGTAGTCGCGCATTATAACCTGTATATAATAAAATTAAATGCGTTAAAATGACAAAAAAAAAGTACTAAGACCACAAGCACTAAGTGGACCGACGACATAATCAAGATCGCGCAAAGTCGCAGAAGGTCGCCGAATAAACAGCGCAGTAAGCACCTATCGGCACATATGATGATGACATTAAAAGAAATTAAATTACAATTCGTACAGTGTCATCTCATGAAAAAACCTATTATTTATATTCATAAGCAATTTAGTTATTTAACTAAAATAATTTAGCTAGCTATATTGAATTTTATTATAGGTTACAATTATCATTACTTACTAAAAGTAAGCCCGGTCAAGTCTTTAAAACAAAAATACATTCTAAATGTAAATCACTTTAAAGTTAAATCTTAACTAGCCTTTTGATCTAACATTGACTATTTGGTATCATCTTAACCTATATAAAGATAATTATATTTATTCAAGTTAAAAGAAGCCTTTTTACATTTTTTACGTAAGTGACATCCTTCATAAACAGGGTCATACTTTTCCCATGCACATTTTTCTTGTACCTTGAGTCTCCATTTTTAAAACAATAATTACCACTTCATTAAAAAGCAGCTCCCTCCGTTGCTGTTTTCTTAAGTTCATCATTTTAACAGCCACACGTCGTCGGGTTCTGGTGTCAGTGGCGGAACAAACGACGCCCGTGCTTCCTTCGCCGATTTTATTAAAACCAACTAAGGTTGCTTTTGGATCACCTTCACTTACAACTAAACGTAGAGCTGCTCTAAACTAAAAAGCAAATAATATTGTTAACAAACAATGATCTTTAATAAATTCTATAAAATATAATTAACATTAGGTGGTATGGTACAATTATACATTAAGTAATAAAAATTATAATATAATGAAGTAGTGAATGCAAATTCAACAACTTTATATTGATATGTAAAATTTTTAATATTAACTTGGTCACATAATGATACATCTTGAGCAAATTTTATTTTGAATATATTTTAATATAATTTAACTGAAGTTTGTAAATGGTGTGACAAAATGTGAATTATTTGATGTACCTGTTCATGGGTTAAACGCAACTCATGTTTAGATGCAGCAAGGGGCAAATGGGATGGAGCCCCGGGTGGCATGACATGCTGGTGCCGTGTCATAGAATATGTGTCACCTTTAAAAAAAATTTATATAAAACTAAGTAATAAAGATGTCCCTTATTAATTTACTAATACATTTAAAATAAAATACATAAAAAGGCAACTGTTTCACTGTAGAAGTAGTTGAAATTCCAAATTAAAATATTGTTTCTTTGTTAATACCATACCAAACACCATACCAAACAACACCAAAACTGTTATTTAAAAATATACCACAGTATAAGTAGTTATGCACTAATTTTGTTGTTGATAGCAGAATTAAGTTTTGAACTCCTAATTTACTACTAATTTTTTTAGTGTGGTCACCCTAAGATACCCCTTCTTTAAAATACATTATGATTTTAGAAAAGTAGGTATTTCAAATACATCCATATTTCATACAAACCCTTTTTTTACACTAATAGGGAACTGCCAAAACCAATATTTTATAAAGTGAAAAGGGAAGTATGTAACAACATCAAATTGCTAGAATATGCAACTAACACTCCGAAAATATTAAATCATCTTATAGTAAAAATTTATAAAATAATGTATAATAAAGTTATTCAATTTTTCACAAAATTCGATCATGATGAGTCAATAGAATAGGCCATATTATTTAAAATATTTTTTTTTGTTTTTGTATATAAAGCAAAAAATAATGTATATGGGTTACAACATTTTTTTTTCAATATTATACTTCAATAAATATTTCTTGACATTATGTAATGCAAAAGAGAAAAAGATACAATTTTTCATATTGTCTTAAACACTATAGTAAATAAATATAAGAAAAACTTTAAAGAATGAGCAAAATAAAATAATGACTAAAACATTTGTAAGTATAACTTACCGATATTATTTCCATTAAGTCCTTGCATTGTATGAGGAATAGGCTGAATTTGAGGTGGGTGATTATGTTGATACGGCACATTAGCATTCTGAATGTTTTGATATGTTATTGTTGTCTGTTGATTATCATTCGGCTCAGCTATTGGCCTTACCATAGCCTCATGTGTAGGCTGTGGCCATTCTACAGGTGATTCAGGTATGGGTTTTTTTAAAGCATAATTACTTTGCTCTCGTTTTAAACTAGGATACTGCTGCGGAGCAGGAGGCACTGGTGGGGATTCTTCAGGAACAGCTGGTGGTACATTGGCTTGATTGCGTAAATCTCTTCTTATACGTGGGGGACTTGTACTCCTTAAAGAGTTGGATCTAGCCACATTAGAGGTTTTTGGTAAAACAACTCCATTTTGTATAGGCTGGGTAATAATGGTTGAAGGATTGGTAGACGGAGGACGCACCATAGATGCAACAGAAGCCGATCTATGCTCTCCTCTTACTATAGTTTTTAAATCCAAAATCTCAGTTGGTGTGATCTCTGATGGGTCTATCAAAGGAAGAGGTCTATTAGTTGATTTAAATATCTGAAAAAAATGTTTAGTTAAAACTTGATAACTACTACAAAAGACATTTAAAGTCTAATGATCTATATGATGTTATGGAATTCTGCTGAATTCTTAATATTTCTATTAACTTTCATCACTACTGCCAAAATGACAATTTGTTTATAAAAAGTACCAGCAAACAAATCCTAAAAGTGATAGATATGAACATGAGTAGTTTTTTTAGCAATAAAATTATTTGCTAAAAATACCAATTCTGTTACCTATCTTCTGATTATCTAAAATGGTTTTTTGTGAAAAGTAGAGGCGATTTGCCTTTAAATTGTTGTTTCAGGGTGGACTGTTTGATAATCATCATTAGTATCAATAATGTAACAATTAATATTTATTTTACCTTATTCGTTTTTTATATAGGTACACAACCCATAACATTGATTATAGAGATTGTTTACCTGATTACTCCCAACAAGAGAAGCCCACTGCAAAGGAAGTCCTACATATTTTCCTTCCCTTTTATCAAAGCCAGTATGTACTCTATGTTCAAAATTACTTGGTGGTGAAATAAGTGGCTTCTTTTTCTTTTTTGAAAACATTCCGAATGATAATTTTCACCTGCAACTGTCTCTTGAAATATTATTCGTTACTGAATTAATTACTTTTTAACTCACGTACACAGAATGTAACGTAATAACTATTCACCGAGCAAAAGCAAACGATGCACTGACACACACCCAAACACTAAGTGCTAAAATCGCAAATCACATCTTTGTAAAGAAAGCTTGAAATTACTGATTTCACTTAGAACCGAGATTAATTTGTACACAACGTTCACTGTCCATATCAACAAAAAATACGCACAAATCAGTGAACGACAATTCTAACAGCAAATGCAACTATTAGTTCATCATTAGCCCAAGTTTTACTGCTAGCGTACTAAGAGTTACAAATTTATATACGTAACGATAATAGAATTCTTGTTGTTGTGTATTCCAGGAATTTAATTGTACTTCTAACGAATACAATCAGTGGCCTTTGAAGGCAAAGCCTTACAAATTTGTCACTATTATTTTATGGTTATTTATTACATTTAAATACATCTCCACAATTGCACTTGCTCTAATATATGCATTACTTTTAAAGTTACACCCAAAGTACATAGCGAGTACATTTAATCATAGAGTTATGCTTTAAAAGTATTTATATTCAATTACTTAATTCAGTAGTATCTGGTAACATCAGCATCAATGCAGTTATAAATGCTAATATTTTTACTAGCAATAACATATATATAAATAGGTAATAACAAATGTTTTAAGCAAAATTATTCCGGTAATTCTTGGCACAAAATTTTAAAAATACAGTCATATTGTACCTAACATTCTAAAAGAAAAATTAAGTACCTCAAATTATTGTTTAAGAAAGAATCTTCTATTTTTATTGTTTCTTGGTGGAAATAGTAGTAAAAATCAGTTTAAAATTATTAAGTAAATTTATTTAATAAACGCCTATCAAAATTATGTTTTATTTATACCAAATTTGCTGTAACATCTTAATAATTGCTACTTATTTGTTTCTACCATAGACAGCAATATTTATTAAGTAGTTGAAGTGTCAAACATTGCATACAAGTATCAGAATTATTGAATCATATTCATGATTTTATAAACATGAAGGAAAAACGTGAGAAAAAGAAGAAACACCATAAAAAAGATAAAAAGAAGAGAAAAAAACATTCTAAACGTAAAAATGTAATAGGATAATATATTTCATGTATTGTTTTTAACCGGTATCGAAAATTATACAAATAACTTTGCATTCCACATTTTTCTTAGTTTTCAGAATCTTCAAGTGATACGTCACAATCAGATGAATGGGTTGAAAAAGATGAAGTTAAACGATCAAATGATAAAGATCGTGAACAATGGATGACGATGACAGGTATGTTAAAGACATACACAAAAGATGATATTAAAACCATTCGTGAAGACAAAAACAAGAAACATTTAGACTCTTATAATCCTTCAACAAGTACTAGAGAGCTTAATCCTTATTGGAAATGTGGTGGTTCTGGTCTTCCTGAAACATCAAAAAGTCAAGTTAAGACAAGACAATTCATCAAACCTCCTGATGATGTTGATTATTACACTAAATCATATAGTAATACTGAGACAAAATCTGATAGTTTGGAGTTTACTAAGGATGTCAACAAAACGGAAAGCTATGATTCAAACAAATCCTATAATTGGCGAAAAGGAATAAAAAATAGTGATCAAAATGAAGAAATAGCTGAAATAAGAACTAAACAAAATTTAAAAAAGATGGATGGGCTAAATACACAATTGCCCAAGGCAAAGGAAGAAAAGAATATCCTATATCTCAATGATGAAAAGATGAATAAATTAGCTGCCAAAATATTAAAAGCGGAAATTATTGGTGATGTTAAGGTAGTTAATGAGTTAAAAACGAAATTAGAGGCTGCAAGGGAATATAGGAAACAAAACCCTGAACTTTGTAAGGAGGAAAATGATGACAGGGTAATGTTAATAACTGCAAACAGTTCAGGAAATTGTAGACCATTGACAAAAGCAATTTCATCTGATTTTGGAGATCCTAAAAGCAAGGGTGGCAAAAGAAAAGCCGAAACTCATATGTCAAATCAGAGAGTAAAATACTTTGGAAATGATGACAGATATAATTTATCACAAATGGTAAGTAAATTATACAACAGAAAATGTACTCTCGAGTTAAGTAAAAATGAGTATTTGCCTAGTTGTAAAAGTAGGTACACATACATATTGTATGATGTTGCAAATTTACCAATATTGTAATTTATTTATTTTGGGACAAAATTTCATCTATATGCTCAGACAACTTTTTTGGTAACACAATAGAGCTTTAATTTAATAAATACATTATCTTAGAATTGAGTACAAAATAAAATATCTATAATACAAAAAACAATCAGTTCAGTTTTAAAAACTGGAAAAGATAGATGCATTCAAGAAAATTCTGTAAATTTTCAAAAAAAATATGATTTCTTTTTAATTTTAGTGTTTAATGTTTATTGAACATTAATGAATATGTGAAGATATTGTACAGGAAATTTTCTGACAAAGACTAACAGGCCTCAAGATATCAGCCATTGGCTGTATTGGCCACCCCTCTTGTGCATTACATTATCTCTCTTCATTCAGTATCATAATGAATTTCTGCTTCCTGTAGTTATATCTTTCACAATATTAATTTCACATACTATAAACAATTGAGACAATCTGATTTAACTTAAAATAGTTTAGTAATTAATATAAGATGCAAACATAATTTACATTTTTGCTATTTTGTTTTAATCTAAATTCAAGACATTGTATGTCTTTACAAAATTATGTTAAAGTAAGGTAAAAAATACTATTGTCTCCTTTATGAAATAACAGTGAAGAAAGTCCTTAGCTATATTCTGCTTTTAGTTAAATATATTATTTTTAAATATAATGTATGTATTGCAGTTTGAACAAGAAAAGTATGGTACAAACTTTGATCAAGATGCAGAATTAGCTGTAATTGCAGCAAAACATAGAAATCCAAATGATGATCTTGAAGACATTTTTGTTGATGAAATATCAAAGAATAAAAATGTTGCAAAGGATAATGAAAGAGAAAAGCAACATGCAATCAATCAAAACATAAAGTTGGAAAAATCATTAGATGGATGTGAATACTGCATTGATTCTAAAAACATGTTGAAACATCTAATAGTAAGCTATGGAAGTAAAGTCTATATGGCATTACCAGCTAAAAAATCCCTTGTTAAAGGACAATGTATTATTTCAACCCTGCAGCATTCTCCATGTGTTACTTCTGTAGATGAAGATATTTGGGAAGAAATATTGGTAAGCTTAAAAAATAAAATGATAGTTTTCTAAAAAATTTTTTTATTAAATATACATAACAACTTCAAGATAGCCTGCATTACCTCACATGCCATTAAATTAAATTGACAAAAGTTGAAGTTTTAATGATATAAAGTAAATAATAATGAAGGTATGAAATATTTTTATACCCTGAAAAAAATTAAAAAAAAAATCCAGTCTATTGTAAATACTACATTAATATGTTAAGGAAATTGAAGAGTTTCAACAGTGGTACATAGTGATGACATATATTTTGCATAATTAGAAATGTGATAGTATAATGCATATGATATTTAATAGTTCTATTTATAAAATTAATTATATTAACATAAATAATCACAATTTTTAAAAACATGGATGTTTTGATTTGTATAATTGTATTTTCTTTATTGGTTTACTATTGTTATAATTGATAATAATAGTATTCTATTTTAAGCTTCTATAAAATATAATCTTTAACTTTCAGAATTATCGTAAAGCTATTACTCAATTTTTTAATTTACAAAACAAAGATGTTGTGTTTTTTGAAACTGCAACAAAGCTTCACAAATATCCACATATGGTAATTAACTGCATACCCTTACCAAGAGATGTTGGAGACATGGCTTCAATTTACTTTAAGAAGGCTTTACTTGAATGTGAAGCAGAATGGTCCATGAATAAAAAAGTTATAGACTTAAAGGGTAAAAATGTTAGAAAAGGTGTTCCTAAAGGATTACCATACTTTTGGATAGATTTTGGTATGGATCCTGGTTTCGCACATGTTATAGAAGACCAACAATTGTTTCCAAAAACATTTGCAGAGGTGAGTTATTAATTTAAATTAGTAACTTATTAAAATAATAATAATAATACCACAAAAGATGGTCCCATTTAATACTGCAACCAATATTTTATTTCAATACAGAACTCTTGCATAGTATACACGCCACAATCCATGTCCATCTTTGCATAATTGTTGGTTAAACATGTCTATCCTATTTAATTAGCAAAATATGCATTCTTCATTATCTATTTATTTCCATTATCATTTGAGTGTAAAAGGGTATTATTTAAGTTTACATAAACAAAGAATAATTTGAAACTTGCACTCCTTTTTAAGTTCTCATTATATGCCATTTTTTGCAGGAAATTATTGGCGGAATATTGGATTTAAATCACAGCTTGTGGAAAAATCCACAAAAAGAATATGGAGATGTACAGAGGAAAAAAGTTTTAGAATTTATTCAAGACTGGAAACCTTTTGAATCATCAATGAAGAATGCAGTCTAGATATTTTTTTTTTAATGATTGTGTAAGGTTGTTGAATCTTAAATACATTATATGTACAATATTTATTTTTTTAATCATAATCCTTTGTCTTCTTTTAACATTTCTTCTATTAATCTTTGTCTTTCTGCAGCCTGACGCATTTTTCTTAAGACAATAGATTCATAATCTCTCTCTGAGACCAATGAAGAAGTAGAGGCATTCTTCTTTGTTGTTAATACAGGTTTATTATTCAACCATTTTAAAGAAAGTGGATTTTCTGGAAGCCCTGAAATCAAAAGTAAAATCTTGTTTAAGTACACTCACCAATGTTTTAAGTGCACATTTGAAAATGAGATATTTCCAAAATTACAACACATTGTGAAACTACATTTTGTATGCTATAGTTGGTACAGCAACAAACAATTGGGTATAAACAGAATGTTTAGCACTTAGTGCAATTTAATCAAGTTTAGGATTCATAAAAATGAATTATACACAAATATAGATTGGGAAGTGCCTCTGAATCTTTCAGTCATTGATACTTGGAATAATTTCTTAAATGCAAATTATTAAAAAAACAATTTGAATATGATGTTACATCTATAAATCTGTGGAATGGAAAGTATTTTTTTTTGATAATATCATTTGAAGTTTAATTTAGTAAAAGAATTGTTTACAGTACCCGGTGATTAATATTGCACATTGACCTTTGGAAAGAGACTATCGGCTAATTTCAGCTTTGTGGAACATTATCTCTGTTGCACAAAATACAACAACTGACAAAATGTCACATAATGTGGGACAGAGGTAGTGCTCTATAAAGCCGAAAATAGCCAATTGTCACTTTCCAAAGGTCGATATACAATATTGATCGCCGGATACTGTACAATATACACTCTATAATTTACTTCAATTGGTCAAGCCACTAAAAAAATATAATGTACATTCAAATAAGTTTTGTATAGTTTGCCCTATTAGAGGCATATGCAATGCTGGCTACAATTACGCTGGTTTAACTATTCATTAATAATGTAATACATCAGAATTATAATATTAAAAGAAGGCTAAATATTAAATTAATATTATATTAATAATTAAAAAGATAATTTAAGGGAATAATGCATTTTGCACATTCATTACAATTATAGAAAAAGAAACAATTTAATTTACAATAAATTATTGGTTAATAGTTAAAGTTGAAATATGTAGAGTATAGTAATAGAAATAAAATACATAATAAGGCTCAACAGGCTTTTCCATAGGCAAATGAAAAAAACCAACAAAGCTCAGCAGATTGCCAAGTTGAAGTGACAGAGGGCAGGCTACTTAGTGCACAAAACAGATGGCCAATTGGACCTCAAAGTTCTGAATTAGAGACTATGGACTGGCAAGGGCAGTTCTACCAAAAAGGTAAACATGTTACCTTGTAAAGGCCTGCAGAAGATGTTGGATACAGGCCGCTTCAAACGGTCCTATGGGAAATCTATGGAATAGGCCTATGTCCAGTAGAGAACATCTTAAGTATGAGTTAATGATGATGAAAATTTAAATTAAAAAAATTCAAATGGTGATTTATTCACCACAGAAAATAAATGTCTAGTTTGTAAGTAATACCTAAACTATTAGTTGTAACATACCTATATCTTACCTTTTTCAAACTCCACTGCCATTTCAGATGCTTCTTTGCTTGAAAACTCTACTAAAGCACTTCCCTTCTTTTTAGGAGAAAAAATTAAAACTGATATTTCACCATATTTCTTCAGGAATCTTCTTAGGGTTGACTCGTCATAACCTCCATTATTTGGATCATTTTTATCTGCTTTCCATTTAATTTTAATTCTATTCAAGCTTGAATCCCATACATGTTCATTAAATTTAGATCTATTTTTTTGGATTTCCTCCTTAATCCTCTGTTGTTCTTCCTGAAGTAAGCGACTACCTTCCTTTTGTAATCTTTGAATTTCAGCTGCAAGTTTTTGTTCATCTGTGAGATTTGAATATTGACTTTGGGTAGCTTCTCGCTCTCGCCTTTCAAGATCTTCTTTTAATTTTTGACGCTTACTATCAAGTTCTTTATGTCTTAACTTAGCAGCCGCTTTAGCTCTCAAAACTTTGTCGTACGCGGATCTAGCTGATACATCCGTCAATATCTCTAAAGCTCTAGACAGTTCGTGAAACGTTTCTGCTGCTTTAGGGTCATCAGGGTTTTTATCTGGGTGACACTGTAGAGCCTTTTTACGATAAGCTTTTTTGATCTGAAATTACAAAAGATAATTATTAATATTAAAGTCACACTACAACAATTAAAATGTACAATTACTTATTTCATACCTCCGATTCAGTAGCGGATATTTCAATTTCAAGTATAGCGTATAAATCAACGTCTTCTATGTTTTTTTTAGACATTTTATTTCTAAATGAGTTTTACTTGAAGTGTTAAAATAAGTTTATTTATTTATTAAAACTCCTAGATGCCAAGGTGATTTTGAACATAAGTTGACTTATTTAGTCATTCAATCATAACAGAAGATATAGGTTAAAAAATTGTAAACATTAGGATTTCAGAAAAAAAAAACTTCTCGATCATCGAAATTTTCAAAACTTGATTTGTATATATTTTTAGATATATATATATATATACAGAAGTTTAAATACATAGTCAAAAATTTATATAATAACAATATTGATTAAAATAAATATAAATTTTTAGTAAATGTTTATGAAGTGAATCCTTATGAATTTTTAAATTTTTTTCCTTATCGTAAATTTTGATGACTTTCTTGCACTCAGTTAACGTGAAATTAATACTATAACACATTTATTTAAATAGAAAAAACTAACGCATTGTGTAATTGAAATTTAATAACTTTTCTGTACGAATTGTAAACCTTTGCCACTTCTCATCACATGAATGAAAAAAAATGATATAACCTTATTATTTTACTCTTCCAAATATTTTTAATTAAAACAGAGTAAATAAATATACCGTGATAGTGATATTAATAAGACACTATGTTGCGACGATTTTTAAGTATGCATATATCTCTTAAATAATTTTGATAAGAAATTAAGAATAAGTTTGTGGTAACAAATATTATCATTATTTAATTTGTCTTCATTTCAGACAATTCTGCAAAAAGCGGTGGTTTATTAATACGGTGCAATTCAAGCTTACCCCAGGCAGTTATACAAAAATCTACAGATATATCAGAAGGTATGTCAATTTATTTTGACAAACTAAATTATTTTAAAACCGAAGGAATTTTTAAATAAATTTATATCTTTTATTCTGTTTTTCCCTGTGCCAAAAAAGGTTTGTTTTTGTAATAACCAAGAAATAGATATATTTTATGCTTATCATTTTTAGTTACATAGTATTTTGACTTACCAAAGTTTCTAAACAACTGTTGTATAAAAATTAAGGTCATGATAATTTTTTTGTGTTGGGTAGTACAAATTAATATTTACATGTTATTAAACTACAATAATTTTGCCAATACATTAGTTAGGCTAGTATGTTACACAAATGGATCTCTTCTTAAAAAAATCTTTAATAATGTGTGTAAATGTGTACATGGTTCTAAACAAGATCTGTAAACTGGGAAACTTTGGAATTAGCATTAATATAAATTATAGATATATACATTACAATGGTTGTTCTTTCAGTTGAAGAATATGTTATATTTATAACATTGAAGATATCACCAAACTTTCAAAAAGTATCTAGATAGCTATTAAAAAGCTAAAATGCCTAGTATGGTTTCAAAAGTTATGAATATGCATAAATACAAACTATTAGTGTATGTAGTAAATTATCTTTTTTGATTCATATTATGAAATAATTGTGACTCTGATACTGTTATAACTCTCTCATTAAGTCAATATTTTATTATTAGTTGCTACAATAATTTAATGTGATTAATCTCTTACTCCAACCAGAGCTTGAAACTAATCTAGTTGCAGAGAGGTATTAGACAGGGAGATGATTAGCTCTCCGAAACTTCTCCATTGCACTGGAAAATATCTTCAAGCTCATGGACTGGAGCAGGCTCGGCATCAATGTAAATGGCGAGTACATCACCTGCCTTCGGTTTATAGATTATATAGTCATAATGGCTGAGAACATAGAGAACCTGGGTACAATACTCGATGATCTTAGTAGAGACTCTGGAAAAGAGGGCCTTAAACATGGGCAAGACAGAGTATAGAAAGTAATGTCTAATGACCATGGTGTGCCTACTTGCTGTATCTGGGACCCGACCAGCTTCGAGAAAGAGACCACTCTCCGAATCCAACTCTGATGGGCAATGACCAGAAAGCACTGACCTTTTCTCGACCAAAATACGGTAATGTTTGAAGATGAAAGTCTTTGTGCAATGTGTGTTGCCTGTGATGATATATAGTTCAAGGAGTTGGTCACTTACGACTGGCCTCATAAGAAGGCTCAAGGTCACACAGAGCAATAGAGAGTGCTATGTATGAATAATGATATGAATCCGAAATAAAGAGACCCGCAGAGGAACTAAAATTACCGACGCTGCTCGAACAATTTTTAGTCTGAAGTAGCCGATAGCGGGGCATATCGCTCATGCAACCGATAGCCGTTGGGCTAAAGGTTCTCGAGTGGCTGATGACGAATCGGTAGAACGCGGCGTGGGTGGGCCTCCCACTAGGTGAAATGCTAGCAGCGTTGGACGGTTCATGGTGGCAATCTTTGATGGAGGCCTATGCCTTGCAGTGGTCGTCATTATTAATTTGATGATATCGATTTTTCTAGCCAAAATATGATATTTTGAGCACCCTTGAATTGAAGTGCCTATTTGGTTACAGAACTGTTTCCACCTATTCCTAAATTTGTTGATTATACTGTCCCTCAAGTTCCCAACTATTAGGTTGTACCAAAGGGGACAGTATACCTGCCCAAGGGCATAAGCCTTTTTTCGGTGGGTGTTGCCTTCACCATCTCTGACAGCAGTACTCTTCAAAATAAGTGCCCTGTACGCAAATGAACTTCCTGACTGCCCAAGCAGGTGACGAAGTTGTAAGGTTCACACTCGCACATCTCAATCTACCCAAGCGTCAGCAAGAACATACCAATGATTTAATCCTTGCTAGTGACGCCAAATAAGCTGGCTCCCATATTATGGATCTAGTACCAGGGTTGTTTGGTAGTACTTCTCAATTTCTAATACATGATCTAGCCTACTAAACTACACCCGGCTGAGGTGGTTATTATCTATCATATACCTTTTGCTGGGTAGGCAAGTACCCGAGTTGCAGTTAACTACCGGTTGCCAGCCAGCAAGTAACCTCTTGCGGTGGCTCTTAACACTACGATTACCCACCATGCGGCCCGTTTGCAAAACCAATTAAGTCGAATACTCGCGCGACATCGAATGCCCATTCAGACACCAAACCAGACAAACGAACATGTTCGATGTCACATGGTCACTACAAAGCCGACACCAATGACCAGTATTTACCAGGCGGTCTACTAGTCCCCTTATAACTCTAGTCGAAACACACGGAAACGTGGTTCCTGTTGCGACCCGACTGAAGCCAAGTGTCTTTTCAGCCAGAGCCTATTTAGTGAGTCGAGATAGAGCTTTTCTTTTTAGGTTTTGTATCCTGTCACATTACCACATGTCCATTAAAAGGAGCAATGTAAAAGTTTGATGGTCTTTCAGAGGCTTTGCAGCAATCTGCTTCCTCGAATTATTTTGCTTTTAAATGGAATTAATGTTGTAGTTTTAAATAGACAGTAATTATTATTTCTTTTATTTATCCACACAAAGAGAACTCACGCCAAAACTATTCTCTAATCATTTGTTTATCGTGATAAATGAATTTGATCTATATAAAATTTGTAACTATTTATTATTTAAAATTTGTGAATTAAACATGTATTGTTTAATTTCCAAATTTTTGATTAACATTATTAATGTTATATATACTTTAAATTACAGAAAATCTGCCGAAAAGGAATAACCCACTGGATCATCCTGACTATTTTCAAGTGCATAATCTTTTCACTGTAAAAGATTTATTTGATGCAAGAGTACATTTTGGACATAAGGAGGGATCATTGAATGAATTTATGACACCATATCTTTACGGTTCTAGACAGGGACATCTTATTTTTGACCTGGACATAACAGCTGATCATTTGCGAAAAGCATTAAATTTTACAGCACACATTGCATACAGAGGAGGAATTATTTGTTTCTTTAATAGAAATGCCTTAAATTCACACTTGGTGGAAAAAACTGCACAAGAATGTGGTGAATATGCTCATACGAGATTCTGGCGTGGTGGTATTTTTACCAATGCCAATCACCAATTTGGCGCTATAACTAGGTTACCAGATTTATGTATATTTTTAAATACTCAAAATAATATTCTTAATCAACACACAGCCGTTAGAGACAGTGCAAAGATGTTAATACCTACAATTGGAATTGTTGATAGTAACTGTAATCCAAACTTAATTACATATCCAGTCCCCGGTAATGATGATACACCTTGTGCCATTGAATTGTATTGCAAGTTATTCAAAGCCGCTATTCTCAGAGGTAAAGAACAAAGGATGAAGTTGTTACAAGAAAGTGAATAATGTAATAATTAGTATATAAATATTAAAACTTTAAAAGCGTAGTTGTAATCTTTATTTAATATCAACATTGTAATTTATAACAATAATGTTTTTTATTTAACATAGTCCAATATACAGTTCTTAATTAAGGAATGTTTTTAAACGTGGAACAATAATGATTATTGTAATAAAGCCAAAATTTAAATAAAAGCACTACTGCAAGTTTGTAATATTGATAACAATTACATTGATCATATTTTGTTCCATAAAATATAAAATTACTATACATTGTTACATATAACAGATATCATTTATTTGCTATATATATATATATACATTTACAGTATTATTAACCCAGGAGAACTTTACGCATCATATGAGTGTTAGTGTTGTTATCTACTTCACGACTCTCCCAGCTTCCTGTGATACATTTTGAGCTGCACAAGTACTGAAGTAAGGGTATGCGATATTTTCCACAGAAGTCGACAAACTTTATATGCTCCACTCGGTTATCAAAGAAGACACCTGCAACAGTTTATTTTTTAAATGATAATATTAACATAATTTTTTTTTTTTTGAAATAAAGCAAAAAGAAAATATTAGGTATAACCAGACAAAAAAATTTCGAAAGTAAATTTATCTGAAATATTCATTGGCTATTAATTACGAGGACTGTTTATAATAATTAATATATAATAGCTATTAAAAAGTATTTATTTTATACTACTGAAACACAAGTAGGTGTTGTTGTCATTCGCTTATTTGATTTCCGGAAATTTTATTTTATTAAAACCAAGGAGAAAAGAGAGGCCGTCTTAGATTAATATGTATTGCCCGTTCCGTGAACGTTTGACATTACGCCAACATTTGTTCAAAGAAAATATATTGACTTTAAGGAAAAATGAATTAATTGTTGTTTTTATTTGAATTTATATGAAATTTTGCTAAGGCCTTCTCCGGTCCTCTTAAACTACACGTCTTATTTTTGGGAACGAAACCGTAAAAAAAGATATTTTATTATTATATCTTATAAAGTGTCATATTTTTCTCTATTAAAATTTAGATAGAAAACATAACGTAAAAGTATTGTGCCCTACTTAAGCGACGCGTTATTTATCATCGCTGCTATTTGATATATTATTATTAGTACATCATTAAATTAATATAAAGATGTCAGCAAAGTAATTACGACCAATTATATTGTAGCGAAAATACTTTTTCTTACAAAAATCAACAGTAATTAGCAGCTGTTGTTTTCTTACGATTCGTTTTTTGTAAAATATGAAAGTACATCTACATTATTTAAATAAAAATACAACAAACATCATACAATCATTGTTATCCGAGTGAGTCGCTTTCTCAGATCCTTATGAATAGCTCAATCCATAACGACAAATTTAGAAAAAAACATTGAGCATTAATTTTATACACAAAAACTGAGGTCTCAGTGTTGTTAATTGGGTACAAGAGGTTATCACACAATTCGTCTGCTTGTTTAAATGAGTATTTTTTGCAGAGTTGTACTATAGTCGTTAGCCTTGTTTGAAGATAATATTTAACTGACATGATCAATTCTCGTAAATAAGTCTGATAGTACGCTAGATAAGAGTAAAGTAACGCGAATGGTAAACTATGGTCCTAGAGCCTTTATCAACATCAATATCATTACTGCCGTCAAACGTCCACTTCTGGACATAGGTCTCCACATATATGATGCAGCCTGCTTTGTCGGACGACCTTAACAAGGTCAAAAGTCCTCGTTGTAGGCATTTATTCTGCCATAACACAAAATATATTAAAATATGTAAACACCTTGACGTATTTAGGGGATAAAATTCAAATTATCGCTATTATGAAAGATTAAATAAATTTTTAGTGCGTAGCGTTCACGCTCCGTTCTGCTTTCCACTACGCCCACAGTAATTTTTTGTTAAATCAGTCTTAGGCGTTCGAATTAAAATAATTTAAAAAAAGTATTGTGGTCGTAGTGGCAAGCAATACGAAGCGTGAACGCTACAAGTGATTTATTTTCGTGGCCAAACTATAATGCGAAAATATTACAGTTTTTGTTTAAGCTCTTTAAAACTCTTTAGAGCTGAAAGCAAAAGAAAATAATAAATTTTGTTTGCTGTACTGCGTAGAAATTTAAATAATTCAAAACTGTTTACGCCTTCTGACATGCAGGGTCTGATTATGTACCTCCAGTGATTTTATGACGAATATAAAACTTCTTAGAATTCTCTTTAGAAACATTTCGTATAAATAAAATTTAATCAACCACGCTTTCATGTAAATCTCATAAAACATTATCAAAGTTAGGTTAATGACAGTTTACATGATGCAAAAACAATCTAAAAATATATTGAATATTCATAATATAGTTTAAACTGAAACTTAGAATTGATCGTAGAGATAGATAACGCAAGAGTGGTCTTTGACCGAATGTCAATCATGTCGCATATAGATAAGTACGAAACAAAGAGAAGTTATACCGTCAGCCGTGAATAATTGAATTAGATTAGTAAACATACGTGACGATTTGCCTCTCGTTCGGGACACGACCTAATTATTCTAACATATTTTTAAAAAGAGGATTTTATCTCTTAATTTTTTAACATTTTCAACAGGTTACGACATTGGTTTAGTTTAGTATTTGTTTACGTTGTCTGAGTATATAAGGTGGTCGTTATAGGTGTAAAAAATTTTAATGTATTTGACAGCAAAAAGCTTTAAAACTTTTACATTTCCAATCATCCCTGTTCATACAGTGAGTACTCTGAAATATTCATTAATTTATTTTGTTCTTTCGGAATGCGACAGATCAATAACTTCTGATACAAATTCTGCAATGATATTTTATTATGTATTAATCCGAATTTTTAAATTGGTTTTTCTTACTTTATTATCATCACGTTATTTGATTTTTCAATAACTATTGAAATTGAGTAGAGTCATTATACATTAATTGTCAGCAAATGAGCTATATTCGTACATTCATCTCTTTAAATTTCTACACATATAACCTGTATGTGACGATGGGTGTGCTTTAACATATCTAGGGTGTGTTCACTCGAACAGCGTGTTGAGATATTCTTTCTTTGTTGGGTTTCTTACGGGACGTAAATTATAGTAATTATAATTTCACCATCAATCAGATGCAATTAATGTAATAATAATAATGTGTAATAAATAATTTTATTTGACGGCGTTTGACCTTGTTTTGTTTGCTTATTTAACACTGCCTTTATTGTTTGTTAGCTGACATATAAAGTTTTACTGGATTTGAAGTGGCAAAGAGCCGAAGGTGCTAAGCTTGAGGTTTCCGTCTGGAACGTCGCTTCGTACTTATTGCTTTAGTTCGTTCAGAAAATCGGCCACCGTCGAGCTCTTACGTTATTTAGACGGCAACCACATGAAGAGATTGGATAGGATAGTTGTCGAGAGGGGACGCCGCCTTTATCTATCACTTGATAGCTATTGTTTACTTTTTTAAGAAATATAAATTATTATTGTTCGTAAACATCTGCAAGTATAGAATAATTGCATTTGCATTGAAAATCTTGAACATTGGAATATGCTCTCTTTTGGAAAAGCAAGAATAAATCCGGAATATAGCCGACGACTTCATAGTACACATATTTTTTGTACGTTATTAATAATTTACAGATGTTATAATATATTTAACTTTATATCATAAATATGGTATAAGTGACAGCGATAAATTCAATGTACATAATTTTACGGGCCTACATATTATGGTTTAGTCAACAAATTACGTGAACAGGGATATCATTTTTATTATCAAAACGAATAATATTTGGCTATTAGAATTTCTGCCTATCCAAAACCCTCGGTATACGTGGTGCTCGACAGAGAGGAGCCGACATGAAAGAGAAAGCCTGTTCTGTACTATGTGAAGGAACTGTGAAAGGTACACAGTATATAAAATCAATATTCAACGGCACTTTTGTAAGAAAATGAAACGAGATAGATGATTGAAGTGGGCGTCAACATTTGTAATGCAATATAGAGATGTGTTTATACATGGCTATTATTTGGGAATTTTTAAAAGGTATTGTTAAAGTAAAAATTAAATTATTTTAAGTCAACTACGTAAACACAAACAAACCATAAACTCCAGTCCAGTCATGTGCATAATTTTTTATTGGAATTAGGTATAAACACGTTTATGCTAATTAAATGTATAAGCTATAGGTAAACATAAAAATAATAAAACTATAATACATAAATAATAAAAGCAATAAATACAGTAAATAACAGGAGCTATATAATATCATGCAGCTTTTTTCTGAATAACGTAGTCGGGTCATGAGAAATATCCAGGTTATGTTATCTGTGCAAACTCCTATATATGGAAGTCTCGCCAGGTTTCAGGTTCAAATAATTAAAATGAATGAAATATATAAATGAATTGAAATGAAAGGTAATTAATTGGCTATTAAAAAGTTTTACTAGAAAAAAAAAACGTTTACGTACCTTTGCATTTAGGATTAACACAACGTTCTGCAGCTTTCAAATATTTAATCAATGTTAATGGCACTTCTCCTACTCTTATTGGTATTTCGTAAAGTTTTATATTTCGTCCTGCAAGCTCCAGTAGCGATGGCGGTTGTAAAGTCATATCTTTGACAAATCGGACGACCAAAGGGTTTTCTCGTAGACTCAACTGGAATGTAATGTTGCATTGTTGTAGTTAATATTTGAAATTGTGAAATAAAAGATTAAATGGGATTATACAATGTGAGATATGTATGAAATAAAGGTGTAACACCTTTAACAAAGACGTAATATTTACCAACCTTTACTATTCTACTTGTATTGAAGCATTTTAATTAACTTATTAATTCATTACACTTTTAATAGGTTTAGCTAATTAGGCAAGACACACTGAGTAAGCTATCTAAGTAGACAAAAGTAATTTCAGTATTTCGTATGTAGCAATTCTGTACCATAATAAACGACAGTGAATAGTGTTTCAAATTTACTGTGTCAATTATTCGAAACACAAGCGTCACTTACTTTTAATTAAAGTATAAACAAAAGCTAGAGAACATCGTCATCGTTTCAATCATAGGACTGGATATCTACTGCTCGACAAAGAGCTCTCTCACAGATTTCCATAAGACCAATTCAAAGCGGCCTTAATAAGAACATCTGTACAAATTGTGGGCGGACGCCCTTTACTGCGCTCGCCGGTTTGTAGTATCCACTTCAGAACCTAAGGGCTCCGTAGCCATCGGTTCTAATATGTTATATAAAATATATATAATGTCTTTGTTTTTTTTTTACTTAATGTTTGCCCGTTGGCAGTGGACTTGGGGCAGAAATAATGTGGCAGAGCGTTGAAAGCACTGAGCCTAAACTTATTCACTTATTTAAGGGAGATCTTCAAGCTCTTAGAGCGGAGGTTCCATAGAGTGACTATGCATAATGACTTCCGAAAGAAGACGTCGGAAATGGATGTAACTTAAAATTCATTTATAGGTCTGGTTCGAGGGTGACCGTAAAATCTGGCAATACAGTAGAATGTACCCCCCAGGGCTCCTAAGGAAGCCCTAAAGCTTTGCTACCTATAATGGAGGTACTGTACTGTAACTGAAAGTACCACTAGGGTAGCAGTGGAGTCCAGTCCAAAGAAAAAGGTATCTGATAGAGCGGAACCTCGGTTAGATATAGAGCTAAATTGTTCTTGAAGTTTTACGTAAGCATGTTAGTCATCGACATCATGAAAGCCGACAGACGCACTGCAAGGTATAAACCTCCACCAAAAATCGCGACTACTTCGATTACTTCGACTTCTCGCGGCCATCACTATATCGTCGGTCTACTTAGTGCTACTCCAGAAGCTTGAACTTCAGTATTTAACTAAAATATTCGTTAAAAAAAAAGAATTCGTACCTCGGTTAAACATTTTAGTTTAATTATTTGAGGCGGTAGAGTTTTAATTTTATTTTTATGTATTAATAAGGAACGAAGCTGTTTTAGATTTGCAATACTCGCAGGCAGCTGCTCGATGAAGTTATCGCTCAACACTAACGCTTGAAGGGACGTCAGCGCGCCAACTGACTCGGGCACCTCAACTATCTGATTGCCTCCAATTGAAAGTATTTGTAGACTGCGGAAGAGATATATTTTTGTTAATAAATACATCTTGCGTAACTAATAAAACTTAATAATAACATCATTATGCAAAGTATAAAAAAAATAAAAATACATATAAATCAAGAAGAGTTTTCTTTACGTTTCTTAATGATATATGAAGAAATATTGATCGAAAGTTTCTATTTAATGACTTGAATTGAAAAGATAGGAATAAATGTATTAATGAATACTTCAAAACATATTCTAGAGGATGTTAATAGTTACTCATATTGAAGCATAGATGATATATCAATATTTTAAAAACAAAGGGCTAAAAGCCACGTTATTAAACCAAGAATAGCGTAATAAAACAAAGGACATAGGTTATAAATAATGTTTAACAAACGTCCATATTATCTAAAGAACACGTGCTCCATTGTGTTATTGTACTTGGCAAGTAAACACGAAAATGCCTCGTTTTTAGATATAAATAAACGTACTTCCATAAAAACTTTTCGGTTATCATTTCACAAAATTATTTTTTAATTTATTTCCAACAATCCGTTAAGTGTCAAGTTAAAACGTAGTTATAAATCCGAAAGTTAATTACATATCATTTCGCTAATTGATTAACTGATAATGTTGTACTTAATAATTTTTTTTTTATTTATTTAACATGGTTAAGAAAATAACACAACAAAACTTAGGATTATATTGTATTTATGCTATCAGAGTTAATATTGAATAAAAAATAAATAATATTATTTAAAATTAAGTTATAAAGTAGGTATTTAATAACAATAAGTACTAACAACTAGTATAAGAAAAAGACAACTCACTGTCACTGTTGCTCATTAAAATACGTTAATATATCAAACTTTAAGTTTTAAACATGCGTCATAAAAATTCTTATAATTAATTTTTAGAGTGAGCCACTAATTCCCTATCACGCGATTATTTGGCTTGTTATTGACGTTCATAGGATATTCTGTTTGATACACCAAACTCCACTTTGATCGTGCTAGTTTAAAACCTCGTACTCTCTTTTTAAAAAAGCTTTTGGATAAAGGAACAGTATTGGTCAAGCTGTTAAAGATTTATTATAATTTGCGGACTCGGTCCCTGAGAAGCCTAGAGTTTTTGCCAGTTTGTTTAAAATAAGAATTGCACACATATTGACAAAAGAAAAATCAACCACAATTCCGTAAAATATAATCTGCGAAGTCGCACAGATCCTTGTTTCTTATCTACGAAAGAAATCTTGAGTTTTAACAGGCAACTCATAGTTTTGGACGGCTATTAAAATTGAACTAGAGCTTTAAATGACGTAGATACATATATAATATGATATTAAGAATTGATGTGGACCTAATTACATTATATAAATAAAAAATATGAAGTTATTTTATCCGGTACCTCAAAAGAGACTTTGATAAACTTAATTGGTATATTGACACTCTTCAGTCGATTAGTCGTTTTGTGTATATTAATTTTACATAATATTATTGTTTAAGATTTGTGGGTTGGCCATTTGTATTATACGCTGCTGATACGTGAAACACTATAATAATTTAATAATACTTATAATTTATTAATTAATTTTCTTAATTTTTTCAAATAATATTTAAATTTCTAGCTTTGAGTCTTTATAATGTGAATATTTATTTTAATTCTTTTAATGTATCTTAATACAATTTAACGTTTTGTTAATTATAACTACGTTTTTACAGCCATTAAATGTTTTTATTGTTTTTCAAATGTTCATGTTTGCAAAATTAACTTGTAGCTTAATAAATTCATAAAATTAGAAAAAAAGCTTTAGCCAATTAGGTACCTTTATTCATATTTTAAAGCAATTTTTAAAACATGATTAGAATAATACCTTACTTCTATTCACAATACTAAATAAATTAATCTTTATGATATAAATCTAAATAATTATTTAGCAAAAAAATAGCAAAACGATCAAATGAAAAACCTTTGGTCAAACTAATTCAGTACATTCAACATTATTCATTAATTTGTTATGATACGCAATCGACAAATTTAAACATATGTAAAAAAGTAAAGTATTTGTAAATATATATTTAAGTAAATAATATAAGTCAACATTTGACTAATAATTGTACTTGGTCATTACGTCTTATCGTGGTAGATGAATATAACTTTATTCGCGCTATTATATTGTATATTTTTTGTATTTTTGATACGCATATAATATAATAATAATAAAATCATGCTTACCAACCTATTTAATTTCCATATATCCTTTGGTATATTGACTATGTTGTTACCACCTAAATATAGGTACTTAAGCGAGTTTAAATCTAAAACTTGTTCCGGAAAGAAATTCAGTTGATTTCCACTAAAATTTAGCTCTCTCAGTGTGTTCCTCGTGGAAAAGAAACTCTTAGGCAGCGACTCGTTAGTGAGCTGGTTATGCTTGGCGATAAGAGAAGTCAGCGGACAATTCTTGAGTAGATCTGGAAGTATCGCTAATCTATTGTTGCTGACGTCCAGTATCTTCAAATTGCAGAACTTGTTAATAGATTCAGGCAGCGCTTTAATTCTGTTGCTGTAGAGAAGAATAATCTCGTAATTTTCCGCACAATCTTTCTCGTCGATAATACATTTCAATTCGGTTGATATTGTCATTGAGTCGAGCAATCTGCTTGATAAATCAAGAGTTTTCTGCTCCCTGCTGTCGCTGTCGCAGCTATCTGATGTGTAGCACTCCATTGTATTGTTGGTGTGTAGTCGTGTACCCCTCGGAACGATTCATCAAGCCTAAATATGACTTTAATTTACATTATTTGTTAATAGAACAGCCACGAAAGAGCCTGCTGCCTCGATCGCGGCTCACGCGCAACTGTACTCTTCCTCCCGCACCGCAGCGAGCACTGACTGATGACGACATTATATTATAGGTCTCTACAGCGTACACGACCGATAAAGATAAAAGAAAACCGACCATCTTATGAATATTTATATATTAATGTACTAATACGTTAAGTCATTTTTTATTATTAAGGGAAATTGTTTTTAAGTGAAGTAAGCCTGTGTCCAGCTGTGGACGTTCTAAGGCTGAAATTATATGATGAAAAATTGTGTAAAATAACTAATTCACCTGAAGCAAACGAAAGAGTCAAGATTGATCGTAAAATTGATTTAATTCATAATTATATGTAAGAAGCTTAAACTTTCTTTTTACGAATTACTTAAATAAATCGGCTTAAATTTTCTTATAACTAGTAATAGTAAATATTTGATATGGTGCCATCACAAAAACCATGGCGATATTGTCATTTGTTTATCTCCTACATACATCAGTGCGTGCATGTGTAAAACAAAAAGATATTGTATTAAACGTATATACATGTGACAGGACATTATTTTTATCAACGATCGGTGTCGAAATGAATGACTTGCAAAATAATAGGAACATATAAATCTGTCTGTTACCATCTTTATAATCTATATATCTAATAAACATATTCAATAATATGAGGAAGCAAAGGCTCGTAGAGTTTTAATATATTTTTGTATAATATCCCAAATACATTATCATCATTTCATCCATAGGACGTCCAGAGTTGGACATAGGCCTCTTCAAAAGATTTCCTACAAGATCGGTTGGAAGCAACCTGCATTCAGCGTCTTCCGATGACCTTAATAAGGTCGTCTGTTCTCCTTGTGGGTGGTCACCACTCCAATATGCATCCTGCTGGGCTGTGATGATTACTCTAGGGATCTCTTCATTTCTGATTCAGTCTCATCTCTATACGCAACAGGAAAAGCTCTAAAGCTTTGGTAGGGTCGCGCTAAGGACCTCATTTTTTGTTTTTGAGTTTTCATTCATTGTACTTGCGGATGGGTTATAGAACCGGCCCAAGGATTAGCATTAGACGTGCTCAGTAATTTATGTATAATTCTATAGGAGTAAAGAGTTTTTATATGTTAACTGAAATCAATGTTGATAAAAAAATGAAACAAATTTAAATTACTGAATTTACATGGCATAATTAAAAATATACATGGCTGTTTATACACCGGTTGGAATAATATTATAGAGTTCCGACAGTCGCGCGGCTTATCGAATGGCACTAAATTTGTTGTAGAGATGCTTTTCAACACGGTGTCGTGATGCGACGGTGTTCCTAGAAGTGCATTGTCGCTTGCGAAGGCGTTTTCGATGGTAAGTCAAGTTTTAAACCAAGTGTCTCGTCGACCGGGGCTCGCGGGTTGATAATTTGGAAATAGGTTTGTAGCTTCTTGCGTTGCAGTTACTATTCTAAACATGAAGTATACTAGTGAAATAAAAAAATACAATATGGGGTCATTTAACAGGTTCGCCACTGCTAAAAATTATTGACGAAAATAGTTTACTGAGTCAGATTGAGTTTAAATTTTTCAAAAAATAAAAATATATATATTTTATAGTCTTCGGATATCTTTACGGAATATCTAATGTAACGGCCCGAACCGATGCTTTTAAATAAGCACTAGAGTTTAATTGTTGAAAATAAGTCTAAGTGAACCACCTCAGCTGCTCAACAGTTATTATCTATACCACAAAAAAAAACGTTAATAACTGATTTTGACTAATAGAAAGTATAATTACTATCAACGATGACCTCTAAGCACTAAAATTTTAAATTAAATATGAAAAAATTACGGCAATATTTCAACAAAAGGAAATTTATAAAACGTTTGAATTTTTTATAGTAATCATTTAAAATAAAGAAAAGTTTTTATCTATTATTTTATAGATTTTACATCCACAGATAGAATTTATATACTAGTTTTCATATTAAATCTTCATTTTATTTATTTTTAATTGAAAAAACAAAATTCTCAATGTATCCGTTCTGAATATTTTATTCGATAATATTTATAATAACTCTTATATCTCTAAAATGCTGGAAATGAGGCATAAATAGTACAGAAATTATGAATACTTCTTATAATATAGGGAGCAATAAAGAGTAGAGAGTAAAAGATTATATTTAACTTTGAATATCGGCAGCCCTTAAACACAGGGAGTATAAATGGTATGACATGGGTTCAATTCCCGACAAGTACGCATTTTATATAACATCGCTGCTACTCCACGGTATATATTTTTATATATATTTTCATATTGTAAGAAAATCGACGTCTCACTAAAGGAAAAATTCGAAAGATGAGTCTGCGTCATGAATTATAACTTATAACTTGTTTCTCCGTACAGTCTCTCAGAAATGAACCTCGTGTACTAACAGTAAAAACATCACAAACTCCTGATAAATAGTTGTCTTAGTTTTCTTTTTTGTTAAAAAGTTGTTAAAAATAAAGACATTTTAACAAACACGTAATTTATATTTAATACCACAGATGGCGCTATTTTTCCATTTGTTCGCGTAGGTTCTTAAAGCGGTGATTTATGATTTAAGCAACATTTGCATTCATAATTTTAGTATGTTGTTATTAATTGATTCATCTTTTGGTGTGTATAAATGTTATATATATACAAATATACTATATATAAAATGTATGGCGATAGTTCCTGTTGTGATTAAATATTAATGAAATAAATGTTAATAGAGATTTATAACTTACACATACTACTATACTACATATTATAACTTTAATTTATCTCAATATCTTAATATAGTTAAACTATGGGCTTATAACAAATTTCATTGCGTATAATGGAGTGCGCACGTGGGACGTCACTGATCGAACGTCCGAGTACCACCCGAATGAATTCCGAAATTAGCCGAACGAACGAGTCTGTGAAGTCCGAAGAAACTAAAAATTTGTCGTTCACTTTATTGATGTAAATTTGAAAAATTAACAAAATGATATTGTAAAATCGTACTAAAACAATTTTATTTTGTTTTAAACATTGATCAGTGATACCATTTTGACAATTTCATTCCTAAAATAGTATTTTCATCGGCGCAGTGAGAGAGTTCAGTGCGAGTGCTAGCAAGGGTGGTAACGAGAAATGTGAAGTAGTATCTATGAAGTTCAGGATTCGGTCGTTTATTTTATACCTTTAATAATGAGCGGGCGCCCTAGGACCACGTCTTTCGCCGAGGGCAGCAAATCCGTTCGAAAGACATTCGAAAATCAACCACCTAAACCGCCTCTCGGAGGAGTAAAAATTTGCAGTAAGTACCACCTAACCGTTCTTTTGTCGGCCATCGTGATTTCTCACACTGTGACGTATTCCCATTCTGACATTGTAGCATGACTGCAAGATAGCAATTCGGGATGAATTCCAAGAATCCTGCGGGTTTGTACAAATTAAATCGATATCGACACTATTGCTTATATTACTTTTGTACAAAAATGGCTACAGGCTGCGGCTTAGATTTGCCACATAAGCCTTGGCTTGGCGTGTGACAGATATCACGTCAAAATATGATTTTTTAACAAAATGCGTAGTATTTTGTGATTTCTTTTTTAACGAGTAATATTATAACTCGATCGGGGGTTTTTAATGTCGGTACTACATATTTCTTTACTTAGATCCTTTAAGTCATGGTATTTGTAATTTCTCCATTACTTTGAGGTTACTCTTAAATGACGTAATTAATGATAGGATCTATAGTTAGAACTAACAATATAGTCCAAAAGTTTTGATAACCTTTTCGTGTGTTCAATCGTACTCATCTATAATGTAGTCGTCACCTTTGTCTTTGGGAATATTGCTTCATTAAAATGATATAAAGTTATACTTTATAATTATAGAAAATTTTTGATTGTACGTTAATCTAGATCAAACGAAAATTTTATTACACTTGATGGTAAAATTTAATCATAAATTTATTTGGGTATATTAGGCATATCTTAATAAATCATTAAGTAATTAAATGTAAATTAAAGAGACATTATCTAATTGCTTCTTTAAAAAAAAAACAATTTTAATGAGACTGTCATTTATTACTACTAAGAATTTACAAATTATACTTTTTTCATTTATAATCATAATATAACATAACCATGACTTTGTGAACTTAAAATGGAAAGAATATTTGAAAATCTTAACTATTTAAGTCACATTTTTTAGAAAAGATTCAAAGATAGTAAAATGATTGCATATTTTTAGAGTGTTTATTTGTGAAAAATGCTCTGAATTTTTAGTTATGAATTTACCTCAATTATTTTTTTATGTTTTCATATGACATTGGTCATTCTATATATATTAAATGAATTAATGTCTGTATAAATTCCATAAAATCTTTATCTTACTAAATTTTTAAAGACCTTTGTATTCATTTCCACTATCATGTTTGATATTGGGAATAGATACAAAGGACAAAGGCAAAATGTTTTAAAAATTCTGGTTATGTAAGTTAAGTTGCGTATTAACAATTTTTTCTATATTTTTTAAACAAAAATTGAAATTGAAATGTACTAAAGGCAACCATGTCTATAACACTAAGTTTGTGTTATAGACATGGTTTTTAAATTAACATATGATTTTTTTAAAACTCAATCTATTTATTACCAAGTTTAATTGAACATTTCTGATAAATTATAAATTTGGTGTCTTATTTAATCAAAGTTTTTATTTGGAGACCTTTTAGCATAAAAGCATATACTAAACAACTATATTTAAAATTTTACATAACAGTATTTTCTTTGATAAACATTACATATTGTGTCAAAATCACTAGCATTTTAAAGAGATCATTATTCATAATTGACATTTACTGAAATTATTTTTAACTATTTTACAGAATAAAATGGATAATAATTTCCTAATCATCATTTCAGCTGAAAGACATCCACTGTTGGACATAGATAGGCCTTATAATATTCCAGTAAATAATTATCATAAGAATACTATTTTTTAGATATTGCAGTATATACATATTAAATAACATATAATGTTTTTAATTGTAGCGTGATATTTCAAGGAATACTCACTGGTGATTCAAGTTCCAAGGTTGACTTACCAATTAGTGATTCAAGTAATAGAAATTAGTCTGTTTATTGGCAACAAAATTATCATATGACTAACATTCATAGGAAGGCAATTTTTATAAGAACTATAAGAGCATGCAGTTCTGACAAAAGTAGAGGTTTAAGTCGACCTTAAGAGGTTAGGTATTTAAATGTATATTTATCTAAAGTTGAAAAATTGGCTTATTATGGAAAGTACCTTGAATTGAAAAAAAATTATGCAAATGAGCAAGTGAGACAGGTAACATCACCTGTTTCTTACGGTGTGATGACACTACACCTGCTTGTGTGCAGGTTAAAAAAAAATCCTTTTGTTAAATTACCTATTGATAACCTATCAAAGCTACCTCCATAATCTGTTAACAACTTAGTTTATGGAAAATAGGCATTCAGTTATCCATTCTCCTCTAATGAAGTTGCCGATTTTGTTTTCATTTAGTAGCAAGAAAGTAAAAATGTAAAATTCTTTATGTTTTGTTTTATGTGAGTTCCTAATTTAAAGTTTGTTCTGTATTAATGTTCATTTCAAATATATTGTTATTACTTATGTCTAAATCTTTTTTTATTTTTTTTTTAATCTTTCTGCAACTGTACAAATATGTCATTACTTAATTATCAAAGGGTCTTAAAATGTTAGTTGGAATATTGTTCCATATCTTCTTATCTTTTTAATAACTTGATGAGAATTTATGTGATGAAATGCTGAAAAAATTAATATATGTTACATTTTTAAGTTATCTGTACATAAGTAATTGAGTGAATAAAATTTAAAATTATTCCAAGACTATAGACATAAAAGTAAAAAATAAGGGTTATTGTATATTTAGTCTTAATACAGGGTAGTTTGTCTGTTTTATTTGCTCTATAATTTTAAAACTATTTCGGGATCTCTAGATATGATAATGGGTGAATGTTTATGACTTAAGCTGTAAAAGTGTTCGAAGGCCGATATCGTCAATTGTCCGCGTTATCTGACGAGTTATCGGTAACTGACGGCGTTCTATCTCGCGGTCGAGTCAAGTGCGACCCATCCTGTCATTCGCGGTGTAAGCGTGCCAACGCACTCTCGGTTTCCACGACGCCTTTCGCTTGGCCCGGTCACAGTCGAACGCCGTGGTCGCTACCGTCGGTGCATGTTGCTAAATTGCCAATCGGTTCGTTAACCCACTTCCCAACGACCACATTCGCGTATTTCGTTTAGGAAGTTGAACAATGTTCCGCCATATTTGACACATGCTTTGATTAAATATAGTGAACACTGTAGTTCTGAATGACAATGGTCATTTGGTCAGTGGAGTGCATTGGTGATTACGTATATAGAAGGGGGATGTTGCAGTGCGACGATGTTGCGTCGTCGTGGTACTTACACTGTGAATGCCGATGGTGGCGTTCGTCACAGCCGCGATAGAAACATAGAACCGGTTTCGCTGCGGTCGAAAAAAATTGGTAGGCCCAATTTTTTGTCGATGTTTTTTTGTCATGCCATACTACCTATTGTTGTATTTTGGAATACTATGGTCCAAGAAATAATTTTATTTGATTATGAAATTTTTAAATTGTAACCATCTGCGTCTTAAAATTCGAAAATAAAATTAAATGGATGGAATAATGGCAGAAAAATATTGTTTTGTTATAAAAATTAATGAGATGTCGCAAATACAGTACAATATGAAAATTGAATAGTACATAATATCACGTGCTATCAATATCTTATAAGATGAAACAACAAATATGTTATCGATCTTTTGTCTTCGTGTATGTTATGCGGTTGAATGGGTATCCTTTTATATTATTTTATTTTATATAGACTGAGGTAAAACTTACGAGGGAAAAATATTTAAATTTATCGTTAAGTTGTTAATGCTAGACGTTATCAGAGTGTTCATAATGATAGCCGAATGACAGGTCCTACTTTTCATCATGGGAATAAAGAGCATTATGTGTTAAGTATAAGGCTAGTGAAATGCTTATCTAATAGTGATATTAAAAAATAATCGTCATAAATATGATATATTTAAACAAGCTATAATATAAATTCGATAAACTGTGACGTAGTTTTATAGGCGGACTATATGTTTATTAAGGGTAATGTGATAAAATGAGATAAAACCAATCCAGAGCCAGGCCTTTTTACGCTGTTAACTAAAAATACGATAAAGCAAAAGCAGATCTCGGCGTTACTTGTAAATACTTATTCGCGTCTATAGTGTTACCGACACCGCTGTACCGTGTCTTAAGCATAGCGAGAAGTGTACCGAAGAAGAGAACGTGAGCATCGCCGTCACGAGCGTTGATGGCGGACTGATGGAATAGAGCGGCTGATACTCCTCCCTTACCGAGGGCATAGCTTAGGCGCGGTGCAGCGGTTTCTGTAACACTATATTAGTACCTAGTCTAGTCTAGTCACAACTCGAGACAAGATCCACTATTGGATGGCCCAATGCCTAGTGACTATATGGATACCTTTGGCCTACACGGTGGCTACGCCTACAGCAGTTTGCAGTAGCACTATCTCTTATAGTTATCCCAATCAGGTGGAATGTGTAAAGTTATGGCCCGACCAGTGGCTCCCAAGAAAGCTTCTAAGCTTTGTTACATTGTAAATAGATTAAGCCAAAAAGCCTTAAATCCATCTTTGCTAAAAAAAAAGCCAAATTGCGCTGTTAGGCTATTACATTATAAAAATCCATACGATACGTCTCATTACTTTTGTAATTATCCATAAAATATCAGTTTCACTTACAATTGTAAGATATAAAAAAATTATTGTTCTAAAGTTAGCGTTTCTGTATGTCTCGTGACGCCTTTGCTAAATATTTTAAGTCGCTTTTGTTCGTGGATGTGGAGCGAGGTGAAATTTTGTTTTTCTTTTATTGTAATTTTTAACAATAAAATATAATTTGAGTGGTATATCTTCAAGAGTGAATATCAAAGCTTTTTATAAAACTATATATGTATGTCTAACATGAATCGTGGACATGTGATTTTCAGTTCTGCTAGTATATGAGTAATATAATAATATATTCGCCAAATAGAGTTTATAAAGGGTTTTTGCAAGTGCTCTTTTATTAGCATACAATTGTGAAGTGAATGCAAGTGTAAAGATGTTTGTACACAATAAAGTGTAGGAGGTAAGCATGTAACAGTTTAATTTTTAATTGCAATTTCAAAATTACTTATTGTCAGATTTACTATCAAATACTAAACTAACATTATTAATAGCATTTTCAGCCATTACTTCAAGAAATAATTATTGGTGGACTTTTACACGTTTGATATCATGCAAAAACTTTTGAAAAAAGACGCCTAGACGTGAGGTAAACAGAAAGGATCCAGTCGACAATGTCCTGCTATCATAAATAATACTATTAAATTTTATACATACAGAGTGATTGGCTGTAGGTGTAAGAGTTTTTCTATTGGAATACTAAAAGCCTAAATATAAAAAATAACTTATGTCAATACAAAGCTTGCAGACTCTGTACATATAGTCGATACAATATAATTTTAATACATAGTAATATAATTTAGAAAACGCTTTTTCTTTCTATACTATCATTACGCTACTAGTTATTTCTAAAATCATTGACAAGGTGTACTATATGTATTAATCGACAAGCAAATGAGTTCTTATATAAACATTCACCTCTTTAAAGCTGTAAGAGTTTAAACCAATCATCTGTATGTTTTTTTAGACCCGATTAAGCAACATCTAACGTATTTTTTTCTCGACAGTTTGTATTTATCTACATTTTGTTACAAATGTAAACGCATCCTGCATCATTCTGTAGTATAAACTCAGTTCGGCTTATATAAGTTCATAACTATCGATCTCACGAGCTTATCTTAAAAGCTCTATAAATATTTGTCTAACCACTAAATTGTGTAGTGTTTGTTATCAAAGATATTTTTTTATTTATATTAGAGTAATCATTGTATTATCTAATCATAAATAATACGTCTTTAAGTTTCTATTTGCGGTTAATTTATAATTAGCTAATCATTTTAGAACTCTTCTGGATGGATATAATATAGTTTCGGATATTTATTTTTTTCCTACTAAGTATACCCGTTCACGCGTTGCTACATTATGCTGCTAATTAAAAATCTGCATAAAAGCAGTTTAGATATCACAAACATAATCCAAAAAATCAATTTTTCCAAAACCTTCCCAGAGATAATTTACCAAATTTTTAAGTTGATTAAATGTATGGTTATGGTTTTAAACCCATCGAGTGCAAGACAATCAAAACTATTATTATTATATAAATTTTAATTTTCGTCTACATTACCCATGTATTATTTATGCACAAAATAGGAGAAATTTGAAGAGTCCATAGCTTCATATTTAAAACAAAAATTCGCAAATATATAGAATTCTAAATTATTGCCGATTTTTTTTTATTTTGGCGCAGTGTTTTATTCTTTTAAAATTTTACTTCACGGGTAAGAAACAGACTTGATGCCAGATGCACGTCAGTCAGAAATTGAATTGGAGCAAGAAAATGCGTGAATACAAAAATTCTGGAACGTGTGCACTATATGTGTAATAACATTAAATGCATAAAACGCTTGAATTTCAACGTATATGTATATATAAGTTACAACATGTATATATATGGTATAAAACCTTTAAAGGATTGAATGTGTCGCAAGAAGCAAAAGCGTTTTCGAAATCACGTTACTATGAATGGAAATTATTGTTTACTATCTGTCCCTGCAGCTTGTGCTATCTGAACTTAATTTGCAGCTCGCATTTCAATTGAAAAAATAAATTTGTGTTACATATTTCCGAGTTTTCACTTTAAACAATGTGATTAAAAATATGAGTATATTAATCCCTTTAAAGATTTTACACCTCTAACCAAAAACCCTGTATATTCATAACTATGTAAAGCATTTAAAAAAAATTAAAAATCTAATTTTTTAACAAAAATTATTAAAATTTGTATAACGTATAATTGTTTCGGTATAAGTTGTATCAAATAAGTCTTAAGTATTAGCGACATAAATAAATTATTAGTATAACAAGTCATAATTAAAAAAAAAATCATAAGTATGCATTCTTTTCAGAAGTAACTATCGTAAAGGTAAATTATCAATTTGTTTTTAATTCTTCTAAATCAAATGATGAAGGTTTTATTTTATAAGTTTTTTTTAATGCAACAAACTGCAGATTAATATTAAATAATACGACATTTGCGTAAATTTGTTAATGCACATGCTAATCTAAATGTTATTGTGTTTTGGTAAAGCTCATTTAAAAGTCGCCACGTTAATAATTATGGTAGCAATCGTAATTTGAAATTGAGCTCAGTATTCTAATAAAGAGGTCCCTACAGACTGTACTGCCTGAAGTTATTGGGCTAAAAATAAATTAATGTTACAGGTTTTGTTACAGAAATTTTTCAATTACTTGTTTTAAATGCTGTCTAGATTGAGTATTTACTAGATATAGTTTATGCCTAAGCCAAATGTTTTATCTGACATTAATTTAAGAGCAGTTAGTAAAAAGATCGTTAATAGAAAGTACAAGAGAAAATTATACTGATGCATATAAACTATAACGCGTTAGCTGCTAAAATATTTCGTCCCAAGATTTTGTAAAAAAGTTATACTACACATATTATTTCCATTTTGTTAGTTGTGGGCACGATAATGGCGCGAATATATTGAAGCATAAATGCATTACACGTTTTATGACAGAGTGGCCGCTACCTTTGTCGAATGGACCGGTTTCATTACGCGCGGGCAGTGTTGCAGCGATATCGCCTTGGTAAGATTCAAAGGCGAGAGCGTGCGCGCCAGAGCGTTGTGGCATAAACCACGGGTCGGTCCGGTGTCGCTTTACAAAACGACGGGGATGCGCTGCCGGCCATGAACACAGGACCATGAAGTGCAATGCTTGCTTCTTTCTTTTTTAACCCTTTATATACTTTATATAGACTTGCTAAAACGGAATACGGGTCAGTCCGGGGACGCTAAATTTTTAACATTGTCAATAACGTCTAAATATAGTCGAATATACCTTATTTTCTATCGTAGTTTTGTTCTCCAGAGCTTTAGGAAAAAAACTATCCATTGGCTAGGTTAAAATGATTTTTTTATTTTGATAATAAAACCTACGTATTTTTCTCTTTTGCTTTCTTCGTTATATTTTTATTCTGGGTTTCGTACTCCAAGGCTTCAGGAACAAACCCAACTATGGACCACCGAAATTACAGAATTTTAGTTAAAGTTTAGTTAAAGTTCATCTCGAGAATAAACCACGTACATTTTTACAAAGGGCTATTTGAAATTGGAAATTGCATTAATCAATAACGTAGCTTAAGCGAAAGCGTATCGAATTACAAGTGCTTAGTAGCACGACCTCTGTTGTACTGCGAATCCAAACCGAGACGGCTTAATATTCTAATCTAATTATCATTATTGACCTTGTATGTAATTAATGTAATATTAGACAAATAATTACTCGAAATGAAGAAGAATTTTGCTATCGAAAAAAAATTTTAAATTTTATTTTTAATTTCCGTAAAATATACATTCATGATTTCGATTAAGTTTCGATTTCATAGCGGTAGTTACCTTTAGGTGTTTTGATATTTTATTTCTAGAAGTTACGTTTCAATTTGAGATGCAATTTTTAATTTTTGCAAGTTTTGAGTGATAAACGTTGCGTTGCTGTATTGTATATTGCGTTGTTGTTTTTGAGTAAAATTCCAGAAACATCTCAGGCGACGTGTGTCGTGAAGGCCGTCGATCACGCATGTGCAATGATAAGGAAGGAAGAACTGGATAAGGTGTACATCGCCTCAAGACAGTAGCAATTCGATCAATATCTTAAAGCAATAAATATTTATAGATGAACTGATAAAGAATTTTTCCAAACATCAAATAATAAATGACTGTTATTTTTTTAAACATGGCAATTCTGTGTGTATATACAGTATTTATATTTTAGTGAAATAACGGTGTTGGGACGATTGGTGATCATATTTTCTAAAGATTTGATATTTTATTACAGTTTTCTAAAAGCTTAGGAAACCTTTGAAACCTTTGAAAGCCTCAGACGGTATAGGATAGTGAATCTCATTCGTTCTCTGTACGGATGGCGATCATTGCTAACAGAAATTACTTACAATTTTGGTGTATTAAAAATTCCATCCACAAACAGAATGTATTAACTCCTTATTTAGAAAAAGTACAATCTAAGGCGAGTTCGAATAAACACTTGAGACTGCTCTACTGAAAAAGTAGGTCAACGGTGTAGAAGCAGCATGACGTATCCTGAGAATAAATTGTGAGTGTTATCTTTATCCATTGTTATTTCGGGTTACAGATAGGATGGATACAGACAGGCTGCTGTAGCCCTAAGGTTCTAGAATGGAGACAGCGAACCGGCAAGCGCAGCGTAGGACGTCCATTAACAATGTGGACTGGAGATGACCTTATTGAAGTCGACGGAAGTCGCTGGATTTAGGCCGTCCTATCAGTCCTATTGGAAATCTAAGGGAGAGGCATTTGTCTAGCAGTAGGACGTCTTACGACTGAAATGATGATGATTTAGGTTTTTATTTGGATTCAGGTTTGACTGATGTATTTTTGGTAGAACATGGATGATTTTACGTTTTTATGTACTATATTATATTTCAGGATTCTAACTGAATTCACGTCGGTTTTGTTTGTGAAGTTCCTAACAAGTTTCGTCTCCTCACTCTTGGCCGCAAGCATAAAATTGGCACATATAATTGACATTATCAGACACGAATGACCCTTTTGTAGCACAAGCTTGAACGTGTTAGATTACAAAATATGACAACGTCTGAAAGAAATTCAGTATATTTTTAAACATCGAAGTTTAGGTAAACAGCTAGGAATAATTTTATGTAATTGTTTATTAATGAACGCGTAAGGAATTGTGTAATTTCCATAAAGAAAAAAGTTTAACATTAAAGTTTGTTTGAGGAGAAAACTTTAAAGTTATAAACTGTGAAAGAGACGTAACTTTTATTTTATTTTTTTGTTTACATCGGTTTAAAGAAAACTGATGTAAATAAAACATTGTGCCGTTGTCGCTGTAACAGATCATTTGCAAAAACTTATGCGTAAACAAGCAGGGACGTCTTGTCGCGGTGGCATCGTGTGGGAGCTTCCAATCTTATATTTTTTCCATTACAAATAGAAGTTAATGTAAAATTGTTTTTGTTTTTTCTTCTTGATAGAATGTGCAAATGTTGGGTAGATATACTTACCTTACTTTGCAAATACTAATAATTTAGCTCATTACATGGATGAAACTTAGAATATTTACGCTAAACAACCTTTCGTTGCGTTGTGTTGACAAATTATATAAACAATAAACGTTTTTATAGATGATAGAACTGAGAAAATAATTTTTAAAGATTTGACAAAAGATACTTTCTTTGCTTTCTTAAACTCGATTTTTATACTTTAAGGCACAAAATGAAAACTACGTCCAGAATTTTATTCATGCTGCACCAGTTTGTTGTTCATCAATTGTTTACACAGTGTTTCACATCTAAAATTTAAAGGTAACATATTGGTGACGTCACATCTCTAAATTATCATAGGTTGTATAAACGGATAGACACGCGCGCCTGCGACATGATACCGATCAAATCGGACGATGTACTCGTGTGACATTGTCGCAATCCAGGGGAAGAATGGAAGCTTTGCTTTATTTGCTATTATGAAACCGTATCCACAAATGCATGCATCGACATTTCTCATTGACTAACGTTATTGTCTCAAACAGATAGATTCCACGAGACGTAAATCCTTATCGTCAAGGCTTCTGTATACAATCGTATCTATTACCTAGCTATTTGCTGGGAAATCAAGATAAACATCTATATCCATTGTGATTCGGTACTCTAGATGCTTCGTAACTAAAATTTAAATAACAAATATGCCATGTACAACAATGTTCAAACGATCGAAGTGGATAACGTGTGTACAATAAGATATTTTTACTTGTAATTTGGTTACCGTACGTTAAAGTTTCTTTATGACGGAATTAATAGATAAAAAATACGATATATGAGATTTGTATATAACATCCACCGCGGTTGCGAAGTTTGAATTAGCGCATTCACGGTACACGCATGAGGGGCGGCCTCTACGGAGCGGGGCGAGAGTGCGCTATATGCCAGTAGTAGTTGACTACGACTCGCGATCGCGTGCGTTCCTCTGCAAAGCTGGCGCGTCCCATAGGCCCGGTATGCTTGGACAATCTGACCGTCTCCGAAGGTCCCACCGGAATGACTCTCCGACCCGTAGGAGAAGTCGGCGCCCGTTCCGAACCCTCGCTTCTACGTTTACTTGACACTGAAAAAAATGGCCAACTGAGTCGTGCTCGAGACCGACTCTCCACCTTTTGTAAGAAATTTCGACGAACCATCAGTGAGTTGCTCTTTGTAACTGTTGCCTCTGAATTTGCGCAATGAACACGCCGATTGTCCGACCATCCCATATTTTAATTGTTTCACGCATAAACCAGTTGATGTTCTAATGTTGCTTTTGTGTTCCGCGACACGCAGGCGACGTGGATACTCCTAAAAAGGCCGAGCTGGCTTCCGAAAAGAAGGCGACCACCTCGCATCGTAAGTGCTTAGATGTGGTGCACAAATATAGATCAAAGTTTTTAGTGTTTGATTTTATTGCATACTCACCCCCTACTTAATGCAGCTGAAGGCTTTAATATTTCATCTCCTGCTTGGAAGGCAATATCGATATTATATTATTGAAGTATGATATGGAGTTGCAAGATTGTTGCGTCTCTGTTTCTAATAATTCATCGGCTCTTTTGTTCATTTAATATTGCGCTTTGTCGGCAAAGTTATTGTGCTTAGAGTTTTGTAATTGTGAAAATCTTTTTCATTTCTTTAGTGTTTGCCTAGCGCATAAAAGCATTAATGACAAGTTTGTCAAGTATTTGTAAATATTTAGATTACCAACATTACAGACTTCAACGTGAAATACATGCCGTTGAAAAGAAGAAAATAAACACATTTTAACATTCTTCATTTAATACATATTACTCAGGTGTTAGGTAAGGAGGCATACTGTAAAACTGATCAGTCAATCATGTTATTTATAGGGAATAAGGAATCTGTAATTTTGAATATACTTTAACACAATTTATTAAATGCATGTCTAATTGTTGTTAAGGTTAGTTTTTTTTTATTTAGGGTACTTTATTATTTGATGTTTAGCATGTCATTGTTATGATTAGATATTTTAATACTTCTCTATCTCTAATTTCAGGTTTAATACTCTTATAATGATATTGTTTTTTGGATGTTAGTAACACCTACATATTATATTTATGTTGTCTTTGTGGTTAAAGAGCATGGTCTAGACTTACCACCAATATTAGTCTCGATAACAATTTAAAACAGACTTTCGTCGTTTTGATTTTTAGTTATGTAACTTTATCAACATATCTTAGTATGCATAAGACGCAGAAACTGTTTATTTCGGAAGTTGAAGTTAAGTTTCCAGTTTTATGTTACATTATTTTTAAACTTTCGAAATTTTAAATACGCCGTTATCATATAGCCATATTATTGCGATAATAAGTGTTGTTACATGTATTTAGTCATATCTATTGCGTCGCGTGAACAAGTACATACATAAGCGTGTGTATCAATTTATAAACCAGTAAGTCAACTGGACGGTACCGCACCCGTAGACTTATTGACGTTGACCCAAGCGCACTCCACCCTTGTTTATCAGCATGTTTATCTAACCACTTCATTCCGTTTATTATAATATTCCCTAATGCCGCTTTAATATACTCATCAAACAACTTAGTATATACTTGACAATATAGTTATAATTTACTTTTAAAATCGCTTCTTTATATGTTGATCGAAACATATGTCGGACTTGACATCCAAAAACTTTTGGTCTACAGACATGTCATGCAAAAATAATCACATAGGTTAATTTAGATCTTATTTTTATTGTATATGATTAGTAATAGAAAACGTCAATCATTATTTAAAATAGGAAATGCGGTGAAAATTTTGATTACCGGAAAAGTTGATGTTCGGCGATTGTTGGTGCGATCAGATCCGAATCATGTTTGACAAAATAGTAGCCAAAACAATACAGGAGAGACTTTTCGGAGATACGACACAGGGAGAGAGATTTTAAAACAGCCGATAAAATTAAACAAAATTGTAATGTTTGTTGGGCATAACTCTGTCGGTACAAAATCTAGATGTGTGAGTCTAGATGAATTAGATACCTAACATTCTCTATTTTTTAAGATAGATATCTAGGTTTAAAGTAAAAGTTTGGAAATGCTTTTAGTCATTACCTATAACCATATTTATATATATGGCGGAGGATGAAGATGCATTTGCCAGACCCTAGATGTCTGTTTACGAGACGTATAGATTTCGTTATTACACTGGCCAAGTGACGCCCTTACGGAAATTTCTTACAGTTGTAAATGTTATCATGTTCATGTTCTATATTTTGCACTACTCATACAAGCATATCACGTCAAGATTTTGTAATTAGAAGATCATTAATTTTTAATATTAATTATTACGCATATCAATGAATAATTTATTGCGTACTTTAAAATTAATTGTTATTTTCGATATTTTTTGAACATAAATGAATAAATCTTTGTTATAAATATAAATAAAATGTTTAATGTATATCTTCAATCGAACCTTTTTATGATTAATTATTTGGATGTAATAGGAATGTCAAAGTATTTTGAAATATATTTCTATATATCTAGTACGAGTTATGTTCAGTCTATAATCATTTCTTTGCGACATCCAATCAGGAATAAGAAGAACCTTCCAAAACGTCCAAACATCCTTATAGTGAAGATAGTTTGAAATAGAGTAATAAGCCTTTTGGTAGACTGTGCTCAAAAATTTCTTGAATTTACTTATTTTATCAGGTTAGGAATTTCATAGACTACGGTTGCTTTAAACGAGGATACTGCAACATTTGGCTGCTTATCGGTAAAAATTGATGAATTATAAAGCACTAATGACTAACGCCATTGCGACAGATAAAACAAATTTAATTAGTCAAAATCGGCATTACTTATTTATAAATATACGATATTACATACATATATTATTTTAATGTTATTCTAGCAGTATAACTACTGTTTATTATTGACCACCGCCTCCCGTTGTATCGATAGCAGATGATGATTGTCCCCAAATATAATTGCACTGATTTTTAATAAGAAATAAGAGAACAAAAAATTCTGATTTTTTATACAGTGTTATGTGCTTTTACCGTATTTTATTTTAAGACATTACAAATGATGAATCAATAAAATCATATTAAATTATGTGAGTAATTGATACGCATATTCGTGGTTGACTGATATCTAAAATTAGTTTACGTAACGGGGTAATCTCGCTTTGTGCAACCTTGTGTTCCACTGTTCTCTGAAGTGGCTCACTCGGTCGTGAGTACACGACGAGGTGCGTTTAATCTCCAGACGCCATATTGCCCCCGCTTCCGGGAAAGTCGGAGCACTCTAGATACTCTCACTTCTCGGTAATTGTTGTTTCCTGTTCATCTATATAAATTTGTTCATGTCTTCCACAGTAATTTGTTTTATTAAAAATAATATAAAATAAGTAATGAGAGGATAAATATATGATAATATTCATCACAGACTACATTTTCGTAGTTTTTAAGTAAGCGGGAAACTTGTTTAAATATTACGTGTCAACCTGTTTAGATTTGTGAACATTCGAAAGATAAATGACATGACAAAAACATTGAAACCAAACCAAAACAAACTATATTTAGTCCTTAAGGTTAAGGTTATTCCAATTTTTAGGCACTTATACCATTGCGTAATGTAACAGACTTGTTTAAATAATTTTAGTAAGGAACATATCTATATATATACATTAAAGTATGTTATGCCTTTCTAGAAATCAATGGTTTCGTAAATATTAAATAAAATTAAGATATTTACATAATTAAATTTGTTAATGTTTACTATTTGTTCCTGCAGCCTTGTAACGCTACAAGTTATTGGCCTATCTCATTCCAGTAGAAAAAAAGTATTATGTTCATAAAAATGCATATTATCGAACTATGTCTCTTATAGGTTTGCCTTGCCCAGAATATTTTTTAGCATAGTAAAAATGACTAAGAATGGATTTGTTTAAAATTACATCCACAAAAGGCAGTGCGGGCCACGTTAAGTGCGCTGGGGACTGTATGTTGAAGATACGTGCTGTGTTTAATAAACGAACGTTGGTCTGAGTTTTCAGTTGTTTTCCAGGCAAGGACGGCTCGAAGGTGACGACCGTGGTGGCGACGCCGGGGCAGGGCCCTGACCGGCCTCAGGAGGTCAGTTATTCTGATATGAAGCTGATTGGCAATGGCAGCTTCGGCGTCGTCTACCAAGCCAAGTTATGCGACACCGGCGAGCTTATTGCAATAAAAAAGGTGCTCCAGGATAAGAGGTTTAAAGTAAGTTTTATTACTGTATACATTACGGTGTTGACAGATTCACACATAATAAAATATAAATATTGACGGATAAACTACGCCATTTTTTAAGTACATATTATTATCAATTCAAAGTAAAAAAACGAAAGTACACAAAGGTAAAGAAGACAAAGTAAATAGAGTGTGTGTGTTGAATGTGTGTGGAGTGTGTGTGTGTGTGTGTTATTTGTGATCGATCTATGATTCCATTTATTTACAGTATAAAGTATATAGAATACATCACATATTACGTGTATATAGTAATAACTAATAATGATGGTGTATAAAAAATTTGATTTTTTTTATTTATTTATTTTTTCCTAAAAGATACATTTCTGTTATTTGTCTTATCCATTAATATTACATAAATTGTCTTCACTTACCTGTTCGTTTTCAAAGTCCTTTAACAAATTTATTGAATATTTTTTTTGTTATGATAATTAGGTCTAAAATAATTAACGATAATTAATAAATAAGAATAACTAATGGTTTATTTTGAAATATGCAAATCCACAATTCCTCATTTTTTGTTTGTTCATAATTATCTTTGAAATTTTTTTTGTTTCTTCAATCATGTTTTTTACTGTCATTTCAGAACCGAGAACTTCAAATTATGCGACGACTGGAGCATTGTAATATTGTTAAACTTAAATACTTCTTTTACTCTAGTGGAGAAAAGGTAAATTGATATGATTATTTTGTCTTTGGTATACATTGAATGGCCAATTTTCAGTTAATAGCTTGTTGATGATAGCTGTGCAAAAGAAGACTACTAAATATTGAAACTCATAGTCTGCAAATCACAGTAGTGTAAAATATAAATTATAAATTTATAATAATCTAGTTAGACTGTATCTTAAAACGTTTAGTCACTGAAACTGGCCATTATTATTGACACTTTTATTAGATTTATAAGCGGTTATGTTGCTTTTAAATTTGTTGTTTCATTTGGGATAAGGTGACAGTGGCCGCGGCGGTTAGCCCGCTTCTAAATGCATTGCAGTCTCTTGATGTCGCAGTACGTTAAAGAAATCTGATGTTACGCTAGTGTGCTACCGCACATATAGACTAGGCCACTGTGATGTTCTAGAGAAGGGTTACCGATTCATATATTTATTGCTTTTCATATACAAAACACAGCAGATTTTTATATAAACTCTCGGTGACCTAGCATTGTGCAGTGGTGTGTTGATTTTATTGGTTGATCATTACCGGCCAGGGGCTTTCACTTGAATTAATTGAATCCACTATCACTGGAACATTTTAGTTCAAACTCTAAACCCATGTGGACCGTTTGCTCGCTTCCTTGTTTTCGTGAGAGACTGCTATGGTCATTCATGTCACACATGCACACTTTACTGTATTTTAAGCGTCAAATGTTTTACCTTAAAACAAAATATTCATTTATTTTTCGAAATAACATTTGTGAAATATTCCATGGTATTTTAAGTTGTCGTCAATTAAACTATTGACCCCTTTGAGTTCACTGCTTTGTTTATTGCGAAAACATATATGTGTTCAAAATCATCCATCTGTAGTCTTATACATGGTGTTTGGTTATCGGTGAAAAAGCTTTAAGGGAGTGGTGAAAATATATCTCATTTGCTGTCAATTAATGTCGTAAGGTTGTATTAAGGTTTCTTATGTAAATAACGTAATAGTAATATAGAAAGAAATTACGTTTTTAAAATTGTAATTACTATGTATTAAAATTAATTATGTTTTATCTTGTGTATAGGTTTAAATGAGCTTTATATAAATCCTTTTAAAACTTTTTACATCTAAAACTAATAGTCCTGTATATTATCAGTACATTATATACCGTCACAATATTAATTTATTTTATCGGTCAGCACGTTTTTTCTAATGTAATCTCTGGCCAAATATCTCTCGTCATGTTCAAGATGAGATAGAAATCGTCACCGATTGTTGAAGCCAAGATCCTTTGGATATTAGCCAAATCAGTTTGTTAAATATTACCTATTTCGCAAGTTTACAACTGTGCTGCTTTATGTGATATGTGAATTTATATTCATACGTACGTTGTCGTTAAAATATCTTTTATTTACGCTGTTAACTGGATTACTTCGAATTAGTACAGCGTATATAAACCGTTTTTCTTACGTGACGCTTTAGCGGGCTTCGTTGTTGCGTAATTTCACGGATCGCCTTTGTTTGATCTTTGGAAGGCATTGAAAGTTTATTAAACATTTATCTCTATTCCTACATTACTGACTGTTGTTACTGAAAGTGACCTTAAATGTGTTAGAATAATATAACAAATGTATTTAATGTTATCAGGAAACATTCACATTTAAGCGTTGTTTTATACTAACCCACCATATTTTCGACAGTTTCTTAACTCCTTTTTAAGTAATTTATCTCAGCGAATTAGTTATAACTTTGGCTAAGATACTAAGTTACGTATTTTGCAAACCAACACCTGATATTAAATATTTTAATAATAAATCAATATTTAAATACTGACATCGAATGGCTACAGATGGACGATGATGACGAGATAGCAATATTGTCCTTCTACGATTTATCAGTTCATTCTTTGTGTGATTGTAAATTAGTTTTTAATAGTGGTATTTGACAATGTTTTTAAAATTACAGAAGGACGAAGTGTACCTGAATCTGGTGCTGGAGTATATACCCGAGACCGTGTATAAAGTTGCGCGTCACTACTCCAAAGATGAACAAACTATACCCATAAGTTTTATAAAGGTAGGCTAACGGAATACACTGAAAACAACAACACTTATATGCTTCTCTCACTCACATATACACAATATGTCTGTGTTATATTATTGTGATACATCGTTCTTTAAAATTGTCCAAAATTCTATTAGTATATAGTATTTATAATATTTTGTGTCATATACTTGCACTAAATAATTTGTAGTAAATAAATTGTTTTAAATCTGTGTATTTATGTTGATGTCGATGTTGGTGCTTGCATATAAGAAATAAGTGTAATTATATTTTAAAATAATCTCTTCTGTCCAACAGCTGTACATGTACCAGTTGTTCCGGAGTCTCGCGTACATTCATTCGCTTGGCATCTGCCATCGGGACATCAAACCTCAGAACCTTCTACTGGACCCCAAGACAGGGGTGTTGAAATTGTGTGATTTTGGCTCGGCAAAGCACCTCGTTCGCGGCGAACCAAACGTCTCCTACATCTGTTCCCGATACTATCGTGCCCCGGAACTGATTTTCGGTGCAACAGATTATACGACTAAGATAGGTAAGTGCACGCTTTTGATTATATGCAAAACTTGCCCTATTATTTAATGCTATGAAACATTATTGGCCTATCATTGACTATCATAATAATTTCAACCGTTAGACCTTTATTGCTGAACACTGGCTTTCCCAAAATATTTCCAATGGGATCAGTATGAATTGGGCTTACATTAAACATTTTCCGATGACCATAACAATGACAAATAACTGAAGTAAATAAATGGAACGTATTCCACATCGATTATTTTATTTACTGATTTATTTTCTTAACAATTAATATCGATTTCTTAAATAAAAAGGTTTACTTTAGTGACTTATAATAACATGATCAAACAAAGATTATCTTAACATGCCACTTTTAGTAGTGATTTATGTCAAGTATTTGTCGGCTAGGAACTGGTATTTTAATTTTTTCTGTGTAAAAATGTTTAAAGAATGTTTCTTTAAAAATATGAAGATTAGTGGAGGAGTAAGTCTCGAGTTTTGCGGTTAGCAACACATACAATTCATTTTTAAGTTTATCAAAGCAATTTGACAAAAAATGCATTATCATAATTAACAATTATGGGAAACTATTGTAGCAAATGACAATGATCATTAAATTTTTTTGATATTTGTAAGAGCAAATAAAAATAATTATAAATTAAATAAAATATTTAACACCGAGAGAAGTAATATTTAATAAGATTAATCAAATCCAATTGTAAATTCATATGCATATGTGTTCTTATCGATTATGTCTGTAAAATGTAAGTGTAAACTGAAGGTAATAATAAAAATTTTAGGTCTTGTTATGAAATACTATAAATCTAAGTATCTTAATTTATGTGATTAATGTATAAAACTACTTAACAGATGTTTGGAGCGCTGGCTGCGTCGTGGCCGAGCTGCTTTTGGGCCAACCGATTTTTCCGGGTGATTCTGGAGTTGACCAGCTGGTTGAAATCATCAAGGTACCAATATATCTGAACATTTAATGATTAATATTTTGTTACATGCAGAAGTTCATTATCATCATCATTACAGTCGCGTAACACAGGCTAGGGTTCTCCCCCCACATAGATTTACAATAAGACCGGTTTCTCCACTCCAGAACTTGAAGGCTCCTGGCTATCATTTTTCTATGCTTCGTGGCCTGCCCACTGTCACCGTCAATCGTCTACGGATAGATCTCCTGATTTCTGATTCGACCTCAAAAAATCCGAGCACAGCCCTTTCTATGGCACGTTGAGCGACTTTGATCGCATTGTGTATATTCAAGTTACAATAATATAGTAATAAAGGTCTTTCTGGGATCCTTTTTTTTGGCGAATGAAACTCAAACAATCTTCTGTTCATCTTATGTAGTTAAGATAGCTATTGTGAAAACAAGGTTTGGAAAGTGTTAGCGAGTTAAATAGTGACTTTTTTCCTCTGGCTATGGTCGTCAAAAAAGTGGACCAAGTTGCGATATTATGTTATAAACATAAATGATAGAATGAGCCTCAATAGTATTTTAAGTGCTATGTCAGAGTTGCTAACGTTACTAACCAAAATCCTAATAGAAGACTTTTGGAGAAACATATTTCTATTTGACTAACAATGTAACACAATGTCTTGAGAGACTTGAATTCTCTGGGGATTCAAGTGGAAACACTCTGACCGCATGTAGCTCATTGTTTATACTTACCAATAATTGTCTACACCAGTGTTCCCAAAGTAAGGACCACGCCCAACAGGGGGCAATTTGATTGTTAAGGGCTAATTCGTGACTATTCACGAGAGAGTCTATACTCTAGACGAGTTAAACCCTTTCGTTTCAATATAAAAGATATACACATATATGTTACATAGAGGAGCGTAAGATTTTAAAAAGGCTAAGGTAGGGCATGGCATAAAAGGTTGAAAAATTTTGGTCTACACTCAACAAATAATTTTGTGCAGTATGATGGTATATATTTACTTTGCAATGTTAAACTTTTTCAAAAAAGATTTTTGTTTCCACTTATAAGTATAAATATCGCTTTTTGAGAGGCATTAAGAGTTATTAAAAATGTCTAATTCATCTATCTAATAGATTCAAGCATTATTTTGGGGAAGTCCATCCTAAGTAAGAAAAGGACTAATATATAGTTACTTCCGCTATGGAGCAGTAGTCGTGCATTGAAGTGCACCGCCCGCCAGCCCGCTGATAAATGCGCATGCGGCAAACAATGCGAATTACACAACTACCACCCTTAATTTACTCAACACGTGTTTCACCCCTCCACGGGGCATCCTCAGGAGTAATGTTAGACAGTAAGGTGTACTTGACTATCATCGGTAAACCCGCCACTAAGTGACGGGCGGCTTTGTCAAATTGTCTGTGTTGTTAAATGAATGTTTGTGTAATGTCATAATTTAAATTATAGATATTAGAGCGAACTTATAATCAAATTACTTTTTAAACAATTATTCCATATTGTTGCAGGTCCTCGGTACGCCGACACGCGAGCAAATCCGCGAGATGAATCCCAATTACACAGAATTCAAATTTCCACAGATCAAAAGTCATCCCTGGGCTAAGGTCAGTTATAACAATATCAATTTAAAACTATCAATATCGTACATTATTGACACAAAGTATTTATATGTATTTATCTATTTATATTAATCTAAGAGGTTACATAACTTTAAAATTAATCAACATTTGAGAGGATCTTTGGTTTTACTGATATTTTTTTCTAAGATTTATGTGTTTTGGTGTAGACAATACAAGCAACTTTATATGCTTTCTATAAAACATATATGGCATACACTGTAATTGTACTGTGCTAGTGTTTGGGATGATAACGCTAAATATATTACAGTATATGTTGGAGCGAATGACGATGCCCAAGTCGGCCACTGACCATCAGCGCATTCGAGTAAGGCACAGCTATACAACTAACCTAAATGCCTTCATTATCCACTATGTACAAAAAACAAAGATTTTGAATCCTAAAAATCATCGACAATAAATAACTTCGAAAACATTTAATTTTAGAAATAACAAAGTTGCTAATGTTGTTTAAAATGCAAACTGATTTAGTGCTTCTGTTGCAAATTGAAAAAAAAATGTTTATTTACGTTTTGTGACGCCACACCATGTTACGCCTTTTAATTTTTTAACTTTTAAAATTTGCCAAGAGGTTCACCTATGGGGAAAGAAAAGAACTTAATTAATATACACAATTAGTACATTTCCATCTTTAATGTTGCAGATTAAAAAAAAACTTTTCTTGAAATTTTTAATGTCTAGTTGCATCGATTAAAAAATATCAACATTTTCACTATAAAATATATTTGAAGGAAATAACATAATTCATATGGAAAACTACTTTAAAAAGAATCTAGCGTGAATGGTTGCGTACAAAATGTCGATAAAGATGAATTATGCCTAATGTTGATGGCATAGTTTTAGCATGACAACTAGAAGATAAAATTATTTTCTTTGTTTGCCATATTGACTGTTTGTTGGTGTTCAGTGTGTTCCGACTTGAGTGAACTTTCTACTTAAAAGCTATTCAATGTTTTCTCTACTCATTCGTCATATGTTAATACACTACGCTACTATCTGGAAACATAAAGCCAAAAAACTTTCTTGCGCCATTAATTTAAAACTAGGCTAAAAGCGAGCACTTCATGTTATCTAATTACTAAAATGTTATTGTAAATGTAAACGATTCATGTTTATTTTACATACTTTTGTTAGATTTGTTCTACTTACAAGGTTTTGTTACTTGTCTTAGTGATGTCCTGTATTGTTATTGACTTTTCAACTTATTTATTCAACATATAAATTGGATTAAAATTGGTTATAAAACCAAAGTGTGTCTTTTTTTAAAACTTTTAATAGACAAAATTGAACAGTCAGAAATCTGAAAGTATTTTGCTTTAAGATTCAAAGATTTTATAAAATTAATTGTACATATTTTTTATATAATTATGATCACTAATTGTATATTAGAGCACAAAAATAATTATATTTGTGTCTAAAATAATTATCCAGTGTCAGAACCATGAGATAAATTAAATACATAGTGGCATATGTTTTTATTAAAAGAAGTAGTATATTCATATGCTAGTGTCCATATAATATTTAAAAAAAATGATACGCCTAAAAAGTATCTACTTTTTATATATGATTTAAGATACCATTTTTTTATATGGAAACTTTGTTAGTAATCTAAAGTGCTGTCGAAACCACTATACTGCGCCTTAGGAAAGCGAGCAAATCAAGGAGAGTACTTCCCGTACGGGCTTCTCCGTTCCGTCGTCCTGGAATCTCTTTAGTGTCTCCTCGCGAATACCTATCCACCACTTACCAGCGGTTTCTGTAGCACCATAAATTTTATTTTTAGACATACCTGATGGTTGTAATTATTACAAATATCAACAAATTATAGCCATGTTTTAAGGTAAAATGAAACAACTTTACCTAATGTTCCTGTTAAGACAATAGTGACTCATCATGGTAATTCAGCTCAACCACGCCCGTTGACCAATTAGATAATCGTAAAAAAAACACCCTTTTTTAATTTCTGTCTGAAGGGCTTCAAATGGTTAATGAGAGCACCGCTTTCTAGTTTACTTAAGTAATTAGTATTTTCTTAATTATTTTCATACTGGTGGTAGTCATCGTTTTGCAATATACATTTTTCGGCAATATACTTAAACGTGTACGATGGTTTAAAATGTTATAACAGGTTTTACTTATCCACTCAAACCTTTTTTTGTGCGGTGTATGTATATGTAGGTACCATATCGGAGAAAAAGCATAAAAAACAAAAAAAGCATAAAAAACGGTATACCGTTTTGCAGTAGTGTCGGTGATTAGATTTGCAAAAACTGTTGTTATGAAGATTCTTGTGTATGTCTTGTTTTCACATATATAAGATCCTACTTACAATTTTTTTTTTATTGATAACTTCAACAATTTTGATTCTCATTAATTGAAATTTTGAAATACCGCACAAAAACAAGTGTAAATATTCTGTCACAATAACAGAGCAAAGTTGATAAAACATATTATGTTTTGTTTTATCTGCATTAAAGAAAGCACCCTCAGCGCATACACAGGTTTTATATTTGAAATGTTGCCACAATGGCCGGTATTTTGCTGCCAGCGACTTCCCGCGAACTTAACCATGTCGTCGGTGAGTTTAATGCAAGCTTTTACCACGCCGCGTCTATGGGTGTAACATTTAATTTATATAAAATATTTATACTGGTTGATCGTAGGTATTCCGTGCATGCACACCGCCGGACGCGATCTCGCTGGTGTCGCGACTGCTGGAATACACGCCGGGCGCGCGACTTTCGCCGCTGCAGGCGTGCGCGCATAGCTTCTTCGACGAGCTGCGTGAACCGGGCGCCCGGCTGCCCAATGGTCGCGCCTTGCCGCCGCTATTCAACTTCACGGAGTACGAGCTGGCGATACAACCGTCGCTGAACGAGTTCCTCAAGCCTCGGACGCAGCCCGCCGGCGAAGCGCCTTGTTCTTCATCTGCGCAAGACCATGTACATGATACGCAAGGTAAATTGGGATCTTCATCATCATCATTTCGCAATGTCTGAAGACGAAGGTATTTCAAAAGCGTGTGTTGCCGATTATGACTTGATGATAAGTAGACTCAACTCGTCACCCAGAGCGGAATGAGAATCAAATTAGAAACGAAAAGAACGACATAAGAACCAAAGTCAGTGCTTGTCTGAAGTGACTGAGCAGGGCATATCGGTTGTGGCCCGAAAGGTTCTCGAGTGGGGGAGGTAGCCCCTCTTGTTTATAGTTAGCAGTTATAATGACGATCTTTGGTCTTTGCCTTGTAGTGGGCGTCTATCGGATGACATGATGATAATAATTGATGAGCGATACTCAGTATGTGAATGAGGGCCAAAGAGAGAAATTACTTTCCTGTACCGTTTATCATCACTGGTGACGCAAATTGGTTGTAGAACTTCATTTTTAGCTAAGGATATTAAACGGAAAGATACTGTATAGTTTCCAGAAACTTACAAAGCCGAGTTTACGTTTAATGATTTACGACACTGTGTAATTCTCAAGCTGATTATTCCTGTTTACTCTTCAACAACTTGTAATATTAATAGACAAGATTTTACTATTCCTGTTTTAGTAATAACTCGATGGTTATAGAATCACTTATCAGAATATTTAGCTACAAAATATTGAGAAGGTTTTTCAGACAAAGTAAAAACAAATCATATTTCGTGAATTGTCATTGCGCCTATTTTAAAAAAGCGTACGGTTCTGTGCAATTACTGCATGTCTTTAAATTTATTTCATAAATAGACATCAAACATTGATGAATTTCATTTATAAAGTGCAACTTCTTAAAGCTCTGACAGAGCCGGCCTTTCTTAGCAGATCAGCATTCTGGGCCGGTGGTAGCTTACTGCATATGTTGAAATAAATGACGATTCAGAAATGTGTACTACTTAAATAAAGATATTTTGAATTCGAATTTGCTACTAGCAGTGATATTTATGTACCTGTCACAATTTTTTTAATTTACCAAGGTTCTATAAAAAAATCTGCATAAAGTATGCGTCAAAACAAACTAAGATTTATTTTATAGTTTTTATATGACAGTAGACAGTTTATGACAGAAGTAGGTAGAGCTTGCAATGCCAATACATAAATATTGCATTTGTTTGAATGTTTGTTATTAATCTTAGCACATTGAACAGCGGAGAATGCCGCAGCGTGCGGGCCGAGCGGTGGCTCTCCGGGCTCGTCGTAGATGGCGACGGCACCAGCGCCACGTCTGCTCCCGTTGCCCACGCCCACGCCAGCGCCCGCTCCTCCCGACCTCATCGCCCACGCCTACGCCCGTGCCCCCGACGTCAGAGGTCCCGACAACGTTAGTCCTTCAGTCTACATGCATTTAGGGCGACCACTACTTTACCAATAGTTTGGTAGAACATCGCGATTGATAACGGATTGTATGCGAGTCGAACACTCCGTCAACGTGGGTCGCGTGTCGACTCCGTGAGAACACGTCCGATTCAGATTGGAGCTGAGATCGAAGGTCATTCGTAAGCTATTTAGTGATAGTATTTTTTTCGTGTTGGCCATCGGGTAAAATTATATGCATAATAGGTGTTTTCGGCGAGTAATCGTGTGATACCGTAGTGTAATTGTCGATAAAGCTTCAGCTGTCGTAGTCGGTAAGAAGGGTAAAATCCACAGTAGACTCGATACCGTCTCCATGTGATTTCTTTGTACTTTTTTAAGCTCAAATTGTTTTATGTAAATACCTTATTACTGCGTTTTTAATGTTTATTGGGTAAACGACAGATTATTATCTGGATAAATTGTTTTGTTTTATTATCACCTTGTATCGATTGTTTATTATATTTGATTTAAAGCGTTTTCATCGTAACCCATGATGTACTCGGCGATAAACATTTTTATCACATAGACGGAGAGGGATTGTCCTTACACTTGTTCACTCAAATTACCTGACAACTTACCGCGTGATACTTGGACCGTAAATTTCGCTTGGGCCGTGTAATCAGTAGGGAAATATTTCGGTAGTGCTTTAGAATATTTATTATTGAAACGTATCACTAACTGATGAAAAAGATTTACGAGTGTAGTTTGCTTTCGACAACGGAACATTGCTAACTAAACTTCGGTTCCACACAGAGAAGAGCACACTTGTAAATTTATGAGTAGCATGAACTGATCTCTCAAGATTATTTATAATATTTAATAATATCTCAGCATATTATGTATTTGTAAAAACACTTCAAAGGAAAACTTTTAGATTAATAAAATTTAGATTTCTTTATTTGAAAAATTTCTTATTAAAATCGTTTATTACGATTTATCTTTCTAAATGTCTTATTCAGGACGGGATGAATGTAATGTATTTAATAAATATCACTGTCTATAGTCCTATAGTTAACGGTATAGCTTTTCGATAATATTGTATTCTATATTCAATAAATGATATTTCTGCTATGTAAAATTTGTCATGGAAACACGTTATTAGTAGTCATTTATGTAAAACAATGTTAAAGTAATTAAATTCATTGTCATAGTTTTAAGCTTTCATTCATTTTTATTTCGCACTGCAAGTTGGATACAACTACAAATTAGGCAAAGTATTTTAAAGCCTTTAAGTATAGAATAATATAATTAAATATTTCATTGGTGGTTTCGATGTAGCATGCGTGGTATTATCAATGTATTGACTCGCGCACCGATTTTGATAAGTTTTACGTGAACAGCATCTTTCGGAACCGAGCAGCAGGCAATGCGGTTGTAATCACAATTACATGCACCGAGCAGTTCAACGGGATTTTGTCGATTGGTTTGCAATAATGGGCCGCATTTTCCCAAGACTCGCTAAAATATTACTCCTACGTCGGTGTAGCCGAAAGGTTGGCATTCGCGAAGTCCAGCGTACATTTGGCGCCGGCCAAGTAAATATACACTGTATTACTAAACGTATAACTACGTATAAATTTTTAGTATAATAAGAAATTGAAAGCGCTCGGCGCAGGATTTCAAATCACATATAGTGGAGCTTAGTTGTCGACCCTAAGGCTATTAATTTGCTGACACCTTTATAATTCGTGTAAATATATTATAATTATCTTTATGGTATGACTCTGTAACTTATCGGGTTAGCAGGCATGCGCGGTCACCTTACTGTCTGCTTCGGTCCCTCGGGACTGCTTCGGATTTAGTAAGGGCTAAGGTAGTTTAGATACGCATATTTTATTAAGTCTTATCTTATATGAATTTTGTAATCGACGTTGCTTCTAAAGACACTGTGTAAAAAGTTAAGACATACTAGTGACCTGAATGTTTGAAGCTATGTTATCAAAACGTCTTTATCCCACTGAATTCTCACTCTCACGATTTGCGTGCACGTTTACTTCATGAGGATATCCGCAAAGCATTCAAATTCATACATGCATACACTTCGAAATGGGGTTGACTTATATAAATTATTTAAAGTAAAAAGAGTTTTCTTATTTACTAGTACTGTAAAATTAAATTTAATGAGTGAAAAATGTATTTTGTTTTTAATTTCTTTACTGAATTTGAATAAATAGTAACACCCATATCGTTGTTAGTTATGAATGAAAATAACATAATTATAAAAGTAAATATTAAATGAATAGTAAACATGGTATTTTATTTCACACCCCACTTGGCCTTAGAAAAAGCCCCGGTTAATTTGATTTTTTATTGTTTTAACTGTTTAAATAGGTTTAATTAACATGTATGTATGGTAAATATGCTGGATATAACATTTATTAAAATCGAGAAGGTAACAAGATATAATTGCAGTGAATTTTATCTTGGGTTTTTGTTGCTTGTGGAAAAACTGAAATTTTTGCATATTGTGTTGATAAAGGTCGCCGCAGTATTACTAGTTATATGATCCTACGGGCTTATAAACAGCCATATAACTTTGTTAATACGAAAATTCAATATAAAACAGCCTTGCGGTTTACTTCGCACGATTCTTTCATTTAAGTTAGAACTATCCACAAGATGCACTCGTCTGGGCTTAGCTTACTGTCTTTTGCAAGAAGGTATGCCAGTTACTTTTTTTTCCAAGTATGTAATAGTGAGAGAAGGCAGTCCACAGTAGAAAAAGAAGATACTGCTATTGTCGCAAGCTTGAAAAAATTAAGTAATTGTTAATTAGATGCAGGTTTAAAAACGACCCATCACAAATGACTTTTCGTTTGAAAACAGCGTTAGAAACCTGAATTATCTGGCACTTTGATATAAGAAATTATCTTCAGAAATATTGATTCCAAAGAACCTTCAACTAGTTCATCAAATAACAAATATGACAATATATCCGTTTACTTGCCCAGATTCATGTGTTAAAGAAAAACACAGAAACTGCAAAATACAGCATAGATATAACCTAATTTCGAAATAGCACAACTTTAGAATAGCTACAAGTTATATGCCGACAAACAACGAGCAAGGTAATGCGTAACTTTGTATAACTATAAAATTCGTTTTGAAAACAAAAAATTATTCTATTACAACACAGGAGACCATGATAGCGCAAACATTACTTTTTATCTGATTTTTGCTATGTACGTCATGGAGATTTACTCATTACAAGAGGATGTTCTCCCAGTATAGTCGTCCTTTTAGTGTTCACGTGATTGGCGCAAGGCGAAATGGCTTTTTATAAAACCAGCAGTCGAACAAAATAATCGTAAATACGATCTAATAATGGAGGTTGGATAAGTGAACCCACTTCACTTATATTTGAAACTACGAAGTAAAGAGAAATCGTGGTTTTCAAAAAGACAGATCGTCTCTGATAGTAGTTTTAATCTTCTATAGATTTGGATCCAAGAAGGTAAAAGTTCTTTCTTCGCCAATTAGTGATAAGAAAGGAAATCTGGTTATTCTTTACTTGGAAGTGCAGTCGGAGTCAATGACATTAGGTTTTAATGGTTTTAAAGGCATAGTCGAGCTCCTGCATATTTAAAACAATATTTTCGAATACAAACTCCAGAATAACAAGAGTCATGAGCGTAGGCGGCGCAAATTGTTATAATTATAACAATTTTGTATAACTATAATTTACCAATTGATCGGTTTCTTGTTGGGTAAACGAATATAAACCATGCAATTTACTATGTACTAAATAAATTATATAGTTAAATAATTAATTATTTGTATTTTTTATGTTGTACGAATGCTGGAATATAATTAATTTTCTACTAAAATTGATACAATAGGTACAACGAAATATATAGCACTAAAAACTACGAGCTTTTTTTGACAAAGAATGGCAAAGATGTTCAGGGTTGTTGTAAATAAATGTAAGAAAGATGAGTACACAATGTACACATAAAATTGTTTATATTTTTTTATTTTCATAAAATGTATAATGCTTATATAACATTTGCACATTACAAGCACTATAAAAATTATTGTTTTATCACACACAATTAAAAGAAAATAATTTAATTTCAGTTGTTTTTAAACAAATTTTTAAAAATTGTATTTTTCTTACTAAAGCTAGCAAGTATTGCTTTTACTAATGTCATTAAAGTCTCTGCTTTTGTTTTTAGGTAATGCAACTATTAGAAAGATGTCAATGTCAAAGATAGCAACAAAAACAATATTAACTTAATTATCAACTTATTAGAGAATAATTTATTTGAATATTATACTAAATAACAAAAGTTTTTAAAAGTCTAAATAGTTTTGTTAATTACCAAAGGCGCCTAAAATATTTAATGTTATCTTCTTTATTAAATTATTTCTTCAAAATATTCTCGTACGTATTGTTATAAAATCATGCATGAGGCGTATGAAGTGTCCCATTTGCTTAATGCTACTGTTCAGATAGAATCTATTGCAGCTTACGGTAAGTTATTATGTGTAGTATGTATATTTGCATACGAATTTTAAAATTTGGATGCCTTGTTTAGGTAATCGTACAATAAACGTAATAAATATTTATGATTTAATTAATTTCAGATGGCAATTTACTGTTAGGCACACGACAGGGTCATTTATTAATGTACTCATTATCTGCCATAAATGGCAATCAAAAATATGAATTACAGCTTCTTCGATATTGTAAAAATTTTAGCAAAAAGCCAATTCAGCAAATTGAAGTCGTACCCGGTAAGTAAATAAAGCAAATAAATAATTCGCTCCGGTGAAATTTAGTAATGATGGCAGAACTGAAGTTCCCAAGAAGAGCTTGCAATCTTAGTTATTTTAAATAGGATTAGGTTTACCAACTTTACTGCTTTTCACTTTATACCAAGCTATTGGGTTGGGGAATAAGTTCAAAACATTTTAATATTTTTATTTTATTTTACAACAATTTGTTTGCTGTTTGGCAAAATGTATGTATTCATTTGGTAGAACTCCTTATGTTCTACAAAACTATGTTAATTGTATTTTTGTGTTATTTAATTTTTTATTAGTTTTGAACCATAAAAATAGAATACCCTGGAGGGAATTACCAACATTTTCGAAACCTGTTCTGCTTTGCTTTTCATCGTGTTCAAAAAGCTGCCAAAGTAGCCTGAGATATTTGTGACATGTGTGGAAGAGGTGTCATGACATGTAGACTCTAACAGCATGGAAATAGCAAAAGTCAAAAATGGCACGTCCCACAGCGGAAGGCCTTCTAATTCGATAATGAAGATCTCAAAACACTCATGAAAGAGAATGGTTGACAAAACTAATTGTGAATTAGTGGAAAAATGAACTGCAATCATAAAATGATTTTCTATCACCATCATTCAATGGGTTTCAAAGGGATTTACCCAAAAATTGGAAGTCTGGGTGCTTCATAAGCTCAATGAAAAAAAGAAAGTGCATTCAAATTACTTCTCAGCATTTCACCCGCCTATGAGTGACATGCAGTTATAAACAGCGATTTTAGTTACGAATCGTCACAGGAGACAAGAAATCGTGCCTATACATCATTTTAATGCAAAGAAAGGAGGGGGTGGCTCCAGGATGTATGCCAAAGTCGAGGGTCAAGCCAAACCTTCATACAAAGAAGATCATGATATGTGTTTGGTGGGAATGGGAGGGCACTGTGAATTGTTAAAAAAAATGCCATGGTCAATAAAGAGCTTTCTTCTTTAGACCTTGCACCTACTGATCACCATCATTCCGCTCTCTGTCAAACCATATGAAGGTAGTTACCTTCTCTATGAAAGAGATCCTTAAAAACTGGCTCCACAACTTCCTTGACCTTGCGATTTTTGGCGGAAAGGCATAAACACATTGGTCGAGAGGTGGTAAGAGGTTGTAAACAACAACAACAAATGTATAATATGTTAACTTATTGATATAATTATTGTTTTTTAATGTTTAAATAAAAATTTTTGGTGATAACACTAGGAACTCATTCCCAAACCTAATGTTAATGCCAATGGGCCAAACATAATTATTCCATAACAGCAACAAATAAATAATAAGTTTAAATATTAGTTCATTTAAAAATAGCTATGATTGCAAAGGTCAGAGATGTATGGATGGTGTTCTTCTCTTAGGGCATTTTTCACTAATTATATGTTTGAGAGAATTTTTTTACATGTTTTCAAATATAAGTAGTATTTTAGTTTGTGGTGTATCATATTATTTGTTGGAGCTGATTGTATAGTTTTAATTCTTCCATTTTATATTAAAATTATTTATTTGAAAAAGCAGTTTTTTCATGTTTTATCATATTCTTAAATTACTTATGAATTAATTACTTTGGCTACAAGTGTTGTATGTATTTACAGAAGACAACCTTCTGCTGTGCCTATCAGATAATCTTTTATCAACTTATGATATAAATGGTGTGAATTTCCCATTAATAAAATCATTTCCACAAACAAAAGGTGCATCATTGTTTGCTTTAGACAATAAGGTTAGTCTCGTTTCATAATTTGTATTTGTTTATTCTAAGCCATAACAAGTCAAAACATTTTTTTGGTAAATTACAAAAGTTAACTAAAAAAAAACTTTACTCTTTTATCAATAACATAACTTATTTCCATTTTAAATTACTTAAAAGAATATTTACGTAAATTAAATAAAAGAATTAGTGTTTTTTTTTAAATTACAAGTCAAAATTTTGAGTCATATGTCATTAAAATTAATTATTTGCTCTCAGGTGAATGGTTCTGTTTATTTTCCATTTAATGTTATATTATGTTAATGTTAACAATTGAAATGAATAAGATGGTAAATTCCATTAGCCATTTTTACTAAGGCAGTAATTAAATTAGGATACTATAAAACTCTTATCAAAACCAGATTTTTGGTATGAGTTAAATTAAAATTAGTTATTAAATTACAGTCTGCAACATCAATGACAGGTGAATCTAACTCAGTTGTCCATCTTTGTGTCGCTGTCAGAAGAAAACTCCAAGTTTATTATGGCAAAAATGGAGAATTTAAACAGCATATATTTGATTACACTGTGCCCGATGTGCCCAAGGTGCTGGCCTGGGGACAAGAGTATTTATGTGTAGGATTCAAAGCAGAGTACACACTCTTTGATGTAAGTACATATGTTTTCCTAATAATTTTACATATTTTTATCAGTAACTAATCTTTTTTAAAATGACATGTATTATATTATACATACATTATATTATATTATTTGGATAGTAGTAGTTGTTTGTTTATTCCACAGACCTTAATTTATTTATCCCTGCACTGCCCAGTTTGTCATTATAATTTGTGTTATGAGGGTTTAAATTAAATAAATGTTAATGTGAAATAAAATTAATATTAAATGAAATTAAACTAAGACACTTGCTTCATTTCTACATATATAAGTGTATATTCACAATCCAAGAATTTCACTACACTTTTTTAGGTTTTTAAATATTCAACTTGAATACTTTTTTATGAGGTAATTATAAATATTTTTCTTATATAAAATGATTTATTTCATAATTTATCTATATAAATTATGTAATAAAGCATTATTATGATTTAAATTCTTTCTTATGTGATAAAAAAACAAGCAAACAATATGTTTTTCATACAAGTCTTATTATTATTATTTTTTGTATTATTTCAAACTATTTTTAGCTTTCTTCAGGCAAACCTAAGGAATTGTTTCCTACAAGTAGCTCCCGATCACTTGAACCTACAATAGCAAGATATTCGGAGACATCATTTCTGCTTGGTAGAGATAATACTTCTGTATTAGTTGAGGAAGCAAAAGATATTGAAATTAAAAAAACAATTAAATGGACAGAAGCACCAGTTGCTATAGGTAAATGTTATTGTTTATTATTATGTTTTCAACTGATATTTTATCATTCAGCCATACAACATCCATTGCTGGACATATGCTTCACCCATGGATATCCAACAGGATTAGTTGGAAGCAGCATGCATCAAGCCTTAACAAGTTTGTCGGACCAATTCCACCCACAGGTGGATCTACCCTGTGCTTGCTGGTCCATGGTCCTCACTCCAAATCCTTAAGGCTGCAGGAACCATTTATTCTGCACATTGTGTGACCTGTCCACTACCTCAGCTTGCCAACCAACTGGGCTATGTCGGTTATTTTTACGTCTAGAGATCTCCTTATTTCTGAACCTATCTTATAATAAAATACCGTGTATAGCACTCCCCATGGCCTATTTAAGCCAATGGGGCTCAGAGTGAGTGACAGAGAGAAGTATATTTACACCATGTAGTAGCTCATTAGATAGTATAAACCTTAAAATACTTTGGGACCAAAAGGAAATTTTGAAATACCTTTATTTAGCACAGATATATTGCGCAAATATTCTCTCCTGTTTGAAAAATCTGTGAGATTAATAAATTTTAAACTATTTAGCCTTGGACTTTTTGTTTCCCTTACTATATGAATTTAATATTTGTTTCATAACTATGTGATGTATAAAGTATGATAAATGGTTTATTTAATTTCAGTTTGGGACAAGCCTTTCATTTTGGGTTTACTCTCTGACCAAGTGATCGTGCAAACTGTGGAACCTCCAATGTTTATACAGACCTTACCAGAGCTTAATAAAGCAAGATTAATGTACAGGTATGTTGTAATGAAATGTAGCTAATGTAAAATATTAAAAAACTAATACACTTCTGTACCAATTGAAATGGACAAATGAATGACTTGAGCATCAATAATTGCAAATAAATTTAATAATACGTAGCAATTTGCAAATATTTTAAACGAAGTGTTCTCTGGTGATAATAAACGTAGTCTCGACCTGTTTGTTGCTGGTTTTCTGATGTACTTGTCTTCAGTGTTCGAGAAGCACATCAGGTTATAAATGAAATAATACAAGAACACGTCTAATAACATTAAATAGCACTTGGAACGAAAATATGCCAGATCGCAACCTTCTTTTCGTATCTAATGCGTAAATGAAACTGACGAAGTTAAGGTCGCGAGTAACTGCTGTCACACCCGAAACATGAACATGATTATAAAACTGCATAAAAAATTTCAATGTATTCATAAAACTGTTACAGGTGCAAACGCGGCCTAATATTTGTTGCTTCAGTTGGCCAGGTGTGGTGTCTCAGTTCCATTGATGTCACCAAGCAAAGGCAGCAACTCCTTAAAGACAAACAGTTTCAAATTGCCATTGATTTGACCGTAAGCATTATACTCTTTATTAACGATATTGTTATAAACAGTGTAAACATCGGGGACTACACCACGACTACAACCAGTGTACCTTAAAAATTTACTTGAAGTTTCGTATTGGTCGGTAATGGTCTAAGAGCACATAGTGATAACTGCTATTAGTTCAACGGAACCGCTATACCGCAGTTTTTAAGAAATAAATGTCAATGTTTTTTTAAACCTTTACACTCAGAGGTTATTCTCACATTTTCTTCTAACAACTCGATAATGGCATATATATTATATTATAAAAAATGTTGGATAACATTATAGGTAAAAGAATAAAACAATAAAATATATAATTTTGACCTAAATTTGTTGATAGAATTTATGAAATTTCACATCTTATAGTTTTCTAGAGTGTGATACAGCTTAAAACTCCTTTGGCGTTGGTGCTTATCACCCCTGGATAACTTATACTTATTACATCCAACCTAATTTGAATTTCGAATTGCCAAAATAAAACTTCATACCAGCACTGCTGGCATTCCGAGTGCTAAGGGTTAATACAGATATTTATTATACTTTGTCCATTCCTGGTCTGATGAATTTTGAATTAATTTTAATTTCTGGAGGTGTCGATGTTCATCGAAAATCTTATTACACGTTTGTTAATGGATGGAATGTCCAAATTAATAGTATTGAAATGTTATCTCCTGTATACATGAAAATACCAAAAACGTTAATACCTAGGGTAATTTTTAGTTGTATAATAATAGCGAAACCGCTGTACCGCGCCTTCGGAAGGCTCGGCGTGGTGGGAAAAAGAGGATTGTAACGGCCGCGAGTGTTAATAGTAGACGACGGTCTCGCTGCGCTTTCCCTTCAACAGTATAAAACAAAACGTAATCAAGTTACACAGACGCCACATGAAATTAAAGTTGTGCATAAGAAAATACAATAGAAGAAGGGAATGTAAAAATTTAATGTGAGGTCTATTAGGCTAACATCGTCGACATCTAACAGGAACCAAAAGTGGTTAATATAAATATATATATGTATTAGGATTAGGGGGATCGGAAAGTAATGTCGTTTCTGTCGACATTGGAAGGCATTGACAATTCGTATGCTAGATGGCAAAAGGTTGTTGGTAAATATATTGTGGAGGTGAATGTATTGTTGATTAGAAATAAAAACTTGTTAAAAATGTAGTCGTGTAATTTTAAGTTAGAATTAAGAACAGCACATTAATTTTTAAAATTAAGAACTGCTTAGTATTAATTTTTCCTATTATTAGCGAATGAAGCTAATTGGAACTCTGAATTTATGAAAAAAAAACTTCTGCCGATTATTATGTACGTTATATAATACATATGTTCCAGACAAATAGTTATTCGTTAATTATTTATTTCATAATACGACATAGTAATTAGTGTAACAAACTAAACATTGTAACTAAATTATTTGAGAAATACGAGTGGGATAGAAATGAAGTGTAGGATGTTATTTTACATTCATTGATTGTTAAGTTATAGTTATTCATTTTCAGAAGTGGTTAATTCATTACGGCGGTTTTTGATTTACGTTGGGCGCGGTAGTGAACATTTTAATTAATTGGTTAGGTCAGTTTGATATGAGCTTGTGTATAACAAGTATGCGATTATTTTATTATGTTAGTTTAATCAAAATTGTACTGTAAAGTTTTAGTTAAAAAAAAATTATTAGAACAAAATACGCGAATAAAGTAGTTGAAAAATGTTTCGCTCCAAAACGAAGAACCGTAAATCTGAAATAGCAGCACTTATGCGTGTAAGTTCATATAAATATATATACGTACACAAGAGATTTCCACCTAACCTGACTCATCACGGTATCTACGGAACCATAAGGCTTGAAATTGTTGGCAGTAATTTTTCTTTCACCAAGTAGAGATCAATTAAGAACTGATTTTACGAAATTCCTCCTGCAAGGAGATTAAGTTGACGTTAATTTTTTTTTAAAGAAAATATACGTCGTGTAGCTGCTTGAACCACTTAATTGATTAATTCAATACGTGTATATAATGCTACCTTACTCGCTGTATCACATCATAAGTATTCGCCCGCCGTGACCATATGGGAGAGTCCGCCGTGCCGTTCCGTCAATCCACCGTCAATACTCCTGACGATGACGTGTATGCTCTATCCCTAGGCCTTCACCTCGTCATGGTTTTTGAAGGAATGGTACATTAATTTCGGTAGAGCTATGGTACCCGACATTTGATAAACATTGTTTTTATTTATAACGAGACTATAATAACGTAATTGACTTTTTCCAGCTCCTTTCAGACTGCACTCCAGAAGAAAAGAAACAAACGTTACATTCTATTCGGATGCTAAGCGCTCTCGATCTGTTTGACGATAAGAAATATTCGCAGTCTATGCAAGTGTTTAAACAACTGAACACCGATCCAGCGGACGTCATTAAACTATTCCCCGAATTAGACAACAAGCCCGGCAACGAACAACACGAGAAAATGAAGACAAAGGATTTGGAGAACGCTTTGAATGCATTGATAGATTATCTTGTCGATGTACGAGCGAACATTGGCAAAGCAATTACTGAAGAAGGGGGCAGCAAAGATGATGGGATCAGTCATAGAAACGTAACACAACAGCTTGAGTTAATTGATACAACTCTTTTGAAGTGTTATTTACAGGTATTTTGATCTGAAATAATTATTATATATTGAACACCATATTGCAGACCGTCGACATAGTTATAGTCACTGGAAGTCGATGGATGCGGGCAGCGGCAAGATCGGTCATTGTGGCGATTTTTGAGAGACGCCTTGCAGTGGGCGTCTATCGGCTGATATAATGATGATGTACACTAAATATTTACATGATTAAAATAAGAATCAAATAATAGTACACATATATAGTTTGATTATTTATTGGTATAAAAGCTTTATATGGGTCAATGTATTGCTCATTTGTCAGAAAGAAAGCTTTCACATATATTTCCAATTACTCTGTTTAAAGTGATCACTCCGAAATATGTTACATTGATTGACTATTAGAATGCCACAGGCCAATAAATTCTGGCAGTACAAAGTCCGCAATGACAGATAGTAAAAAATAATTAATTTTAATATGTAGTAATATTCAAAACGTTTTTTCTGACAATATTATCATTACACTGTTGATTATTTTTGAAACCATTGATTTTAGGATAGGGCGTGCCACATATTGACAGCATATGAGCTTGAAAACTTTTACCTTTATAACCCTGTGTATTAATAAATGTGCTGTCTGGTAATATTATTTTCGATAATAAATAAATCGGTATATAAATACAAAAGTAAATGCTATTTATAATTTTTAATCTATATTCAACTTTTTTATGTCGTATTTATTATCTGTTACATATCAATTCAAATTGTTGAAAACTTTAATAAGTACATAAATGATTATGTTTTCCACTATTAAAAACGTTTTATTAATTAATATATTGAATTTGAACTCGTGAAATTTGTCGTAAAAGTTTTTGTTGCTGCAAAATTCTTTTTAATTTACTATTAGGTTAACAGAAACTTTTTCGTCTTATATATACTATATACTTTTAATTTAGGAATTTTTTTTCAGACCAATGATGCTTTCGTCGCTCCTCTCCTGCGTTTAAATAACTGTCGTTTGGAAGAAGCGGAGAAGACATTGTCGCAACACGGAAAACACAGTGAACTGATTATATTGTATCAAACAAAAGGACAGCATACAAAAGCGTTGCAACTGTTAAAGGAGCAAGCGAAACAACCTGATTCCAGTCTTAAGGGGTATCACAGAACGAAGAACTATTTGCAACATCTTGGTTAATATTAAATCTATTACTGTATTGTATATATACTTATAGTATCATTTTATGATATTATTTCAATTATATATGTGTGTATATATATATATATATATAATGCCGTTTGATCTGGGTCGGAACAGTTTTCACTGACTTGCTTCGGTAAAATGCGTTTTATTTCGTAAAAAGTAATGTTAACTAGTGGCACTTGGTGAGAAGTTGTAGCTTTATACCAGTGGTAGAGAACACTGAGACTCGCGATCGTAGGTCGTGGATTCGATTCCCGGGATACAATCTTATATAATTCACACTTTGTGCATTGATTATAAAAGACTGACATTTTTCACAAATGAGTTTTCAGAGAATGGGCAACAGCGTCCTCTGTGTACCATAATACTAAACAGCGATCGCCAACCCGTCTGCCAAGCGTGGCGATTATGTTATAGTCCCCCAAAGATATTTTTGGAAAAACGACGATAAAGGCACTGTGTTACAATTAGTTCTAAGTAGAAAAAACGCATTGTAATGAAAAATGGGCTTTAACTGTGTTACACATATACGTGAAGAAAAGAATGCCGATAGAGTCCAATTTGTTAGAAATTCATATATATTGTGTCAATTATTTCAAGCGATCGTATATATTTATATATATATATATATATATATATATACTGCCGTCTAATTTACATTACTCGCAATTTTCGGTTTTTCTATCATTTATAAAAGTACTCGCGGGTTTTGCGATTAATAATTTATTTGTCCTAATATCTATAAAAAAGATACCTAAATCCAGATTTTATACGGCGTCTTTCGTCTTTAGGCTCTAAGTCTTCGTCACCTAAGTACTAAACAGTTAAAACTATTGAAATTTTACTCGCAAGGGGCAGATAATTAGACAGCTTGATAATAAGTCGGCGGGCGTCAGCTAGTATAAAAATATATAAATTTGAATATTCTGCACTATAGTCTCAATGAATACATACGATATTATTATAACAGGTAATAAATTTTAAGTTTGGAAACATAAAGTAATATATATTTTTTTACATTGTAGGAGCTGATCATATCAATTTGATATTCAAATTTTCGGATTGGATATTAGAAGAGCATCCCGAGGAAGGTTTGAAAATATTCACCGAAGACATTGTGGAAGTCGAGAATCTTCCACGACCGAAAGTTCTAGATTTTCTTTTAAGAGAGCACAAGTCTCTCGTTACCGCCTATTTAGAACACGTGATTTACACCTGGAACGACACTAACCCAATATTTCACGACGCGTTGGTTAGTATGTACAGAGAGAAAATAACCGAACATGCTAACAAAAGTGGAACAACTACCACAACGGACGAAGAAATACAACACATAAAGTCCAAATTGCTCACTTTTCTAGAAAAGTCTACGCATTATACTCCGGAACGTGTGATATTGCATTTTCCTACTGATTCGATGTTCGAGGAACGTGCTGTGATCCTGGGAAAACTTGGAAGGCATGAACAGGCGCTTGCAATTTATGTGCTTATCTTAGGTATGATCAATTTATAAAATTATTTTTTTAGCATGGCTTATTTATTTTTTAAGTATTTTTTATAACAAAGATAATTCGTTGTGGCAGTTTTTTTATATATGTTTAATACGTTTTTTTTACTTTTATGTAAAAATATTGGTAATAAACCAGATGCAAATCAGGTTATATAATCTAATTTAACTTAAGATTGACTTTATAAAACCCGAAGAATTGCTCATTTGAATCGGGGGCACATTGCTCGTGCAACCGATGGCCGTTCTGGCTGATAGGTTTCGAGCGGCGACCACGAGTTAATGCATCGACGACTTACTTAAGCTTGCGGTAAGTTGCTGGATGCGGGCCTGTGCGACTTTGGACTACCCCTATGCCTTGCAGTGGGCGTTTTCAATTCAACTCAAAGAAATATGTGTCATTCATAATCTAGTTTATTCACGGAACATTTGTGCAAAAAGGTCTAAATCCATATCACGCTTTATATTGTTTAAATGGTTGCAGGCTCTTATAAGAAAGCCATTGTTGCGATAATTTAAGTTAATGTTAATTATATATTTATCTATTAGAATGTAATCTACTTTTCTTACTGACTCGCTGTTGTATCTCGAAAATATTGTGTATGCAGTACAGACTACAAATAAGCAAGGTGCCTTTCAGAATTTTTAATTGTTATTACGCTCAACTATACCATTTTAATGCATTTGCTTCGGTTGTGGTTTTCTTAATAAATAAATTATACTTGTTGTTATAGGCGACGTCGACAGAGCTATTCGTTACTGTGAACAGGTTTGTGAGAGCTCGAGTAATAAAACTCCGGATGTGTACGTGATCTTGATGAGGATACTAATGAATCCTGAACAAAGCGGGGCGCTGTCGGGGCCGCTGGCAAACGTAGCGAGACATCCAAACTCATCCGTTCCTGACATTGAGACGGCTCTAACTATGTTGGAGAAACACGCTGATAAAATCTCACCTTTGAAGGTAAGCATTTTATTCTAATTATTTTCTTCAAGTGTGCTACGAAGAAAGAGATCTAAAGATTTATCAACTCGATAAAGTTCAGTCTTAGATATACAAAATCATTTTTGCTTTTGGTTTTTACATTGCAATATAGGCCATATGCCATTCTACTTTGCCAATTAGCTGACCTATGTCGGTTACTTCGTCTTCTTTCTTCATTCCTGATTCGGTGTCGTAGAGAAATATCTAGAATTGATCTCCATGGCTCATTGAAAGATTGTGTACTTGCCGACAGGGTCTACAGTGAGAGACCACATTTCAATACCGTAAGTCATCACAAGTAACACACCTTGACTAAAGACTTTCGACTTTAGCCACTAAGGTATATTTGTCGAAAAGATATTTCGTAGATCCTGTACCCTACCCAGTCTAGTTGGATTCAACTATTGACTTCTTTATTGAAGTAAGACTTACCTAGTTCGTTTGAATCTATTGCATGTTTTTATGTTCTTAGTAAACTCATGTTGATTTTTTTTTATTAGGCGTTATCAGTTTTACCTGACTCAGTGCCACTGAGCCGTTTAAAACACTTTTTGGAAAATGCACTTGAAAGGCAATTGACTAAGAAAAGGAAGGTGCAAGTACTCAAGGGACTGTTGTATGCGGAACATCTACAGGTAATGTTCGTTTTAATATTTAAATATATATTTTATTTATTTATTTTTAAGTATAAGTATATATTACTTCGCTTATAACATGGTTCCGCCAATAAATATGACAATAAATTTAAGATTAACAAAATAATTGAAATTCTGTTTTGATCAATAATACTACGTTGATAGATACAACGTAATTAATAGTTATCTGTCTGGCATTTCATTTTAATTATTTATGATATCAAAATATTATTTATACTTATTTTTTTGTATTCATTTTACTTGTACAAAAAAGTCAATATCTAGATGTGACAAGAGCCTTAAAGTTTTTCTATAATACAAGTAATTTATCATCAAATTAAATCTTGATATAATATATCATGTCTTCACAAGATCATATATCAAAGTGTATTAATAGAACGAATTAGCTGGGTTGTGGTTCGTATAACAAGAATTTGCATGGCCATTAGACTAAACACAATACTCAGTGTAGATATAAATATTGTCACATGGAAAAATCTCTTTTTGGACAGCATAAAACATTTGAGCAGTGCTAGCCCAATCGTAGAGCATTGAGACCTGCAATCATTAATCGCGGGTTTGATTCTGGGGACAGTCTTATGTATATATATATAAGACACGCAAATATAAAACACTTTAGCGTGGGATTCCCGTATTCGATGCGCCACTGACGATGACGTATTGTAGCTCCTACAGATTCACGTACTCTCTTCAAGGAAAAAGTAATCACTGTCATTGTTATGTCAATGGATTTTTTTGGGACTTCAAATTGTCTCTAAACAAAAATCATAATCAGCGAATTAATACGGGAACTAGATATCAGCCAGTCTTTTGACTCGATTATTGGAGAGTTTAAATAACCGCGTTTCGCTTGCTGTTGGTTCCTTTTATTACATTATTCCAATTTAATATCACAAAAGTATTTAACACCCATTAGCAAAAAATAAGAACGACAAATTCTAAATTTAAATGTCATATTGTTTTTTTTAATGTAGTTTTTGTGGCCAGGTTAGGTATAGCACTAAATTTCTAGGCTATATAGGATGATGGTATATGAGTTAATCCTTGTTTCAGGTAAAAGAAGTCAAGGAGTATCATGAATCAAAGAGCATAGTAATACACGATTATAATGTTTGTTCTGTGTGTAAAAAGCGATTCGGAAACCAAAGCGCATTCGTTCGGCACCCTAATGGAGACATCGTTCACTTTTCATGTAGCCTGGATAAACAGTGAAGCGGTTTACAGATTTTTGCCGATATCTGCTATTTTAAACTTGTTTTACCCGTTAAGTATATACTTATGTAGTGTAAGAATTTTTGCTTATCGTAGTAATAAATACGAGTATATTTGTGCATATTGCTGTATTTCATGTAATGTAAAATATGTTTTTATTAAATATTTATTTGAATTGTACTTTTTTAATAATTATTGAATATTATTTATCAGTTCATAATAGTACGCATAAATAAAGTTTACATTATAATTTTCTTCTAATTTTTGGCACTAACAGTGTAAAAATTTCATACACCTTCATTTATATAACGATAATATTGAAACCCAACGTTCACGAAATACATTGTTTCCTACGTAATGAATTACGTAATATCTTTAATTCTTATAAGAAGTTACTATAGCTTACGCAAGAGAGTACTAATATAATCCATAATGTAAATAAATCCTGACAAAACGAATCTTTAATTCGGTCAAATTATTTTGACAGTATTTAAAAAGTGAAGGATAAATAAATAACTGAATTTTCACGTAACTTTTTTTTTTCGGAAAAGAAAATTGGGTTTCTATATTGTAAATAAGTTTTTTTTTTATTCGGTCTAATGGCTATTTTCGAAACTGAAATATATTCATATTTGTAGTTGAGTGTCATGGATCGTCAGACGGAATTTTCATTTTATTGACAGTACTGCTACCCACGAATCATTAAAAGACATCGGGTCGCGCAGGAACGATTGATTAGTGAAGCACAGGAGTACCATGCGGAATGAGCAATTGCGTGTAGACTTTTTTTTAACCAATGATAGCCCAGTGCTTTAAACAGGCTTCAATCGATTACTTTGTTTTTGCCTATATCAAACCAAATTCATTAACGAATTAATCCTACCAGGGACATTCTCCCACTTTCGATCGCCGAGTACTCCTCGCTTTTCACATCGTACTTTTACACTCATTACGCTATACGCTCTCGCGTATAGTTCACCTTCGTTTCGTTTAGAAAAATCGGGCTAGTCGTTTTGTTAAGTTCGTGGACTCTTTAGTTTTCCGAATTCAATTCCGATAAAGTCGAAAGCCTCGTGTAGGCGTGTGCCGTTTTGTCTTCTCGACTGTCTGGACGACGGGACTACAATAAGACAAGTTACATAGCAAATCGCAGTGAATTAAAAACAAGCCGCACAGCTAAAGCATGTAGGAGAGACAACTCACGATTCTTCTAGACAGAAGCCTTCCTTCGATTCCTAATGTGGCAGTAACGTTAACCAGCCATCAGCCTCTGACAAAGTCGAGATTCGGCTTTCTTGGGCACTTGTGTCGGATTGCTAAACGCGTATTGGGTGACCTTAGAAGCAGAAATCTTCCCTCGGGACTCTTGCACGATGTTATTTAATGCAGCGCACGCCTAAGCGATCTATGAGCCCAACGGCCAATAATAATACACGGGATGTAGCCCGAGTCGAGGTTCCCAAGGCAGTCCAAGAACTAAGTCACATAAATGAGTTTTAGGCTAAGCGATCTGATCCTCAAGGTCGCAGAATCTGTAAATGACAATATGGCGATAGTGTGATACAAAGCGAAAACGGAAACATGTCACTGCGTGTACGTCCTTCAGAGAACCTTTTGATAGAAGACATAATTTGTTTATCTGATAAGTGATTAGCAACAAGGAGGTTAAAATGAAAACATAATTCCTCTTCGGATCATTTTGCTCATTGCAAAAGGTCTATTACACCGTGCCTCCTGTTCCTATTTTTGGCATCGCGCAGCAAGATATTGGGTGTAGGCTGTGGACCTACCATTTTTTCAGTTACCAACACCAGTTGTTCAGTTTTTGTCTAACTTTTTTGGATGTGACCAAAAAACTTCAGTATTCGGTGTAGATAGAAAGCCTAGTTTTAAGTTTTCGAGTTCAAAGGATTCGCTGGTGCGGAATGCAGTCCACAGAATTAAGAGCTTTTTCCTTTAAAATCACATCTAAAAAGCTATACGATTCTTGCCGGCTTCCTTTAAGTTCCTCGATTCTGACTCATTGAAATCCAAAAATTTTAAAAGATTCAATCGTAGTTATGTTAACTTCAAGTAACAGATAATAAAAGATCTTTTACAGCGTGTTTCATGAATTGCTATATTTTTACTAAATTTGCGCTTAAATGCTAAAAGTTTCAAGTCATTAAATAGCGCTATTTACCAGTTGGTATTTATTTATAGCTTAGATGCAGGGTGGCAAAGCGCTGAAGTCGCTTAGGCTAAACCTCTTTACTGTAATAAAAGCTCGTGGGATCCCCCGGGAGCCTCGGATGGGCCTGCTACATCAAAAGCTTTACTGGACTGGACCAAGCTTTTGAGGGCGCTCGGGCAGATGATCCATGAAAGGTTTTTTGTTTACTATTATAAGTTTTGGACTGTTAAAATACAATCATGTAACGAGTAAATTTATTACCATCGCCTCTAACCGGACACGGTAATGTTATGACATAACTCTAGTCGTGCTATTTACAGAGATGTCGTCTGCGTTTTTGCATCGATAAAACCATGAACGATTTAATATTATCTATAGTAAGGTTAGTATAAAACATGAAGTTTAGATAAATTCATGTAGTTATATAGTAATGAGATAAATAAATACGTATAGAATTTAAAACTTGGTAACGAGATATATTTTTAAGAATAATTCTAAATATAATACATAAAGCAATTAACATTCCGTTTAGTAGCCTTGATGATAACACAGAAATAACCAATGTCACTCAAATTTTATACGTGTTAAAATCGAAGTACATTATAATTAGTTTGGCTCGAATATCTCGTTCTCGTTAATTTGTGGGTGTGAACGCAACCGCTAGTCTGTGACGTGTGGTGACGCAACTGAGTTACAGCGTATGGCAAAAGTAACGACGCACAACCGCCGCCTCTGTGGCCCAATGGATAAGGCATCGGCCTCCTAAGCCGAGGATTGTGGGTTCGAGTCCCACCAGAGGTAATTTACTTGATACCTTTTTATAATTTTATACCAAATGGATAAAATGACGAGAGCACCAATGCTTTTAGGTGATGTCAAGTAAATAGTGGCGTTTATAACTTGCTGTTTGCTTATTGATCACAATTTATAATCATAATAATATTTAGAAGAAAATACACCTCGACAATATTTTAATTATTATGAATTTCCTAATTTAAATTAATTTGAAACTGGTGTAATATATTATGTTAGTATATTAAGTGAAATTAATTATCTTTACTCAATTTACTTTTATTGATTTATTATATCGATTTTCATAAAAGTCACTTTGAATGAATGAATTAACATTTGAAATGTAGTCTACATTACTGTAACAGTACAGTGAATTGTTCTCTTTGGGTTGCCTAAGGTTTCTGCTAGGTCGATTGATATGATTTTCAAGACATTAACATTATCTTCCCTCTATATATAAGTAAGTAAGGAGATCCGTAGACGAACGAAAGTTATCGATATAGCCCAGCAGATTAGCAAGTTAAACGGGTAGTGGGACGACCACGTAGTGCGCAAAACAGATGGCCGCTACGAACTTTAGTTTCTGGAATAGGGATCTCAGATCGGCATGTGCTGCGTAGAATTTCCTTCTACACAACGAGAAAACACGGAAATCCTTATTAAGGTCGTCGGAAGAGGCTGGATGCAGGCTTTTTTCAACCGGTTCTATGGGAGATTTACTAGGGATATGTCAGGCAATGGACACCCGATGGCAGAAATAATTTTGATAATGATATATATTATATATTTAACTACAGCAAAGTAATAAAAGCCTATGGGTGTTTTTCATATTAATAATTCTATTTATCAGATAAAACAAAGTATAATGCAATGGTCTTATTAGAGATCTACTGGGAACCTTATGTCCAGCTGTGGACATACTACCGGTGAAATTATAATGATAATGATTTTAGCGCTTTATTTAAGTTAATACTTCATTCTCAGAAAAGACGTTGCCTTGATGAACACCATTACGCAGAACAGCACGAGGACGTCGATAATAGCTCGTTTTACTTTGTGTCTGACATTGATAAAGCAATCTACCGAACGATATTGGAGTTAGCGTGGTACGGCGCCGCGTTTATAAAAGTCCCCATATCGCGAGGGAAAGCTGTTAGATATGATAACGATATAATTTTATTGATAATGCCCGGCGAGGCATCGATCAGTCGATACGATTGCAGTTCCTCAGTGACTGCTTGCGAAGTACCGAAGCGAATCACCTTATCAAAAGAGATTCGTGGATACAAACGGATTAGTTTTACAAAGACAATCAGTAATCAATCACAATAGCCAATAATATTTTTATCTTTAGATTAGTGTGTGAAAATATCTAAATTAGTCATTTGGTTGCGAGTGTATAATGAAAATGATGGGTGAAAATGATATGGGTTACGGGGACTACTACAACTACGACAACAGTTGGTCTGTCGCCCCGCCGGACTACGGCGCCAGCATTGATCCCAACTGCCAGTTCCGGCAGCCCGTTGAAGAGGACTATAGATATGGCACTTATGCGTAAGTACTGAAATTAACACATCTGCTAAAAGATGAAGTAATAACAATACTTATTTTAAATAAACTACACATTTATTATACTTAGAAATCCTTATTCTATATTACAATTTTTAAGTAGTATATACGATAAAATATGAGATTAATATTATTGCTACATAATTGTGAAGCATAACATGACAGTTTATTATAAAAGCCTACTATGTACACAATTCTATTAAATTAATTCTAAAATCTACCTTAGTATTCAGATTTGAAAAATCAGTGTTAGTTTACCTTAATGGGTATATATTTAAATTTATATTTACTTGAAAATGACGAAACCCTTCTTTATTCAAATTATATCTAAAAGAAATAATAGTAGGCTTTTAAATTAATTTACCGGATTATTTAAAAAAGTTTATTTTATTAATTTCTACAACACTCAACACACTAGACGACGTTTTGCCAGTTAACATTATTGCAAATTTATGTACAATTATTTTAAAGGCACTATTTGCCTCTTCTATATTTAGAACTATGCTAATCATGACATCCATAGGTACAAAGATTTAGTAGTAAGAGATTCAAAAGAACCTGTAATGGCTTGTTCCACGGCCAATAACATTTGAATATGGAATAATGTTTGTAAAGTTTTTAACTACATATAAAAAATACAATTAGTTTGTAAAATGAAAAAAAAATTAAAAACAAATTTTTTTAGACTAAGATAAAATTAATGTCAAAAAAGAATTGACGAAAATTATGAATGTATATGATTTATACATGTAAACATACGACTTTAAGTACAATTTATTTTAAACAATTGAAAAGAAGTTCTTTATAAATATGTATATTTGAGTAAACAGAACACGGGTAGCGTGCCTCCGCCGCGTAATGTCATAGTAATAACGTCTAGCAACTGACTTAGTCTAAGTGCATCGAAATTGTCTAAAAGATTTAGGACCTTTTTTATAGGGTAACCATTTATTTTTATTAGAACGATAAATTTATTCTTTAGTACACAAACAGTAGTAAATAAGAACACGTTAGGAGTTTTTAGTATTATATTACAATCGATTGCATGATACAAATAAACTGTACTAATATTTGTTTTTAATTAACTTTATTTATTACAGTACATATTTTTGAAGGTGGTAAAATATAAAACTTCATTTTTTCAACAACAAATTAAGTACAAGTAGAAAGAAAGACTGGGACGATAAACTCATTTTAATGTCTCCTCTTCACTAGCTGGTAAGTAGGGATATGAGAGAAAATACCCCAATGGAAGGTCTAATCCCCCAAATGTTTGCAATTCATTCTTTAATCTTTATGGATAAGAATTTTTTAACGAAACAATAATTAATAATTAAAACGTATCTCGTTATTATTAATTTAATATTTGAATCTCATAAAGTTCAGTGGAATTAGATTTATTATTACGTTTTTTTTTCGTTTTAAACACTAATCAAAGTTTGTTTATTTGAAAATTATTATGGAAGCACAATAAATATATTCGTCTGTTATAGTTGTGCCACACCAGGAACACAGTCGGTCGGGTGGTTACGGTTGCGTGTCCCACACCTATAGTCCCGCCGGCGGTGAATCGCCGCACTGAGTACCATCGAGCTCGTAATCCGTCAGCTGTGTCTTCCCATGCCTTCGTGGAGCCCTTAATTGGTTTGGAAACCCTCTTCGCGGATTTGCGTGTTTCCAACTATTTAAGCTGCATGCGCCTAACCAGATTGTCGTAACGAAATATTCGTGAAAACCCATCGACTTTTACTCTCTATGCCTGTGAAACTGTATGAATTTTGCTTAATTGAGGAAAATCGTGTATCTTTAATTTCGTTTTTGCAACTTAATTTCTATTTTCGTAACATTTAATGAGCTTCAAAGTCACGTATTTCGCGAGTGACAACAAAGTCAGAAAATGTCTAAACTCAAAGTGCTTCGTATAATCATTAGTAAGCGGATTATGCAAAAAGTTGTCTATTACGTTCATAGCAACTTAGCTAAAGTAATGGATAAGTTTGGCCATGGGGTATTTTTTTTTCTCGTGGGCATCGGCGCTTGGTACGAAGCTCGCGGTCTCCTCCACATTGTGTATTCAAGTTTTACGTAAATTACTTTTCTATCGTGCCTAAAACCATACCTCTATTATTTTATCATTAGCTATTGCTAATACGAAACGACTGTTTCATAGCTGGCGCCTAATGATGGGTTTTATAAATTGATCCGTTTCATTTTATGAACTCTTAAATTGATGGCAGTATATTTGCATGCTTTACTTTAATAAAGTTTTATTTACTTGCTTTATATTGGTAGGGAAGCAAAATGTCTTAACTGTCCTCTTTTCAATCCTTCAGTTTCTAAATTTATACAAGGATAATTGTAGTCTTAATTTCGTTTATTATAAATTCATACATAATGTTATTAATAGGATGTTTTACACGTTTTATTGACCGTTCAAATATTTAATAAATTTCTTTCAATTGATACGCTATAAATTATCATTATATTCCACGGTGTTTTTAAAACCAGTCATCGTTTCTTTAGCTTCTTATATCTGTATTCCCCGAAGTTTTTCTCTAATGTCTTACATATACAATGACGAAAATTTGCTCGTGTTTTTCATAATGACACTGACACACGTTTTTTTTTAATTTGTCGCCAATTTGTTAAAATAAATGACAAATTGCAATTTGTCGTATAATACATACTTACAAAGATAAATAAAGAGTTCTTTTTTCGAAACTTTATAATTTTTTAAACTGGCCAGTTTTAAAAACCTTAAGTGTCGCCAGCGTATAAGACCACACTGGATGGTACTAGCTCGTGTATACGCATTGAGAAAACTGATTACATTATTGTATAAATTTGAAATGCTATTTATTTTATAAATATGATTTCTCACAAATGAATCGATTTTTTATGGTATGGTTTTATGAAAACAATTAGATATTATATTATTATGATTACGTATGTAATACGGCTTGTTTAAAGGATTCTATCATAATAACACGTGGTTATGTAAGGATTTATTTTATGACACATGACTCATTTTATACAACACGCCTTGATTTTGGATAAGATATGTTTTTTTTATATCTTCGCATTTGTTTTTATTAATAAATAAAACACTGGAATACTTAGACGAAGGTTTTAATTTGAGTATGCTTCTAAATTGGCACATAATAAGTTGATGTTTTTTTCCGAAGTTTTTAGTGTTTAATGGCCATATGCTTGGAAACATATTTTACAGTCGATAAGTGTAAGTCCGTAATTCATTTACGGACTTACACTTATCGAGGCATTTAATTCGGCTCTAATTAGATTTATTTGTATTTATTTGTGAGCTGGTGAAAGCGCCGTAGGTAGGTTCCCACTAGGAAGATCGACGACAGATTCAGGGTCTCGAGAAGTCGGTGGGATTCGGCCAGCGCATGTCCGGTCATAGTAGCGATATTTAGAAAGGCTTATGTCTTGCAGCGTGCATCGGCTGTTGTTTTTTTTTTTATAACAAGGTTATCATTCTTAAGACAATTTTTCTCAAACTGAATAGAGTCGTCCAAACAGTAAATCTTTGTAAACAAGAATACCAGACAGATATTGATGACCGCTAACAAACGCATCCCGACGGCAATAAATCTAGCGTGCTAGGGAGTTGGGCTGGGAGGTCGCAGTGTAGTGAGCCGGCAAACGGAGGGCGCTCGCACCTGCCGACCGCCCCTCACAAATCTGGCCCTCGCACCTTACTTCAATACAGTATACACAACAATTGCACATGCTACAAATTTAACGATTCTATTTTCACAATATTGTTTAGATCTCATTTAATCTTTTAAAGTGTTTCTTAAGTACGTGTTAGACACAGTTTTTTTTAGTTTACTTAAGCTTTAACGAAATCAAACATGAAATTTGTGTCTGGATTTAAATATTTTGTAGATCTCTCTTAATATATTGATGGTAGAACTTCATGAATCATTATCATTATAAGCATCCATTAAATATCGCCACAATTACTGGTCTTGCGCTCCTGCCATCCAGCGACACCCCACGACCTTGACTTCGTCGTCGGAAGGCTTGTCCACGCCGTGTTTGTAATAAATCAACGTCAAAACCAAATTGTGTGAAAGAGTTGGTAGTCTAACTCCACAAAATTAACTAAAAATATTTAATTGAATACAGTTTGACAATAAGAGCTATTTCTCAAAATTTCCTCAAAATCAAGCCATTGCATTGTAAATTTTTGTTAGTCGTTTAGAGAAAGGGTGGTCGCAATAATAGAAGTGAATAGATCTTGCGCGCAAACTATACACAGTTAAACGCCATGCTGATCTGAAAACTGAAAAAGATGACGCTTATGATCTTATGACTATATGTCTAGAATGGATTTTATTTTAATTTATATAATGATTCTTCTTATGAATAAAGGTGCTCTGTAAATTGAACAGCGATGGTTTGAAACAGATATTTTAAAAACCCATTCTCAATAAGTCAATTAAACGATTCACGTAGGATCGCAGCACGCCACTTAGGGGATAGTTCCCAATATAAATAATTGCCCTTTGTTATTGTTGCCCTTTAGCGCAGCCATAGCGCTCGGCATGGCGGTATCTTCAACGATAATATTTTTTTATTTCTTCAAATCGCTGTATGAATCATTTGTGCAGAATTCATTCTATATTATTATTTAATTTATGGCTATGTTTTATATTAGTAGTAACATAGTATGTTCTTACACAACTTTTAAAATAAAGCTATTAAGTAAATATAAAAGACAATTTTTTAAAAGTGAATTCATTAATTATTAAAAAAAAAACATTTGAATTACAATGAAAACGTGTGTTTTAACATTAATTTTCTGAGGAGATCGAATAAGCTTAATAGTTGCAGCTCTAATTTCAAGTACATATAAATACATGCTTGATTATATGCGGTTACTTTTTTGTATAAAAAAATCTAATCATTGAATTTGATAAAGAGAATCCTCTTTCAATTTTCTCAAAATTGTAAATAAATTTTATTAATTACAGTAAATTGAATTTGTGAATAATTTAGTTTTATTTGTAATTCAGCTACTCAAACATAAAGTAGTACTTAGTTTTCAGATAAAATAATATCAACAGCATTAAAGGCAGAAAGGTACTTGTATATTATGGTTTTTCGGTGATTGGTTTTAGACGTAAAAGCTTCAAGGGGTGAAGGTATAGTTCATTTGCTGGCAATTAAGGTACAAGCGTACAAATTATCCTACTCGCATACCTGCAGGCTGTAAAATCTTTTCGCTAGTTTATGATCCATTTAGGAGATTTCTTTGTTCTTTCTCTGTCATTTGCGCGTACAGTGGTAACTGTTGTATTAAGTGTACCTGTGATCGGAATCGCTCGATTTGGTAAGAAAGTGTAATAAAATATGTTTTCTAATAAAAATTTCAGATTAATATTTTAAAAACAATGGCAATAAAACTACTAAAGGCGATCTTTTTTTTTAAACTTAAAGACCATTTGTATTTAAAAGCGGACTTTTATATTGATTTTCAAGTCCATCGAATCTATTATCGCATATTATCTTTTGAATTAAAATATACAATATTAATATCTCTACTTATACATATGAACTAATTTTTGATCCCATTTGCCGCGAAAGATCGTACGTATTATTATCATACATTTTCCCTTTTTATATATATATTTTTACTAATAAAATACCATTAACGAGGCGAATTTTATGTAAAGTGTCAATTAAATCCTCTAAAAAGCTTTAATGTAAGGCTAAACATAATACGTAGTTTAATAGACGTAGATTTTTTTTTAAGTTTATTAGCTCGCGGATTTCGGATGCGCGAGCCCAGAGTCCGATGAAGCTGTAAAAGCCAAAACGGCTAACAGCGCGCATCAACACATCATTTTTGTAAGTTTTCGACTGTTTTTTTTTACTTTAATTTTTATAAAACTAAAGCAACATAATTTGTGAATCTTTTCGTACTACTAATAAATCATGAAAATACATCATAGAACTTAAATCTTTCTGCCAACATGCAAAGAACTTTTTAAATGGCACGTATTACAATCAAATATTACTATATTTAGTCATGAGTAATATTTTGTTCATTAAATCAACTATGAAAACAAAATTTTATAATGTCATTCGGGCTATAGAAAGTAATTTTTTTAAATACCTGTCTCTTCTGACCATCACTTTAATTACATCGACCTGTTATTGAAAGTTTTAAAGATAAAAATTATGTTTCTTTTGTTTCTTAAGTAGAAACAAATGTTTTTTCGAATAACAATAGAAACAATAAGTTGGCGCACACGTGCAAGTCATAAAGTCGTAGGCCCTGCTATTGTACCTGTTCGAGGAAGCACCGCTACTTTAAGTTTTGTCTTACCGCAGACAAAATCCTAAGTACTTCCACATGTGCGAAAACGTCTGCTCACCCTTAAAACTTTAGCATTTATTGTTTCTCAATACCTGTGGAAAAACTTCGTTGAATTTTTTACAATTTATGATAAAATATTTCGAAAACACATTTTCGACGTTAATTGTGTCATAGAAAATACAACAGTGGAAAAAAATTTCGGATGAATTTTTTTAAGTTTTCTTTTCTGATATCCAACAAAAATTTGTTGTCAATATGGATGGACGTATTGTGATTTGTTGAATACAAAAACGTAAGCACTAAATAAAAGTAACTATCAAATACGAGCTTACACGGACTTATTAAAAACACTCTAAATGAAAATCGTTATCCGGGGTATTTGGAGCGGCGTCCATAACGAACCCGGCTTCAACAATGGGCTTAACGCGCGTACTCATTACAAAAAGCAGCATAACAAACGCGCTACGTCGAAAGCTCCTCTATTCAGAGTGTATACTCAAGTTTTTTTTTGTTGGGACCGTGCCCGCATTGGTCGGTGTGGGATCCGCCCAGTCGCCGGCCGTCCGGGATTGGTGGAGTTTATTGGAGCACCCTTGTGGAGCTGAGTAGGTTGTCGAGGCAAGGGCGGTGCGGGGTGTTGTTCACCCCGAGGGCCACTCGAGGGTTGTTTAGTGCAGACGCAGCGTCGCGAGACGTAGCACGTGTCCCCGCGAGTGTTTGGCAAACGTCAAAATTATTCCGAAAGTGTGCTCTCCCGTTCGGGAGATGAAGAGCGAGGACGAAGGTGTGCGCTCGCCGCCTCCGCTGCTGCCCCCGGCATCTCTGCTGGCATGGAGTCCTATCCTCCTACCGCCGTGGGGTCCGGCTTTTCTCCCGGCTCTCTACCCGGCGGCCTTTCGTTCGGCTTTTCCTGGGTGAGCAATTGTCCTAACCAGTTGCTTATTAATGCTTTAAAAGCGTTAATTATTTTATTTCATGTCACCTGCTAAAACGCCAAACACGTCACGGGCTACGAAATACGAAAGCCCTATATTATAGTATTAAATTCACAGTATAGCAAAAGGTTATGATTTGTTTTAAGCGTTTTATATAAACATTTAGAATTTTGTATAACAGATTACTCTTCTAAACGTCATTTCTCTTCGTGGTATTAATTGCATACACTCTAAGAACTATTGAAGTTTTTAATTTCCATAAGTGTAAATAATTACAATTGTTGCTATTGTTACTAATTCGTAAAAATGTATATAGAAAAAGTAATAAATATTTCGTTTTCGCAAAGTACACGAGCGTAATGTATTGGTTTTGTACAAACCACTCAATGAACATAGAACGTGTTTATAATATTTCATTGTAAAGGTGCTTACCGACATACGCTTTAAAAATTTTAGAAGTCATCTTTTATAAACGCTCAATGAAGTTCCACGAGGTACTGTAATATTTTTAATTTTGAATATCTAAATCAGTAAACTAATTCTCATATTATTTTATTAACTCAGACATTTTAGGTAGCAGTAAGAGTAAAGAATATCCTAATTATGTAAACAGTTAATAAGATGAAGATACACAAATGAATTACGGATATTAAATGAACGAAGTATGAACACTTCTTTGACTAAAAGGGGTAAAGTAATATTAACAAAACTGATTTGTAGATATTGAATTACGATACGATAATGTTTATTATTATATCAAAGTGACTGAGTCAGTATAGATTTATTACAACGAGAAGTATTGGAGATTTTGGAAAACCTAAATAAATTTAACTTAAAACATAAAATATAACCAATGAATAACGTATTTTTATATGTTGTATATATTTAACTATAATTATTTATAATTACATGACATCTTATAGTTAACTAGAAATTTTAAAAAATGAAGTAAAATACCAAAATAAATCAATTCCCGGAGGTTCATGGATTAAACAGTAACGAAATAATTTAAAATCAATAATATAAAGAGTCTATGGCGCCTTATTTTTGTATTAAAAATATTTTATGGGTTATTTATTACGCAGTTATGAGTATATTATATAACAAAATAAGTTAATTATAAAAATTAAAACTCCTTCCGTACGTTATGAATAACGTAATAACGCAATGAATAACTTTTACAACCGTCTATTTATTTTATCAATAATTGAAACAGAAAAAAAATCTTATGTAATTTTGAAAAATTTGTGAACAGAATTTGTATTAATATTCTTTTGAAAAGAAAAATAATGAAATCTTTTATTAATTTAGAAATCGAGAAATATAGAACCATAGAATATGACATCGTTAGACATCAATATTACCATGGTAGAGGTCGTACTATGCCAAAAGGGTGTGTTTGTTGGTACTGCGGCGTTATGTTTGCTGTTAACGAGCAGTAAGTATATTTTGGGTGTAAGTAGCTCATTGTCAAACCGAAAAGCTTCCAGTAGTGATTTATTATATAGCTCAAAATAATGTGAAGAACAGAAATACATGAAAATTTTAATATTCAGATTATTATATAGTAAAGTAGTTCCGGTATTTTGTTTATCTTGTCGAAAATAATAGTATATACTAAATACAACGGTTTACTATTCAATACTTCTGTAATCTAAATAAATGCTGGTATCTCCCGAAGTGCTTAATATTATGACGGGTACTGTATTTAATCCGACGCACCGACCCCCAAAGAATCAAGCGCAGAAAGTAGAGGTTATACATTCAAAATTAAATTGTACATCTACTAGCGACATTGTTAATATACTAATTATTATTGTCACAGGTTCTATTCTGATTAAGATACAAGCCTACAAAGAACAAAAGTTGGGGAGTAATTTTTTTTTAAATATCTTAACGATGTGGCCGACATAGTCGTTTCCATCACATGACAGTGCCATGAGCTCCCTTCGTGAGCAACTGATAATAGTCCTGTTTACAACCTGCTAACGTTTGTTGCCGCCTTTTCATGTCGTCACGTACGACACCCAAAGAAACGTTTCACGCCCATGTGTAATAACATTCATACTTTTTGATAGACAGCACCTTAAGAGTCCGCTTTGTATCATTTCAACCGATCCTTTATATTAGTCACGTATTTTCGAGAGGCCCTCTCCTAAGAATCAAACGAATAAATGTTTTCTGGAGTTCTCTCGAAATTACACACTCTTTGACATGTTCTTGTTAATAGAATGTTACATTTTTGAGGTAACAATCCTTGATCGGTTAACAAAAAAAAAATATGTTTAGGTTAACTTCAATTTTTGTTCATCATCATTTTGTAATAGAATCAGGTCTGTTCAAAATTTTCTAGCTATCATTTTAGCTAGGTTAGGTATTACCATCTTTTCGGGCATTGTAAAATAACCTTGAAATATTATAATATTAGTCATCTTGAGCCTAATTAACGACGATTTTACGATGATATCTTTTGTTTATGTAAAGTTATATCAAAATAATATGTTTTTTGTTGTTAATTACAACTAATCCATACAGAAACGTGTTAGTTACTTCATAATTGTAAAACGATTAGACACATAATAAGTATAATATTTATCGTTTAAAATAAATAAAATTTAAAAAAACATCATTCTAGCCGTGAAAAAATAACTTATTGATTTTGAGTATAATTGAAAATGCCGAAGCTACTCTTAACTGTTAGCTACTTATTAACTGTTAGGGGTAACGAAGTTCGACGAGCCAACTACTCTTACACGCTCATATATATACATATATATGTATTTAAATGTATAAACCTACTTTTGTTTTTTTTACCTAATTAATGATAAATGACTGTTTTTCAACTACTGTTACACGCTCATGTATATACATATATATGTATTTAAATACATAAAACTACTTTTGTATTTTTTTTTACCTAAATAATAATAAATGACTGTGTTTACTGTATTCTAATATAGCCGTTTTTTGTTCACAGACTCCTGGATAGTATGAAGATGCCCGGTCAACGCCCGGGTTTTCAAATTTCTGATATCCTGGGACTGAATGAGGCAAAGGGCTTGGAAAGTTCACAAACACAGGCTCCTTTGGGCTGTGGTCCTCTAGAGCTTCCTCCATATGCTCCGCCTCAACACCATTACTCGCATGATCTCTTAAGACATCATCAACCTTGGCTCTCTCTGGATCAACACGAACCTACTGGTATGTTTCATTGTATTGTCTATATTAAAATATTTGTCTTTAACAGATCATCGGATAATTAATGCTTAAAACTTGAGAATAACAAGCGAAAAAAATTTAGCAGGATTAATTATCTGTACATATATATTTAAAATAATAGTTTGTAAAACATAATTAATTAATATAACAACAAACAGCCTAGAGGCGAATAGATCATTTCCTAGGTTTGCTATGTCGGTAGTCACTTACAGTGTAGTAATTCTTTTTTTTATCTAACAACTATTTCTTTGACAATTTTATATATCTAACAATAAGGGCTTTCTGAATTTTAGTTGGGATCCTATTGTAAAAGTGTAACTTAAATATTGCTCGTAGAAAGATTTATTATACAATTAACTTATTTTTGCTTCTGGTATATACAATTTGTATAAAGTGCCTGTAAAATCGGTAATGTTTTGTGGACATACAATATATTTTTGTACATACATTAAGTACTGGTAGCCCAGCCGTAGAGAACCGATATATATATATATTTAATCTTATGTAATTCACACTCGCTGCATTGATTTCTTTTAAAAAACGACCTATATTTTTGAGAACCTTTTAGTAACCCTGCCATGCATGAACAGGAACGTTATGTTTCGGGTAAATGAGTTTTTTAGTTTTTTTTTATTTTTATTTACGCTTACTCCTTCCATTCTTCACAATATCTTTTATGCCTTTCTTTTGTCCTTCATATGTTCTGCCTTTCCTCATTTTCATTTTTTTTTCTATATGTCCATTAATCGTTTTCCTTTATTTATAGTTTTACAATTAGATTTAATTTTTTTTTAATTTCATTTTTTAGCTTGTATTGCTTTTTATGATTATATTATGCACGAGGGATTCTCGTTGAGCTAGAACCTATAAAGGTACTCAAAGAATCCCCCGTGCCCTGTGAACATCTGGACTAGATACGTACCCAGCTGTGTTCAGAGTACGCGATAAGCTGAAACCGCGTCCGGGAAGAAAGTTCTCGCTACGGATGCCATCTTATCTTCCGCATGCCTCCATTTCCATTCGTCAAGCGTACCCAGTCTAAGCTGTCACTTGACGAAACAAAATTAAGCTGCATTTCTCGTATTCTGATCTCTTTACTTCAGCGTTGCATTCTTGGTCAACTGGTTCGGATTTTACCGAATAAACCTTTCAATCTTTTGTTCTTGCTTCCATAATGTTCTCTTTCATTCTCAACACTAAGAGATAAAGGTTGCCCGATCTTGTGACAATCTCGAGGGCGGACCGTAAGTCGCTCAAGATAATGCACATTTGCGCCGACACCATGGCCGCGTACCCTGTCGCTTTCGTTCGTCAGCTCTGCTTGATATACGGTTGTCCAACTTGAGTTCTTACCGTACATCTGTGCGGCATCCCGCATAATGTAGAACGCCGCACCCACCTTATCCTCTATGCGGCTGTCGTCAGTATAAATTACCAGATCGGTAGCTGCGGTGATAAGTCAGGTACTAGTACTAGTAATCCAGACACGAAAACTCTACACTATTCTCATCAGATGGTTCCTCCAGCTCCGGGTCTTCTATCACTTGCCTGGAATTGCTAGGCTTTACCTAAAATAATGAGGCTGATAACTGGACAGGGAGATCCAAGGGAAGCAACCCGACAAGTATAAGGGCTGAGTGCAGTGGTGCGGTCCTGTGGGTTTCATTAATTATATGGGGTTGCCATTCCTCAAAAACAAGGATGAGCAGCAGCTTCTTGAGCGTACCATAATATAAATAAATATATTCTTCTGATTTTGTGAGTAGTAATTTTAAAATTGAAAAACTGACAACAGCAGTGTATTAAATACCTAAGACAGGATTCTAATTTTATTAGCCCTTTGATTTTCCGAAGAAGATTCTTAATGAAAAAAAGGAATTAATAACACTTTTTTTCTCATACAAACAAGTAAGTAAATTAGAACATTTCCGATAGTTGTTTTAATTTATTTTGTGGATTGTATTAGAAAAGATACGTTGTTTTTACATTTATTTCCAGAGTTTGTTGCAGTCTTTGACAACTATTCAATATTAGGTAATTCATAAATAAGCATTAATTTTAAAGTTGTAAAACTAAGGTGTCATAATAATTAGAGGCAGTCTAATAACAGATAATTACAAACATTCAATCAATATTTTACAGCAAATGCTGGTAACGTGTATAGCCACATAGTTTTATCTTGCTTAGATATTTGGTACAGGTTTATCTTAACTAACTTTGATACTCTTATCACGCCGCACCATAAAGACAAGCCTGGTTGAACTTGTTTTTATGAAATGTCAGTTTTATCCGATGAATACGATAACATTATTCCCTTTTTATGAACATTAACGTTGTTTATGTATATTGTAGTATGACTTTAGTATCAATCACAAATTTTAACTACTCATAATACAATTTTATCAAAGTAAAAAATATAATTAAATTATAATCAAAATTGATCATTAAGATTGAATAGTTTTTTTACCACCTGTATTAATCCTATTTTGTTGTAAATAGGCACGTTGTTAAAATTTTTTTATCTAAAAAGAAGGGCTTGGAGTTTTATCCTCTTAATATTATAACTCTTTAATCATAATTGTTTCTTACCACCTTTAAATCTTGTATAAAAGAGGATGGATATATTCATCGGTAAAGCTAACGGATTAGTGTGTCGAAGTGGCTTTAATTTATGGTTACTTATAACAGAAATTAACTCGTGTTCGTTATTATTAGACTTATTAGTTATTATTGACTTAAAGATTATTCAAATAATAAGTACACTATAGTATAATTTAATATTTCAGTTACAAAATCAATGGCTTTTAAAAATTATTACACCAAAATAATAAAAGAAACAATCCGTCTGCAGTTGATAATAGCGATTGTAATTCCTACTAGAATCAATTTTTTTCCTCGCTTTTATGCGTAACGCTCTCATGCTTATATACTTATGTCAGTGCTAGCGAAAATGAGGTTTAAATATTCACTAAAATATTGATATGGTGTTCTGTTCGTTTAAATGTGTATCATCTTCATTATTTCAACCGCAGGACGTTCACAACTAGACATAGGACTCTCCTATATATTTCCGATGGGAACTGTTACAACGCTACCAGCTTCCAGCGTCTTCCCACGGCCTTTACTAGATTGTCAGTCCTTCTTGTTGGTGGACGCACTTCGCTACTCTTGCCGGTTCATGGTCTCTCCTTGGAGAAAGCAGCGACTGTCTATTCTGCGTGCTGCTTTCGTTCGTTTATGGATGTCCTGACTCCTGATTCGACCTCCGAGAAATCCCGAGCATAGACCTCTTCAAACTGTATCAGTTAAAACGAATTACACATAAAAATTGATGACCCACTCAAAACTAATAGCTTTTTGGCAGTCGAGTTCGAGAGGCCGAGATTATTTTTTGAAATGCTCCTCCAGTGGAGTGCCTTCACCCGCTAATCTCTAGTTGTCATTAATTATTTTTATCGCTTATCGAACAATTCGGCACTCATTGCGACCGTGCTTTCGATTGCTTGTTAACACAGTCCCGCCTCCTCTGTCTGATAACATTTAAAAAATCTATTAAACTAAAATTTCCGCCATGATTATTGTAACAAATAGCGCTAGAGTAGATATAATAGCTTTTTCCTAAGAAAAACTTTCGAAAACAATTGAAAGGGATCCTTTACTAAGTTCCAGTAGATTTAAAGTAAGTTCCAGTAAATTTATTTCGTTAATTTCCTTAAAAATAACAAAAAATACAGATGCTTGTCTTCTTTGACTCATTTTCACTTAAATTTCTCTTAGTTTTTTAATTATATTATTTTACCTTCTTTATTGTTCAATCTCAACTCTGATGGCAACCATAACAAAATTCAATACGATAGAAAAAACATGTGTTTGATGAGTACATATTTTTTTATGAAACAAAAAATGGAATCTTTAAGAAAATTTCACAAACGATAATGAAGATTTTCAAAGACATTTCAGCAAGGTATATACCTATATACCTACGCCGTTTCTTCTCGAATTATTGGCTTTAATTCAGCAAAAGTAATCGGTGAGTTTTAGAAGACTACTCTTTAGATGTTTCCACAAAAAGTTCACAAGGCGCAAATCTGGACTTAGTGGTAGCCAATTGATGACACTCATCTTCGATATGGCTAGGGAACATTTCTCGTATGACCTTCATGCCGGTATTAGATGCGTTACTAACTGAACCCGTATGGCTAGAAACAAATAGTAGAGTTCTCTTTGAGCTTTTACAGCTTTATTTGCAAGAATAAACAAAATTGAACTTTATTATATCCCTTCTCTTCTAAAATCTTCCGTTATCTACTATCAAAAGATTTATTTCTTCTTTATAAGACTAAATAAAAAAAAGTTATCTTCATATTTTTTATTGTTATTATCTAGGCACAGAGTTATTGTTTCAAATTAGAAATTCTCACCGGTTGTCCGAATAAAAGAAATATTAGCGAATCAAACGGTGTCCCCGAGGGTCTATAAATTGTCTCTTAAACATTGTAAATTGAACGCGGGGTCGGCAAATCGTTCACGCCCTTGCTTGGGGCGATGCAGGCCGCTACCAGAGCGTGCTGATTGTTTGACTGGAGGGTGCGGTGCGAGACGAATTTGTCACCAATAGACTCTGCTCATGCCCTCGTGAACCAAAAGGCAGCTGTCGCCTATCAATTACACAGTGTTTGCGGCTGTTAGGGATGCAATTTGTTCATTATTCGATGACAGTTATAGATTTTATTGTTTTCTATACGCATAAATCGTTATATCGATACAGTCGTGGGATTGGAAATTTGGTAAATAGTTATACAAATGACCAGTAGCTTTAGTCGCTTAAATAAAAATTGCTTCTAATCTTCTTAAATTTAATTTCATTTATAAATTCATTTATATAAATTCATAAATTCATTTAATTTTCATTTTAAAATTAGAAGTAATTTTTATTTAAGCGAAAAAATAGTTTAACAATAATTTTACTGTTTTAATCTTATCTGTGTATGTGTAAATACATTATTTTATGGGATATGCTAATTAAAAACCCAATTTATTATTCATCTTAAATAAAGAGGTGTGTTAGCCTTGCGGTATGAACTGAAACTTGCGGGTCGATTCCCGGGATACACTCTTACATAATTCATACTTTATGCATTAATTATATAGGATTATCTCTACGCACCTACGAGTTTCCAGAGGATGAGAAGCAGCCTCCTCTATGTACCAAAATAACACACTACTATCGCGAAATATAAATCTGTTTGTTTAGCGGACATGTTAAAGGTTTTATAAATAACATTACAAATGTGCGTACACATATGTATTTGTATTTAATGTACATTCAAATCTTTTTAACAATTAGCGATGAACTTGTCTAGCGAATTTTAAATTGTACTCAAAGAGTCGACCGCATAGTTCGCGTGCGTTGTAATTCTGTCGGCTAAACCAACCAAATTGATACGCCTAGAAGTCGTATCAATTTGGTTGGTTTAGGTGACGTTCGTCGCCTTTACAGTACTTACTACCGTCGGTTTTACCTTTATTTAGTGTTTATTAAGTATAAAAAACGTTCTCATTTGATTAATTTATATACAAGGCGATTGGTTAAAAGTGTATGTTGCTTATTTCATTCATTAAAAGCTTTGACACTTATAATTAACCACCCTGTTTGGGAAATTTCCGCCAACGAACTATTTTATCACTATACCCCTGGAACTATACTATTGGTTTTGATATTTGAAATTTCCTAGGAATATATCTTTCGTCGAGTATAGATCAGTTAAGGCCGGATGAAGTAAAATTTCATCGGTAAGGGGGAAAGGGATGGATGAAATATAGAAAAAATATTTTCAAACTTTATCTCTGCTGGTTATGGAACTTGGCGAGAGTGTTTTTTCCGAATGTTATAAATTAGGAAAGGATTTTATAAAAATACACTCGCTATTTAAATATTTATTAGTATTTATGTAATAAGCTATTGATTATGTGTATAAAGCATATAGTATAAATTTATATAATTAATTAACTTTTATGTAATATTTCTACGTGCCTATGAGTTATCTCTGCACCACCTGAGGTTGACTGGCGAGCTGGGAACAGATTGTAACTACCAAACGTTTATGAAAATAAGCAAACCTTGAGTATTATCCATAAAAATATGATAAGTTCCATTTACCGTTCTGGATGAGCTTATTGATAGCTTTCAATAGTCGTTACCAGCTGCCGGGTGGGTGTGGCGGTCTGAATTCCCCGGACCCAAAGCCCCCCCTCCCTTACCACGCCCAGTCTCGCGCACGCCCGTATTATCACTGCCGTGTGAAATCATTGAATACGAGGGGTGAGAACAGGGGACAATGCAATATTTGCTGTGATTCTTTCACGTCTCATTGTTTGTTCGCTGGCATCCCGATGTAGTTGGAGTTAAATAGAGCGCAGCCCTACCAGATTAAGTGGAGATTAAGGAACGAGTGTTTTGTATTACAAACGGTTTAACATGTACTATTTAAATATTAATTTGTTAATAAATGTACTCATATAAGAATTTATGTAGCGTTTTAAATTTAATAATGTACATTTAATGTAAAAATAATAAAAATATTCATTATTATTATAAATATTAGTTCAAAATTTGATGCCCTGACCTCTGAACTGATATTCAAAGTATTTGATTCAACATGTAAAAGCTTTAAATTTATATCCTATGTTTACATTATTTGTAATTTCTAGACCGGATAGGGCCGGATTTTTAGATAGAATTTACCGCATAATAAATGACAGTAAACGCTATATATTTATCTATTTTACACCTATAATCAATCACTCTGTATTCGGTTATTCTTCATTCCAACAAATAAAGCTTTTAACACATAAATAATAGGTAATTTATCTTTGTCCGTAGGTGGAATTGGTCAGCAAGCCAGTCCTGATAGCACCTCACGCGCTTCCGAACTATCGTATGTTGGTGTGTCCGCATCTTCCCCTGCAATCACGGATCCGCGGCACGATCAGGATCAAGACCACGATAATGATGACATAGACCACGAGGACGACCACGAACACGATCAACCATCAAACAACAGTGGCGACCCGAACCTCGCTCATAAGAAAAGAAAGAGACGCGTTCTCTTCTCCAAAGCTCAGACCTACGAATTGGAAAGACGTTTCCGTCAGCAAAGGTATTTATCGGCTCCCGAACGGGAACATTTAGCGAGTCTGATAAGACTGACGCCAACGCAAGTGAAGATTTGGTTCCAAAACCACAGGTATAAGACGAAGAGGGCGGTCCAGGAGAAGGGTGCCCATGACTTAAACGTTGGTAGTTTGAATTCGCCGCGGCGTGTTGCGGTACCTGTTCTTGTCAAGGACGGTAGACCCTGCATAGGAAAGCCCGACGGCCTCCCACCATTAGGCATGGCCTTACCTCCTTACCAGCCAATCCACCACCAACCACCCGTCGGCCACGGATCGCAACCGAGCGGCTGTTGGTGGTGATAATATTAACTAAACCAGTGATTTCCTAGTCGTCAGGTTAGTATTTGCTTCGAATTTGTAGAAATAGAAAATTTTTCATTGTAAGCTGTATTTTTACCGGTTGATTCGGATAAATAGATTTTGCCACACGTGTCAATATAGTTTATCACACATTTTGATTAGCGCATAATGTGAAAATTTAATAAATTTATTTCCTAATTTTCGTATCAGACTACATGTCTTAATTGTGAATTGCCTCGAATATAATGTGAATTTTAATCATTATTATTTTCTTTTTTAAACCAAGGTGTACAGAGTTCCTATTTTGTGAAACGCGATTGCGTGAGAACCTACTTTTTCAATATATATATAATAATTTATTAATTAGCCTCAAATATATATACGATTTCATGTCAAGGATTTTATAACTACAATTTAGTTTTAAAAGTGTATAATTTTTGCACGCGTTATTAAAATAACGTAATTTCAAACTATGGTTAGCTATCATTAGTTGTAACAATCACTGCTTCGTGTAAGCAAGCCAATGTTAACTTCTAATAGATGATGGCAATAATTGTAAGCGGGATATTACATAAACTTTTTTAGATATATCATTATATACATTCCAATATATCACAAACGTTGTTTGTAAATTAATGTAAAAAGTTATTAAAATTATTACTTAAGACGTAAAGTTATGAGATTTGACCAGATTTTATCAGAACGCAATATTTAGATGTAAGGCTCAGTATTATAGTCGAATATACCAATTTAGTCAATAATAATTTATGTATATTCCAAATAAAATTATATTTAGATTTACTTATTTTGTAGTTAAATCTATATTAGAAATTGTATATTGTGTAAATAATTGATTTCATGAATATTGTTACCAAAATGTAGAATGTCAATACGTGTAAAGACAAATATTATTATTCGTACTCTGAACTGTAATGACTTTTGACTGTTTGGTAGTACAGTACACACCTAGAAGTAAAATAAAAATAGATTTGTATAAATCGATCAAAGAAATAAATTATTGTGAATATATAAAACGTGACTATTTTTTTAAAAAAAACTCCCACAACCATCTTATAGTAGTTCCTTAAAATTAAATAATAAATCATAAGTAAAAAATAATTAAATCATAATTAAAAATAATTGCAATTTTTTTCATTACTTACTTTAAAACTTGAATATAAATTAAAAGTAATTCATATGACAAAAGTTACTGTAGCCAGTACATTTTAATGATGTTTTGAATGGAATTTCCTTGTACCTCATTAAATAAATAAGTATTTGTATATACAATAAAATTTATTTTACATCTAATAATTTATATCACATACATAAAAGTTTAACATTTGTTTTTTTTTTTTAATGTTTATATGTCATCATCGGTTGAGAAGTAGAGAGTCCGTTGTTTGACATAGGCCTCCAATAGATTTCCAATAGAATCGGATTAAAGTGGCCGGCCAGCGTTTTCTGACGCCCTGTATGACGTCTTACGCTGCGCATGGCTTGTTTTTAATGTTCTCGATTTCAGAACTTCGTTAGTAATTATTAATAAAAAGTAAAATTTCGAGTATTAATCGATAGAATATTATGGGTTCTACAGCGTCTACCTACTGAAATCATTTCCAACTATTAAAACACATACAGTTTATAATGACTATTGATTGGTATGAAATGTTTTTTTTTTTAATTATAACGATTTATAAATTTAGTTATTGCCTAGAACATAAAAAGTAGTTTTTCTCACATTTACCGAGCAATAGTAATCAAAATTGAAATTCATATTATTATTAGTCTTTAGTCATAATATTAGTTATGCGTATTCTATTAAACTGTAACCTGTCGCAGCATTATGTAGAGCTGACTGTATTTATATACCAGAATCGGTCGCGATAACCGATAAAGCTTTCCTTGAGATAACACGGCGTTTGCTCATCATGAAATCCGCGCGTCACTCTGAAATTGTTGCCACAGAAATATTTTTGAGATCGTTGTTAAATATTATTTGAACATTGATCACAACAATTATAGAACAAATTAATTCTGAATTATATGTGTACAAAGACGATACGTTATGCAAAATAGAATAATTTCAACTTCAATCTCCAATTTGAATTAAATGAAAAAAGATTAGATATTAACACAATATGGATGAAGCTATATACGACAATAGACAAAAATATTAAAAATTATAGTATGAAACCTATAATATTACATATTAAGTTATGCAGATATTGTAATAATGTATAATTGAAAAGAAATTAAGAAATATTATTTTATCATGATATTAAATTAGTACATACCTGTTTTGCACACTTTTCATATGGTTTTAGTTAAATTCGATAAGCGGTCATCTTGGAATTGGATTGATTATACATCTAAATTTGCACGAGTTTTATTTTGATTTTTGTTATTAAATTTCATCGTGCAACGGCATATTTAATAATAGCCTATGTGAAAAAATAGAGAGATCGGAGAAATTTTGACGTAAAATAAAGATAATAAAGTCATGCCTCCTTAGAAAGAATTAAACCGCCATGCCTATATTATACCGATCCAGTTTAAGTAACGCTATCAACAGTAGATATAGAGCCGATGAGACTAAACATTTGAATGTATTTACCGTAAATTCAGTTATACTTTAGAAGAGATTATTTAATACTTTAAAAACCTTTGCTACGACGAAAGCATGCTAGGTGGTAAGCAATGCATTTTACCGAAAAGTAATCCGTTTGATTCTACATTATCACTCCGACCAAAGATCGTTTGAATCAAAATTCCATTGCAGTGCTGTTACTATCAAGGTTATTGGAAGACACTGGACGCAGGCCGCTTCCAACATGTTTTATTGGTAATCTAAGAGGAAGGCCTTTATCTAACACAAATGATAATATTACTTTTGAGTTGATTTGTAATATCCACTAATATAAACAAACCTTTGTACATACCTTTTGCGCGGACGATAGGCAGTAAATAGTTTGACAATAACAGCCAGATCCAACATTAAATTTTTATAATTAAATGTAATGAAGGGATTTTACTCGTTAAAAAATTGATGTGATTGAAATTTTGAAAGCTCTTCAAAATTGTACTGCTGTGGTATTTCACGATTATGCTCATTGCTTTGAGGATAAAATTGTCCTCCGTTGCCTCCGACGCCTCCGACTAGGCAGTCTGATAAAATATAAAACATGCTTGTACTCTACTGCACAATTTGACTGCAAATTTATGGGGTTGAGTTGGAACCTAGTAAGGTGGTCTTTTGATATTTCACAAACAAGCCAAGTATAAAGTAATAAACTATCGATATCCAGAAGATTTTTAAGATATCAGATTTTTAGATACCATCCTGTAGATACAGAGAGAAGTAGATTTTTTTTCCTAAAATCTTTTTAACATCTACAAATGTATTGAAATATTATTATATTGTTTTCAGACCCAAATATCACTAAACGTGCAAATAATTTATCTTGTGAACAATATTCACTAAAGATGTAATTAACAAAAGAAGGGTTGTTTGTGAATTCCCCGGTTACATTGTTGTTTTCGCAAAACGTACGTATATCTGAATGTCGTCAGAGGTGGATGCCATGACAGTGCTCTGTTTGTCAGTTAAATATTTGCCGGACCCGAGGTTTATCTAATCGTGCTGCCTACTGCGATAGCTCGCGACCTGATTACACCGAGTTAGCTGGCCACGTCCACATTCTTCTTTACACCTGTTCTAGTTTATTGGAATTGGTACCTTTTTAGGTTACTCATACGTATCTTTATATTAAATAACAAAAAATTGTTAATAATTCAGCTTCATAGGTTAATAAATTAATAAAAATCTATTTTATTTCTTAAATATTTGTAATACGTTTATTTGACAAGTGAATGTATATAATTTTATATATAGTAGTTTTGAAAAAAATATATATCTAAATATCTGTAGCACATCAAGTAAGCATCGAGAATCATTTGAACGTCTATGATGTAGAAAAAAACCGTCAAGTTCACAAAGAGCTCACGCCTTCTCGCATTGATTGAAAACAAATTCAACAATGCAATGTCGCCGTTTATTAAATAAATAATAACCTCTGCACAAAGGATGGAGTCGTCGGTGGATCGACAATAGGCAAACAACTTAGAATTAATTTCGATGAATTCTCAAAACGCCTTCGATTCTGCCGATGTAAAGGACCGACAGAAAGGAGCGGCTGTTGAAGCGAGCGGTTAAGCCGATTAGCTCGATACAAATACAACTATTCGGGTGCTGACACATGCGTGTGTAAACGTCATCTCTGTGGGATCCTTCACCGGTGAAAACTTATTCAAGAGAGCTGGTAACCAATCAGTATTTGGCTTCCAAATTTGTTCTAATAAAGAATGGAATTATGATTTGCTCAACACATAAATTAAAAATGATATTGTAGAAATGTACAAAATGATGAAATATTGAGATTAATGATGTTTAAAATTATTATAATTTGAACATACGACCTTAAAATTACAATACAACGTGTCATGTTATATTTATAATACGAATAAACTACGGCTACCTGTTATATACTTAGTGTGGCTTTGAATACTTTTGGAATTAAAAAAAGACAATATTATTCTACAATTTGGTATTTTGTTATTTTCTTGCTTATCGGTATCAATTATTTTTGTAACATTAAAATGAAGTGTGATGATAAAGAGAACCGAATTTCAGCAAAGGTAAATATGAAGCCAAAAGCAATTTTGTTAACTCCATCCTTTTGGCTAATTTGCAGCTGTTTGTGTATGTTAATATATACATACAATGAAACCTTATATTTGTGACAGTGAAAGATATGGTCTTTGACGCTTTTTAGTAGTGATAGATCTTTATTGCCTCTCTAGTGTGTATATCACCCAAAACAATAATGCAGAAGTATAAATGTGTATTTGCGTATTTACTAGTGCAATCACTAGAATGATACGACTTTCTATCAATACCTCAAGGTGAAGAGTGGGCCGTATCATTAATGTTTTGCTATAATGAATGTTCTACTTGTTTCATTACTAACCGATTTAAAAAAATAATGTTGTGTAATTCAATTTAAAATATCTTTAGCCAAGCAGGCATTTACGGACACTTTTAAACCAATTATTTTAATAATATACGTAGTAAGTCACCACTGGTTCGGAATGCGGACCAGCGAAGAAGAGCGGTTGTTCCTTTTAAATAAATTAAAAGACGAGCTACTCTTTTCAAATGAATTATAAAAATGTTTTATATATACAATACGATTAATTTAAAACATTTTAATGCAACTAAAATATTTATCAATTGATATTAAATCTCGTGGAACTTATTACCTCATAAGCTTTAGGCGCGACGAGTCTTATGTTTGTTACTATTTTACACATAAATATTAAAATTTTGGTGTATAAATATTACGCTATTAAATAAAAAAAAACAACTACTACGTGTGAACGATTTACAAATTTTCAATATATTTTGTGATACGATATCGTAACATTATTTCGAATTTCCGTTCTTTAGACGGACCATGACCGTGTTTATATCAATTCAGTGCGTCTTACGGTAAACTGCAGTGCGCTGTGAAGATGATAGGGTGTAATATTGGATAATGGGGCGATAGAAGAGCGTATAAAACACAATATTGTTGATGTAAGCGTAATATCGTTATGATGGACGAGCGGCGGTCAGCGGGTGCAGTCGACTTGAAACGCGATAACGACCGCTGAAGCTGTTCATCTCTATGTTATTTGAGCATCGACATTTCTTACAAGTGCTGTTAATTAACTAGAAGTGTTTAGTTTAAATTAGCTTCTCCTTTATTTATGAACTATCTACAAGGAAAATGTGGATTATATTTAAGTGAAACTGCAAAAAAATATTATCGATTTTCCCAGATAGTGTGATTTACACACACACACATATATATATATACATAAAACTTGATTTCATCGACTTAGAAATTCATTCTGTTTATACTGTTTTACAATGGGATTCCAGATAATATTCAGAAAGCTCCAATTGCTAGATTTTTAAAAAAAAGTCTCAGAACGTTAGTATGCTTAGGGTTACTGGGATGGCACGCCCTTGGATTATTTGTTCATCTCCAAGCTATTCCAATGTTAATTATATATGTTAAATCTTTTAAAATAGGCAAATTTTCCTGCTGAGTATAAAACAGTTCTTCTGAGGCCTCACACAGGCTAGTTAGGAACATTTTATCTAAACAGATGGTAGACTCATCTTGATGTAGATCTTCCAATGTTCAATAAAGAATCTTTGAATTTCAATTTCAATTTATAATTATATTCACATTTGCGTAATACGACAGTTCATTCTTTATTTTTGACTTAGATGTGAACTAATGAAATTAGTGAGTCTCAAAAGCATAAAAGTCGAAATAAATCCTACATTAAATCAAAGTCATCAAATATTGTTGAGGGATCTGAAGAACATTGTAAGAGCTCAGTCGGCACGCGTTCACGCCATTTTGCGGCTAACCCTGTACCGCCGTCGTGACCCACCCGATTTATTGCTCCTCTAATAAACACGTCATGGAATACGAATATTATTCATACCAATTTTGTAGATTTTTGCGATCCTGGGATTTCTAAGCCTAAGCTTATTTTTGGTAATGATTTATGTTAAGGTTTAAAAAACCTCAATCTAAAATTAACTTTTCTATAGATGTTGCATGACCCTTTTCATTATGATTTTTAAAGCACAAAGTTACTAATTTAGTATTACTTATATAGGTATTGTTATTTTTTTTTCCCGTGATGTATACAGGGTAATTGGTATAGAATCTCTGGCGGAGTGAATGTATAGTCTATTTACTGTCAATTAATAATGTATGGCATACTCTATCACATATAAATTAAGGTATGATGTCTCGGAGTGATTATTTCATACAGCCTGATTAGAAATAGGTACAAAGTTGTAAAGATTTTTTGCTGAAAAATGATCTATTTATAGATCAAGTATTAAAATATATTTATTACTTGGTGAGTAGTTTTTTAAATCGATTATTTTTAACTTGTAAATTAATAATAAAATTTTGTTTTGTTAACGGTTTCGCGACGAAAACACTGTTAGTATTCAGATGGTTACAGAAAAATGTTTTAGTTTTTCTATTTGTATCGCAACGGCCATTTTTCATGTGCCAGCAACGACGCACAGGCATAAAGGTTTACGACAGGCCGTCATATTTATGGCGCTGGTATTGTGATATATTTTTTGTTGTTCGCATTAGGTTTTATCTGACTTTCCGCTAAATCAAGTAGCTACTGGCCGGTGTCAGGAAATACCCTCGTATATATCATCGGCGGCGGATGCGAGCAGTTTGGGGTTACGTCCCGATTCCGCAGGGCGCGCCCGTTTTGTATCCATTTGTCTTATCGATTGTGTTAGCTTGTCATTTTCTTATCAGCGATGTGTGCTGTTCTTTTACGTCCTAAAAGATTGACAATACATTTATTTTTGGATATTTTTCCTCGATTATATCTTAGTTCACGCTGTAATTTTGTTCTGTAATAAAAATAAAAACAAAAATCTTTAATTATTTTAGTTCGACCGACAGTCGTAAGACTATGAATGCAAGCTGCTTCTATTCCAGTTCCGCAGTTGATGTATTACGGCTAAAATGTAGATGATAAAATATTTTAGTTCTAAATACTGAAAATAGTTACAGCTACTATCAATGTTTATTTTAAGAATTTTAAAAAAACTTAATTGTTTTATGAAAAACGTGGTACCAAGAGAATTTCATAAGTTGCGATCTTTGAATTGTTCGGAAGCAATAAATATAACTTAGGTCAAATAAGCCAGTATTATCACAAGAATATATCCAAAATATCTCAAAGATCACCTGCAGTGTTAAAAATTATTCTTATCTTTGTTAAAAGCTCAACGGATTAAAAGAAACTGCGTTAAATATTTGTCCCATCTTGTTACAAAAGCATATGTGCAAATTAAGCCTATGGCGTATACGAACGAGGGGCTCGCTCGAGTCCGAACAAGTTGAATTAAGACGTCACGCGCCCTTTTTTCGGTAAAAAAGGGAAAATGAAGACCGCTGAGCGGAAATATTACCGAGTAACGGCATTTCCGCACAATAAATCGCCGTCCAATCAAAGGAAACTCAGCAGTGTGCCGTCGTATATCTTTGTTAATGCTACACTTTATTTTATTGGTGTTTTTATATTGGCTGCATTCGCTATTGTGTGATTTAATCGATTACAGTGATAAACTTAAACTTCACATTTTTCTATAACTTAAAAAGATTAAAAACAACATTTTTTTTAATAAAAGTTGAATACACATTTTGTAATTACCTCCACTTAGATGGGGCTTTAAGGTTCTGGAATGAAGACTACAGATCGGCAGTGCAGCGAAGGATTTCTATTGAGATAATAATACCAAGATACATAAAACATTACTAAGGTTGGCGGAAGACTTCATGCAGGCCGCTTCCTCACGGTCTAATTGAGAATCTATGGAGGCTGTGGACGTTCTATAATTGAAATGATGATGATAATTAAAAAATATCTTTTATGTAGAAAAACGTTTAAACAGCTTTGAAATAGATCTATCAGATTTATCATTAAAGAGATACTAATTTGCGAGTTATATGTATTTGTTTACATTGCTTTAAATTTCTGTTGCATCATTTTTCCCATTCTTATAAAACATGCAACTTATATTAGTCTGTAATATAATATAATATAAAACTGTTTAGCAAGACGATCTTTCTCTGGGAAATTAAAAAACAATAAAAATAGCATAACAATAAATAATGTATGCTTCACTTATTTATTTAAAATGTATTAATCTAACATCGTAGAAATCGTATAGGAAAGTTAATAAAACGGTCAGGCAACATTATGATGAAAGTTATGGTATTTATACGATGGTTGTGTGTTTACCTGAGCGTTGCCGTTATCTACAGGGGGAAGCTAAATCAGAAAATCGATATGGACACAGCGTAGCGCGTTTATTACAAGTCGCTTCTCTGTTCAATTTAAAAGTTTTCAGTTCGACGTTCATAAGAAATACTTAGACATTTTTTCCCATAAAGGTTTTGCACGTTTGACTTTCTTAACCGGGGTCTCATGATGTATTTTGGAGATAAAGTAGTTGAATTTATTTGAGTTTAACAAAAGCAAAAACTTTTTTAAATAGATTACGTGAGGTATTCATTAAACCATTCCTAATTTGATAAATGAAATCAGCTTACAATATTTGCTTTACTTTAGAACAAACACCTACTTTTTAATGAAATAAAATGGAAATTTTATCATTTTTTTTTGATCCTTTATTATGAATTATGTTAGGATTTATATTTCAATTATTTTAATATACATAAAATTTTATGAAACTAAATAAAGAATTTGAGTTCAATACATTGTAATCGTCAAGCTATTGCTATTTCTGCGACATTGTATAAAGTAAATGCTTGACCACACATGATAGATACCATTGTGACTTTATGGTTTTGAATGAAGACATCTAAATCTTTGGCAACATACTTATTTTTCCGTAATTTCAGACAGGAAGTAGCAAATAAAGACGTCAATATGGACACACTTCCGATTCGGTCGGCAATAATTGCGTCCCGCTGATTGTTGTGAAAGAGCTGTCGAGCAACAGATTAATGACTTACAGATTAATAATAAAATGACCACCAACCAACCATCGCTCCTAAAAGTTATCTGTGGACGCAGATGTTTAATGACAGCTGAAATGAAGATGTTACCCTGATGTGCATTAATAATAAAAAATATTTAGTATTAAAACTGGTTCCAAATATAAAATTCAGTTTTATTTTTTATCTGTCAATACGGTAATTTACGCTAGTATGGCTAGTAAGAATTTATTAGCAGAAAGTTTTTTAAAATTTTACGAAAATCATTGATATATGTTTGCTACCTTTGAATCAAAATGCAATCAAAACATATACTTTTCCAATTTATGTAAAAATCACTTTTCAAATAAATGTAAAATATCAACGAATGAAGATACAATTGTAAATCATTATTTGAAAATATCACTTCCTTGTATTTAAGTTCGTGTTCTCACATATCGACAAAATAGAAACTAGATTGACATCTGCAACATTCGCTTTTTTTAACTTTTGCAATGCCTAACTATTGCAAATTATGTCTTTACTCAATTTTTAAGAAGTAATATTTTTCTTCATTGACATATGTTTGGTAACTAAAATAAAACTTAAATTTCATTATCAACCTACGATGTTTTTATTTAGTTTTATATTTATAATTACATATTAAAAAAAATTAGTCGTAAGTATAAATAAATAAATGTTTGTATGAACACGTCGATTGCTCCCTACTTATCATTCTGTTTTCATGCTATGGTTGTTTGTAAGAAATTGGCTTTTGACGGACCGCCTATTGTACTTTGTTTTAGATCTTATTCATCTATGTATTTTTGACCTGTACAATAAAAAGTTTAAAATAAAATAAAAATAAATAACTCACAGCAGCGAGATCGTTATTGAAATCATAGCTTTTACGATCTGTCTCTTCCTGCGACCACCGCGTCGGTTAGTGAGTCAGCGTTACGCCTAATGGTCATTTGGTTTGTTGGCATATGATTAATTACTCTTATCGAGGCTCGCATGAACGGAGCCAGCTGATGGCTCGTTGATGGGAGCTGCTTATATCAGCTACAACCAGTCCTTATAACTATCTATAGCTTGCTCTGTATTATGACTTCGTTGTTCACACTAAATTTATTATTTATTTTAGACATCTATCCAAATAATTTTTAATTATCTGTACAAAACAACGTTAATAAAATTTGTCATGTGCTGTATGTTATAATATTAACCGTCGTCAATTATTTAAATATTTTTAATCTCGTTAAAACTTTACAACCAGTTTTTACTGTCAAATGAGTGTAAAACATTTATTATAACACTGAATAAAAATTTCGTTTGTGAAATACTGTCTACTAGAAATATACTGATGTTATGACATCTAATTACTACTATTTATCAGAATAAATGCTTAACGGCTATGCTCCTGATTTCTCAATAAGATCGATCGATGAGGAGAACATTCGTAGATGAATGATAGTAATTGACATAGCTCAGCGGAGTGCCCAGATGCAATGCAGTGTGTAGGCCACCTAGCGCGCATAACAGAAGGCCGCTGTAAATCTTAAGGTTCAGGAGTTTAGGCCCTGGACTACCCAGCAGCATATTGTCCAGGTGAACAAACATATGTACTTGTTAAGGTTGTCGGAAGAGGTAGGATGCAGGCCGCTTCCTACCGTTCCTACTAGAAATCTAGAGTGAGTAGAGTCCAGCATTAAAAGTTTTACGGCTCAAACGATGACGATAAAACGCTTAAAAAATCGCTTTACTCAAAACTAAGCACGAATTGTGTCTAAGACACTTCCGCTTTCACGAACTCAGTACCGATGAAGCTGTAAAAGCCTTAGGGCTTACAGCACTAACATCATCAGAGAAAAAGCAAAAAAAGCAAAAAGACTGTTAACTGCCTTATTATTAAGGCTACAAAATCCACTAAAGTAATTAAAATAAAAAAAACTATAATTATTTATGATTTGAAATAAAAAAAGGCTCATTAATGGAAAAAGCGTAAGAAAAAATACAGACGTAAGTACATTGTTGAAATGATCATGATAGATTAGAGGATGAAACCGGAATTAGATTACAACGGGGGGTCCCTGTCCGCTGACAAAAGCATGCGTCCAAGTCCAAAATAACAAAAAGTTTCTTTAACACAATCTCTGTTATCTATTTGTAGGAGTTAAACTTTTATTTTTCGGTCAACAAATTTTCTGGCGGCTTTTTATTCGAATTGCTAGTACCTCTAATATTTGTTTTAAGAATGAAACAATTATTATACAACGCACTTATATTTACTATTGAATATGAAGGGCAATAGGGAGCCAACACCTAATTTATTTATTAAAAAAATCTCTCTAGCTCTTAAAGCATTGATTAACAAATCAAGTTTTTCTTAACGGTTACGTTATATTGTAAATTATCATAATCCATTATCCTTTTCTTCTCCGATTCTTTGAAATTCGGGAGCCGAAGCGCCTTTTAGCGGACAACGATGTAGGTAATTCTTATAATTGGTTTCTTTATGTGTCTTGCCACCGGAAAGGGGACCCACGTCAAGGCCTCGCGCCTTAAAAGGATTTGTACTTTGTAGTACAAATTTGAAACACGTATTTGCGATGCATTTGAGATCGGGCATACTACAGACTGAGTGTCGCCGAAATGAATTTTGAAAAAGCGGTAAATTTATGCCCATAAATTTACTGCTGATTCAAAAAATTTAACGTTATAAAATTTGAGTATATTATTACTGTTGTTCATTTTTTGACTGTACTAAAAACCAATAGATATAAAAAATTAATATCATAAATATTTCTTTTTAATTACCTGTAAAAACATATACTCATTATTTTCGGTTTTGGTGTTTTATAATACAACTTCTGATATTACAATAAATATATCTATTATTAGATGCTAAATAACTTTACATGAGAATAAAACAATTTTTTTTTATATAAGATGTTAAGAAATAGTAAACATTTAATGATAATTTTTAAAATTGATGTTAAAACTTGCCCCTGTGTCAATGCATGTGTCTAGTGAGATTGTCTCCCTTAAATACAAATTAGAGAACGAACAAATTTATCAATTATATATGTGTTGTAACTAAAGTAATCTTTAAATACATAAGTAAATGTATTTAAAACCTTTTTGATTAATCGTGCGAAGATATATATTTGATAAGAATTACTGATTGTATCTTTACTGTGAAGTACTTTTACAATATTTAAAGATAATAAACAATATTGATAGCAATGATTTAACGTCTATCTATTTGTATTGTTTGATAAAATTTATCGCTATTATTGATACCTAATAGGTGATTATTAAATCGATTAAAACCTATCTATTTCGCTACCTATAAAGTACAATAATAACATGTCTTAGCAATCAACTATTGACTAGAATATCACAGCGTAATACAATATATTTCATCATTAAATTTACAAAATATTCACATCTCTTTAATATCAAACGATTATGGTTTAATTATTTAGCAAAAGATGGTAACTCTAATAATTCATTTTGCGATGTTATATATCAATATAGAACTTCTAATGTCTACCTAGTTCTTTGTTAGCCTAAAGATCAGAGTAACTTAGGTCTGTATCTGTTACCTTTTAACAGCTTATAATTCTTTATCAATATTTTTATAAATATATTAATGAGGTCAATACGGTCCGTAAGAGTTCTCTTATATTTTATTGGATTTCAACTGCAAAACCTAAGGGATTTAGTACGTTATAGTTAAAACTGTGGAAAAAATTAAAAATATAAATTTTTCTGTATTAAAACTACACATTACGCACAATTGAAATAAAGTGGCCGTTGTACATACTAGGGGTCCATCAATAATGTGTTCGTAATCCAAAATGACATTCTGTTTGGTTAAATAAACCGAATAATAAAAGCCGCTGTTTGAATTGAACTACATTCTCCGGAGGCGTCCTTTCGTATAATTCGTTCCTCGTGCAAATCACTATGGGACTGTAACATTTTGCTAAATTTAGACTATTTAGTTGTATTTTCACGGTATCTTGCGCGTTTAAATTTCGGTTTTATGCAACGGCGTAGACCGTGAAATTGTTGCAATCCGTTTCGTTCGCTAGACGGAAGTTTGGCTTCGACCTGGCTCCATTCATGGTCTGTGGCCATTGATAAAAATTTACAACTCCCCGTACTATGATGAACTACTACTTCGCAGGTAGGTTTCGTTTCTTTTGTTGGTTATTGTTGAGTTTTAAGTCAATGGATTTGAGCGTTCCCGAGCAGTTATCCATTTTTTGTGATTTTTTTGTTTTTACTTATTAATATTCTTCACATACTTTCTTTCGTCACTGAAAAATAAGACGAGATTGCTGTGTTATTGTCGGAAAATATTTCTAGTAACAATTTAATCCAATGTACTGTAAGATAAGTATGCATGATAAATTGTTACAGACAAATTAAGTTTACATTGGTATGGTCATGAAACGCTGTAATGTAACGGAAGAACATAACCACATTTGGTTATAATCGAGGCATCAAACAGTGCAGATGACAAAAATGTTACGTGAGAACTGTTAACATCGTTATATTTAATAAAAAATCGTTCTCTATTCTACTACAATTTTTGTCATCCCTTTACTTATTGCATATTGAAAAAAACAATAGACAAACACTTCTAAGCGTACTCATTGGCAGTCTTTTTAAATGAACAAGTGTTATGTACTTAGTTCATTGCAAAAAGTCTTCAGGTAGAGTCCGGACACCGCAGATGCTGCGTTCCCACGCTTGGACCGGCCAGTTATTATTGTTTATGAAGTGACGATTTTAACGCTTATTGTTTTTTTTTTTCTGTAGTTAAACTTTACAAGATAAGGACAAAGCGCCACATGTTTCGGAAAGGATGATTGTTTAGAATAATACTCGTTTACTTAAAGTACCTTCACGTTATGTTCGTCGTGGTTTAATTTAAAATCCTAAAAGTATTCAATTCATATTCTTAAAGCACTCGTATCCTATAGGATGATTATTTATAGGTGAAAAGCTTTAAAGAGGTGTAGATATAGTTCATACATGTATAGTTATGTAGTTCATACCTATATTCAATTGGCCTATATAAAGTGAATATTCTGAAATACATTACTTTATATTTCTGTTGGGATGCGACAGGCCATTAATTTCTGGCAGAGTAAAGTCTGCATGGACAAATAGTAAACAGTAATTAATTTTAATATATAGTAATAAAAATTTTAGAAACCCTTTTACTTACTACATAGTCTATCCATAAGTTCTGTTACAAAGAAAATATTCTATAATTTTGAAAAAATATATTTTATTTTAAAGTTTAATATGTCATTATATAAAATGAAAAAGATATGTTAAGATACTAAACTAGTTATTCAAAGTATCCCTTAGCTTTAACGGACCATTCGTCGATGGGTATAACGTTTTCCATAGGTAACTTGGTCACTGTTGCCTCCAAAGATTTCTTGAGCGATCCAATATGTGGGTGACACTTAGAACAGGCCATGTCCTCTAGCACAGACCATAACTTATAGTCCAAAGAGTTTAAGTCCGGACTAGTCGAAGGCCAATCATCAGCCTTTATGAAGTTTGGAACATTCTGCTTATCTAAACAAAAAAAAAAAACATTACTGAATAGTGCGCGCCCTATAGCCTGGGCTGAATCCTGTTAGAATGTATCCACTTCGTTTATGAATAAGGTGTGGTTGAGTGGTTTAACTACAGCTTCTAATATGGTATCTTGATACACTTTGGCTAAATTTTTCACTTCTTTTTCGCAAAAATAGTGTTTTGTAACCCTTTGATAGGGATATCCAAACCATGACGTATGCTCGGTGATGGCCACGCTGAACTTTGGCCACCAACTCGGAAGCTTCTTTAGAGCTATGTGCATACACTCGACCATTTTTTTTGTTGTAGTGCTCCTCGATTGTCAAAATTTTTTCATCGGTAAACAGAATTTTTCTGTTTTTCGCCCGCGTATCGAAGTAACAGTTGTTTTGATCTTTCGACTCTCTTTTGTTTTAGTGTCTGATTTAACATATGTCCTGTATATCTTCGGTAAGACCTAAATCTTGCTTGATAATCCAAGAAAGTGTCCTCGGTGGGATTCTTATTTCTCTGGAAAGGATTTTCTCCTCCCTATGGGATATCGACGAATTCTAGCCTTGACTGCATTAATGGCCTGGTTTGTTCAAATAGACCGCGGTCGGCCGAATCTCTCATTACGGTCATCAACAGACATGATTTCAGTGTACCTTTGGATGGTATGATACACAAACATTCTGGGTAATCCCAGGCTTTTTCAATGTAACACAAATGTCGGCTGGCTCCTAACCAACTTGTTCAGTGCTATTACTGCAATCCTATTCTTTTTAGTGCCCCACTCCATTTTCCAAACAAATAATTTCATAACAAAAATATACAATAATGGTGGGAAAGAAGTCTATTTTTTAACGAAGAAGCTAATGGCCGAAATTCATATTAACGTTTTTTTAGAAATTCGTAAACAGCCAGTAACAGAATTTACGGTTAGACTAGGTATATTATCACGTTCTTACTATTTTTGAAACCATTGATATTGGGATCTTAATTTAGTGTGTACTATATATTCATTGACAGCAAATGGGCTTTACGTTCACCCTTTTAAGAGATTTTCTTCTACAACCAATCATATCCTTTTTAATATGTATCAATGATATCTTTGGGTTCCTATAAGATGAGATATTTACCTCAGTATTTGTTTCAATGTGTACTACATGAAAGCTATAATAGCTTATTCCTATTTCTACCGTTAGCCGTTACCGGTCATAAAGTATACTCGATAAAGATCATCGTGATATCTATCAAATCTAACATGATGTAAAGCTATTTAAAATTCACGTAAAACAAAAATCTTAACTACGGAAAACGCTTTTGATCTTCACGTAAAAATATATGTCAGGGCCTCCCGAGGTTTCCAAAGTACCATCCAGCTTGGTTACAAAAATAAGGTTTAGATCCGGTGGCCTCACCACTCTACGTTTTATCTGCGAAGGCTGTAAATACCACTCGCGGTATATGTTAATACCAATAAGTAAGAAATGACTTTTCATCATAAAAAATTTAAACAGTAATGTTTTGTCCTTAAAAAGGACAAGTAGATTAGTAACTACAAATTTCTTGTTTTTTTAAATAATTTAGTAAGGCAAAAAGTATCAATCGAAGACATTCTCGATGATATTAATTACATATTCAATTTATTACAATGGGTGCTACTTTCTCAGTAGAAGATAATAAGTATTTTTACTGTCCCAACTTTTTAACTCATGCTTTATTAACAATGAGAGCTAGCCAATTGCCAAACCAGTAACATCCGTTCGGAAATGTCCGGTTTATGAATGCGTCTATAATCTTCCAACATTGGCCTGTTTACACAGATCCAAGCCACAATGCTAGGCGATGAATGAAGTGTGGCGACCACCCAATGAGGCCACGAAGAGTAGCGACACTTGATATTCTTTAGTTAGAAGAAAGTACAGTCCAATATAGCACTCCGTACATGAGTTTTATAATGTTGAAAAATAAGTTTATACATGTAGCTATCCATACCAAAACTTATTTTTTAATATTTCAACACCTTCGCATAATTTTTAATGTCGTATTTTATTTTCGCAATTTTTTTTTAAGTATCATTTACATTTTTAAAAAGTTCTTACTCCATTATAAACTAATATTATGTATTAATTATAATAATATTGACGAGACTGAATTTTTACAGGTCGTTATAATGAAAACCGAAAGAAAGAATAATTAGAACAATTAATAGATTTTTTTATTGGAATACCCATGCAATAGTTTTAAAGGCAAGCCAATTAAGTCAGAGGCTGGCCTGAGCCAACATTTCTTCGACCTTCGCTCTAACGCGCGCTGTTCTCATTATTTGACGGTCAATTTATTTTTAATCTGTGCCGGGCTTAGATACAAACGGGATGGAAACGCTGATATTTCAATGCTACGCTCCATTTTCATTCGGTACACCTAAATTTAAACTCAACTATAACAGTGCAGTACTTTCGCTGGTCTGTGTAAAAATTACGTAGGTGCGTCCATTTATCAAAGCAGCTTTGATTCAAGCCCATGGGAGTATTGTGAACAGGCGTTATTCTGTAAACGGTTCTCATTATGAAAGCACACTTTGTATAAAAATATGTGCTCGAGTATAAAGGTAAACATTGATTTTTTCAATCGCGAAGAGAGAATGCATGTTTGGGCCGCCACTGAGAGATGGACAAAAGGGACAATGAGTGATGGTGTATGAATGGCGACCGCACACTCGCTATTTACGCACCCGCTATAAACTTCGACTGAAAAAATATACAGTACAAAAATAGTAATCATATGCTAAAATATAATTTTTATCATAGAAAAATGTTGCTTTGATATTATTATTCAACATTAGAGAAAGAATTATTTCTTAGCCTCCCAACTTCTTTATTATCAACCTCAGTTGACATTCTAGAATTTAGGTTAAATGAGCCATAGCCTTAACCCCAAGTAATATCGGAACCAGAAGATTCCACCATTATAGAGTCATTTGAGTATTATTAACAGCTTTACCGAGTTGGAAGTAGCAGGGCGCCGAAGGCGATTAACTTTACATATGTAAAATCCAGAGCTACTTCATGAACCTGGACTCGGACCTGTATGTACATTATTCACGAGATCCGGAAGCCACCAAGCCCTTACATTATTAAAACACGTTCCTTGCAATCACTGAAGGCAAAGACTTCAAAATAATAAATGACAAAATATATTTATTTTGTTACATGATTACTATTATTATATTGAAATTTGCAGATTACGCTGGCCAGATAATGCAGTTTTAATAACGACTCAAATAGAATTTTTAAAAAGAGCTAAAAAACTGGAACAATATCTTTAAGGTAAGTATAATAAAGTCGATTGTGTACGTCTAGACACAGGCTAGCGGTGTAATGGGTAGGACGTACTTATCCATTACTATGAACCTTTATTACAACCACAATTCACGTCACGAGGATAAGGCAATGAACGACATTACGTCCACCTCGAGTAATGGTTTCCACGCCTTCCGAGACCATTTGAAATTTCTTCTTTTGGTTATTATTATTACGCAATGAAATTTTAAACTATTGTTTGTTGTATAAAATTTTATAATTTCTTGTTGTTTTATTGTCTGGTGATTGATATATACAAGGAGATCGGCTATAGGTGTAAAAATTTAAGGAGGTGAACGTAAAAGTGATGCAGTGTAATTTTTAAGAGGGTTAATGTATAGTACTCGTTATCAAAAGGCTTTTAAGCTTTTACGTCTATTTACAATCACTTCGTATAAAGTGATCACTTTGAAATGTTTTATAATTGGTTTATTCTATAGGAACGCGACAGGTCAATAATTTCTATCGGTATAATATCCTCAGGGACAATAATTAATTTTAATGTATAGTAAACCGTATTTTTAATACAGTTTTTTTATAATATTATTATTACGTAATTTATTATTTCAGAAAACATTGAATTTTAGATATGGTTTACCATAAATTAATTGACAGCCTTTAAGGTACGTATTCACTCCTTTAAAGCTTTTACACCTATTTCCAATAACAATTTTTTCAATATTTTTAGGTGAAAACATGATCAATATCTCCATACCTTATGAAATAATATTTATTGTTCTCTCTAGATCATGTGAATTATTGTGCGAGCATGGCGGTAAACTGTGCAGAATGAATCACCGTCTCCGTTACTTAGCAAATTACTAATGTACAGTATATACATAAAATCAGACGATTCGAATCTGCTAGCTCCGTTCATATGTATACAAGGTTATTGATTATAGGTGTAATTATACTTGCTGTTAGTTAATGTGTAGTATCACTATTCAAAAATCAATGTTTCCAGGTATAGTAAATAACATAACGATAATATAGCAAAAAGCGTTTTCAAAATTCGAATTACTACATATAAAAATTAATCATTGATTACTATCCGTCATTATGCAGATTTTGTATTGCCAGAAGTTACGGACATTCCGGTAGGAAAAATAAATTAATATAACATATTGCAGAGTGATCACTTTATATAGAGTGATTTGAAAATAGTGTTAAAGTTTTAAAGCTGACAATTTTTTTAATGTGCTATACATTAAAAAAATTATAACTGCAATAAATCACCTGGTGTAGTTCATGCTGTGTGCGGGTGTGTGTGTTCAGTCTGTGCTAATCAGAGCAAAATGGTATGCCTGATCAAATATCATTGATAATGTATTTTTTCTTTCAGATATTCACCCATTATTCAGGCACTAATGTTTCTTTTTTCTGACGAACAACAGGCGAGATTTTTAAAGATTTTTGATGATGATTATTACGTATATTGTACACATTATCTATGAAAAGTTAAAGTTTTAAATTATGTTTAACATAGTCTAGCCTTCTGTATTTTGTGCATATACTACGTCTGATCTTATAAAGCCCTGAAATCCGTCTCGAGTAAATTGAAATTGGAAAGAGATGGCCTGATATCGTGTGATCTGGTTTTCCTTCAGGTGTAATAAGGATAGGCGCAATGGGAGTGAGAGCTCAATAACGAGGCAGCCAAGGGTTAGTTGTTTCTCTCGCAGGCTCGCTACTCGGTGCGGCAATATGCGAAGATTTATGTACACCTCCCGCCATTTACTTATGTGTTATTTTACTTATTCTCATTGTTTCTACTTCTTTATGTAACGGAATAAGTAAAACTTATAAAGCAAGCAAATAATCTTTTATTTTTTCTTCCACAATTTCAGAATATAACAACTTAGCTGTCAGATTTATATAAATATTTTATTTTTAAAACATATCTTCACCATTTACATAATTTAAGTATTTAAATATATAAGGTGGATCAAACATATTTCTAAGTGTAGTTATTTTATAATTCATCAAGACCTGGCACAACGTTATTTGAGGTATTTAAATGTCCCAGAGGCGAGAGATCATATAAGATCGTAAAAGTATAAGAGGCAAATAATTACGTTTATACAATATTGTAAAAAAGAATTATTAAAACTGTAAATTTTGCATTATTAATACGTATATAACTAAAGCTTTTAATAAAATATTTAAAAAATTAAGTTAAAAGTAAGGAAGCTACGGTATATAAGTACTTGTTCGTAAAACGAACCCCAGGCGCGGAGGCGGAGTAAATGAGGATGGATGACGGTTGATATTGCAGTGATAATCCGTACACGATCGAATGACGTCACCGGCGAAACTTCACCATCACTCACATAATCACGTTTCATATATTATATATATATATATATACAAACAAACATACAAAAACAAGATACTGACAGAGATAAGTCAGATAAGTATATATATATATACATATATATACACTCAAGAGAAATCAGTCTGAATGTCGGTAAAAATTACGTTGTTTCTAAATTGAGAAGAACTGAAGTAAAATAAGAAGAAAATAAGACTGACTTATCTCTGTCAGTATCTTTATCTTATTATCCACATCCTTTACAGTTGCCATTAGACCAGTGACGTCATAAGAAGCATACCAGAAAAGCCTAATTTAAAAGAAACTAGAATCAAGTCTACTCTGCATAACAAACTCGGACAAGTTTTTTTTTTAATCATGTATACAGTAATAGAACACTTTATTTCAAAATTATTAGTTATTTCATGGTAATGTATAAGAAATTAAAAAAAGACATAATGACTATTTAAACTTTGCATATGACAATTGTCATAAATTTCGCGTATATAACAGTTCGCATTGAATTACGCGCTTTAGATTTCACAAGCTTCAATTTATATTACCGTTTAAAAGATGCACCAGTTTAACAATCACAAAAATTTTTGTTTCACATTTAATCAATAAAGAAACTGATCAATTATGACACTTTTCACATTTCAACAACTTTTGGCAGTACAAAGTCCGATGGGATAGATAGTACTTGAGTAAATTGCAATCTGTCGACTATTTCCAAATTCTAGATTTATAAACGCAACACTAGACAATGTGGTAATTTCTTGAAATGACAACATATAAAAATTAAGAGTCAGAATAATGACATGTTATATTTGTGCATCAAACAACATCATAATGGCATTAAACTTCATATTTTTTAACAACAGTCTCATAAACCTTATTTTTAGGAGAAGGTGTATATACTATCAACAATATTAAAATGGATATGTATTAGCTATTGCATTAAAAGGAACTCTTTTGCATTTAACAGGATAAATACACTAATAAAACGAATTTTCATAAGGTGAACAACAGCTAACAAGCATTAGGTGATACATAATAAATGCTAGTGATAAATGATAAATGTAAGTGAAAGACATAAATTAAGTTTATATTAATATCGCGACGGTCGCAAGTTTTTCCCCGAAGCCAATAAGCATGAGCGGCCCACCCACTTAATCTCTAAGTATCGCTAACAAATTTAATATTTACTTTAACGGACTTATCTTTATAAATCGTCGACATTATTAAAACCACCATTAGATTTTGATTGTCGTGTCGCAGCCACCCTAACGCTATTGTTGTGTGGCTCAAGTAACAGATTTCCATAGGTATATTAGACACTAGTAAACATATAAGCGTTTTAATATTTATAAATGAAGCGATGCTATAGTTGCGTTAAGCATTTATTATCCCAGCGCTAGCACTTTCTGAAGTAACAGTAATATTATCAAGGCAATAGAAACCGACCAAGACGAGGTTCCGCCCTGTCAGGCACTCTTGAGGTTCACGTTTTCAATTTTCAACAAACTTGTCAACAAATTTCAACAGCAAAATCCATGTCACATGTCAGTAACCCTCATGGAGTATCAGCGATGTCAGAGCTTATCGGCCTCCCAGGTTATAAAGTAGTATACAGTAGCTTGTGCGGAGGCTTTTTACTTAAAATGAGGTTTAGATCATGTACCATCTGCATTCTCAAACCCACAGAGTCTTTTAAAATCAATAGGGTAGTGACCATTCAACACAAAATAAAATGAAAAAAAACTGTTTACAATAACAGTAAGAGGGTTAGTAAATGAAAATAAATTGGATATACCAATCTTTCGCAAATTGTTCTTAGCTTTTGTTTAATTATTGTGTGTTACGGTCATTGCGTGCTTTCATGAGCCAATAATTTTATTGTATATTTGTCGGATATGGTTATTATTTCAGTTGAAAAATGTCCACTGTTGGACATAGGCCTTCCCCACAGATTTTGAAAGGATCGGTCAAAAGCGACCTGCCTCCAGCGTCTTGCAAAGGCGTTAAGAATATTATCGATCCGTCTTGTAAATTGACGTTCAACGCTGCGCTTGTCAGATATGATCGTATTTGTGGATCGGACGTTATTAGCGTAAATTAAATATATAGATAATCGTATAAAAACATTAAAAACGCTTCCACTGATAATTTGGGACAACGATTTGTTGAATCTGCACCCTCGTACTATACCCATGCGCGGATTTTATACTAATCCTAACCTATGTCTATGACTCTGCTGGTGTGTATTGAAAAGTAAGTTAACTTTATTAAAATACTCACGAATTTATTTGGGAATGTATATGCTACAAATATGCAAACGTAGAATGAAATATAAGCAATAAAAAATAATATTCCATTATGTTGTTTACATTTCCTCCATTTTCATTCGGTTAATTTTCTTTCATATTTCGATAGGGCCACACGGAAGGTTATATAAAATAAAAATGGAAAAAATATCTAGAAAGGGGTAAATATAAAATCTGTCAAACATCTGATGTTAAAAAAACTGTTATAAAATAAACGCTAAAATTAAGGTGATTATAAATAGCATATGGACATACATTTATAATTGTTATTAATTTGTAGCACAGCATGTAAATAAATGTGTGTAAATATTACAATTCGCTTATGTACGTTTTATTAAAGTCAAAACGTTAAGACCTAACTTTTGGTGGATATAACAATCGATTTAAAAATTTAAACAACCATGGAAATGTTGTTCTTATTCCATTTGCTTAAATAGGCTCTGTAATTATTTGTAGAATTGATAATGTTAAGTGTTATTTCAAAATATCGCAAAACCTAACTGAAAACAGTCCCGAGCTGAAAACAGCGTAGATAAACTAACAGATGTGTTTAAGTCAAATTAAATTTAAAACAGCAGATTTAGACCAGGGTGGTGACAATAACTGTCTAATTAAGCGAATAAAGGGTGTCACCACAAAGCTTCGGTGATGGATCCTTTTAATATTGCCTTATGCTACCGATACCGTTTGTGTACACCTAGTTAAAATTCACTCTTTTTTATTTAATACATACAGTCTTCTCTCTTTTTTATGACATTAGAATATAAAAAATTCAAATAAATTTGTTATGTATTAAAACTTTTGATTTCCTTTAAAAAAATCATTGTCATTTTTTCAGCCATAGAACGTACACTGCTGGTCATCGGCTACCCCCACAATTACCAATAGGACTGATTGCAAGCGACCTATGCACAGCATCCTATCTTGTTAGCGCATATTCTATGCTGTGTTTGCTTCCGTAGTCTCTAGTATTCCATTCCGCTCCGTGTACTACAGAATCTTAAGGAGCCAGCGACCATCTGTTCTGCGCGCAATGTGGACTACCAACTGGCATTTCAACTTGACAATCCGCTGGGCTAGGTTATTAGGGTTACTTTTATTCGTTTTTGGATCTAAGCTCGTAGAAAAATCTCGGGTATAGCCCTCTCATGGCTTACTAACTGTCTATTAGCTTATCAATGTCGTTCAAAGTGACTGGTTACTGAAATTAAAGTTAGTCGAAAAACCTAAATTAAATAATCACATAATATTAAATATTGACACTGCGCACATATTTAACTAATGTAAAGTTGGTTTATATTCCTTTATAAATACGGAAGTAATAGTCTACTATATATATATGTAATCACATATACAAATAAATTACATAATTTAGTTCAAAACTTCTATACATATACATATCTAACTAGTTAAAAGAAACAATTTTATAATGCACTTTGTTTATGGATGCCATTGATAGAAATCTTTAAAAGGCAATGATACCTTAAATAACATAAACAAATCAAAAAGCCCGTGTTATAGACGCATTGAAAATCAGACGTCCGATCAAAATAGCCCGGGCGCATTAAGTAAGATGTAACAGCAGGGGTCGGAGGGTGAGGTCGGAGGGTTCCGCAGGATATTGCCTAATCATTCCCGCCTTCACACCCTACTAACTGCCAGTTGTTTTAGTATTCATCGCGTTTATACAGCAAGCTGCACGGAGATTGATTTCCCATTGTTAGGCCTTGCTAAAGGAGACTACGTCTTTATTAATCGATGAAATGAGATCATATTACTTTGATGACTTTGTGAAAATCGTGTTATATTATAATCTTTTTGATATATATATTTATTACACCTAAGTCTCTGTCGTTTCTATTAACGAAAAAAAGTTATAACATTTTTTTTCACGAAGTTATTATTAGTCAGTCTGACCCATTTTGTGCCGAGGGGTTCGTATGCATAGTAACGATCCTTATAAATTTATTTTCATAATTGGATTGCGAGGTTAACTACGCGTAAAACAATCCCAAAATCAGAAAAGTTGTTACAATGAATTGTGAAAGTCCCGTAGCGTTTTCGCGCTATTAATTCTGACAAAGTACAGCGTTACTAGCTGTCGAAAGGGTTGCTCTGAGAACGGTCGACTAAAATATTGTGACATTTTGCTGGTTTGGTGTAGTAACTCTTTTATTATATTTCTTATGGTTGTTTAACTAAACTTGTTTTATTTTACCTAACATTCTTAAAAACGAATGTTTTTGTGTATCAAAAATCGTATAGTTATGATAATATTGCATAAAAGTCTGAACATTGTGCAATAGCATGAGCAAATGAAAATCGGAAGGAACCAAAGAGCAATGGACTCCGCCATACATCATTCGTTCAATGAAACTACAACAGTCAGACAACAGTCTATTGAGCGTTTCCTCTATTGTGCGACGTAATGTCATCAAAAATATCGGACACCACAATGGTGGTACACGCCGACAAAAGTCGGAAGAGCGGATGCAATTCGCATCGACTCGCCGACGCGGGTTTTTTTACGCAATCCTTGCACAATGAGTATTCTATCGGTTGATTGTCGCGAAGGGATGTTTCCACCCACAGATCAGCAACAAGACTCATCCTTCATTACCGACAATCGGAAATGACTTTACGAACTATCGGAACTTTTGTGCCACTTGTGCTTACGATTTTTGTGAAGCGACCTACAATACCCATCGGCGTGTACACAGGTGTGATGACGCTTTTGAGCCTGAACATTTTCTGCTTTGACGATTAATATTAGTATCATTAAAATTGAAAAGATCATTGTATAGAATGCAGCGTTAGATACGGCATGGAAAAAAAATCGATACGTACCGATTTTTTTTACTCAAATCGCCATGTTGTCTTTGACCTAATTTTTATATTATGATATTGAAGAATTACGTACTATGATAATATGTAAACAAAGGCTCCGAATAAAGGTTTTATTTACAAACATTTTACGTATTACAAACGTCTTTTATTTACGACGTTTTAATTTGTTTCAAACAGTTGACCTTGTTGTTATGAATTAGAACGAGAAATCATGTACTTTAACTGCCGGGTTGGTCAATCGGTCAGTCATACAGTGAGAGGTCGAACGAGTAGCGTAAAAATTTGACCAAAAACTAAAGTTTTGTTGTTTTCTAAACCTGCTAACCGAAGTGATAGTGGAACGGCTACATCTGTATCGATTGCGGAGAAGGATTCGTTGAAAAGGCTGATTATGGGACAAAAAGAAGTGAAAGCTAAGTGTGAGTCTTACGCAGATTCCGTGGTCTCTACTGCAGACCTTACAGCTCTCAGCAGCCTATGTACCTGCTCACTGCCAGATAAACTTACCGAAATTGCGATTATAGCTCTTTCCGTGGTTCGTTGAACGACTATAAGCATGCCAATGAGGCCTAGAGTGAGAGATCAGGTTTAATTCTTGGCCATATCACTGACCACCCTTTGGTCGTAGATAAACTAGGTAGTAATATATTCTGTTATAGATAATATTCGCTACACATAACAGGTATGCATATCAAACCGAACAATTATACATTCTAGTTAGATAGAATGACAATAATCTAAGTTTTAATTTAAGTTTTGATTGCTAAAATGTCCTTTATGTTCGCACGAATTGAACTGTCACAGTTAATGTAGTTGGCAATTAATCAAGCTGGCAACACCATTAACAGAATGTGACAATGTTGACGCAGGCGGCGTCAACTTCGCCATTATTAGAGTTTTACTGTTATCGCATATCGTAACGTTGACCATCGTACACCGTGTAATTAGTCCGCAATGGTAAACTGCTTTCTAATTCTTCTCTCTGCTTCACCACATCGCTTCCATTGCGCAGAAACTGTGAACGTAATTTGAAAAGTAACGAAGAAACGTGGCAATGAAAAATGTCTTTTATAATTTTATCGCAGCTAACAAAATATTGTAGTTAATTGTGAGGGGTCGTGCTACAAAAGGACAGTCGTTACAACAATGCGATGGGTAAAGTGCGATACAATTGATTTTCAGACTATTTCACTCATCGATGAGTTTAGTTTTGAAACATAAGACATTGTAAAAAAAATTAAAAAATCATTCATGTATTATTTCAGATAAAGATCTATATTTATCACACAATATTAAGTATTTCATATTTTTTTGTTCAAATATCTTAATACTCTTGACGTGGTTGACATTTCACCTATTTAGTCATAAAAACTATGTTTAGGTATAAAAATAGCCTTGTAAGTATGTATAATTGGTAAGATCCTTGTAAGTATAATTGATAAAATGAGATTATTTAAAATTTTCTTAATCAGAACAGAAAACATTACTTTAAACCTCCTGAGACGCTGGTTGGACTACTAGCTCCAAAAGATCCTGTTTATTACTTTTATATGCAAAAAAAAAAGTGTTTTTGATCACTTACACGGAAAATTTGTGGCCAGCAGAGGACGCCTTATAGCTGAAATTATGTTAAAAAGACAAAACAGAAAATATTACACCTAATTTATGATTAATTATACCAACTTAAATTCGACGAATAATCAAATTTATATTCTAAGAATTTTTCTCTTGTGATTGATCACAATCCTAAATTCTACCATTGTGGATGTTTCGAAAAATATATTATTGAAGTATTTTATCACATCACCAACAATCTATTCACTGAAAAGTGGCAGATCAGCGGCAGAGGGTTGAGACTTCGATCGTAAGTCTCGGGTACGATTCCCGGGATACAATCTTATGTAATTCACACTTTGTGCATTAATTATATAAGTTTGTAATGCTCATAAAAGTTTCCAGATAACAGAAACGTCTGCTTACCATCATGACACACTGAAATCGCCAACCGCTTGCTAAACTTGGCGAATATTGTATATCCCCCGTAGATATTTTTGGTAGTGGTCTATGCCTTGCAGTAAGCGTTTATGGGCGGAAACTATGAATAATTAACTAATTTACAAGTTATAAGTATGAATTATCTGTTTATATGGTCAATCACCAAGTAATCTTTTCAGAATCCGCCTGTCCAATGGGCTGGTTACCATCTATTATTCTTTCTATGTTTTCCAGAATTATTTAAGCAAAAATCTTAGAGCTGTTGCATATAACACTGATTGGGCGGAAGGATTAGGATTGAAATTGGCAGGAAAGATGATATGTTCGATTTTTCATTCAACTCAACTTCTTCTTTTACTTCGTTATCTTTGTAAAATATATCTTATAATAAGTTCCTGCTGTTTTACGTCGTTCATTACGTATGTTCTATTGTGGTTCCATTTTTCGATTGAATTTTTAATTATTTATTAATTTATATAATTAATTTTTACAACTCAGTCTTCAGATTTATTTAATTCCTTTTATGGTTTTTTGACTCTGGTTCTTTTGACAAATTTTTCAATAGTTTTCATTCTATTTATTTTCTTATCTTTTCTTTTGTTGTATTTCATCGCTAATTTTCGCTAGCTGTTTTCTTCTGACTTGTGTGTCTTTTGTGAATATTAAGCTGTTTCTTTCTTACAGTAGTTTTCTTGTGTTCGTTGTTGTCATTCATTCCTTCTTGACTGTTTTTTCACTTGCTTTAATTTTTATCTTATTTCTAATAGTATCTTCTATTTAATTATACTCTATAAATACATTCAGGTTCATGAAGTTGTCTCTTAATGCGATTTTTATTTGTTCCATCTATTATATTCCTAGCTTTGTGTATCCTAGGTCATATCTCAGTCTGGACTTTTCTTTAGCTTTTTATTAAATTTTGTTTTTTTAGTATATGATTGGTGTTGAAATTAAATTTATTGAGGCCTAAGAAGTAATAAAAGTAAATATAAATAATTTGCTAATTGGTACGAAATCAATAACATTTTTGTTTTGAAATCAGATGAGATCCATGTAAACATGTTTTTCTTATTTTTTCTGTATTGTTAGGTTGTTTTCCATTCTACTTCTTGGTTTAATACTGTATGTAAATTATCCAATAATGGGGCAAATGACGTCTCACTGAATGTTAATATTTCAAAACGGATCTATTAAATAGTCCTTACTTATTCTTCTTAAAACGTAATTTAGTTTTGGTACACAATACCAAGACTAAATTATTCTTTGTTTTGTGATAGTACAGTAGATAGTAGTTCTTGTAAGAATCCAATACTTTAATACAAAGTTTTTAAGAGTGGTTAGTAAAATTTCGCAATGAATTAAAATATTTTGAGTTATATAATATAAACAATTTACACATACGACTTGTACTGCCATCTAGTTATGGTAACATAAATTAATTTCTTTACGTTGCTTGCCGAGTCAACACTGTAACGTGGTGCTGTAATAACTTAGACATACTTATTTACATTCTAGCTCTGTAGTGTCAATTGTGTACATTTTCTTATCTTATAACAATTTTTTTTTATTGAAAACGTTATTAAAAACATCAAAGGTTATTCTCCAAAATATAACTTTTTTTACGTTAACGTTTAAAGGTAAAATGAATGTAAGAAAACCAGGTAGGAAAGGGTTACTAAAGCATTCATAATTTTAAGAAATAGTTTGCCTTGTATACGCAAAGCATCAATTATCCTGTCGCATCAATATTAAGCCGCGAGAACACGACGTGTCTAATTGTCCGTAAGCAACACGCTAACTAGACTGCCGTCAGCCTCACTCCGGCGTAGGTAACGCCGGGAACTAATAGAATTCCAAGCGATGTTAATTACGAGTTAATTGAAAGGGAAACAACGGGCGACGTGACCTCACGGCGGACTGTTTTATGAAACCTTTAATACAAAGGATGCGAAAGCTGACAGGTTTTGTGAAAATGAATAAAAATTGAAAAAAGTTCTCAGAAAAATAATTTGGATATCATCGTTTTAGCGCTCAATGTTAGAAATAGGCCCCTTATATAGAATTATTATAAATTAGATTTGCAATAGTATAGGTAAAAAGCAACATGCATCCAGTGTTTTCCGACGGCCTGAAGATGAATGTCTATCCACCTTGTAGCTGGACGTCCTCCGTTATGCTTGCCTACCCGTGGTCTTCACTCCAGAACTTTATAGCTACACAATCTGTTCTACGCGCTATGTAGACTGCCCAGGAAAATCCCGACCATAGCCGTTTCCTTGGTTCGTTGGACGACTTTGAAACTTTACTATATATCATTGTTATATGTGTATAAATATGTACTATATATATGTGTGTACGTATAAAATGTACACTAGTGACAATTTAAAGTTTAACTTTAAAAAAAACCTTTAATACGTTTAATTCAAACAAATTTTTGTCAAGTTTCACATTTCTATTACTTTTTTTAATGGTTAAGTATACAATTGTTTAACTTACAGACTAGTTACTATTGTTTTTTTTTTCTTTAACAACAAATAATTCGAGTCTTTACACAATGATAATTTGTCATCCGCGATGACTTTGACGCAACACCTGGCTTCCACGCGACCCTAAAACTGTTTTAAAGCGAATGTATCTTTGGTTGGATTCGCAACGCCCCTACTTTTGTCAATATGATTGTTTAATTTATATTATGTGATCTTTTAACTTTATCTAAAGTACTTTTCTAAACATGTGCAGATGTTGCAAAGGGCGGGACGTAATCGGCAGATGTTCCGTTCAAATCGTGCGATTTATGTAAAGTAAAGAAAAAAGAAAAATCTTTTCATCTATTGTTCGTTAACGTTTTTCTCTTGGACAATACGTAAATAATATAAAAAAATATAAAGAAGACAGAATAATTTAAATCGGCTACGACTTCTGTTACTAAAAAATTCTCTTATAAAACCTATTGATCTATGTTCATCCAAGTAGGTTACTTTAAATGTCTGTCCAGTAATAAAGATAAAACATGGATGTTTGGTTTAGTACATTGCTTTTTAGTACTGTTAAGATACAAACACCATTTTCATAGCAGTTTGTTCGTCTTTTAAATTGTCAGTTATTTTTTTATTTTATTATTAAAGCATTACACTCTGTACTATAATACTGAGCGATCTTCTATTGAATTTATTAATACACAAGCATTGACATCGTCATTTAAAGATATGAGATAGTATTTTTCATTAGCCTGATTGACTAAGCTAGCCTTTCAAACCGAAACACAGTAATAATGACGCATTTTTTGTGGCAAAAATTTCATGGCTAAACCTCGTGCAATATCAACAGTGAAAATATATCAGTGTTCAATATAAAAAATAAATCACAACTAATAAAACTATAAAATAACGAATGATAAGAGTCGTATACGACTTATCTTTAGTTATTTATATATATTACTCCTACTTAGGACCATTTTCGCCGGACACGGGCAGCTCATGACCGATCATCGTGGCTATCTATGAGGGAGGCCTTTACCTTGCAGTAGATTAAAAATGGATGAAAAGAAGAAGAAGGACCTTATCTAATAACCACTGGTATATGTCAAGAGAAGAATGTAAGAAGTGCCCTATTTGAGAAATTATAATCAGATTGATCTCAACCATTTTGTCATGCTTCAACTTAAAGTAACGCGGGTCCAAACGCGCCCTGATCTCTCAAGAACCCACAATAAACTCGAACGGGTCTTTTTGTAGTCACTCTTACAACATCCTTAACACATTAGTAGACCAATTAATTTCCAATATTTATTATTACTTAAAAAATCTTTCGTATCATAACAACATTTTTTACCAGTTTTTGTGTACTAGACACCTTAAATGTGTTCTGTATTACCGTACATAGTTGTCTGCAAAATAGTTATTAATTTTTTGAAGCTTAGAGCTTACCCTGTGAAAATCTTTTATCTTAAATTTATTAATAAATTATTAAAAGTTATATTTATAATATATATTAATAATAATTATTTATTGATCGTAGATCAGATTTTCATATACATATATGTCGACTGTCAACCGTTATAATGTTTTTTTTCACTACACTCAGAAAGTGTCAACATTGATGACCATGCTCTCCAACATTCACATTGGTTCAAATCCGCTCAACTTTCGTAGCTAACGGGATTAAAATTACCAGCCGTAAAAAATTTCTATAATAATTAATTTGCACATATCGGATGATCCAAAAACTCTAAATTCGGTGAAACTGCTGTTCGGATGTAGAGTATGACACACTTGACCAGCGAGGCAAGTCAAAAACGTAAACTTTAGCAGAGAAATGATGGTTTAGTCTGCATACACGAACTGGTTAGCATAAAAAAAGCAAATTTAAGAATTATAAATTGCGTTGATATGTTTTCTTTTTGCATCATTAATACATATAGAAACTTTTTAAAAGCACTACAAAGAATGCAATACATTTTTAATATGGCCGAAATAACAGATATAGAGAATGAAAATAAAAAATGTATTGAAACACCAAATTTTTAAAAAAAGGAAAAATTTCATATTGAGTTTATTTTTTAATAATTTAGTTTTAAGTATGTTTAACAGTATTATACACTTCAATTTGATTGGCATGTTTCATACAAGAAAATTACTACCCAACGGTTTCTACTACGATTTCAAGGAAGTGATGACAACACTAGATAAGGTTTTCTTTCTTCTCCAATTGGGATCCTGGCTCTTTAGATGTCTTTTAGATTAACTACATGATGTGATGTGATGATGTGATTTGCACTCTACAATTTTTAAGCATTTATTTATTTATTTATTACTTCTAAAATGTATTTATTACTACTTACTTAAACTACATTATTTGTGTATGTATATAATATAATTTATTTGTAACAAATGTAACTTTCGGTTATTTTGTAAATGATTGTTTTTATTAAATAAGGCAAAAGACAATTTGTAATAAGCAACCCGCTTGTGCAATGGCGCCGACTCCGCGGTCGGCGAATCGACTTCCTGTGTACCGCTTCCCGCCGAAATGGATCACTTCCGACGCGTATTTGTCATCTCCAAATCACAGCACGCCGGAGAATCTTCAAACAGCATTATTATTAATATTTGGTCTGTAATAAAAATTAACTCCTTAATATTCATATCGAAAGAATGTATTGTCCAGTTGGTAATATTTCAAATTTTATAGAATGATTGAATGATTGTTTAAAGGTGTGAAGACTTTTAAGGGGTCAATGTGGTCATTTGCTGTCAAATAATATGTGATACAACTTATCCAAAAATCTTCAAAAACTCACCACTTTCAAAATTTTGACTATTACATATTAGATATAATTATTGTTTACCTGTCCCTACAGACTTTGTACTGTTAGAAGTTTTGGGCCTATAACATGCCAATAACAAAAAAATTAAACATATTTCAGAATGATGGAAATAGGCAAATACATCTTAAAAAGGATATAGAATTCTGTAAAAGTAATACATCGGTATTATCGTACAAAGTATTCATATACAAAGACAGCTAAAGTTTGTAAGGACACCTTAAAATGTTATTCTCATACTAAATACATACATACTTCTCATCTTCCTTTACCAAACCTAATACGTAAAGTTAAAAGAATTATTATGTATATAGATTGATTCTCGTAATAAATGCATATTTGCTGCTGAATTATGTACAGGTCATATACTGTGTCACAAAATCACCGAAAAAAAAATTAAATTTAAGTTTGATGAGTCAACGATCAGTGATGTAGGTAACATAACGATATGTAGATAAAGATAATGACGCATATTGCCATCCCCGCTCCAGGTCGTCGTGTCACTGATAATTGTGTGAACTGATGCATAATTAGCGCGACGAGTCAACGGGGCGTGGGTAAACACCCTCGCTCTGGCTTTTTACTATACCCGTGGGACATTTTAATTGCAGTCGGTGATGGTGATTACGATAATTAATTTTTATTGTCATTCTACGCCCCGTTTTTCCACTACACAACGAATAAAAAAAAATATAGAATATCAAACACTTAAGTAACACTTACATACTCGTAATTATATTGTCAGCCGATAGATGCTCGCTGCAAGTGATAGGCCTCTCTCAAAGATCGCTACCATTGTCGGTCTTGCCCTGCCCGCATCCAGCGACTTCTTAACTATGTCATCGGTCCAACTAGAGGTGACCACCCGTGCTGCGTCTACCAGCTCGTGGTGGCCATTCCATTCCTTACGTCCCCAACGGCATTCATGAAGCCTGGAAGCTTATTTTGAAATGTTGAAAGTATAATAATTATATTACTTACAAATGATTTCTTCAGAGAATCTAGGGTTATAAATTCCCAAATACACCATCATACTTTTAAAAATCTATTGTAGTTTTTTTCTAATTACGGCGCTTAAAACTGAAACATGGAAAAGTACGCGCTTATCTGCTTTTGGCAGAAAACAGAACTGATACAATCGTATTAAAATAGAAAAAACATATTAACGTGAATATGTGTGAAGATTATCAAGTAAAATTTAATTAAAATTCCATGGTATGCAATACATTATCGATTTTTCATATAACTTATAAACTATTTGAACCTAATATACTTTTAATAAATTTAGACTTTATAAATAATGATTGTGGATGTTTTTGTACAATAAAATAACGTGAGTGCATCAATTTATTTCAATTTACACGATAGTATTGTTTCGTCGGCCGAGGGCGGCGTTCCCGCGCTTCCGGACGTCGCTTCCGACACGAGCGCGACGCGTGCAGCACCATCTTTGAATTACACCCTACAACAATTGCCGTTTGTTGCCAATAAGAAAAACAAACTTTACATTCCTCATATCGGCACATAATTTTCAATCATAGGTCAATGCAATAAAACTCATTTTTGATTGTTAAATTTCTTGATTTTGTAACGTTCTGACATTGTTTCTAGCCACATTATTGTTTTACTTCGTGCTAATGTTGTTTAATAATTATCTATGGTATTGTACGGTGTGTTGAAAGAATATAATTTAAAGTAAAAGTCATAAATGTAATTGTTTATGTAACAGTTTTGCGTGTCCATTAATGATTTTTTTATGAACAACGTCCTATATACCTACAAATTTTATTAAGCACATAGATCAAGGAGAATAAAGTTATGGTAAAAAACAATTAAATGATATTCCTATATAACACATAAAAATATTACTTTTGAACAAAGATTACATCGCACACGATTTTTGGTTAAAAATTGTAGTATTCAACAGTATACATACTATATTTTTGAAATCCTGAATAAATAGGTAAAGCTTAGAGATGTTTATATTAATCTTTGGCGTTCAGTAACTTCTTCTGTTGATCAATTATTATTATAAAACATTTGTTTGTAGCGAATATTTGAAGTATTGAAAGATACAATTTAAAATTTTTGAAATTCTGAATTCCAACTGCGGATATATTTTATTTCCCATTACAGTATCGAAAAATAAACAGCGACGTGTGAATGCAAAATAAAGGACGAAGGTGATGGCGGTGAACGACGTTGCCTGCAATACTCTGTAAACATTTGTACTGCCACTCCCTGTGTGTGTGCGCACATGATTGAACTGTGTTTGTTCTCTAACGCCCTATTGACTTTATTACATGTTGAATAAATTTTAGTAATTGAAGCATTAATGGAAAGTATCAAAGTATACATGGAGTTATTACTTGAAGTGATACCAATTCATATATTCAGAAATTTTACTGTTATATGTAAATTTAGAATTGTAATATGAATGTAATTTTGAATAGTAAATTTATAAAAAAATTACTTTCTTAATAAATATGTTTTCGTTAAACGCTACTAGATGGCTTTAGTTGTTTATCACTAGATGTTCTGTAAACGAAAATCTCTAAATCTCTTAGACACTTCGTATTTTTACTTTACAATATAAAAGTAATTATTACATAACTTCAAAACAACATTTAAATTATTTTAGTATTAGCTATGATAATTAAGTATTTATGTTTTTAAAGAATACTTAAAATTTATTTAAATTTTCATAAAACATGAAAATAAAATTTATAAAGTAGAAACGTTAAGGCAATTCAGAGTTTACAGAAGATTTATTAATGAAATGTAAGTGTTAGTCTTGTTTGTTTTGAAAAATCAAGCGATAATAGAAAGAGCAAAATAAAGGTCTTAGACAATAAAGAGTTATTTATTTAATCAAAAGCCAAATAGAAATACTTCTCGTTATAACCAGTAACAAAGTTTGATTGCTTTTGTTCTATTGCCAAACCTCTCGTTTACTACAAAGTGATTTTTTTATTTATTTAAACTACAAGGTTAATGAAATACTGTTTGGTTGCACAATAAAGTTTATTTTTGAAATTCGGAGAGATAGTAAAACAACTTAATGTTTCAATAGAAATCTTCACAATCGGATATCACCTTTGAGAAAAATAAACAAATCTATCTTAACTACTCAACAGGACATTTACGCTTCCGTAGTAGTATTATTCTGTTACTTTTCCACTGTTATTATTTGCTGAAGCCTATATTGGGATTTTTTTTAAATGTTTATTGAGATATTACTAAAATGTGACGTGTCACAAAAACAAATTCAAATGAAGGAAATTTAAAAAAAACTGCGAAAAGTAAAATTAAATAACACTGCCCATTTAATTGATTGAATAACGCTAACTTAAAGTGAACATATTGTTAATTAGCAGTATTATGTTATTATGTGATACTAAAAGTTATTACAATATATGTTTACTATTCAATATAAAGAATTCGATGTTATATATTTAAATTTTTCTCTAAACTTTCCTCTTTTGATAGTTTAACAACATTTCTGTACATCGAACATCTTGTTAGAACGGAAATGCTCTGAGAATTACTGAGTGAACGCTTTGAGCAGAGAGCATTACGCTGAGAAAGTTTTGTGTAACAATGTGTAATTTTGCCATTTCTATGCGTAGAATTCCAATCCGGAAGTCACGGAGCGCTCGGCTTCAGCTAGGGATTCGCGCAACTTTTCTATTGTGACGCCATCTACAACTGTCCGATACACTGACGTGTTTCCGGCCGCTTCAAAAAGTCTCCAACATCCAGTTTGATGGCGGATGCTTTGGAGTTTCTCCGAGGGTCGTTTTATTCATAAGATTCCTGTGCAGATTTACTGCTTTAAGCAAACAGATTATTTTTATTTTAAGTGTCTTGAAAATAATATTAAATAATACATGACTGGCGGAACGTTAAAAATAATAATCTTAGTATACAAAATTATCTTGTTATTTAATCAAAAACACATAATACCTTTGTCTTTAGGTATACGATATTTAAATTAAATTTGTTATAATTTTTGCGTGTTTATCTAAATAAACAGAAGGAAAACACCATCAAATGTTTTTACAGGAAATTTTCCATCTCACGTATTTTGGCATCTTGTGCATCTTTACGCTAATGAGTCATAATCGTTTTGTTGTATAAGACATTAATTATTACACAAGGACATCAACAATGGACCAATACATACAATCACTTTAGAGTTGCAAATTGTGTTTATATTACAGTATCAATATGTAACTAAACGTCTGCGCATCATTTTCGGCGTTCGTACGTGGGTTGACGCTATTTGTAGCAAGGTCGGGCGATATAATGTTACCGACTCGAAATAACTGATATTATTTGACCCTCGATTTTCCTGAAACTGTTTCTTTTGCACTCTAATTAGGCTTGTACGAAAGGGGCGACGTAGATCTTTTAAGTCTGGCATGTTCCTCGATTTGTTGGTGTGTGAACAGCCCACGCGTAACGTCTTACGTCATACATTGCCAGAGCAACGGACAATCAGTTCGAGTGAAATAATATTCCTATGTCCGGTTCGTTGCTGGCTACGGAACATGTCCCGAGTATATTGTAACCATAATAGAACTGGATATTCTTACACGTGACGCTTAGAAAATGACATCATGTTTTTCCGCGGATGTTTTGACACCCATGACCTAGACAGACGTCAGAAGACGTGGTGGGAGTAAATATAAAAATTTCAAATTTCTACTGCATATTTATTATATCAAAAAAACGTTATGAAATGTTTTATATTTTAGAAGAAGTGTTTTAGGTTTTTTATAATTCTTATTTGTTTATTGTTAGATTTGATATAGTCATGAGCGTATATACTCTTATAAAATTCTTCACGAGTAAATTCTTAAATTGTTTAAGCCTTCAACAGGGTTTTTGGGCAAATGGGAGGTCATAGAGTAAGGCTAGATACGGAAAAAGAGGTAGAGAAATATAGGAGAAATAAATAAGATTTCTAAGACCAGAGCACAAATTTTTTTATGTAAATAAGGTGCTGGGTATAATCATGGGTATAAACCTAAGTATCTGCTATATTATAGACTTAACTATCAATGTTTACATCTATTTCTTTTTATCTGCAAATTCAATACGCGCTCTAAATTTAAACTGTTAGTCGTTATGAGTGTTACATTTTATTACACTATTTTACACCCTGTATCACGGACATGTGTGCAAGCAATAACAAGAAAACCTGTCTCAGTTCGTTGTAGTCTCTTCGCAGGTTATGAAGCACTTTTTGTTGAAGGATTAAATGAAGGATCAATTCGATTTAAGATTCTATTTTATTTGACATACACTAGTAAAGACCATAAGTGACTCAAGGTGGTAAATAATATGCATAAATTAATAACGTATTTCTAGACTTTATGTGTTACCGTGTCTTTTCAAAGACAGGCTATAAATTTACATCTATGCTAATCTGTAATGCAACATTTGTACATGGACAGCTATAAATATTCTGTTGACATCTTGGTTGTCTTAACGTCGTAGTAAAATAAATCACAGATTGTTGTTCTGCATTAATGAAACCGGCAGCCGGCGTGTTTGATTAGCTATTAAGCTGCGGACGTAAATCTTCCGGGTGCCAAGTCCCATCATCGCTATTATTGCACGGCACAATATACTAAAGTCAATGCTATTTACCAAATTTAACTAAATTACAAGTTTTGAAGTCAAACAACATTGAGTACTGATTAGCTTTCTCTCCCATAGAGAAATTAACAAAGCTCAACTTTTTAAATAAAAAGATATTTACGTCAAACTCACATTAATAATTTAAATAAAAGATCAATAATAAAAACTTTTTATTTGTTGTTACACCATACTTATACAACAAAGATATAAAAATATACTAATTTAAACAACAATTTAGCAAACAAATTAAAAATGAGTCAACGGCCCCGATGGCTTTCTTTACGTTAATTTACAAAAATGTCATAATTTAAAAAAGAATCATTATACATGGTGATAGAATGTAAAACGTTTTAAATAGTTTGGTGTATAGCTCTTTTGCCAATAAATTTTTTTACACCTATTTCTAAGAATTTTGTTTACAGTGATTACACTGTATTATGTTATATTATTTTTCACTGGAATGCGACACACCAATAACTTCCTGCAATACAAAGTTAGCAGGGACAGGTATTAAACAATAATTGATTAAAATAATTTGTATTGTGATTTTTGAACGCTTTTTCTTACTATATTTCATTAGGTTATTTATATTATTTATTTCTGAAACCATTGATTTTTGATAAAGTGTAACACGTCTTAATTGACAGCAAACAAGCTTTTTAATCACCCCTTTAAAGCTTTTATATCTATGACCAATCACCCTATTTTACAGTTCTTTTTCAAAAATTTTGTAAAATGAGGTAAAGAAATCTATTAGGATAGATTATTTTTGTTCGCAAAGATTGTTGTTTAATGTTTTGTATTTTTATTCGTCTTCGATAGTAAAATAAGTTTTAATTAAATAATTAAGTTATATTAAAAATATTCTATGATTTAGTTAGGAGTAGGTATTGAGAATCAATCATAACATTTTACAAGTGCGAATAATTCTGTGACTGAATGAAGATTTATATCGTAAACATACGAAACACGCATCTATTTTTACATCACTGACGGCTTCACAAAAGCAGTGGATTGGATGAATAAGATACTCGAAACCACCACAGACATGTTACAAATGTATGTATGTTATAAACCGAAATTGTGATACCGACTGTAAATATTATTTATGCCTGTATGTACATTCAATTGATTTAAAAGACGGTTCACAAACTATTAGCGCAACTGCGCTTGGTTATTTTACGAGATATTACAATATTTATGTTCAGAATACGGTAATAAAAGTTCTGAATTATCACATATCACATATAGTATAGATTGTGATAGAGCAGGTACAAAGAAAACCAAAGAAATTCATAATAAATTTAAAAATTATACGTAAAATGTTCGTGTCATTTTTAAATGTAATTTGCCAAGTTGAATGTAGTCAAAATTTTATGCAGATCGTTTGGTACTAAATATAATATTATTTTCAAATAAGAGCATTGTACTACGAATTTTTTCGTGACTTTTACAGAAGGGTTACAGTAACATAAAAAAGAAAAGATTTGTAGGCACACTAGTAGAAAAAACACCATAGGGCTTATATTTTTTTAATTGGAATAATTTTAAAAAAGATGACGTAGATTGGTTTTATTTTTTTGAAGTTAAAAACTACCTGATCGATTTTCGTTTGACCGTTTTTTATGGGATAACCTGTATATTTCCAGCTGCATGACTCCAGTGAAGTACTTCATGAGTTATTTAAATGTTTTGAATAGCATTAGATATTTGTGGCGAGTGATTCACACGGATGAAGCTTTCTCTCAAATGTTATTTATGAAGTAACTTACCAATTGACTGACGCCCAGAAATGAAATTCTGTGTATCTGTGGTCTAAGCTCTGAAATAGTATTATATCAAAATAGAAAACAACAACATAAAATTTAAATTCTAAAATTCTTTATTCAAAATAAGATGGATTACATGACTTCAACATTAGTCTACCAGATTCGGATAATAAATGCCTCAGATTTGAGAAGAACAGGCCAAAGAAAGCGGGATTATAAATGTTTGTTATATGTAATGTTTTGAAAGAGTATGTACATATCCAATTAACACGGAAATAGCCTGGAGGCGAATACATCATTTCCAAAGTGATTATAAATAATTGTGAGTGGATAAAGATTTTTTTTGATATAACTAATAAACGTAAAATTATGGGTACCGAAGGGTCAAACACTAACATCCGCTTTTTAATCAGACGAAGCATAGAATGCAACGGAAACTAAACGAACAAGGAAAACGAAAGAGTAAAAAGTAACCCCTTTAAGTCATATTGTAGAACCATTACGTTTATAATAGGAACTGGCATTATTTGGAACATCATAAAACACGTTGATGGTAATTCTTAAAATACTCAGCAATTAGGTTTTACGTATAATTTCAACAAATTAATGAGAGTACTGTAATGTAATTTACATAATCCACAGCTAATGTAACAGCGAGATTTTGACAGTCGATGTAACAAAATGAACGAATTACTCTTAACACAGCTTACATCTAATATATAAAGAAAGCAAACCATATGAAGAAAACAAGAAATTCTAAAATAGTCAGTGTCTTTTTACCTATAACGCGATATAAATTTTGTAATTAATAATAAATACTTTTTCTTTATTTAAAAATATGTTCATGTAACGCATTTTTTGAGATATATGTAAGTACTCGATATTTATGAAAAGATGGAATTTTGATTTGTTCTTCTCTTGTCACGAAATTTTTGTACTCGTATAAGTATAATTGAAAACTTAATCGTTTTTGTATAATAATTTAGATTATATGTTAATTTAAAATAGTAATGGAAGCCTTATATTAATCCAAATTTATTTCCAGACCATAGTAATAGCAAACACATAGTTTTTCGGATTTATTGATGCTTTGCTAAGAGTATGTAAGAAAATGCTCTGTTTCAAAAACAACTTAATTTTTTTTCGTTTACAGTCACTGCATATAAATTCCATGAACATCTCTTTGAAATAAATTTATTACTCTATAATATTAAATTTTGTATAATATGTATACCATGACGTTAATTAAAGCGTATATTTAATGGCACGCAACTAATTGAGACAATAATTGAATTTATCTTTTTTGGCATCGAAAGGGCTTGTCACGGAGTAATAATCATTTTTTACTCCGATTCGACTATTTAATAAACATCTTATTAACTAGACCAAAGAAATTTTTGAACCAACAACAAATTTGTAAACATAACATTATAATGCCATCATCGTCTGTTCTGTGCGCAATGTAGTCTGCCCAATGCCACTTCAACTTCCCAATCCGCTGGAACTGGACTACATTGAACTATCCTTTTTTTTTGTCTACGAATTTTCTCATTCCTGATTCGAAATCGTAAAGAAATCCAGTACAGCCCTCTCCATAGCTAGTTGCACGATTATAAGTTTGCGAATGAGACCTAATGTTAGAGACCATGTTTTATTCTCGTAAATCTTCATTTTTGACATAAATTGAATATAAACTTTCATCTTAAGTAGTGACTTTACATTGGGGACATTAGTCATCAGAAGATTCGTATTTACCCGAACGGTGCCAAGCCGAGTTGGATTCGAAAATTGACCCTATAAACTATTATTACGTATTTATGTATTTGGAATTTCACCCATTAATCAGCTTCGTATGAAAAAATCGCTATCCCCTTTTCTCCTCTAAGTTCACCCGACATCAGCGTTGAACCTGTTGGCCGATTATCTGATGACGACTTTTTAATGGTTACAAATGTCAGAAGAAGTATCGATCAGTGCAAGGCAGAAGCGAAAGGTTAAAGCTACTGGCAAACTGCCGCAAACATATGATGATGATAGCTGTAGAATAATATTTTCTGGCATACTTCCACAACGACGTGTTCAGACTCGGTCAGGGCACGGTGCATCAATCACACATAAATCTCTCTAATATAGGATACATATTTCTTATTTACTAAAATATACGAAATCTTCATACTTGAAAAAACAGATACACATTAAATAACATTCAACGGTTCTAGGTCGTTTTCTAATTCTGGTTCTTAATAAAATATATTTTTGACAAATTTACGAGTACAGGGTACGCGCGAAAAATACAGTATAAGCAGCAATATAAATTTATCATATCACCGTTGTACATATATAATATAATAATATATTTTTAGGTCATTTAGTCTTTAAACTATACATATTGAATAAACATTTAAAACTGATCTGTGGAATAGTGTATTATAGTAATAAAGTATTTTACTAAATGAAAAAGCATTAATTAATGTATATTTATATATATTTAATAGAATAAGATGAAATACATTTAATAGAAATATAATTTAGTTAAAAACATACCAGAAAGTATAGCTTACTTCACGGTAACGTAACGCTATGCAAGTTACTTATTCCTCGATGTCGATTGAAAGACATAGCAGAACAAGAGAGTATATACTGAAGTAGTATGAATAGTAAAAAGAGAGATATGCAACGTAATGCATAGTATATGTATTTAATTATTCATTCATCTTGAGAAAAGTGCCAGGAGAGCCAAATTCAAAAGAAACTAGAATCAGATTAAGCTGTTTGTTAATGTCATCCTTCAACTTTAAGTTACGAGGGTTCCAAACGCGCCCTGATCTGGGAAGAGCTCACAACTAGGGCTTATAATACCGGGATTCCCGGATCCCGAATACCGGGATCCCGGATGATTTTTGTCCGTTATTAAAAACCGATATTTGGGTAAAAATACCGGTATTATTATACATACAAAACGCAAGTCAATATTATTTCATAAATATTTTCAATTTCATTATATTTTTTTGCTTCTTTAATTACACAATGCCACACGAGCCTATTGTATGTAAAATGTAACATACAATTTATTTTGTACTATTTTTTACTTGCACGTTTTTCTGTATCTATCTACTCCTTCTCTCCATATAATAAAATAAATAATATCTACTTATTACAGAACAGTATTTATTGGATTTCAAAAATTATTTGTTAACAAGTCAGTATAACAACTGTGGTAAGTGAAAATATCACTAGTAATTTTTTTTTATTAATAATACTGGTTTTAATACCGGTATCGCGATATTTCAAATACCAAATACCGGTATTCAGATTTTAGTTCGGTAATGTAAGTCCTACTTACAACTAACATGATCAAAAACCAGTCTATTCTGTGTTCACCTAACTTTGACCTGTGGTTAATGCAGCTGTAGAGTAATTAATTGCCTTTTAAGATTTATTATCACTAAAATACACTATAATAAGTTTTTGTTTAATGATGTCACTTGCTATTAAGTTGATTAAAACATATACATATTAACAAACTTATTTATGATAAATCATTGAAAATATTAAATAACTCGTGAGAAGTCGCATTGTGAGCACTACGCATAACCTAAAAAGAAAAAGCGGTCAAGTGCGTGTCCGGAGTCTCGTAACGAGCGCTACGCAAATCCGTAGCAGTGTAAAGACGACCGCGCACACCGAGTGCAAGTGTCGCGCGTAAATATATTCTTTATTTCAAAATTACATAATATTAAACTTATTATCACCGAAAAATAATTTCTCTAAGTATTTAATTTATTAAAATATTTTAATATGCTTTATTGTTCGTAAAAACATTTAAATATATAGCTTCAGATATTGTATTCTACGATTTTTCGGCACAAGCTCATATTCTATCGTTCAATCTATTATATATTTTATGTTTCACTATTCTAAACAGGATCTTTAAGAACAGAGACAAGATATTTATCCTGTCTTTGTTCTTAAAGATCTTTAAGATATATTCATTTTAATAAACAAATTTTTTCAGTATTTATTGTCCATGTAAATGGTACAACAGCTTATTTTAAATTAGAGCAACTACAAACCAATTCAATAATAACATCTTCATCATCATCATTTATGAAGTCCACTGCTGTACATAGGCGTCTGTCATAGTATTCCACTAAGACTGATAGGAAGTCGCCTGTTTTCGGACAACCGTGGCAAGAAAAAACCGACTTTGTATATTGTTAAGTATTTTACATAAATATATATTTATATCCTTAAAGTACGAACTCAGAATATGGGAAATTAAAATCAACGTCATTGTTCAATAATTATTTATGTAGTTTTTTTAAATAATTTTTCAAATTTGAAAAATGAAAAATATGTACATATTTCCGACTATATATTGTATATTATACATATAATCTTGGAACCATGACTGAACACGACAAAAGAGTTTATTTCATTCAAGTTACTCTTTAAAACTTATTGTTTATAAAATGTATGAAGAAACGGTAAAAGTTCTTCTGCAAAAGGAATGCTTTTCCAGACGACCAATTATGATTTATTATCTAAATACAATTAACATTTAATTTATAAAATAAACCTTATTGATGATGATTTTGAAAGAAAAACTTAAAAATTAAAAATAGTAAAACATAAAAATATTATAATTATACTACAAACTATCTATCATTCAATTAAAATTATTTAATGACTAATTATATATGTCATACATGTCATAGACGAACATCACATACTATATTTTAATGTGGTCCTATTAACTATTATACTTTTATACAAAAAGTAATTGAATAGTAATGCGTCGGAAACATAGCAATCGACGTTGATATCAAGAAACTCTATACAAGAAAACTACGCGACGTCCATTGTAGCTTTATAAATACCTTAAAATTTTCAATCGTTTTAATTTATTTTTTTAATCAAATCGCAAATGTAAATAATAAAAATAGTATTAACCATCTGGAAAAGAGATCTGTATAAGAAAAATAAATAAAATATTAATAGTAATGGATGCCAAAAGATGATTAATTAATAACGTATTTCCGTTGTTTGTATGATTAGCGGATTAAGATGTATTGGTATTTAAGATATATATTTATGCACTCTTAAAGCTACAATCAATTTCATTAATCAGTTATTTTTCAACGGCGAGAAAAGTAAAAAAAAAAATCAGTCTTCCTGTTATTGTTCTTCTATTTTTGTTTTCATAATCGAACGGATAAAGGGTAGAAGTATAAAATATACTATCTGAAGATTAACGTTGTAAGTTCTTATATAAACAGTAAATTAAAAATTGTGTTATTATATCTGCGAAATTTTTTCATGTCGTTAAGTAGGATCGCAAAGTATGTGAAAGCTTCGGTATTCCTTGATAACGAGCCAGATTTTTTCAATAACAAACATTTTATTTTAAAAATCTCGAGAAGAATTGAAGACTTTTGTACAAATAAACTTTACTCAAACATGTCACTTTTGTTAGAGAAAATTTTGATTTTCAAATTACTCGCTGTATATTTATATAATTTTTTAACTGATTACACTTAGATTTTTCTTAGAAAAAAATGAAAACCTAGTCAAAGAAATAACTAGGAATAAATTCATAATGAATTTCTATACAGAAGGGGCGAAAGGTATGACAGTAAAATCTCTAAATGTATCAGCCTGTCGGATTTAGGCCTGTCAAGAGCGAACATCACCTCATTTTTGGAACGGGCTTCTATAGCAGCATTGGTGCGTCATCTAAATGATTTTGGATTAAGTAGGGAGAGAAATCTGGTCTGATGAATGAATTACATCATTGGCCTTTATCGACCAGACTCTCGAAAAGACTTTTTTAAACCTTGTACGCGGATCGTCAGCCTCGGACATTGTACCAGAACCTAATTCCCACAACGCGATAGACCTGGTACTCGCAGAATGAATCCATTGAATGCTGAGAAGTTACATTTTTAATTAATTGATGAAATGCTTCCATATATATATGTGGTGATGTTCAGTGATATTTCTTCATGTTTTCAACCGTACGTATAACTAAAGTTTAAAAAGTTTCATTGAACACAGATCTCTATTGTGTAGTGTATTTCTAAATTACGTATTGTAATAAAATTGTCAAGAGATACAAGTAAAAAAATATATCGTACATTGGTCCACAATTTCTTTTATTTACATGGTTGTCACACGAGCATGAACATGTCAACGCGTATTTACAATAAGTAGGCCATATATAACAGGAGCTACTGCGACCACTCACTTCCTAGATGTAATATAAGGACTTAATAGCGTGGCGACCTCCCAATCTCGTTTATCGAGTATTATAAAGGTCCAAGCTGATTTCTCAAGAACGCCTTCGCTTGAAATTAGCGAGAAGGGACCTAGGTATTACACTTTCAGAGCTCTATCGGCTCACAACAGCGGAAATTAATGCCAACGACATTATACAGTTAATCCGAGACAACAAAAAATATTAGCTTATATTATACATACATAAGAAATTTCCAGTTATGTACGCACTTATCATGATTTCTTGAAAATTCCACTTGGAAAGTTAATATTTTAATGGAATATTCATTTTGCTAAGATCAGCTAAGACAAGATTTACGAAATTCCAACCGCTAGAGGGGTTGAAGGGAAGTTCATTAAAAAAATACATTACTTCAAACTATTGCTCTTACAGGTAAAAAATAAACGCTTGAAAGACATCAAATATTGATTTTATGAAATTACACTCACAATAGGCAACGCAGGCCACGAAACGGGTTTATGCTTATGCAAGTGTTGATATAAAGCTATTTACAGTTGCCTACATGCAATTATGCGTATGGTTTATTCATTTACTATATGATTGCACAAATAAACGTAATGTTAGTTTAATATGTACAATGCAAACCATATATCAAAATTTAAATCGTTAATTATAACAATTAATTTATCGGTTTAATCCTCGAATCCAAATAAACTTTTGATAACCTCAGGTTTCTGTTGTGAGGAGTATTATGTCTATTTTCAATACGTAAATATCGCCAATCCTCTTTGTTAATACACTTTTGCCTATTATGACGTTTAGCAAAATTTAATTTTTTAATGAAACTTTCTCAGGATTTAGAAGCTAACTTCATCAACATACACATCTATTTAAAAATAACTAATAGAATATATGGTATTAAAGTAGTGATTTAATAATTCCAACATAAAGTTTTAAAAACGCATAATGAAGTTTAAATATGAAATGACATTCATTAAAAAAAATCTTTAGCAAGTGTACTTTTTTGGTTTTGTCTAGAAAAATAATAGTAGCCCTTTATTTGATATTTTTTTGTTAATAATCTATTTATACACCATAAAGAAGATAAAAAGTAAATATTGGAAAAGGTAAATGGACACGAAGGTCAAAAAACAAAAGAATGAAAAAGATATAAAAACTGGTAAACAATTTTAGAATTTATTTTTTTATATATTTTACTTTTTGCATGAACCGATTCAATCATCTAAAGAATTTAAATAATTCTAGAAAATTTCTCAGATCGCATTTTATTTCAATCTACGGTTGAGTCATTATTATCTTTATAAATCCAGGTGTGCTGGAATTATTTCAGCTCAGACTACGGTTTCTTAAATATGGGTGGGAGAGTTTAATCACTTACGCAAGTACTATTTCGATCGAAGTCTGCGAACCTAACAATTTCGCTTTAAATGTTTTCGAGATGGATAATTATACTTGTGAAATTATAGTAAAGTATGTTATTTATAATATTAGCGTTATTAAATGTACCGTAAACATTAATTTTATAAAATAATTGGTTAAATGTACAGGGTAATTGGTTATAGAAGTAAAAGCTTTAAAGATGTGAATGTAATGCTCATTAGCTGTCAATTAATGTATGGTTAACCCTGTCGAAAAATCAGTGGTTTCTTAAACAATAAATAACGTTATGATAATACAGTAAGAAGAGGTATTTTTTAAAAATTAGGATTGCTATATATAAAAACTACTTATTGTCCCTACAGACTGTAGTAGTCTGCGGGGACAATAAGTAATTATAAGAACCACAAGTTATTTATCCATCGCATTATAATAGAATAGCAAATTAATGTAATATATTCAGAGTGATCACTTAAACACAGATGATTGGAAAAAGGTGTAAAAGCTTTAAGGATGTCTCTTGTCTGAAGAGCTATTCATTCAACTATTTAACACCTGTAACCAATCAACATCTATAAAAAAAAAAACTATTTATATTGTACAGTTTTGTAGTGACAATGATATTGGGACTGTAAAAATTGAGACAGCGGAATAAGACGAATGTAATAGAATGTTTGTTGGGCGGGTTTTCACGGGCGGCGCGACACGGGCGGGGGCGGGTGTGCGTAGAAGCGCAAAACGTGCCGACGCCAGTGCGCGCCCGCCCCGGTCCGACACTCGACGTCGGCTCGTCCACGACTACACACCACTAAACGTAATACGACCATTATTTTAACCGGTAAGAACCGTGATCCGCCATTATTTTACGCGAGTGCTTCTACCCCACCCCCGTTTCGCGAGTTTTGTCATCGGAGTGTTTTCATCTCGCTTTACTGTTACGCAATCGTATACATCTTTCGTAAGTCTGAATAAACTCGATGGATATAAATTTTAGGGGTATTATGTTAAAACAAAACACTGTCTAGGTATGTAAAATGCCCTTTAGTCATTTTTTTAGTGGAATAATGTTTGAAATTTTCAACGTATATTTTGTAGTATGATTATTCATTATGAATATTCATACTACACATATATAACACAGATGAAACTTGCTTCATTAATAAAACAATACTGTGGTTATTGGTATAATAGAATCATAGTTATAATTTGCAGTTTTTCGATTGTTCATTAATGTAACTCATAAGAATGAGATTATTTCTGTGAAAACTTTCGAAGCGATTCAGCCAATATGTATTACGAATTGAATTGTAGTGTTATGTTATTTGTCGATGCCGGTTCTGATAAAAAAAATTGCGAAGCGCCATCTGTCGGCATCAATACGCAAGATTGAGGAATGCCGTGAATACGATACGATCCCACGCACCTCTATTTTAGGAGCACTCATACCGCGCCAAATTTGCGATCCCGCCAAATCGACGCGTCTTCTATATTTTTGTAACAGTTTCATAATCGAATACTTTTCATTACTTCGTTTTAAATAAACTTTTTTATATTTAGAGATATACATGTATGTTGTATTGAATTGACGATGAAGTGATTAAATATTATTTTGACATTGGCCTTTAAACTTGACCGAACTTTCACATGTTGAAACGAAAGGAAGTGTTGATAAACATAAGCATCTGATTGAATATATTTAAAGATTAAATATTGTATAGATGTTTATGTCTAAAGAAAGAAACATCTTTCAACCTTTTTTTCCAATCAATTGTTCGTAATTTAATATTATATAGATATTTTTGTCTAAAAAACACCTGTTAAACTTTATTTTTTTCCAATCAATTGTTATATAAAAATAAATATTAACATTCAGACCTGCCTAGCATTCAGCGTATTTTGAATTTATTCGAAAGTTAGAGAGTACAATCAAAAATATTGAGTTATAATATTTTACTTCAAATGGGTCTGTCAGGAAGTACTAATAAAAAAACCAATTCTTATTAACACACTTCATATGACTCTTCTTTATCAGTTTCATTGTGTGTTATGCTTTGAAGAATTTTAAGCAAGGTAGAGCTTGGATTTTAAAGCGAGCAGAAATAGAATAACATACAGCAAATGCAATAAACTAGATAATGAACTACATTGATGAAAAATATTATTAAAATAGATTATAATATGTAATTTATATCAATTGATATTCCAATATCCTCTTGAAGTTTCCTGGTGTGAAAATGAATAATAGTTTACTGAAGGCGGACAAAAAAACGTAATAAAAAAATCACCAAGCAACTGGAAACAACGCTGTTATATTTTAAACGTACTGTTAGTATATAATTAAAATAGGTGTAGGCCACTAACTTAGTTTTTACACTACAAGGTCGAAACGAATTCGAAAATAGAAAAGTGATCAAGCATTCGTAAAAACGGTCGTTTTCGAGTTTCTCCTCGGCAATAGGTTGGCCATCGTCCAACTCTACCGCCATCCGACACGGCGGCCAGGCGTCGAGATAGCTATTTGCAGCCCCGGTACGAACCCTGCATACGTCATTGCTATATTTACGAGAATCGAACTGGGTATTGTACTCAATTATTTCACCTGTGCGTCTATTTAAAGTCAAAACGTTTACTGCAAGGTTATTTGAATATTACATTTATAAATATATTCCATACTTAATGATAGTTGTAAATAGCAATTGTATTATATTGCAGAACACGAGCACGACATAAGCCGCCAAAATGTTTAAAAGTCATTTAGAAATGATTGGCAGAAATGAAACGCCGTCGAAGAAAGCCAGATTTTGGCAATCCTTCGTGCGGTCTCTAAAAGGTATGTATTATTTATTTCAGGTATTTCCTTGATTAAGTAGTCATATACTCTTAGTCACAGTGTGCAATAATATGACAAATTATCTAAACTCTACATCACAGAAACTCATATTTCTAAGTTTTTATTTTGTTTAGATTCTTTTCATTCTAAATATAATATAATAGCAATTTAAAAAAGACCTTCTTTAAAGTTGTTTTTATTGATATTATCGACAACACCACAAAACATTCATCATCAACACTTTATAACTCAAAGTATTATACACGATCAAGGTGTGTATTGATTATATTGTAAAAGTATTCATATACACGAGTATACATATACACAAAAGCATACAAAAGTATACACGTAAAGCATACAATATATAATACAGATTTTTTCTACCTCGGATCAGTACGACTTATTGCTGAGAAATAATCACAGAACACCTAAAGACTTCTGAATGTTCTAACAGGGTCAGAAGACATCAGAGCCGAGGAGAGGTACAGGCCGAGCCGTCGCAGCATTTTCCCCGAGCTTCTTTCCACCTACCCTTACTCCAAATCTATCTACGACGACCCAATCGCTGCCGCTGAAAGGATCACCGTCCCTGGATACCGTTATCTGCCGGTCCACCGTGAAGTGTACGGATATTCGCCGCGCCCAATCTACGCCCACAACTACCCGAGCTCTCTTGAACGGTACAGGCCAGGTTAGTACGATACAATGCAATTATGTAAATATTTTCTTCATTACATTAACGCATCAAATCAATATTTTCGATTTACAATCCACTGCCACAAAGTGTTACTTGTCAATAACGCAGTACGTAATTTAGTCAATCTCACTAAAATATAAATTCTTTGCTTATTCAGGAAATATTATTTTCGTAATATTATGTTATTATTCATAATCAGTCACACAACTATAATCAGATGTGTTATGTCGACATGGAATTTAATAGAACAGAGGACCAATGCCTGTCTAATCAAAGTATACAGGAAATATGAATAAATAAATTATTTTATACTGGTTAATTTACTTTTTATGAAGCACTTCGACGGAGTACTTCTTTCATTTATTTGATTTCTCAAATAAAATAGAGGACATGACTAAAAGTGAAGTAAAATTAATTAAATGGTATTTTTCTTATTTAAATAACTCCGTAATATTAGTTTAACAAACTTTTAAAACTAATGCCACGATAATGTAATTTGCCAATAACTATTGTGCAAAAGCGTACCAAAAACGTTAAACTTACATTTTTGAAAAAATAATGCAGATCACATTTACATATTTATAAAGTACAGAACATATTTACGCATTTAAAATATGTTTACAGCATACAGATACAAAATATTTAAACACTTAAGTTAAAAAATAAAGATAAACATTGGCCTTTGCACTATATTGTTTCAGCTTCAAAAGTCTCCGGGGCAGTTTAAATATCAGAAAAATCTATCTTAGAATATAAACGCTTTCTTAATATTGTTACAAATGATTTAAAATCAAAAGTGAAAGTATATTTTTTAAGATGTACGTTTACAATCATTAGCAACGTCTTAAGTTATTGTCGCGAACGTTGTTAACGTAGCATATGTATTGCTGTAACGTTGTATTGCATTTTTAATTAATAAAGCTTACGCACATAGAATGGCTGTGAATTCTGTCAAAGGCTTGAAGATTGAGATAGAAATTAAAACGATGAATCGATTACATCACACAGAAGATTCACAAGCCCATCAAACAATGATATACACAATCAGTTTTCACTTGTAAGAGCATATATGTTGTGTTTCGTGATGTAATATACCGCATAAAAAAATCCTTGTTACATATATTGATAGCCGTCAATGTTGTGTTTGTCATTGAAATGTCTGCATAGATGTGTTGGCACAGATGTTTGCTTTGATCGCGTCTAGTCATATATCACCGCATGTACCAAATATGAATCACCTCTTACACTTCATCAACATCATTTACACTTGTAAAATATATACCATCGACTTCATCGATTGATCTTCCAGCATTTGTCAGGAGGTCACATTTTTCTTTTTAATCCTCATTCTTTGTAACACCGTTTACCTTATAATGCGTTAACCGGTATTTAACGAGTCGACTTCGAAATGTGCTAGAGGTGAGTTATATCTTATATATGTATGCATTTTTATTTTAATTTTCACAATATCACTAAAAGCTTTCGCCATGCAACTTCTAACAATAAATTATATGTAAACATTTCTGCAATATTTTTGATTATTTTTTTCCAACCATATTTATAAATATGTATTTGAAATTTAACTACATGCTTTTCAATAAGTGACCTTCTTGTTAGTGGAATGCTTTAATCTTCTCTACCATTAATGTTAGTTGAAGTGTTCTAGCTTTTTTTGGTTAAAGAATAATGAACGTAACATTCTTTTGTAAGATTCTGCCTTTTTAAAATTCTTTATTTAAAATCCTGATCAACGGATGTTTTATATCTTCATTGTGAATATTTTTATTAAATATGTTTAGTGCATAAATGATATGTGTTGTTGGGTTTACTAGTATACCACGTGCCGAGGCGCATCCGACGTGGCGTTGATCCCTTCGACGCCCACAAGGCGTGGCAAGATCATCTAGACAGACTGGCTGCTATCGACCGGCTGTACCCCTCTCGTTATGGCCTTTATCTGAAGGACCGGGCATACCCTATCACCGACCTTACCGCACCCATTATCGATCCTCTCTCGCCCAAGAGCCTTAAAGGCATCGAATATGAACCTGACTCTAAACCTCATTGGGGAACAGGTAAATTTTATTAAACTATATGCACGATCATTATAGTTTAAGTTAGGTTAAGCAATGCGATTCGTGCTTTATATACGACATGAAAACTTATAGTCCGTCTTTGTGTCTGAGACGAATGTTTTGTTGTTTTTAAAGTATAAAACTCGGCTCTCGCTAGTCCATGTTATGAGCTAAACGCTGTGTGATTCCAATTGTGTGAGAAAATGATAAGCATGTTTATTACTTAATCGGAACATACCGGCCATGGCTAATCACATGGATTCAGATTATTGTACAAACAACTAGGATCTAATTCACTGATTATTTCAATGCTATTTGAATCTGGTTGCTGGGAGTTACCATCTTATTTAATTGTTATCTCAAAATATAAGTAAATATAATATGAAAACTTATAATATATTAATATAAGAGTAAAGTTGTATTTACATGTTAATTTCGTTAAAATGTTCGTTATTATTGTTGTAATTTGTTTTTAATATGAAATTTAAAATCGTTTTTTCTAAAATTGGCTCATTTTAACTATTCATTATTTTGTTAATCGACATCTGTTTGTCTTGTTATGTTCAAAATTTATTGTTATATACATATAAATATCTTGCAATTCGTAATTTTATCGAAGATTAAAATTTTAAAACTGCATTGACTAACCCGATTCATATTTTTTTTATTAAAATATAAAAGACCGACACGTGTTTTGATTTAGTAGTTTAGTACCTTTCATTATTTTAAGGATTATAAGAATGCATTATAATTTTCATTGTTGATGCACATATCACGAACATTCATCATGAGGTTCTGTCATCAGAATATGCATGACCTGCATTGTACATATGCAAAACTACATTTATGTTATAATTATTTGAAACGTATGTCCATCGTCATGAACACTGCACTCCTATGTGATTTGGTTCCGGTTTCCATTTATGATTACTGTGTTATGGTTAATGAACATTGTTTTGAGTCCCTGTGTATGAGGGAGTGGTATTGATTAAGAATTCCCGTGAAGGAACGTGGCCGGCGAGGATATCAGACGCTTTCAAAAAGGATCCGTTTTTTGCTGAAGCTGAAAAATGGGCAAATTTTGATCGTGGGCTTCGTGGGAAGTCTCCGACACCCGTGAAACCAAGAATAAGCCCACCCCGAGATTGTGAGGTCGCTTTCGATGCCGATGGTAAGGGCCAAAGACCCCAATGCACCCTGTATCTTCGTCGCGATCCTCTTCGTGAATATTTATACTTTTCAAATACAATTTCTATAAAAAAAAAATTGATATGTTTTCGGATCGTAATCCAAAATTAAGTGTTACCGGTACTGCGTTCTATTGTTATTAATCATGTAAGCCTTCAGTGTTTTGTGGTTAGTGCAAGTCCATATTATATTTATCTGTCCTAATTGTATGATATTTAAAAAAATATCTGCAGTGAATGAAAAATCAAGACATTTTCATTCACTATACAAATGATTATACTTATTTCGTTTTCTACGAGTGTATGTGTTCTTGAAATAATCAAGTATGTCTAGAACCCAAGACTAACAAATTTAACTACTAAATGTGGTTACTAATGTGCATACAAATAAAGAGTGTAAATATAATACCAAACTAAAACCCATATACATTTTGACTTTTTCTATTAATATTTATACTAATATCAATAATCAATATCCTAACCAGTTTGATTTACGTTGAACGGTCTTATAATGATGGGTTACTTAAGATAGCATTTTTGATTAAATCTTAATTTATTCTATGTTCTTATTAAGTAAAGAAAGCTTTAGTTGCATGTTGTGATATTTCAATATAAGGCCGTTTGAGTGATGATTCTAAACAGAACGCTTTACGGTTAACACAAAGTGGATGATGGCGAAATACAGTGGTATTTGTGTCTGTTGGTCCGGCACTAATTGTTGTGGCGTGTAGGTGCTCCGTTGTACAACGCTGGCGGCTTGAGGCGTCCGTGGGCTGATATTTTCAACCCGAGCCCCTCCCTGCCGATCTCGGCGATAACTCGGGACCCCTTCTGGTACGACTGGCCGTTGCTGAAGCCGCTCGCCAGATGGGATCGCAGCCCCTCGTACATCCGCGACTCCTACCTGTCTCCAGTCAAACGCACCTTCCTTTGGGACAAGCATCCGATCAGGCCTTTAGGTTAGTGAGCCGCTGTAAATATGCTGGTACACACCTGTCGTTGTCTCAGCTGTATAAAATGGCCTGTTAATTTATTATTTAATCCAAATATGACTACTTTAAAATGCTGTTCAAACTCTAACAATTTCTTCGAGTGAGGAGTTTAATAAGTTTCTAATAACATATCTCTGGTCACGACAGATCTAATGGTGGCAGATGCATTCACAGTCGGTGATATAAGCGAGACTATGCCTTTCATCCGTAGCCTATAAGATAGGAACACCTGATCTCTACTCTGCAGTAGGTAAACGCGTCAAAGAAAGTAGAGTATTTTTGTTCGTTAATCTTTACTACCTTCCAGATAGTGTTGAATATGGAATGATCCTACCGAAAATAATTGGCCTGTAAGGACTAATTCTTTTATTGTTATAAAACTTACATTATATCATATTTTAACCTTTCCATCTAGATAAAAAATTCAAACTATGTACATATAACTAATTTCCTCGATACATAGTCATTATCTCTTTTTTGTAGCGTCTTCCAATTAATCATACCACTTTCTTAAAATAAACATCTTTTTCACTTTATACATATAAGTACTCATTTAAATTTTTTGCACGACACCTGTAATCTATTGCTCGTTTCTTTACTGTAAATTTATCTTATGGATAATGTAGATGCATAGTAAATGCAGGTCCTGCTCTTTCATATTTTTGCATAACAATTTTTATCTTAAATTGTGCTTACTTTTTTGTATTGTGTATTTTAGATTGAGAATCAATTGTATTTCATTTCATTACACATTTCTATTTACAAACTCACGGTATATCTGTTAAGCATGATGATAAAAAACAACGGAAAAAAATTGCCTTAAAACTATATACTTCTATTTCTGACAATAAAACAATTATTAGTAATGAAATATTTATTTTCAGCTGCCGCTTTCTGAAGAGCCCGCCATCGCGTATATCTATAATAAGTAACGTATAATGTCTACAACATATTCTCAAAATACTATTACTTCGACTATGTTATCAAACACAATTTTAATGTCAAATGACGATATATAATATGTAAGTATCACTTCGCACCCGTTAATCGTATTATTATAATTATATGAACGGAAGTGAATTGCTTCTATAAATATCGTAAAGACTGTGTGACATAGTCACTGCCACAGACAAACATGTTTGTTACAAAAAAAATATTTATTACTTCTATTTTTATGTATACAATAATTTAAAAAAAAATAAAAAACTTAAAGCAAGTACTGTTTTTCATTTATAAATTCTAGCATTTAGCAATTATGTTAACGAAATAATTAAAGTTTTAAATTGGCATAAAAGTATTTGATTACATATACTCGTATGACAACTCAAAAAAGGTAATGAAAGTTTTGTTACTTTAGTTTTAGGATTAACATACCAAGTGTCTTCCATTTACGCGCGCATTGGAGGTTTGTGTCCAAAATGATTATTTGTTGAATTTAATTACTGAAATTACGTTCTACGTAGGTGAACTTCGTGAATTCGATATTTTAATTTCGAATAACAGCTTTTTTTATCGACTTTAGACAAAGCATTTGACCTCTGTCTAGCCTGATGTTGAGTGACGACGAAGTCTATGATGCTATATTACCTAGAAGAAACGTATTCATTCATGACTTGAAAACTCTCAGGCTATAGTAAGCTGGAAACAACGACGCTGATTAGTATTCTTTATGTGACCGGGCTTGTACTACATACTGGCTTATAAGCTGTCCTGGCAAAATACTACCGAAACTTCCCCAGAATACCTAGCTAATTTAATTTTGGGCTCAATAAACTACCCAAAATTGACATTTGATCTTAGTGTAACCTAACAGTTTGAACAGTTGGATCTTGCTGGCGTAAAACTTGACTAGATTGGTTTTACCTCAATCAGAGACTGCCTGTAAAGACAAGTTGACGCGATCAACCAGGACCTCTCGGTACTTCTCCGGCACCTGCATCAGATATGTCTCTGTGAACATGCTGTCATCTGTAACTGTAACAGATTGTCAATATGTAGCAGGAAAAGGGTTGGAGAAAGAACTGACTTCTGGCATTGATTGGCTTCTGCTTGGACCAGCAGCCATTAATGAGTACTCGTATCAATCGATCTCTCAGAAAATCCGACACGATCTCTGGAAAAAAAGAATTGGACTACCAGGGATTATTTGAAAAGAACGATCGGATCCCATACCAGTCTGCTAGCTTATAACGCCTTACTCGTTGACTGCCTTTACGACAAAAGGATCAGGAGGGAAGTAAGTCAATACATATTTCACAAGACAATGGTTAGAGCTACCTAATAGCGAAGAAACTGACACTGAGTAAGAGTCTAGAGCCGTTCTCAGCAGAAGATCTAAGCAATTAGCCGTATGCTTGACAACATCATACAACGTTGTATCTTGATGGACCAGCTGGGTGAGGATAGTTGTTAAGCCTAGTTTATGCCTTTCACTTTCAGCATGGTCAGTGTAGAAAAAATTACTCCTGGTGGTTGGCATTAAAATCCCCTAGTAGCACAAGTTAGGCAAAATATTACCGTTGTTATGCGACATCTGCCGTCACACAAAGATAATCCATGAGCGTGGTTATCGCCTTATCACTGCTGTGCGGACGTAACACGTCTTGCGTACATCTAATTTGCGTCACCGCAAGAAAGAGCAAATGGGGTCTATCAATCTCAAGATGATGGTGTACTGAAATAATATTCGAGTGCAAGCCTCGTATGTTACTAAAATGCAATTAAAGCGAGAGGACGTGCAACCGCTTTCGAACTGATTTTTTGCGCTTTGCTAGTTTCACCTTTTAAATTAGGAGAGGTAAGAGGGCGAAAATGGAACTATGCTTTGTTCTCTCAAGTTAGTCACTCGATAATGTCATCAACATTTTGCGTCTGTGGCTAGTCTGCCAAAACCGCTACTGTTCCGACCTATTCTCTTAAAGTGGTTGCACCGAACGATCATGCCGGAACACGATCAGACTGTTTCATCAGAACGTTGTTACCCGTTTAAGACTCCCGGGGATTACGTGTAGGGTCGCTAGGGTTCCTTCGAATACGGGGACTTCCAACCCCGATTAAGACAGTAAATAAATAGTTAAAATAATTTATTAGACAATTTACAGATCAAATGAGAAATAAAAAGATTTAGTTTGACAAATCCCAAAGAATTGCCATTATAAAACCTTATTTTATTTACATGTTTTCCATTCTTCAAGCATGTATAGACTGAAGACATTGTCTGATAGAAGTTATATTAATCATTCAAAATTGTTAAATAGAAGCATCTTTTTTATACTGTATAAGATCATATGTGCAAAAACAATGCTAAATTATTTAAACGAAATCATAGTTTTGTTTATGGAATGTTCGTGCATTCTTAATATACATTAGTTTTATTATCATAATCAACAAGCAGTAGATAATAATAGATATAGACTATTTACAAGAATTGCACTGCACTCCATTCCTTACAACAAACAGTAGTCGAACTACCCATATAATGCAAAAAAATTTATAAAAGCTGTAAAATTATCAAACTAGATTTAGAGTGGAAAATTGCATGTTATACAAAAAAACTATGGTTTTTGAATTTACATGATGGTGCCATCATGTAAATTCTTAGATAATGGCATATAAATAATAACTGATAATTTTATTATTGTTTATATCGTTTTTAATTATTTATTAATAAAATTAATTCAGAAACTATAGGAAAACCAAAATGTCTATAATATAAATTAGTTTAAGTATGTCTAAAAAATAACATTTTAAACAACATCTACATATCTTTAAAATGGTTGACGCCTTCTACAGTCGTCTATACCTTTTACTTGCTTAAAAAATTACATTGTTTTTGACATTTTATTTTGAAAACATACGGACTTTATTCTTAAACGTTAAATTAGGAAAAGAGAATTGAATAACCAGAACCTTCCTATTATGTCTTATGAACTAAGCAAATCTGAACAAAAAGACAGGAAAAAATTGTCAATTTAGTATTTTTCTTTTAGAGACATTTTAACAGTAGAAAAAATTATCAAGAACGAAAAATTTTTTGCCTTCTTTGCCATTTACCAATCATACCGACAACAAACCAAATGGGTTTGCTATTTTATAATATAAAAAATATGATAACAATGACGAAATTTAAATCTAGCACGTAAATGTTAGATATATTAGATTTTCATAAAGCTTCGCAATGTAAGTGGTTATTTGGATTTGTCACACAGCATTCCTTAAAGAAATTTTTTTAATGAATAATTTAAAAATATTTAACAGATTTATAATTTAAAAATATTTTACAAAGTTTAAAAGTAAAATAAGTATAACTGATAAATCTAGATAAAGTTTAGTGCAGAGTATGAAAAGACATTTACGAAATTAGTTCGATACATAAAATATAGTTTACATTCAGCCTGGCTTTTTTTGTATTCTTTAGAGTAATACTATATATTAATAACTAGATTTTTAGGTGTAATATCAGAAATAAGCACCCAAAGTAATACATCTATTTTTCCTGAGAAATAAAGATACTTTTTTATTTTTCGTTAAAACATCTTAATAACGTTAAAAATTATTAAATTTACAATCCCTATCACAAATTACTGTAATGCTTCACCGAAAATGTCGTACTAATTGATCTTGAGCTCGCAAAAGGATAATATTCGGTTACTAAATGTACTCTTCTAATAAATTTTTGTAGATTTCATCTATTTTGTTAGCATCATTTTATGCGTGTAATGACGCGCCCAATATTTTTTTGTGTTATGTTGGCATCTGTGGGAGTAATTTGACATTAGATGACGTTATGCTTTAAAAACGTTAATAATATATTAAAGTTTGAAAGTTTTGTTTATTTTTATATTCATTTGTGAAAATGGGAGAACAAATTGAAGATCCAAAGAATGAATCAAATATGAATAATTCAGAAGCTTTATTTGATAACTTTACTATTCTCAAAGAATTTAGTAATATAGCCAATTTAGTGAGGTATGAATAAAAATTTCTTGTGTAATAATAAAGTAAGTTAATAAATTGTTTTCCATATAAGTACTTTAACATTATAACTTTATTTTATTTAAGAGATGAAGATTTTCTGCAAACAGTACCGAAAGCAAAGTTAAAACGTGTCAAATGGGTACCAATGTTTAATTTCCTTAAACAAGGTATACTCAAAGAGATGATTCAGGAAATAAGCTATATGTGGGAGTTTGAAAATATGCCTGTAAAATTATACGTTTTAGAAAAGCAAAAGGAGAAATTCACAGAATTAAACCCTCAAGAAGCCTGGTAAGTTTGTGCAAAAAAGGAGAAACAATACTTGCAAATTTGCAATTTAACTGGAGTCACTCTTAATTGATAACTATTTTGTTATCTTTAATAACAAATATACGGTCATTTTAGACTTTTTTAATGAAAATTTGATTTTAATTTGACAAAATCTATAATAATCTTTGCCAAAGTTTTTTATACCATGAAAAGGTGTGTGCTATAAATTAGTGTAGTAAGCAGTAGTTTAGAAAATTTGTATTTGAAATTATTAAAGCTTGGTTAAAGTATAACTTTTAAGAAATGTAGGAAATGATAAAAATGCTGGAACTAATTGTTTAGAAAACTATAAGATTAAATTTAAAATCTTTACAACCAAATCATAGGTACATATATATGGATTAGAAATTCAGGAGTTATAAATACATTTGTAAGAATCAACCTCATAGACCATTCCATGATCTCTGTCATGAAATGTACATATATATCTTTGTTTTTTTATAGAAAAGATTTACACTCTATACTTTAGTACCGCATACTTTTAAGAATGTTTAGACTCTTTATAAATGTAAGACTTCCCAGTTTATTTATTGCATGATGAGAAATGGTAACATTTATTGTTTGTTATAGGAGACCAAAACTTAATGATGTCAAAGCTCAATTAAAAGCTATTGATATGATCAATTTACAGAAACAAAAAGTTGTATTAGACTCAATAGTGCAAGAGAATGATGTAAGAGTAAATAGGCTGAAAAAAATTGTTGCTGCCAAAAGAGGATATTTAAAAGCATTACAAATGGATATACAGAAATATCAAAAGAAAAATGATGAACTTTATTCCAAGATTGTAGATAAAATCGAAAATAATAAGAATCTAGTGAAGTTTATGATACCTGTGAAAACTAATGTGGATGACATAAATCAGGCTGTAAAGGAATGTTCAGAATATGAATAAATAAATAATATCCATAAATATTGAGTAAAATTTATATTTCAGAAAATTGTACACACCTGAGAAAAGTACAACAAAATTTTATATCTAAGTATTTATTAAACTCAATATATTAATAAAACTATTCTTTTACGAGTGTAGATAAAAATAGAGAAGAAAAACTTTCAAGTGTAATAAAGTGAAATCACATAAATCTAATTTTGCAGCACAAGTTACTAGTTAATAGCTTATATTCAAAATAGTTAAAAATGAGAATAAGATTTGTAATATATTATTTAGAAAGCAAAATACAAATGGTTAAGGCTGAAAATTTTAACAAATGGTTTTAAAGGTTTTTAGACTCATCACTCATGTATTTTTATTTCATTAAACAAAAATTGCAAGTAATTTTATAAATGCAGAACCCAAATGAAAAAGAACAAAAACTTCTTATATTAATCAATAATATTTATTGAATATATGATATTTTAATAGCTAAAAAATAAAATTGTACAATGCATAACTGCATATAATTTAAATATATTTATGATAATAATTGAATTGCACTATTGTTGCGAGGACTACACTGCTTCTACCGTCGTATATTGATTGCATCATTTTGGGACTTACTACATATTGAAGACATAGCCTCAGTAAGGCGATTTTGCCAATCTGCCAAATTTTACCAATCACCTACTTATTTCATATTATTCATAAGAATTAATACTGAGTGCAAATTAACATTAATTTCACTGGGAATATCCATATCTCACTCCCTAAAGCATCCTAGTGAGTGGCAATGAAGTCCTGACTGAAAAGAAAAACACTTAACAATTATCTATAATTGATGAAGGTCAATATCATGTCTTAGGCCAGCTCTGCAACAAATTCCATTCTTTTCACAATAAATTAAATAAAGCACTAATTCTAACAAAAACAAATGTGTATAACTAAGTTTTGGAAAAAGAGAAGTCTTAATTTAATAAACTAGAAATTTTTAATGAACCAATAAATGTCACTTATACCAAGACCTATGTTTACTTTACATTTGTAGGCACATTAGTTACAGAATGATAAACCAAGCAAAGTGCTTTCGATCCACTACAACCCAAATATATAGATGAAATGAGACAAGCTTGTGTTGAACACCCCATTCAAAATGTTTGCAGTTACCAACATCGACATGAACAAAAATTTACTACCATATATAATGATAAGTGTAGCACTAACATAACAGGGCACATTCTTACGAAAGCTGTGAGGGATCGAAAAAGCTGTAGTCAGAAATCAACGCCGAATAAAAGATCTTTTGCCATTAATAAATTCTGTTAACTAAATCCATAAATTAATATCACTCACATTTATAATAAAAATTAAAAATAAGAAGGCACAAACAAATTGATAAATAATTTTAACAATATAAATGACATTTTATTCGGCTCTGTTTCTTGACTACATTTAACATAGTAATTACAATACTTGATATAATTAAATATATTTGTAGCATTCTTCTCACTGTGCAGCACACTGGATCCTAAACGTCAGTTATTTCTTTTTAGGAGGTGACCTTTGAGGTGTAGCTGGTCTTCCACTGTTGATGCCATTGTACTGATACTTGGCTTTTTTCTCAGATGGTTTTAATATCTATAAGTACATTACAAGAAGTATAAATTGTTTGGACTAAAAATAAATTCCTAGTCTCATTGTTGTTAGAAATAACTTTACAGTAAACACATAAAACATTCAATTGGCAGAATATTAAATAGATATCAATATATTTACAAGTATTTCAACCAGCCACAATAAAAGTTAAATACCACAATCCATTTTAATATTGCTGTTGATGAACCATAAACATGTGTCATACAAGAATAATATATTGCATAAATATGTTGAACATAGTTTACCTGGAAAGAGCACATTAGTGTCTCATCAACAGACATCATGCCACCGGCGTTGTCAAATTCACCACAATAATTGGGTGCAGAGAAGAGAGTGACAAGTTGTCGTTTTGCAAAGAATTCATATCCATCTTCAACAACCTTTAAATAAATTGCATATATAATAATATAATACAAGCTGTAGTTATGGAAATAAATCTCGAACATATATTCAAGCATTATAAATTTAGGAAACAATATGCTGCTAACTCCAATACCATGTTATTATTTTAACAGAATGAAATCAAAACATGATAAAACCACAGGCACAATAATGTCTTTTCATTCACTACAAAAAAAAATCTTTATTGGTGATACATTAAAAATGTTTTTTTCCATTAAAAAATTTTAATAATTATAACATTCTTCGGCTTGCATAGGCTATATAAGAGTTTGCTCTTAATTAACTTCCTTAGAACTTAAGTACATACCTGGTGAGCTCTACAGATAAGATCCAAGTCATGTCTATTGAGAAACTTGCTAACAACATCTGGACCAAATGTAAATGATACACCACGATCATTCTCACCCCAACCCTGCACATCCTTATCTGGATCGGACCATAGCAGATCACAGAGCAAACCTGGAATATTTTAAGTGTGATAATGTCTTTTCTATAAGAGTTTCCTATTTCAAAATATCAATTACAGACCATTTTTAAGTTCTTTGTAACCTTACTTTTTATAACTAAATGTAAAAATTGCATAGTTATGTAAGTTTGTAATTATAAGTTTATTAATCTTTATTTTTAATTTAGCTTAAAAATAAATATCATACAGTGCATATTTTCTATCTATTTATAACAGCATTACAGAAATATCCAAAACATTCTTTACTTATATTCTGACTCTTAACAATTGCAACCATTGCATCATAATATTTAAAAAAAAACTGAGAATACTTTATTCTAATAAGAATATTGACATATTGAAATCAAAAACATGATTTAAACCTTCAACAATTACAAGCATAAATTTTTCAATTGTATTAATAACACTGCGATTTACAGATATCTATTGTTTATAATTCTTTATGAGAATTGTTATAAAATATCTTTTGTGTAATGCAAGAAAAGTTTGAACAGTGAGCGCCATTACAAAAAATTAAATACATTACAAAATACACTTGTAAGTGAATAGTAACTATTTATGTTGTATGTCTTTTATATTATTGGGATCCATTTATATGACATAAGACAATTTTTTTTAAATATGTGTCTCTAACTAATAATATATATTAAACAAAATAAAGTCAATTATAAAATACATAAATCTCTTATTCGCAACAGGTGCAAATTAATTGCCATTACTCTGCTAATGCTGTTGATAAGGTAGTGGCAGTTTAGTTATGTATAGAACTAACTAACTGGTAGTAACCTATTATTAAAATATAAAGGTAGTTATTTTTTGTTATGTGTCTTTATATGACTACCCTCATATTTTAAAATTTGTCAAACATAACTACTATTAACTAATTTTAACTGATTAACCTGTATCAGGGACATCTGTGGGTCTCATTATCCGTCTGATCTGCTCCATGCCTTGCAAGTCTGGGGAAAGGCCACCATGGCAACAAAAAATCTTTTCATCAATGATAGCTGCTATTGGTAGGCAATTAAAGCAATCAGTGAAAGTCTTCCACAATTTTATGTTGTATCGACGTTTGCACTCATCATAAAACCCTGGTATTAATAAAAGAAAACATATTTATATTATAGATCTTTCATTAGAAGTAATGTAAAGACAAACCAAAATTTTGAATAATTAAATTTAATAAAATATTTGTGATTAATTAAAACAGTATCTTAGTAACTACTCAATAAAATATATTACACATTATATCTAAAATAGAAATTTATTTTGAGTGATGATTTGATGCTAACTGAATGAAACCACTATTGCAGGCAATGATTAAAACACAATATTTTTTACATGAAAAAAAAAACCTTATTTATTCTTTTGGAATTGTATAAGAAATACTTACCATAAATACGATTTATGCTTGCACATTCATGATTGCCTCTTAGAAGAAAGAAATTTTCAGGATATTTTATTTTATAAGCAAGCAGAAGGCATATGGTCTCAAGGGATTGTTTTCCACGATCAACATAATCACCCAAAAATAAATAATTAGCTTCTGGTGGAAAACCTCCATATTCGAAGAGACGCAGCAAATCTGTATATTGACCGTGAATATCACCTGAAATTGTGGAAAGTTTTACCTAAGTTTAACCATGAAGATGTATAGATATATACAGATCATTCTCCATAATACATAAAAGACTGACATGACTTGTTATTATTAATATTCATAATAATTAATTTTTGAATAAGTTATCATCAGGAGATTGTATTTTTAGATGATATATCCTAAAGTTTAAGTTTTGGCTAATGATGTAAGACATTTTTGTTTTGAAAAAATCTCAAGATTCAAATGGGCAACTGCAATGGTTAACCATACAATTTGTACATGTGAGATTACTCTTGATTATGTGTAGACAGAAACTTGATAAATATTTCCTGTTCTATAACTGAAGCCACATCTGTAATATCTCAATAAAAAATTCTCTACATATATGTATGTATCCTATATATATCTCTAGATACTTTGTAATTGTCTATAAGCTATTTAATAAAGTAACATAATATTATGTTTATTAGATATTGGGGCATCACACAAGCCCAATATTGATTAGTGTATTGGAAGGTCATATATATCAAATAAACATTTGGCAAAAGATTAATATGTTTTTGAATTTGCGTATTTTAGGTAGTTTCATTAGTAATTTTAGGGACCCTTACTAACCTAGAGTTTTACCTTTCTGTGAATTGAAAGTGTTAAGATTATTAAACTAAAGATTTATGAAGATATAATTTCAAGTATTATATAACTTTCCCTCTATCATCTAAGCGATTTTTAAATAAGTAAATTTCAACCACCCATTGCACACAGTAGACATAATTATCAATAATAAATATGACTCAACACTTATAAGTAGTCATGCAACAATGACTCACCATCTTCATATTTTAAAGATATCTCTCTTCCTGTTTTCCAATCTACATTTTTTTTAATTTAGAAGCTGTATGTGGTTCTTTACCAAAAGATGCTAATTATAGACATGTTTTTATTATAATTTAGATATCTCTATTTTTTTAATAAGCACTTTCACATCTAAGTTGAAAGTAAATATACAAACATAACTTAGAATCAATTTAAAAGTATGTTCAAATTAAATAACAAAAATTTAGTAAATTTTTTGACATTTGTTTGATTTCATTTGTTATAAATGAGGAAATTATAATAGTGCATTATTATTTTCTAAAGATACTAAAGTTAGGCATAGCAAATTATTTTGATTACACAATATGCACTACAGTATCAAATTAATTTAAGGTACATTGGGTTAGAAAAAGACATTAGCACTATCAATTAAACCTTGGATTTTAAAACTTCAAATTATTAATAGGTCTACATTAGAAAAAAAAAATTAATTTAAAATCATTATTAATTTGAAATAATGATTTGTTATGGATACTAAAAATCTGTTTTAGCAACTAAATAAAATTAAAATAGACATAGACAAGTTACCACAAATTTTCAGCGGGGCTTCCAACTCTAGTAATATTGGTTGCTGCAAAAATATCTCCCGTGACTTGGTGCAAAGTCCACGCACCTCGGACTCTGACATCTGCACAGTTTTTCCAGGCCTGCATCCTCGAACTGTAGCAAAAATTTTCAACTGATTTCTTTTACTTTAATATAATGCTTTGCAGAAGCCAAAAGTACAGCTCTGTTTCATATAAGGACCAATTACAAATAATATTTTAAAAATATTTACTATTAAGCCAAAGAGGCAACTAGATACATTTAAAAAATGGTTTTTAACACTAACACAAAAAGCTGTCTTTTTGGTTCTAATTTATACATCAAGCAGTGATAAAAGGTGAAATTATATAAAGATTTAAACAATTACAGAAATGTTGTCATGAGAACATTTTTTACAAGTTGAAACAATAACAAATACAATTTTTAAGACATTGCAATACAATTTTAAAACATGCATTTAAATTAGCTATAAATTGTATTATAAAAATGGTTGGAATGGGCAAATGATTGAATGCAATGAATTATTACTGTAAATTGCTAGTAAAATTGTCATTCGTTTATTCTTTTTATTGATTAATTAAATTAATGTATACATAATATTGATATTATTAATGAAAATATATATGCACATTAGAACATTTATGGAAATCCAAAGCAGTTTATGCTCTTAATCATAAAGTACTGACTTAAGTCTCATTAATTTCACTTATATCAAAAATGTAATTGTAAGCTCATTTACTGAAATATTGCGAAATACTAAATTTTAAAATTGGGCAAACACTTTTGTAGTGAAAATAATAAAGTTAATGTTTGTGGAGCAAATTATTAGGGCTATGGGGAATCAAAATAACTTATACGATTCTAGCTGAATACTTTGTAAATAATTTAGGGTTAAACCATACATTCTCCCGAAAAGATGTCTTTCAATTTCCCTTTTCGCCTTGCCGTTTCCTGTTGCTGTCTGTATACTGTCGTAACCCATAATAAGCAGCATGATAAAGTGAAATTAAGAAGTAAAGTAAGACATAATGCGAACAAAGCATAACAATAAGCCCATGAAATTGTTAGATGCCATTAATTCTAGCCAGATATAAACGGAAAAATATTCTTTCTTATAATTGTTAACAAGTAAAAATTACTGTGCCTGGTCTATTTAAAGATTAAAAACGATTTTGGTATTAGATTTAAGGTCTTTATACTAAAACTAAATTCAGATAAGAATTGAGGATAATCGATTTATTTATGAGTTTGACGTTTCTATTCCTATGCACTGAGTGATAATTACGCAACTAGAAAATAAAGTATATTACAAAAACTAATGTCTTATAGAAATTTAAGGTGAGAAAATTGTACGAAAACTAATTGATTAGTGAAATATTAAATATTACCTTCTAAAAGTCTGTGAATAAGACTGTCAACATTGAGTTCGTCAGCCATATTTACTACACCACGATTAATTTACGTCAAACAAAAAGTCAAACCGTACACCATCATACACACATTTTGTAACGAACACAGATAATTTTAAACCTAAAGTGTTCGGAAACATCTTTTAACAAGTTGATTAAAACTAGTTTCTTGAAGCAACAACAGTTATTATATTACTGCATTATGTTGTTATATCAGAGAAATGTCGAAAATTTTAATGCTTGTACTATTTTCTGGGTAGTGTTAATAATTTTTATACAATAATGAAACGGACGCGGGAAGTGCTTCCTGGTTATGAATAAATCATCGTTAATAAAATAAGGATAATCAATTTGCTACGCAATATAATGTGCAATTTAATATAAAATGCCTTTCAACAGTTTCTCTTCCTCGGCCATGAACATATCTTTAACTTTTAACCACGGTGTCCTTGGTGAGCTAATGTTTATTATGACCCTTACATGGCGATTTGAAGGCGACTTATTTAGATAGTTAAAACTTAGAGCGGCCCTACACCAAGACCGGCTAACTGCGCAGCTTTAGATTCCCCGGCGAGCTGTCGTTTACCTAGACAATAACTAAATGAATAGAAGTCAACCGCAAGCAAAATGGAACAGTGCATTATATTACACCGTGTACGTATTTTCCACGGCTGTTGGCTACAAGCTGTTGCATAGCTGTGTAAAATAAGTACAGTATAAAGCTAGAGAACAGCTTTACCGATAGTTTTGCTGTTTTGTTTTAGAGTTTATTTAAAGAAAATTTGTCCATATGATTGCTTTAACATATATTACTATACATTGTTTGATCAACATCACTTAACATAAGACCTAATGAGGGTCACAAGAGGTTGAAGAGTTGAGACTTTTTATAGGTACTGGACAACATTGAAAGTACTTGAACCTACATATGTTATCGCCCAATTCTTAATCCGCAAGTCCTAACCGACGTCACATTACAAGTAAAGAACAATTATTTTGCTCACAAGCAATTGACTTCGAGTAAATGGCTAAATTGCAACGGGACTATAATTCTTTCGCGGTGCGCCTGTGGAAATCTTTCATGATATTATTGCTACAGGTGTATAAATAGCCGTATAACTTTCACAATCAAAATAATAAGTTTAAATAACAGAGCGGTCCAAAGAAGCTGCAAGAGCTGCATAGGTTAATAGCACTTACCTGATCCGTATACAGTTAAGGAGCATTTTGTATTTGTGTTTCCTATGAAACAGTCGTGCGGTTTACTTCTCACAACACTCTTTTTTAAAATTTAGGATAGAGAACTCTCTCTGTATCCTTAACGTTATATCTCTTAAAACGTTTTCTTTTTGTGAGAATAATTTAAACGAACAGTCCTTGCTTAGCGGCCATTAATACTATATGCAACGGTGGTCCAAGAAAGCTTTGTAGCGTAAAAATCTTCCTTATTCTGTTTTATTTATTTGGATATTATTATTTATTAATGAGCAATGTTTGTTTTAAAAGTTGTGTATTATGATGACAATTTGAATGTAAACTTCTCAATAAAATATTGCACACTTTCTATAAGTTAATTATTACGTTATAAACAAGAAAAACATCAAGAGTTGCGAAAGTGTTCTAATTGTAGACAAATTGCTATATCTGTGACATTCTCCTAGATATGGTAAGAGTAAAATCCTGGTGGTAGACATAGACAAGATAAATTTTGTTTTAAAATTCCATTTTGAAATGGCAAAATGTCGCTGATTTGGATTGTCAAGCTATTTTCTCATCGTAACGCGCCGTTCTGGCGCACAGTATGTATGAAACGACGGAGTTTGACGAGTGCGTTGTATTTTATTTTAGACAAAACTTGACATTAATGCAAAAGACTTTAGGGTTTATTGTTTCCAATGTTACACTATTGCATTTACTTTTTGTAAACAAGAGTAGTTAAACAAGGGAATATATCAATGCTACACTGAAAATAACGCGATTATTAGTTATTTACGACAAAGTAAAGTAATAGTTCCCGAAAATGTCTGATAAGGTTACAGAAGCAGAGGATAAAATGGACAGTGAACAAAGTTATAGTAGTGAGAGTAGTAGCTCCTCTGAGACTACTAGTGGCAGCTCAGAATGTGATGAGGAAATAATGGAACCAGTTAGCATTCTAGGCCATACTTTGGAGCTCCCACAAGAGCTCTGTGAAGACTATGGTGTCTTTAAAGAATTTTTTTCCTTAAAGACCTGGCAAAGTTTAGATGATAAACACAAAGATGACCTCACAAAATTACTTCCTCAATTTAATGATAACAGTGAAGAGGAGAATGAGAAAACTTTAAAAATGTTATTTAATCATGAGCCATTTCATTTTACTTCACCACTCAGCAATTTATATAGTAATTTGAGACAAGGTAATTACAGGCCAGACATAGCTAAAATGAGGAAGTTTCTAAAAAAAGCTAGAGCTAAACAACAAAAGCACAAGGTAATTGACAATAAACTGTATAAATATAGTACTCTGTGTTAAATATTATTCATGTTATCTGTAAAAACTTTTCAGAAAAGATCATATTATGCTAAGCTATTACCGGAATTGTTACTCTCGCGAGAACGTTTGTTAGCCGCTGTTAAGGGAGCTCCTCCTGGTCCTTTACCCAGATTGCCACTCTTAGCTCCAAAACCATCCACCAAAAATAAATATAAACCCTTGTACATGAGAGTCAAACAAAGATATTTTGAAGAACTAGCTGCCATTTGGAGTGAAGTAGGTGGAGAGGAGTCAGAAGATGAGAATTATCCTGATGGAGCTCCTGAACGTCTGGTAAAAAAGAAAAAACAGTCAATAATGGGGCAGGTAATATTAATCCCACATTCTTCTTCACATTTGTAAATAGATAATATGTAAGTGATTGTTAGAATTCTATGAAGCATAAATATAAATTTTAACTAGGCGGCTACAAAGATGAGCTGGTTCTATTTTGTAGATTTTTGTACAGTTAAAACAATTTGCATTTATTAAAGATAAAAATATCTAATGAAAGTTATTTCCAACATGTCAAAGCTATGCTATAAATAGTTTATCTTCTTTAATTGGTCAGGCTAGATATTTTCATTTAGATGTTGGAGCCCTTGGTCAAAGATGACTGAGACTAGCAATTGTAAGTCACAAGTTTAATTCCCGGGATGCAATCTTATAAAAATTACTCTGCTGCTTTAATTATGAAGGATTGCCACTGCTGACAAACAAGTTTCTAGAGGATGAGCAGCAGCATCCTCTACTATAATATACTCTAATACCACACTGCGGTCACCAAACCTGCCAACTGTGGCAATTATGGTGTATAGAAACAAGGCATAAGCCTCATTCATAGGTATCTTTTGGTAGGCCTTGCAGTGGGCATCATATAGGCTGAAAAGAAGAAATAATTGATAAAACAATAAACTTTACACAAACATTTATTTTTATTTTATTTTATGTGGAATATTTGTCCTATAAAGATGCACAAATATAGTCCTAGGTGAATTTTGAAACTCTTCTTTGCATCACATGATGCTGGATAGAGTATTAATTGTCAGATGGATGCTCTTTATCTTTACGCTCTGCAAGGATTTCCATTTCCATCATAAGTGACAAATGTAATAATAAACAAGGATTGTTCTTATGATAAATACATGACTTATGTACATCTAAGTCTTAAGGTTTTATAATTTAAAGCTTAACAAAGAACATATTTCATTTAAGTAATATATATACAGAAAGTTGAGTGATTAATACTGATTACCATGTTTTCAGCCTGTTGATAACAATGTATCAGGAACACTTGGCGGCAGCAATCCAGGGCATTTAACATCATTACAGTGTTTGAAAAATGTTTTAGCAACTCATCGTGCAAGAAGACAGTATAGAGAGGTATACATGTTCTACTTTGACAGGCATTTTTGGGTAATCTAACCTACTATAATCATTATTAAATATTTGTAGAATCACCCAGAACTCAATACTACTGGCATAACGCTGGATGATATTAAGCAAAGAGTTGCTATAGTAAATGGAGCTAAAAAGCTTATGTTTGGTGGTGCAAAGGCTGAAAGTCCAATTCAGAAATTACGGCGAGGTGCTAAAAAAGAAATGTATCAAAAAGCAATAAAATCAGATGTAAAATCGGCAATTAAAAAGACAAAAGACGATCATCATGACAATATTGACAATAAACCACTTTTGCCAAATATAAAAATAAAATGTGAACAAGAAGAGTCGGATTCAGAAAACTCATCATTTTTAGATCCTGTAGCAAGTCCAAAGCATTCTAAGAAACTGTTGGATCACTCTGAAATTAAACAAGAAATTATTGACAGTAAATATCCTAATTATGGGTTAGTATTCCTACTTTATACTTTTTATACAATATTTTAATATTTTATTCATGAGACCAAGATAAACAACAAACCACATTGAATCTCAATAGAAATTACTATTTTACTTCATAATTCACACAGTCTCTTTATAAAGAATTAAACAAGTGTAGCTTGTGGTATTAAACCTTGGGTTAACAGGGTATATTCTATACCCTTTATGCATTTACTGTACACATTTCCATCCTCCAGAAAAATAGTTTTCTCCACCATTTCAGGGATTTTCTCAGAAAACAATATGTTTCAGCATATTGGTCGGCACCATTTACTCCACGCATATTTTATGTGTAATTGATAACAATTTTAGGTTTTTGTATTCTGACCAATTCACCACCACATACTCTTCTATCAACCGATGTCAAACCCAGTGCATTACGAGTACACAACATTACGAGTAAAGTGACAATCCTTTTGTCCTACCATGCAAGAACTAGAGTTTTGCCTATTCTGTAAGCCACTGTTTTCCTGTCTCTTACAAATTCATGTTTTTTGTTTTGATTGTGCCGGTGAGGAAACAATTCATTTTTAGCAGTTCTTCAGCAAGGGGTATGCTTGTATAATACCTGTCGGTATACATTCATAACCTTTAGGATTAGAAATATTGTCCAAAAGTTTTCTGTACAGGTCTAAAGGAATTCTGGAACTGACAAGGCAGATCAGGTCTTATAAGATTTTCAGAAGTAATACTGCCGTAATAAGGCAAAACCGAATAAACATAACTGGTAGTTGAGTCGGCCAGAACATAAATTCTATTTCCCCATTTAGTGTGTTTAGCTGGATTATATGTCATAAAACATATATTCCCCTTAAATTTTACAGTGGATTCATCAATGCAAATCAACTGATACTGTATAAAATATTCGGAAAATTTTGAGTTGATTGTTGTTGTTGTTGTTGAAATTGATTGTATTGTAAAAAGTTATTAGCTTTTTGAATGCAGGTCCTTAAGCACGTATTTCTGCCTACTGGCGCATTTTTGTGTAAATGAAGCATCCAAAATATTTTCTAGAATCTATCTCGAGTAAATATGTCTGAAAAAAATGGAATTTTACTGATGAACTTGGTATACCAGTACTCCTGGAGATTTGCAACCGGCATGGTTCCCATATTCAAGATCCCTCCGATGAAGCCCAGAAATTCTTTCTGATTAACATCACTCCATGTATTCCATATTGATCTTCTTGACAATTGCCCTCCTTGCAGTCTTGAATTTGCGTAATTATTTGTCTCTTTTATTATGAAATTAATCAATGTACCCGTAAAATATAATTGAAAAAAATTTTAACGATTTGTTTTTGTTCTTATGTTAAAAACTGAAAATTATTTGCATTGTCTTCGTAGCAGAGCCCTTGAGTTTGAAGACAAATTTTAAATGGCTCTGCTCTGGAGCCCTCGTGTGCAAAGGGTTAATATTGCTTGTGATGTTGTCAATATATTATTGAAATTTGATGAAATTAATACTTGTTTTGGTTTACTGGATATTAGAATCCATTTTTGCATTCAATGAAGAATTGGTTTAGTATGAAAAACCCTTTTGTCTTGAATAAACACATGACAGTGGTCTTGTAAGATTGATAAATGTGCCTGTTTGTATGAGTACAATGACAAACAACGACTGTGGATGTGCAGGCAGAGACAGGAAATATATTTTTTCAATCTGTTAGTAAGTCAAAGAAACCCTATCCATACTTTCTTAAAAAAAAGACTTGGTAAATATGCATCCAAATATCTTGTTAAACCTCTTCTGTTTGTATAGAATTATTTTCATTATAAACCTTTTTTTGAAAATTGCTTCGTGGTTTTTTGTAGTATGGCTTATAATGATTCAAAACTGGAAACTGTCATAAAACAAGAGCCTTTAGAATGTGCGGGATCCATTCAAAATTCAAGAGTCTTGCAACCAGTGCCTATTAAATTAGAAGATTTAGATGGAATTGGTAAGTTATATGTATGTAAATACTGTTGATCATATTTATCATCATGTCAACCTATAGACGCTCTCTGCAAGGTAATTAGATCATTCCATTATAATCAAAATTTGCTATGATAACCAGTTTTGCGCTGCCCGTATCCATTGACTTTTAGCGACCTTGACTATGTCGTTGCTCTACCTAGTGCTTTATCCTTAGACTTATCCGGCGCTACCAGCTTGCAGTCGTCACACGATACTAAATAAAGTACTTAAAATAGATGAAAATGGTTTACTTTGCTACCAAGTCAAAGTGAAATTAATTTCCAATAGGAAAAAAAACAGATTTAATTTTTTTTACTATCAGTTCCAGAAACTTGCTTCTACTATACTTCTTCAGAGTAAACTACATTTATTGCATATTTATGTTATGTGCCCCATAGATTCATTTGTTTATTCACAAATTTTACATTGTTCATAATTTTGGAACCAAAATTTTGTTAAAATGTCATAGTATGATTTGTATACTATTCTCATGTTATAGGTTATGAAAATGTGTTATTCTAATGATTAAATGTCTTATATTAAATAGATATAATAATAGAGTATGATTTATTTATCATAATTTTGTTTTTGATGTGATTTGTTTATAATATCGAGCAGGTTTATGGTTCATTATTATTATATATGCAATGAGAATTATTGAAAATTATACATGTTAAAAACAGTGAATATGTTAAGAACGCTGGCATAACTTAGATAATTTCCCTCACAGTTTAATGTCCCTACCCTTTCTTTGAAAGGGTACCTCTATCTCAATTGCGGTTTTTTATAATGACTAAATCACGTCTGAGCAATTCGTTGAGCCTGCTATATGTAGAATCATTACCAATTGCAAAGTAACATAATCTCTTTGTGGCCATTAATCTCATTAATATATCCAGATTTTTTTTAACAGTAATAACGGCTTACTATGTTGAAATCATTTATTTTTTTTATGGAGAGGTGCAGTTTGACCATTGATGTTTACAGTTTCACAGAGTTTTAGTTGGCAGCCTAAATCTATTTACATTATTTTAAAGTTAGTAGGTTTATGACGGCAGATACCATTACAGGCAAGCTTAATTTGTCTAGTTAAAATCCAATTTCTGTCAAGGATGAGAGCTCCTCTGGCAGTTTTTTCATGTAAATGATCCTATGTTAATAACATGAATAAATAAAGGAATACATGTCTAATGCGACTTGGAAGCCACAAGATTCTTCGATTGCTAGGACTGATATTACATGGGGTAATTCAAAAGGTGCCATGACCTCCAGTAAGGCATTTTTTAGGCGGTCACTAAAAAAACGTAATAGTAGATTTTAACACATGTATATTACTATTACAAATAAATAAAATGTCAATTTTTATTGATATTTTGCTGTTTAAGCTATCTCTCAACAAAAATTATGATTCTGGTGTAAGATGTGAACTCACAACGAATTGTTCAAATATGACTATTTAAAAATTTGTTATTGAATTTTGTATTGTTTTTAATGGATATTTAAATGCATATTATAGATATGATGGCTCTACCAATAGAACTGGCAGATGAGTCCGGTGAAGTTCTCCCAGTGGACACATCCACAGAAACAATGGATGAGGCTTTAGTAGATGCTGATGAAGCTTTAACAGAGACCACGCACGCGAACTTCTTATCTCTGGTACGAGCTTTGTTTCCGGCGAGAGCGGCGCATCGTGCTTCTAAACAACAGCTGCATGCAAGGTGTGCGGCGGTCATGAGGTCGCCAATAGCACCATTAAACACGTGGTATAATTGTAAGTTAACAAAAATAATATTTTAGTTATTTTATTGCATGTGAGCTTTCTTTAAGATTTTGTAGTGGAGACCTCGGGCAACCGTATAACGCCCGCACAAGTTGGACATATGACCTTCTTAAACTCGGCGGAAGACGCTGGATGCAGTCTAGCATGGACAGTCAGTGGACATCCTATGGCTGTGGTGTTGATGATGACGAGTTTAGACAATTATGAAAATTCTATTAGCGACACTGCAATAAGTAGCAGTGGATAATAAAATATGGGTTTGTGGATAAGTTTTTGCATTTTGAATGACTCCCAGTTTATTCAATCATAATCTTTGTTTACGATTTTGTAAACAGGAATGTATTAAAGGCTTTAAATTTAAAACTTTTTGGTAAAAATACGTAAGATAATTATATTTTATAACTTTGAGGTTAATTTTAATAACATATAGTAAAACTAAACATGTAGTGAAAACTATTGATTTGATTGAATTAAATGTTAACTATATATATGTAATCAGAAGTAATGGTATATTGGTTGATTTTACTATAATCCATGTTTACTTATATTCAGTGATGCTAGGTGCTGATAACGTTTATTTTTCTTTAATTCATTAAACAAAGTTCTCGGTAGTTTGATGCTAGTTTTGATAATATATAACCCTAAATATAACAGCTTAAATATTAAAATGTCCTTTAAGTTTTTTAACATTTTATTGTTTTTAAGTATGTGATGACTGGTGCGGAGAACTTAACTCGGCCCTGGATTTTCTTGCTGGAGAACGGGGACCTCATCCAGAAGACTTTGTCCCTTATTTGCAGTTTATACCTGAGTCCCAGGTAAATGTAATGTTTGTACCTTAATTATTTTTAAATGAATGAGTTCGTTATAATTAGTGTTATTTCAAAGTGTTATGGCTAATTAAACATCTTGATGTTGCTATAATCTGTTTAGTCAATGTAATACATGAAATTACAGAAAAGATTTTAGATTGATTAGCATTAGATATAGAAATAAGCTTGGTATACCTTTTTCTATGTTTTATAAAATTAGTAACTCTTGTGGCTATCTTTGTACGGTATAACAATACATTTTCATGTACTGTCTCTAAATTATTATGAAATAAATTTAAGACCTTTATTTATCCTCTTGTAAAAAAAATGATTATTTAGTGTAGTGTATTTGGAGAATTTTAGGTGATAATAGAGCTTGGGTTATGGACTTTTCTCAGATCAGGGCGCGTGAACACTTGTTTTAAATTGAAGAGTGCCATTAAAGCCTTTTATTTAAATTAGCTTCTTCTGTTATTCTTCTCAAGATATACACCAGTGATCCTATGTAGATAATAAAAAAACAAAAGTATGTACGATGTACAGTACATAAAATTTTTTTTTTATTACTTTAGAACTTTGAAAAGAGCTTTTGGCTTATTGACAAAATAAGTCACTTATTGACCGTAAATAAATATTTACCGTCGGGCTCTGGTGAACTTTTAAGAAATCAATTCTTTGAAAAATAATAAATATATTCAGACCTTTTTCTTTTTTTGTGTAAAAATGTAATTTTTTGAAGACCTACCAATGGATCGGAGCAGGCCGAGACTGTGACGCGATCTTGGGCCGACTGTGCGAACGCTGGCTGCGAGCAGTTTCACCGCAACCGTCTTCCAATGAACCACCGCCGCCAAGGTATTATACATATTATTTACAATATGCCAATATTTCAAAAATAATCTAATAAAAGTAACCGATTAAGAGACAAAGTTCATTCTTTGTCTGCCGGATTAGGTTCCTAGGGGACAGGACGAGGCCCTTTATTCTTGTCACCTTCACCATCATGTGAGCTGATAGACGTTAACTGCAAAGCATAGGTCTCCCCAAAGATCGACACAATGATCAGTTTTGTGCTGCAGTATCCAGAATATTATATACATATATCTTGAGACTGACTATGTCAGTCCACCTAGTGAGGGGCCTAATTACGTCGCGTCTACCGGTTTGTGGTCGCTACTCGAGTGACTTTATCTCTTCGAAAACGTCGGTGACCTTGGTTCTTTTGATTTTTGATAATTCTCTGAAGTTCCCAGCATCTGAGCTCTGGGTGAACTCTGGGTGAACTTGAGCATTCTATTGATGATCCATATGTCCTATATTCTATAATATATTATGGTCTCATGCGACTAGTAACTTCTTGAAGCCTCCGCTGAAAAGCTTTCCAATAGGACTGGTTGAAAGCGGCTTGCATTCCGCGTCAGATGACTTAAATAAGGTCATCTGTCCACTTTGCTCTACACCGCGCTTGCTGGTCCATGCTGATCGATGCTAGGTTTCTGCCACCTGTGCTTATGCAATGTGACTTGACCACCGCCTCTTCGACTTGTCAATCCTCTTGTCTACGTTGTTTACTGTCCTTCGTTTACGGATACTTATATTTTTGATTACCTTAGAGAAAAGAATGTAACGTAATGAGCCGAGAGTCCATGGAAGCCGTGATCCTTAAAAAGGTATAGTTTACGCGCTTTTAGCGCTCTGTTACCTTAATCCTGAGTAATTGGTAAGAGTTACTACATAAACAGTATTTATGTCTATGATATAAAGAAGGAAGAAAAATCATTGCTGATGTTATTATACAATTCATTAGATGCGAGTAGACCAACTAATGACTTTTAATATAAAAGCCAATATATAGTTAATATAATTTACTTTTGAGTCTTGGTGATATCTTAACAGAAAATTTTTTTTTTAAATTAATTTTTGAAAACTTTTTTCGATACTGTTTCTTTTTTTAGACTTGAAAATTTAATCCTTAGAACATGTAAACTGAATAATATAAGTAAGTTTAAGGAGTGAATACAAAATTTCGTAACTTAGTTCAGCAAACAAAATATAGTAATTATTTCATTTTCTCAACACTTACTCAAACTTACAAAAACACACTTACTCAGATATAATCTAAGTAATGCTTCTAATTACGTTTTCAAGCTTCAATGTTAAGTTAAAAAAAATCTCAATTAGATTTGAATGTAATATCATAACATTAATCGAAATTAATTATTTGTACACTATATATTAGACCCGTGGTCATTTTTCCGACGAAACATTACTCTGAGCAGTCTTTGGTGATTGGATGTTAACTTAGTCATGTAAACTATATGATGAGGGTACCTCATACCTATTATCATTATTAAATAATTTTTTTATCAGTTACTTAGATGACACTGATGATGACAATACAATGTAGTAATGAACGCAGGATAGAGAATGGAATAACATGTTGAATATTATTCATCTGTTTTTATTTTTATGAATATTCTGCAGGTTATTTTACACTTATTATGAATGTAGATTTTATTGTGTATCTGAGCAGCGTTGTACACATATAAAACATATAGTTGTAGCCGAATTAAATATTTAAATTTAAAAATAATTTATAATGTCAAATAAAGAATGATTAAACTATTAATAATAACATTATAATTTACTTCTAAAAATTTATATTTTCCAAACATCTGTATAAGCCATTTGCTTTTATAACTTTTACTATGCTTTGTTTTCTTATGATGTTCGTTGTTCCTCAACTTTTACAAATATTAACATTTACTTAGCTCTATAAATCATTTTTATTAAGACTGATTGAGCACAAAAATCTGCGATGTTTTAACTTTATACTGTAACAAAAGTCACATTAATGTTTTATAATTATTTCAATACAATTTGAATAATTTCCATTTTACCATAAGTCAACATTTTAAAACGAAATTACATAAAACAAACTGCAAGGCATGTTTTAGCTGCCTGAGTTAAATATATATCTTGCTTTTTTGGTAATTTTTTAATAAAACATAGCAGCAAATAGTAAAACCATCAAAAAAGATTTTTATAAGAGAAAATATATTTATATTTGCAATACTTAATTATTATAGTAATGGGATATGTAATTTTCAATAATTTAACCAATTAATACAATCAAAGTCTTTCCAGATGCCCAACGTCCTGGACAGTGAGAACACCCACTCCAGCAGAAATAGCAGAATTTCGGGCACAAGAGAGACGGAGATTTGCTTCTGCCACAAAACCTTTTACTTATGTGCTACATGGGTATGATACTTTTTTTACTTATTAATAAAATACTATTGTCAGTGTTTAACTGGATGTTTCATAAAGTATAAAAATATCAGAGGTATAGTCAGAGAACTGATATTCGAATGTATATTTAACTAAACTTATTTTTTGTTTTGAAAGGTGAATTGCGGAAACTATTTTTGGAATCTTTTTCTACATATGTATCTAATCTATCTATGACCTTAGTGTATAGTTTGTTATCTTACTGCACCAGATACAGTAATTCAGGAAAGCGCTGGATCTGATATCACCTTCTAGGATGTTTTCGAAAACGCATTCCAAAATAGGTCAATCTTTCAACTTAAACATAAGTAAATAGTGAACCAAATATAATCAAATGAGTTTAATTTAAAAAGGTTTCTAAAATATTTTTTTCTTATATCGTTATTTTCTTCAAATGTGCAGATATTTATTTTGCCTTTACCATTACTTAATTATTTTTATGAAAGACTGCTGTTTTATTGATATGTATTTTTAGGTTATAATTGCTAAAGCTAAAAGCTAGCTCTAACAAAAAAACTTTTTTATATCTTCGTGCTGAATGCTGAGATCAGTATTCATAGCCAGCTAGCAGATGCTAAGAATAAAATTTTACCAATTTTTGATAATACATTGTAACATATTGATCTACTAAAAACGTTTGAATGCTATGATAAGATTTATTTAATAATATACGTTTAGTTTTTGATTTATAACTAAAAAAAAGAAAGGGCTGGGATATCTTGTGGAACTTTATTATTTAAAATTTTTTAAGGTGAAATGTAGGCGTTACGTTTATCATGTATCAATACCATTACTTTTTGTACAAATTTTTAAATTTTGGTGCATAAATAATGTTATTAAATAAGTATTGACATGTTTTTAAACTGTCGTTTTCAGTTATAGATCGGTGGTAGGACCGATAACGCGCACCTGTGGTGGGGGCGCTACAGGCGCGTTGGTTTGCGCGCAGCGACCTCGCGCCGCTACCTTCGGTGCGTTACTGCGGGACGCACTAGCACGCCTTCCTAACGGGGAGGGAACACGTAGTGAACTAGTCACTTTACTCAAGTGAGTATCTATTTTATCATTATTTCAGCCGCAGAGCTTCCACTACTGGACATAGCCAGACTTATATAAGGCCAGGCCAGATTTATAAAAGGTCCGGTGAAAAGCGACCTGCATCCATCGCTTTCCGAAAACCTTCCTAAGTTTGTTTTTCCACCCTGTAGGTGGTCGTCTTCCGCTTCTCTTTGCTGGTTAGTTGTCTCCACTACAGGTGTTTATTTATACATAAAAACGTGCCTACGTTTTGAATGAATATCTATTCTATTCATAGAAGCGACACTCTGTATCCAATTAAATCGTTTCTAATTAAAAAGTCAAGTTTATAGTGACCACCTAAAAACATACTTTCGTAAGTAATGCCTATGTTTATTGATTCATCATGATTCACTGAGTTTTTAATGCAAACGTAAAGTCATTTGGTTAAGAAATTGTAAAATGCCTTCAATGACTTACTAATAAATAAAAATGTACCTATTTCGGGCGTAATTTGGACACAAGCAGGTGTAGTTTTCCGTCTCACGTGTACAAGCTAAAACAGTTATCAGTTTCACTCGCCCGTTCCCATCCTGATATTTTTTCGATACAAAAGTGCTTTCCACATAACCCATCACTTCAAGTTTAGGTTGTAAATTAAATCTATCATGTTTATACATTAAAAATTTGTGGCTTTGTTCAATATTGCTATTTTTTCATTGGTAAATCATTTTACACAAGTTTAAGATTTGCATTTTGTGTTAAGAATTTGGCTTTTATAAAAAATACAAGTCACTTATAAAATTGTTATCCAGTAAGTTTTTATATTGTAATATACTGTTATATAATGTGTATGACAGTAACTATGCTTGTATAGTTATTGATATATTTTAAACTGAACTCCATGAATAGTAAAGAAAATTATTTTTGTAGTAAATTCTACCATCAATAAACTGTTTTATTAACTTATTACAACCTTCAAAGTTGTTTTTTTTTTAAAATATTTAAACTTTTAATGATTTAATTTTAGAATGTCTCAATGGATTGCCCCGTGCACTGACCAGGCTCTGTCGAGTGCGGTTTCAGCCGCTTTGGAGAAGCTGTTATCTGTGAAGCGAGATCCTGTTGTTAAATATGATCAAAGGACTGCCGTTTGGACCTATCTACACAGACATAGGTATGGTCAAGTAATAAAATTTGTTATTTAGCACAATTACTAATTTTTTTGTCTTAAGATCGCTAATCCGGGTTTGAAAATTTGCACTTAGTGTTCTGAATTTTAATATTTATAATGTTAATCTTGCTACAATGAAATGATATATTAAAAAGGATTATTTAAAAAAAAAGTCTGATAAAATTAAAGTCTCTTACTTACAACTTCTATTATTTTTGAATTTAATGTTGTTTTTGCACATTTTTTTAAAGAATTTTTGTAACTTCAGGATGTTATGATAACATATTAAAGCTGGTTGTTGACTATATAGTGACAATCAAAATTAATACAAAATTGACAGCCATGAACTCTAATAGAAGAGAGGTAGACGGTATATTTTCTGGTTTTAATCAACGTTTATAAGGGTATTTAAAACCAGTATTATGCACTTTCGATTTAAAAAAGAAAGTAAAGAACTACTATCGATTTTGAATTTGGTTCAAGGCAGTAGTTTAATCTTCGCAAGCTCAAGTGTGTTTGTATTTTTAATTATTTTGCGGTTCTTATCTGATTTATTCTTATTTATCACTTTGTAAATGCCAAAAGGTATATTACTTTATTTCGGAGTTTGTACACAATGTTTGGAAATGAGTTGTTCTAATTTTTAATCACAAAAAAGAACAACCCAAATAAAACCCACTGAGTTTTTTGTTAGTTATTCTTAATAGATGGCGTGATACGAAGTAACGTAAACCTTATTTTAATCTAAACATTATTAATGATCGTAATGATCTCATATAAAAAAGTTATTTTGACTTTGACTTCTTATCTCATCAATACTGAGAAAATTGGCAACACCTTGAACCAATGTCCGTGAAGATATACGACATCCACCCTAAGCTTTAGGCTACAAGCTTATGCTCGTAATTGCGAGTATTAAAAACCAAATAGAATTTACCTTTATTTATTTTAAAACTGTTATACAGAAGTGAAGAAGATTGGATAAAAAGCAGCGGTCCTCGAGGTCGCGGTGGAAAAACTGCTCCCAATGTACCACTTTCTAATTCACCTCATCGTTCCGTAAGTAAAAAAATATATATATATTTATGATGAACACCAAATCGACAAATCCGATGGACTGGTCCGCGTCGCCGACGTGACTCTTACCTCTAGTAGCCGAACCCCAGCCACTTGCTACCAGGGTTTAGTGTTCCACTAGGGGCCGGAAAGTTCGCGACTGATTAGGTCATTTAAAACCTCCTTATATTTTATTTGTTTTTTATACTTTTTAGATTGACAGCTTGTATCGCGATGCATGTTCGTTTGTTCTGACAGTCTATTGTTACTTATCATTTTACAAAACACGGCATCAATATACACTTTAATTTTTATTCTTAATATAAATATTATTATTATAATTTTATATCTATATCGTATAAAAATTATCTTTGCAATGACAAATAAAGTGATTTTTCTTTGGATTTTTAATGTTGACGGGTTTTGCTTGCAAAGCAAATAAATTCTCAATATCCGCTAATTGTTTTTATATATGTTATTAATTTTGTTTGAGTCAGTTAATCTTGTAATTGATAAGACATTAAATGCGTGTTATTATTATACTATAAGAGAAAACTGTTAAATCAAATCTTATTAATTTTAGTATATTTTAAGATATGCTACATATTTGTTTAAGTTAAACAAAATAATTTCAGGCGGAAATAGAAGTGGCAAATGTAGAAGAAGTAATTGAAAACGCATCGGATAGCGACGTGGATGTTGACGATAGTGGCCCATCTTCTATGCCCCATTTGTCATCAGCGCAGCTTCTTATGCAAGCAACACAAGCAACTCAGGTCAAACATCTGCAGTCGGTACATAACAAACCTAAAGGAAAACTAGTCGCGACGCTGCCGACGAAGCCCAAAAACCTACCAATAAGGCAAACGCCCCAAGCGCCGCAAACAATTAAGACAAATACATCTCAAGCAAAACAAACAAACATTTCTCTGTCTGGGAAACAAAACGTCTTGATCGGCCCAACAAAAATAATTAATCAAACTCCAAAATCAAAACCAAACGCCATACAAGTTAAGCAAGCTATGGCTAAGCATGCTGCACCAAAACAAGTTCCATTATCGAAGAATTCCCCCAAGCAAACGCAGCCCAAAACTGTCGTAGTCGAAACTGTAAAAACGATCAGTCAGCAGAAACATATAAGTGAGACAGTTGCAAGAACTCTGCCTTCAGTTGTTGTGGCCTCTAAAGCATCTTTAGTCAAGCCGAAGGTTGCGCACAGAATTGAAGCGTCACCAAGTTCCGTAAGTTTATATATAAATTTATTTATCGTTTATTTATTAACTATTCTTTCACTTTATTTGCCAGTCAGAGTTAATATCGGGAACCAAATGATTGGTAATTTACAATAACGATTTACGTAATTTGATGTATTTCTTTGACAATAAAGAGTACATAAGAGTGTCTTCAAATAGGTTAGTATGTCATTTTGACAACAGAAAAGACAATAAAAATTGTAAAAGGAAAAATAAATACGTAAATTAGTACATAATTTTTAAAAAAGTAACCCAGTTTAAAGGCATCTTTAAATTTCTTAAAAATTGTCGACGCCCTCTATAATCATCTGTTTTCACTTGCTTCCAAAAATGCGGGTTAAAATACAAACCTAGTTAAAATGAATTTAATTAAATTCTTACACAGTAATGTCGGTTAGACGATATTTTCAAATAATCTTTGAGAAAGATTGCCATTAAGAGTTTTAATGTTATTTTTAATTTTATTTCAGATTGCCTCCAGTTTAGCTAATCAACATTCGACGATTGTGTCTGTAGTCCAATCTGCGTCAATTGCGTCTGTTCAACAAAGTCAAGCTAAGGTGCTTTTTTATTTTATTTATGTAAAGAACTTTAACTTTGATTCCTGGTAAAATAAAATATATGTATATGATGAAATACGTATATTTTGTGGCTGGACAAAAGCCTCCCCCTTAGATTTCCAATTAGACCGGTTTTAATCACCCTGCATCCAGTGGTGATTTGTCCACCTGGTGGACACTGCAGTTTCCGGTTCGGCCGTTTGTTTGGCGCGCTATATGGCCATGCCATTGCTGCTTCAAATTGCCTTTATCTAATCTAAGAACCTCTTTATTTCTGACCACGTGTCTTGATGTATATGATGCTATCTGTTCACGTTGCGCATATATCTTTTAAATAACCAACATTATGAATTTCTTGTTTAAACAGTATAAATTATTTGCAGCTGGGGCAAGTGACACGGTCCCTGTTAATAAGGCCGCCGTCAGTACAAATAACTTCATCGGTGACGGCTATTTCTGTGAGCAATCCGTCCACTCAGGTAAGCAAATAAGAGTTAACCAGAAGATCCTGATGTGAAACTGAATACTAATAGTGCGAAGATACTTTGTTCTCAGTATTAAATTGGCTGTAATACTGCTTAGTAATTATCATATTGAGTTAAATGAATTGTAATCCAAAAATTACGTAAAACTTTTTTGGCCGCAGAATGAAGAAAAAATGTTTTGAACTGATATATTGATATTAGCTGATATACTGATATATGGATATTTATTATATAGGAAAACAATGTTTGTAAGGAACTACAATAGATTGCCTCCTAGTGCCTTACATGTTGATCTCTTTATTCACTTTATTTGTAGCCATAAAGATATAATGTTAGGTCTAGTTTAAATTTGTCACATATTTGATGCTAAATGCATTACTTTATAGAGATTATATTTAAGATATAATACTATACTAAACTGAGTACCAAACAGAGAAAAATAAACCTTTTTTATTCTTGTATTTATATTTTTAATGTATATTTGTATTTTACAGACATCAACTACTCCCAGAAGAGGAGTTGTTAGAGTATTAAGTCCAGCAACTCCATCATCAGGAAAATCTCTAATATCTCCTCAAGCTCTTATGCAACAAAGTAAGTTGTTTGAAAATTTAAAGGTTAATTTTTTGTTTTAAAATGGAAACATTTTCTGTTATAATTATTTATTGTTTTTTAACAGTAAGAATTGATTTTATTAATTGTAAGAATTTTTTTCAAATTGAATATTTAAGTCTGACTAGGCACGATAGGAGTTCTGTTGTTTGTACTGTAATGAAGATGTAATAATCACTTTATAGTGACAGTGAAGTTATAGCAGTGTTGATGAAGAACAAATACTTAAAATGACTCTGCTTCTGATGACTTTATTGTTCATCCAAAAGAACTATGCATTGTATTCTACAATTTGAGCATATAAATATAAGACAATTTTTGAGCACTTAAAGGGTTGAGGATACATGGTGTTATTGTAGCAGTGTGTTGATTTGAATTACTGGATTTATATTTACATCGTTTTTATAGATATCCCTACCACTAAGAAACGCACGATAGTGACAAGCACAACATCTGTAACAACACTGGCTCAGGTACTTGTAGATGTTTACTACTTTGATTAAGCTGAAATTTTAAATTTTGTAATGCAAACAGAGTTTAATAGATTATTGCGAATTTCAGACATCAGCTAGTGCAACGTCAGTCGTGAGCAGTGTTCCTACTGTCGTAACTTCGTCTGTAGCGACGCGGACAGTTCAATTGGCAGGAGGTCGAACGGTACAATTGGCGACCAACCAAACGGTCCACTTGCCGAGCGGTCAAGCCGTTCAACTAACGCCGGGTCATACGCTGCAACTATCTTCACTACAACTCCCGACACACAGCGTGCGTCTACCAAGCGGTCAAACCGTCCAACTTGCTTCACCGCAAACAGTTAGATCCATCTCAACAACACAAGTCAAAAATCCAAGTCCAAGACCGCAGTCATCTTCCCCAACAATCAAAACAAACACACAAACAAGCCAACCTCTCCAAATTCCAGTTTCTACCGTCCAACTAGCAGGTCAAACAGTACAAATAGCTGGACAAACTGTTCAATTAGCCGGTCAGAGTGTCCAGTTGACAGGACATACTGTGAAATTACCAAGTGGACAAAGTGTTCAAGTGGCAAGTCAAAGTGTGCTTCCATCGCAAAGTGTTCAAACAGTTCAATTAGCTAGTAGTAATGTTCAATCTGTGCAATTACCGGGTCAAAGTGTTCAAATGTCTAGTGGACAAAGTGTCATAGCGCCATCATCTGTACAGATTGGTGGACAAACTGTGCAGTTAGGCAGTCAAACTGTTCAGTTAGGTGGACAGACAGTTCAATTACCTAGTGGTCAAACGTTACAATTGCCCAGTGGACAAACTGTGCAATTATCTAGTGGTCAGACAATACAATTAGCTAGTGGACAAACTTTACAGTTGGCAAATCAAACACCCAAATCAATTAGCCAAGTTGTAAGAACTCAGTCTACAGGTGATAAATCCTCACAGCCAATAGTTGCAAAGTTGTTAACTAATGCACAGGTATGTATAATAGGTTTAATTAATTATTTTATAGGAAAAGTTATATTTTAGTAGTTATGTTTTTATAATTAATAATTAGCTAAGCTTTGTCTAGTGTTTTGCTGCGAGATTGAATCAGAAATGAGGAGATACGCAGAAAATCTAAGGTAACTAATGTATCTTGAAGAATTGTTAGCCGGAATTGGTATAGGGCATAAGATCAGTAATCATGGAGATCTTTGGGGAAGGCCTTGCAGAGTATCTATCGGCTCAAAAGATAAGAAGAAATATTCTTTTTTCTTTAATATTCAGTTTAATGTCATGTATATTAAGCATTAGGGATTTGTTTGTTTCTTTGTTGCATGTAACCCTTATTAGTTCAAACATAAAATGTAATTTTTTTTTTCATAAATAATTACTTGAATAGTTATTCTACTTTATTATAATTTATTTAACAGTTTTTATAAATTATAAAGCCTCTACTGTCCATTTGTATTATGAATACAGTGAATCATTGTCCACTGTCAGTCACTGAAATATTTTTTTAAATTTGATTGTTAAACCTCGCCCTTTAAAGATGTTGGACATTTTCTTATTGGCATTAATTACCTTAGTGATACAGATAGTTAAGTTTGTATTTTATTCAGGGACAAATGATTTCGCTGGAAGGCATGGTAGGCGGAGCGCGAACGTTGCAAGTGGCGGGCGTCGGTAACGTGAGCAACGTGAGTGGCGTGGGCAATGTTACGAGTATCCGTGGGCGTGGAGGCGTGCGTGTGCTCTCGCCGGCCACCAGACTTGCAAGACCCTTGCTGCTCACGTCTGCAAAGCCACTGCATAATATTATATTGCAGGTTTGTATATTATATTTGTAGTCTGTGGACCATAGTATCATGTAGATCATATAATCTTTGTTGACGTTTCTAAGTGAAAGTTAATTGTAAATATCAATTTAAAGCATGCGTGCGTGGGTACGTAGCAAGCTTTTTAAAATAATAGAAGGTGCGAGGGCAGAATGGGAAAACTTATACTAAAACCAACGTATTTATGCGAGAAAGTTGAGGGGCAAACTGACATGCGCTCCGCGTCAAAATCATACCGAGACTGGATTCCGCGCCGGCGCAGCCGCTGCACTGCGCGAGCGGGGGTTGCGCGGGCGCGGCGGGCCGTGACCTACATAGCCGGCCGGCAAGCATATGTCGCAGCTAGACTGCTAAAATAAGTGTTGCGTACAATGTCAGTTTGACCCTAGAATATTTATTTATTGAATACATATATACAATTATAAGTAGATATATTTGAAATTAATTTAGGTGTTTAGGTTTATGTAAATAAAATCTTTTGTGTTAAAATAAATGTAAATAAAAATTTTGACAAATAACAATTTAAATAAAGTGACTAGTGGTAGTGAGATCACTACATCAGCCCCCCCTTGAGACCGTCAAGGGCGATAATAGTTAGGAAACCTTACTTTTCGTCCAGATCGCGTAGTGTGAGTATTTTTCTCAGGATCTGGTGAGCTCTGGTTTCCTGAGCGTGTCACATGTGTTTTTGTATCGTGTTTGCGTGTGTCATGTGATTGTGTCTGTGTTGTAAGAGTGGAATTAGTTGAATGTGTTGCTGTGTGTGTTGTGTGTTTAGTAGGTGTGCATGGAGTGGTGTCTGTGTCACGTAGTATGTAAGCGGGCTTAACTCGGTCTACCGATACTGTGACTTTTTTACCATTGACCAGGATAGCGAAAACTTTATCGTCACGCTGAAGCACCTCGTACGGTCCGGTATACGCGGGTTTTAAGGTACCGCCGACAGTACAGTCACGCAAGAATACGTGACTGCAAGTGGCTAATTCCTTAAAAACGAACGTCGGACGCGTACCACTATGGCGAGCTGCAGGTGAAGGCTTCAAGCTCTGAATTATACTCCGTAGTCTTGACGTAAACTCCATCAAGTCTAGGGTATAGTCTGCCTTTGAGTCAAAAAATTCTCCTGGCAGGCGTAGTGGTTCGCCATATACTAGCTCGGCTGAGGTAGCGTGCAGGTCTTCCTTGTAGGCACTTCGAACACCCAACAAAACAAGCGGGAGAGATTCTACCCAATTCCCATCACCGTGACAGACTATGGCAGACTTCAACTGTCGATGGAATCTTTCCACGAGACCATTGCAGGCCGGATGATAAGCTGTGGTGCGGCGGTGGTTGAATCCAGAAATGCGTGAAAGATTCTTAAATAACGCGGATTCGAACTGCCTGCCACGATCGGTAACTATGTCAGCAGGACAACCAAATCGGGATATCCAGCCACTGAGTAGGGCTCGTGCCACTGTCTCGGCTGAAATATCTGCCAAGGGAATTGCCTCAGGCCAACGCGTAAAGCGGTCGATGGCGGTGAGACAATACCTAAAACCTTGTGATAGAGGCAATGGTCCTACCAGGTCGATATGGACGAACTTGAAACGAGCTGCAGGAAGTTTGAAGGTGCCAACGGGAGCGCTTGTGTGGCGTGTAATTTTCGAACGCTGACACGCTAAACACGTTCGCACCCAGCTCCTGCAATCTTTTTTTACCTCTGGCCACACGTAACGCTCGGAGACTAGTTTGGCTGTTGCATTAGTCCCGGGGTGACTGAGAGAATGAAGGCTCTCAAATACCCGTCTCCGTAGCATCTTGGGGACGAAGGGCCGTACCACGTTGGTACTGACGTCGCAGAACAGCTCCGTGTGGCAGCCTGGAACTTTAAGTTTTTTCAGGCACAGTGACGTGGAGCCTTCTGCGAGTTGAGTGAGCTCTGGATCGGAGTGCTGAGCGACTGCCAGCTGCTCCGGATCTACTGGCTGGAAAATTTCTGCAACTCGCGAGAGGGTATCGGCCACCACATTGTCTTTACCGGATATGTGCTGTATATCGGTGGTAAACTGCGCGATCAGATCCAGGTGCCGGAACTGTCTGGGCGAGCAGTTTTCTTTCCTATTGTGAAAAGCGTAAATCAGCGGCTTATGGTCTGTATAGACCGTGAAGACTCGGGCCTCGAGCATGTGGCGAAAGTATTTTATACTTTCATATACGGCGAGCAGCTCTCGGTCGTAGGGCGAGTATTTTTGCTGAGAAGAACTCAGCCCACGAGAGAAAAATGCTAGTGGCTCCCACGACCTATAGTTCCTCGACTGCTGCTGCAAGACGGCGCCAATAGCCTTATCGGACGCGTCGGTGACAAGCGCTAATCTAGCGTCACAGCTGGGATGAGCCAGCAAGGCGGCCTGACATAGGCCTTCTTTACATGTCTCAAAAGCCTCGAGCGACTGTCCAGTAATATTAACAGGATGTGAGCCTTTCACTGATCCTGTGAGAAGCGCGTTGAGAGGAGCTTGTTGTGAAGCTGCACTTGGGATGAACCTTCGGTAAAAGTTTACCATCCCGAGGAACCTACGAAGTTCTTTCACTGTTTTAGGGACAGGGAAAACCTTGATCGCCTCAACCTTCGCCGGCAGCGGTGTGGTACCTTTACCTGAAATGCGATAGCCCAAAAAAGTGACTTCCGGCGCGCCAAACACACATTTGGCCGTATTGACGACCATGCCGTACTGCTTCAGCCTGGCGAAAAGTTGTCGCAAGTGATCTTCGTGCGTCTTCTGGTCCCTAGAAAAGACAAGAAAATCGTCCAGGTAAGCGTAGGTGAAATCCAGGCCCCGTAGCATCTCATCGACGAAGCGCTGAAACGTCTGTCCGGCATTACGAAGTCCGAACGTCATATAAGGAAATTCGTACAGACCGAACGGCGTCGTGATGGCTGTCTTCGCGATGTCATCCGGATGCACGGGGATCTGGTTGTAGGCTTTTACCAGGTCAATGGTAGAAAAGATTGTGCAACCTGACAAACAATGGGAAAAGTCGTGTATGTGTTTGATGGGGTACCTGTCGGGTACAGTTCGGGCATTCAGCATGCGGTAATCCCCACAAGGACGCCACCCGTTGTCCTTCTTGGGGGCTAGGTGGAGGGGTGAAGCCCATGCAGACTTCGAAGGACGGCAGGTACCGTTCTGCAACATCGCCTCAAACTCCGACTTGGCAATCTTAAGTTTATCAGGCGCAAGCCTGCGTGGTGTGCAAGAGACCGGTGGCCCAGGTGTAGTGCGGATGTGGTGAACTGTGTTGTGAGTCAGTGTGCGATGAACGCCGTGTGGGCGAGTGACTTCAGGGAATTTGGCAAGTATGTCGTGATACACCGAGTGACCAGATATCACCTTCACCGAAGAAATACTCTCGTTAGTATTCGCGAGTGACGCTACAGTCGCGAGCGTTGTGACGCCGTCGATGAGTCGCTGGATTCGTACATCTACTATAATATTGTAGTGTGAAAGGAAATCAACGCCTATTATCGCCCTCGTAACGTCAGCTACAATAAAATTCCACGAAAAGTCACGGCGCAAGCCTAGATTAAGCACTAAGTTGTAAAAACCGTAAGTGTGAATAATTGAGCCATTCGCTGCACACAACTCGAAATTTGTTTTTGAGCGATATTGTTTTAAATATTTACGGGGAAACACACACAAGTCACTTCCTGTATCGACTAGTAACTGTAGTTTAGTTCGTTTATCCGTGACGAATAGGCGACCGGTAGTCGGGCAGTCGTCGGCCGCCATCACCGACTGCCTTTTGCGTTTCCCGTAAAATCGCAGGGCTTGACACACTTATTTGCTGAGTCCGCGAACTTGCTATGGTACCAACAGATTGGGAACTTTCTATAGTTTGAGTGAGACCTAGTGGATGATGCTGATGAACGACCTCGACGTTTTGAGAAATTCCGATTTTTTGACTTTGACCGCGACATACGGTCGACTTTTTCCGTCAATGCTTGTACTTGTCGGGTCAATGCGGCTATCTCACTAGATCCACCAGAAGACGTACCCGAAATTCCTGCGACCTGAGAGGTCGGTGACACCGCATCTAGTACCTGATCTGCGAGCTCGGCGACTTCATCCAGCGTCATTTTGGCCTGAGACGCGATGATGGGCTGCACACTGCTAGGCAGACGACTGGCCCAGAGGGTTCTGAGCAGATCATCCGGTACACCAGAACCGGCCAGGCTCTTTAACCGACACAGGAACTGTGATGGCTTGCTGTCACCTAGCTCTTCATGGTGAAGCAATTGCTGTACCTGTCGCTCCCGAGACGCAAACAACCGCTTGATGAGTTCATTTTTCAGTGTTTCGTATTTGTTCGTCGTGGCCGGGCCCTCAACAATATCTTCGACGATTTCCGCATACTGCGGTTCCAGCTGTGAGACTGCATGATGATACTTTGTTGCATCGGACGTTATATTGGCAAAACAAACTGGCTCTCCAACGTCGCAAACCACAGTTTTGGCTTTGCCGCGTAGAACGGCGGTACCTTTACCGCGACGCGATTCAGCACGTGTTCATCCGATCCTTTGTTCTTGTTCTCCTCATTCGCCATTTTGTTCCAAAGGTGGTCACCACTAAAGCATGCGTGCGTGGGTACGTAGCAAGCTTTTTAAAATAATAGAAGGTGCGAGGGCAGAATGGGAAAACTTATACTAAAACCAACGTATTTATGCGAGAAAGTTGAGGGGCAAACTGACATGCGCTCCGCGTCAAAATCATACCGAGACTGGATTCCGCGCCGGCGCAGCCGCTGCACTGCGCGAGCGGGGGTTGCGCGGGCGCGGCGGGCCGTGACCTACATAGCCGGCCGGCAAGCATATGTCGCAGCTAGACTGCTAAAATAAGTGTTGCGTACAATGTCAGTTTGACCCTAGAATATTTATTTATTGAATACATATATACAATTATAAGTAGATATATTTGAAATTAATTTAGGTGTTTAGGTTTATGTAAATAAAATCTTTTGTGTTAAAATAAATGTAAATAAAAATTTTGACAAATAACAATTTAAATAAAGTGACTAGTGGTAGTGAGATCACTACAAATTCCTTGTAATTATTATCTTTGTAAGAAAAGTTTTGGAGTTTTGTAATTTTATTTTGAAAGAAACAAGTCATGTTCTATTTTAGTTAACAAACCGGGGTTTTAGGGTCTCTATTGGAGGTCACGGAGAAGACGTGGACAGATGACCGTTAAGGTCTTCGGAAGATGCTGAATCGATCCTAATGGATTTAAATGAGGGATCCCTATGTCGAACAATGGACATTCTAATGCTGAAATGATGATAATGAACAATTTGTGATGGTATTGTCACAGTACCGATATAAGGAAGTGAACTTTTTATGGTCGTTCATGATCGTTAATTATTTTTAAAAATAATTTATTATCTTACATTTTTGAATTGGGATTTTTATTAAACTTTCATTTTCAGCAGAGCGACGGTAGCGCCATTCGAGTGACGTCAAGTGGCGGTGCATCGACGTCTCAAACTATTGTATTAAGTAATATCGGTAAGTTCGAGTCGTAAAATAATCTTTTTTTTTTAAAAAAAAAGCATTGGTGACCCCGACAGGCTACGCGCTACTGTTATTATTTGTTATTGTTATTATTGATAACAATTTTGTAAAAAAAAAACTGTCAGTTTTTTTTCTTGAAACGAAAACATTGGTGCATAAAAGCTGCTTCTTGTACTTTAATGTCAACTTTTTTTAAATATTTGCATGTAAATGTTTTAGGAGGTCAAGCCGTAACTACGTCAACGTCGTCACCGCCCATTTTAAAACTGCAACAGGTAATATCAACGTAATCATAAATATTATGTCATAAAGCACTTGTAGCAGTTAAATTATATGTATGTGTAAACGAGACTTAGTATTTTATATAAAATATCATCATCAATATATTTCGAACAATACAGATAAAGAAAGATTTTTTATTAAGCTTCTCATATATTAAATAAAGTTTATCTTTACTGAATTATCTAACTTTTTATGGAATGAGATCTGTAGGCTGTGTTAATTTTATTTCAGAGTAAAGAATACCTAACGGTTATCTTATGTCTATAAATTTTGTTAGTGTATTATGGTACAAGTACAGTATTGTTTTTGTAAAACTGCATTTTTCAAACAAAAATTACTGTATCTAAATCGTTTCTGTCTGTACATTATATCTCTTTGGGACCATGTCGTTTTTTAAGTGTTGTTTTCGAATTATTAATCCTTACTTAACTTGAATTTTAGAAATGAGTTAAATTTTACACATTCAATAAGGGTTAGGTATCGAAAATGTTATTTACTGCAATTTGTTTTGAAATAAAATTTATCTATGATTGTTTAACTGAATTTATTATAATTACGAAAAAAATGATTTACATGTGAACAGTCTCCACATAGACAGTTTGTTGATCCATATTTTGATTGCATTATAGGTGAATCCGATACACCAAGTTAGACTACCGCAGGGGATAAAAATTCAACAGGTGACTTTTTAAGAGTTTGCATGCCTAAATTCCAAAACGAATGTAGTACAATATATTAACAAATGCATGGGGTTTATGAGCATGGTGCACAGTTAACGATGAAATAATTAAAAGACAACGGGTTTAATTTGTTTCTTTGGAGACTACACAAATCAATTCTTGAAATCAATCATTTTCTTGATTACTTGTTTTTACTGCTTTCAATGCTGGTAATATAGGACTCTTGGTATTTTTATTATATAATTATGCACTCGAGGGACACATGTATTATTGTTAAATAAATATCATAATTATTTTCTTCACTCCGGTCTGTACTATTACAAATCTTTATACCTAGTCTTAAATAAAAATCCATCGAATCTTAAATAAAAGCCTTATCGGAGAATTGTTTACTGATATTTAACATGATATAATATATTATATTAACAGTCCTCCGCCTGCATCGCGTGTCACGTATTCTTTTAGCGGGTATAATTTCATAAAATCCATCAGTAGTAATTTTTGATATGCCTAAAAATATTCCTACCAAACTAGGAATATTTCTACCAAATTCCATGTCCAAGCCTTATGGTTGCAGTGATATGATAAGTTAGTACATAAATAGTAGAAAAAAGCCATTATATCATATGAAAATATATATGTTATTGAGATTTGCAACTTACACTCTCCATTGTTCATATCACTATTATAAATATTTTATTACCATCGGTTTTCCAGGTAATTTATATATATAATTATTATATGATTGATATAATTCTTGATCCTATTAGATCAAGCATGTAATTATCCAAAATAAACTAATATTAATTGGATTATACTTATTTGATTAAAAATAAGCTTTGTATATGTTTAATCAAGTTCATATGAACGTACGTAAGAATGTCTATGTACGTAATGTATATTATGTATTATTTAATAAGAAACATTTTATATAGAGTAATTAATTTTAAAAGTCTAATAAGTTTTCTTTATTTATATATATACATATATATATACATATATATATATATATACTATATATATATATATATATATAGTATATATATGTACATAGAAATAAAGATATATTATATAAGATATATGATACTAATTTTCATGTATAGTTCGTTCGCGTTAAGAATGCAGTAAAGGATCATCATTAGTCTAGTCATCGAATATGTTTACTGTTGTATCTGAATAATGTATTATGTATATATCAGTTCGCTATTACGTCTTCACACAATTTAAAATATAATGTGTCCTCCCGACTCGCGGCTCTCACATATATATACATCGCATCACATACATCACAATATATATGATGCTGCCAGCCATTTTGACTTTATGCACTTTCGTTGAAATTGAGAACGTGGAAACGGAGGTCCGTGAGCTAAAACTCGCGGTAACAGACGGAAAAATCATAAATATATCTGTGATTAAACTGAAAGTTGCTCTGTTTTTAATTATAAACATTTGATTCTTAACGCGAGCGAACTATATTCTTGTGAATTTAAAGAACACATTACGTGTTTGTAAGGTTAACCGATTCTCGCTAAGGTTATGGCAGTATATTTTTTATTATAATTCATAAAGGTTTTATTAAAGGCGATTGAGTATGTGTTTTATATTTCAGGCGGTATCGACGGCAGCAGTGCCAACATCAAGTGGCGTTCGCAGCGTGCTAATGGACGGACAACAGTTAAAACTAGTGGGCGGTCGTCATGTCCTGGCTAGATTGTTGAGGCCAGCTAACCCACCTCAGTAACATCAACTCTTGACTCTATTTGTACATATGTTCAAACATTATTTTAGATGACGGGGATAAAAGGCAGATTATTTGGAATACCAACATAAATGTTTTTCTATAAAACTTTGAAATGGGTGCCGTTCATAAAATGTCATCTGATTTTTATTTTAGTAAACTTTTCTCCACCTTCCCATCTCATTGTCCATGATGTCATGCTGTAATTTCTGAGACTCTTTGTAAATATTACGTCACAAAAGCTTGACTCCGCCCACCCCTAAATATTTACAGTCATAAAAATTGTGATTTTTAATAATAAATAAATTAATATGTGTAATTAAAAACAAATCATTTCTTTAATATCAAAATGTCCAAGGATTTCTTGCAATCTTTTAACACTATGCTATCTCCCCTTCCCCTTTTGAACGAATACTTTCTATGAACGTCACCCGTCTCTTTCTGAAAATATTAATATCGAAACTTTGACATATTGTGTAAATATAGATGATAAGTATATGTTTTGATGACGACTGAATGTGGTCAAAAATGAATTTCTAATTTTTAAAATCGCCCCACTTTATGATATGTTACAGCGGAAATTTATCATAATTTTATTCAATTAACGAAAGCCGATGATGTTAAAATGATAATGTAAAATAAATTTGTTTAGTTGTTAATTAATGATTTATTTTGTTAACGTTTATATTTAACATTGGAAAGCAATATGAAATTAATTAAATATGGTGAAACATTTGTTACACGAGAAGAGATTGTAACTTCTATATTAGTTTAGACATTAAGAATATTAATATTTTGTTTCAATAAAATTGACATTTTTAGTTATTACTCTTATGTTAATAGATATTCAGCCAACATTATAGTATTTATTTTGGCAATTGAAACAATTATTGAGACTAAAATTTTATAGTTTGTTCTTGTTAAAGTGTAGCATTATCATTCTCTGTAGTCCTAGTCCCTTCAAGGTTTTAGTTAGTTCTTTAATCAAATAAATCAAAATAATACAGCCATTGCATTCAAAAGTATGTCTTAATCTCATCACTGTACCACTCGACTCTTGAACTAAAAACGATTTCATTCTTAACACGAATGAACTATTGATTATTATAATCATTATTTAGCTAAAGTTGATATGTTAGCGTATTTACGATTAAATCTGGATGCGAATAGGAGAGTGACACAGATAACCATATCAACTTGTGTATGTGGTATATAAACTACACCTGTTTGTAAACAGGTAGAACCATTGATAACAGTTCCTTGTGTTAATAAATCGATTAGAAGCCACCACCATAAACATTAGGTAATCATCACCGAGAAAATGTCTAATCCCTGGTTATAGACAAAAATTAAGAATTAAAATTATGAAGATACAAATTTAATATTCTAACACTATTTTTTGTCAAAGTCAATTATATTATATGTTAAGATTAGATAACTTAAAATAGGATGTTAACGCTTTAAGTTCATTTAAAATTAAATGTGTAATTTAATTTTCTTTGCTCTTATGAGAGAATGATTTGCCTTTTACTCCGTGACATGCTTCATTTAAGTTATACTAATGGACCCTTATAGAGAGGCGCCTTGGATATAGAGACATTTCTTTAATTTGTGTTATTTGATTATAAAATTTCAGTGGCAATATCTAGTTGTATTCCTAATGTAAGTCAATTAGGTTTGTAGTCTATATTTTGTATAATAAATTTTGTCAATTTTAAATGAGTTTTGTTTGAACGCTGATTATATATGTTATGAACGGAAAACAAGTGAAGAAGAGTAGGTAAATGAGAATAATGCATCGGTGGGAAAAACGATTTATTTAGTTACTTATATACATGGTGGGTGTTTAGCATAAACAATAACCACTCTGCTTTCACATAAAACCAATGCCACAAATCTACCTAAAACTCCTATTGGTAATGTGTGCGATATATAATACAAAATTCAAATAACAAAAACACACTTGTAAACGGATTCCATATGAATGTTTCTTTTATAACATCTAAACAATCGATATAAAAATACACACGCTTGGGAAAACATGCTAAGTAATTACTCAAGGATAAAGGAAAAATTTTCGTGTTCGTTTTGGTACTTTTGCGTTAATGACATAACTACTTTTTTGTTGGGGGGGGGGGGGGTCACTTCGCCTAAGATACCCTGAGCTTTTAAGGGAATAACCTTTAAAGGGACGCCGGGATCCCCTAATTACCGATTAATAACCAAGTTAGCTAAAATGAATAATTTTCGATTAATATTTACAATACGTAAAATTCAGTGGTATAGGTTATATTCAAACGGGTTTTTACCTTGTCCGTGAAAAGCCATGGCTTCCTATGGCGCTATGACCAGTAAGAGGCACTCCTCTCAATTATAGGCGATTCCGCCCGGAGACGACAACGTTAGCGCAGAAGCACATCGCGTAACGGCCCTCCGAAGATAAAGTTCCCATATAATAAATGGAGCCTTTGGAGCGTCGTGTGATCGCGTTTATTAAGAGTTAGGGCTCTAAACTCCCACTAGCTTCAGCTACTCTGAGTCGGACGACTTGGTCTCGAATTACCGTGATAGCACCTCGAAACTTTAAGGAGTATCATTTACTAGCACAGCGCGTGAAACTATTGTAATAATAGAAAAAGTTCCTAATGGATATATCTAGCGCAAAGTGTGACCACCGTATAACCTCTCCCTTCCGCTTTCAAAAGAAGGATACACCCCAAACAAAAAATGAAGTTAAGTAGGTTATTTTGCTTGTACCAGGTTAAAGAAAAGTATCAACATTTTTATTTAAGCCCGCTTTATTCTGCTGGTTTGTTGTAATAATATTTAGTCTGTCAATCGGTCTAATTTGACACCTAATGCCAAACTCATTATTTTCACTCTTACCGCCAATTGACCGGTGAATATTGATACGTTAAAAGATAAGAATATATATAATAGTGTTATAGCAGAACATATTTATTTTAATCGCTCCATACTCCATATTTGCGTGCACACGATCGTATTCTAGCGTTTACTTGTCGTTCAGTGCTTATGGAACCTAACGTAGTAAAATGCAACATATCAGTCTTATTTCTATTTTATGAAGTATAAATACAGTTGGAATATAAAAGATTCCACTGCATCTATATAGAGCGGAAATTCAAGGAACATTAATGCAACGAACATTCGAGAATGTCAAATGTGAATCTATTGTCAATGTAGGAAACTAGTAAGTTGCTTGCATAAGCGATGCAATTGCGTGATTGCTGTGAAACTCTTTTGTTTCTAGCCGTGCTTTATGTTTACGCTATCTTTGAAGTCAAAGGTTCATAAAACATGGCTTTGCAATATAATTTTTCGGATAAAATGTCACATTGATGCGTGAAGTAACAAAATCGATATAAAATTTCAACTTAGTCTACCGTATTACTACATAAATATGTACGCTTACGTTGAATTATACCACAGGGTTTACCTTAATACTGACGAGTCGTACAATCGTACTTTCAGAGATATGATATACCTATGCTATATTCGCCGGAGAGTTAATATAAAAAAATGCGAGAAAATAACTCATTAATCATTGTGCTACTGAAATCGCTGTGCTGCGCCTTAAAATCGCTGAGGAAAAAGAGCATGAGCACCGACGCCGTGAGTCTTGATGACAGACTGATGTAATAGAGAAGGCGATACTCCCTTCCGTTTGGACTCCCTCATACCTAAGGAGCGGCACAGCGATATTAGTAACACTATAGTCATAACAAGCTGCGTTTAAATGCATTTGTTGTTTGCACGGTGCTGACGCGTGGTTTTTGCTTGTTACACATAATGTGTTTGAACTGATCTCTATTAAATTATGCTTTTGGGTGTATAAATACCTTTTTCTTTCTTTTGAATCAGCTTCAGAAATGAGGATGACAATTTTCTTCAATCGAGAATATAATAAAAACGATAAATAAATTGTTACATTTCTGTAAAATTGTTAAAGCTTTCTAGACTTGAAAGTCATCCAGGTGCCCATATCAATTACATACAGTGGGAATGAGAGCTATGCTAACTCTGTCCAGCGAATATAGTATAACACATTGGCCAATGTGTAATGTCTAAATCAAGACGTGTACAGGGATAAGACTCGGCTATGTTAATATTTCTAGCAAGCTATATCACGCTATAATTGTTATTTTGTGGTCACTATGACAAAATGATGAGCTTGCGATGAAAATATTATTTATCACATCAACAGAACAATGTCATCAAAACGATGAAAATAATGTATCGAATGTAGATTATACTTTGTAACAAAAATATTTTTTAGCAACTTTGGCATTTGACACATTAAAATAGATATCTAAATTACATTTAATGGTTTTTTCCGTTAGCTGGGCGCTATCAAAAATCGTGAAATAGTAATTCTTCAATATTTATTCACGAAAGGAATTTTTATTTGACGCCACGTGCCCTGTTTTCGGAATTTACGGAAAAGAAATTATATTTTGCTGTTATTTTAAAGCATCCTTTAAAGATAAAGGTTTAGAATTTCGCTTGAACTAAAAAAGACAGTCTCAGTGTTTTCAAGAGAAAAATGGAATGGTAAAGAGTGTAACGTGCGATTAGAATCACCAAGTTAGGTTAGGATATAAATAAATATTCACGAAATGTAAACAAAACAGTCTTACTCAAAAAATACTTATTATAAACGCGTCTGCGTCCGGCTAACGGAAAAGTACCCATTTAATTATCTAAGGCGATTACAAAATGTACTTAACTACGCAATTTTATACCGTATCTTTCAATATGCAAAACCGCTGTGAACGCGTTTGTCAGAGGTCCGTCAAATCGTTTTTATTTACAAACAATAGGCACTGAAAGATGATCGGTTTATAAATTATAACGCGGAGACGGTTGTAATATTCTGAATTCTACAGATTTAGCAGATAAATTATTGTACGGTGCTTTATGTGCCTAATGTACAGCGAGGTTGTTATGATTATAACGAAGAGATAAACCTTTTAAATCATCCATTATATTTAGAAAGTAGCACTGATTCTGTATTTAAACCTTTTTGTACATGAGACATTTTTTTAAACAAGCTACATGAACAAGCATTGTGAATTTTAAAAGAAATCACTCCTCGGTTTCTTCAGGATTTTCAGCTTGCAGCAGATTTGTATTATCGTCGGCTTGAAGGTCGGCGGTTAACTTCTGGAACAGATGAATATATTTAAATAACTGCAAAAATATAAATAAATAACATGTATCTTGTTATTATCGAACAATCAAATAAAAAGTAATATAATTTGATAATTCAAATAGGTCAGGAAATCATTAATATTCTAGTGGAAGTTACCAATATTTTAGTAGGCTCACCGTAGCGTCAATCATACAATGTAACATGTGTTATGCCCATACAGAGCAATTGTTTATAGGTGTAAAAGCTTTACATGGGTGAACAATTAGCTCTTTTGTTGTGAATTAACGTTAATTGTAGTCTATCCAAAACACAATGGTTTCAGAAACAAAAAATAATGTAATGATAATAAAGTAAGGAAAATTGTTTTTATAATTTAAATTACTAGGTATTAAAATTAATTACTATTAACTGTCTGTCCCTGCAGACTTTGTTCTTCTGGTAATTATTAATAGTCGCATTCCGATAGAAATATATTAAAGTAACACTTTATTTTATTTTATGTTTTCTATCGGAATATAAAATACAAAATCCTACATAAAATTATCACTCTGAAAAATATTTCTGGATGATAATTTTCTCCTGATTGGAAATAGATATAAAAGAGAAACCTTGTAAACATTGTTATTAATTTTTTGCAAATAATTAAAGTAAAAAACACGTACCCCAATTTGAGCGGAAGCGGTCGACGTTCTCTTTCGGCGTCTTATGGCGAGAGCGAGAAGTAGAACTAAAGCAATTGACGATAACGCTGCGACCAATAAAGACAGATTGTCACCGAGGGAGTAGCCCTAAAGAAAAAGATATAATTAAAAGTTATATGCTACTCACTCTAATGTAGTCTCTGTTTCCTGTAGCATGTCATCTTTCTTTCATTCAAATTATAACGATGGCATATAAAATCATAAAATTGTGCTGCAACTGTAGCATTTTTTGAATACTTTAGTAAATCAAGAGATAATAATCTTTTGATTTTTCTATCTTGATAATAATCAGTATGGAAAAAATGTTAAATAATTTATGTTAAATATATATGTTTCTTTTTTCCCATGATTCTTTAAATATAACATGAATTAGTACGAAAAGTTAATCAAGTATTAAAATTTTAACTTTCTTTTATAATGCTGACTAATTATTGCCATGTTAATTTGAAATTTTAATGATATAATCTGTTTTTGTGAACATTATGAAAGGCGTACACATTCATGTAAGTGATATATGGCCATAGATGGCATTTATAGGAATGATTATAAAGGTAAATATCACAGTTGTTCTGTTTGGCCAATTTTTATGTATTATAAAAAAGTTTCTGGAAAATTTAAAGACATTTTTTGTTATTGTAATTATGTAAACGAATATTTAGTTCAATATTCTGTTATCGTAATACACGGTTGTTATAATTATGATTTGGCTGTTAATTCTTAATAGTAGTATAATGCACGCAAAACCTCAATCATAATCGCCTTTTTAATTAGTTTTTTGGGCAGATTTTCTTGGTGATAATATACCAAAATATTTAAGATTTCATTCAAATGTCTTTTTCCTTACTTATGCGATGGTTTAGTTGTCGCCACATTAAGTTAGACATAAAGCTTTAATTTGATATTAAATATAAACATCAAAATTTGTTCGGATAATTACTTTTTTTGCATTTGTTGGTAATTTTTTCTTAACAAGCCAGAAGTTTAGAGTTTTATTGCCTGTTTTTCTTACTTACTAAAGTAACGTAAAAACGTTTTTTTTCCATTCGAAACGACAGCAAAATACATCGAAATATTTTAACTCGCTTCCGACTGTTACATAATACAGAAATATAGACTAAAAAGATTTCTGAAAAAGTTGTTAGCCTTTCGGATAAAGTTGTTTAGGTAATAACTAGTACCATAGTACCATAAGTACATAAGTAATAAAGTATAATGTACGACGTGGCGGTGGTGTATTACTTGAATAGACGTTACTATGTGAATTTGATAGGCATGCAGCGTTCGTGAATGCAAACATTACATAAGTAGTTGCACTTACCGTCCACTGGAAATAAGATGCCGTATCTACAAAAGGCCACCGAGCTCCGTACCAGCCGCTACCACCCGTCTTCGATACTGTTACTTCATCAAAATCATTGACGGGTGCCGATGATTCTGATCCCAACGGAGGCAGCGAAAACACTTCGTCCACTTCTAGAGATTCTTTAAACTCTTCATCTTCGTCTAACGAAAGAAACGTTGCAGTAGACTCTTTAGTTACAGGAGATCGTGTGGTGGTCGCTCTGGTAGTGATCAAAACGTCATCAAACAACTTCGTGTTACTGGTATATGATTTATCTGAGGTGGAATAGGAGTGAGAATAGTATTTAAATAAATTTCTAACAGTCATTGGCTCGGGCGTTACGGTGGGCCGTATGATTATGTCCTTTTCCCAAGGTTTAACTGACATGTAATTATCCAACAAACGGACGCTGCCTGATGGAGTACCGATAAGTGGGATTTTTTCGATATCTACTGTTGGAACTGGTGATGAAGTTGTTGCACGAGTAAAGCCTTTCCAAGATCTTAATGCGGGCATAGTCCACGGAGGAGTTGTTGCTTTCTCTCGGCTCACAATCGTCGGTACACTAGTGCTTATCACAGGTTGTCGAGTTGTAATATCTATTTTAGTATTTTCTGTTGCTTTTAACAAGAAATCGGGAATGACTTTGAGTTCCTTTTTCCGTGATTTTACTACTTCACGGCCAGCTGGAGTTAGGGGAGCGGTTGTGATAATATCGTGAGATTCTTGAAGGCTGCGTCTAGCGTATAAGGCAGCGTTCATAATGTAAAGAGGAACTGATGCTAGAGCTAGTGCGACAACAATTCCAAAAATTATCAACAGAACATACTTTAACGTCGACCTTCTTCGAGATCGACGCACGTGAATGGAGGGGCTGTAATCCCGTCCCTTGCCCTTTAGTCCGCTGTTGTTCAACACTTCCTCCGTTTGCGGGAGGATCGTGTACTGCAGGCTGTTCTCACCGTGTCTCACTGTCTTGTACATGATAGCCGTATAAAGAAAAGAAACACTACGTTACGTTACTTTTTGCGTTAAGTCTTATCACATGCTCGAATATTCACTGATTAGATCGTAGCGTATCGCAAACGGGTCCGGATGTCACGGTACATTAATGTTGGGACGGGTCAGTGCATGCCACCGAGGATCTTCGCGTTTTGTCCAGCGTTGTCGGTCGCTTGCTTGTACGAAGCGAATGGTGCGCATGCGTGACAACATTGAGCGGCTGCGCGTTCCCCTTCTGTCTTACGCCGTATCTTCTTCAACCCAAGCTTTGAGGTTATACTTAAGCCGGTTGAATTACTTTTTTCCTTGTTAAAGCACAAAATTTTAACTCGTGTTTAGTTCCATTTGTGTTATATGTCTAGTTTTTTTTAAACCCATAAAACTTGTAATTTCTAGTATACTTATTATTGATATAAATTGCTTTCCTTATGCATAAACGTTCAAATCTTTGTACTTTTTGTAGTAAGCTACACTTTATTGCGACTACAAACTGCCTGTGTTTTAAAAAAAGTAGAAATGTAATCCCTGATAAAGGTACTTCAGGTCACGACCGGTTAACTATGTAGAACTCAATTCTTTTCCTATTTCTGTTAGAATAGTTTTGCAATAAAGCAAGCCAATAGATTTCTAGACTTCTCATAACTATCTATTCTTTGCCTTACCTCTATCAAGCTGTCTATCTGTCTCTGGCCCCGTTGTCCACTGTCGATGTTTTGATGTATAACATTAAATATTAAATTTAAGTAGTTTACTACAAACATTATATATTGAATAATTATTTAAAAGCCATGGCTGTCAACATCGAAATCTACTGTGTTATATCATACCCTAGGGGGTGCCGATACCTTGTGGCAGATAAGCCTACAGAAGCACTGCAACAGTGCTGACGGTAAACTGGTTTCTTTTTAAAAGCCTAAAGCATGCAATACGTATTAACGATAAAGTAATTTACAATCAAACTAAAAAGCAAAATATTAAAGTGCTAACTAGTGCGGGTGCATTATGTTCATGTTTTGTGCATTTACTTCACAAAAAGGGAACAGCTCGAGTCTTCCATTGTAACTTCTTTTTATTGAGACTTTATCACACAGACATTAGTGTCAGCGGCCTTATTTGTTTCAAAATACACTTAAGGCCGTCTTGTTCTTGTTCGCTCATGTTTGACTTCTTCAAGGTACGAGTGTCATAGTGTTTACATGTACTTATTAATGCTAAAGTTGCTCAAGTCCCTTCTTAAACTATTTAGTAGCGTTAATGTTATTCCACTAAAGTAATATTACTATTTACTTTGATTATACATTGTCACTTGTTTATTTTGTTTGTTTATTTTCTTCATAAACTTTTTTTTGCATATATTGATTTATTGGTCTTGTCTGTTCAATAATTTCTTGTACATTCATTATTGGTTTTAGTCGTAAGACTCCCATCACTGGCATAGGTCTGCCCAATAGATTTTCAGGAAGATCGGTTGATTGGCTTGACTCCGGCGTTTTTCTTTTCTCCATTTTATTCTCTTTGAAATGTAGTGATAATGATTTTATCTTACATTGAACTCAAAACTAGAACAAGTTAGTTGATCATTTTTAGGGTATTCCCTTATCTACCTACGACCGTTGTATGCAAATAAGGTATAAGTTATCCAATATACTAATTCATCCCATAGTTACTACGCTCCTTAATTTGACAGAAGATAGTGCGTCAGAACTGTTCAGAATTATTAATAGCCAATTTTCTTGCTTTTGAATCGAATGTAAATATTTTTGTACTTGCCTCGGCAATATATATACAAAAAAAGGTAAATATTGGAAACAAAGGTATAGATTGCCGGTTTATATAACGCGGTAGTAGGTGCTGAGTGGAGTGATAGCCCAGCGGTAGAGAACTGAGACTTCCGATCGCACGACGCAGGTTCAATTCTCGGGCTACAATCTCATATAATTCACACTTTGTGCATTGATTATATAGTATTTCCATTGCTCACACTCTTTTTCCAGAGAATGAACAACAGCGTCCTCTACGTACCATAATATTACATTGCGATCGCCAACCCGCCATTACTACCGTGATGAACATGATATATGTATATCCTATAGATAGATATCTCTGGTGGTGGCCTAATTTACGTCTAAAACAAAATAAACTGTTCTTCAGTTACATGAAAGTTTATAATTCATTCCACAAGATTATTTTATTCAATTATATAGAAAAAGGTGGCTTTTTATTGTTATCTTATGTAGTGAAATACTTTTATATACGTTGTGGTGACTACAGTGTAAGTCTATAAAGTCAACATTTTATTCATACATATTTTATAAATCATTTGCTGTCAATTAATTTATCGTATATAAAGTTGTACCCATAAATTAATTATATTACAAAAATCTGAAAACTCAACAGTAACATTTGCAAGTTTCGTGAGTTAAAATATTATACAACGTAATGATGGCGTAGTAAAAATATTGTTTTTAAAATTCTATTTACAGCGTATTAAAATAATTATTGTTTACTACCTGTTCTAGGAGACTTTGCACTTATGCTATCGCATTTTTCTTAAAATATGAATCAATGTCATACAATTCAGATGCGATGACATTATTCAGCGTAATTGAAAATAGGTGCAAAAGCTTTAAAGTTTTTTTGCTTACGAATAACCTACGTGTATACTTTTTAAGACTACAGACTAAACACTGTACAAAAAATGAGACCTCTGTAAATAGTATAATAATAAAACGAGATACATAATCGTTATAAAATTAATTCTAAACATTACGAAAGACAAGGTAATAGATATGAATTGTGATTGTTATGAGGTCCTTTGCATTCTGAAAATGTTTCTGTTCTTGTCATAATATACTACGATTGAATATTTCCTTCAATTTATATATTTACATGTTATAAATAGTTAATATTTAAAACATGATAGAAACGTAAAGTTACCTTTACTTTATACAAGTTTATATATTTAAGTAGTAGAGAGTTATTATTTACATTTTACTTAATACATAATTCATGTGCACATCTTTATCTCTTTAAAACGCAAATGAAACTGCCACTTCATAGTTCAATGTTATAATCCACTAAACGCTACCTAATATTTATCATCGAAGAGATCGCGACATCCGGGTGTATTACGCCTATGGTCTATTCGCCGTTTCAAGTATTGCGTATTAATAGGCAATTTGCATGTTTCGACAAAAAACAAAATACAAGCCGTTTTATACACATGCTGAACTAGGAACATGATTGGAACTCAATTTAGAGGAAGTTTTAGTACGATTTTCAGTAAATTTAGCCTAAAAGAGACGATTTTTTAAAACAAAAAAATTACAATTTCTTTGGACGTTAAAACCAGACACAATAAAGTTATCCCGATAAATTGAACAGTAAAGATATCTACCAATGAAATTGATTTTAAAATTTTAAATCACTTTACAATCAAGAAAAGCACTTCACATGGCGCATTCTCCGGGCTTTCAAATTACGTAATCTGTGAAACATAATAAAGAAGACAGGCCCGCTGCCGGCTATCTAATCATTGTTAGAAAAAAAAAATCGACAAGCAAGCATATTAACGAGTTTTTGCGTCCGGTCAAACAGCGAGAACACCATACGAATACTAATTCACTTGACCTTGGACAGAATCACGTTTCCTTTCGAAATGAGTTCGTGAATGCGATATTTTTAGAATAAAAGTAAAAAGAGCACGACGGAGCAAAATAAAAGGGTTGGGCGAACGAATCGTCCCAGTTTTTGTTGGTCGACCATCTTTTTCTACTTTGATGGAGCGTCTTCGGTTAACTAAAAAGATCTTTTGTTGTCGTTCAGGCGTAGATGCTTAAAAAATTCTATTTATATTTTGGACGAGAATTATTCAATTTCTAGACAATCTATTATTGAAGTAGTAGGTAATTACTTTACCGTTGTAAAAATGGAAGTGTTATAAATTGAGAATTAACACTTATTCAATAATAAATGGGATTAGAGAAGATTTTATAAAGTAACTTTTTGTTATTATTCTGTTTGTTAATTCTGATTTAGTAAGTAATAATTGTCGTAAGTTTCTTTCTTCAGTAATGTAATGAATCTTACTAAAAACTAACAATATACAAATAATATATAATTATTATGATTTTTTTTCTTCAAAAGGGAAATTAAACTTTAAGCCATAATAATTCGATAATTGTATTTGTACAACTATAACATTGCGAGTACTTTGGTAGTTAATATTAAAATAAATTTATTACAACACTTGTCCTTAATAATTCTAAGTTCAAATTACTTTTTTAATAATACCAGTTTTAAAATCCTTTGTCTTCCAAAAAATTTTTAAAAATATCAATAATGTTCCTTTTGTTTACAAATACTCATAATGTTCATGGTGTTAATATAATTATTTTGAAATCGTATGTTTCGATTTGTTGGTTTTACTGATGATGATGATGAAATTTATTAGTCCTTACGTCCATTCGTGTTTTAATACTTACGTTCTCGGAGCATTAGTGCTTTCTAGCCATAGTACAATGACATCGACAAAGCTGCTATTTTCGTTTGTTTCTGGAAGTCGGCCAACGCCGCGAGCATTGCGTAAATAAACGCATACGGCAAACGCGATCTCTCCAGAACTGTTTTGAAGGCGTAATGGACCGTGGCAGAGAGAGCTCGGCTTTGGTCACTTGACGCTCTTAACGTTCAAGGATATTGAATAGACTTCACAAAGTTGTGATACAGAATTAATGATATCGCTATGTTCAATAGATGATGATAAGTTATTGGTTTTAACTTGAATGTTTCTTGCGACAAACTCCACTATGTGTGATATATATACATAAATTGAGATGAAAATTATGGATCTCCTCATCAGATATAGCCTTTTAGCGATCTTCAGGTGACACAGGTTCTTTCTGAATGAGTATACACGGGATGATTGGTTATTGGAGTAAAAGCTTTTAAGGGGTAAATAGCTCACTTGTTCTCAATTAAAAATTGTTAGAAATAATAACAACATAATGATACGTATATAAGAAAAAACGTTGTATATTCGAAATGCTACATATTAAAATTAATTACTGTTTACTATCTGTCATAGGAGACTGTACTGCCAGAAGTTATTGGCCTGGTTTTTTTTGTATCTGGTGTTGTTTGTATACAAATGAGCTGTATATTTAACCATTTAAAGTTTTTCCATCAAGAATAAAGAATATTAGTAATGTAAAATAAATAATTAAATATTAGTAACACTTTAGTATAAAAATGATTGTTAGGATCAACAGAAAACGTAATAATGTTGATATTAATTCAAAAAGGGTATTTTGCTTCTAGTACTTTTTTTTCATGTCGTGGTGATTTGTAAAGCAAATTGTTTTGTTTACGGTGTAAAGTGAAGTTAAATATAAATGTTATATCCTATCCTGAAAAACATTAGAATGTTTGCCATGTGTAACATGTATTATTAATAATAAAGTCTAGCGTAATGTAATGGAATTATGATGACATGACAATCAGGATGGACTGTTTTTAAGATTTTAAGCGTGATAAGGATAAAAATTTTCCTTACATATTTTTTGTTGAATTTCAAAACATGTTTTATTTTTATTGACAATATTTCTTTTGTGTTATTTAATTAATTGTATCGCTATTAAAATAAAATAATACAAAACATAACATTGATTCAAATTCGATTCGTAAGCGATCAAAAGTTATTTTGGGTTCAGTACACAACACATTATTTATTCAGGGTTGGAAATAACTCGACCGAATTCAAAATAGTCTACAGCTGTGAAGAGGAACGTTTTAACATACACATTCCAGGTTTGATAAAACTTTTTTTAATATGAGTTTTTGTTTCAGAATAACGATATGTTTAACCCTATTTCGTTATTTATTCGTCAAACTTACTTAGAATAAAAATTATGCAAAAGTTGGAACGCATGTTCGTCGTTTAAATTAAATTTATATTAACAATTCCTAAGACAAATTTGATCGTAGCCTGGATATTCAAAAACGAGACCATGCAACATTTGAAATAATAAGTTGGAATAAGCTGCGGTGACATTCAATGTTTTGTTATTTTCTCGAACGATGGATATAGTCTTTTAAAAATTATTACTAAGTAAAAAAACTAGTTCGATGACCTACCTTCATAAAACGTACGTTTAGTATAACTTAACTTTCACTAATTTAACTTGAATGGCTTTGTAGTATCCTAAATACAAACATAAAATTATAAAACTGTAGAAAGAGGTCTACTGCTAGGTAAATCTTTGTGTACATAAAAAGGCTTTTAAGATAATTTATCTTTTCTAGATACATAAAAAAAATGTAATAAAACATAGAATCTATTAACGCAATTTTGTATTTGAAATGTTATAACTTCTGTTGACGCTTCACTTGTGGCTATTTTTATTCGTACAATAATGTTAAAAATATCTGATTATGAGAATAAATATATTTTAAATTGCACTGCAAGTTTAAAACGCAATTTGTGAGTGCGTTTTACGACTTAACCTAAACAAACATTTTGACGGACACATGTTGCAAGCTAAAATAGCCGTGGCGTCGCCGGAGTGAACAAACTTTACCTTCATTGTTATAAAAGCCCTGTTCACTGCCAATTGCTAGGGAAATATTATTCTTTCCACCAGCAACAAAGCTGTTCAGGGCCATAACTCACTACCTGCTGCGACGTACATGACCCAAAAGTTTTTGTTATGATTTTTTATATCGACCGTTTTTAGATAGTGCGCTGCTCTCACCATACCGTCAGGAATAGATAAGTCCTTTTGCCTTATCTTATCCTTAAGTAGTCAATTATTTAAACGAAAAGTATTATGTCTAGTTTTTTTTCCCCTTTAGAAATTTTGTATAGTTATTAATATACGTGATGATCGCTTAATATACTAAAAATCATGGTATGATTACGATTACCCAACTTATAACTTTATGACATATCTATAAAACATTTTTTTTTTTATTGAATATTAGTAGCGACTTGTTTTACTCATATCTTGCGCGTGTCCAGCTAGTCGTCTCTATTTTGGTTTAATTTATTACATTAAAAACTACAGAGTTATTATAAAAAATACAAATACTATATGTTCACAAAAATATATATGTATTATAAACAAAGGTACGTCTGTTATCAAATGGGACTCATTTGTTGGTAGATGAAATTTTTCAGAGACGTTTTCGTCTTATTTATCAAATGGGCTAGAGAACGGGATGAGATATTGGGTAGAAGTAAATATACACAATGGAATCCACAGCATAACTCAGGAGAGGTGGTGAATTGTCATGATCATCATTATCATATCAGCCGATAGACTCCCACCCAAGGTATAGGGCTCCGTCAAAGAAGGCAATGATCACCGATCTTGTGTTGCCCGCAACACATTGATATAATGTATATTTATATAAATATTTTTACATAGTATTAATGGTCTCAAATTTCTTCATATACCACTACTCTCAGGTATTTTAATAATATTAAAATATCAGCTCGTGTTGCGATGTTAGTGATTGTTGTTAGACAGAAGGTGAGGGCGCGGGTGCGTCGGCCGCTCGTGACCCTGGCTGGCCCAATGCCACGTATCTGCCAAACACTGGACTGGGCAATCAGCCAAACGCTGCCCGATTCAGGCCTTCCGCGTGGTTAGCAATTTGCTCCCGAATTTACTATTGTTCGATCTATTTATATTATGCAACGCGTAGTAGTTATTTAATAAAATTTTGTACATGTTCTTTTTCATTAATGACATCTACAAGAACATTTTTTTAGAGAATAATTATTTTATATTTATAATACGTAATTTAATGATTTTGAATACATAATTAAAGAACCAGATTAAAGAATAAGAACATTTACTTTACAGAACTGTTTAAAACATTAATGACATTTGGATTTAACAAGAATATGCCTTTAAATTTATAATTATATTTTTAACAATTAAAAGACACGTGCAATTGTTCTGAAAGTTAGAGACTGTTTGACACATAAAAACTTATACGTTATAATCTTAGTAATAGTAAAATGAAATGATTACTGTTTAATATGTCTTCGTATGACACCTCCTAGAATGATCTTTTATAAAACAAACTTTTAAATACCAACAAAGAATCCCAAAAGGGATTGATAGAAAATGTTACTGTAAAATTTAAACATAATGATTAACAAGATTTATAACACATTCAGTTCCTAGTTATATGATATAAAATAGTATAACTATAAATTTTGTATGATTTTGTTTTACTTTTAGTTTTAGCTTTGTTTGATTCATAAAAGAAATATAACCAAAGGACAAACACCTTTGCAAACACCGAGGGTTTACTTCGCAACGTCTCCCATACATCACCTGCAACGCATTAATAGACGACTAATTGAAGTTATGGTCGCGATTGTTGGCATTGGCATAGGTCCAGGGCGTTGACCGCTCTTCTACGTCGCTACATCCACACAACTTTGAAATATACTATGGCTATGTATGTGCTCTACATGTACTCAGTAACCATTTGAGCAAATTTTAAGTTTATGCATGTACAGACAAGCTTTAAATTCCACAGCATATGTTAAGAAATATGAAAGATCTCAGTAATGTTCATACCATTGATATCGTTTGTGGAAACTCTTGCAAAGATAATTTCATTTTGAACTAATTAGAATACGCAACAAGAGATGTTCAAGTACGAGTATGTACATAAACAGTTTCTTACGCAGACTAGAGGTCAGCAAATATCAGATTTTAAGAAATCCCACTTGCAAGGGTTGTTCATGGGACATTCTTAAAAGGCATTATAGCTCTCATAGGTATTAAGCTTGGCACATATATTTTATTGCCTAAAATATACTGAAAAAGACAAGGTGGAAGGGTGGGGGAAGACAAATGGTATACTTTATGTTAAATAAATCAATTGTACCTTTCTATTTATGAATCAAACAAGCATTTAAATAGGAAATTTTATGTCGTTAAGTTTAAGTACATCGCACTTTGCCAATCTATTCTTAACTACTGTTGGAGTGTAGTTTTTAGCACCTGCATCTTCGTAAAACTGGAAAGAGCAGGGCGAATTTAATTAAAAGTAGTTCCTGGAAAACCGATAAAGCGTTTATCAACTTTATTGGACGGACTTCTATGTAAAGAAATAAATTTATATATTTATAAATTAGTGTCATTTTCTAATTTCATTTTATTGACGACTTTTATCCCATGTTTTTTAATAATTCAAAATGATTAAACTTTTGGCGTCATTTAAAAAAAAATAGTATAAAATTTCCTGAACATTTACTTACACAAGGAAATTATTATGAAATAAATAGCGATATTTTATATTACATTATCTCACTCGTAACGATAACTTTGGAACAATAAGGCTTCGAGATGTAAAATTTGGTAGAAATATTTCTGTCGCCAAATCAGCTAAGAATAATTAATGTTTACAAAATTTCACTGGCAGCAAGAGTTTGAGTAAAAAAATATATAATATATCTTTTAGTTTACGCCACGTGAAGCAAGCGGGGGACAACGAGTGTTATTAAAACAACATTTTTTCGCTGTTGGAAATGTTATTAGACAATTATTTAAAGGAACATTATATTTTTTTAAATGAAAACTATGAATATTAAAGAGAATATTTTAAAAGCGTAATAATAAACTGTTCTCCTTTTCATATTTGTTAATTTTTCTAAATAGTCGTAATGTAGGCATCACTTTGACATTTGTTGTTTAAAAGTATATGGACTTTTTTATGTTAAGATGTCTTAGTTACTATATCTAATGTGTGTTGCTATCTCGATAAATGTACATATACATATATATGCTTTTTGTTAATAAGTCAAAGCGAGTGTAGTGTTTGCAGCCGCAAAAGTTTTTTCTAGGAGAGTTTCTCTCAGAGGGTCTGGTTTCGAGGTGGTTGTCTCACAAAACAAAGGATTTTTTTTCTGTGGACGCTTTTAGCCTGTTTCAATTCTTTCGTGACTCTAATGTTGACTTTATTTTATTTTTGTGCAAATAAAAGCCATCAAAGTAGTTGTCACAGTATTATTCATAAAATTGTGTAATGATATTTATTTAAAACAGACAATTTGAAGATTGGATAATTACCATACAAAACAATAATAAAAATGACAGAAAATACAATTTTATTTCATGTTTAGTGTTTTTTAAGCTTTTTGTGCAGTGATTTTTTTAAATTATGATCATCATTATTTCAGTCGTTGGACGTTCACAACTGGGCATAAGACTCTCCATATATATATTATATAAATTTAGCATAGGATTTCTACTACTAAAAAAATTCAAAAAATGTTTTAATGGCAAAATTAAAAGCCATTATTTACAATTAAAGTCAGAAGTCGATGATCGCTATTAATTTATAATTAAAGCTATGGTCTTGCACGTGTTAAATAGATAAAGGATAATCGTAGACAATCCTATAGTTTTATTTTCAATCGATAGACAGAATATTTGCTTTTACAATTTATTACTTTAAAATTTTAATTTACAAGGTAAGTGATTGCTACGTCACTGTAGGGGGTCAGTCGGTGTACAGGTCCACACGGGGTTGGTTGTTTAAGATTAATACATATTTGTATTGTATTATACTTATCTTTTATTCGACATCGTACGGTGATCAAGCATTAATATACAAAATGTTTTGTTTATGCCGGAAACCTTTTTTTTAGGTATTACGGTTACGTTATTAGCAGAAACAACAGGAATAATCATATATAGTTCCGTATTAATGATGATCTCCAAGATATTTAGATAATAATTACAAAAGTAAAGACGTAAAGCCAACACATAGCTAGTTTTAATTGTATATTAGTAAAAAGAAAGATAGTTTATGATTAGAACATTAGTAAACCAGAAGTATAATTCTAATGCAAATGTTATGATTACTAGATAATAATATAGTCAGAATACAATATTCCTTGACTTTTAAAATCTAAAAAGTATAATTATAATCGAAATAACAACATTAGGTAATACCACAAAATTAATAAATATTGGTTCTAATGCATTTATTCTATAAACAGGATAATAAAAGGTAATGTATAAAAGGGAGATAATATAGTGATGTATAAAAAACAGCGATTTTATAGACTGAACAAAAGATCAGAGTTCTGCCTACGGTTTAAAAATTATTGCACGAACATGTGAACATTACTTGTGCCAAATGTCCCAGGACAAAGTTAATGTTGTGTTAAGTTTATTATACAAAGACTTGTAAAATATCCTGTCATAGTATGATGAATTTTTTTGATTAAAGCTTGAGAATGAGTTGGTCTGCTAGTGTATTAAGGATATTGTAAAAATGTACACAGAAAAACGTTCATCGAGTTTGTAGAGGCTCTTCTCAGATCAGGATGGATTAGCTCATTTTGATTTTAGTTTTTATAAAATTCAACATTACTGACATTTTTTCAAGACCTATACAATTAGCTTCTGTAAATGATATTGCATATATGAATTCGAGTCTCCGGATCGTGATCCTATTTAGAAAGTTAGTTGCGCACAATATTAAGCCATTTGTGCTGGTCTTCGGCGATATGTATTGCTTCGCCTATTGATATCGTGCATGGTCCGGACCTGATCAGAACAGCCCATGCGGTTGCAGCTTCGCGTAAAGGATTTCATATGGATACATTAGATTAATATTTAGAGAATATACGTTTTATTGTAGGTAAATATTTCAAGAGGATTTGTAATGGTAGTCAAAATTTCTTACAATTTTTTTGTTAACACCTGCCTCGTCGTCCCCAATGCGAAAGTTTTTTCGGTAAGCATTTGAAAGCGAACGCGCGGCAAGTGCAGTTTGCGAAGACCGTACCAGTTTTGGGTGCCTGCCAGACGATGAATCAAAATATTCTACCTTGGACCTGACTTTGTTCGCTTTATGACTTGTGAAAGTCATTATTTAAAATTACACTGTAAATATATTCGAAAGGTATTCTAAAATTTTTCTATTTATAACACGGATATTTATGGTGTAAAAAGTTGAAGTTAGAAACAGGAAGCATTGAAGATGTGATTGATTGAGAATTTGTAAGCAATTGTAGAAACGAGTCTCTTAGATCGCTACAATCGTTGAACGATCAAACACTGTAATTTTTGTCAAAATGACAATTTTGCAAATGGTTTTCATATACTCTTAAAAGAAGTAGTCATGGATACGGGACCTTTAGATAAATTAAGTAAGGTAACTAAAGGACCTAGCGATTTTTTACGACGATATTTATCAACATTACAAATAGCTAGCTTATGCACACTTAAGAAATTACGAATACATGTTTTTCAGACCCACTAAGCAGAATAATTCTACGTATAGGATCCTGCGATATGTGATCTACAATATTTATCATGTGGATACATGTCTTTTATGTCTGTTATGTAAGAAAGGTACTTATTTAGATCTCGCGATGTTTGTGAAATATAATCTAAATGTGCGCGCTTTCGGTCATTACGAGGTCGATGTATGTTAACTATTATTATTATTAAATGCGTCGCTTAATATGCATGGTAAGATAAAGCTGCGCTCCATATGTGCTCCTGCGCAGTTCCCACGGCTCCCCGCCTCTTTGCCCGCTACGCCCGACATGTGGCGTCGACCAGTTTTTCATGACCCATACCTCTTCGCCATCTATATAATAAGGTAATAGTTGAATTGAGTACTTTAAGAATAGAGGGTTCAATTTTAATTGGTTAATCATTACCTCCCGGGTCTTCGTCTTACATGTTCACGCCTAGGGCTTCAGTGCGTCGACTAATTGATTGATGTGTAATTGGTTAATGAAATATTAAAGCTAGTTACGAAGGGATGTAGTTGCTTTTTATAACGTTGCAGGAGGTTGACGGAATGCATTAGAATGAGTGCCAGTGTGTAATTAACATGACGCTCTTCGCGTCGTATCGTTGATGGATAACAATTTACACACGTGTCGCCTAACCATGATAACGAGAAGATAAAACATTGTTGATACTCCGTGCATCGAACCCGCTGCGAAGGTGATGCGTTACATTTATCATGTCTGATATACATATTTGTTATGTAGATGGAGATCACAGAACAGTACATATGTTGCTACATTGTGTATATAATATATTACGAAAAAAAAAACTATTCATAGCATATGAACGATTAATTTAACTTATTGGACGAAAGAAATTAGTTGTAGGTATACGAAGCTTTCGAAGGGCATACGTATAACATAAGCAAATAATTGCTGTCAATTATAGTAAACTTTACTAAAAATCAATGGCTACGTTAATAATAAATAACATATTATAGTAAAAAAAGCCTTATCAAAATTAGGATTATTTAAAATTATACATAATAGAATCATTTATTATTTATTATTAGTCCCAGAAGACTACTGTCATAAGTTATTGGCCACTCGCATTGCAATATTAAGAATTAACTAATATAGAAGATTTTAGAGCCATCACTTGGTATAGGCTGATTATAATTAGGTATAAAAGCTTTAAAGGCTTTTTAAGCAAATGAGATATTCATTCCCTTCTATAAAGCTGTTGCAATCATAACTCTTCATCCTGTATACATAACTATTCAACCCGTAATTTCCTTGACATTTTTTTTTGTATCGTTAAAGTTTCAACTAGGATAATATTTTTGTTGCACCAAATTAAGTACAAACATTGTGCATATCTGTTATTAATAAATGCTCTAGTTTTAAGATTTCTTGTAATGTTTTTTAAATGTTTATGCATATGGTGTGCCTTTAAATGTAATTAAAAAGTAAAATGTAAGTCAATACATTGAATAACTCATTACATATTTTTCAAAATTATTCTTGATCCAAATTCAATATAACGGTTATTAAATGCGACCAATTCTAATTTTATTATAACATACAGACTAAATAGCGTAATATTAGAATGAAATTTATAATAATGCATACACATAATCATAATAGACGATTAAATGTTTATATCATTCAAGTTTTAATACTTTTATTATATGATTGCACGTGAAAGCAGTTTAGAGTTGTTCGCGTTGAAGATAAAAAAAAGAAAAGAAAACTGTACGAATGGCATCCAATTAAAACATGGATATCGGTCAATCTTTATTATAATGCATTTCTAATAACTGCATGCGGAATTGTATAAAAAAGCACATTAGGTATGTAATGTGTAATTTATCGAAAATAATTGATTATTTTTGTATCAAATGCATCCGGTTGCAATTTAAATCATAATTTTTAACGGTTGGATTTGCAAATAACATAATACGTCATGAAACAACCAAATATTAGTTTGTCCAGTGATAACTGTAAATTATACATCTTCATTAAGTTATTTCCCATAATTATTGGTTGAACATACAATCAGAAATCTCTCGTATCTTTGTCTTTTTCTATTTTATTTAAGTTGATAAATCGCTCTTAAGCTCTCCACTTCAAAAATTACTACAAATTATCTCCCAAAATGTTACCTCTTGTGTATAAATAATTATAATATTTATAAATTTACCCCGTTGAAGAGTTAGTCAATTAACTAGTCGACATAACATGGTTATTTTGGAGATGCTATGGGTTATCTCTATAAGCCGATTAAGAATTTCATAATATATTGAACGATGAATTTATTTTAGACAATTTATAACGTTTATTTTATTAATTGATATAATGTTGGAGATACTTTAATTAGAGAGTAAATTATTATTATCTATGCCTGATTTTTTAGATATATACTGACTCATCATGATATCTCTAGAACCATAAGAATCAAAGACTTGAAACTTGTTAAAAATATTTCCTTAATCGAGTAGAAGAGATAAGCTAAGAGATTTTACAAAATTTTATTTGCAAGAAACTTCACTTAGGCTAACAGACAGTGTAACATAATAAATATTAATATGTATAAAGAGGCGCTATAGTTGTTTAAAATATCTGTTCTTTATAATATTAAAAAATTGGTGCGTCGTCACGCACAAAGGATTAAAGCTTTCGTGATAGAATAGTTATGCAGGTGTCTTTTATAAACAAAAAATCTTTCCTACCCCAACGGACCTGCCGACTTGTACGGTTTCGTGCGGATTTACGTCCCCGCACCTGCTTCTTGCAAAATGACACGCTATTTTTTTCACGTCTACAATTTTTGTGTTAAAAATTATAATTTTCTTTGCGGTGATTCACAGTAGCGCTAACATATTTTTATTGTTTTGGGCTTACATTATTTTTTGGCCCTAATTAAATTATTAATTTAATGCTATTCTTTGTAAATACTTTGTTACAACAGGCACAGGAAAGATAAGAAAAATAATACTTTACTATAATTTAAAGTAAGTGACTGAGTAAGGATTTTACTGCCGTATATGGGCTATGCATACTTGCAGCAAAGACAATGAATTTAAATTTTATTAGTATGTGATGTTAACAGAATTCATTTTATGATGATGGATCTTTAGCATGTTACAACGAACTAAAAAATTGCTTTCATGATTGTCTGTGTTTTAGCACTCTTGTTCATTTTAATGGTAAAGAATATAAAATCTTTTAGATCTGAGTATTTGGTAGGGATCTGAATTTAGAGGAATTTTTTGGGAGCTTTTTCTGCTATCGTTCATCACCATCATCATTTCAATTGTAGAACGTCCACTACTGGACAGCGGTCTCCTCTATTAATTTTATTTGCCGTAGGTCATCAATAATAAACTTATTCCAGTTAAATCCAGTTATTATGGATGCGCAAATGTAACGACAACAGACACATGATGAGTTTTAATTTAAAAATTGTCTAAACTTAAAAGCTGCGTGTGAATGGTACCAGTAATCCATAAACGGTTACGACTTTTTAGAAGTCGTTGCAGTGTTGTTTGCTTTGTACAGATCAAACTTTACTTTTAAATTGTTTATTACATGCGCTTTATTGACGCCGTAAGCTGTTGTCAACGGTAACTTTTTATGACATTCTGCAGTGATGTAACGCGTGAATTATTCAAACTTTTTGGAAAATTCCAAATTTTGGGTTTCCGTAACCCATCAAGATGAGACTTTAGAAGAACAGGCGAAAGATACTTAAAAGAATTACACGTATTTATAATAAAATAAATAAATAACATTGAAATTGCCTGTAAGCAAACATTTCATTCCCAAAGCGAGCTATCTTAAATGAAAACGTTTACAGCGTGGTAATCTTTAGCACACAAATATTCTTTGGCAATTTTCAAATCGTAGTAACAGGAGCTTTCTGCTAATATTATCTAGTATTCTATTATAAAAGCGTAGTCTATACACTGACCATAGAAAGATTTACTAACTCGATGAAGTCTTCGTCATCTTAGGTACATAAAATTTGTAATTGGTATTTGAATTGTTTTTATGACACTTCTTGGGATAATCAGTACTGTTTTTGTGGTCGTATAAATTTATTTCATTTTTCTACATCGCTTCAAAAACGACAGGCAATAATGTTATTTTCTTTATATTTTTTCCCTAAAAGGCACTTTTATTTATTTGGCTAGGAGTAATTTTTTGGATGAATAATTGCAGAGGATTCAAATCTGATGATGATCCTTGCGTACCATAGATGCAAATGATTGGACGACCATATACTACGATAGTGGTCATTTTTGTTGTCGCTACGTCTAAAGTTGGTGATGTTTAAAATATAACCAAAAATAGAATATCTTTTTAGCATTAATACACTTTTATTATTAATACTTATTTTTTATATTAACGTAACTTGACAAATGCTACCAATAACTACCAAAATGTACTATTCAACTACGAAATAGAAACGTGAAAATATAAGAAGGTTGAAAGACATCGTATTGATGGTTTCCAGTTGTAGAGCTGGAGAAGGATTTTTTTTTGATTGGATTCTCACTGCTGCCCCAATGGGTGTGAGGGGGCAGGGCGCAAAGTGCGCCTTGCGTAAGTCCTCTTTAAAGTAGCAAAAGTTGAAGGCTTCAGGCCAGGGCCTCGTAGGAGGAGAATGCTTGCTATACCGAGTATATACTGTAGAATAAAGAAATGAATCCATCCTAAGCTATCTCAAAGTAAAATGAAGGCTTTCTACTATATACAGTAATAACGACATTTTTTGGTCGCTTTGGTATAAAGGATGAACATAACTACGCATGATAACTGGAAAAGTCAAGGACAAAAGTCGTGGTCAAAAATAGTCGGATTAAATCTGTTCGACTCTTCGATACGCTTTATGATACTAATGATAAGAAGAGGTGGCACAGTATAACCGAAATACTTCATCTTTAATTTTGTTGAAGAAATTATGACCCTTGGCAACAAGGAAAACAATGCAAAGTATGTAGTGTACTCAAATTAGATCACTAATTTCTCCTTTTTACATTAACTCATTCTCATACAAAAAAAAAATGACTAAAGAAAGAATGACTATCCCTATTACAAAATAAATTTAAATTATTGTTTTAACAAAAAGCCTTTTTTGTGTGCAGTGGTACGATGGTAAGAGCTTGAAAATTCTTACACGCTCGGTGGATAGTGACACATGAACTAACCCAAACTGCACTTGTATATTGATTTCCGTGGCTAGAGATGTGCGTTACCACAATATTAATTTATATCGATACATTAGAAATGAAATATGGACTCAATTTTTAATTTCTAATTTTGTACAAAATTCACACATTTTTTTTAAACGTGTCTCTCTACAGAGGAATGGTTACAGATGTAAAGGTTTTAATGGTGTGAATTAATCTAATAATAATTTAATATTTTAGTTGATAAATATTTGTGAGAATACAATCAATTCAGTATTTGTAGAATAACGGTACTGTTAAGGCGATGAGTTTACCCAACTGTTTTATATTGAAATATTATATATTAATACCATTAAAGTTGTCACCTTTTCTTGTATACAGAAACAGTTATTTTACAGTTTTCATTATCGAAAGAGGTTTGTCTGTGTGTAGCGAAGTCTTGAAAGCGTTTATCATAGACCTTTTTTACGGTATTTATGCTCAACGAATCCCTTAATAACTCCGTCTCAATCATTACTTCATAAGTTCCCCTGGATAAGGAGGCCGCCAAGATCTTACAGCCCTTTAGATGAACACTCTTTTAGCATTATCTGTTATAATAATGTATTTAAGAACATAGTATTGTAATATGGAAAAGAATATATATACAAAGGTACGAATATAATTATAATTAAAATTAGCAAACATTGTCATATAACTATTATACGACAGTAAAATTAACAATTAATTTCTTAAAAAACTATTTAAAAAAGAAATAAAGTTTATTGTATTGAAAAAATTGTAGTTTAAAAAAAAATAGTGCAAGAAATGTACAGAACACAAAATGTACACAATTGTATAATAAAATATGTACTAGCATTCTGATTTAAGTGTCCGAAAGCTAAACCTAAGCAACTCTGAATAATATTTACTGTGTTTTTTATAAAGGTAAAACATTGTTATTCACAAAAATGTTTTACTTGCTGTTTTCTTAAAATAAATATATTTGTGTTCTTTGTTTTATAGTATAGGGAATAAAAAAATTATCTCCACTTAATTGCACGCTAAGAGATAATTACAAAAAAACTTTTAGTTATTCATTACAGTTAATACAACTAAAGCCTTTACATTAATATTGCATTAAAAGAGAACATCGTTCTCGTAGCTTAATTTCCATCACTATTTTTTTTTGTTTGAGTTGAATAGGGTTTGTATCGGACAAAAAAAGGAAAGACGGCGACAAAAAATTTTGTATCGGCTCCAAACGGACTTGAATTATTTTTGTCAATTTCTCGCCCTTTCAAGGACTTTCTAATGGCTCATAAACATTTATGTGCGATCCCCAATAAATAATTACAAGCAGAATAACTTTATGTATTTTTATGTTTATCACCAAGCACTCTTTTATTTAGCAAATATCTATTGAGTTTTTTAAATATATTCTCCCTTCGTTCATTACTTGTAAAACACATTTTTCGAGTTTGTAAACAACATGTACACCATCCAAAAGTTATGTTAAGCTTGTTTGTTAGATTTAAGTATATATTCTATAGCCGAAAATAAAAAAATACGTTAGCATTGTATCTACGCGAGCATTAGGTAGGTTTCATATAAAAAAATGTGAGCAACAAGTAAAATCGTTGTCTTATGTAATGCGATCACGTAGGTATAAATTTACAAGCGGATCTCTTTGATTATATTCGTACGTGTTTTGGCTGTGTCGACGGTTGCATTGCGGCACTGCCTGCGCAGTCTTTTGCCAACTACAGACTAGGAAGCTAACGTACAGGTAAAATGGTGCAATTTGCATGAAAATGTATGAACAGATTTAAGAAGAGGATGTATTTCTTCATGAAGAACTTATGAGCGGTGTCTCTTGATGGCGTTCGTTTGCTCAAAATAAAAAATACTTTGTATTACCGTAGGTAAACGTTGTCTGCTTTTTGGCATTTCAGGAACTTCTTTACAACAATCTCTTTAGAGTAACTAAACTCAAGGGCTCATTCGGCTCATTAAATTACATGTATTACTAGTTTGAGTGATTTCAAAGTTCAAGCAACAGGGGGATCCCAAAGAAAGGACCTCGACTTAGCTTTTAGCTCTTACTCTATACGTGTTTATCACATCGATATATGGTTACCAGCCCCAAAGGGCTATTCCTCGCGTTGTTGTCCGTATTGCGGTAGGTAGTGATTTTCTGGACACGGAGTAATGTTCATCTTCATTATACTGCGCCACCTGTTAATACCTTTGCATCGTGAAGCACTGACCCGTGGTGGTACGGGTGTCATGAAACGAGCGGATTTGGTCCGACCGAACTGATGCGGCTATGATGCCGGATGTTTGCTCTCGAATTTTTGGATCACCGCTTGTTCGAATGCTGAACGTTCAAAAACTTCCAGTACTTTAGTTTTGAAATAAAAAGGTTACTACAAGTAATGTAAAAAGCCTTTCTAGAATTTCGATTTCGCCTGCTGGTTCGAACTTAGTGGGCAATGTCAACATTAACATTTTAAACAATGTAAACAGACAAGTGTATTCGATAGTTTATTTAATACGTTCTTTTCCTTTAAACATTTAAGAGATGCAACTCAGTGATTGATAGGAGATAATCGAAGATCGTAGATTTTACATACGCTTCAAGAACACAATTTGCGTCAATTAAAACATCACGGTTGCTCAACGAGCCATGGAAACGATTTGAAATTTTTTTACGAAATCGAATCAGTGATGTGGAGATACGTGCTCGAAAGAAAGTAACGGCCAAATGGCGAAGCGGATTGGCAGGCAGTCAATAGAGCGCGCAGAACAAAAAGCTGCTAGGACTTTTAGGTTCTGAAGTAAAGACCACGAAACGGCCATCCACAATAGGGATCCACCTATAACGCAGACAATTGTTATGATAATCGGAAGACGCCGGTTGCAGGCAGTATCAAATATTATTCGTCATTTAATGCAATAAAAAATTTTTACTCTGTTTTATACATCGTTTTATTTATTTTATTAATAAATTAATAACATTGTTCCTCTACTACAAACAAGACGACTCTATGGTATTTTGCAATAGATTTGTTAATGTCAATTTGATCAAACGTTTATAAGCGTGTTATTTAAAACTAGTACACTGTACATCACTGAACGTAATTAAAAAAGTCAGTAAACAATATTTTCCATCCAATTTAGAACACAATTATATAATTTAAAATTATTACGTTTTAAATATCATGTACATAATATGATTACGTCAATGCCTTTACAAAAATACAATGTGGTCGTATTTGTCACAACCATTTATAAAACAACATTATCAACAACGTTCGTACTTTGTAACGATTTTATCAATTCCTGCTCTTGATATGTGCTGTGTGTTTTAAAGAATAAAATATATTTATCGTCTACTGGACCTTCAAATGCGAAGTATTCCTTTGTTTTATTTCGAAGAAGCGTCATAGGTCGAACGTGGCATGTAAAACGACCGTTCACAAGTTTTTGTCACACCGAAACTGTGGAAACAAATGTTTATTGTTTTCATCGCTTTCTGGAATCATTGAATTCTATTGTTGCTCGCTTTTATTTGGAATTAATTATAATTATTGTAAATATCACCCATGTTCAAACTATGTTTTCATCGTCATTGTGCAAGTAGAAAACGATCGGGCCAGTAAATTTTGTAAATCCGATGAAGCTGTAAAACGCGGAGGTAGCAGCAACTACTTTAACAGAAACAATGCAATGATTTCATTAAAACATCCGTGTGCATTGATTGACAAAACATTAAAGCATTATTTTGTGTATTAGTAAGAATTAATTAAATTATTTATTTGTTAATAAACCAAGCGTTGGTTTCTTTGCAAATCTCGATTGATTTAGTAACAATGTAGATTATGAAGGCTTCCTTATTCATTGTAAATATTAACAATCAATGTGAGATATGTCTGTCTCACGAAGCAAATATCGCATCATGCATATAAATGGTGTGCTGCATGACGTAGGATTTCCAGGACGTGCACAATGCACTTTCATAGTTCGCCAGACATGCGGAGTTCACCGCAATAGTGATGTGCCTTATAAGTGCGTTTTATTCATATTTAAAAGTGATTAACTGCCAAATAATGGTCATAAATTACAGCATAAAAACTTACAAATGAAAACAGAAAAAATTCCATGTTTTTATTTTCTTTGTATCGCGCAGTCTTTTTAAAATTTTGCTATTATGAATATAAAATGTATGTTACATAGGGGAGCATTGCCAAATTGTGTTTCTTGTGTTAGTAGAGAATGGCATAATGAAGTTAAGGAACTTTATTTTTGGTGTAACTATTTTTATGTTGAACCTAAGGGCAGACATTTCAAAAAAAAGTAAAGAACCATTAAATAATAAAGTAAAACATCAAGTGTTTCGGTCCAGCGCATGGGGCTGTGATCTCGTGGTCGCTTTCTGTCCACTTTTTGAGCGATCAAAAGTTTTTCTAAGTGTTTTATCTTTAAAATCCACTTTGTGTACGAGTATATATATTTATGTACAAAAACGATAAAACAAACCCTTGAGATGTACAGAGGATGTTACTATTGTCCGCATAATTACTAAATATGTTATCATCGTGTTTCAGGTCGTACACAGGCTGCGTTCATAAATCAGTGCCGAGTGATTGAACTTCGTCGTAACATTATCGATATTATCGACAGTACTGTATAAATTAGCATAAGAAACGCGTCTCTGTCGCCGACCACAAGTTATGAGGCAGGTCACGCACTTCCCTAAACGCGTCCCATCGCATTGTCTCGGCTCTCGACCGCGGAATAGGCTCCTTTGTACTTTCTGTCTGCGTTTCAAATGGTCCGTCTTCCCGAAATTGGTATCCACGCTGTCTGGTCTCTCTGTTATGCCTTTAAGACCATTGTACACCTACAAAAATACAAAGTACCTTATAAATGACAAATGCTTCGTATTTTCTAGTGTAATATAACAATTATTTTATTTTAGTTCATGAAACTAATTTCCTTGTTCAAATTTACATTGATTTAGTATGAAAATTGGTTTCTTACGTCAAACGATGGATATTTATTTACTATATTAAGTAAGAAGAGTAAACGCTTCGTAACTTTAGGTCCCCTTTTATTTAACATTTGTTTTGTTTTTAAAATGTTTTAAAACAAATTTCCAAATTCAAGTTTTGATCTTTTGTGCTAAAAGCTGTTTTCTTACGTCAATCAATTGACCCATTATTTTTATGCAGTGTTATTTTAGGAGTTTAAAATTTATGAATGCCTCATAAAATTTGACATTAAAAATCTCGATAAAAACAAAGAAACAAAGCATATTTGTTGAATATGAACCACCTAAAAAGATCTTTAAATGTTATTAAAAAAATATTGTTTTTATTTCAAATATTTTTCCAATATAACGTCCACTTTGAATAGTTCACTTAAGTTTACTGGAAAAAAAACGCCTGTAGGCGGACACAACCTAATGTTTCGTTTTTTTATGTAACAAAAAGTTTCTTCTATCAAGTACATGATCAATAAGTATTGTAAATGAATAATTATACATAAGTAATAATTTATTATTGTTTCAATATATCATAGCAAATTGTTGGAAAAACAGAACGATGAAACAAAGCAAACTCGGGTTACCTTCCTCATCCGGAATTTTACGATTACAAAGACAGAGGTCACAAGGCTCTTCCGGAGGCGGATAATAAACGGCTGTGACTTAATTTAACTGTCTGTTTGTCGAACGCGGACATGACGGTGTGCTCGTGTATAATAAAATCATGAATATTTTATTGTCACTACTATAGACACACGGTAGTTTTAGATACAGGGTAACTGGTTATATGTCTAACAGCTTCAAAGGGGATAGTGTATTTTTGCTAGCAAAAAGCTTAACTACTTTTACACCTATTTACAATCACTCTGTATAATGTGTTCACTCTGATTTTTTTTCTATCGGAATGCGACAGGCCAACAACTTCCGGCACTTTAGTCTTTAGGGACGGATAGTTAACAATAATTAATTTTAATATGTAGATATACGAATTTTGAAACCGCTTTGTCTTATTATGCTATCATTAAGTTATTTATTATTTCTGAAAGCATATTTTTTGGATTGGGTTGTAACACATTAATTGATAGCAAATGAGTTTGTTCATCCCTTTAAGTCTTTTATACCTTTAATCAATAACTCTATGTACACTTTTAAGAGTTCCTCTAGCTGTTCGTTAATATAAAGAATAAAAATGACCTTTATTTTAATTTTATTGTAAAACTTTATATTTTATTGCAGAGTATCGGTCGAACATTCAGTGCCTCTAAAAGCTTAAGACGCGGTTAAGTTTCTTCTAATAGTTTAAGTGCTTTTGACCGCTGCATGCTTTTATTGAATTGAAACATAACTTTTAAAACCTCTTCATATTAAATAAGTAGTAAAAACCAATAATTATTGTTAAACGTAATTTACTGATATTTAATGTTATATACAAGAAATAAAATGTTAAGAAAAATACGTATATTTATATATTTAAAAGTATGAGTGACAGTTAGTAGTAGGTACCAAAAATTTATTGATAACTTTCGTTTAACTATTGATTTTTGTCAGGTATTCGCTGGTACTGTGGCGCTAAAACTGAAGATACCATGATTGGTTGATTAAAGAAAGGGCGTTTTTATTGCATTTTATTACATAAGTAGCGATACGAGGAAGTTGAGGGTTAATGATACATTCTGTTGAAAGGAAACTTGATAACCATTTAAAATACAAAATACTGCACCTCTTTTCAATTGGATTCACCACTCTGAGACACAAGACGGTATCTTTAAATATCCCAATAATTTCATGAGCTAATGTGCTTTTTAAATATATGTACGATGATATTTATACTTCAGTAGTTGATTGCACAATTTGGACCTATAAATCTACTTTACTTGTTTTGTCGAATATTTTTTATTAGCTTAACTATTTCCTGAACAAATTTATATTACACAGATGGCCACGATTTTATTAATATTTCTTGGCATTATAACTGTTGTAAATACCCAAACAAAACAATAACTTTTTTCCATGCAAATTCTAGCTTAAGTTAGGTGTTGTGAATTAAAATAGCGTAAAACAGCAACGCTGGTTATGCAATATTAGGATATTGGAAATATTTCACAAACATGCATCCGTACAAACTGTCAAAGTTTTGTAAATTTATTTGACGTTTTGGAATCTAGACCAACGACGCGCTACACAGCTATAAAGGCTATGAACCTTATAAAACTCCGAACTATATAAGTACTAACTTATTATAGTTAGATCATCGCAAAAAAGAAAGCTTTATTTTTCAAGGTAGGAAGTGAAATTTTGTTTTTTTGTTGAATAATTTTGTTAAATAATAAGTAATCTGAAAAACCAAATCCTAGAAACCGTATAAAAACCTGGCTTTCATTTAATAGTAAGTCATACCAGAATACCATACCATTAATTCCAGATAATAATTTGTTAATAATAAGCTATAATATTTTACTTTGAGTATTATTACTTTGAGTATATTTAATAATAGGTGATAAATATCGGAACCGCGATTGCCTTAAGTAAAAAAAACTTGTCTCTAGTAAATAAAAACGTGGTTATTCTTGCCCGTTAAAATAAGACCTTTTTTACGACAAAACTGTCGTGTAACTTTTTAGTGAGAGATACTCCGATCTTCTCAAGTAAATGAATTCGATAAACTTTGATATTAAATAATTACCTTATCGTATGTACTACATATAACTGTACAAAGGATAATGAATTATTAAATATTAACTATTTAAAGTTCTGTACCATTGATTTAGACCGTAATTGTATGGGAGTGTAATCCATTTTGTAATTAAATAGTAATTTGACAATCATATATTAACGTACATGCTAAATTACTTAAATTGTTACCCTAACATTTTTATTCGCATATTTATATATATATATATATATATATATATATATATACATACACACACACACACACACACACACACACACACACACATATATATATATATATATATATATATAGAATATATAGAAGTCTTTTGTAGGCAAAAGTAGAACGCACCGTGTTATCTCTTAAAAATATTTTTTCAATTAAGTATACGTGTTGCCATATTACAAAAAAAGGTATTTACTTCGGCAAGCTGTATTTTGTATTGATAGGGCTGCGGCAGCGAACCGGCAGATAATACGACCACTTGCCACATCCTTATTCCAAGGACACACGATTCGCCGCCGGCGAATCAGCATCGAAATGCTAATTCGTGCGCTACGGTGAATATCTGATGCGAGCTAAAAAACTACCATATCATACATATATATGAATACGTTTATCCGGTTGCGAAGGCAATCGCCAAGGAGCCTGTAAATAGGACGTTCATAGTTACGTAAAATATATTGACAGATTAATAAACTTGATAAAGAATATAATGTTCAATGGTAAAAATATTACTCACAGATTTCATGAATGAATTAAAAAACAAAAATCCGTGCGTTCCATTATTTACAAAGTGCTTTATTACTGGCCTGTTTTGTTCGAACAAAGATGTTGGCAACGGAATCAGGAGGTGTACGCCAAAAATAAAATCCTTAACCTTCTTGACGCGGGTTTATCTCACTCAAAAATAAAAGTAACCATGAACTTCTTGAAAAATGTGCGCGAGTACATTACTAGTACCTGCGTAATATAACTCGTTGTCGCCAGTCGGCCTTCAATGGTTCACGAACAAGGTTTCCTTTGTATTCGTCGCATATAGGCTTCAGTTTGTTCTAATGTTGAATACCTCTGATCTATATATATTACTATGACCTGTATGAGGAAAGAGGTGTGTTGTTACTCGTGTTAAACATTATTTCTGTATAAATAGAGAGAATATATTGGTATGCTATTCACGCGCAATATACGGCAAATAAATAACAACATTAATATTTATATTTTGTCTTAAGGCGGTAATGGGTTTTTATAAACTATTGTTATAAATAGATTTTCTTTTTTTGTGGCCATGATCATATTAGCTAATGAATTTTAATGTATCTTCTTGTAATTGTTTTCATTTAGTTAACATAAAAGATACTATGTATTTGAATATATGTTAGAATAATATTTTTTTTCTGTTCAAATTACTTTATATAAAGATGTTTTAGATTTGGTCAACCTTAAATTGATGTTTAAAATGAATGTAATCTTTTGGGGTTTTTTACGGTCTAAAATACAATTTCACCTAATTTTTTTTTCTCGCGTTAAATGTTTTTAAAATAGAACAGTACAATTACTGTCCAGTAATCGGCGTGGATCGACCCCCCTCTGGGTGGATCAATATGGCAGAGAATAGTTAAGTCGATGAATGCATCGCGGCTATTTTTGAGGGAGGCCTATATACTGTGCGACTATGAACTGTCACAAAGATGATGATGAATCAGGAGTTATGGAGCACTTTAACAAGTTTTATCCATTCTTGTTGAGCTCTATCGTTTCTATAGTCGCAGGGTTCATTTAATACCAGGTGAAATGTGCCTCTATGTTTAATACAAAAATATTTACCTATATAAAAGGCGCGGATACAGATAATTAATAGTGTAACCAAATAAAACGGGTTGCACCACCGCTGAGGCGAATCGATTGGATTGAGACAATTTTTTTAAGAAATCTTAAAATATACCCGCCATGAAACGTTTCACGATAGTATTTAAAAAACTTTCAACGATAACATCTTTTTTAGCGTCTATTTCTGCAGAAAACCGTAACTTCTAAAGATTATATTGATTTGAAAATCGTTATGTATGGATATTATTGAGCTAATGTACTGTTGGCCATAAGAACTGTTCAAAATTTTGTGTAACAAAAGCTTGATTTTAATGACTTTAATGTTGGTATCAAGTAAATAATAATCGATAAAAATGGACAAAATTAAAAAAAATCTATTCTTAAAAAGCCACATGCTTTGAGAGAAGGGCGGAGATAAAGAACCCGTTTCTCTCTCTCCGAACTCATTTCTTCCTTCTTCTTTGAAGAAGAAAATGCAAGTTGTTTACAATAGTGATTGACCGAAACACCATGGCGACGACTATCTGACTATCAACTTCCGAATTCAAAACGACGTTCGAATTTTAATTCTAACGAACAATAAAAATTAACACTAAAATGTATTGTTGTAGCTAGTAATATAGAACGTTTTCGTTGGAACGCATCAAAGGTGAATACAATTTAATCAAATATGTAAAGAATTAAATTGAACAGTTAAGGACATGAACAAATAAATATTCCCTTTTATATTAAGAGACAGCGGTTGTCGTTTAGACCAAATATATAAGTATCGAATGATGAAACGAAACGGCAATCGTTTCAACTAAATCTATTAGTGTTGAATCAGTTACTTCTAAAAAGTTGTGTGAATTCTATAAGAGCATTGTCGTATTGATTTTGGTATTTATTGTAGATATACGATTTTTAGAATTCATTTAACTGGTACTTAAAGAACCTGGTAGTCTATTTTGCTTAACGTCCACATTGTACATAAATCATAAACTTATTGTTGCTCTGGTATAGGAACAGTATTTGCCTTGACTTATCTAAGAGATCGAATCAGAAATGGGGAGATGTGTAGATAAACAAAAGTAACCGACATTGCCAACTGATTGAATGGGCAATGGGCGGGCTACATAGCGCGGTGAACAGATAGTCGCCTTAAAGTTTAAGAGTGGAGACCACGGACCTGGAATCACAGCGAACGTTTAACTGCAGTTAAGGTCGTCGGACGCTGAATGAAGGCTGCTTCCAACCGGAATTATTGAAAATCTTTAGCTGATGCCTATGTCCAGCAGGGAACGTACTATGGCTGAAATTATGATGACGGTGCACCCAGAAATTCCCCATTCAAAAAACTTCAGTCTAAATACAACACATACATAGCGACGTTTATTTGCAGCCCATGGCTTTAGGTAAATAATAATTTAAAATATTAATAAATATTGAGATTTAAATTTGAAATAATCGTTAATAGTAACTTGATTCTGATAACTGATAACTTGATTCATTTCACTATCGAGTATGTATAACATTGATGCTCTAAGACTTGGTAATGATCGTGCTTCCTTTAAACTATTTCATGGATCTGGCAATATGATGAATATTATCTAATATTTACAAAACTCTTTAGCGATTTCATTTAGAACTTGAGAAAGCCACAAAAACCCATATCTTAGACCGGTCAGAGCAAGTATGCGAGAGGAACGCGCACATTTCTACCCTCTACACTTCGCTGAGCTTATCAAAGAGTGCCGCCGAGCCGCGACCAGTTTTTAGCCTACCTTTAATTTAAAAAATACCGGCTAAGATTAAACGAAATATAAAAGAAGTCTACTAGAAGATATTTAAAAAATTTTTGCGACAATTTTGCCTCTACTAGCGATCTTGACGATTGCTTTTCTCTTCGACAAGTATAATGGTAGTGTATATTGTCATAAGAACAAAGAGTTCTTAAACGACCAATCACTAAGAAAAAACTAAAACCAAGTCACAATTATGATATATTCGTGAAAAAATCTATGATTATAAAGAAAATAATTAATAATTATTTTTGTGTGCTTCTTTAGAGAAGTTTAATTGCTGAAAAAATTAATAATATTAATAATATTTCTGAAAAAATAATGTCTAAGGTTGTGTTCAAGTCTTGTGAGGTTGTACTCATTTATACTTTGAGCGTTTATAACCCATTAAAAAGACCTTTGTTTTGAGTCTGAATTTATATTCACGTTAATACTTGGTAAATTGAGAGATATTTTATTTATCGGCCTTATCTTTGTCCAGTATTGCTTTAATCACATTAGGACGTAAAAGACGGCTTCAGCGACTGTGAGTCGGACGATGAATCGATGTGGTCTCGACACATTGGTAGCAAGAACAATGCATACCCTGCGACAGGCTTTTAACAAGAAATAATTGCAGAGTTACTTGAGATTTTCTGATAAACGTTTCCTTAGAGAGCTTTTGGTACCTTCCAGAGAGCCACGAAGCAAAGTTTGCCAGCGCATTGTTTCCCCGTATATGAGCTTCTAATATGCAACTTCGTATTGTGTGGTAGCGACGCGATGGTCGTCGTCGAATTGTTAGAAATTATTAGACATCAGAACAAAGAGTCCGGGATGATAAGTAGCAGTATAAAGAGTTTGTTCTATGAGTGTGAAAATTATTCATGATAATTTTAGTCGTAACATGTTTTTGAATTGATTTCTAATAAACATACAAACAAGAAAAGAAATTCATAAAGTTTCGCATTCGTAATATTGGTACGATTCCTACGAGATTTAAAATAATCGTATACACACACACACACATATATATATATATATATATATTTTATATATATCGTTTTTTAGTTGCGATACAGAAGAATTAATAATCATATTAATCATGTTATGATATGCATTCAAAATTTGGTACTCGAATTGTACCTTCTGTCACAGACATAGTCATTGTACCAGTACAAGCTTAACGCACTAATTGCGTCGTGCACCCAAGCTGTCTGATTTACCTATGTACAGGCTGTTTGTTCATAGGTGTAAAAGCTTAAAGGAACTCATGTGTCAGCAAAAAGCTTCAAAGATTTGAAAAAAATATTTATTTCCAATCATCCTATATAAAGTGATCAGTATGAAACATGTAACCTTAATTTATTTTTCTATTTTAATTCAATATTTTTTTCCAGAACAAAGTTTGCAGGGTCTGATAGTACACATTAATTAATCTGAACATGTTGTAATCCCAATTTTATAAACGCCCTTTTGGTATTGTGACTATGACTTGAAATCTTATTTTCGTAGATTATACTTCTTTGGTATATACATGTGTGCATCGTTTTCTGGAAAACAGCGTCATATCATGCTCGCGGAATTATCTGATCAACGGGAATAGCTGAGACGTGCCAAAATCTGCCAACTAACAAAGCCGCGCTGTTCGGTGTTCAATTTTAAAGCTAATTGGTGCCGTCATTCCACGAACTTCTGATATAAGGACCTCATTTAGTTTACCTTTTTTATACACGTTTTTTGCTCTGTCCATACTACTTCTTTGAATATATTATTGAGATATATTTGGAATAAGTGTCGCTTTGTAGTGTGTTATAATAATTATTTATATGATCACTGAGGAAATCTTTGTGTCAGGATTTGCAGTGAGTGTCTATCAGCTGGAAATATTTTGATTGTTGGTTCTAATTCCGTAATGTATGATTATTTTAAACATATATATATATATAGCTATATATAATCTTTAATTTTTTCTTAATGTTTATTTATTCATTATAATTTTAATTTTATCTGAATACATTGATCAGAAAATTTGATATTTGAGGTATAAATCGTTGTGCAATATTTTATAATCGACGTATTATTTTGGTATGCACAAATGTAGATTTTTTTACGTTTTTATTTTTAGGCTTGACACTTTTTGTTTAAATGATTCGTTTTGATATTTAAGATTAGGCGCTGTTTGTATCGTATACCCAAGATTAAATATATTTTTAAACAAAGGATGCTCTAATAAGTTAACGCATATCGAAAACAAATCTCGATTCCGATAGCGTTGCAGAAACTATTCAATATTCTTTTATCCAAAACATTTTACACAGAGTTCAACGAACTGATAATGGTTTACGCTTTTAATTCGAGGTGTCGTGAGCCACGATTTAGCAGAAATATTTAATAAATATTTGTGTTCAAGATTTTTTTTTTCGCACTTATAGGCGATATTTTCTAGCACTTTTTCGTCAACAGTTACTGTACAATTCAGAAGTGAAAATCATTTGTTTCTATTCTGTAATGAAGAAATTATAGATGTAATTAGAATTTTTATTAAAAAATTCTTTGTCTAGTGCCTGTGAATTTATTTTCTGTAAATAGCTAGGAACACTTAACTTTAGGTGAAGTATACAAATATTTTAAAGTTTCGTTTTCCTTTGAAGGTTTTGCATCAACACAGGATAGCATTATATTAAATTTAATTATTGTGTTATGAGAATTCCCCAACAAACATGGATAATGTTGCTTTATCTTGATCGGAGGTTTTTTTTTTATCAAAATTACCCCTTAAAGTTTGCACAATCTCGTCTTACATATTAAATATAAAAAAGTTAAACATAACAAGATACTCATTAATTGGTTTTGTGGTTATACACGCCACTTGACCAATTGAGATATTCATCGTTAAACTTGATATAATACAGTTCGTGCTTTCTGAGGGACTAACTTTAATTTGTTAATGTGAATATGGCTTTCTAATTTAAAATGATGTAATAAGCCAAAGAACGCGGCTAAGCTGACTGATTAACAAAGAGTTATTATCTTTTTAACACGGATACACTATAGAGATACCTCATCGCTTTATTTCATAGACTAATTCTATGTTTAAATATTGAAAAGATTATATTTGCGAGTATAAGTAATAAAGTTAGTGCCAAATGTCAAACTCTGTTAATGATGGGTGTGTGTAAATAACTTGTTTGCGTATACAGAGACACATTATTTGAATGACACATGGCCGAAGTCACGGCCATCGGACAGCTTTAAATATTTGACTATTTCAAAGGTTGCATCACCGTAGCGACACCGATACTGGTTAAATATTAAGGTTCTCCTTTGCAATATGTTACGTATTCACAGTGATTCAAACGCAAAACTCAACATGTCGACATCAAACACAACACAAATATTATGAGGTCATTTCGAGTTATCGCGGCCATCATTGATATTTGATAGACAATTGAAAGGATAACCGTCTCCGCAGATTTGTGAATATTGGCTGTAATTAAAATTACGTTTATAAAAGTTAATCAATCTTCAAATACAATAATTTCTTAACTTTCAACATTTGTTGAATAGCTTTCTATTATTGCTTCAACATTGCAATAGAATATTATTAATTTATATGTAAAATAACACATTTAAATTGTAATAAGTTAATGTATAACCTTATTTTAAAGCAAAATTTTCCTTCATAATTTTTTGAAAATATTAAATGAAATATATTTAATTCAAGCTAGTTCTTTTAAAGATTATTATCTTGCGTTATAATGTTATGAAACTTTAGTATATTTTAAAACTAGGCGACATAGTATCTAAGACTAGATTTATATTTTTTATATTAATAAATAATACTCAATAACTATTTTAACAAAACCTCTCTTATCTATCTTTAATTAAAAGTTAATATAAACGCTTTTTGGGTGAAAATCTAAAATTTTCCGACGTTTTTATTACCAAAAGATTTTATGTATATAAATACAATTATACATAGATAATAGTTATTACTAAAAGATACACTACTAATATAATTAGTTTTAAAACTAATTATAATATTACTGTATAGTGCACGGTAGTTTAATAAAGTAATAAATTGTGCACCGAGGCAAGCCAAATTATTAAAACCGGAACGCTGCTGCGACCTCGTGTGGTGCGTCTTAACGCTTCCGACCGGAAATCATTCTTGGAGACGGAAGCCGACGCTTCCTACCGGCCTCAACGATCTACTTGTGAACTTATGTGGTCATTAGGTAGTGTCCTTAAATTAGTTATCTTGTTAACTAAAGTCCTTGACCATTAACTTTTTCCACAGATAAAATACACTTTTGCTTTTTGGCTACCTCTGTCTAATTTTTACTTTGGGTGACTAGAGTGCAGTCATATCTGAAGTGAATTGAAGATTTAGCATGGACTGGTTGGGTTACGACTTTAATACATGTAATGGATCTGATGGGTGACCTTTTTCGTCAACATCATTATCATCATGTCATGCCCGTATCCAACGGCTTTCGCGACCGCTACCTTGACCATATTATCTTTCCCCTAGGTGAGACGACCGCCCCGTTTACTAGCCATGCTTAGTGATACGATATTGAGTAGGGTCTGAAGGAACTATAATTTCAAAAGTAAGAACGAAATGTGTTACCATCTTGTGTTAAATTTAAGGTGCCTGCTTACTCATCAGGTAGGTTGGTCGTTCTATCTAAAGACAAGGTTTTAAACTCTTATACCACAAAAGTTTATGTTAATCTAAATTTTGCTATAAAAACAGTTAATAAATAAAGCAAACAAAAATGTTTAAATGTAGACCCAACACTGTAAACATCGAAAACTCTGTGATTACATAAAGAAAAAAAAATACTTTTAAACTCGTATAGCATTGTGAAAATAATAAATCGTTTTTTATTTACCTAGGCTAAACAGAAATGGCGTAAACAATTTTAATAGCGTTCTTAAAAGATTATAAAAATATATAATGATTTGGGCTGTCTCAATATCTTGAATAATAAAAAATTGTTACAAAAATTTGACTATGACTAAAACATTTTAAATATCTTTAAGTAAATACTCAGTTTATTTTGTTATACAAATGATTAAAGTCCAATTAATAATATAGAACATTCTCGTTCAAAAAAACCAATTTCTTGTGAATGTAAATTAAATAAAAGGAAAAACTAATACATTTTTTGAAAAACTAAAATTTGTCACTTTTATGACCATATATACAGTGAGCATTTATTTCATGTAGCACAGAAAAAGATATTTCTTTATAATTTATCCAATCAACTTCTTGAATATGAATATGTTAACGCTCTGCAATAATTATTATCATAACACAATTCTTGCTTCGCATATGCAACGACTACGGTTTGTACAGCGGTATTAAAGACGCCTGAATTGCCGCCAACATAAAATTTACATACAAGATTGTACGTAATGTACAATCGCATATAAAGTGCGCAATAATCATTAGAATGAATCTGTAATGTTAACGTAAACACAGAATAAAATATTGTATATTCTAAATTAACTTGAGTTTTTTGTGGAAAAATACACCGCATTGAGATGTAAATAGTGCAGAAACCATCTCATTTAAAGTAACATTTAAATTAACCAGCAATTATACAATCTGTAATATTAATACTACTTTATCTATGCTTGTTTTTGTAAGGAACCAAAAATTATATTCGTTTTAGTAGTGTTCAATAGTCAGCGTCGTAAGCGAAAGTATTGCTGTGAAACGATAGTTGTGTAGTGGTAGTGTCAAGTGTCGTGGTAGAGGCCAAAGGCAGGCGTTGCGTGGGCCTGCAGAACGAGTGAGACCGGTCCCCAGGTGCCAGCGGCGAGGCGTACAGAGCCGTACTCCGGATCTATTTTATTTTAATGTGACGGCGCTGACTGCCATTATAGCCGATATTAGTCGTATCTGTATACGTAGATGAAAATTTATAGATATTCATGAATTAACAAAACTTGTTTAATTGAACAAAGATTTTTTTAGTGATAAGAACAAACCTATATGTACTTTAATAGTTCGGTTAAGCTTTTCAGTTTTTCGAATCACCACAAGACGAGGCCGCAGTTCCATGCGCTGGTCCGATCGGGTACGAGCCGCAGCTCGATATCGCAGTAGCTGAAGCAATATACACAGCCAAAGATCGGCACTAATGGAGTAACATACTTCACAAACTTTCCTAAAAGGTTCACAATCCTCTGTAGTCAGGAAGGAATACGTTGCAAGAAGAATTAAATCACAAGTTATTGTCTAAATTTCAATTTTATTTTAAGCCTTTTATTATTAAGAGGGATAGGTTGCGAAAACTACTATTTTCTAGAAAAAGAAATTTATTCTATAATATAGGTAATTTTAAGAGATTTTTAATTTTTTTTTAAAAAGTGACACGCTCACTGTTTCGTGACAGCTTTAAAGAATCTTACGAAATACGTCCCGGTTAACTTGCGTTCGTGGTAATAAGGAACAAATAAATTAGGTAGATAAATAAGACGCCGAGTGCGACCCAGCGCAACAATATAAGCGGCTTCGCTAAGCAGGAAAGTCAATACGGTTGTTTGCGTAAACACAGCTCAGCTGGTCGTGTCCGTGCATTCACGCAACTGCATAAGACCTAGGCACGCTACGTCTAGCATCCGCGTGTTTGAGATCTAGTATACCTAACTCAATTAATAATGCACATGGTCTTTAATAGAGCGTAAAAACCTTTATATAATCTCGATAAATCTTTTACGTTATATAATAAGATTAGTAATTATTGCAACGTTTAATAATAATTTATATCTTAACTATTCATAATAAAGTATTCTTTGAATGTACACCCAACTGTTTTATTATAAGTTAAAATTGTGTAAAAACATGTCTAATATGATATATATGTAAATTTTTAGATATATTCGTGCATAAGTATTTATAAAATGTAAACTATTCTTTTTTATTACATAAAAAATATAAAGTTAGTGTACTGTCAAAATTCAATCCATATATACAAAACATACAAAAATAAAAATGAAAATTAGGAATAATAACAACGATCAATATTCTAACTAAGCATCGCTGTTTAATGACCAGCGTGCATGTTTATTACGAAGAGGATAAAAATACTATCATTAGTTGATACGTTAGATATGCAGATAGCACAACTGTTGGATTTGAAGATCTTTATATTACCCGGATGTATTTTGCAATTGTATATATAAGTTTCAATAAATATTGTCAAAATTATATTTAAAAACTGTAGGGTACAAAAATGTTCTACAACAAAAATTCGGATAAAAATGTTTTTATTTTTACTGGTGAACCGCGTAATTTCATAATCATGTAAAAGAGTCGATGTTAAAAAGAATTGAGTATATTTTATTTTATTAACAACGTAGATCCAGTCTGTACACCGACATATATAAGTAAAATTATATTTCAAAGTGGTAAAACCAGCTAAAAAAAATAGTCTTACAATTAACGCACTAATCAGTATTATTTATTGATAATGATTGACACAATTTTTACGTAATAATCTTTGTTGTGTTACATTATGATAAACTACAGTTCAAGTGGTGACCGCACTAAACCCTCTAAATCGGGACAGCTGAATTATTTTAATATATCGTTGCTATGTACAAAAAAGTTTTAGTAAAATGAAAACCACTTTTAAACAATAAAAATATTGATAATGTTATTCTCTAGCAATGTTTCATCTTACAGGACCCATTAAACATTACAGGTTGAATTCGCTATTTTTAACTATTCATCTAATTTAAGTATATTCACATTAATAGTAAACTCAAACCGATATGTAATAAACATGCTTCGAATGGCGTGCAAATTTGTGACTTTTAAACTTAAAATAAAAAACTGCAATAATTAGTAAAAGTCATAAGTCAGCTACATTATTAATTAAAAACAACGTAATACAAATTTGTTCAAATACCCCATAAACATTTTCTTGAAAAATGTTAGCGATTTCGCGCGTCTTTTCGATATCGATAACAGATTTCGTAACTGAAGAGCCTTTATGGAAAAAGATTTAGCCACGCACGATATCGAAAACGCCGGGATTTTGAAACTTTGAATAACAAAACGATTAATTTAATTAACGTTTTATATAACGTAAGAAACGTATCTAACCCAACAACTGATAATGTATTCAACATAAATTGAAATAGATATCGTTGTTTCTATTTTTAGTAAATACGTGCCTTATCAATTTTTAAAATTTCCCAAAGAGTGGAAACATTGTTACGAAGGTTGGTGTTCATAATTTGCAAGACTGTAAATCTTTATTTGTCAACATTGTTTAGGTTACTTGATATTCTCTTCCCTTGTGTTTACTGTACTTACAATTATATAAAATAAATATCATATAAAAACATTATCATCAATTTGGCAGTAGACACAGGCCTCCTTCAGATACTTCCAAAAGGCTGGAAGAGAGGCATTCAGCGTCTTCCGACGACCTGGTTTGTTAGTTACTTTCGTTCGTCAACGGATTTTATCAATCTTGATTCGATCTCGGGGAGATGTCCAGAGCATATACCCTTTCCATGACTATGAGCTATTTCAATGATGGCCACAGTTAGAGACCACGTAGAACGTGCCGTAAGTCATCACTTTCTGGTTAAGGCATGGATATTGGGTAAAAAGATTAAAAAAGGTGATAACAATTAGTAATTTTGTTAATCATTGTTTACAGAAATATTTGACTAGGCTGTTTACAAACATGTTTCGCGGTAAATATCTAAGAGTTAATGTAAACAAGCGACTAAGTTAATAAATTTATTAACAATATTTAAGATTCTTTTGATTCTAATCTACACATTAGTACCAAAAATTGAAGATTCCTGATTTCTTGCAACTCGGCTACTCGTTTTTTGGAATAATTTTAGAAATTTTTCTCTATATATATGGGTGGGATGTCGTAATCGAAAAAATTACAGGCGACTAACCACCTATTTATAAATAAAAAAGTCTTTTACAAACAAAATGGGTTCTCATCCTTTTTCTATTTTTTGACATTACCCATTGCTGTCTAAATATGAGATCATAAAAGAGTATCGAAAAATAAAAATAAACAACGTAAAAGTATGTTACCTTAATATTCAGCCATATTCCACATATTAAAATATAAATAAAAGATTCCCACTTACGTACTACCTCGTCACGATATTTCTGCAACTATTAGGCTTAGAGATTTGAAATTTCTTAAGAATATTCTTTTTGAAGTGTTGAGATCTGCTAGAAACAATATTTGGCCAAATTTTACTATCAAAGGTGTTGGAAGTATGCAATGTTTTATTTATTAGTTTCAAACTATAGCACTGATAGAGTTAAAATTTGGCCATAATATTTTTTTGACATGTTAAAAAATACCATAATGTAATTTATAAAATTGCACATATATAAGACAGTACTAGGGATAGCTAGTACCTATTAATTTAAAAATCCGGATCGTACCATTATAATTACTTTTCTATTTATGCTTATCCAAACAATATTTTTTATTACTTAACTTTTAGTTAATCCTTTTCAACACAAAAGTCAATTTATTTTGAAATAAAGACAAATCTAGTCGTACTAATGCAAGGAAACAGTGTTCATTTACATAATGGGTGTATTTCCCAGTCTTCATATCATAGTGCTCGTACTTTTTACGTATTGTTACACACTCAATGCCTGTCATCAATTTTTTCAACGTCAGTGACACTCGAGAACATCGCGCAATGTATAACTTAGTAGGTGAATTGCGTTAGATAAAGGAAGAATTTTAACTTCTGAGCACGTATTCAGACGTATGTCACCAAAAGCTAAGGCTGTAGTTTTGTAAGCTATGCGACGTGTCTTTTGCCGAGTTACATGGCTGACATAATACGTTACCTGAACAAACGAGGACAAAGTCAAGGTCCGACCGATTTCACTTGACAAATAGGACGTTACCTAGTGCTTCGAACCCCTTTGGATTTTTAATTCAAAATTTTTAAAAATTTTTTGTCATTAAGAATTAGTTTTTGGAAAATACAGTTTAATAGTGTTCAAACATAATATTCGAAGTTGGGCAGATATACATTAGGTTCACGAACCCATCACTGAACTGACCACGTTGATTGTATTACATTTACATTTGTCAGCTTTACAGGGGTGAATATAGCTCATTTGCGAGCACAAATCTTTAAGCTTTCTCAACTATTTCCAATCACTCTGTATAAAGTGATTATTTTTAAATACATAGCATTAATTTTATTTTTTGGTGGGATTGCGACAGGCCAATAACCTTTACGCAGTAAAAAAATTGTGAAGGCAGATATATTAAGATAAAAAATAATATGTGGTAATTCGGACATTGAATACGCATTTTCTTACTATATTATAACAAAACTCTTATTAATTATTTCTAAAACTTTTCAATTTTAAATAGGGTGTACCATACATTAATTGACAGCAAATACGCTTTATATTCACCATTTTAAAGCTTTTACACCTGTTACCAATTACTCTATAAATTATAAAAACCTTAATTAATCAAAATATAACATAAATGACTTCATATCAGAAATAGTAAATCATTATTATTGACATTAAGTCTATGGTATTATGAGAAGGTCGTCCTTGCAGCCCATGGACGCTCACTTCTCGGCACAGGTCTCTTCCAAAGATATCTACGGGGCGATTTACAATAGTCACCCCGTTTGGCAGGCGGGTTGTTGATCGCAGTGTGGTATTATGGTATGCAAAGGACGCTGCTGCCCATCTTCAGGAAACTGTAAACGTGAGCAGTGGCAATCCTATAATTAATGCATAAAGTGTGAATTTTACAACTTTGTATCCTCAGTGTCTTGGGAACAATCTTAATATGCGATTAAAATATAGAAATCGCTAAAACTATGGGTATATCATTAAATCACGCTTTCGTAGTGTTTGTTTGTCGACCTTTAAAATATATTTCTAAATATTTTCATCATTTAATTTATCAAATAAAATTCAAGCAAAGGGCATGTCAAAAGTGACGATGCGAAACAGAACACAACGTGTTATTATTTAACTCGTGTAATGACGCCTTCGACGTGATAATAAAAACGCAGCTGGCCACTAAGTCAATATTCAGCGAATAAGAGAAAAAAAACCAAACACACACATCCATACATACTTGTGCGGTGATGTCTAAATAAGGTTGGAGAATGTGTGCTCAACTAAAAAAGCCATGTCGATCATAATCAAGACGTATCTTCGAGGGTCCAGTACATTTGTTGTGTCTGTAAGTTTCACTAAATAGAAATATTGTTTTATATGCCTCTATTTAAATTTAAGATATTTATGAATAAATTGACAAAGTATCGCACATTACAATTTGATAGTTTGAGTATTTTGTAAATCATATTTTGTAAGAATCTCGTTGTGAGAAGAAGTATTTTCTTTAGTAGGAAAGTAAGGACAAACATTTTACATCTTTTTGTACATTAAAGACTGTTGAATTTTTAAATCTATTTTTTTTAATCTAAAGGATCCCTAGATCGCCATCGCCAAGCATACCAGATTCCAATGTAGAGGATGTTTCCTTCGTAGCGAGAATCAATGTTAATAAACTGTATCAACAATCAATATTAATTATCGCACTGTATTTTTGTAAAGGTACACCTTCTTGTTATTCAATTGACGTACTGTGTCGATGCACTCTGAATGTGCATTTTGATGCTTCGAGAGTGTTCCCAGTACGTTCACAATATGTAGATATATTGCCTACATAATGTTCACCGCTCTTGCGATAGTATCATTGACACGTTTTCGTATTTTATGGACGACATTTTAGTTGATTACACTCTTAATTATAGAAGCTATTTGTATGCTTATCACGCGTGATTTAGTCTGTAATTCGGGTTGTTGAGAATAGAGGCAACGATTTTCTAGTACAATGAAAAGTGGATATTAACAAAACATAGATATTACTTTACAAGGGGGAGTAAATATGAAGCTATTGAACAAATATAGCATATTTAAAATTCAAGGCACATTTTGTACATGGTTGTTACTTATAAATTGTAATTTGTGTTTTATCAACAATTTTGTTAGATGATTTTGACATTAGATACATGACGTGTCGGATTTCATTTGGAATGGAATGGACAGAATATTTGTGTATTACATGTTAACTTAATAGTATTTTCTTACCTCTCACAAAAAAAATTTAAACTTTTTTTTTAATGAAAAGTATACGAAATACATTAATCTATTAAAAATAAGTAATAATCGAAATTCAGTACTCCGTCTGCTGGGTGTAAGTTCTTAGATAGATCCGGCGACGATTAATTAAGTTTTTTTTCTTAATTAATATTATAAAATACAACTATTGATTCAAAAACAGTTGATTCATGATTATAATTTAATTTAAGTTTGTGTAACACAAAACTAAATAAACAAAAAATGTTGCGCTGTGTATTTTTTACTATGTCGTTATGTACATAAAAATAACATATTTGAAGGTTTGCAGGCTAAATACATTGCCGATTGTACCTTTATAACTATATTATATCTGTGCAGACTTATAATAGACCTTTTTTACAGTGAATATTATAATTACGTTTATTTATTGTAGCCGTAAATAGTATAGTAAATTTGTACTAAATTCCATACATTTTATTTGGACAATGGAACAAAACTTAAAGTATAACACGAGCTTTTTAATTATTATTAGAACATGCAAATATTCAAAAATTTAAAACTCGTCTAGCGAATTTGTGAACTGTCTAATGAAATTTAAAAAAAAAATGTGGACCTTTTATTGCTATGTATACATATACATTCACTACTTTAAAGGTTTTTACACCCATAATACATTACTTTGCACATAAAAATATTGATTTAAATTAATCTAATATTCCTCCATTAGTTTTTACATAGTTTCTTTACATTATGTCCTGCGTATTGTTAATTCCGTTTTTTTTTCAACTAACACGAAAAATAATCGATTTGTTTCCAAGTTTTTACTATTTTTTAATTTTTTTTAATGACGTTGTGTGTATTTCTCATTTATCTTTCCCCACTATTACTCCTGTATATTCAGTCCATGCAACAAAGAGCATAGGCAAATTAAGTAAAATGATTTTGGAGCGGTTTTCATCAGAATTAATTGGATTTTAACTAAATAAGCTGTTTTTTTCCTCTTTATAACCCGTTTACTTTTTTAACTTAATTTATATTAATGCTATGAATTCCTTTGTTCCAGATTTTTGTCTCTAATCTGCCGATGAGAATAAGAAGGAACAAGAGATTGTTGCTTTTGTAAATAAAATGTTTAGTGGCAGATTTATGTTTTCAAACTTAAAACAAATACTATATACTTTTATTTAAAAAAATTGTAGATTACAATAAAAATGCGGATTTTATAGAGTCTATCATCACAAATGGCTTTCGTCGAGTTACACACATGGCCACACGGTTCAGTAAACAATTATTTAAATTACAATTAAGCTGATAAAACCAATGAGTCGTGCTTTTTGCCGCAAAGTTTTTTTTTATAAGTTCCATAGAGCATAAGAGCCTAAGCCTGTTACCTTATAATGAGAGTATTGAACAACATGTTGTACCAAATGTATGTATAAATGTACCAAAAATATTTTGAAATTAATATGTTTTGTTTATAAAGAAATTGGTCAAAGTGAAAAACTCTGAATCTCCAGAAGTACATATTATAAATAGCGAGTGAATTAGGAAATGTAACTTCTGATATGAATGTAAATTCATTGGCAATTTGTCTCAACAGATCTTTGTGTGTTTGAGCATTATTTTAGTAGATACTATTTAAGACATAAAGTAAATTTTCGGTTTCACCCAAAATTTAGACAAAAGTCATCGTCGCTTCTTTATAAGGATACGAGAAAACTCTTGTGGTCATTGTTTAAGTAATATTTTTGTGTACCCTGTTAATAATCATTCAATACGTCTTAAGTATGAATATTTTTTGTTCGAGCGCTGGGCAAGGTAGACTTGCGGGCGTTAAGAACGCTAAACCAGTTCTGTGAATACGCAAGCCGAGTGTTAGCGTCTTGCTTGCACAAACATATATACACAGTGGGAGTAACATATGTACGTTAATTTAGTTTTTTATGTAAAGAACGAAACAAAACTTTTTTATATATAGGTAAATAATCGTTACCCTTGTTACAAGGTAATTGATATCGTCAAATATCTGGGCATAAGGATAAACTCTCTATCAAAGATTTTATCGAGATTTGTAAATATTCCATTTGCATTTCAAGCCTTGAAACTCAAGCACACGAATAAGTTTTAGTTTGTTATATTTCTAAGGAATGACTAATCAAAAACCAAGATTTTTATTGTTACTCAAGGCAATGTTTTTATAAGGTTTTAATTTTTTAACAGCATGCTTTAATTATGTTGCAAAAAAAGCGTATCCACCTAGTTACAAGCATTATCAATCTAAAAGGAATTAAATTACTATAATTCATTATTCTTAACTAATTTTGAGGAGTACGTATATTAATATGGATATATTAATCAGTATGTGTCTATTTCTTTTGAATTAAGTTATAAAATCTGACGCTTGTGTAAAGAGGATATACTCGTCTGTAAGTCGCATGGTACAATACCAACTTAGTTTAATAATCTATAACTAAGGAATATGAAACTAATGTTTAAATTCTCTCGTTGTTCTAACCGGTAGCCAAATCAGCTTCTCTGGACTGACTTACCTCGAGACATTAGAACCCAATTTGTATGCGTTAGCCTTGAAATGTTGCTCCTGTCCGAAAACAAGCTCCCTCGCTACATAGATGTTCTGGCTCTCTGATTGCCGTAACGGAGCAGTAATACTCATACAAAGCGTGTGGCATTTCGTAGATTGAAACTGTTGTCTTCAGCAGTGATATTATGCTCAAAGTGTGTGGCATTTCTCGAATTGAATCTGGTATCTACGATCAAAACAAACACATCACAGCTCTTAATAGTTCGCTGTAGAATCTAAAAACTCAGTAAATGGTTTGATTTAGAAAACTATGGAATTTAAGATAATAAAGAGCAATATACTGAAATGTTTTTATAGAGCATCTTAAAATAAATTTATTATTACTTCATTGATGAATGAAGGTTTCTGTGAGCCACGTGGCACGGGTCGCTGTGTTAGGTGTTTGCTAGTAGATAAGGTAATAAATATGTTCGAATCAAAATTGATACACACACGTACAAAGTGACGCCCTAAGCCAAGGTTCCAGCATTTGTGTGCTCTTGTGACCAAGAACTTCATGGAGTGTCCGCTAAAACAACAATGAAAGTAGGCAGATCACATAGCGTACAGAACTGATGGCCACTGGTCTCTCAGTTTTAAACTGCAGACCACGGACTATGTGGTTGTGGGTTATGTTATATGGCTTACACATCATGGCATGGCAATGCCATTAGCAGTTGATGCCCTACTACTGAAATAATGATGATGATGGAGCCGAATTTAAGTTGATAATAACAATGAAGCTATAAATGCCAACGAAAAAACAACATTCACGAGACAACAAAAGGCAACAAAATTATATATTGGTTTATAAGTACGATAAAACATAAAAAAGGTAAAAAAAAAAACATTTTTTTAAAATGGTACAATATATTATTGCAGCTATGGAATAAAGAAGAGTAAAATCAAACATCATTAAAAGTACATTGTGATATTTTTTTTACATTATTAATTTAGCATTCAAACTTCTTATTGACTTTTGGTATAAACACTAAGATATACTTTAGTTACAATTAAACTATTCCTAGTTTGCTCGCACGGCTCTTTATTTCGATGATTGTTCTATCCGTCTTAAAGCATCAAGTGTAATAGTCTAGTAAAGAAGTAATAGGACTTAGCCAAGCAGATTGGTAAGTAAGAACTGGCAATAGGCAGGCCATAGCACGCAGAATAGATTGCCGGTTGGCTTTAAATCTTTATTCAGAAAAATTTAACATGCTAAGGTTGTAGTGTAAGGAACAGTTCCATCTTATAATATAGGCTAAAGGTGGACGGATAACCTTCTTGAAGTCTGTAGAAGATGCAAAATGCATGCTGCTTACAACCAGTCTTATTGGTAAGTAGGAGACGTGTTACGGTTGAAACGATGGTGTAACAAGTTAAGATTGAGTACAATACGTCATTATTATGTTTTTTTTAATATCGATATTTAAAGTAATAATAACATAAGTAACAGTGATATTTTACAGTAATAAAGGTGATTAATATTGCCTATAACGCAAAAGCGGCCGATGAGAAGTCGCAATTGTTGCTACGTGCAATCGCCCACGCAACGATCGTGATTATTCTAGCAGTCAATTAAGTAGAAGTTATTTTAAAAGGCGTCTTAGTCATTACTACGTTACAACATGAGTGGAATTTTACCCTTAACGTCATCTCTATCATTTCTACGTTGTGCACTGACATTCAAAGTTGAATGATACATGGATAATATCACTTTTAATATAAATGTTGAACTTATCTCACTATTGCGAATACTAATTGTGATTTTACATGCAAAGTTTTATGCTCTTTTATATGAAATATTTTTTTATCACGCACGGGCCATCGAGATATCCATTGTTTTAGCAACACCTCGCATCGATTGTGTGAAGCGTTACGATCATATTGCCTGACTTATTCATAGATTGGTTCATAGGTGATTGATCCAATGGATGTGGTACAGATTCCACATGTGATTATGCATCGAGTGGCATTTTGTTTAAGTCGATACAAGGAAATAACATCCTTTTATACATCGCTTATGCAAAGAATTCTAATAAACATATTATAAATGTTAATTGATGCGTAAACTTTATTGGCGGTCCTCTCGAAGCGTTAGTTTTGCGGATTACGAGCGGAGTGTACTTATCCTTGCAATAAAATTTGTGGAAGATGTCTGATCGTAATCATCATAAGTTGAAAAGCGAGCCGGTTTAGCCAAAAATTTGGACGGATCTTGAAAAATACAACTTCTTAGAATTAGCTTTAGATTGCAGTTGATACTTTGTATCGTGTATTGTCTGACAATTATGACTAATATTATGTTTATAATAGTCACCCATAAGCCTTCGCTAAGCTACAAAAGTTCAACATAAACTTCGTCGAACAAAGGCCAACCTTATAATCTTAACTTATGTACTCTCCTCCTTATGTAATCAACTTTTGCTATTTTTGTAATAAACAAAAAGAATAAGGTATTGAAGCAACATTTTCTAAGTAATTTAAAAATAATTCCAAATACTTTAGAGATACAGTCGTGACAAGAACATGAATCGATCGTGAATGACATTCAAAATAATTAATATGAAGAAATATTTTTCTTTTATTCGTGCGGTTATACATTTTAATTAGATTACTATAAAACCGGACTTTTAATAACAATTTAATATTGTTAGTTTAAAATAACGTGTTAAAATAACGTCTTAAAATAATCTACTCCTTTGTAGGCTTAGTTATATTCTTACAAGTATTGTAGAAACGTCGTTAAGCCGATCGGACGATTGAAAATAAACATTTATGCAATCATTGACAAAGCAATAAAAAGATAAAAGATTTAAAAATATTTTTCTCTTCGTATTCGTACTTGAATCCCGGATATTAAATTGTTTATTAATACGAAATTATCTTTTTCTTCAATATGCAAAAAAATATGAGGAAGCGTTCGTGTAGTAAAATATTGTTAATGTATCGAGCTGCGTGGATCGAATTCATTGGCTTTATTACTTTAGTTTATTGAATGTCTACTCCCGCTTTCAATGTCCGCAGGTTGTCGCTCCCTCTGCAGCCCGTCAAGGTTGTAAATAAACGATTATATTGAATTGCATATGCATAATTGTCCGGTCGGATGTTTAATGTAGAGAAGCCATCAACACTAGCTGTAAATGTTTTCAATTACAAATATTGTAATAATGTGGAATTTCATTCCGTTCACTCTCTTATCCAGTGAGATCTTATAAATAAAAAATACCTTTTATAAATATTCATATATAATAACTATCTAAATTAAAAAGTATAATAATTTGTTATATTTTACTTAATTTGGATAAAAAAGAAGCAAATAAGTTCAGATCGACTGATTGAATATACAAGGCTCTATGTATAACAATTTACAGGAGTGTACATCTCATACGCTCTTAAATAATGTATGATATTACCCTATACAAAAATTAAAACTTTTAGAAATATTGAGAATTATTATAATAACAAAGTAAGAAAAGGCGTTTCCAACTTTATTTATAATTAATTATTGGTTACTTTCTGTCCCTAGACTTTGTACTGAAGAAGTTATTGCCCTGTGACATTACAACAGAAAAAAAGCAAAAGTAACACTTTTTAAAATAAACATTTTATACTGGTGATTGGAAATTTGTATAAAAACTTTAACCAATATACAATCACTCTTTATATGGCTAACCTTACACAATATCATCACACTTTAAAAGTCGACTTAAATGTAAACGTAATAAATCAAAATGATACCTTCCTACTAATCTTGATCTTTATTTATTAAACAAAAGAGCAACACAACTTTGCTCATAAAGAATGACGTCACGCACTCAATACAACCCATTCTTTAATTATATTCAATGTATATCGAAAAAAGGGTATCAATTTGACTACATTACATCAAACGCTGTGTGCTGCTCGTTTTAAACAGCAGAATAAGAAATCTACGTGGAACGCCTATAACGAGAAGCAGAAGTTCTACGGATAAAATCATAATGATGCCTCTAGTAGTTTCTTGTAGGCTCCTGGGAAAGCTACGAGAACTACACTTGCTTACGACTACACGAGAAAATGAAGAATAGGAGGTTTTAGGTTCCCTGTGTAAAACTACACGTTATACCCTTGAACCTTTATCCACTTTTAGATTCATTTTAAGACGGACAAGCACCGTCCTTACTACAGGCCAACATAAAAATCTATACTGGCAAGCAGGGGATAGACTATCGTATATAATAAATTCCTTGTCCTAGAGATAATGAAACAGAGGAATAGAGATAAGGTAAGATATTGATATATATTGATATATTGGTATAGATTTCGATGACAAATGTGTTTTGTATTTTAATATCACTGTTAATTAATTTTTTAATAATTTATTTCGTTAAATAAACACTCGATACGAAATTTTACAATTCTTTTATATTTTTTGTTTTAATTATTCAGTTATCACCACATTAAATAAGTAAATTCATATGTACATTACATTTTCTTAGGGAGGTCATTGTACTATGCCCTATATATAAACTGAATTAATAACAGTGTAATTTCATTTTTGTTAGTAAAACAGTTGATAAAATAATAATCTTACATAAATTAATGATTAATATTAGGACGAGACTATTGAAAACGACGTAAAACCATACCATTAAAATCGTTCAAAACAAAATACGACGCAATAACCGGTTACAATTAAATTTATTAATAAACACAATCAAGTTGACGAATGCGTAAAACAAATGACACCAATCTATAATTAAAAACAAACCATGCCATGTGCACTATACTGTGCATCAGTTGTTTACTAATTTAGAACGAGTCAGAATGATTTTTTCTTTCCAATATTTTAATCGAGTGCCATTTAAAGCGTCAGGAGCCGTACCGGTTGAGTCACCTGTCATACTCAGCGGTGGGCCGGTTAAAAAGGCAGATCATGGAATGTTTAGCGTTAACGTTCATTCGCTACCAAGTCCACTGAGAGCAGTAGTTCGACGGTACTCACTTCCTGCAAGTCATTATGAACTGATACGACGGCCACACCTAAACTGCTTTTGTGGGCTCGCGTTTATGTATGTGCAAGCATAAGGCACACCTTTAGATGTTGATCTATAACAAGACGATTCTTGCAAAAAAATTCGAAACAAGATTTCTCAATAAGCATTTAAAATGCAATCCATTATTGCTAAACTTTATAAATGCGTAAATATATGAACAAAAAACCATAACAGCTATTTTGAGTGTAGGAGAGGATGCGCATTAATAGTTATTTCTTTTCTATTTGTGTAAAAAGTTCATGCAATAATTATCTGAAAATAATTTTTTATAACCTAGAAATACAAATCTCTTAACCACGCTTAATATTCGTATCGGTGAACTGTTAGATATTTGTAGTATCCATTAAAAATATTTAAAGAATAATGGCTATAAGAATTATTATTTTTAATTCTATGCGCTTAAAGGTGTGAAGGGGAGTAGCAGGCGGAAGATTAAATGTATATTATTATAGATAACTTTATTTATGTATTATTATTAATACTAGTTGTTTTATTATTTTTATATTACGCTTAAATATTTTGATAAAGCAGGTGGCGTACAGGTTAAGTTGATTACCCTTTACGTAATATTTGAATTGCTAAACACGTAAGAAATATATCATTTACAATTTTAAACACTAAAAAATTGTGAAATTTTCGGGTCAGTAGGTTAATACGATGTTACAAATCGTACAGATTTCACAATTAATGACATTGAATTCTTTGATTTGGTAGGATGTTTAGATGTATAGTCAATTTTTAAGTTAACTTTAATGTTTTCGTTTAACTCGAACTTCAAATAAGAGAACAAAGGCTAAGGGCAAGTTTTCTTTTTTAAAAATAAAATAATAACATTAAACGTAAAACAGTGAAACAGTGGCAACCCAGCGGTCAGAACTGAGACTTGTGGTCGTAGGTCGCGAATTCAGTTCCCGGGATACAATCTCATATAATTCACACTTTGTGTCTAAATCATATACACGTAAACAAGTTTTCAGACGATGGGCAGCAGCATTCTCTGCATACTATGATACCACACTGCGATCACCAACCCGCCTGCTTTACTTTATTCCTCTCCTTTGAAATCTTTGCGGGAGGCTTTCGCCTATATATATAATTTGAATAAGTTATGCATTATGAATTTGGTGAACTTAATAATACACAATTTGAAGAGCATTTCCTCAAACAACTATTCTGATATGGTGCACCATTAAGGAATTGAAACTGGATCTGTGCTATATTGCTATTAAAATGGATGGATATATGTTTAAAGATAGATGGTTATTCTAGAGGTACGATGTTGAATTGTACAACAAATTATCGAAAATTAAAAGGGATTTTTGATATCACGCTTTTATAATTATTTTGTTAGTTCCACCGAATCTGGGGTCAAAATGTTAATTCTATTTCAAACGTCATATACAAAAAATGGATATTATCATTTTAGACACGCATGTAGTTGTGTACACAAGTCACAAGAAATGTTACTCGTATTTTTGTAAATGCACTTTACACTGTGTAATTCGGTCAATTTATTTGTTTAAACATTTTTAGTAAATAACCGCAGTGTAAAATTATTCCAATACACGAATATCCCAAACAAAGGTTACAATTTGGGACGAACTCCAAAGTTATTTTGGTTTGTGCGTTCCTAACAAACATCCGGCATTCTCCTTGTTTTATAACGCACTGAACATGTTGAATCTTTTGTTTAAACGGCTTTGAATTTATTATTGAAGTTGTTATTAATTTTCGCGCGTTTCGTTCCCGCGCATACGACGCCATCGCTCTGATTGCCGTTTCAAATTATTCCTTTAATTTCGGTGAAATGTTTTTAATACAATACACAAATTGAAACGAATACACATTTGAATAGAATGTTAAAGTTTAACACTTAAAGTTATACCATTTAGAATGCGGTGTTGCGTGACTGTATTTTTATAAATATAGTTTTAGTTGATAAGGAGTGTAGTTATTATGAAAACTCGCTTTTTATATGTTTATATCAACACACGAATTGTTCCTTACGCAAGTAGATAGAAAGGAATATCAGACTTTACTTATGTTTGAAAAACTGGCAAATTCTGCACCTTCTCTGGTTAGACTAAATAGAGTGACTGGAAATCATTGGCCAAGTGGAAATATATAATTATTTCACCTTTTTTGTATTTGAGGGAAGGAATGCTAAACATTTGGCCAAATCGCCGACATAAACCGGTACTGTTAAATTTCTACATAAATATTCATTGCAAGTTATCTAAGCCCAATTAACCAGGTATAAAGGTATAGATAAGTGGTTTGTTCCTAGGCTACTGTATAATGGATCATTCGACGCCCATTTCCAGCCTTGAAAGTTGAATTGCAATGCGGTGTAGATAAATATACTCTGCTCGAGCCCCCTTACAGTGTTTATGTAAATTTAATTTATAAAACGATTAACATAATCAATTCTGTTCATTCAGTGACATTGTTGACAATCGCGTCAATTGTACGTGTACACGTTTCTACTAATTCTTTCCTTGTATTCTTTTGGTTTATAAGGTGAAATTTAAGCTTGAATTCAACAAATCACCGAGTTTCTTTATAGCCTTGAAAATACATGTTAAATAACCTTTTTGCAACGACAAGAAGAATGCTGTAAATGGTATTAAGAAACCAGTTGCGATGTTAAGATGAAGCTAGATCTATTGTAGATGGCCTTGTAATGTTTTCACTGTGAAGACCCAATTCTCTTTGTCTGTCAAAAGTGTTAGTAATCAAATTCACTTGTTTTTACGGTCAATTTTTATATATAAAGTTGAATTAATTAAGGTCAAATTCCATTTATATCGAAGTCGAGATTTACTCAGATTCCTCAGTAACTTTCGACTTCAATATATATAAAGGAGGGATACGACTTATGTACGAGGAGGCACAAAAGAGAAATGACGACAATAAGAAACTGTTTCCATATCGATTCGTAAAACAAATAAATTATGTTTAATATGAAAAGATCACCTTGATATGTGAATACTATAAACTACTTGTCGCTACGTATCTTATTATCCTTTCAACGAGGAAACAGCAACGACATACTTAATATTAATGTGCATTGTACTTCACAAAGTAACACGCAATTAATGACCGGTTGATTCACTTACGCGCTACAGCACTGTCAATAACGTTGTGTTCCAGCGACAAAAGATTAAAGCCCGCTATAGTTTAAACACTGGAATGCTGCAACCATTGTAATTGATAGCCTGGACCAGACGTTTTAGCCAATCTACAAGATACTGATAGAATGTATTACTGTTATTGCTGTTGATTTAACAGATAAGACAAATTATATAAAGTATTCGCAGCTGTATACTTTGAATATTATCTTTTTATTAATGTATGTCTTAATTAATCATAATTAATATCAAGTTGTAATGATAATTACCGTATCATAAAGACGAAAAAAAAGTGCAAAGAAACAAAGAAATATGAACTCAAATTGTAAATGATGCTTTGAATACAATTTGAATATCCTTTTATGCCTGGTATATATAATAATATTTCGCCGCATGTAAAAGACATTACTTTTTTTGTACAAAAATTAAGAGGCATTATAATTGTTATTTAATATAAAAGAGAAAACTATTACATTGAGAATGAATAGAAATTAGGAAGAAATATATCATTTTTGCCTTTACAATAAGTATGAAAACAGAGTGAATTATTAATCAATTGTAGGAAAATATATTACCATAATTATGTTTTAGTAGAAAAACCTAACTTAGTTGCAGTTTATCCTTTTCTTTTCCTCTCGTATGACTTTAAAAAAATCATAAATTAATATATATGAACCATAGCGCTTAAAATAACATGTTATATGAAGTGACAAATTTCGTGCGTTTCAAATGACGATGAGTGCTATTAAATTACGTATAAAAAATCACTCATAATCATGATGGAGCGTTAAGCGAAATAAACTATTGACAAGAAGAATTGTTAGTCGAAACGAGTCACCGCTTGATGTGTGACGTGTCGCAAGCGGGTGCCTAATTCTGGTGAGAGGCGGTTGCTCAAGCCGGCGGTTGCCAACGAGGAAGTGATGGTGAGGTGCGTGGGGCAACTGACCTTCGGCGAATGCTGCTTGGTTACTGATAGAGCCGTCCGCTCTTCGACGATCTCATTCTGATAACCGCCATCGGTATTTATAAAGCGTTGATAAATAATTTCCTCGTACGCATTTAAACAGCCCTACTAGACATTTCCGCGAGTAGCGATAGAATTTGTCTTTTTTTTTCATACAGTATGTCCCAATGATTGTCCTTCGGTAAAACGATTTGCTAAGGCGTTTAATGACAAAGGTTTGAGCAAGGTTGAAGCAATAGGCTATTATAGATTACAGAACAACTCGGAAAGTGTTTGTTTAGAAATAATTTAGAAATGAAAAATTTAGTCGTTCTAGTTCGTTTACAAAGAATCCTTGAAATTTAAATCAGTAACATTCGAAATATCAATTATTACTCTTAAATTTTATGAACGACTCAATGTCGACAGGTGAAAAATATGAATACAGTTTTGCGTTATTATGATGCACGCCTTTGTTATTTAGTGGAAAAAGTTAATTATAAGCTTTTCATGGTTATTTACTTTTATTACCAGGAGTTTATTAACGGTAACAATTAAAACCAAAATGTTATAAGTAATTGAATGATTGTATTCTTTGTTCCTAAGAGCATTATCAATCCCACCCCCATACCCATTAGTAGTCTCTAAATTAATAATAAAAAAATATTGTCCTTTGAGTCTCTTTAATGATATATTTTCGAAGCAAGAGAAAATTTAATAGTGTATTCTAAAGCAGAGTCCAGTAAAAATATCAAATTTGTTGTAAATATCAATAATGATTTCAGGATCTTAAACATAGTTCCAAGTAATATTATTTTAAAATTATAAAATATGTGGACTCTTAAAAGTAAAAGTTCATTAAGGCATTCGTCTTTGTATATTATACTTTCGTCAAAATTATTAACAAATTTAGTGCAGATAAATCACAATATTTGCATAATCGCACTGCCATTTGTGGGCGCCATTTCATAAAATCCATTCTCATCCATCTTCGTAATTTTGACCATGTTAAAAATTTCTGCCCAAATTTTATATACCTATAAGAGCTACTTTAAAATATGAATTTTAATGAATGCCCCTTACGCCCCTCTTGTACGTTAAATATTGTAAAATCAGCTTATAGCTCATCTCTACATGGCAAAATTAATGTCCTTCAAGAAACTAAGCCTTATGAATCTCATCTATATTAGATGTAAACATTAATAATAATGTCTACTAACTACGAAACATGGCTAAGTAGCTAGTATTAAAAATATATCTTTGTTAACTTTCAATCGCCTTACTACAATCATATTGAAATCACTCATTTTCAGTTTATCGAGTTACCGATTGCCTTCCTTTTGGTTCTATTCGTTCTGTGACACAATATAAATACCATAAGAAGAAAAAATCTCTGTACCATGGACTCGACTTCGTTGAATTAGTAAATCCTTCTATGGGTAAAGTACACGTTTTTACAAAATGATTTCAAATAATGTACAGAAAGCAAACATTGATAGTTTTATTTTTAAATGTCTAAGAACTTTTAGGTGGTAAGTGTTATTACAACGTAAATGACATCATCGACAATGATGTTTTCACTTCAAAATTATTTGGACACTACCAGCTGATTCAGCAAGGTTTTCTTCTAATTGACTAGGATTAGGCGTTATATCATATTCCTTCTCTTCGGTTCTTTTTATTGGATATCTTGGGTTCAACTTTATTTTAACAGTGAAATTAATATTTTAGAATCAATTATCATATTATAATACTTCAACAAGTATTATATGTATATCAGAGAGTACTTTTTACTATTTTTCTTATAAAGCATAAAATTAAAGGCTCTTGCAAATCTTGCTTAATTAACACAATGTGACATTTTCTAAGGTAAAAACAAGGTTTTTGAAATAAATTTGTAGTAATTTAAACTGAATATGAGATATATCTAACCATTAAAAAAACATCAGCTGTCGTTAATAAGATTTATAAGATTCAGGTCTTTCGAGACCGGATTTGTAATTTAATTTTTAGTACTACAATAAAATTGAAATGTGTAAAACGAAAAATCAAATATCTTATATCTTAATGTTAGTCGGTACGTATAAAGGTTGTACCTTATTATAATAATAGAGTTATTTGGCTTACTGGTTTCTAACTTACGCAACCTTAACAATGATTACGACGAAATTAATGTAACACGTTTGTTACCAATTTGAAATTTAGAACAGAACTGCGATTGCGTCGACGGCGAATAATTCTGAAATCGCTATTTGTAAGCGACGAATTTTCATATTCAGCGTTACCATGTCCGCTTGAACTGGAGATCTACTACCCGTACCACACTGATTAGTTTGCTTGATATATTTGATTTTACTTCGTCGCTTACGTTTGACTATTTTAAAATTCAATTCCATTACGAAAGGTGAAGGCTGTTCGGACTATTATTTTTATTTAAATTTATTAATGCTCAGTGTTTTTGCTATTTATATTATTAACATCATAGTATTATATTAATATCATACACATATAAATAAGTGTGTCTCGGTATTAATAATGAAGAGTCAATAGTTTACATTACGTTTTATGCGGTTTATAAAAGATGAAAAGCGTGTTTAAAAATTTATGGTACTATTCCCATGATCTTTAAAATAAGATTTTTATATACTTTTAGCGTATCTATCGAACCATAAAGAATTTACAACATTATGAATAAGGTACATAGCATAATCAATTGCTTTTCCATATAGACAAGCCACGTAATTCATCATCACCATTGTACCAAAGTACGTCCATTGCTTGACATAGGCTTCCTTCATCGATTCTAACAGGACACAGGTTGGAATCGGTACGCATCCAACGGCTTCCGATGACCTTAACTAGGATGTCTGTCTACCTTGCAGGAGATGTCCTATTCTGCGCGGTCCGATATCTTCACTTCAAAACTCTAAGGCCTCAACGGCTTTCTAGCTAGCGCACTATGTACCCTGTCTACTTCTTCAACTTGCTAATCCGCTGAACGATATCTGATACTTTTGTTGTTTACAAATCTCCCCATCCGTGGTTCGATCTCGTAGAGAAATCCCGGGCCTTTTCATTGCCATTTTGTGAGCGACTGTGATGTGGTCAATGAGGCGCTAAAGGGGAGACCACCTGTATATAGATAATTCAGTACAAACAATTCTTTTTCTTTTTATCCCATAGACGCCCACTGCATGACTTAGGACTCGTGGTTGCCACTCCAGAACCTTTCAACCCAACGGCCACCGATTGTACGAGCGATATTCTTCGCCCATTATAACTTCAGACCTACTTAGGCGAAACTCCAAGCACAGGTGTCTGTATTGCCTTCTAGGTGACTTTGAGCATTTTATAAGGTCCACATTTTAAATGGCTACATCTTGTATCCGTAAATTATCACCTGTTACACACACCGGACAAAGACCTTTGTCTTCAGGCATTGTAGTATTATTGGCTAGAAGATGTTTCGAAGCTTCGCGAACGCTTGTCGGATACATAGTATAAGATACATTTAAAAAAATCAAAATCAACTAATTACTTTGGAAGTGTTGTTTCTTATATCAAGCCCAACTGTTGAATGTGTGTCTGTAAACAGCAATGCGGAACAATTTGTCGCCTTATTAGCAACAAAAATGTTATTGTAATTTGTGGCATCATTAAAATTTAATCAGGATAATCATATATATAATAATAACATTTTATCAAATTGTCCATGTTTTGATCGTGGTTAATGTTTTAACTTTGAGACATATTCATTCACTATCTGCGTCCTTGTTCTAAAAATATTGAAAACAACACACAAAATGCATACATACTATATAATCTGTCTAAAGAATAAATCAGACATCACTATATAATTATATATGCAGTATTTTGTCCTCGTTGTAAGATACATACATATTTCTTATTTCCTGGTGAAGGTAAATCCTTCAATTATCATTTCCGTAATTATTTATTTTCTTATATACTCTTTGATATAGAAAACTAGAAGGTATAATATGATTTGATTTTATATTGTTCGTATAATATATCAATGACGTTTTCTATAACAGCACATTTAAGCAGTCTGAACACATATATTCATATTATGATTGTATAAGAAAATTTTCGAAATTTACGAACGATTTGCAACGAAAAACACTCTTTGTTTCTGACGAACTGGCGACATTTCTTCAGACAAATCTTATGTAGTTGGTCCCAGAACAACGCATTGCGTATGACAGAATTATGCGTACAGTCACAGAACAAAGCGATGTGAAAATAGTGATACCGGCAAATCTTTTCTTCTTTCACTCATTTTGGCAACCGTACGATCGCAAAATAATATTGCACTGGACATTGCATCGTCTAGAATTGCGACCGCTCGTTTGGATGGTGGCCGAACAGCGTATTCAAAATTGAAACTGCCATTGAATTTGCAAAACGCGCAGGATCTAACATTTAACATCGGCAAAAACTCTGGAAGGGGCAAAGTACTCCAAAGGTGTCAAATTATCATAAAAGACGAATGTACAATATCTCACCAGAAAGCATTGGAAGCGCTTGATCATACACTGCGAGATTTGAGAGGAAATGCACAGATCTTCGGTGACGCACTTATTTTACTATCTGGTGATTTTTGGCAAACTCTGATAGTTATACCATGTTTATTATCAGCTGATGAACTAATTGCATGTCTTAGTTTTATGGCGTCATTTACAGAAGTTGACTTTGAAAACCCAACATGCGTGTATACAAAAGGAAATACATCGGCGGGAAATTTTGCAAAACAATTAATGGATATTGCTAATGGGCGAATTCAAATTGATGAATCTATGCAATGTATACCCTGACAGCAAATTTTAGTAAGATCACAGAAAGTATAGACAAATTGATGCAAAAAGTTTTCCCAAACATTGCACAGAATTATGAAAATAATCAGTGGCTCAATACGTGTGCTATATTAGCAGCCAAAAATATCTATGTCCATACCATCATCAATATTGTTATCATCAATACTGTGGTGATTTGACAGTGATCAACGATCCAACTGAATTCTTGAATTTGCTTGATTTACCGCCGCACGTTTTTACATTGAAAATTTAGCGTAACCTTCATTCTTCTTCGAAACAAAAATCCACCACATGAAAATGAAAATGATGAACAATGTTACCGAGGCAACAAATTTGATATGAAAAGTCAAAGATTAAGACGTAGTGTTGCCACATATCCCGACAAATATGCCATTGAAATTCAAACGTTTGCAGGTCCCGGTGCAATTTGTTTTCGCAATGATTATCAACAAAGCACAAGGACACTTGTTGCAAGCGTGTGGATTACAATTGGAGTTCTCATGTTTCTCATATGGCCAGCTCTATGTGGCCTGCTCACCCGTCGGAAAACCTTTTGGTTTATTTACTTACCACCAGATGGAAAAACAAATAATATTGTGTATCCCACAGGTCTACAATAAATATCGAATCGAAACGAAATCGTGCAAACTAATTATTTTTCGAAATGAACAAATGAATTTGATAAAAAAACAAAACAATAAAATGTCTCAAAACTAATTGAATATTTGTGTAATATCTTTCCTTCAAAATTATTTAAGTTGGTGATTAGATAATGGTTATATAAAAATAATTTTGAAATTTACTTGCGAGTCGATGTTTAAAGACTTAACAAATGTTTTAAACAAAATTGTGGCATAAAACTGTCCAAAATGTACTCCGTAATGTTACCGTATTTATATACGTATGTATGTATGTATGCAAGAAAGATGATTAGTTGTAGCAGTAAAAGCTTTAAAAGTGTGAATGTATAGCTCATTGGTTCAACAAAAAAATTTAAAGTTTTCCCACCTTTTTCTGTTTCCAATGACCTTGTATAAAGAAATGCAACATTATCACTTTGAATTATGGTACAATTGTTAAATTTTCTATTGAAATGCGACAGGCAACAATATCTAGCAATACAAACTCTGCGGGGATATGTTATGAACAATTATTATTTTTTTTAAGGATTTTTGTTCTAAAGATTAGGTTATTTATTATTTTTAAAGCCATTCATTTTGATAGGGTGTATCTTAATTGACAGCAAATGAGCTTTACATTCACGCTTTTAAAGCATTTCCACCAATAGCCAATTATTCCCGATATGTACATAAGGAAATACAGATAATAATTGAGTATTATTGTAAATAATTCAAATTCAGTGACAAATAAACGAATCGTTTAAAATATTTAAAATAAATAAACACATTAAATAACAAAGTATTAAATATCCTTGTAGAAATGTCAATGAAATACGAACAATTAGTAATATTAACAACACGCAAGCGCGGTGTGACTTCGTTACAAAGCTTCCTGCAAGTGTTATTGTCTTTAATTTGCTGGTGCGTTGCTCTCCTTTTCGTTTTATTTTCGTTTGCCGAGAGGAAGAATAATAGCCCATCTAGATAAATGAATTCAAATAAAGTGATACAATAACAGTACACGGCATTGTCATTCTACAATATAGTTTAATATCTACTGAAAAAATACAGTAACTGGTTAATAATAATTAACTGGTTATATATATCATCGTTATTATTTCATCAGTAGAACGTCTGCTGGACATAGACCAGCTCATAGATTGCCAGAAAGATTGGAGACCTGATTCCAAGGTCTTCCTGCAATCTTAATAAGGTCGTTTTTCCAGGGTCCAGAACCTTAAAGTCCCAGCGAGCATTTCTGCGCGCTATGTGGTCTATTTCAACTTACTAATCCCCTGGTCTATGTCGATTACCATCAATCATCTCTAGACCTATCCATTCTTTTTGCTATCTTCAAGAAATTCCGTGTATAGCCCTCTACATGGTTTAATGAGCGACTGCGAACTTAACAAACTAAAAAGGGACAGAGAGAGAGACAACGTTTGTTTTGTAAGTCGTCATTGGTATCACACGGGTCGTATAATTTTAGCTTACTTTAATTTGTCTATTAATTATTTTTACAGAAATTTTGTGTACTTTATGTGTTTCATAATAATCAAGGTACCTTTACTTTTACCTTTAAAAAAGGACCTTTACACTCAAACAAGTCCATCGTACAAATTTTTGGATCATACAGCAGTAGTTACAATAATTCAAAGAAAATTGCTATGTATTTTTGTCTTTAATGCTTGGAATATTTTAGGCGTTGATTAATTGATAGACGCTTGAATCCCATATGCATATGAATCATTTACTTTGCAATCGATATTTTCTGTTGAGAAATGTTTACATCACTTTTTGTATTGGAACCAGAGTTAAATTATTACAAACCGTCAAGAGTTATAACTTTAAATGCAAATTAATAACGAACTAGCCTCGGTGATTGTTAAATTTACCTTAACCTCGTTTAGGTTCTCTCCTTCGAGTTGAAATTGTGAGCTTTAAGTTACAGCGTCGTATATTTAAGTTTTTATTTACGAATCTATATTAAATCATTCTTCAACCAATCTGTTTTTTTTTTGGAAACGAATTTTAGGTTATATTTAGCTAGGTTGCTGCTATATAACATATTCTAAGTTTCATTTAATAATAATTACTATACCGTGAACGTTTTAACTTCTTGATTGTATTCTTATGCAAAAATGTACTTTCTGTGGCGACATCATGCCAAAACCCATACTTTAGTCAGTTCGATGTCATATCTATATTAAACAAACGTATAAAGTTTGTTGTAGATATGTGTTGAGTAAATTGACTTGTGTTCCAAAAATAAACTTCATAACGAGTATTATCAGCGTCAACCGTAAGACTTGTTATTTGCTTAGTGAATTGATAAACATGCGGGCACGAGTAATCTATACGCCCAGAAGTAACCGATCGTTTCACCAAATTTTACTTTAATAACATTTTTAGGAACCGAGAGTAAACATATCTTCAAGTTTTAACTCGTACATAACATATTGGATATTACATCATATTACTTTTTATTGAAATAAAAAATTGAGAATGAATTCCTCGGAAACTTTTGGATGCCACGGTCTTTTAATATATTATAATCGAAGCAGTTGCATGAGGCTGCAACTTATGTATTGTTTACAAGAGTATAAAAAATTACTGCAAGAACTTTCAAACATTTTTTTTTAATATAACAATTAAAACTTATTTTTATTGCAATGTACATCGATGTCAACACTCAGATCCACTTTCTTCATATTCTTGTCATAAATATTAAACTAATAATTAATTGGCATTTAGGTGAATACATAAATATCAATGTTGCCTGTACAGAAATACAAATTAATAATATAAACATGTATATCCTTATCTAAACTGATTTAAAAAGTTCGTTTATTGGCTTTTACATTAGTATAACGTTGTTTTGAAAGAAAAAGTTTATTAAGACGATGGATCATGCCCTGATTTGCTTATAATTATTTATTTATTTATACCTAGGTCTTTTACAGCTGACAAATTATTACATAATAAAATATAAACCCTAATTAAAATGGATTAAAGGAGACAAGAGAAGAAGAAAAACGAAACCGAGGATATTTTTCTATATTGACAGTATGTACAAAATGTATATGTTTAGTGTGTGTAGAGTGTGTGTGTGGGTATTTGTTAATGATTCCATTTATATTTAGAGTATACAGTACATATTATACTATATATAGTATATAACTAAAGGGTCTTATGTATATGAAATTATTGTTTTAATTAAATGTTATTTTCTAATTTCTTTTTCGTTTTGCTTCAAAGACATATCTTTACTTTTTGGAATGGTATGGAGTGGTGCTGAGAGGTTGTAGTGTGGAAGACTGAATGGTCTTTTATATATGATAAAACTGTTTGCCGTTAGATCTTTGTTTTTATCTGTATATATTTTAATTCTAAGACGAACTAATAGTTTGCTGGTATCCAATAATTATTTAACAATAAAAACTTTAAGTTAAAATTAGAAGCGGAGTACATTTTAACGATCTAAAATCTCATGAATTATGATAATGGCTATTGTAGTTAAGCAACATGTTATTGCGGTCTTGATGCGTCGGCTATCTTTGTTGGCATTTAACCTCGAGCGTCTTTGTTACAGATGCCGTTTCAACTTGTCGCTCCTATTATTGTTACTAGAACGAAATCCGTTTAGGTCAAGACTTGTTTTGAATAATAATTAATTAATATTTTACAGCAAGCTCTCGTATTTTGTTAAAACTTGTGTGATATACTGTCGACATGGTTAAGTATATTTTTAAGGTACGGAGAGGAAGAATCAACCTCCGATTTGGAAATAATTTGACAAACATTTGTTGGTAAAGTATATAAGAAGGTTACCATCACTATATTCGACTTCTATATTAAACTCGAACGTTTTTGATTACAGTTTTAATGATTTAATTAAAGATTTGTTTTGATATTTAACCTTAAATGTACTTCTAATATATTATAAACCTACTAAGAAGTTGTCCGTTGCGACATTTCGAACGACTATCACTGACCCGAGATGACTAAGCGCAAACAAGAACTGGTATAGCTGAAGATGATCTTAAAGACCACTCAGAACAAGACAGCGTTATCTGTAAGATCATAAATACGAAAGGGACGGGCAATGCTCCGTTCCCTCCTCATATAAGTGGGAAGTGAGAACTAAGCGATTGTAACGAAAGTAAAAGTGAGCGCGGTGATTTAGGACTATATAATATTTTGAACCTTGCTCCTTTTCGTAGTTTACGTTTTTACATCGATGAAAGACGCAATTTATCTTACTGCAACATTGAATTCATTTAATTAAACAACATTTCATTTAGATTATTAGTCATGTTTTATGACATTACAAATATTATTGTGCAATAACACGAATCTATATATGCGTGCTATTAGAAATTTTCTTCTTTACTCGCTTCAATCGATCAAAAAGATACAAGGGTTTCTTCGGCACTCTAAAATGGAAATGCTGAACGGGTGACAATGGGTATTTGCGTCAGTCACTTCATGAATCCATCGTCCAAGCGTTCCCAAAAGCACTGGGAAGTCTTCGAGAAAACTTACTAAAAGAGGGTCCCACAGCGCTCTGCCTCTGGAACTAAAAATACAAATAAGGCAAACAAGAAAAAAACTTATGAATCATATATAACATCCTTATGACCTTCTGGTTTGTCTAACAAAAACAGTTTCTAAAGTACTCGTCTTTGTTGTAAAGGGTTCAATTTCTTGGAAAATAGTTATAAAGAAATATAAAATTCCTTATGTAACTGTCTCTATTTATTAAATGCTTACAATATAAGTCTTCACGTGTGTCTCTAAGCAAATATTACATTTATATAAAAGCAAAGGCAGAATAACTAGCTTTTTCCTTACCTGACTTTTTCTTACTGGCGACTGAGTATTCAAGTATATACGGTATTTCAAGTATATACATAGATATAAGTACATACATATATATTTGTATACATTTATAATTATTATTAATGAGTAAAATATAAATATATACGTAATTGTAATTTCTGAAAGTTGTTTGAAGTCGAACCCACCTCTTACAGAATGCCAGGTTTTGTTGCGTAATATTCGCAGAGTCAAACAGGAAGGAATAGTAGTAATAGTGTTCCGGTATTTCATACATAGTCTAGTCAACTTCCTGTATTCGAGTTTCTTAAAATGTTATTTTCATGAAATATTGATTAGATTTGTACATTTGATTACTATTAATATATATGCAATCGATTCTGATTTTTTTCTGGTTCTGATAATTGTATAATAGAAATAATACAATAACATCACAAAAATAGTATAATTAGCGGTTTTAACGCATTTTGCGATTTCTTCCAGTAATTCTTTAGATAGTTTGGCAATTTGGAATTTATTTAATACTTACTTTTACAGTAAGTACAATGGCTAACTTGATGTGAGTTAAGTTAACTCAGAGTGGTGTAGATATGAGAAGTGGGCAGTTGTGTTACAAAAAAAAAAATAACGTATAAAGGACTAAAATTATCATCGTCGTTTCATCTCCCGTTTGTGAGCAGCGGCGATCCTATAGTTAATGTTCAAAATGTAAAGTATATAAGACAGTATTCCTATAATCGACCTATACCACTGCGCTACCGATATATTAAATATGTGTGTATATATATATATATATAAATATACATATGTACATATTTAAATACATAATAATATATTAATACCATACGAAAGTTACGTAGATTCTTGCACTAATATGTGTCGAAACTACTTTTTAAAGAAATAACGGCTTTAAATTAATAGTTGTCAACTACTATGAAGAAATAGAAGAATTGGATAATATAAAAAGAATAAACATGTGGCTAGATCTTAGGTATAAATAAGTAATAATGTATAACTGAGTTATATCATCATTGCTACACGATAATTAAATTTAGTGACGTACCACATTAAATAATGCTATAATTAAACGCTTACTTTATAATTGTTTTTTGTTCTTTACTGTCCTTTTTCTTTACATCTTAAAGGTTGACGTCGGCATGATGTCCGCCTTCTCATGTCTTTGATTAAATAAATAAAAAAATTTTTTTTCGTACAATTGCGTTTTATCATTTTCAGTTTTCACCCCTATTGTATGTTTTTTAAAGTTAAAAGATTAATAGTCAAATGGGGGCACATATGACGGCAATAATGGAAGTACATTAAACAAGCACTAAGTTTAACAAGAAATAAACAAAGTATTTTAATTTCGTCAACTTAAATTAAAAGAGCTCTCGTTTACAATTGTTTTATTGAAAGCAGACATTAGTTTCGAAACCTTTGGTGCAGAAGATTTTGTATATGTAAAAGTTGTTTGTATAGTAAGATGGTACTATTAAGAAAAGTAGCACTATTTGGTAAATATCGCAAATACTACACACCAACAAAAGCTTTTTTATTATCCAATGAATCTATAATAATAAAATATCTTATATTTTAACTACTTTATTAATATAATATACTTTACTAATATAATATCTTTTATTTTAACCAATAAAATGGAAACAGCAAGCAGCACCAGAAGCAGAGAGGTCTACTGCTGAACTTACACCGGTCGGAATAAGGCTGTTTGAAAGCGGCCTGCTTCCAGTGTCTATAGACAACCTAAACAGGGTTGTCTATTCACCTCGTCAGAGTCCGACGTCCAACGCTGCACATGCTGGTCCGTGGCTTACATTCCAGTACTATGAGGTCCCAGCGGCCATCTATCCTATGTGGTCACCGACTGTCACTTTTACTATGACGATTACTTCTTTTTCCTTGTAAAATTCAATAAAATCTCGTGTAACTTAGAGAGGCGTTTTGTTCAAGAACAATTTAAATTACCATATCCTAAAAAGTTTCTAGCTTAGTTAACGGGGTAGATAAAATTTGAGAAAGAAAACCCAAAAGGAAAGATATTTAACATCTACGATAGTTTATTGAATTATAAGAAACGTTAGTGTCATCGATCGAGCTGTTAATCCTTGCGTAATTAATCTAAACAATTTTTATCGCGTGATTATATAGTTCAGATCGTAGGAATGCTCCGTAGTATAACTAATATAAATAACTTTTACATATGCCACAGGGCTTCTTTCATATCAACAAACGTAAGTTGTCGTTTCGGCTCAGTCAACCCGGCGGCGGGCCGACTCTTATCGAGTGATAGCCCCGACCTTTTCCCCTGTCGAGATATAATACCCACACACACAAACTTGGATCATATTGCAGTTACATACAGACTAAATTGCTTTCTACTCAATTATATACCCTTATATTGTGTGCGATATCGCCTGCACACATGAAACGTTGATGAATAAAAATATTGGATGCGGTATAACTTAATATCACATATTTTATGTAGTCCATTTGTACTATATATTCATATTATTCCCTGTTTTATGTTTGGTTTATCATGTTATTGACTATATGTATTACCTACTATTATGACGAGAGTACGGAATACAGTCCATAATATAGGAGTCTCGAGAATTTTGATATTTTTCGGATTTTTAATACTAAATAACGAAGACAGTCTTTAAGCAACACATTTTTATAGAAAATTAAAATACCGCGGTACTAAGAAATCTTGCAAAATTGCAGTCGAACCTATTTTAACACAATAATATCTCAGATTTGTAACTAAAAATTAATAAGAATTCAAGCCTATTAAAACAAGCTATTCTTATTTTATCGTTGGGCTTTAAGTCGTAGTTATTGTCTTCTGCTATAAAATAATTATAAAAAATGCTGTCCGTATAACTCCGAACAATACAGCGAGTTTTGTTTAGAATTGTACTTAAGGTACGTGTAAAAGTAGTCATTCAATTCAAAATGCATCTATTCTGGGAACTCATTAGTATTTAAAGCAATTCTTGTTCATTTATTGTTAAATAAACTACTTTGTTTCTGAAACAACTACAGCAATTAAAAAATATAGGTTTATTAATAAATTTATGGACACTTATTATATATGAAGTATAATGGAGTTATTAAATATTTAAAATTATCGCATCCATTTGGTTACGTTTCTCTTTGTTAGCGGCTTCAAATAAATGTAGTATATGACGAAGTTATCGCCTCTCATAAACATACTATACAAACAACTAGTACGCAGCACCGCTAGAATATAATATCGTATATAATAGCAATGAAAATACCGTTTGAATAATTTAACAAATTCTTAAAAGTCGTAATAAAAAGAAGAAAAACGAAAAAAATTAATGCAATGCATTTCAAATAAATTTGATCTAAAGTGATTGACTTCTATCATATGATATTTTCTATTTACTATCCACTACTTTATCATATTATTGATTACATTAGCCAATCTGTGAATACGTGCATGATGTATTAATATCTATCTTAATATCTACACAGAATGATTAGTTATATATGTAAAAACTTTAAAGGGGTGAAGGTATATCTTGTTTGCTGTCAATTAATGTATGGTACAGCCTATGCAAAAATCAATGCTTTCAGAAATAATAAATAACACGTTGATAATGTAGAAAAAGCATTTTCAAAGTTAATATCACTATACTTATATGAAAATTAAATATTGCTTACAACTTGTCTTAGCAGATTTTATTGCCAAAAGTTGTTCGCCTGTCGGATTCTAATTGAAAATTATTATTTTTTTCATGTAACCACTTCATACTGTGAGATTGGAGATTGGCGAAAAGTTTGTAAACCTTTTTGCTGTCAAATGAGCTAAACATCTCTCACATCACTCTTTTAAAGCTTTCACACTTATAACTATTCACTATGTACAATTTTTATAAAGAAATATAAAGAGATATATATATGTTGATGCAATATGCCTAGGTCATAAGGAAAGGTTTTGAAAAACAAAACAAAATAGAAAATATCGTATTCTAGACATATATAAAATAAGTGCACTTTATTTCTTTAGACTTAATAGAAAATCAATTGCACACATGAGCAATTGATTTTTTATTACTTCATAACACAGAAACGGTTTCCATATTATATTGTGAAACTTCTAGAGATTAAATTAAAACAGACAATTGATATATATATATATAAGTATTAACCTTTTTTTTATTATTCTTTTATAACAGGAGCAATTTTAAGAAGAGTAATTGTCTGTTTTAATTTAATCTCTAGAAGTTTCACAATGTGTATATATTCACAGCATCGTCAGATATCGTACGTATTATCAAAAGTTATTGGCCTGTCACAGTCACATAAAAAAGCAAATAATTACAACGTATTTTTCAGCGATCACTTTGTTTATTTATTAAACATGTTAACATTAAACAATAATTGCTTTAAAAAATAAGCTTTCTTATTTATACATTGCAAGACTAGTGACAATGTGATATTTTGTTATAAATTATATTTTAATTTTTATGGTAATGATATATAATATTTAAATTTAATTAAATCCAACACTCATTTTTAGGTATCGGCGAAGTCAAATGTTTGCCACTTTAGGTTTTCAATTTATTCTGCGGTTTGTATTTCATCAGAGCATTGCCTTTACTTTTTTTTCCGCAATAATTCTATTTTTCTGTTCATAAGAAACATCTTCATATCTTAAGTAAACAAAAAATTAGTGAAACTGGTTGAAATAATTACGAGTTTCGCCCTAAGCGAAACAAGCATCACATTTTTAATTAAGTTGATTAGCATTCATATTTTTGTTTCATCTCTACATACCCACTACACTATTACTTCGAAGCATAATTTTTTAATCTCGTTTTACTCTTTAAATAGATTTAAAAGCAATCTTTGGAATTGAACAGAAACGCACTATGAAACCTACAATCCTAGGATAATTTAACATGTGAAATCCGTCGATTCAATAGAAGACTCGTGGTGAACCGACTCAAACCCTTTCATTATGGAAGAAGGTCTGTGGCCTGCAGTGCAACGTATATAGGCTGATGTAACAAAAAGTAAAAAGCAAACGTTGTTTACGCTAGGAAACGCGTCCGTAAATGCACTGGGAGATTATTTTCGCTCAGAGGGACGGGTTAAATACAGTCGAGTGTGTTCTGAGAACGCATCGCGGTGGTCGCCGCTCGCTTCTCGTCTTTTGTTTTTGAACGTGACTTGCAGTTTAGGCGCACGCAAAATAACTAAATTTGGAACACTTCTATTGCTAATTGCACTACTATTAAAGCATAGACCTATAGAAGCGTATTTACACAAAACAAGTATAAATATTAAGATTTTTGTTACTACTGTGAATTGACACTACGATTTGCATTTTATTGTTTCTTGTATTCGGACTAGGCATCTGTAGAAATGTTATTCACATAACTGTAAATGAACACAACATATTAACAACACTTTCAAATATAAAGGAATACTTTTTAAGATTAGTATTTAAAGAACAAAGTTTGCACATATCAAACTGTATCCTTCTGTTTAAATGTTAAGGATATATAACAATGTATCTCTTTGCGTTAAAGTAAAAAGTAAAGTAAAGTCCGATGAAGCTGTAAAAGCCAAAACGGCTAACAGCGCGCATCAACATTCGAATATAGCCATAGCCAGCGTTAAAGTAACGAAGTTTCGTTGTTATAGCCCATAGGCGCCCACTGTCAGGCATAGGCCTCCACCATAGACATCTTTGGGGGATATACCATAATCGTCACGCTTGGCACGCGGGTTGGCGATCGCAGTGTGGTATTACGGTACCCAGAGATCGCCGCTGTCCATCCTCTGAAAACAAATTAATAAAATCTGAATCTGAAATCCTAAGATCTCAAGTCTCAGTCCTCTACCACTGGACTACCGCTGTTTGGAATCTAATGAAGTTAAGTAATAGCTTTAAGGAATGACTGCGATAGCAAAGAAACTATCAAAAAGATCTACTTTCGTAACGTACTCGAAAGGTCTACAAGAGGTCAAGATGCTCTTGGGACCCTAGTTATTCTAAGCCCCTGCAGAAGAAAATAGCTTTAATTATGTCCAATACAAATGGTAAGTAGTTTTAATTTATTTGTAGTCTATATTTAATTTTTTTTAACAATACTTACGAGTGCATACTAATAATAATAGTTGACACACAGTTCATAATAATAATAGTTGACATAGTTTCAATAAATATTTTGTAAAATAATTTTTGGTCCCCTAGCTGTGTTAAGAGAACACGTGTGAGTGAATCGATTAGAAGAATTCATTTTGATTTATTGTTTTTGAATTTCATTTTGATGGACAATAAGCTTAAAATTTATCAAAGCTATCGTAATTAAAAAACTGCCAAAAAATCATCCATTAGTACAAATTATTTATAGTTTATTGCTAAAGCTATACGTGAGTGAATAACTATAAAATTTTACTAATCATACTATATTTTTGTAATGTTTTAGCTCTATTAATATACATAATGTACTGATTTAATATTGTAAAGACATATAAAAAAAATTATAACTACCAAAATGTTAATATATAGTGTATAAAAACCACGGAGTCGGTATTCTATAGGTGCACTTAATTATTTTAAATCATATTCATTAAAATAATCGCAAAAACATTAATTAAGAATTAAAAGCTTATTCTACCGTAGCTTTTGATTGTATAAATAGACAAATTAACGGATGGTTTACCTTATTGCGGCACCCTTCAATTAAATAGCCCGCTTGCAGGGGAAATATAACTAGATTGGCGCACCACTATAAGTTTTATGCGGGTATTTTACTTTCATGGAGCATATAGGCTAGGGGGTCCATGATGCGTGTAGACTACATAAATATACGTTACTTCTTAGTTTTTGCATGATATTAAGTGACAAGATCGCAGTGTCCATCTTTTGATATGAAAAAGTATATGGTTCATACATCATACAATTCCTCATATCAAAATTAAATAACCAAATTTAGAAATACATGAGTCACCCGTTATTTCTTTTCTACTGTATTACTGGATTGGGCGCAAGCCGAGCTCTTAAATCGCTTAGGCAGGCACTCCATAGAATGAGCTGGGGCGTGGGCACCCGCACTGGGACCGCGGCATGTCCTGTCACACGATACCCATTTAGTATTCCGACTCTAGGGCCTACGGAGGGTCGAACATTAACTTGGTCAATTCATTATGACTGCTTCCGAAAATGTTAGCTTTGAGTGAAGAAAAAGTCCGAAGAACCAGCAATGTTTCTGACTGATATTATTAAGGTTGGCGTCTTTTTTGATTGACGAGCCGATCTCGCCGATTGGGTTTCGAATGGCTGCAGATTATTTTGTACGTAGCTTGTCTTAATGTCATAGGACTCGAGCACGTGTCTTAGTCTCAGAACAGCGCGAGGTATGAAAGTATCGAAAGGGAATTTTGTGTAAATGGCAGCACCTATATTAACAAATTTGGAGCGTCTGCGTGTATACGCTCTGGGACTTCCACCCGGTCTTGTTACATACATATTATTATTATCGAAACATCCTGTTATATATATGTTACAAACAAAATTTTCAAATACAATGCTTGCAATTTCATACTTTAAATGCTTATTGTAACAGAATTTCTTTTTTTTTAGAAAAGGAAACTTTATAATTACAATTGATGTAAATAGTGTTAGTCGAAGTATAACAGTTGGTACGTATAATGGCTAGAAACAATGAAGCAAAGATCTGTGTTCGAAATTTCTATAACGTTGTTTTTTTATTTGTTTTCCATAAATAAACAAAGTTCATAGGCACCGTACAACCGTCGTTCCCCACTCGTCAGCCACGTCGTGGCACCGCGTTTTTACTCGGCGACGGTTGCTACTCCCTCCTTCATAATTTCCATTTCGATGCAAAGATAAGTAAAGAGCACGTTTAATAATCTACAACAATTGTCCGATCTTAATTCCCCCTTATGATAGTTGTTTTTAAAGAAAGGTTTCCGGTCCAATTTTTATCGTCAATCCATGGAAATAAGACAAAAAGAGAATTTATTTTGAAGAAATGTTTATTATTTGTGACTATAAATCTTAGATACTAGTTATCCGGCCTGGATCAACGATATTACCTTATTGGCATTTATCCGCGGGCTTTTTTTAGCCTAGCTTTATACTTCGTTTACGTAACTTAGCCCTAGGTCTCCCTCGGGAACTTGGGACCAGTTTCATCACATGCAGTGTAACCGAACTAGGAGGCCGTTGAACTGTTCAATTGCTCAGGCGCTCCGTGAAGTGACCTACTTTATAAGCTATGTTATTGTCGTCGCGTCGTTAGGAGAGTCTACAACGTATTTCGGCCTAAGAACTGCAACGTATGAAACTTCGTAAAGGGATTGTCTTAGATTGTCTTTTAATATAATATAAATATGTAAACAATTTAATTTCAACAAATTAAATTGAATAATAGTATATTTTATCATACAACAACAGAACAATTTATAAAAAATATGTATATATAAAAGTTATATAAATGATTAATTTAACATAAAGTATGTTAAAAAAGCCAAGGCTAACACAAAAAAATTAAGCATAATTCGATGACGATTAAATCACGTGTAATGCATCGAGCTTCACCATCCGATGATAAAAAAACGAATATTTATATGTAAGTCATGAAAAAAAAGGAACATAAAAAACTATTTAACATAATGTTGCATGAACAAAATAAATTTATTACAATTTATAAAACAAACGTTAAATTTATTAAATACAATAAACAAACGTTTCCGAAGACTTTTTCAGATAATCGCTACTGTTATGCAGTTTTACGTTTATTGTTATTAATAAATTGTTTATTTGGTATCAACACTAAGCAGAGCGCTAACGTGGTTTATAACAAAAATCCTTAGAAGAACTGAATATGAGCGTTTTTTCGGAAGCCTCAGCTTGTACTGCCTCATTATTTCATCAGATTAGAACGCTTCAAAGCTTTTAGGACTCTTGGGTGGACGCTCTATAGCTTGACCTGAAGCTAAAGTCTTCAAGAACCGAGGTTTAGACTGGCACACGAAAGGCGCTCATACATTTCGATTCGAAGGTTCCCGAATAGCCCGTACAATTATAAACATCTTCTCTGCAGTTTCACAGTGCAGATATGTTCTCGCGATGATTCTCCTTTAAATTTCTACTTAACAAAAGAAAATGCTTCAAAAAGGAAAATAATAAATCGAAGACGCTGCTGAACTTTGTTAAGTCAGAGTTTTGAAGGTGATTCTTGTGATTCAGTGCTTTCAAAGCAATAGATCAAAAGTTTATAATCGTAACAGATTTAAGAAACTTATTGACCTAAAACTAGTATAAAAATCCAATTATACGAGTACAGTAAAGGATTTAAAGAGATAATAAAGTTCGAATTGCTCTACTATTGTATTAAGGATATTTTGAAAGTGACCACGAAAAGACTAACTGAGTTTATTGTGGTCTTTTATCAGATCTGAGCGGGCTTGGAACCATCGTTGTCTTAACTTGAGGTATGCCATTATAAAAGAGCTCAGTCTGATTCTAGTTTCTTTCAAATTGGGCTTTTCACATATTCTCCCATTACGTACGCAATGGTCATTTTAAATGTGAGTTCTGTAGTTAACAACATGAATAAATGAATAAATAATTTCGTTGTGGTTAATACACACCAACTATTGTTGCATCCGTGGCTGGTTCTGGGGGCGATAAGTATTTTTATCACGTTACGGTGTTAAAAGCGATGAAATTATAAAAGATCGTTAACAAAATTTGTCATGTGCTAGTACTTGAACGTTAAACTATTAGGGGCAAGCCACCCTCACTAATATTGTAATCTCTATGGGGCAAAATATGCGGGCTTCCCTCGTACGAATACTCAACGGATTTTTAATCACCACTATTAATGTGTTTATTATTTTGTAACATATTGTATTGCCACAAGGCTTATTTCGGATTGTGCTTATTTAAACAAAATTAGACATTTAACTATCTACCATTAGTAGAAATCAAAACACGAAGATTGATATCCTGGGAACTGTACGTGAGAATTTAAACCACATTAATGTTTTTTGAAAGTTTTTACTAGCTATTACGTTGTGTTTTTATTTATTTAGGTACTGGACTAATCTTTGCAAAACTTGGCTTAAAATTTGATGAAACTTTTTATCTAAATCAATGCTTACTTATAACTTTTGTTATTGCATTAAGTCACATATTACGTCAGCAAAGGCTCTCTGGAACTTGACTGTCACAAAGTTCACTTTATAACACTATTAAAAGTGACAGTGTGAATAAATAAATATTATTACTAACGAAAATAACTTTTGTCATAAGGAGATATTAAGATCGACCAGTCACAAAGAAATCGAGACCAGAATCATACATTGCTTTATGTCATACTGATTTAATAATGCGAAGCTAAGACAGTTACGATCATAGACTAAATAGAGTTATTATTAAAATTTAAAATATTTTTACAGACTTGATAATAAGATAGGCAAACAGTTTAAAAGGGACTCATTCATTAGATAGACGGTTTTGCTCTTTTAACGGTCGCAAGTCAATTGCCACCCCCTTAGTAAAGGTTAACGTATTCTTTATCGGAATGAGTGAGCAAACAATTGATATGGGCATTATAAAGAGATATTCAACGGCCGACACTGTTTGGTTTCGTATATTCTCTACTCCCGATGCTCTGTCCCTTGGGATTTGGTTATGTGAGATTCTTTTAAAACTGTCAAGTAACTGTGGATCTCTTACGTAATGCACAAGTGTAATTTAAAACTGTGCCTGTGTGTTTCTGGTGAGTAGCTAAACCTCTTCAAGCTCTTCCTTATTTCATTGTGATGTTACGGGTTCGCTTTAGTTGATCGATCACTATAAAAACCGCTATGCTCGTCGTTTCTTTTAGCTCCTTCCTACGATAGGCTGTACGTTCACGCAACTTAAGACTAAAGAGTTGACGGTAGAATGTGTCCATTAGCACGTCGCCTTGTCTATATCCCTATTGCCTTCTGAGACATTACTGTTTCACAAGAGACTATTAATAACAGACAAATACTCTACCCGATTGTCTTGATCAGGCTTCTTTATGCTGAGCATATTCCAGGAATCTCCGTCACCCATTTCAATTTTTCTTAGTTCGGTTACAATCGGGCTGAATAATTTTATGAATCTGTTGCTGCATTTGTACGAGTTATGAAATAATAAATACAATACATTTTTAAATATTATTATTTTTATGATTCTTCTTGGAGCAATAGTACAATTCAAAGAACTGTAAAAAAGAATACACCGGTTCTGTACGAAGTTGTTTTTTTATATCATTTAAAACAATTTTGGTTTTTCCAGATTAAAACTATAGCCACATACAAGAAACGCAGCGAAGTGCACAAAATAAAATTATGAAAGAAAAAATAAAATCGATTATCTAATGATAACTTAAATTGGAAACATTTTTCGTATTTACAAAGATGTTAATATCTTAACTTAAAACAATTCTTTTATTGGCATGTCAATAATTTTTCATAAAAAATGTATAATCACGAGTAGTGTAGTAACATTTGTAGTGTTAATTGTTGCTATTAGAAGATATTACTTCACACGGAAGGAACGCCATCTTGTCATTTTATTTAATAGCCTGCAAAGTCCTGCTTCTAGAGATCTGAGTTCACTTAAGCCGTAGAATTCAGAAAGACGAACAGTGGTAAACATTTACCGAATAAATAAGTAATAAATTAATTAAAGCTAAAATTTTTAATGAAAATTGCGAAATAATATTGTTAGGTGTTTTTTTTATTTTTTAAATGAATCTTGAACAATAATTATAAATATAATAAATCAAAATACTCAAAGAGTACGCCCAATGACTGAACAACAGTGTTTTTTCTTCAAAATGTGTATGAATCAATAATTATTAATAAATATACATATAGAATCCGGTTTCAAAATATCAACCGGTGTGCTCTTGGCAAAACATACCTATTTAATTATGTAAATCTGGTTACTTGTGCTCTCTCAGAGCCTTGATATTTCGCACCTTCCCTTTTCGCTCACCCCTTTGAAATACTGCGTCGTTTAATAATATTCATAGCGTCATCACTAAATTTAAATGCGTGTTTCTAAAGTCGGTTGAATTTTTTTATTGTGTGAATTTGTGTCGTATGTGGGACACGCGTTCAACACGCGACCCGCATGTGAGTGCGGAGCTAGGGTTGTTTTTTTTTTACAAAAATGTTTGCGAATGTATCGAATACAGACCAACCGTAAAACAGCACGACGATCGAAAGTTACAATTCGCGGTTTCAAAGTTCGTTCTCGTATAAAGTGAACAATGCAGAAAGTTTATAGTCCATCATATGCATCGTTAGGTTGCGGTTGGGCAACATGCACCTAGATTTAAAATAATACACGAGCAAGAAAAAATAAATGGGGAATTGTTATACGGTATTTTCAGATTCAAACTAAATTATATATTTGAATAAGGTTTCGGGATTTCTATACAAAAGTCATTAGAATATAAATTTTTTCCCAATAAGCATCTCTAAAAGATAAAAGTAGTATTAAAACTATCTTTATATACGCAACCTCATCAAAGTATAATTTTGAACGTAAAAAAGTGTAATCAAACCAGTGGTTGAGTCAACATGTTTGATAAAAATTCAACTCATAAACGTTCGGTCATTAGAGAGTACACATTTAGACTTATTAACAGGTTGTGGCGTCCAGCGGCAATGCACAGTTTTTATCGAGCGACGACCCTGGAAACTGATCGTTGCTGTTCTTTTGTCTCCATGAAACATAAAAATAAGCTCTCATACATTCATGTATGAAGTAAAGTAGGTATGTAAATGTCGTTTTATATTCATAAGCTCTTTAACACATCGGTACCTTGATTCGTTGTTATTGTTGTCCAAGAACTGTTAAATATTAATTCGGCTCGTATACATGATTCCTTTACATTCAAAAGGATTAACCGCTTTTTCTGCGTCGTAGCAATGGATAACTTATACGTTGTGGTAAAATGAGCTGTATTTAGATCGAGTACGACAATCGCTCAATTTCGATTTGCGTAACCAGTGAAAACAAATCCAGAATTGTAAATTTCACAATTCTCTGCCGCGCATAAGAGCATTGTATACGTTTTGACCGAATCACTTTCTCTCATTTGGTAATTCACAGATGTTACAGTAGTAATTAGTCTTAGTCGTTGGCCCTTTTGTGTTTTATTCTTATAAATTTTGACATAAATTTTAACTGAAAGTCTGCCATTAGTTACTTCTATTGTTGGTCGACAGACGTTTACTAGGCCATTCCTAAAGATCGTCACGATGACCAGTCTTAAGCTGACCGCGATATTTACTATATCGTCGGTCCACCTAGCGGTCTACCTAGGGGGGGTTTCTACTCATGCCTCCCTCGTCTACAGACTCTTGGTCGCCACTCAAGAATCTTTAGTTAATTTTCACGGGGAATATTTACTTAATATTCAGGGCGATTGGCAACTTTAAGTGACAGAGGACAGATCACATAAAGCGCAGAACAGATTACCGTTGGGGTCTTGAAGTCCTAGAATGCATACCACGGACGACCAAGATCCATGATGAGCAGACGACCTTGTTTGGATTGCCGAAAGAAGCAGAATACCGTTCGCTTCTTACCGATCTTATTAAAAATCTACAGGACAAACCTATGTCCAGCTGTGGACATATTACAACTGAAATGATGATGTGATACTGCAACAGGCAATACAGTATTAAATATGCTGTATTAGCTTTTCCATTTACAGACGTAAAGTTATTGTTTAAAACTTAAATAGGTTGTTTTTAATAAATAATAAAAAGATATTGTATGAAATCTTGTGCAAATTTCATATTAGGTAGTGGGCTTTTCCTGCATTAAACTAAATATCACCTATCATGGGCCGTACCAAATTACACTTAACAACCGCAATATTGCACCATAATAATAACCATTTGCAAGTTAAGTATGATCTTTTTACCAAAAGTCTAATTCATTTGAGTTTTTTTTACAATTTCATAAAATCAGAGATCACAATCACCTTACGACGAATCACTATGACGATCCGGCAGGATTAGTACTTATCTATTTTACCAAATTATTAGGCGAATGTACACTATAATAAATATTTATGATATTTTTATTGCCTGTGAAGCCCAGTTCAAAGTGGTGCGATAATATGATTTCTATCATATTGTATATTCAGTGGGCTACATTTATTGATGTCATGGTCTAGAAACGCAAATTTCGATTTCAGAATAAAACAAATTTCTTTGTGTTCTCAAATTTATTCCTGAGTTATAAACATTATCGTTATTGAAATTAGCCGCATTTGATTTCATACAGAATTTACCTTATATTAAATAAAAAATAATAAATTTAATTTCATTCCATTTCTTATCACGGAACCGAATAAATCGCATTTGAAGTCGAAAGTGCAAGATTTATTTTATAGTCCTTTTACCGAAGCAGTTACTTTTTAACCAAATTAATTGGTAATGTTACGTAATAAATATAAACATATTTTTGAATGTTTAAGATAATGAAAGTGCCTTCACATCGATGGCTTTTATCTGAACGAGACAAAACAGGCGGAGTATTTATCTGATCTGATTATACCTGCATAACAGTGCGGTTTTAGACAAGGTTTTGTGATTCAAAATCTGAAGTAGCAAAAAGAATGTGGTTGACACCATTATATAAGAATACTAGCTGATCCCGCAAACGTTGTTTTGCAAAAAAAATTGATATTTTAATTTACAAATAAAAAATAAGGGTTGATCGTAGAGGGGTGAAAATTTATGATTGTATGTATTCTTGTATGCTGTATCATAACAAAAAATTTCGTTAAAAAATAAAAAATAAATTTAGTGTGAACAACATTTATCACTTAGGGGTATAGAAAATAGATAGTAGCCGACTCTAAGCCCTACTGAATACGCATATTAAATTTGGTAAAAATCAGTCAACCCGTTTCCGAGGAGTTCAAGTTCGAACACCGTGACACGAGAATTTTATATATTAGATTATTTCATTAAAGTCATAAGCTATGGCATCCGAAAATCTGAGGACAGTAACGATCACGTATTTATCGCCAGCGTAGTACCTGAACAGTCTATAGGTAAAGACATTCGCGGAACGTATATTATTAGTAAGACACGATCAGTCCGTATTTAAATTAATTATTACTTTTGTAATTATATTTTTTCCTTTTCAGCAGATAGATGTCCACTATAAGGCATCTATGGGGAGATATACCGCCACGCTAGGTAGTCAGGTTATCGATCGTAGTGTGGTATTATGATACGCAGAGGACGCTGCTGCCCATCCTCCAGAAACTCGTGAGCAGTGCCAAAACTATATAAATAATGTAGAAAGTGTGAATTATATATGATTGCATTACAGCAATCGAATCCGCGACCTACGTTCGCAATTCTCAACCCTCTACTACTGTACTACCACTGCTATGCTTATATTCTTACACTCGCTAAATTTTTACCTTAGATTGCGACTGGTATTCTTTTATAATATACTTTCTACTTAACATATAGTACTATTATATAGTAAGTACATATGTAGTTACTTTATTAACAACTAACATTAGCCCAACACGTGTTTAATAAATATAAATCGCTGTGTGAATTTATTATTTAACTACACAAATCATTATTCATCGTGAAAAAGCTCATTGTGTTTTAAATTCAATGCATTTATATTTTCCGGACACTATATAGTTAAAATTATTAAATATCGCAGTTTAAAGAATTTTTACATTTCTCTGTAACAATTGGTCATTCTCGGCTTAAAAAGAATTTAACACTTTACACTTAGAGTTGTATAATAATTAGGTTTTAGATTTTTCAGTTACCATAGCTTTTAATGTGATATCTTTCAGCGCATTATTTTGTCAGCTAAAAAAATAGAGCGGTATATTAAACTGACATGTTTACCAGTTTCAATGCGTTTTTAACCCGAACATAGTAATATTAGCATACTCTTTTGTAGCAAATATAGTCAAAGCAGTCATTATTATTGGTTTAGCCGCAAAAAACGCAACCGTTATTAAAATCTTTTTCAGTAATTTTCAATCATAGTAAAACAGTTATGACGTCAATTGTTTTGGTAAATTTCATGTTGTACGCCTTATATTACATTTAAAACATCAAATAATTATATTTTTCTATACAGATTATTAGCATGCATATATTAGTTTAATTAAATTTTATAATGAGTGCCTAATTATCATTAGATAAAACTAAAAAAAAATGTAACATTGTAATTATCACATGTCAATTTCGTAAAGATATAATCATTAATACTATAACACATAATTGGAAGTTTAATTTCAACTCACTTTTACAAGTACATGTATAACCAAGTTTCGATAAAGATTGTTCACTATAAAGAGGTAATTATATCGCCAACAAAGATCAAGGTAACGAATGGAAGATAAAACTTTTTGCAAACGTTCGTGACTGGTCTAAAGCTTTAACAAAAAAAAATGCGTGAAAAATCTTAAATGGAGGAACAAAAAAGGTGAGGCATAAGCTACAACTAACGATATTACATATTTTTATAGAAAAAATCAATTACTACATTTCGTACAAGTCGAGGTCAAAGTGTAAGTAGTTTATTTATTTATTTTTAACAATACATATTACTTCATAGTCATATTTTTAACAATATTTAAATGAACAAACAGATTGTTCAAACGCTGCTGCAATGTTATTTATCAGTGCAGTATTTATAATTCTGTAGATAGTTACATTTAATGTAGGTACTTAGATGTAGCAAGGTACGCATATCGCAAATGGTTTATTTATTTCTAGAAAAATCTAGTTTTTTCTAGGCGTATTCGTCTTAAAATTAAGAAATAAAAACTAATACTATTGTATTAGAACTCATTAAAGAGTATATGCATTTCAATTAATACGACATTATTCCATGTTACAACGCTTTACTGTTTTTCTTGTATAATATGTTATTTGTAACTTAATTGATTTATATACTTATTATTAGGAAAGAATGTGATTGGTTAAAGGTGCAAACGCTTGTGAATCTATAGCACATTAGTAAGCAAAAACTTTGAGATATGTTTTCTAATTTTTGCAATTATTATATTATTATTATGTTATTTGTTATTTCTGAAACCATTGATATTTCAATAGGGTATTTATGGACTTAGTATGAACTATACATTCTTTTCTCTAAAGTCTTTACACCTATGATGTGATTGCTTAATCAACCAGTATACACATACATATCATATTAAAGATAAGAAGACAATGCATAATCAAAAGTTCCCTATGTCGTAAGTAAATCACCTACAGTCATTGTAATCGTCATCATTTCACCTGCTGAGCGTCAACTAGTAGATGGATATTCCCCATAGATTTCCAATAGCACCGATTGGAAGCCACAAGTATCCAGCGTCTTTCGATAATCTTAACAAAGATGCCAGTCCACCTTGAGAAGGGATCGCCTATTTTACAAACAAATATTTTCCAATTGACGGTCCATTCCAACCTTGACTATACAAATACTATATGAGGCACTAAAGTTTCTACGTACTAAATAAAAACATTTTACTTTTTAGGTATCGTAATTTAGCATTTGTCTAAATGTATTCGATAAACGATAACGTATTATAATAGAGGACGTTATTATCAATTATAATGCCCGTAGATTATGTTTGATAATAACAGGTCACGAGGGCTATGTACGATAATTGAATCAGTATATTTAACAAGTATATAATCCGTTGTCAATCGATCCAGTCGTGTTTCAGCTCCCTTGAACGCCCCAATTTTATAACCATGTGAAAGCCTACACCAATGTCTCTTTGCGTAAGAGTTCGCGTTATAACCTGTCAAACCATGGGGCGTGCGCACTAGCGTCATAAAGAATGCTATAGACCAGTCCCGAGTCAATGCTTTGAAGGGGGCCTCAAGTTGAGATATTGTGAGGGGGTTTATACTTAGCGCCTCTGGTGGTCTATCACCTCACACTCATCATCATCTTGTCAGCCGAAAGACGTCCACTACACAGGAGTTAAAAATAGCCACGATGGATGTTGTCCATCTCCAACCACCCGGTAAATCGGTGCTAGCCTGTAACAGAATATTAATAATAGAGTATAATATATATTGTGAAAAAAAAATTATTCATCAGAATAGTAACATTAAAATGATACAAATACCAATACGCATTTGCCGAAAAACTATACACTTAAGTCTTTATTTTTATTACGTCTTTTGTTTAATCATCACAAGTGATGTTTAATGTATAAACTTTAAACAAACGCTTAATTTGTTAAGCCCAACTTAGTTTATATTCTACAATAGTTACTAACGAGCTTACATGTAGGCATTCCATTACCATCATCTTGATACGGAAAGAATTAACTTAGTGAGCAAGCAACGAGCCAAGGCCATTCGTTACATAGGAATAAGCCGAACTTAAAATTCATGTACTGTGTTGCCAACCTACGCCGTGGTACTTCCGCAGCTTTGAAGCGGTTAATAACTTTGTATAAACGGCTTAGGGAGCGGATATAATTTTAAATCGACCATGTTTTTAGGATGTTAGTTTTTATTACGTATTTTCTTTAGTGTACTTACTAGAACGACTATTCGGTTCAAAAAATAGTAGTTATAAACTTCTGAAAATTATGTAAATGGCACTATTCATAAAACTTGTTACTTAAATATAACTACAAAATATAAATTCAGAAAGTTTATATCTTTTTTTGTGTAAACAATGTTTTACAGTCTCAATGCCTTGTTATCTAAATCACGTTTCATCTTAAATTAAATTAAAAAGATTCAAGTAATACTATCTTCTGATTGTATGCTGACTGTCATTAATCAAAGTAATAAAATATTTTGAAACAGTTTTTTTGAATGTTTTTATATAAAAAGTTTACATCTATCGTAACGAACATAGCCCGCATAAAGCGAGACGCGAGCAAAAGTCAAAAGTAAAACGCTCGGATCATTACAGCGACTACTCATTGTATTTGTGTGTGTAAGTGTGTAAGTAAGGCAGTGGCGTGGTGCTATTATCTAACAGTGAAAGTGTGAGTGTGTGCGAGGTGACGTAATGCTGCTTGCGCGGGCGCAACGACGCGATACACTCTCACTGTTTCAGGGTTGTCAATTTAGTAAACTAGATTTTGAAACTAACTACCCTTGTATACTATGTACAGTTTATTAATGTAAAGTGGTTTGAATACGCCTAAATAAAACATCAAAATATCTAACATCATTAAAAAATTCAAATATGTATATATATATAATGTTTAAATGTCATTCCAATTAAGTGTCCGTGATCTTTACAAACGCAGTGATTCTGTTTGACAGCCCTAGCGTGTTTATGCTTATTTTCAAGTTAAGCACTAGGAAGTTCCAAGTGTACTAGATACCTATTCCGCACTATTTTATTTACTTAATAATGAAGTACTATTATACATATCTTAACATAAAATTATACTTTGTTTAGTTAACATTATAGTTCAACTGTAATAGTACTAGATTAATAAATAGTATTTATTTGAAATAAATAATTATACCATAAATTAAGGCGTATTTTACCTATTCTTTATGAAGCTTATGAGAATGTTATTTTTTAAATATCTTTCATTCTGTGTCATACAAGCCTATTGAGTTCATTTCAATCTAGAATTTCAGCTTGGAAATTGGAATGGATATTCAATAAATGCCAGAGTCCGAAGAAGCTTTAAAAGCCAAAACGGCTAACATCTTCCAGTAGCAATCGAAAATAGCCACTCAAAGACTTGACTCGTATTAAAACGATGTCGACAACATAATATTATGTTGATTATTAATTTATTCATCGAAATTTGATCATTATGATATTTAGAAGTTTAGTACTGTGTTATTGTGTTAATAAATATTCCAGAATTATAAAATTGTAACCTTAATCGCAATTACGTTTTTATTTACATTTTATTTTTATTGCAATTTGATGTGGTTTAGAATTTATACCTAAAAGTAATAGATTGAATCTGTACTTGAAGAAGGATGCTGCGTTCACAGGGTGATTTAGGATGACTTGGCACATCTCCTGCGCACTGGAGTGAAGCTGACAGCACAACAATCTTGATCTCCGCGCTCCGCTGGCCAAAGTCATTTTCTACATTTTTTGTTTAAAGGACAACGGACCCTTAATTGCTAATTCAACTTGAATAGAAACAAAATAAAAACACGTACGAAATATACAGAATGGTTGGTTTTAAATGTAAAAAGCTGTAAAGGGACTGTATCATTCGCTACCAATTAATGCATTGTCATTCAACTATCCAAAAATCTGAAAGTAAAGCAAAAACAATACAAATTTAATTTTCAACAAAAAAATTAATATATTGAAAGTTCGTTATTAAAATTTAAATTTCTTTTTGAGGCTTACATAAATTAATTTAACTCAAAGTAAATATATATATATATATATATATACGTTCAAACTAAACACAAATACTTTATATACCTTTTTATGTAATTGTTGAAAAATAAAAAAAATTATACAATTTTCTAAATAGTCTTCTAAATAACACTACAGTTGATTAGTGTTAAATTTTAGTCAGAGAATCGAATACTTTCAAATGCAGTGGCGCTACTATCTGTGTCATCTTACGTCAGTGCCGCGCGGTGAACGTCTGAGCTTCAAATTGTTCATCTCGACAATCTAAGTATTACATACCTAGTACACCTACTTTCTTAGCAAAGACCAGGAAACTAGAACCTTGTTTATTAAAGAATTATGTTTATTTTGCCGAATATGACGTATTCACTGTATAATATCTCTATTCTGGTTTCAGTGTAAAAGAAAATGTAGCATCATTATATTATAATTTCTATATACATATTGTGATATCTAAAAGAAGTCTTACCTACGAAATAACCACACTTTCACACAATATCTCAAACTATATTAATATGTTAAGATCAATGTCATTGTGTGGTAAGCAAAATAAAAGAAAAACTACACTTCGCTATAGTTTATAAGGTATTTATTATATGTTAGACTCCAGGCTTCACTTTACCAGCACATATTTGTTGCCTCCTATGTAGATTTGATACAGCCGATTCTCGCCTTATTTTACCGTGCAGATTGGCATGTATTACATATATAAATATATATACAAATAAAGAAACATAATTACTATATTTACTTATATTTTATTCTCAAAAATATTAGAAATATATGATGGGTTATACTTTTATTGTTTATATCAATTCTGTTAATTATACACATAACAAAAACTTCTAGGTTTTTTAGAATTTTTAAGTAAAAATCTGAGAGCTTTAAACATAGCCAAACAATCCGTGATAACTACAACTAGAATATTATACGTTTATATCGCATGAAATAAGATAAGCACAGTATTACTTTCTTTGTCACAAAATCGTAAAATATGGAAATGCTATTAGATTTTTTGCCTATTAAATGTAAATTTTCAAGCGAATCCGTAATAGTGGTCACAAAAGCATATTATAATGCAACGGGTACACATTTAACTTGCAAATGTTATGATTCATCCAAGAAACTACATAAGTCGAAATGGTGAGGTCTTAGTAAATTTTTTAACACGTGACATGGAGAGGCACAAACTCGAGTACAGTCTATCGTTGTGGCAACGAATCGGTGAACTGCTGCAACGAACTTCTTTTCTAATTTTTAGTTCGCGGACTATTCAGTTTCCGCGAACTCATCTTTAATGGAGCTGTACAAATATTAACAGCTAGCAGAGTTAACTTCATCACATAAAATGCTGTATTGCAGATCAAAGGTCTCCACTCCTGAACTTTAAGGAACCAGCGGCTTTCTGTTCTGAGCGCTATATAGCTTATGCAACTGCTCTATTCGCAGAGCTATCTCGATTACTCGTTCGTTTATGGATCTCCTAATTCCTAATTCGAAGTCGTAGAGAAATCCCGAAAATATCCCCGCTAGTAAAAATCTAAAATTTATCTTTTGTTCAGATGAACATATATTATTAAAATAGTTGAATTTAAAAACACTTTTTCGACTTAATTTATATAGAAGTTTGTGAAACGGTATTAACGCAGTCCTGATGACCATAATTAATTTCTACCTACCATGATTAAAAAAGGCCTAGAAAAAATACTCTGTGACCCTTTCTGCTGTTACTTTACTTTGTTATATATTAGATGACTATAGTTTAAGTATTCACTTCACTGTCTCATATAGTACAGCGCGCAGACACGTGTGTTACCTCTCTTTGTCAAATCGTAGTTTTATTACTGAGTATTTAACCAAAGAATGTTTTTATGAATATTAATAATTTAAATTTCAACACTGTAAATCTAGTAATTTTACAAAATCATGATAATAACGCTTTATAATGTATTATAATCATATAGCTTAGAAATAAAAATATGAAATACCCCAAAATCAGGTCTTCTCTAATAACCACCATTAACCTTGGTACTAATTAATCGATCCACATAAATATAAAGTTTGGTACACTTCCACCTAATATGAATGTATAATGTTCTGCTATTACAGTATCCAAGATTCAAAGATTATGCAATATGTTGTTAATAGCAGTGGTTACATCACGGTTGTTTTGGTGGGTCGTGGTAAGTGTGCCGTCGGCATTACGGTCAGCAGTTGGCCTACTGCGTCAGTGACATAATCGAGCTTCCGCAGTTCCCTCAGTGAAAGGTGCGCTTTATGTCATAGCCTACATTACTCGGCGCCATGTTTTTCGCTAATTGAGATTGTTTTCAGTTATATTTATACTCTTGCGTCGCTTCAACACTGCACCAAATATTAAACACATTGCATTTTACACCACCTACGAATATTTATGAAACTAAACAAATATTAACACATTAATATTGTAATTAAAAGTTCCCGGATTTGTCGTTTCTGTAACGTAATGTAACGTTGCGGGTCTCCTAACCAGTGTTCTTTATTATCATAATCAACCAATAGAGAAAACTGGTTCTAAAAACCAAATTTACTATTGAATAGCCAATGAGGAAAATGATTATTTTACTAAAACTGATAATATCAAACTGATGATACTTCTCTATCAAGCTGAATATGTGGCTTACGCGGTAATTAATAAACGTCCGTTTAAATAAAGTTTTTATGACATTTTTTGTATTACAAGTCAGACAGATAAATTGTTCTTAAGTTATTTACGAAGAATTATCTTATGTCAACAAACTTGGCAAATATTTTACTTTTTAAAATTTTGTGTAACTATGACAAAATAAGGTACTTTAACTTTGTATTAAACATAATGAGCAATAAAAATATGCTTTAATTTGAATGAAAAGTTAAGGCTATATTCTAAATCTATGGATTTCATGAAATTACACTTAAATTACTGGAATCTTACAAGTAAACATATTGGTATATAGATAAAGTTCGGAGCGACAGCGAGACTGCGGCGGGGGTAAATACGTAACGAGAGACTGTGGAGTATCTGGACGGAAGTAACGCTGCTAGGCCATGACGACGATAGTTCTCTGTGTAATTTGACAATTGTTATATACCACTGTTGGCAAAGGTTATATTTGTGTGCAAGCGGAAGGAAAGTTGAGAAACGGTAAACTATTTGTGCCGTTTAAATATCAATATACTTAAAAAACTAGGGTTTTGAAACAAAATCCTGAGTTTGAAATTAAAAATACCAATTACAACTATAAATTTTAAAAAAGAGTAACTCATTTTAATTTATCAATATCGATCATGATAAACGTTTGATTACAATTTAACAGGCAAGTTCATGTTAGTGCCATTTTTAAGTAGATTTTGCATAATAATTTTTACTATCATACTCTTAATAAATATTTATCTGTATTAAATACAGGGCGATTGGTTATAGATGTAAAAGTTTTAAGGGTGAATGTAATAGCTCATTAGTCATTAAAAAGCAGTAAATCTTTACACCGCACCTATTTCCAATCAACCTATATAAATTGATCACTGAAATATGTTCAATTAATTTATTTTTTACAATTAACTCTGGTAGTACAGAGGCTGCAGGACCAGATAATAATAATAATAATTTTATATATAGTAATTAGGATTTTAAAATCGTCTTTTCTTACTATACTATAATTATGTTATTTCTGTAACCATTGATTTTGGGGAGAGTATACCATAAATTATTTGACAAAAATGAGCTACATTCACCCATTTAAAGCCTTAACACCTATAACCCAATATCTTATATATTGTTTAATGTGCAATCATTCTATCGTAGTAATGGGTCGAATGTTTCGAGTTCAAAAACCAAAAATCCTAAATGAAGGGTGGGACTCAAAAAAACGTATTAAATTTTTCACTAGTGTAATAACTTGTATGAAAGTCATTGAGTTATAATTTTAAAAACAGAAATATAGAACGCAAATTGAATAAATCTCACGTCAATTACAGCTAGATAGAGGCTATGTCACAACACCTTGTGACACATTTATTGTACGTATTACGCGTATACATTAAGTAGCCGCTTTGATTTTTACTGGCGGCATTAGCACTACGTTATATTAATGTCTTGTTAATTTTCTGATAGATTTTAGTTTTGGTAATTATAAAGTATGGCAGTCCTCCAAAGATGAGAATCTCTCTTCTTTGCAGACTCCTTCAAGCTTTTACAAAAATCATCAAACGGAAATAGACCACTTTAGGATTCCGGTTCAACCAAACTTGAAGCTATTCGTAGATGCATATGTACTTTTATATTCATATCGCTTACTTCCAATGCCATATGTACATCCTTTTGGTAGTTACATATGTATTGTTGATCTTATACAAATAGATAATATTTTATCTATGTTCATGTCATAATTTTTACCACAAAAAATCATATTCATCATCGTTTCAGCAGTGTGACGTTCCCAGGTGGACGTAGGCCTCCCCACAAATTTCCAAAAAGACTAGTGGGTAACGGACTTAATCCGCCATTTTTCAGTAACCTTGATAAAGTCATATGTTCTCCTTGGACTTCCTGGGCTTCAATTACTAGCCGGCTATCTTCTCTCCAGAACGTTAACACCCAATCTGCCATCTGTTTTGCGCGCTATATAGACTGCCCATTGTCACTAAATACTAAAAGGGATGTGCTTAAAAAGGCATAAAAGAAGTATTGAACATTGTGTTGAAATCTTAAAATTTCTTACATCTTCATATTCTGTATATGTTGCGATGCAATAAATCATTTATTATGATCTCAAAAAAGGGATGAATACATTTTGTTCTCCCTGTTAGACGATGCCTGTTTACCAACAGTAAGAACATGAGAAGATTCATATTTGTTTTAGTTTACTTAATTTGTTCCAGTCGGCTTGTCTGAAGAAATATTAACACATCGCACGCAAATTATTGCTTGTTGAAGTTGATTTGCGGAAATATTCCAGCGAACATAACATAGGAATACAATTACGTCGAATAAAAACATTGAATTATGAAATATGCAACGTCAATCAGCACGTGTACCCGTTTTGATGAAATTTAATGAGTTACATTAGTTAGACGCAGGACGGAACGTAATTTCGCATTTCCGTATACGTAACAAAAAGCTGCGCGGCTTTCGTCGTAATTCAACAGGTTATTTTTTTTTTGTGAACTCAATAGATACGACGTAACACTGGCGCCGTAATGTTTGCCGACAGCTTTTATATGTTCTTGTACGTTATAATTCACAATTCCTTATATATAACTCGCCGTGCATAATCATAATAAATTAATATAAATACAAAATAATAACCTGTGATATTTACGACCTTAAAGAAATTCGCTTCTAGTTTGTAGAATAGATAACGCACAATCGTTGGATGGTATTAATAAATAATACTAAGAGATATACAATTTCATCATCATTTCAGACCAGAGTTGGAGGCAGACAAAGTTACTACTTACTAAATAATACAATCATCACGAATAGAAAGAAAATGTCATTACATTTAGATATTAATTTAATATTTTTTTTTAAAGTATTCATTACTAAATTTGATTTTTTAATAAGTTACGATCTGAAGCTTAAGCTAATTCAAAATAAGTAATATTCGCAAAGAGCTTCATTACGAATTAAGAGAAGAATGAGCGTTGTAAAATTGAAATGTTTTTCAACGCCCGCTTCCGGAAGCAACCGGATAGTTTCAACTTCTTCAAGTATGCGGACGTCAATATGATTTACAATCACCAAAACGCAAATTTAAATACGGAAAGCAATAATTACAACAGCTGAAATATATAATACGTACTAAAATATATAACTAATACAAAAAGAGTTAAGCGTACTAATTATTAATTTATTCTTGCATGCATAATATTATTAAAAGAGTAAGGCGAAATTGTTCATAAAATACATATTTTTAGTTATTCTTCAAAATCAATTTCATCCCCTTCAAAGTAATCTCCGTCCGATAAAACGCATTTTTGCCAACGCTTTTTCCAGTCTTTGAAACAGTCGGATTAGTCTTTTTCCAGCATAGCCCCCAAGACCTCCTTCGATCCGGATTTTATCTTCTCAATCGTTTCGAAACTGCGCCCCTGTATTGGCCTTTTAAGTTTACTGAATAGCCAGAAATCGCACGGACCCAAATCAGACGAATAAGGTGATTGCGAAATGATACGAGTGGTGTTTTTAACACCTTTTTTCTCAAAAAAAATTGAGCGATTTTGGCACCAATCAAAGCTTATCCGGTTTGACAAAAACACATGTACCTCAGACATAATTAAACATTTCGACAAACAGACGCTTTACAAATGTTATTGACAGTTCTACCACCCTAGGAAACAAAAATTACCTGCCTTGCTGATGTCCAGGAATTTTTAATAACAATTTCTGTCTTACTTTTTTTATCACGGTAATAAAATAACAGAACATAATCAATTAGATATAAAAAATAGCACTGATATGATTAATAACGTCTTTACTTACTAATGTAAGAACATAGTTAATGATAGTAACTAAAATAATATGTTACGCCTTTTTTATATTTACATAAATATTAAAATGTCCTCAATAACCTGCAAATTAAACCTGCAAATAACATGAAATACATTCGAAAATATGTATGAGGGTAATGTTATGAGATGAAGGTTAAAACTGTCAAAGTAAACTTAAAAAATTTGAACTCCCTATAAGTTTTAAAGCTAAAGTTAGTTTAAACACAGCTATGAACTACAGCGGACTATTATCACTTGTAATTTATACCAAGCATTTATGGCCTAATATACAATTAGAGAATTTGATAAACATAAATAAATAGCCGTATCAGCAACACTTTATTATAATTTAAATATAGTAAGGCCTAGTTAAACCTATGCTATAGTTAAGGACATAACTCAGGGAACATGAATATTATCGAAAATTATCGTATTGTTAAGAAATTAAAACTCTTATTCTATCAAAACAAACAACAATCAAAACAATTCATTTTAGTTTTTACAAAAAAGCGTGTTCGAAACTTTTTATAAAACCAATTTTTTTATTGAATATAAAAAGAACTTTTGACTGTGACTTCGCTTGATATTTAATATATGTATAGTTTTATCGCTTGCAGAAACCTCAAAGACTAATAAAGGTCATTTATAAGATTTATTTTTTTCAAATATAAATACTGGCTTCACGATCATTCTAATGTTGTTCGTATTCAACTCTTTTAATAATGTTAACACGTAAGACGATGCAAATAATCCATAAATCACTCCATTGGAGTTTCGACTTTCATCGAACTAGCTAAGTGAAACCGACAAAGGTCACAATATTCTTGTGTCATCTATGGATGCATTGTTTATGCAAAAAAGTAAAATGATTGAATATTGCATATGTATGTTGCTTTAGAACTGTGTTTCGCGCAGACAGACGGTCGAAGAATTACGATCACGAAGCACAGCGATGACCAATGTACCCAAGGCCGATCCCCGCGTCTCCCAACACGTGACAATAATGTAGTGGACAGGCCAGTAGTGGCGCCTTCAATCCCGTCGGCGGGGTCAATTGACGTCTAATTGTAGAGCTCCGGTCCGTTGCGAAGCTGCATAGTGTCGATGCCCTACAATCGTATTTTTAGTAAGGCCTAAAAATACAAACAGTATGATAAATAGTTTTTTACAAAGCGAATGCTTGGTATTCAACAACGCATTTCATAAGCTTCCGTATTTTTACACGCTCTTACGTATATATACCGTAAAAATATTTTATGTAAATAATTATTTAATAATCAATATTCGTTATACGATATATGCGTTGACTTCTAGCAGTATGTTCTCCAAAATTTCTTTATATATTATATCCTTTAGAGTAAATATGAAATCTCTCATTAAGTAGGTACTTTTATAGGTATAAATCTATTATGAACAATATATATATAATATATGAAAATATAAAAGAATATATCTTACGTTAGCACGCAGACCAGATAAAAGCTGGGGCTGGTTCTGCAATGGAAACAACGGAACAATAAGGCAGCATAGGACATCCAACCACAAGGACAGACGGTATAGTCGCATGAAGGCCACATTAACTATTGAAAATCTATGGGAGAGGTCTATGTTCAACAGTGGACATCCTACGGCTAAAATTATGACGAAAATCTTTCACGCTCGCCTTCGATTACATAAAAATAGCATTGAATGCCCACTTTGATAAGCATATGCTTCTAAGTTCAACAGCCGCAAACAATTATATTAATCCAAAATATTCTACACGTATTTTCATAACACTTAATGTTGGGTAAAATACAGTTGGGCAGGATTTTGTATTTAAAAATTTAAGACAGGTACCGGTTTGTTAACAATTGCAGTTGAATAAGTTACACCAATTTTTATTTGAAAACTGTAGCTTATCTAAAGCTAAAATTATCTAGCATTTTTAGTAGTTGTTTGTCATTCGCCTATCTGTAGCTTATTTTCTCCAATGAGAGCATAGGAAATAGAGGACGTTATATGATTAATAACTCATCGCCTTCTGTGAACAATTTTAAAACTGAGTTTTGGTTAGCAATTGTTAAAATTCTATGAACAAAAAAAATTTTGCAAATAATTTTAAATCTACAAACATATTTTGACGAGGTTCAATTCAAAAGAGGAAGTAGTTTTATTATCTGGAAGGACACAGTATGGGGTCAGTGCGATATCTGTTATCAGCTAACGGGCTTTGCGCGACCGAATTAATATGAATTTTACACAACATCGTGCTAATTTACAAAATCATTCATAAACAACTGTGTGTTTTATATCACAATTCACTAATTTGATTTTGAGAACTTACCATGGAGAGAGATATGTACGGGTTTTGACCATAAAATCCAATTTCTTTCTACGGATCTTCTTATTTCTTAAAAAAAGAAGACAGTGTACACTATAAGCAAAAATTATTAAGATACGTATTTATTCACCTGTCATGACAACCACAGCCCGAGATATCTCTCTTAAAGTAGTGTGTTGTGTTGTTTGGCAACATTGGAAGTACTGCAACGACAATTAAAAATACACGTTCATCGTGTAAGTTTTAGTAACTTCTTAAATTAATTATATAATATTTTAGAGACAACATGTCAGTACACGTACTTGGTTACAATTTGCAAATAACAAACACTAATATTTTTATTAAATGAAACGATTCCGGATATAGAGTATAAAAATAACTAATTAACCATTACAAATGCGAGTAAACACCATTGTGTACATATTTATTAATACGATTCCATTATCCTCCTTGGTCATAACTGCCTATGCAGCTTGTTCGTTCCTTTCTGAAAGTTTACTCTTCAAAAGTATTTAAAATTAATTGGTTATTCAAAAATTCAATAGTTATTTGTATAAATTAATATATAAAATTAATAAGTATATTGGATATAAACAGAAGCAGATTTTTTCATTAACTACTTACTAACTTATTTACATGCCAAATTTTTGACACATTAAATACACGTTGTTCTTTTGCAGGTCGCACAAACGTTGAAAATAAACTACAATTAAGACAAAATTGATTAAACTCGATCGGAAATGTAAAGTATAAAAATGCTTTATCAAAAACCACAACCCAATTTAAGTTGATAAACTTAATTAATAAATGTTGCCGGCGATAAGCTCCTAGTGAAGTATGCCATTATATTAATCTTAATAATACGAAAGCGAAACCACATGTATGGCATACCGTGCGAAATAGACTTGTTTTTGTAAGGAGGAAATTTAATTTTCCTTGAATTAATTACTGATAATAGGAGTTTTTTTAATGAGTTCAAAGAGTTTTAGCTTTTTTTCATTTAATGATATACTTCAAATAAAAAATGTAATTATAAATGTAATATTTGAAATTGTACTAGCCTATTTTTTACGCCTAAAAATGAAATATATTTTTCTCAGGTAAACGATGACTCGTCCTGAGCTACCAAAAGAAATAATATATTTATAGAATTTAAGGATGAATACGTAATCGGTTCCAACGTTATGTTTTAGTGGCGAGTTGACATATAAACGATCTTCAGCGAAACGTGCTTCGTTCTAACGAGACAGCAGAGCTTTGGTCTCGACAAATTATATATAAATTAAACATTTATACTAAGTATACAAGTATCACAATTTTGTAAATATTACAAAGACATTTCTTAACAATGTCATTTATTTTATCTTTTCCATTATTTCTTTTGTACTCTTTCCTAAATAGACCGCTATTCATAATCTTAACTTTAGATATGAATATTTATCAGTAAAAACCGTATTAAAACATGTTAACTCTTTTTCAATTTTATCTTTAAGAAGCTACACACGTCCATACAAAGACTATCATAAATATTACGTTAATCGCCAAATGTTGACGCCACATGTGGGTTTATCCTAGTTTTAGGAATCAAATTCATTTTCGAACGCCATAAAATCGTTTGTTTTTATATAATATAAATGAATAACAAAAATATTATAAAATAAAAATAAAAGTAGTAAAAAATCTTTCTGATAGTCTTTTCTGTAAAATTATTTATTAATTCTCAATCAATTCTCAAAAGCAGATCCACGTATATTCGAAACCGAATGTCATAAACAAAAATGGCTGCTCATTGTTTCCTCTCAAGGATTCGATTTATGTGACATCGAAAACCACCAAACGTGTTCTAGATCATAAGTAAAATAACATGGCAAAATGCTTTGTTCTCATCCGAACGTGAACGAAGCGTTTTTTTCTTGTTGAGACCCTTTTGTTTTTAAATTATGTAACTTAGCATTCTAAATGACTTGTCAAAAACGGGTTTGATGATGACGCATCGTTACATAACCGATGGGATAGACTGATATCGGATGGTAAAAAAAAATCAAAATAATCACATTCTCATCATATTGAAATGTAAACTCATATTTTGTATTTCACAAAAATTATATTTTACTCAATTTATTTTTATAATTATTAGCTATTTGAAGTAAATATGATCACATAGAAAATATTCCAAAACTTTATTGTATCAAAACATGCCAATTAAACATTACTTTATACGTACAATTGTATTTTTTACGTTAACGACTTCACTCGATATTTTAGACCATAATTTTTTAAATTCATGAATAATGTAAATAACTGTGACTTTTGGTTAAAAGTTATATAGCTAAATAGTAAGGATAGGTTATAAATGTTTTGATTGTCCACGTCATGATAACCAAGATTGAGCGTTCGCTTTTCGATTTCATTGTTTTTTTCTCAGACGCTTCGTGTGTCGGAATGGCGAGGTTTTATGGCACACGTTTATGGGGTAATGTTAGGGTCACCATTGGATACCAAGAACATTACCTAAACATCCGGTGTTGTAGCTTGGTATAAACGTTGCGATAAATAAAGCTTCAAGTTATATTATTCATTGTTTAAACATACATACATGCATTTTCGTTTACTATATATATGATTTATTCCCGGGCTCTCGGTACTACTAAATAACCAAGTGAAATTTAAATCAATAATAAGTTTGATAAGTGCTGCAAAAATATTTATTGCAACATTTTTATTTTATCGGACATGACTGATTTCTAATTTTAATCTGATAAAACCGCGGAAAAAAGAGTCAAAATATTAATTTTGAACAAGATAGAAATTGTATTTAAAATCGTTTATTATTTATTAAAAAAAAAAAAACGTACTGTGCTACACCCCATGCAAATATTTTTAATTCCATCCAATGAATTTAAATAAACCAAATATATGTTTAGACAGTTCATACAGTTGCCTTAACGCTGTATACCAATTCCGCTAATGTACAATCGCAAATTTCTATGTAAATATGCGTCATGGCTTCAAAATGTTGCATGGTGTAGAAAAAGTCCTCGTGGACATTAGGATGTGGCTACACTACCCAACATCCCTGATCGTAAAACTTGCGATGAACGTGGGTTGCGGTCGCGTGATCCAACCGGTCGTAGAATAACAATGTTCATTATTCAAATTGGCTATTATGATTCGCCTTTCCAACTCCCATTAGCTCTTCTCACGAGTTGAGAGAGAGAGATGCCCTTACCTATAGCGTGTTTCAGTTAATTATTTAATCAAAAGTTTATTTTTTAAATTATGCGTTTTTTCCAAACATTATATCCCCTAGTCTATAGTTTAACTTGAGCTAAAATGCTTGTAAATAAGACAACAATAAACTAAATAATAATAAACAAATAACACCGTTTACCAGGAATCATTTTTGTATGGGATTGCATAATATTTTGACAGAAAAAGATAACGGAAATTTTCTATGTAAAATTTTATATCGTAAGATGTTCTGCGCGCAATCGACTCTATATTTGGTTAAGACGGCATCGTGAATTCAAAGAACTTCCTTATTCCTACTCATCCTTTGCACTTTGTAGCTATTGATATTTAATAATTACGTCACAAGTTTACGTAGGCAGAGCCGAAGCCTGTCAGTTGTAAGTAGAAGGGGGTATTATAATAAATGGCATGTATGAGGCAACGGCGACAGCGAGTCGCTCGGGGGGCAAAACCGGTCCGACACTTCCTCGTGTCGCGAGCTATCTGCGTTATTGGAACTATTAGCCGACCTGGCACCGCCAGTGCCTCCGCCATGGTGTTCGATTTCAACAGTGGGAACAGAGTTTTAATTGAATTTAATACTCTTTATTGTACACGTTCGAAAAGATATACATAGTTGCATAATAACTAAGAAAAATACAGTGGGCGGTCTACCACAAGGCAATTTCACCCAAACAACTATGATACGGGAAAAGAAGGACAAATAGCTGATAGTCAACGTGTACATAAATACAAAGTACAAAGTTTTACATATGTGTGCATACATTTGATATATACTAACAAAAACATTATAATACATAACTATAAATATAACAATTCATAAAAACAAATTAAATTCTCGATAAGTATTAGCACTTGCCTAAAATTTAGTGAATTAATGGATTTTATTTGACACAAAATGTTATCCTAATATCTACGTTATTTTCTTTTATTTATTACTACTAACACAAACTACAATAAAAAATAAGGTTGGAAATAATAATTAGATCAACTATATATTTATTTATATAAATACCCTAATCTATTTAAAAAAAAATAGTGGGTAATTATTATTACAATGTTCCAGAAGCTTACATGTGAATTAAAAATGTACGTATGTGTAAAACAAATTCTTGTTAGTTATACCATTTATAACTCATGAAATGACTGGACTAATTTTGATGATTGTAGTGTTTTTAGATTTGTTATCTTTCAGAATATGGGAATATATATATACAACTAAGTCTTGCTAGGTAAACCATATATTATTATTTTTTTATCATTTATTTCTTTTTATATATTGTCTATTATTACCGTCTTCATAAAAAACATTTTTTCATGTTTGTGTACATTTGAATTCATTGAAGTTCAACAGGTAAGCAAGTATACTAATAAATGAAATAAATACTTTAAGATGTCTATGGCAAGCCGTACAAAGAAATGAATAACTATGTCGCGTCATAAACTGTCTGCGTGTCGTAACAAACCGAAAATATGAGCGTGTAACAATGAACACAACGAAACATGCAATTCTTTTAAAAGGTATTTGCACCATTATTATGAAACTTGCCTTGGGTGACGTCTTCGCGTATTTGTTTTGTTAAGGCTGTCGTAGTTAAACGAAATATCATTTATAAAAATTCATCCTTGCTAATGAGGTAGAAACATAGAATATCGATCGTTAAATGTTTGTCTGCGTTTTATCCCACATTTATTGTTAGAAAAATGTTCTGTACGTGTATTTTAAAATAAAAATAACATTTGAGCCCATTAATAACCAACACATATTTTTTAAGAGTATCAGTGAATTGAATCTTAATTTTGTTCACTGATCGAAAACACGGTATAAAACTGTAAAGTAATATATTTCTATAGTTGTAGTCCTTTTGAGTAGAATATAATACAGGGCAACTACATCGAGAAATTACGCAGTGAGTTTAAGCATCACAAGACCAAATCTTAGAACAAAAAGTGGTTAACCGCCTTCTCTATTCTTTGTGGTCACTGAAGAATAACGGACATTCAAGTTCTGGTAATGAGATTTTAGTTGGAACTTATAAAGGATTTAGATCTCTTTGTATCACGAATGGATTACAACGATGACGTGGCATGTGACGTAACTTCACGCGTTACATAAATCGTTATTGTTATTGTTTCCACAATTTTCACTTATTTGTTTGTTGATAAGCGTTTTTGTTCTGTGAATATACGGTATTGTTACATTCACACACATATCGTGTGTCTTTACAAAGAAACGCAATTAACAAACGTTTCTATTATTGTAACGGAAAAATCCAGCAAACGTATAGCTCATTGTCACTACCTATTTTTTATAAATATTTTTTGCTTCCTTATTTCTAAGTATATATTCGATGAATAAATTATTTTATATAATTCGCATATTTTATGTAACCAGTTATAAAAGTTTTTATGACTATACTACATTTGATGGATGTACTTGATTTAAACTTTAAACTCGATTTGTTGCATACTTAAAAACTAAATGGACGCTTCTGTCTTCTGATAGTCACTGTTGCCCTATTAACATTTAGAGCTTCCGCGGGTTTTTATCACAGGGCGCCAATATCGTATACTCTAAACTTCCTTTTAAGTAGCAAAGCTCAAGAGCTTCAACAGGATGCTCAGTTTGGTCACTTACGTTCAACCATAATTACAGAATTGCGAGCCTACCAAACTCTAACATAGCTTGGGCAAACGTTCCATAAAATGGCCCAACGTAAAAATCCATTAAAAAAGGCCTCAGTTTGGACTACCAAGCTTAGAACGCGTTTTTTATTTCGAGACAAAAGAGAGGAATGGTACCTCGACTCGGTCGGCTACTATTATTCTAGCTAGCATTACTATCACTTCGGAAAGCATTAGCGCTTTCTCACTAACAATTAGTTGATAGTTTTAATATTGCAATTAACAGCCAGAATATAAAATGTTTTAACACTTTAATACTGTTTGACTGTCGGCGTTAAAGGCTTTACCCAGTTTAGGTGGCCAAGCGCTGATGACGCTTAGTCTAAACCTCTTTGCAGTAACTAATCTCGTTGGCAAACTCAGAAGCTTCGGCTTTTGCCATTTAACCGTTAGACGAAAGGTTCACAAAATAACGGTATCAGGGAGGAATATCAGCTTGTTATGCATCCAACAAGTGAAGCGACAGAATAGTCAATTTTATAAATGCCCATCTACTACCCTATCTTATGTTCGCAGCTTGAAGTATTTAACACATCGCAATGAAACTGTCATTATTACCAGGAAACAAAAAGATATCTATCAATCCGCAATGGGACAAAGAGTGGATTGTGGTCCGAATCTCTTCTCTTGCATCTAAATAGATGAAAAATTCTAAGGCTAATTGCATTTCATACCTGGATGTCAGAAATTCACAAACTGTTGTAACATCTATAAAATGAATGGAGCTCCCACGCTTTCATGACATTAGTACATTAATGATTGTCTCGAAAAAAATATTTTTTTTCTTTAATAATTTATTTCTAGAAATAGCAATTACAATAGTTGTTCCTGACATTTATTATTAACTCATGTAATACTTGTAGTCTTATATTATTTCTTCAAAAAAAAATATTTAAATTGTTTTAACTATTAAATTTCTTATTAGAAATAAGTAGTGCCTGTTGTGTCAGTTATATTTGTACTTTAGTGTTTTTATTGTGTACAATAAACTGTTAAATAAAAAAAAAATATATTGTCTTTTTGGTTTATAATCAGCATTAAAAATGTTTATTGTGCAATGTATTGCGGTGAAATCTTTAGATTTGTTATAAAAATTATTTATAACAACATTACGTTCGCTTTGATATAAAGGAAAATTAACAAGATAAACAATAGTTATCATCACTTTTTCGATGTATTTGAATAAATTCTCAACGAATCCACAATATCAATAAATTACGTTCTCTTGAACTTGATAACCTAAAAAAACGGTCGTTTTAGATTAAGCGATAAGAACGGAAATGTGATTTAGATTCGTAATAAAAAAAATTGTTTTAATTTAATAATAGCTTAATTAAAATATTTTATTTTTTGCTTGTTTCATACGAACAGATTTTAACCGTAACAAAGGTTTTGTTTAAAAAGATACACGTTACGATTTTAACATAACTTACAATGCTTATTAACTATGGTAGTTGAAGTGGCCTGCGTTCTAAAGAGAACTGTCACTTCTGTTGTTAAGCTTACATGTACATATTCAAAATACTTTTTACATTAATCCCTTTTATTTATATTAAAAAAAATTAATTCAACTCATATAAAAAGAAAAACAAAATACCAACATTTCTACATTGGTTTTGATTATTTAATGGTATAAAATTACGCAGAGGGATCGTGTGCGTAATTTTAACGTTTTTTCATTAACAAAAATTTCGTGATTATTGCTAATAAATTCATACAGCAACAGAACTTATAATATGATAATAGCTACTGAAAAAAAACGTAACCATACCACCCCGGATGCTTTCGAGCGGGAATGAAATAAACGGGTATTAAGATACAGCTCAGGCGAAACTCCTAGTCACCGCCTGACCCATGAAACACAGGAAGGCGTAATTGACTAGACAAGATATTTGAGTACAGATGGCTCAAATATCTCCTCCAACCTCCCGCGAGGTATAGAGTTCCCGTTAGTACGATTCGTATTGCCGGCTGCTACCTACCTGCTTCGTACTGCTATAATGTGACCATTACATTTATGTTTTTTGAGGAACAAATGCAAGCACTAGTGGTAGTTTCCTGCCTATTGAAGGCGATGTAGTGGCCGAGAAAGAAAGAGCATGAGCTGGCAGTATTGACGACGGTTTGACAGAACAGAGCGCCCGATACTACGGCCGTCCCGGCGCTTGTGTACCTGAAGACCAGTACAACGGTTTCAATACTATTACAGCATTTATGCGCAACCAGTCACTTCATAGAGTTCCGGCTTACACGACCAAGGTTGGTTGCTTCCTAACCCAGTAAATTGTCTTCCAAGCTTAAGTTAGTCGATCCTAAGTGCCTCCGACGTTCTATCATAAAACTGGCAGAAAACAAGAAATAGTATTTCAAAATTACAAACTCTTGCTGCCATGTTATGCACAAGTAATATAAGATATCGTCCAATGAAACATTGTTTGGATACGCAATATTGATTTATTTTACCTGTGACGAAATGATTATGCTCAGAAAAGAATTGTGTACATACTCGTGAAGCGATATTGATATTAGATTTGCGAAGTAAAAAATTTAATTAATCAGGCTGAAATTTAAATTATTTTTCTGATCTAAAAATGAAGAAAAAACACAGAAATAGCGCACTCGACACGATCGAAACGCACTTAATTTGTTGCTTACATGGTACCTGTTTTTATTATCATCATCATATAGATCATATAGATATAGGTCTCTCCTAAAGATTTCCAATAATATCGGTTGAAAGCGACCTTAACGAGGACGATTGTCTACTTGTTATTGCACTACACCTGCACAGTTGTGAGCCGACGACGGGGCGACAGTGGACATCAGACTCTGAAACCGGGACCACCTGGTACTTCAACTTGACAATCCGCTAGACTATTGGAACATAATAAGCAAGGAATATTGTTATCGTCAAGAATAGCTTTTGTATTACAGTACAAATGACACACTAGATCATAGTATACATTCAGTTGCGTATGCGTGATTCACGCTCGTCAGCTCGGTAATCTAACAGACTGCATAACTGCATGCGTATGCATATCAGACAGCCGCTAGTGTGTGTATATTTTAGCTTAGTATACAAAGAAATGATGAGGTGATCCTTTATTTAGAAAGAGTCAACTAGGTACATTGAAATTACCTATTAAAGTGTTCCATTAGTCGAAAGTCTGACTTTTGAACAATAAGAAAATTCCTATTTTACCTATTGTACGAGTACTAAGATATATATATATATATATATATATATATATATATATATATATATATATATATATATATATATATATGTACCTATCCCTCAATCTACACTGTACTCGTTTTACACGTTTTCGCTTTTACACGGTTTTATTTTAATAACTGATTTTATTACCGTCTCTCAAAATGTAAATATTTCTGCTTCAAACATCGAATCGGCACAAAAAACTTCGAGTGATGAAAGTGAATTCGAACCTTCGATTGCGAAAAAAAGACTTAGAGTAATTTCTGGCAGTGATAAAGGATAATAAAACACCTTCGGTTTTAATTTTTGTTCTTCTGTTTAATGTGTTGTAATTAAATGAAATAACAGTGTTTCCGTAAAATATTAAATATTTTAACTTGTCAATGCATTTTATTTTTATTTCTGTGGACACTTTAAAAAAAGTGAAAAAAATCACAACTGTTAAATAGCAAAATTATGCATTTTGTGCAAGCTTTTTGATTTACACGTTTTTCTCAGGAACGTATCTACCGTGCAAATCGGGGGATAGGTGTATTAACTTTTGTACATAAAAGTATCAGGAAATAAAAAAATGCGTCATCGGCTAAAAAGAGAATTTTTGGGTAATTAACATTTAAAGCTCTCCTATAGAACAAGATTGAAAGCGGAATCTAACACAAGACAAAATTTCTTTAAGTGCTCTCCATACTAGGCTAGGCTTCACAGTTGTAATCTGAAAATAACAGCTGATCGAGCCGTTATTCAGTTCTCTCGACCACTATCGTCTGCTAACCGTATGTCAAGTAATAACTCTAGCAGAGTTCTTTCTCGTGGGGCCTTTTTATCAAACCAGAATGCACTTATCCCAATAGCTTTGTGGCTAAATCGTTGTAATAAATAATTTAGAAATCGAAGCTTAGGATCAATAAGGGTCTGGAAACAAGCGCAGCTTATATTAGCCATTTAGGCTTATTAATAAAGGGACTAATATATCGCTACTTCCGCTATGCAGCAGTAGTCGTGCAATGAAGTGCACCGCCCGCCAGTCCGCTAATAAATGTGCGTGCGCGGCAAACAATGCGAAACACTGAAATTCACTCTACACGTGTTTCACTCCTCCACGGGGCATCCTCAGGAGATGTTACACCGACCAGTGCCAAATACCGAGTGACAGTAGTCGTGTTCCGCAAAGTAACACCTGAATCGATTAGATTCAGGCTTATGTTCAGCAGTAGACGTCCCACGGTTGAAATGTTAATAAACCCAAGCTTAGTTGCTTAAAAAAGGTCTAGATGCCTTCTGCTCTCTATAATCTTATTCTGGTAAAGTTTTAAACACTAACGAAGAAACAGCATTTGTCAATGAAAAAAAAGACACCACCACGTGGTGTTAATATTGTTCGTGGGTTCAATAGATCACAACTTGTGACGGACAATTTGTGCTCCATAAGGTCCGTGTCTCCGTCATCAACATTTCAGTCGCAGGACGTTCTCCGATGATCTTAATAAGGTCATCTCGTCGTCGCCTTTATAAACGAGCATGGGTTGATTGTCAACAGCTTCTGATAGACCAAATATATTAGTTATCTTTTTTGAAAACTCTAAGTGAAATAACAAAATAAAAAGTATGACAAGTATCTCATGCTTTTAGTAAGGCGTGAGAAGAATCGGTCCCACAAAATCAACTTATTAGTGTCTTCCTCTTAAGACAATCAGTTGTCAACGCCGCGGCTGTCTGAGAGGATGAGGACAATTAACCGTTAGACTGGACGTCTCCATTCTAATTAATTTATTGTAGTTCTTTTTAGCTTCTTACGTTTACTAATTAAATAACTAGTTTATTTCTAAGGGCTGTTATGTGAAGATGTTATAAAGTTTTGCTCACGTAATAAAGACTTTATTTTAAAAAATATATCTGAACAAACATTAATAGAGCATAAAATTTATTAATCTCCTCTATGTCAATAAATCAAATCCTGTTGATATTGTCTATATATATATATAGACATACATATATTGGTAGTTTATAACACTAAGAACAAAACATATTTTTAAATTAAAATTATTCCTTCACCAAAGAGATAACTTTAGGAAAACAAACATTTAAGTTACACAAATGACCCAGTTTTATGTTATCTTAAAATTGTTGAAATAATAAAAAAAGGAAATAATAATACAAGGAGATAAGCTAAGTTAATGAATAAAATTATTTTAATTATCTTCTCGGTCTGCTGACTTTAAAAGAAATATACCAAACGGTTTTTGTCTTAATCATTATATTATAGCAACCTAACAATTATTAAGCGTTTTAAGAGAAGTAAAATTTCAAACTTTTGAGTTTTTTAATCGCATTTGTCTGCAAATCTGTTAGCAATATAATATAGTTTAAGTGATTACTTTTTTTCCAATAAAATATAATTTAGACTACTTAATCCTCCTTATAGTATAATATAAATGCTCGAACGGTTCAAGCGACTATTGTGTTATTAGCCTTTTTTAAAAAAAACTTGTGTACGTTATGAGAAGTATTCCAGTAGTAAAATTTGATAGAAACTAGAATCAGTTTGAAGTATCTTATAAGACGTCTTTCAACTTAATCTACAAGTTTTACAAACGCGCCATGATTTGTGACGACCACAAACTGGGACGGATTTTTTTTGTGGTTACTTTGGTATGTCAAATTTACACATGAACCACGGCGCTCATTGTAGACTCATTTTATACCCCTGTAACCACATCTACATGTAATCGTTGTTTATAATTAAGATTTAAATAAAAAAAGTGATCACTCTGAAACATCTTTTTAGACAAAAACTTTTCAAAATATAAGAAGTACTGGCTCGGTAGACAATTACAGAATAAAAAAACCATATTGCTATAATTTGCTGAGTGAATCTAAATAAATGAACACGTGTTTTTATGGTAGATAACGAACAACTGTATTGCGTAATGTCCCAGCGCGGTGGCGACAATTAACTAAGCATCGCTTCTTTGTCCATATGTAGAGACTTGTTAACCACATTAGAAAGTTACAGAACGGTAAGCGCCAGATGCGAGCATACAGGCAGCCCTGTGCTAGCTCGCTTCCTGATATACCTTATTCGACTGTACTACACTTGGCCTTTGTCGTTTTCGTCGTTAATGTTAATCCGTTCACGTGTGCTTGTAGTGCGGAACCCGGCAGTAACAGAGGTCGCCGGCATCGCGTTAAGGTGATCGACGGCTGCCCTTTTCAAATTACTGTACACCATAAATGGAATGTCAATAGACAGAAAATCAAATGCAAACAGCTTCGGCTTTGTTTACAACAGTTACCTGCAGTTCACTTCAAATTTTTCTTTTTGTTTTATTTATTAGTCGTATTCGCTTCATTTTTTTATCTAGAAATAGATAAATACTGTTTTTCATCATTTTAAAATAAATTATTCACTTAGATATACTGTTCAAAATAGAAATACCACGTTGAATTTAAGTGTTCTAGGAAGATTGAGCTAATATTAAGCAACGGTAGCTAATGGGTAGAGGACTAAGACTTGGAACCGTAGATCATAGATTTGGGTTTGATTCCTGAGTCACAGTCTTATATAATTCAGTTTGTGTATTAATTATATAGGATTGCCACTGCTCATAAACAAATTTTTAGAGGATGGGTAGTAGCGCCCTCTGAGTATCATAATACCACACTGCGATCGTCAACCAACTTGCGAAGCGTGTCAATTATGGCATATCACCCCACAGATATCTTTGCGGGAGGCCTTACCTTGCCGTGGGCATTCGCTAAAACTTTAAATTTGTAAGAATTTCAGGAACATTTAACTATTAAATAATATTATTCATTTATCAAAATAACAAGCCGAATATTAATATTCTTCATAAATAACTATCTGAATAAACTGAGGAAAAATAACAAGATGTAGTAGGATTAACAGAAGCCAACGATAAAATAACACGAAGAAACAATGTAAAATAGGTTTTAAAAAATTACATTGAAATTGAACCAAGCAGTGATGACTAACGAGTATGCGATAGTAACTTAGCAGACGCACGTCGTGTTCGTCATAATGATTTAAGGATTTTTCAACGTGACCACTGAATGATGTCACATAATATTAATTGAAAATCAGAAAGACGCCGGTAAAATGTCATTAATTGTTTCTACTTTTCATTTCCTCCGTCTTACATAAGTCAGTACTATCATGTAAACAAGTAAAAGCTAAAAGAAAAGATTAATATGTATAAAATTATAATTCTGGCGCTCCAAGGCACCCAGGTACAAATGTAATCCAAGACTGGTAAGCGCTATTTTAAAGAAGCTGATAGTATTTCACCAATCCCTTCATCCAATAATTAAATACGTTTTTTTACATCATCTTAATATCAGAAATCATAATATAATTAACTGCCAGACATTTCAGTTAGTCCCTGTTAATCCCTTACCTCACAGCTCGAAACTTTTAACTGCTTTTGTTAACCATCAAAATAATTTAAAAAAGTATATAACATTTCTGTACAATTAAATATTGATAAGTAAGCCATGGAGATCTTACAAGACACGTAGCCCTGCTCGAGAGTTCTCTGCGATATTTAATAACGAATGAGGAGATCTGTAGATCAAAGAGAGTATCCGACATGGCTCAGCGGATTAGGTGACCGCCGGGGCTTTAAGGTTCTGGAAAAGAAACCATGAACCGGTAAGCGCAAATTTTGATGATAATGTCGATTTCGGTAACGTACAATCTGTGATATGTACTACATACACTTAAAGGTTTATCACGATCAACCATTAAATAAAAACTGGAAGATGGTGTAACAAAAAAATAATTAAAAACGAAGAACTTATTATTAAGCAATATTCTATACACAGGCAAATACATTCTAATTATTACATTCCGATTTTAATATATTCCAGCATTCAAAGTTTAAATTACTACACCGTCAACTTTTTATGAGACTAAACATGCAAGTTACTGGACTATTCAACTTAATGTTAGTATGTAACCTGGAGTTTTGGTAATGAAATCCTGGCGCTCACTGGCTCTTGCGCTATTCCTTTATTCATGACAGCTGATTGACGCCCACTACAATTAATAGGCCTTACGCTTATCGCAACCACCGACTTCCCGCGACCTTCACTATGTCTTCGATCGACTGTGAGGGAGGCATACCCACGTCGAGTCTACTAGCTCCTGGTTGCCACTTGAGAATCGTCCTGGTTGATGAGAATCGTGGGGCTCCAACGGCTGTAGAATGCACGACCAATGTGCACAGCCTATTACCACTTCAAACAAAAAAGTCTTGGCTTATACCAAAACTAAATGACAAGTATACGCGTCCGTAAATGCGACTGTAAACCAATAATTTAGCCCATGAAATTAAATAATAATGCTATTATTTAACTGTATTACTTATACTAAACTTCGATTGTTTAATGCATTGCTTATAATGAATTCCTGTCCAATATCGTAATAACAAATTATTACACGAATATACAGTTTTTATCGCGTAGTCGCAGAAAGGAAAATTCTATCACAAAGGTATTTGTTTATAAAAGAGTTGGTCTTTTATGGCAATCATATGTTTTAAAAATCGACAACTATTCTTCTTCCTTACTTTTAGAAATAAGATGAGAAATTAATGTACTAAACTATATAAATACGAATACGAAACTAACACACATGTCTTATTTATTTATGGCTTTTTATTAACAAAGCCCTTTAATAACATTACTTTAAAAAAATCTACTCTGATTTTTCATCACAACTTATTTGACGTCAAAAGTTCAATTACCGACCTTTTGTGTTTTCGTTGCTGGAATATAATTTTTGTATTTCGCATATAAAGAAATATCTTAAAAATTAATTTGACCCTTAAATTCTAACTTAATAGTAAATATGTATTATTATAACTACTAGCGGTTTTAATTAAATGAGCATAAAACATTATTTTAATACCCAGTAAACATATGTTATACATTATAATTAATGAGAATTAATTTTTTATTACTTAAACATAACATCAACGGTACAGATGATAATTACATTTACAAGACGACGGCATCAATCTAGGTTTAATAAACAAGTAAACATTTCTACATCTTTAAAGTTTGATGATCTCATGAGATAATTATAATTGCAGAAATATGTTCTTTGTAATATGTCGTCCTTTCAGTGAATAGAACATTAACACCATAGTTACATTTCTTTTTATTTTGTTAAATATGTACCAAAATATATATGATATTTCCTGGCCTACTTTTACCTGACTGATATTTTTTTATATTTAGAGTCGACAATATTTTTGCTACCTATGCTTCTATGATATGCGATAATCATATTGACTTGAAGTTACATACATTGCACGTGTATATACATGTACTCTGTGTTATTTATACTTAGCGAGGGCAAATTCAGAAAAAAAAATTATATGTAGATACTTAAAGAAATGTTTCTTGGCATTTAATACAAAAATAAAATAAAGGAAGAAAATTAAATAGGTTTTAATTGAAAGATATACGTTATAAAGTTATACGTATATATATATATATATATATATATATATATATATATATATATATATATATATATATATACATACGTATGTCGGTATTATTTACTTCTTTGTATAAAACCAACATCATGGTATATTTATTACTATGGTACAGGTGTTATTCTATATTTAAACAAGTGTCAAAATTGCACCTGGACCGCTAAAATTAATTTACATTAACTTCAAGGAAATAATAAAATTGATAAAGGTACGAAATATTTTAAGCGAATAAGGAATTTCAATGACTTCAAATTTTAAATAATATCACAAATTAAATGTTATATTTATAATGTCAGAACACGAAAAGGGCTCACTTTTAACAAAGCGTTGGAGTTTTTATTGAGTTCTTTTGATATATATATATATATATTGCTGTATTGAAGTTGTGTATTTCTATTTCAGCAATAAATTTTAATACTCTAACGGTAAATAATGTTCGAGACTTCCTAATGTTAACACTAAGGCATACTGATATACTACGTATGGAACAATATTATATTAAGGTGACAATTTGACTGACATTTTGAGGCTACACTTTGTATGTTCGTTTATACAATCAGACCTGGCGAACTTTGTTCCGCTAAGAGTCAATGAACAGATTTTGCATTTTCTAATTTACACAAAATTATTAAGATAAATATTCTGCAAACTAGATTGATGTTTTTTTTACTTTAATTTGATTGATGAATATAATTTTTAAATACTTATTGTCCTATTCCAAACGAAAACAAATCCAAAAAGACAAAAATCATAAAATTAGATCAACCGTTCTCGACTTACAAATTTTATAGATGTTATGTTATATTTGGACATTTAATTATTTGGTATTGATACATTTATAAATTAACAAAGCAGAATACAGGACACGAAACTTGACTCATTATTGTCGAATCTTTTTCTATAAGTAATACTAATTGTGAAGCAAGGTAAATTATTAGTCATTGCAAAGAAGTTTGTTCGTTGCCATTCACAGTTCGTAGTTACACTATACAGTAATGTTCAGTTAGTTCACCAGTTTACATGACTATGTGCCACACGCTTTCGTTGTTTTGGCATCCGCTTCACGGATTACTAGATGCAACTATATCCCAGGGTAAACCTCGGCCTATGCTGTCACATAATAAACATTTAACATTCTGATTTGAGTTTCTCTGAGAAAACATTGTCTCGATCAGTTGCTATATTATATGTTACCCTCAATATACCAAGCGTATCGGCCTATTCCTTAACGACTGCGATAGCTTCATTACCTAATTCAATGTAAATGATAGCAAAGCTTGTCTTATCGTGCGAATTGCTGATACTGTGTTCATCATAGTCATCATCATTTCAGCCGCAGGACGTCCAGAGTTGGACCTATGACCAGCAGTGACCAGCCCACTACATAGATTTTCAATGAGCGCGGTAAGAAGTGGCATGCATTCGGAATCATACGACGACTAAAACAAGGTGGTCTATCCACGTACTATGATGCTTTTGTTGGTACCTGGTCTCCGCTCCAGAAACTTAAGGCCATCGGTTCTGCATATGGCTATGGCTTGCCAACTACCATAACTTGATAACCCGCTGGACTAAGATGGTTACATTCGTTCAATTGAGGATCTGTAAATTTCTGATACGGTCGCAAAAAGGAATACATGAAATATTTTATTACGTCACATTGCTATAATTCATCATCAGATGTGTATGTTTTGCATTGGGCGTTTATCGGGTGACATGATGTTAACTACTAACACAGTTATCGGCAGTGTCATCTACTGGTATTATCAAAATTTAACTACGTCCCTATATATCCTATCCATAGAAACCTTTTTTTTTAATTATAACGAAAAAAAAATTTTAAAAATTACTTGACATGGTTACAAGATTGTTTTTTTTTATTTTTGATTACATAAAGTTACTACTAGGCGCAACAGTATGAACGAAATATGTCGAAAATGCATACGAAACGTCCATAGAGATAAGGTTTAAACATATTTCGTGATTAAGTTGCGTTTAACTGTATGTTGCGCGACATTTTTGTTGGCTTCGTTACATAAGTATTTAGAGCAGTAAAAATCAGTTATCGCGTAACATACTGAGTTATATTCTGCAATTTGTTCGTGATAAGCAACGTCCGCGCCCGCATCGTCGGCCATGTTTGAATGCGCGCCAAATTGTTGCCCGCTTCACTTGCTTGTCATATGCACACTTCTTACACCTAATTTATTTTTTATTCTCTTTTATACATATACGAAAAAAAAGTTAATTGTGAAATTTATGTTTTTATATTAATTAATATTGATTCTGTCTGTGATCTTAAAATTATTTTACGGATAATTCACCTTCACCAAATATATGTAACTTTCTTTTTTATAATTTTAACACCTCTCTTTTATATTTCTTTAATAATCTCAGTATTACTAGGACAATTTTTGTATTAAATACGTAATATTAACGATTAAAAATACATTTTAATCATTTTTATGATTAACCTTGAAAAACTTACGTTTTCTCATTAAATTTTATGACATGTTATTAATATGATTGCAATTGGCTAGGTCGTGTACAAACGTTGATATTTATAGTTATAGTAATATTATATCTGTGAATAAAAACGATAGTAAACGACACGAAATAGGTAAACATTTTTACGATTCACAATAGAGAATATTTTGAAAAAACAAGCATTCTTTTAACGAATCAAATATTAACATCATTGCGTTCTGTAGACAAACTTTCTATGCAATATGGTTCCTTCAATACCAGAAAAAAGTTTATCGTTTGCTCAGTCAATTATATGCATTTGTCACGTAAGATACTGAAGTTTTGTGTGTCTCTCAAATTCTTGAAAAAACGGAGCGACTAGTTACGGGTGTAAAAGCTTTGAAGGCTTTTTATACATTAAAATGTATAACTGTTCATTCGATATCATTTAATGTGTGATAATAATAATAAAAATGGTAATGTAAATGATAATACAGTAAGAAAAACGATTTCAAAGATTTTCCGAATCTTACTTACTTCATACTTAAATTAATTGTTATTTGTACCTGTCCAATTACAATAGAATAAAATTAAGGTAACGTATTTCAGAATGATCAATTTCTACAAGGCGAATCGTAATTGGTGGAAAAGCTTTAAAAGTTTTTGCTGACAAATCGGCTACACATTCAGTTTATTAAATCTTTTACGGCTGTAACCGATCATCATGTACATAAATAATTAAGTGTGATGCAAGATTTCAATTAAACGTATAATGCATTTAAAACATGCATTTGGTGCACACGGTCTAATACGAATGTCGGTATTGTTCATAACTGGATTAAGCTAAATACGGTTGAAGCCTTGTATGTACTTAGGAAGTAATTGCAAGTTAAAGAAAAGAATGCAATGGAGAAGATAACATTTTTTGTCACTGTTGTAATATAAAATAAGCTGCATTATTCAATTCCAAAAATTGTTTATTCAATAACAGTCCTGTTAGAATGATAAATGCCTCATACTTGAGAAAAGGATATAGACACTAAGCAGTATGTATATATATATATATACATACTATATATATATATATATATATATATATATATATATTTATGTGTGTGTGTGTGTGTGTGTGTGAATGCTAAAATTTCCTATCTATAGAGAGATACATAGATAGGAAATTTTGGCATTTAAGATTTTGAATCTTGAGCATATGTGCAATATGATTACTTCTATTAATCTTTTTAATAATTTACTGATTGCTCCTTTAAATGTAAATCAACATGTTTGGAAAAATAGATAATATAAATGCCATAAAAGAATAATATAAATGTTAAATTAAATTCTTGATCAGACTCGGAAGATTGGCCAGAGATCAGGGACGTGTATTATTGATAAGTCATTCTCGAAGTTACGAAGAATTGCACAAACATTCGAAATAAGGGAAATACGTATTTATTTATTTCGATGAATGTGTTTTTATACGTACATATTCTGTTTATTTTAGGTAAACTTGACTCAATACGGACATTATTGGTGCTATTAGTATGACTTTTATAGGTTTAACAAAAATACTCGTGGAAAGGAGGCCCATTAGTATTGGTGATTTTACAAATAGCATTGTTATAGATAAATGTAAACCAGTCGCCTAACATGAATCCTTTTAAATAATTATAACAAAATATTGTTGACTGTTATGATTAATTTAAAGGATTTAATAAAGGCATACACAAATTAAAATGTCATTAAGTTAATAATGTAAATTTAATGAAATGCCAATAAACAAGCTCGTCATGTAATAAATTACTTTAATCTACTAATTACTAGAATATTAACGGCATTGTTACCGAGAAAACATTTAAGAACAATGTTTAGTTCTCATAATAATTATATGATCTCGAAAGACCTTTTAAGATTTTCACCAATTCAAATTAATTAAATTTTATTATATTTGATACTATGGAACGCTATCACTACTGCCTAAAGAATTTATTAAAACTATTAGAATCATATACAGTTCAGTTACATTTCATTAATCAGGCATAAACAGTGACAGACAGCCGAACTGTGATTATGCCGTGCCTAAGACACTAGTATTGCAATGCTAAACCTACATCGAGTGACAGCCCAAGCGTAGTTCCTTTCGTAGACCCATACACCCAAGTACTCCAAAGATAAGCTTGCATTGCATTATTTCGTGATGCCGATGCTGTTAGCCCTAGGGCTTTTATAGTTTCATTGAACATGGATCTGTTGAACTGTTGAATGAAATGAAAAAATGAACTGTTCAGAAGGGTCCATGAACTATAAGAAGGATCCGTGAACTATAGAAAGAACATCTGAAAATCTTATGCCCATGCCAATTTAAGGCTCCCGAGTAAACCCTAAAACTATTATCCCCTCTTAGTTACTGTAAAGCGGTCTTAACTAACTAACTTTGGCATTCCGTCACCTCAAATCGGACCAAGGTTTAATTGTCAAAGGGCAAAAATCATTCCTCTACTTTAAAAATACCATAAAACAGTACACGACAGTCTTCAAGAGACAGATCATCTTTATACATCCTAGCAGATAGTCTTTTATTCGTATCTTTCTTCATTGACCTTAATTGGTTAACAACTTTTATCTTTTTCCCTCAAAGATTCTCTATAGAAACTGTTGAAAAGGGGCATGCGCCCAAAGTCTTACGACGATTTTGTCAACATTACAAAAAAAGTACGCTAATTTTTACATTCACTGTGATATACAAAAACCTCGGGGAGTTTTCCAAATTATAAATCTGAACATCTCATTTTTAGTATTTTTTTATTTTTACGTATTTATAAAACACGCTAATGCATGATGCGCCCATCAAACATCCTATTGTCAAGATCTACCTCAATGTAAATCTCTTTAATATTGTTCGAATTTATTAGAATTATTGTTGAATATATGTAGAATTAGAAAAATGTTTATTTTTATATTCTCAAATGTGCGATACAAGAATCTTCTTAAATGAGAATGAGGCAAATATCTTTATAATCCCAAAATAACAATAAAATAAAACAGTTACCTTCGCCGCTTGTGACTAATAACATTGAACCAAACCTGCGAACAGCGATTGTACGAACGAAATTTGCAAAACCTTAAAGTTTTGGGATACCCCGATATAAAAGAACCTTCCGCTTAGGATTTTATCTGAGAATAGTATAAACAAACATAATCGTCATGCCAGCCGTGAGATACAGACTGCAAGGCCTCCCCAAAAAAATCTAACGCAGCCCGCGTGCAGGGTTATCCCGCGACAATGTCGTCGATCCACCTATTACAGTCCAGTTTTTTTACATTTCAGTCCCAACGGACGGTATAAATAATAATAAACACAATAAAGCAAGTAAAATTAATTGAGTTCTAGCTATAATCACAGAGCAAACGCAGATGTTCAAGTAACAAATAGACAATTTATAACAGGGAAAATTGTATAATTGTCGTTATTATATGGTATATCGAATTTCTTACCTGGTTTTTCTCGATAGGATCAACGTTCCGAAATTAAAAGTTATCTATATAAAAAAACATCTTTAAGTTTATCTTGTATCAATGTCTTGACTTTTCAAGTACACAGCAAAGCCTATTTTAAAGTTTAAATATTTGTTTCATTTGTTTGATAGTTTTATTGAACGTTAACTGTACATATATTTTTGTAGCGATGTTTTTGTTGCAAACAAGAACATTATGCTGATCCGTTAATTATAAAGTTTGCATACAACCATAGTTACCATTACAAAGCGTGTTTGCATACAATGTATTGTGTTTCCAAGCGCCATAACTTTAGGAGTAAGCAGTACGTGAGCGTCACTCGACACTGACCCATTATATAAAACAGTCATGTATAGTCATTGTTCAACGGCTTACTGGTTCCGTAATAAATATTTATTTCATCTATACTGTGGAACTTTTTGATGTATTTCTTATTCATGAAATAACCTACGAAGTACAATGGGATGTATTATATTTATTTCTTAAAATTTTGAATGAATGAAACACTTTTGTTTTCGACTCCGGTTTTATCTATCCATACTTATATATGATTTCTACCTATTTCTAACTACCTAGTTCTAACTAAACATGATATCACTTGAAACTTACGGCTCAGAGCCTTCAAATTTGGTACAGATAAGTCTTTTTCCAAGTAGAGGTCAGTTAAGAATAGGTTTTACGAAAATCCACCCACAAAGGGGTTGAGGGGGCGTTACTTAACGAAAGTTAATATTTTCAATTTAGAGCTCTTATAGGTAGATAACTACGACAGAATGTTTATTGTTGCGTTTTAAAAATTACAAAGACTGGATTTTATGAACTAACACCTACAAAAGGCAGTGCAGACTTCGAGAATCTGGTGGTGTATAGACAGTATTTAACATTTGTTTCAAATACACAAACAATGCCTTAATGAGATATTAGTAGCTTTAACGAACGTGTTGTTTTATTATATGAATTTTTCAAAACATTGTTATTGACTCGTTCGTAATAGACACACTAATGAGGTGATATTAAAGAGATCTAGAAGAATTAAACAACGAAACAACAGTAGAATTGAGTGATTATCGTTTTTATGTTCAATACAAAGTCGTTATTATGCCGTTATTACCGTAGATCAGTAATCAAAACAATTGTAATCAAAATTAAACACAACATGGTAATATCTTTATTTATATATATGTTATCACAATTTAATCATATATTTTATTTATGTAAAAAAATATATATTTTTTTTAATTTTAATTACGTATAAATAAAGCGTGAAAGGAAATAACCCAGCCGCTTAAGGAATCATTTTTATGATACAAGTTTCCGAACAATTAATATTTATTTTCTTAAAAACAGCGTATATTACAAAATTATGTGGCTCAAATCAAAAAGAGGCTAATCTTTTCTAATTGAAATATAACCAACACCATTGCAGCTGATGCAGCGTACAATATGAGCGTTTTAATATTTCCAAACTGTTGTCTATAACCCTGACGTTCGTTGCATATTTCTACTCGCATTACAGAATTTTTCCCATGAGAGAATATATGCCCCTCAGCTAATTTATAGCAAGCATAGGAAATATTATATTTTGATTACGCAAAGCAAAAAAATATTTCCTTCATTACTGCAAGCATTAGCTTATATTGACACCACTTCGGTGTTGCACATTCAATAAAAATGCACACGAGGCGTATTAAATATATTTATCGTTACCATACAGAAAATTAATACAACAGACAGATACCTATTTTTGTAGTACAGGAACTACAAAGTTATAAAAGGCTCTCGAATCGAAAAAAAAAACCATCAGACTATCTTAGCTCCACAGAGCCCACATTTGATTCCTGTAAGGTTGGTGCAACATAGCACATAACACTAAACCAACAAACGGGTTTGCAACGAATGCCATAATAAAAAGTTGCTCGAGGGACGCGCGGCGGACTATCTATAATGAACTTATTAACAGGCGGAGCGGGAATGTAATTGTACAAAAATTAAAATTTTAAACATTCATTTATTGGTAAATTTATACTTTTCGTTTCACAATTTAAATTCGTCGCTATAAAACAACCCTATAACAGTTCCATTACCTCTTTCGAAACAAATGTATGAAAACGTTAAAATAATTAATAAAAAATTATAAGAGAAAGGTTATCCAAGAAGTGTTATTTAAAACATACTTAAACGTAAAAATCACAAATACTTTTGGAACAGCCTTTTTAATCCATGCATGCATACTTTTATCCCAAGTATGTTTATAATTTTATAGATGACTAGATTTTCAAGATGGGTCACAATCACAATCGCTCCTCCTGTCGACATAAAATTGGTCTTAAAGCGGACGCAAGCAACGGATATCTCGATTGGTCGAACCAGCTCTAAAATTACAACTTTTTGCATTTGTTCACCGTTCTGGCAACTTACTTTTTAGTACTTCCTCGCCAAATTCTTTATAATAGATTGGTATGCACTAGACTAAAGATCAAATCCCTCAAAAGCTAAAACAGGTTTTATTGTTCGACAGTAATACTTTCTGAGTTATCTGCGAATCATATTGATTTGAAAATAAAATACAAGACTATGCAATATCTATATATAATTGGTATATAAATAAGTTATAAAGAAATGTTCATATGTATCTGACAAACAATTATCAAACTGACTAATAAAGTTTCTTAACTTAATTACGTATATATTTAAAACGGTGTATGATAACAAAATATTTTTTTAATAAACATGAATTAAATTATGTTATGTTTGGTTGAAATATTATAGTAATTATTGTGTGATCCAATCTGATTTTCTATAGATTTGTTGCGTGGTTTAAAAGCGACTCGTAATAAACGTAATACAAAAAGCAAAAGCGAGCCGTGATGAGAGTTTTGTCATTTTTGTTGTGGCGGCCGAAGCAACAACAAACCTCCGAAAACGACCGATAAAAGCCGAATGCGTCCGAGTCGAAAACGAATCTCGCTCCAAAACGTGATCACGCCGTTTGATTTGAAAACAAAATCCACCCGCCCGCTGCGGGCTCACAAGTCACGGGCGAACCGAATTGCAGGCTCAGTGCGCGAGCGAGCGTGATACGGAATGAACGTGTGGTGCGATTTGCGCGGACGTTGACACTGCGATTTATTTTTTATATCTTGCGATTTATACAGCCAGAATATATACGTTTTGGAGTATAAAGTCGAGAAGTAAAAAGTATTTACTGTCTTAAGTTCATTTGAACCAGTTCGCGCAGTTTTGACCAATAGTTGTGTATTTCCGTATAGACGCAAAAAATAAAAGTGAACTTTTCGAAACAAAGGACTGTTTTGTACATTTTCGCAACAAATGCGAAATTGTGTTCAAAAAAAATCTGTTCTGGCTTAATCGTGGAGGGCACAAGAAAAAAAAATCATCGCCCTCGGCCAACTAGTTCGGACTCAATCTGTGGTCATCGAACGAAAAACAAAAACGCAACGTATTCTTGTATTGTTACAACATCCAACAAACTCTTTTACAGAGATTATTTTAAATTCCTGTCTATTCTTCGTGGACTAACCATTTCAAAATTGCTGTGAGTTCTTGGAACATAATCGTGAATTTGTGGATCTGTTTGTCAACTACGCGAAGCAAGCCTTTAAAATCAGGATCAAAATTAGTGTCGACTTGATTATACATAATGTCTACTGCCATAATGCATCAGTCTGCTCTGTATGATTTTGGGGATCTGTTCTTGAAGGTAAGGCTTGTTTTATTATTTCCGATATTTCTGTTACCGTTACTGATATTAATATAATAATTTTTTATGTTGCTTTAAAAGAAATACTTTTTGCATGGATCTACGAATTATTATTTTGAATATTATGATAATATACTTGTTTGTAAATGATATGCATATCTTATTCCCTAATTTTTAAAAATTATTTGTGTACGGTGGATAAATTTTAAATTTAACTGACATTAAAAATGTAGCATTTGAAACGTACAAAAGATTTAACAAGTTAGGTACGAGGAAAGGACACGTTTTCTTATTTTGGTTTCTCCATTTTCAAGTAATTGAAAAAAAAAAGAACAATAATATAAGATCATTAATATGTCATTAAAATCAACAAGAAGGAAGGATAAATGCACGATAACAGTATGTAGATTGTGTGCACGTTTCCATGTTATTAATTCATAATATGATAATAACTTATGTAAGTCTTTAACTGTCTTTAACCTGTGTGTTTTTCTTCTAATAATGCTATAAATTTAATTAAATACTATATAATATTAATGGTATAACACAAAGATTTTTTTTATTTAAACTTTAGTGCGTGTTATTGAATAATAATAAGTGCGTACTTTTATATCTAAACAATTGCATTTAATTAATAATATTAACAATATTTACCAGTAACAAACAATCCTTTAAGAATCAAACATGGTAAGTTAAATTTTCCCTAGCCGTTTACTAAGGCGATGGTTCCTAACGCCATAATTACATTATACGGAAAATAAGCAAAACCAGTTGAGTGTTGCGTGCGGGGTGCATAAGTGGCGAGACTGGTTCGTTCATGAAATGTTGTGGAATCATGAATACGATCTGGCTAGGCGCACGGCCAGTTTCCTTGGAAAAGTAAAAGTAAGTTGACACTTTGGCATCGTGGACTTAAAGCTTGTTCATTTTGAGCTAATCAGTTTTTTAACAGTTTTGCTGGTACTATAACTATTTACACTTAGTCTCCGTTTTGGTAACGTTTATAAATAAAAATATAACCATTTCTCTTGGTTAAGCTTCTTTGGCCCTCCCAGTAAATAAGTAGAATAAACTTTACTGTCTATCTAATTTTTATTTGTGTTTTTTTATTTGTATTCATATGACGCGACAGTCGTAACGAATTTTTAAAATGTATCAATTCAATTTTCTAGATGTCTTTAAAGAACGGAATATATAATATATACAAATTTAATAATCAATGGTATATTTACAACTACCTTACTTTTAATGTACGTAGGTATTTTAAAAACTTCGCTCTAACAATAACATGACAAATATTCGTAATAAATTAACCTCGTGGAACAACACAACAGACTATAGTATATAACGCTATTTTTTTTTATTTATATGATCACAAGTGGTATTATTGCTTAACAAATCCTTTTCAAATCTCAGCAGGGGTGGAGAACAGACTCGGTTAAGTGGTGTGACTGGTATGGTTCAGTGTCGTTTTACCGAGAAATTGAATCTTGTCTTGTCGACATAAGTGCCACAATCGCATATATTATTACTTGTTTCGTAGCTCATGTGTTATAGCGGGGTAAAACCGGTTCTATTAGCTAATTCACATAGTTATAAATCGTTTGCTCGTCTTTTACGCTACCTGCTCTTGGTTTTTGTGGCATTTTACATTGCATATGAGCTGAACCACTTGTTGCTTGGAACCATTTTATATTTGGTTACAGGCCCTATGTAGTGTACGGGACTGAGGGGTCCTTTGTTAATGTAGGGGAACGAGATAAATATCAAGAATATAATAAACGTAAAATAGGTTACGTGTATTTAGGTATATTGTTTGCATAATTAACCCGGTCTTCTCTTCTCTAGTTGTTGTCAGTGTTTTGTAAAAGATATTAAATTTAGATATATACTTCGCGTTCACTTAACCAGAATCAGACTTATGTCTCGTGAGTATCATTTGGAGTATATATTTTAAGCACACTTTTATATAAACACACATTTTAATTATTGCTTGATATACTAAGACGTTGATTTAAATAAGAGGTTTAAAGTTCAAATAATCAATGTAAATGTAATTTACGTCAATATTTAAATTCACCTTTTCTGTAAATGTGATCTTTAAAATCAGGTGATCTTTGCCAAAATATTACAATAGGTTGCATTGAATGCTTACTTATAGTGGGAATTTTAAAAGGTGTTCTGATGTGCTTTCAGACTACCTTTTTGTATTTCGGGAGATCGGTGAAAAAATGTCTAAACCGTTGAGACCATAAATGCACCTACAACCGTCTACCTGCTATTTTACAAATACAACCGCTCCGTATTATGCTATTTTTTGTGCCCGTATTCTAATTCTATAGATCCTTGTTCTCTGAACATATCTTTGCACAGAATATTAGGTACCTATGCTAGAAACAGGTTTTCTTTTGTTAAGCGGAAATTGCATGTAACTGTTAGAAGGTACACATTTTCAAACAAGCTATTTAGTTCTATTGATTTGTAAATCAAGTCTCAATCTCATTATATATACCAACTGTTTGATTGTCCTCATTGATATTTGTTTACTTACTTTTTATCCCTGTATTTGTACCACAGCAATACTAATTAAGTGTTACGACATTCCTATATGTGTCTATAATTTGGTATTGATCTTAAGAATAAAAAATATAAGCATTTCACAGAGTTATTCTATAATTAAAACTTTTTTGAAACTACCATTATGCCTGACGTTTGTCCAAAGTTACATATATCTTTGCTACTAATTATTATAATTTTAATTTACGCGCTATATTTTACTTATCGTAATGAAAAATAACAAAAGGAAATGCGTCAACAAAATTTATGATAACAACTTTACAATTACATCTCATGCGGCTATTTTGTAGTCGTTATAGCAATAACGTCAAATAAATTTTAACTGGTCGAATAAACTAATTAATTAGAAAAGCATAATGAAAAACGCGTCAATCCACGTGAAAAAAGTACGTAGGCGTTTATACGCGCTTTTGAAACAACGATTATTTTAATATTATAAGTAATTATCTGTTTAGAAGAGTCTGTGCCCTTTTCGAATGAAATTTAACAATGTTTGTTATGTACAATGTAATATCAGCCATGTAAATGTCAACAAACCAAGTTCCACACATTTCCTCCAACTAATAACTCTTGCATGCTACAGTAATATTCATTTCATAATAAACTTTCGTTTTTTAGATTTAAAATTAATAAAAGTATGGTCTAAAATATATTTTACAACTTTATTACATGTGCGTGCCCTCGATGAATGTGTTAACTTATTGAAAATGATATTTAGGCGTTACGAGTTAAGACATTACCATCTGGGACGTAATAGAACATTGGATAGGTCATTGATTTCATTGTATTATTCTGCAAATTGTGTGAAACATTAAAATGTGTATAATCTCATATATTTTAATGTTTCATACTGTCGCCGACTGGTTGAGGTCATGCGACGCGATTAACTCTCCACGTGTTAAGATAAAGGCATTGTAATTGCCCTCCTCCTATGCCCCAGGCAAAATATTACTATCGTCACCTGTTAATTTTCGTTGTTAACTCTTCACCCGTTACTAAAACTACTACACTCGCATTAAGAATAAAATTAATTTTTATATTTAGCATCCTTTTCAAACTACATTAAGAAGTAGGTTTTTGTTAGGTCACTATTAGTCACCGTTCTAAAAGCAATTGCTCATTTGCCCACGCAAACCATATCTACAATTTTTACAATCTTAGCACGAAACAGATTTCTACAATTTTCGCAATCAAAACTCGAAATGTTTCTATAACGGCCGGTTCTCGCGTCTAAGCCGATACCTCCGCTATTTCCTAACGTCTGCGCGTTGCAGATACTTTCAAGTGCAGCACAAGTAAGCACAGTAAGCTCGATTGTGTGGGATCACTACCGCCTGTCTAGTCATTTGTACACAATCAGTGATTTCAAATTATTTTCCGTTAAGTTGGCAAAATACAATTCCATATGGTGCTAAGAACGAATTTGCACTAGCACCGTCATATTATTAAGTCAAACACCATATCATTCGATGTTTCGCTGTGACCCTGAAATGAATTCGATTATCGCGCTCTTTGTTTCACTTGTTTTTTTTTTATAAACATGCTAAATATTAGTTGAAAAGGATGATAAAGACCTTATAACCGGACTGAATTTATTTAATTCAGCGAGGCATAAAAAAGTCTGAACCTAGATTCAAGAAACCTTGGTAAAAGTGCTACTCATTGTTCCTTTATACAAGACGCATCTTAGTTAATATTATATTCTTACTATATCAACCAAGAATATATTTTTTTAAGATTTATAATATTTATTAATGTTAATCCAGTTTTAATTAATGATTACATAAGAAAACACAAACATTGTTTAAACACTGTCCAAAAAACAAATGTGGGACTAGGCCATTACTTATCATTCCTTTTCGAGAATTGTTCCTTTCTCTCTTCATTTCAACCCGGACGTGAGTCAGTACCCTTTACTCCCTGTCAAGTCTCCACGACCTCAACATATGAGGACGGCACCGGTCTTACGACTTAGACGGTCAACACTCCTCAAGGTGCTAAGTTTCCAAACATGAATATTGTTTAAATTTTTAATATCTGGCTCGCCTTGAACGCTCTCTTACAGAACGCGTGGATTCCATTATACATCTTAATTCATATATATACAAGACATTAATTTGTGGCAAAGATGTTGCGGCCCTGTTACTAAGACATTGCGACAATCACTTCGACGCCCACGCTGATTTTATTAGACGTATATGAAAATAAAATGAATTAGCAGTGTATACGGGTAGGTAAGTAATTGGCTACGTTTATTATATATATAGACGATTTTTGAAGTTCGCAAATTGTTTTTGTTGGGCAAATGTGAGGGTTCATTGCCGATCAGGCGGCATTGTCGACTTGCAGGCTACGCCCACGGTCGTATACATTACTGAAGGCAGATGTAAACGCAGCAAGCGGAATTTGAGCGCATATATTTTAGTGACTCTATTTTGGATTCTTTGAACATAACGTAATCTACTTAAACCAACAAAACTAAAACATGAAATGTAACTGAACTTATTTTATACTGCAAATATTTTACAAAATAATCCTAAATTTTGAGCATTAAATTAAGCCATCGTAGCAATGCTCACCGCAAGTTGAAGTTGCAGAGGCCATTATTTATCTAACAGCTTTTTTATAATACTATCGCTATTTAATCTTGTTTTAATAATTTATTAATAATTTTTAATAATACTAAACAAAATAGCAATTTCATACTATTTATTGTATACTGTTGTATACTTAGCTAACGATATATCTAACAAATATTTACGCTACATTAGATAATAGCCATAATAGGCAACTTTTATTTCTAACTTTTTATCTATAGCTCACGTTATACACAATGAGCGCACTTAAAAGAATATTTCTGTTTTATATTTACTTTGTCGACAAATAATAGACGGCTGGAGTAAATGAGCAAACAGCTAGTTATAGATGGAATACTTATGTGGGTGATAATGCATATCTGTCGCCTTATTGGAGTGCAGCGCACAAACAAAAGGGTGCTGTACCTATGTACCCTATCTTATCTGCCCGTCTGATAAACTCTGAAACGTTATAGCGCTTAAAATAATATTATTATTTAACAGATTGAATGTACATAGAGCGGTATTTTGAACTTTTTAATTTGTATTCTTTCAAACATAAATTTTATGTATTAATCAGTCTTCCCTAAAAATTACCACAATGACCGATCTTGCAATGCTCGTATCCAGCGACTTCCGCGGCCTTGACGTGGGTCAACCTATTGGCGGTGCTACCAACCGGCTTCATTCGTGATCCGAGAATTTTTTCGGCTCATGTATTTTATGAAAATCAATCCTTCGTATTCATTGTTTTATTCAATACAGTTTTAATACTAGTCTTGAAATACGATAATGTTTTACGTAAATTTGTTATTAATTATTGAACACAATTGACAATCTTGACAATATTCGCAATTATAGGAATTGCGAAAATTGTCAATATTCTAAATGTTGTAATTTTGGTAAAATATGCAGGTATTCCGCGCATAGCTGCTTTAAATCCTTATACTGATTCATTTCAAAAATAAGCTCTAAAGCAGCAGTTATGAGAACAACGATCTAGTTTCACTTTCATTCCGTAACTCGGCGCGGCGATTGAAATCCGTGTAACACTTACGGCCTGTTTAACGTCCATGTCGGAGGTTTGGCTGCAGTTTTGGCACACATTCGCAGCTGCGTTGCGTCACCGAACAGCCGAGGAATCGAGCACACGGCGTAACATTTTAACCATAAGCGCAACTTCAACACGCTTCTCCCCCTGCCTACTTCGCGATCCAACACTTTACATAATTGCCCGTCAACATAACTTTGTGCAACTAAAAAGAATAATGGATGTATGTGAGAAACAATTTGTTTTTGATCACGTTAATTTTACTTTCATATGTTATAAGTTTTTAACGTTATTTTGTGCTATTAAAAGCAATAAGGTTTTTATAAAATCTTCACATTTTTTCCTATTGTGGTCTATATAACTATAGCTACACTTCCTTTAGAATTTTCGAGGGATATCTTATAAAGTTTTCATCGTTAATAGACATAGAAACAGTGCGGTTACGTCACAAACCGATCGGATAATAGGGCGGGATATATTTCAATTGCATAAAGGTAGTGCAAGGCGAGCAAAGAGCGACATTCTCTCGGCCGAAACGGTCTTAAACTTTCTTTTCTTGTTTCGTAATGATACGGCTGGCCAGAGACGAACCAGGCGCCGTGCTACAGCCACATTTCACAATCGATACTTCTTTATCGCATATTTATATATCTATTAAAGATCACTACCGAAAACCTGAAAACGTTACGTTATTGTAAAATTATTAATTTAGTAAGTCTTAAAACGTAACTTCGTGTGTGTGGCTTAATTACTTAAATCAGGAGGTGAACTACCTTTTTCTTAGTTTTAAATTTAAAATTGAAAGTATATTAATTAATAATTCATCTCATTCATTTATTATTCAATGATGGAAATGCGTGGAACTTTGTATTTTGTCTCATCTACTTGCTTGAAATTATAATGTGTACTGGTACATCAAACATTGTTAATGGCTTTTCATATCAGCATTTCAAGCTTGTGGTAGCTTACTACTTACAATGTTGATGATACAATAGTGTCTGTAAATGTCTACTGCAATAAAGATAGAATTTGAATTTTTTGCATCGCAAAGCTCATGTTTGATAACATCTGTTACTCGCCTTATTCTATGAAGCATAATATGACTATGAGGTGTTCGCAATTGAACAATGTAGTCAATAAACTCTAAATCAAGCGGCGGTAGCGCTGCCTGCCCACGTCGGACACGATCCGCACGATTGCATTTTGCATAACCGTTGCACAAACGCCGCTCTGTTACATCGCGATTATAATCCGCGCATGCGCCATATCTTATGGTCGTGATGCAGGAAGCGAACTTTCGAACTCTTTCACTTTTAATGCTTATTATTTTGCTTCGCTTAAGCATTGCTATTCATTCAGCACCACTGCTTTCTTAAAACTTTAAGGAATAAGCTATAAGAAATTGACGTACTGTCTGTATAAAATCATTAGCTATATTCTTGTCTTACAGAAAAGCCAGGCCTAAAAATAATCCGCATAACCTTCAGAAGTCTTTTTCGATATTTGAGCAGACGATAGGATTACCTATCAAATATCCTTATGGTTCTAAGTTCGACGCCTCTGTAGGCACCAGGGCACATAACAGATAATTATAATAATCAAAATAAGTGAACGTAATAGTGTTAACTATAAATCATAACGTAATAGGATGTTATCAAAGACTGTGTCCGCGTTTACCGTCCTGGTAACTAAAATTTCTGTTATTCTCTGCGACAGGCAGCAGATATCAGGAACAACAAACAGTTAACTAGTTTGAGGTTTATTTTCGCATATTACACCGTTATGGATTAGGAAAAGCAACGTCAAGAGAACCTCAGTGTTTTTCCAAAGGTCGACTATCATTGTGTCATGCCTGAGATGTTGAACATTGACGTTATTAATGGTACTAAAAATAGGTTATTTGATTTCGTCGGGTAACTATCAAATTATCATACTTAACACAACAGTAAGTATGCTAACTGCTTATTTAATATTTATTTTTATTTATTTATAGTACCATTATACACATAATAAATTAAACAAAAATTCGGAAGCATTGTAATCCAGCCTAGCTAAGCACAGTCGTGTCACATTAACATTATTGTCACGGCAGGCACTAATTTAAATTTGAACTTTGCGCCGTACGAAGGAGGCAACCAGAGCGATGTGTCATCCGAGCCGGTGTCACTTTGTATTTTAAATTAACCTATAATTATGCTTTCCGATGCCCTCGCCTCGCTATTTGTTTAGGAATTGAAACGCTCCAATTAAATACACATTTATTTGTTAAGGCGCTTTAACTGTTTTGTAATAATACGTTGCGGTTTTTACGTATTGTACGAAATAATAACTCTACTAGTATGTATTCAAGAAAATATAATATATTTCAACTCAATTAATGGAAGTGAATGTAAGAGTGCTAATTATTATTATAATGTCGCCGAGAAGTCGGTGGATGCGGGTAGACCGATCATTGTGGCGATCTTTGGATGAGGCCTACGTTTTGTAGTGAACGTGTATATATATGTTGTAGTCGTATAAATTATAATTATTACTAGGTTTCTTATTCGATTATCTAATCATAAATTAATACTAAGATACTTGCATAAAAAATAAAAAAGGCGAATATATTGATTAGTGAAATTCTCTTCCAAATTTTATGTTATTGAGGAGAAAAAAACCGGATGACCAAAAATAAAACGAAATTTCCTAAACAGATACGTGATTTTACAACAATTTAAAGTAAAACTAAAGCAAAAAAGAAAGTACTTCAATGAGCTATATAGTGCCAAATAAATGACGCTGGTCTATTACGATGGGTGTCAAGGATGACACTTTTTACTGTGGTCCTCACAGTCCAAGTCACGCGTATTTAATAACTACGTAATGTTTCGTAACCGGTAAGCGGGCCGTAACCTGTAGGACGGCACCGTGTTATGAAAAGGCTTTCACAATTACTAACAAGTACGTATTCAACGATTGCGGCATAATCTAGCTTCGAGAACTGAATGAAAATTTGCAATACAAACGTTATAATTGTATGAATAACCATCCTGGATTTGAAATAACAATCTATTGAATTTCCGAGATGTTTTTAGTGCAGTTTATACTTAAAAACCGACTCAATGAAGTATTCTTTACACTGTGTCTTGACAACCTAGTGTTAACGTATATATTTTCATAACTATTATAACTCGCCTCAATAGACTTCATACCGTCAAAAGTACGTATGAATAAGTTTTTTTTATCGTACATTGCAAGACTTTAGTACAATAATATGATATTTTAGCTATAACGGTTCATAGAATACACTGAAACAGGTGTTCAATTTTTATTTTGTTGGAAATGGTAATTGTTCTTACAATTTTCCTCTCATAAACCTTCCTCGTGTCTTCATCGGGATATGATAAAAAATTATCCAAAATGGTGGAGCCGTTCTCGAGTTTTGTACATAGGTGAACACTTGGCATTATTTTTTTATAGAGAATTATAGGAATATAATTACGAAACTCCGCGGAAATAATTAAATTATATTTTTAAGTTTCAAGTTAAGCATTTTAGGAAGTTTTGTTATTATTTACCTTATTCACCATCAAACTTATGAACGTTTTGTTACAAACATAATGACAGAAAGAAAACAAATATTTTTTTTATTGCCCTTATAGATATATGTTTGTTTTGAAATGAAACAAAGGTGTAAAATCGAAAAGAGATACAGACAGTTCACAAGTCGTCACGCTTGGTTACAATTAAGTTGTTGCAGAGTTTTATTATGTAAGTATCGCAATTCATACTCTTGCTTTGTCTCTGCCACGACGATCGCAAACTGCGAGGTGATAGTAGTTTACCATTTCTGGAATCAATAAAGAAATGAAAGTATCACGCACGAACGGCCCCTGTGGGTCAGTGTCGTTTTGCTCATTACATAAATGATGTAACACTAACTGTTGTACCACCATTTCGAGAATCTATATACGTATGCTAAGACTATGTTGACTATTTTTTATTTATTCGTCCGGCACTAAAACGAGGTTCACGTTTCTAATGACATCATTACAGCGTACATACGCTTCAATGCATTAAACCTCTATTAAAGATCTGTACTCAAATATTTTTAAATATGTGAGCGGCATATTGACAGTAACATTGACATTTGCAGTCTTTTACATGGATTTTAGAATTTCTAAGTTCTATTGTTCTTTGTTTCTTTGCGAATTTGACGCATTTGTGATAAAAGTAAAAGTGCATAATATAATTGATTGATTTAACTTCTCATGGCGAAACGGCATTCATTATACAGTATTCTCTCAAACATGGAAATATCGCGACAGAGTGTGTAGGCAGGAAGTAATGTTGGATTTGTAAATGGCGATGAACTTCGCAAGGCCTCGCAACTATTTCCTGCTTCTACACAAAGGTATCGCTTTTTACATGAGTTGAAAACATTGATGATGAATTTTCCTTGTTTGTGAACGCAATGACATTCCTCAATATCTTATATTAATAGGTTTTAAACCTCAGAAGTATAAGATTACACCGCACCTGTCATAATAGCCTCATTAATAATAAACATTATGGAAGGTCAAGGGTTGCAAAGGCTTCCGGATTAGAATGGTCGGGCTATTGCACTCGGCGCTGCGGCTGCAATGAAGGCAACTCATAAAAAATGATTAGGGGCAAAAGTAGTCATAATTGTAATAGCCGTTACGAGTCCAAATCGTGGGATATATGTGATCAACACGCACTCATTCAGAGCTGTTCTTCATCAAAGCATGATTTTAACCAGACCTTCTTCAGCATCTTTGCCATTGTTACTACAAGTAATCACATTCTAATAAGCCGACATTACTAAATTCTTAACAGCGTCGTAATTTGAAGGTATATCAACTTGACTAGGGCTATTGCTACTTCTTGTAAATGAACTTTTGTCGTAGCTGACCCGAGAAACCCGTTAAAGCGCATTTGTAAATGTTAAGCATGTTACTTCGTGTTGCTTACGAGTCTCGTGTGTTATTGCATTTAGCAGGTAGAGATCGTTGACTATAACTATGCAACGATGTTTAACCACTGCGTTATCAAATGGTAGTTCATGCATCGATGCACTCGGGTAGTTGCTACCTCCACGCTTAAGGGCCCGTAAAATGTAGCCAAAGTATAAACGCGATGTGCGTTATGCCTTTTTATTAATTGTAGTGTCGTAATATTTACTAGTTCGTCTCAGGTGTACATAATTTTTGACCCTACCAATTTATAAGAGATTTGTAAGGCGTTGTTTTGCGTAAATCGTGAGGTTCTGTTATTGTGTTTATAGTAACCAATAATGTATTTGTAACCTATCAACTTCGCACAGCGAAGGTATACATTCACGTACGTGTGATCGTAGATGTACTGTGCCCGCGGCATTACTAAACAAAATTCCTCACAATACCACATGTAAGTGCACCCCTAGCTATTAATAATGTTTATGTATACACATGCACAATGAATCCAATTATTTTATTATTAGTAATACACTGCCTTATTTTTCAGTATTAATAGTAACAATAATGAACGGTGGACAGTAAAATAATAAAGATTTTAAACCCTCTACGCATCGTTAGGTAAAAATCGTCAGCGTGACATGTGGGGTGGTCTATGACATGAGCTCTGGTTATGCTTCGGTGCTTTTCTGCCGATACTGACATTAACCATCACGCCATTTCTTAAGCTACGTTTAAACAACATTTACCTTGTAGTTGTGTACTTTGTTTAAACATGGTAAATTTTAAATGAATATTTGTTAAAAAATCTGACATTAAACAACAAACATTAAACAATGTTTAGTTTATCTTGAACCAATGTTAGATGTCTTTTTGTTTTCTATATTTTCTTAAATCTTTTTTCTTATGACATAGTATCCTTAACAATTTTATTAATATGGTACATCTTTAATAAGCACTATTCTGTGTAAGGATATAAAATATTCCAAACAGGAATATTATCTATTGTTATATCTCGTAAAGAAGCCCCCGATAAACATTATTAGATCATCTTCTTGCTTATGTTCAGTAAGAGCCATTTAAAGAAGTCAAAAAATAACAAATGGATCTGTGACGCAAATTGATAACTTATCCCGAACTAGTACAGTGCTGGTTCAAATGTTATCAGTCCTGACCTTACGCCTGATAGTTACTTGAGAGACCGTTTTATGACAGTTTGTTCAACCTGCGTCGGTTCGTCACGTAGCTTTATTTACAATTAATTGAATACCCACTCTAAATTTACTTCTTTGTTTATCCTTGTATTTAATTAACAATCACAATTAATCCTTCACTTTTATAATATGTTATAGTACCTATTACAAATGTTAAACAATAATTTAACCGTCAATTATAAAATAAAAAAAAATTAGCGGATTTGATGTAAACTAAGTTTTATATCAATTTTGATATATAACTTATTTATCAAATTCGAAATGCTAAACACCATTTCCTGTTTTGTTTTGTTTATTTGTTAGATGTCGCTTAGCGTTAATTTAATTACATTACATACATTTCATACACACACAGCTAAAACAGCCTGATATTATATCGCATTCGTGTTTTAACATCTGATTTGAATAAGTTGCGTTGATGGACCTGTTATAACGCGTCCATTTTAATTCGCATTAATTTGTGACGTAAATAGTTTGTGAACGGTACGCGAGCGGATGTTACACATCTGGTGAGCTTAGGTCCTAATATATAATTAGCGGTAGAAGACCCAGTCCTGCAGACATTCGCACAATGTGTCCCGCACGTTGTCTTTAGGTCACTTCCGTCGGCTCCCCTTACCCCTCCTTTGTCCACCCTTTCGACACAAATTGATTCGGCGTCTCGCCGTAATTGAACAATTTGTGGAGGGCTACGGACTTGCGAGAGTCCACTTGTGTATTAACATTATATATAGATATGTACTTATACCGCCCACAAAAACCTTGCATTAATTTATTTTTAGCGGTAACGAATTCAAACTTTTTGATGTTTAGATTAATGCTATTAATTCGATCTAGCATACTAAAAACCATAGAAATGTATGACAAATCCGTCGCTAAAGAAGCAATATTTTTTTTTAACTAAAAAGTTTGCATGATAAAAGATGTACATATTTACAACGACAACACGATAATGATGCGTAGATAAGCTTTAGTTATCTTTTCTGGTCTAATTATTATTTTATTGCGATAAGAACGTCAAATCATTTAAACTTATCTTGGGTCATCGTTTTACTTAGACTACCATTGACGGAAATGAAACTAGAAATAAGTATCTTTAATACTATATTTTTTAAGTGTATATTAATACAGAGCTGATATTTTAGGATCTACACCGATTTGTGGCAGGATTCTAAACAATCGTATTTCCATAACTCTTAGCACATCAAGTCTTTATCTAATCATGCAATGAAAACGCCTTATCACTTTAGTAGTCGTTATTATTGTGTTATTAGTTATTATAATCGTGCAACCATAAAAATTAGTATAATTAAAAGTTATAGTAATGAACGGAACGTTAGTTTGTAGACGAGTACATTCGCTTGAGCGAAGGTCGACCGCTTGTACGGATGCCTACTCGATGGCAGACGAAATCCTCGGCATCTTCTCTTCATTCGTAGTATTACATACTACTATTGTCAAAAACTGGAATATACAGTATTCCATAAACTCTTAAATTATCGTATAATGTATCTTGCATTATGTAATCCAATCCCTCAAGATTACAAAATAACGACTCATTTGAATCACAATGCCAGAAGACACGTACTTCTGATTAATTTTGTGGCTAACACCGCTTATTTTTTCAGTTAAAATACAGAAAATTATAATTTATCTTGAACATTACTTGGAAAACAATAAAATGACCACATTTTCCTTTCTTTAAAGAATTAAATTTTTGTACCTCAATTTTTCGCTAAATTAAATTTACCCTTTGCATTATTTAATGTTGTTTACTTATAATAAACGACAATTATCCTTTATTATTTTTTGTTTTAAAGCATGCATGTAAATCAAAACTTTTCTAAAATAGCAATTTCAATTTTATTGTAATGCATTTAGTTATTATATCTGTATTGGTAAAGTATGGATATTGGGATAAAACATTACCAATATAATATACATATAAATATATTATAAACGCAAATGTCATTGAGCGATAACTGGCTTCGCAACTGGCCGGTGTTGAATACTTGCTAACAATTAACCGCATTTAATATGTCAGTTATTTTTTACTACTTCACCGTCTTTGTGTGCTTACACTACTTCCTCGTTGCTGAAAGACCATGAACGTCTCTAAAAGTCAGGGTAGAATGTATAAAATTGCAGTCTAGGTCCATTTTTCATAACACAATCTTGTCCAATGAAAATGTAAACTGGACTACCGTGATAACTATTAATTCCTCCACCCCGGTTGTAATTTCTTTGAATGTTGTTATTAATAAGTATTGTTTTGTTTGTTGCAGGTAAGATTTACTTCACTTTCACAATTTTTAGTGGTAAATAAATTTTACTTTCGGAGCGCGTTAGTTCAGGAACCGTAAGTAAAAACAAATTTACCATTAAAATTGATATTTAAATAAATCGATTTGTAACGATTTCTTGTTGCTGTCTAATTAATTATACTGTGTATTTAATGTTATCGAAAGAAGGATGAACGTTTTAATAGTACGACTTTGGCAGTAATTACACATGTTAAATGGCATTTATATATGTCACGTTTTCTGCGAACTACTTTCGTTAGCAATTTATAAAAATAAACGGTAATAAAGAATTAAATCATAATCTCTCGATACCTTACACTAGTACTCACTTGAGATTTTATGTGAATGAAGTCTGAATTAATATAAAAGTCTTTAATATAAAGCGAGATTGTGCGTTCAGTGGTCACCGTTACTAATCTAGTACTTAAGAAGGATTGTGAAAACATTGCTTAACGCAACGAGTACAGTTGCCATCTCGAGGCACGTACAAACGCCCACCGTGGTTTTCGCAACCTTGTTCCGACTAGCTAGTAACACCAAGATGCCCAAATGTCCTTTGATTTACTTTTTCATCCCCGCTATGTTTCGAAATCATATTTAATCATAATAAATCGTAAGTAACGATTTGAAGGTGTAAGAAATTAATTATAATACCTCATAATTACAGATTGATGTTTTGAATGCAATACATTATATTTTTAGACGACGTCCACATATTCATACATATATTTTAAACATTACTAAATCTGAAATGTAAATTTAGATGAGACGACATTACCTACTGATAAATGGTCATCTTAGAGCTCTGATTTTAAACACTGCATTTTGATATGAATTGTTACTCAAAGTATCATAATGGGAAAAAGTAAAAGTATATGACGTCAAGAGTTATGCTAGAATGCATCATACACAGATGCATAATATCTAGGTACGAAGTACACGCTAACGATGTAACCAAGAAGCCAGCCAATGTTTACTATTTTATGTTGGCTTGCGTAAATCATCAATGTTACGAAACAGAGTTGCGTAAACTAACAAGTATTGAAGTTTAATAAGAACAAGTATTGAAGTATAATAAGAACACTGAGTCCGTAGACTGGAATCAAGGCTTTGCTGACGAGGCGTCAAACGAAAGTGGAGGCCCCTTTGTGCGAACTAAATTATATGAAACGCATTGTGCCAAATGTATTTGTTTCGTCTTACATTTTGTTGCAATATGAATGACTAGACAATCTCCTTAAACCTTGAGTAGGTTTATCGAGACATTATCTCCTAAATTAGTGTGATTGCTATGAAGTACCCACAACAAGTTAAATGGTAACTAAAAACCGGGTACCAGCGTAAGGATTACAACTAGTTTAACAACGGTGCAAAAATTCTCCAATCTGTAATATAGCTATCACTATATTAATGATATATATATATATATATATATATATATATTGCATCCACGTAGCTAACCATAACCACCCAACTTTCCACGATTTCGTTACAATTTGCATCCCATATCCCACATCACAAACCGTGAATCATGGAAACCCTTTTATTAAGTAACATATTGTTAACATTGTTTCGCGGAGTTTATTTTGTAACGCACGTTGGCTCTTGAGTAGGGGAGAAAGTAGTGCAGCCGACCTTGTCGTTTTTTTACTCTTCGACCTTCACGAAACCGGATTTCCGGTGCGTCAAATCGAAAACTGAAGTCTTAGTTGAATCACTTATTATACTCTCTACTATCTCTGTCTACTGGCCCTTATTACGTCCATGTGTGTTCCGTCAATATTTTGTAGTTAAGTAATACTCAAATTTACACAGTAAGTGATATTAGTCTCAAGTTTCCATTATTAACAAACTTAACATTGTTAGCGTACTTCCAAATAAATTTGAATATCTTAGTTTCATTTTGTTTCATTTCCTAGTAGATTAAAAAACACTTGATGATAACAGTTAAATCATTTTTCTATTACGACCATTATCGATGACTGTTTTAAATCGAAAAATAATGGCAAGCCGGGTGCAGTATAATGTATTCACTAATAGTCAAATCATTTATAATCTGTTAAATAACAACCTATTAAGGTAGTCAAAGACAGCTAGCTCACTACTGTTTTAGTAATTTTGTTATACATAATTTGTTATATTTCAAGCACAAGTTTATTTTTACACAAAAGCACCTATTCTGTACTTTTTAAAACGAGACTTTTTTTACGTGGCCTACCATAACTTTTATAAAAGCCCATACATTCGCTTAATCTGGTTTCTGATTAAAAAATATTCATGTTGTAAGTCGTACGAGTTATAATATTCTATTAGAATTAGCAAATGCAGATCATATTTAAATTCTCTCGTAAACTTGGACGATGGTGATGGCGTGACAAAACTGAATGCTATTGCGCGCGCCACGCTTGCGTGCGACAACCGTTCCATAGATCCGTCGACATCGCTAACATGTCAATAGTGCGCGGTCATGGCGCAGAATATTAACATCTATGCAGAAAACAATTGCATTTTATTTCGTTGCACTACACCTTACAGTAAGCGTCCACTTAAACTTTTATAATAAAACTCAAAAAGTTTGAATAGAGATAGTCCATCTTATCGTCACGGGACAATCCCGCGGAAATTAATTCAAGCTATAACTTAAAAGCTAAGGATTCCCAGAGACATTACTCTCATTTTTAAAGAAATTGTTATTCTGACGGTTGCTTCCCAATATATATGTAATAACGTATTAAACTCCAAAATTGAAATAGTTACATAAAAATATAAATATATCCAAGAATTATAGACTCGTAACGCCTAAATTTCCTCTTGAATATTTAACAAAATTTTCATTTACGCATGTATAAGTTCCACAGGATAACTTAGACCTATTTCTTAGTTTTAAATCTAAAACTAAAAGTATATTATTAAATATGTCTTATTATATATTCAAGATTTTTTTAGTTAATCGAAATGTGTGGACCTTCGTTCGTTCTCATTGTCATGACATATTATTATAAAATGCATAAATTTCTTTTCAAAAAGAGTTGCTGTTGAATTTCAAACCGGCTGTTCTCGCTAGATCAATTTCAAACATTCTGAGCGGGGGTGGGAAGTTAGTGTTTCTAATATTAAAATAATTGACTATTCAAAAGTGGGTGTAAAAATGTCTACTTGGATTTAAATTTTTGTATTCGTCTCAATTATAATATGTTTCGGTTCTACTTTGTAAAAAAAAATACTTTGATTCACAGCCGCTTGTGAAATATATAGATTTTTATTTAACAAAATGTGTATAAAACTAAAATGCGTGACGAATTTGACGAACGCTCCGTATTAACTATTAAGAAGCTTTTTCGCTAATCGCCACCGGACCACACGAAGCGTGAACTGACCAAACGAGTCGAAAACGTTAATTAATAATGATAAGGTTACAAACGAACTCCCTATATATTCTCAAGGTCAAGTCGAGCGATCCACGCCGTATCTAGACTTATGTCGACGCAACAAATAAACAACGCCTTTACCAAGTCGCATATTATACTTGAATATTATATGAGGCTATTCGGGGATACTTGACATTTAAGTTGGTAAAAAATAATTGTGTGCGTCATTGGATGGAAAACATTAACTGATTCAATTTAAAATAATAAACATTTAAAATCCTAACGTACGTGGCGTGGAATTAATTCAAATCTCACAAACTAATTATTAAATCTGAATAAGTATGTAAAGGCTACCTTTGGAGCGCAGTAGGGCGCGAGGTGAAGGCTCTGTGTGTTCACTGTTTTACATTAGCATCGATCGAACATTTAATTGTTACCCACGATTGCTCAATTCGTGTATAATAGGTTTTCATTGAGATCCGGAAAGCGAACGAGCGAAGTAATTACTGATTAGCATAATTGAAATAATGGAACCGCTACTGCCACCGCCGACACTCTTGTACTATTAGCAAAAGGTAGAAAGGCTTATTTGACAATTATAAAAGTCTATACATACATGTGCACAGGCGTGTTAGTTACCCCATTTATTATAACTCGGAAACGGCTGGACCAATTTAATGTTTCACATGTTTTTGGCTTAATGTTCGCCCTGAATAAGATAATAACCATTAATATATGAAATTCATCAATTACAAAAATATCATTGAAAAATCATAAGTGAAAACAATATCAGCCTAAAGATTGTAACATTATAATTATATGTAGATTTGGTAACGAAATCTAGTCTTTCATTGTTAGGGTCAGGTAGTATATATATATAGTACGTAGATATGAACATGAAAATCATTTTAAATAAACAATGATGGCTTTAACTTAATTCGCATTTGATTCAAAACTAAGTAATTATTACTATTTACTTATGATTGAACAATTCCTTACATAACCAGTAAACGTAAAATTAAATTTCATTTAGACTCATTATTTATATATTTTTTTAAAAAATCGCCTCTAGCAATAAAACCTCAATAAGCGTTTTAGTGGTCCTTTGTGTATAAGTCGTGTAAAATAAATTGTCACATTTGTAATTACACTCTTAAACAGAAATTTATGATTGTGACACTAATATAATGTATACATTGTGACACTATCATTTTTAGAACCAACCCGTATAAAAAATATCTACTTTTAGAAAAGGAACTCATTGATCTCTTAATTCTTCAGTACATATTTGTTAAATATTAATGTCTTGCAATGTTTTATATATTTTTATAATTGAATGTTCACTTTTGGATCAAAGTCTTTTAATTGTGTGATAACTTACTATGATAATAAGAATTGTTTCGTAACACGATAAAAAGTTGTGTAAACAAAAAATAAGAAAAAAAATAGACTTTTTTACTATTAATATTGTTTAAATAATGCGCACTATAGATATGTAGTATTGTCAGATGGGTCGTTTAATTGAAATAAGTCTGTCACATGTTTGTACTAAAATTAGAATATAGTTTTATCGTTTAACCACTAGTGTAGTTTTTATCGTCATATTTACATATGCAATAGCGTTTAACAATTTTTATTCGGCTGCCATGTAAATAGCGGCGCGATACGCCTGCTGAATTAATGTCCCCAATTCAATTGAAGTGTTTCATTAGCACAAGTGGCCTCGATTGCTTCGTTGATCGAGGCGGGCGAACGTCGCAAAACTGAGGCGCCTCCACGGCAGACACAATCAAAGTGCATTGCTAGTGATGATTCTTTTAGTTACATCATCACTATACTTCTTTGTCTTCTGCTGCTATCCAAAATCTTGGAGGAAATCCTATATACGTATATGCTTTACCGCCATGCGAGGCTAAACCAGATTTAAGTACAATATCTACTTTTGATCTTATTACACACTGTTAGATAATAACTAATACACTGTAGAATTCCTAAGGTATGATCTTGATGAAACCATTGAACAGCTACTGCACTATATTTAATGTGTTCATGAAATTTCTTTGTAAACATTGTTATCTTGTTTACGTACGATTAAATATAATACGTGGTATAGTCATGTTATTGATGATCGCATATATATACAACTACGTGTTAACCCTCAGACATGGATAAGTTGCTAAAAGAAACTGAGGCCAACGTGGTGGCTACGTAGTCGCCACGTACAGATAGTAAATCTTCAATAGCGATGTAAAAATAACTAATTTCATCAATGAGATTAACGAAATCGATATTATATTGTAAATAATCTGTGACATCATTTAAAATATCGTACGGCTATCTTATTGGAACAAATGATTTTTTAATTTATTTACGGAATTAATTGTAGTTACAGGTACAATTTTAGGCGAGATATTTATGTGACACGTGATATGTATAGCTATGCCGTTATCTCAAAAAATACCGCCAATGTTGATTCACCATTAACTATAAATAAACTGCATATGTTCATATGCGTATGCCATATTGATCTGTTGGTCTATGAATATGATAGAACTTAGAAACATTTCAGTGATATGTTCATAAAATACTAGATATATGTGTTAATTATTCCAACCGAGTCTGCTGCGATTACTATTCAAGTAGTTATAATTAATTATAACGTATTCGGACCAACGTGGCGGAGTTTGCCCTAATTCGTTGTGAAAGGAGGCAATCAACGTGCATTAAAACGTTTAAATATATCCACTGTTAAACTGACAGTAATTTGTTGTATGTAAAGGATTCAAAGGAATATCTTTTATTAAGTAAAAGTAATAATTTTTTTTAAAAAATCATATAGTAACATTGATTTGTACACGAACGATAAGACATTAACTGTTAGTCATTATCTTTATGTAAATGGTTTTACCGTCATCATCATCATCATCATCATCATTTGAGCCGATAGACTACCACCGCAAGGGATAGGCTGGCTACCACTCCCAAAGATGACTGGTTTTATGGAGAATAGTGATTTAGTATAACAATCTTAATATAACTGGGCAATAGGTTCGTTCATTCATGTTCCTAATTACAAAAAAAAATATTATTACAGTTGACTTTGGTGAAATTTATATATGATTTTTATTGAAAACTTCGTCGTAGCCCATGAAACATAACAGTCACCTTAAATTTAACTGCGGTCACTGCTAAAATTTTAATTGCGCCTTATAATTTACTGGACACATTTGCATGGTTGATTGGTGTTTATATCGTACACGTTTAATCAAATTTATTTAATGGTTGCCATATGTGAGGCTGGTGCGATAGAGGAGTATATTCATATCCGGTACAATTAAAGCATTTTCACTATTCAGATCAGTTTTCGTATTAATTAACACTGTACTCGTAATACGTGAGTTACATCAGCCGCCCCCGCGAGTTTTCCGGGCCAGCGGTGTAATTTTACTTTCTTGTAGGAAGTGTTGTCGCTTTCAACCGAGACCGGTTGGGAGCACCAAGTCTCTCATTATTATATTATGGTTTAGTGAGCTAACAGCAATTTGTTACGCTGCTTTCCGAACCTATTTCTTTTTTAAGTTTTCGTCCATTCCTGCTCTCTTCATAACTACAATAGAAAAGCAATTATATTAATACAAAAATAAAACATGGAATGGTTTTTATTTTACTTATTTTTATTTTTTTGTTTCAGGTGAGCCCCGAATATCAGAACGATGGTGCAGTAATCAATTTTGTAAGTTGAACTTTTCAACTTAAGATATAATGTTAACCTTACAATATAGTAGTAGTTGTTAAGCTATATGTATCACTAAAGAATAAATAGTCAACAGTTATAGATTAGTTTTAAAATGTTATAACTATTTGATGTGATTTTTACAACCCTAAAGTTAAGATTTAGCGAATCAAATTAGCAGAAATTCTTAGCTTTGATTAAACAACCCTCTTTTCATTTCTTAGACTTACTAAAATTAAGTATTTCTAGCTACTAGAAAGAAATCTATAGCGTTTTATAAAGTACACTTTAACGCTTTAAAATTCATAATGTTAGTACAAAAGTTGAAACTGTACACAATCGTTAGAAATAACTTACAAGCGATAAGTGCTAAGTTGTCCACTCATTGTCATATAATTTAACGATAATACGTTTTTGGTCGATTGCACGGTATCACTTGCTGGGTTTAAGGAATAATTCACTTTAACAACAATAGAACAAATGGAAACTAGTCATTTTTTATCTTCTATATTGAGTCATGTCACAATTTGCGGGGAAAGTGCGGCCCGGTGTGACGCAACAATAAAATTTGCACGGACAAAGGAATTGTTGCGAGCGAGCGCACCTAACGCAAGGGCTTACTCTGCGATGTTAGTGGTCGCTATTTACAACTTAACAAACAAAAACTTTTATGTTATGTTCCATACAATGAGCAATTTGAGTATTTACAAATATTTCCGGCAATTTCCAAAAATCCTAACTCTGTTATCGTTTACTTAATTTGATTAGAGATATTGTACGTAGCAAATATCATATGCAGTGCAAGTCAGTCGATGCAGCGACCGTCGCAAGTTACTTTATTTACATGTTCAGTTCTGCAAATCGGTCTCGCGCGGCGCTCATTTGTTGCATCTATAAATAAGGAGGTGCTAAAAGCGGACCAGCCGGGGGACGTGCTTCCTCCGCTTTGAACGGCCGAGGGATAAACACGCCCGATCTAAACGAGGTTCTTTGTTGACACTCGTTTTACGCCGCCTCCACCTCGACTTGCGGACTTTACGGCGTGCGCATAATAAATAAACCATCGGACCCACAGCACCGCATATGCCCACTCGCCAGCGCCGGCCGACTCATCCTTCAGTAATATCATTGAACTTCAACAACACGAATATTAGTCACGTAAACACACTCTACATGCCGAGAACAACTTACGATTCTCGTAACATCACCCGCTACGTGATTTCCTCTTCGCCGTATCAAAGATTAACGTTTACCTCGAACAATGGAGGCGTATTGTGTCTTCTAATAACCAGAAACAATCGTTTCGTATATTCAAATTATAAATAAAAGACATGCGGTGGCATTTTTACCATAGCGGGCGTCCCTTGCATCGCAATGTGGCGAGCGCTATCTAAATGCGCACCGCGCCCCTCGCGTCCGGTCCAGCTCTTTTAACAGTTGCTAACTTTATTATATGTCCACCACTGCACTGTTGGCCCGGGTAATTATCATGCGTCGGACATACACTTTTCGAGACGACGCATTTTTATTGAAATTCTTTACACATTTTCCTCGTGAAGACGGCTGCAGAGGCAAGTGGGTTTTAACAAAGCAAGAGTAACGAATAGTTATTTTGTCGCACAATATTAAGAGCAGCATTGTCAACAAATATACTTTAACAGCGTCATTTATTTTTAAAAGTTATTAATGGTAATTCCTTTATTTGCACAAAATATCTTTGCCTTTCAATCAACGAATCCATTCACCTTATTTGTTTAAGGTTATATTCTTTGTGATGTACTTTGTTGACTCGTGTAATTTCCTATAGCGGATGGACTATTTATTTATTGCCACATAAATAAATGTACACATTTTATATATAGTTTACTTATGGTACTCCTAAACTGAAACTACGTAACTGATCTGTTTCTACACATGGGACAATATCGAATAATCAAAAGTTATACGAAACGTGACCCATCGTGCAGACTCTGCGGGAGAGTGACTAAATGTTACTATCACTTTGAACTATATTTGTTAATCGTTATGATATTATTAAACTGATACAGTATCTACACCTCGTTTATCGCCATATGTCCACGAACCGATTACGCTGTGCGAGAATCGTTTCATTTAAAATAATCCGTTACAGTGCCAGGCACGAGGGATTAATTACGCGCCTTCTCATTCTGAATCATACACGCATTCATTGTTCGTTATATCCGAGTTATACGTCGTCTGTTAATGTTCATATATTTTGGTCTGAGCTTACAATGAGTAAAATGTTTCAAGGCGTCTCAAGAAATCTTTATATGCAGACACCAGACGAAAAGTCTAAAGGTTAATCACTTGGCATTGCTGGTACGTCGATGATGTGACTCGCAGAGGGGACGTCAGTATCTTGTCTGTATTTTCGCGCAATCATTCAATAAATATGATCGCCGCAATCGACATGACCCTCTACCTTCTTAGAGAAATGGACCGATTTAATATTGAATAACTAGCCGAGTTTACTTTGTCCTCGTCAAATTCTATAAAGCTCCAAAACATGAAGCATTGGATTAATAAAGACAGTTGCATTACTTTGTTTAAAATTCTGATATAAATAGAATGCAATTGATTAAAGACAAGTAGAGAGTAATTAAGCCCGTCTCATGGATTATATTACGTCCCGACATCAATTGTTTGTCTGGCTGTTATGGCGAATAAAGTTCAATCTTTTAATGTGTGTGAAAATTGTTCGATATAATCCCGCCTTCGCGCGTCTAACTCGAAGTAACTTATACAGAAGTTAAATAATTGCTTAACCTGTAATTCTTTAAACAATCAAGTCAATAGTGTATATAAGACATTAATTTTAAATAAAACAAATTTGTGGTAGAACTGAAAGTTATGATAAAAAAAACTACACGCTACATGTAAATAAAAATGAATGGCTCAAACTTGTTAAATAGGAACCTTTGCTCGTTTTAAATTTGTCATCAACCGTTGATGCCCATAATATTCCAGTACGATTTGTAACAACTTAGGCTAATAGTGTAAATATTCACTTCTTACCAATTCACCGTCTAAAATTAGCGCTGTAAAAAGAGGTCAAAGACCTCGTAGCTTTGATTTTAATAGTTTTCTTGGTGAACACGCATGAAAAATTACAGCCATGAACTTCAAAGTGATCACGCTCAACACACTGATGCAGAAATATTGAAAATTATTATTACGTATATACAGCTTGACTTTATTTCTGATACTATTTTTAATACAATAACAATGTGTTCATTTCCTACGTACGAATCGAATATTGTGACTCCAGAGACGACACGGAAAGTTTTTAGAATACGATTAATTTGACTTTAAATTATTTATTGTTTATGAAAATACCCTGTTGTTGAGTTTTCAATAACAATTGTCTCATAACAGCCTGTCCGACATAAGAACGAAGCGATTGTTTTTTCCCTATGCATGTTCTTCTCTTGATTTTGTAGGATTTTCCAAAGCAAAAACACTCAATGTGAAAAAAGTCTCTTAGTTTTAGAATAATGTTATTATCCAAATTTCGTTACTCTTTGAGTATTATCTATGAACTGAAAAAGTGACAGTATCATAAAGGAACTTTTTTCTTTTGTTAAAATTATTACGTCTTAAGTTAGTTAATAATATCAATGATAATTATAATCATGTTAGCCGATAGACGCCCAGTGCAAGGCATATGGGATCCCCCCCCCCCCCAAATACGCCACGCTAACCGGTATGACAATGTTAATAAAACAAACATATTATCATTAATTATTTTTTTTTTTTTCTCGTCGCGTGATTTTTTCAGCGCACTGTTAAAATTTTGTTAAATACAGACTTATGAAACGTCCGACGAGAGCATTGAGGCACGAAAATGTAATGCTGCGTGGTCGTCACGTTGACACAATCACACGCTAATGTGTAGAGCTCACGCCGGGGCTCGTGCTGCAATAAAGCCCGCAACCGGGGTCGTTTCGCTATTCGAATCGTATTTACCAAATACACATCTCTTATTAAATTTAATGGCTGATGTAATATTTACTATTGCGAGCCCTTTTTTGGCAAGCAGTATATTTTGTGAAATCACTAAACAGTGGCAACTCTTGTAGGTACTAATCAAAATTAAGTTAACGAAGGCTACATGCTCATACAGGTTGGTGTTATATCTAACAGTCACACAATAGATATTGTCAATAAAATTATTCACATTTAAAGAATGTTTTGGTTAGTCTTAATATGTTCAACTATTAAGTTTTAAATTACACAGGTTAAGGTAAAAATATTCCGTACCTATCGTAGACGGCGAATAAACTCAATCGACGCAGTCTTGTCACAGTCCTTCTCCGTTTTATTAATGCTTATGGTTTTACAGACTTTAAGCTCAACTAACTTATTATAATTAAATTCTTTTGTTGCCTCTTGTCTGGCCCCCAAATGTGGACAAACATGACTTCTGATTCGATAGTGCTACTAATTTTTAAGGCTTCTTAACCGTAGTAAACACTGAAAGAACGATGGCAAAATAGTCGTGTTAATAGAGTGCCAGGAAAGGTGGGCTTTATCAAGTGGTGCATATAGAGAAGGATTCGTATTCGTTAGGACTGACAGGGAATTTTCAGAAGGCGGAGTAATTTACGAAAATTTATTTTGATAATTGAAAAATCAATCGCAAAGGTGCGAGTTGCCGCGCTTTTGATTGCGCTATGCTGCAAACGCGTTCGAAATCAATAGTGATTAACATTTTCCCTGGGGCTTGTTGCGCCCGCGCAACCTCCGATGGAAAGCAGCGCTTAACCAATGTTACGCTCTGATAACTCTCTAATTACTCAGTTGCCGTTTTCCATAGCCACTCTGTTATTCGACTGAACTTCAACACTTCGTGGCATTTCACCCGTGCGGCATGCTCGTTCAACGTTTATTTATTTGTTACACTTTCGTTTTTAAAATAGCGCATCTTTATTCAAATAGAACTAATTATTTTATTTGATGTCAGAGCGTTAATCATTGCTTAAAGGTGTATAGAAATTTTCGTAATTGTAATTCAAAACTTTGTTGTTTCAAAATTACCTCTTCGTCATTTACTGATAACTTTTGTAAAAGAATTTAAAAGGTCATGCGGTCTTAGAGGCAATCTTTGTCGATGGGTTATTGCCCAGCGAGCGAACAATAAGTACTCACGCGCCGCTAAAAGCATTCGTGTGTAATTGTTTGTCGAGCGTCTGCTGCCAAGCGCACGATATTACTGCATGTTCCTTCGGATATGAACCCGTGTCCTTTTGCCACTTGACGCAGTTTGCATTTCTGAGTAACCATCTGCTACCGTCTGTTAGTCTCCTTAAAATAACAATAAACCACAGTGGACAAGGAAAATAATAAAATCCTTCATAAAGACTAATATAATTATGACAGAATAGGTTCACACATCTTTCGCTCCACGACTTCATACATCACGGCGGCAAATAGCACAGCGTAATAATTTGTATGTTGTATTCCAAAACATAAGTGTTTGTGTGTTTACGATCCCCGGACGAAGCAGAGTCCAATAGAATATACAATGATGTGTCATTCACATCGATTGAGGTCGCATACAAGATGCGCCGATCATACATTATGTATGGTATCCGTGGTCCGCATCGTCCATATCGTGCAACCGTCAATGCTGGCCTTTGGCTCACTAAATATTTCAAAGTAAAAAAAATTGGAACCAGAAAATTGGTGATAAGCCGTTACTACAGTAAAACTAGAGCGAATCTATATGTTATCGGCACAAAGCAAATTATGAATTAATATCTATGACAGTACAGTTACTTGCGACACCCGTCGACCATTGCCCCTCGCAGGGAGAGCCGGCTGCAATTATATCTCATTGCGACAATGCAATGAACACTACTTTAGGTATACTACGCACGAACAACTGAATGTTTTGGATGAATGCTTAATAATGCTGTAGCTTTTAGCGGAAAACATTTATAACACACCATTTTAAATTATTTCAAGTGTTGCATAAAATTGTACTTGAGTTATATTATGTAAAAAGCACGTACATTAGTTACCGATTAAAAATGAACGCCGTAAGTTCCGCCGTAAATGCGTTAACTTATTACTATATTGATAAATGTGTAATAAATGTGAGTATGGCTGTGTAACAATATTACTAATAGTTGTTATCAAAAAATAGTGGTAAGCGTGGCGACGCCTTTACTTGAACAATAGCGTACAATCGGTTCCAATGTGGCCGCAGCGCTGTGTCAACTGCCTCTCGCGTGAACACCACCATTGTTATGGTGATACCTCTATAGCAGAGGTCGACGCACCGCACGGAACAAAACGCACTAAAACATTTTGCATCTTTAAACTGTCTTCTGAAACCAGAGAATCTTTTCCATATTGTACCCATAGTCATAGTCAAAGAACCTAAATAAATTATTCATGACAGGGGGCCCGGGCGAAAGAAATCTGGTTGTAGGCCATTAAAATTCGTCTCACCCCGAGGCCCCAACAGTGCCAGTTAAGGCTTCGGTTAATTGGTAATATTAAGCATTTTAACATTGGAGCCATTACTGAAAACGAGACGCAGGTAGACGGAGTCAGCCTCCGGGGGTGCTTTTTTTGTTAACTATGAGCAGGTACCCGACCCGGATTACATTTTGGACGTTTTTACCATAACACAATACACGACTATCGTAAAGTTTTCTAATGAAAAAAATATAAACGTGACGGTTAATAATTATTTTTTCCAACATCGGTGTTAAAGCTAAAACCTTTTTTGAAAATATAACGGGAAGCCTTTTTACCCTTACGAGATATGCTATTAATATTTCTATAATATATTGAACTAAAAACATTTGTTAATTGACATATAATAACAGTTACAATTTTGCTCTGATTATCGTATTACACATAAATGTGTATTTTTGCACAATAAGACGAACGGTTTCCGCGTAGAGAAATTAATTTACATAGCCCTTTACACAGGTTCACTCGGTCCATGTTTGTTTAAGCGTATAATTTTTTAATATCTTTATTTGATTATCAGTCACCTCGATAAACTACGATCCTGGTACAGGATCTAATACACGCAAAACATTTTCTCTTTAAAATGTTTCCTGTAAATTTCATAAAAGATTTATGTTAATACAATACAAATATTATTTGTTCTTAACTTTAATAAATATAGGGTACATTGCCACAAGAAGTGTCTAATAGTGGTTTTTAACTATTTCAGAACCAAACTCGACCAGTGCAGACGATGAACAGCGCACTCAACGGCGCCTTAGGCGCTGTCAGCGCGAACAGTGCAACTACTGGAACAGCCTGGGAGCATCCGGCTTTAGCTCGCGCTACTTCTGTTCCCCATCGAGCCCTTGCAGGTCTCCTCGACCGGCTCAGTCACCGCCGACTGGAGCGCACCACCAGCGAACCGGCACCGCCACCGGCCACCAGCCGCTACAAGACGGAACTGTGCCGCCCCTTCGAAGAAGCCGGTGTGTGCAAATACGGCGACAAGTGCCAGTTCGCACACGGAGTGCGCGAGCTTCGCAACCTGCAGCGCCACCCCAAATACAAGACGGAACTCTGTCGCACATTCCACTCGGTGGGCTTCTGTCCGTACGGGCCGCGCTGCCACTTCGTCCACAACGCGGAGGAGGCGCGGCGCCGCGAGCCGCCGTCGCCGGGCGGCTCGCTGGCTTCGCTATCGTCGGGCGGGTCGCAGGCGTCGTACATGAGCGACGGATCGCGCTCGCCACGCTCGCCGCGCTCGCCGCATACACCGCACTCGCCGCAGTCGCCGCAGTCGCCGGCGTTGTCGCCCGCGCACGCCGGCGCGTTCGCGTTCCGCCGCGCGCACTCGCCGGACCCCGATGACGAGCGGCTGCCGGTCTTCAACCGCCTGTCGTCCGCGTTCGGCGACCTCGTCATCGCCTAGTCCCGCAGCGCGCCGTGCGTAAGCGATACCCTAGTGCCTCCTCGACGTCTTCCAGCCGCGCCCCGGGCGACGTCCCGATCGCCGCGTCTCACCCGCTCAACGAATGATCTCCAGTTTGCCGATGCCCTTCGTAACCCTATGACGTTGTTTTAAACATGCGAGTGTTCACTGGCGTCTCGAAAGTTTGCGGTGTGAATATAGATTTATATATCATTTAGTTATCGGCACGCACTTGTAAATGGCACCTTATATTATTAGAATATTTATTGCGTAGCTCGCGGATGTCTTCCCGATACGATCCTCCGCCGAGCGGTGGTCTCTGTAAAGTTAGCTTATAGAAACATTTTTTTTATTTATTTCGTTCTGCCTCCCCGCGCTCGGTACCGTACCGCGAGAAGGCACTCGTGATCTATTTTTAAGGATTTAAGATAATAATTTATTATTTATTTCGAGTCTCTTTAACTGTAACGATTATTTTTGTAACTCGCAGCTGCGATGCCGCACCGCATACGGACGGGTCACGCGTCGTCGGGACGTGGCTCCACAGGAACTGGCCAGTAGTCCGGTGGGCTGCACAAACTCATTTGCTGCTCGATTTAGTTTTAACACTTGTTGCTCCGTGTTGCTCAGTGCACAAGGCTTGGCCGAGCCCGCGGCGGCGGTGCGTTGACTGCCGACATCAATCATCCGCAGTGCATTTGAAAGCCACCGCCGCGGTCCCGCATCGCACACGTCTTTTCCTTTTTGCGGCGGGCGGGCGAGCGCCGCTCCGAAACCAGTTTTGGAGTTTTGGTGATTGTTTTACATCCCCGCGCTAGTCTCTCCCGCTCGGCACTCGACGGAGCAACATTTGAGCGAACGCAAAAAATGTCAGAAATCCGAGAATAAGCCCGCCGCACTACCCGAGCTCGTTCTTCACCGAAATACCTGTATAAAGTTATAAGTACACCATAGTATAGAGGGAGGGCGAACCCGTCTCCCGCACAGTGCCTTTTACTTTACAAAAAAATAAATCGATTATATTTAATTTTTAGTTGAACGAGATGGATTGATTGTTTATTTATTGTCTCTTTTGAATAATATATTAAGATTGGCACATTTATTACATTTAGTACTTTGACAGAGCTTTGCTTCGAGGTAGCATATAGATTTTTTTCTTTGAATTTAAAGTGTGATATTTTATATTTATATAACAAAGTTTTAAATGTTTTTATTAAGGGACCAATGTAAACGATAGGTGAAATTCTGATAGAAACCGCCGGATACGCTTTTAATTCTTACTGCGAAAATGTACCCTCGCGCCTCACATAAATTATTTTTGTATACATTGTCAACTATAAGATTTTGTACGAATAATAAATACGACATGTTGTCCGACCACGGTGATGTGTTTAATTATTATCAGTTATAGAACCGAGATGGTAATGATGGAACTTTATTTTTAATTTCTCATTTAGTTTCAGTTTTTCTCCCCTTTTATACGAAATAACCATGCAACACCATGGTTACCACTGAGTAATAATAATTTTGTACCTAAAATTAAGAAAGTTAGTTTGTAAGCGTTTTCATAAATTTCGTGAATATTATTTATTATCAGTTCATTACGAATTATAAACCATTAAAGCTGATTATTTAATTACCTTTGTATTTAAACAGACATCTAAGTTCTATGATTACTGGTAACTTAATGTTTAGTAATATATAATGAGTCATTTATTATAACAGGCATTAGTATAAAACTGTAGTACCTACGTCAGTTATAGTTAAGTATTTAATTTTTTTTAATTTAATTCCAATTATTAAGTTAATCTTCAAAAAAATTGACTATTCTATTCCATTCGTGGAAAAAGAACTACAATTCTTTATGACATTTTTCTTGTAAGTTTTCTTATTTCCATCTGCATTTTTATTGAATTATAATGAAAATATGTTATTTTTTTATTTTTGTTTTCTTCCCCCACACCCTAAACAACCCAACCTTAAGTTAGCTAGCTTAAAAACTTAATTTGACACAAATCGACTTTGGCAGAGTTAGTTTTGAAATTTTAACATTGCGGTCATGTTTGTCATCACTTTAAGGTACAAGATGGGAGATTGCATAGTAATTTATGTGTTTCTTTAGAATTTCAAATTAATATCTTAGTACCGTAAAAATAGCTATCATTGTTGTAACCACCTAAACAGCTTCATGCTTAGCTGGCAGAAAAAAATATAGTGTATTTAGTTACTTTTGGTTAGTTAAAATTATCATATCAGCCGATAGATCCCGCTGCTGAGTATTGGCGTATAGCGAATATCGCTGCGATGACTGGTCTTACGCAGCCCGCATTACCTCGACTATGTCTTCTGTCGGGGCGCCTACCCACGCCGCGTCTACCTGCGATGCGATCCAATCATTTCTGCCACTATAAAACCTTTCGGCCCCAACGCCCGTCATTTGTTATTGCTGGCATTCAAGCATTTTCATCATTTATTTGTAATACGAAATAGACAATAACATGAAATATAGATAATACTTCTCAATATTACGTACGAAGTGAATCTCACCTATTATCATTGGACATGCAAGAAACCGCTCGGCGGTGCCTCAACAAAGGTTATTAGGCTCATTATACACGTTACGTAAATCAGTGCATTTGGCTTAAGAAACCCAGGAAGGGAAGGTTATCGTCATGATGATATTGATAATAAAACGACTTAAATAAAATGAAGGCTATACGCCTCATTTGAGAAAAAGGTTTGCTTAATCATGATCACAAAAGTTGCGGGTTTTGCACAGATAGCTGCAAATTATACGTCTTAATAAAAAAATTATGTATCAAATCCTATAGCATATAATTATGACAAAAGACGAAGAATTAATAACATTCTACCACAATAAAATAAACACTTATCGTGAGGAGTTTATTGTTAATTTGAAACTGTTTAATGGTAAATTCTTGTTAATTGCAAATATTTACTATTCACCATGGTGGAGACCATTAGTTGGCAAGTGCAGCGTAGGAGATACGCTCACAAAGTCTGTCGTCTGCCCTTGTTTATGTCGTCGCCTTTCTGGTCCTATTAGAAATATATGAAGAAGACATGTCTTGCTGAGGACGTCCTGCAGTTGTAATGATGGTAATCTAGCTGGTCGACTCGTTGTAATTATAAAACATTGGACAGTCAGAGCAGTTATGACAATAATATTGTACAGGACTTGTGTGTATTACCTAATTGTTAAAAACGTTGTAAAAACAATATGACCCACACGAAAAGGAATGCTTGAACACTGAATAACTTTCAACCGAAATAAACGGGACAGGTGAATTGATGACATAATCTGACCACCACAGGAACGATACTTGGTTTACAAATGAAATTCTAAGAAATAAATCCGTACCGTTAGCAAAATAGGTTCAATCAATTTTATTTATTTTAATACAAAAATAAAGCAAGTGAATACTTATAATTGTTGTTCCATGTACGTAATATTACTAGCATAGTTACAAATTAAATTATAATGTAACATATTGTTCATTGATATCCTCATCATTTCAATTGTAGGACGTCGCTATTGGACTAGGCCTCTCCTAAAATTTTTAATAGGATCGATTGAGAAGCGGCCTGCACGGCTCAAAATCTGGTCAGCCTGCTGTCTACAGTCAATCTCAACAAGAACATCAACATTTTTTTCATACGCTAACAACAAATGAATGTAAGAAGTAAAATAAGTGATGAGTTGACGACGAATGACCCCCAACAGTGGTACAGTCGGAACAAAAACAGTATTGCCAAAACTATATCGATCCCACTTCTGAGTCTGTTCTCTTAAGAGTTAACATTTTATCAGTTGGTTACGAAACCGTCGGAGCGAGTATCGCTTGCAATAAAAAAAACATGTCGAAGTTTAAAACATGATCATTTATTATTAGCATAAGTCTTTATATTATTTTAAAATCCTTAGTAATCTAAGTACACATAAAAGTTACATTTGTGTCCGTACATGCAGAAAGATTTTTAACAGACGTTATGTATAAAAAACTTGTTTAACTGAAATTTAATAACGGATCTCCATGTAGTTTTACATCGCATGAAATAAACGTTTTTAAAGCGATTAAATCGCTTTAATATTTGAGATGGTTACCCACTATTGGCTACCCCAATAATAATTGGTGTGTACAAAAAAATTTATTTATTAATTAGAAATATTATATTGTTAGCAAATAATACTCTCCTTTGTTTATGTGATTGAAAGGTCTGGCGTTTGTAAAAACAAAAATGTTTGAATTTGAATCCTATCAGTGCTGAATGTTAGTAATCTTAGACCGTTTTTAAACAAACACGTTGATTATTTAATTTTACGGATCGCATCTTATAACATCCGTTTTATATTCACGTGCTGACATGTTTAAATCACTTGTCAAAATTGCTTAATAAATTAGACCTTATTGAACAGCGATAAGGGTCAGACTAGTTGTGTTATATATGTCGTGGGTCGTACTGAGTGTATACGAAGTTTTGTCATGCAGTCAAGGCCGCTCTTATCTGGGTGTTCGGTTACCAGAGCCGCCGACTCAGCCCCGGGAACAGGAATTTGACGCCATACTAGTAAGCGTACTACGAATTGATTATTTGGCCTTTAGTATTGCATGTCGGCTTTAATTTTGTATGATCCGATGCAAACGCCATACCCATTAAAGTTATAGTGTATTGTATGAATGGAATGAATCATATAATATTAACAATTCTATTAAATTATAACTAATAAGGATTATAACATTTCCATACAACGGAATGAATTTAAATTTAGAGACAAGGAAACGAATAGATTTATTTTGTTTTGTTTAACGATGGGAGCTCTCTGATTGCTGTAGTGGCATTGACAGATTCCTGGATTGATAGTCATAGAGTAACACATCCACCATATAGTTCTAACCTTGTTTCGAGAGTTTTCCACCTGTTTCAGTAATATCAAAATTCTTTAGTCAATGTTAGGTTTACATCAAGATATCTGGCCAAAACTACGAGTAATAATCGTGTTTTTTTTATCAGAAAAACCTAAAATTTCTGCAGTACCAGCATCTTGTCACTACAAGACGACGAAAAGTCATCAAATTTAATAACACCTGCATATTACATATTAAATTAAAATAAACTGAAAAACTGTGTCTTGAATTTCCATATAAAACATCGAAACTAACTTCTTAACTTATTATATAAGAGAATTACGCGTATGTTCGGACTCATCACCATATCTCTGAAACCTTAAGGCTTAGAGTCTTGAAACTTAGGAGTAAGTATTCCTATCTAGAAGTAGAGGTTTTATCATAAAAATGCAGATATTTAAACTATATTCCATATGTATAAAACTTGCATATTTTTTACTTGAGTATTTTTTGGCATGTCCATGAAATTACGCCTACAAAAGGCAGTGCGGGCTTTTGGAGCGGTAGATAGCGAGTAGTAATAAAGGAACTCTACAATCTTATTTGCGACATTCAGTATAAGCCATATAAAAATTTACATAAAAACTATAATGAAGTTTATTTCCAATTTACTTTTTGATACTTCTCTTTATAAAATAATTTGCTAGATCAGATTAAACAATGTTTTGTAAGATATCTTGAGCTCAGCGTAATCGGTACAAAATAAGACGTAAGCGACCATAGGTGGCGTGATGCGAGCGAGTACTTTAATCAAAGCCATTGTACGATTACTGGTGATCGATAAGCCAAAATATAACGGCGATTAATATACATTGAGCGTGAAAACGATTGCAGCTATAAGCAAAAGAAGTTTTTATAATTCACCTTTGCAGGGGAAATTTGGTCTTGCTATTTATTACCTGTAAATATTAACAAGAAAAAAATTTTTACCTTATCATGTACTTTTTAAAAGTGCATATAACTTTGTACCTCTACGAAATTTGCATTTGCACAAAAATACTTTTTAAAATTTAAAACAGCGTCTACTGTTAAAAAGGAACTATTTTTGCATTTATTTTTACAAATTTTGTTAGCAATTTATCAAAATAAATTTACGAAAGCAATATTTATTCTCTTCTTTATATTAAATACATGTTTTTCAGGAACTGTAATACATATTAAACATCAAAATTTCTCTGTTAAGCTACAAGAGCAGGGTATATCCTATACTATATGTCGACGAAGATTATCTTAAAATTTGTGACTTCTCTTGCTTTAGCGCTCTTTATATTGAATGCATTTAAATTCTTGTAGAAAATAAACACAAACTGCTATGTTTACTAGTAGTGGAGTCATGCACAAATACGATTATCTTTTGCCGTATCCAATTCATATACTTATATATATTTCTAACTGAAATAGAGTCGATAGCTTTTGAGTGAAAACGCTCCTTGTAATAATTCAGTGGCTACTTTGGTCCTAAAAACTTTTTATTTAAATGATTTTTTCTGGTAATATGATTTCTTATTTCAATTAAACGGCGTTTTAAATTTGAACACTGCCAAATAGCTATATTTTCGCAGCCAGATTTGTCGTATTACATATATTGTAAATAGTCTCTTCACTACACGAAAAATGTACATAATTACTGGCTTTTTTATTGGAAGAAATACGCAGTGGTAGTTTTCCACGACCACCTTCAAAACACGTATAATGCTCTTACCTAAAATCTATTATAAGCCGTTTCTATGCAGTATTTTTAAAGGATCATTTTATTTCCACGTTAACATTTTTATTTCCACTATTTAACGGAAGTATAATATTATTTCCGCTATCTTAAATCAATAAGGAAAACTCGTACATTCGTGTTTAAGATCATAAGGACAATTTAAACGTGATACCGAAGCAAACAATTTCATTAACTTCCGCAAAGAAACATTTCAGAAAAATTGTTTTATTTAATTTCCTAAAGTTTTTTGAATAAAAAAAATCTTTTTATTGTTCTACTATCTCACAAATTATTTTTTGGAATCGTCAAATAATGAATAATCTGTATTTACTGATATATTGTAATAATGCCTTCTTTTCTACATCAGTGAGTACTCGTAAAAAATATGGAACGTTTTATGAAACTTAAAATTTTTGTGATTTTACGTGTTTTGTGCATACTAAAACTAAACTAAAAATAAATACTACTAAAACGCATGGCCAAAGTAGTCAAAAACCATTCACACCCTTTCCTATGTGCAATGAGAACAGGACAGAACCAGCCAAAAATGTTATAACTTCACACACTAAAAAACAATTACGTTTCCAATATTTTTATTGTTCAAAAATTTGTCAAACAATATTTTTCATAATTCACGCTTGCACTCGTTTAAAATTTGTCAATAGATTACTATCAATACAAATACTTATACAACAAGATCTTGTAAATAAAAATAAACAAGGGGTTAGAGAATTTATAAAAACACGAGAACCAGCTACAGATAGTTGATTGTAAAAAAATTATTCAACATTCACGCTTATTAAACACTCATTTTTGTTGGTCCAAGTTATGAGAGCTTACGGAAATAGCTTTATTTCTATGTTTACATTCACCGACAAAAATAATACGTAAACAGGTTCATTATTATCATCATTATTTCAGCCGTAGTACGTTGGATAAGTTGGAAGACCAGTTGAAAGCGGCTTGCACTCAGCGTTTGCCGACAGCTCCAGAAACTTAAAACTTAGACGGCTATATATTGTATGCGGTATGTGGCCTGCTCAACTTGGCAGTCCGCTGGGCTAAGTCAGTTGATTTATTTTACTATTTATTTATATATTAACATATTCATTTTTATAGTTTAAACATCTGGAATATAATTAGAAGTTATTTGAAAGTAAAAGCTCTATGCAAATGACTTTCTTTCCAGCAAAAATTTTTAAAAGTATGAATATAAAAATATATCATTATTTAAATTCCTGATATGTACCTAAAATTATTAACCGTATCCATGTGTCAATAACTGTATTAAATAATTTAGATAAATATATGTATAACTCATTCAAATTCCATCTTACTTAGTTTGTGAATGGATAAAAATTTATTGTTTCGTTTCTTCTTTTGTAAATGATTTAAAAGTATACTAAAAGATTGTAAAGAGTTATTTTAGTCAAAGAAAGGTTTAACAAGTTCTATTATTGACTTCTAATAATCAGTAAAAATTCATCATCATCGTCATGTCAGCCGACAGACGCCCACTGCAAGTTATAGGCTTGCCACAAAGATCGCCACAATGAACGGCCTTCACTGCCCGTGCAGCGAATTCCGGCTGCTATGTTATCAGTCCACCTACTCACACCGCTTCTACCGACTCGTGGTGACCACTAGAGAAACTTTCGCCCCTACGACCGTCGATTGCAAAAGCGTTGCGCTTCGCTGTCGATGACTAGCGAAAAAAACGTAAATTATTTTATTTTACAAAGTTTTATTCTTATTTATGTTAACTCGAGTACGTCGAACTTAGCAGTTCCATATTCATGGTTAGTAAAGTCGTGGCGCAGACGACACATATCATGTAGAAAGTAAATACTTAATATTTGTTCTGTGATAATAATAATTGCTGCTGGATGGGTGTGATAAGGGCGACGGTTATCTAATATTTGTTAAGCCAATAGCGATTAGATAACGCGTAAGATGCCCCGCGCGTCGTAGTATTACTAACACTTTAATTTCGAAGGCTGAGGACAAGGTATTGGGTGGGGCCAGGAACGGAAAAAGTCTTTTTTTCCGGAATTACGTTTCTAAGACATGGGTATATAACTTTTGCTATACTACCTCGAAAATTTCACAATTAACATGAACTTTGTCTTACGGTTATTATACATGTATGAAAAGGACATTTATCGTCACTTTGATCGTATTAGCCTATAAACTCCCATTGCAATGCATAGATCTTAGCCAAAGGTCACCACGTGACCTTGATTTTTTTGTGTATCTTCTCATTTCTGATCCAATATCGCAGCGAAGCTCCGAACAATTGCGATATTTTGAACGTGATATTTTGAAGATGTTTCGAAGATTCCCGAACGCTGCCCGTCTTAGTAGACTGACTATAAAAAGACTTTATATAGGAATAAATTATTTATACAGGACAATGTTCACGTAAAAAAATAACAGAGTTTTACCTATATGAATTAAATAACAAAAGCTTTTTTTCCGATTGAACTGATATGTACTTTAAATGTTTTGTTTTAAAATTAACAAATGTAGATTTAAGAACAGCGAAGAAAAATGTGGTAACAAAAGTTTATATTATATCTCATAGAAGAAATTTGGTATACTGTACGTAGATTTTTAGGCACGTTGTTTATAAAGGCATAAACAGGGAGGCGAGGTGAAGCATCCGCTTCCTACCTCGGCGATTTCATAAAGTCACGTCTCAAGGATTACTGTAAAAAAAGGAAATCACAAAATTTTCATTGGATCGCTGCGGAACCGGTCTTTCCGTGTGTATCCACGGGATTAGCCGAAGGGTAGAGCATCGATAAGAGAATTTTTAACCTTTATAGAAGACCCTCGTTCGGCTTTATCTACGACCGCATACGAAGATACTTCTGTTGGCTTTTTTTTCTCTATTACCAATTAAAACGCTGTGTTAAGTGTAAAGGTTGTTCCACATACAATTTTTGTGTAATTTGAAAATCTTTAAAATGATATCATATTTTAATCCACATTTTCTCTTTCACTAAATTCATTTTTAGTTCAATTAATGATACAGAGTAAATTTATAAATTATCAATTTTTAAGCATATGAAACATGTTCACTTCTCAACTCATATGTATGATTAAAGAAATATTTTTTTCATATTACACCCTATATTTGGAGGAATGTTTCATGGAAAGGTCTAGAAAGGTTTAGATCGTCGCTTCAGCTCATAAAGGCCTACTGTAACGATAACTATGGGAGTTATACCGTATTCGCCACGTTTGATAGGCGGATTGTCGGTCACTGAGTGGTATTATGGTACGCAGAGGACACAGCTGCCCATCCTGTGAAAACTTATTTGTGAGCAGCAACAATTAATTAATGCACAAAGTGTGAATTATACAAGATTGTATCTCGGGAATCGAACCTGTAACCTACAATTGTAATTTACATTTCATACCACTGGCCTACCATTACTCGGTAATTTTGGATAGATATATAATACTTGAAAATTAAATATTTTTCATACAATTATAATTTAGTATTTTATAAAGAATGAAATCCGATAACGGTAAGTAATTTAAAAGAGCTCACACAATGTTACGCACAAATGTAAATTGAAGTTGAAATGATTCATAAGTTTATTGTTACGTGTTTAATAGGAACAATGATTTTAAGTAAATTATTGCCTGGACGTAATCCAGAAACAAATTAAATGGCATTAACCGATTATGATCTGAAACACGCCTTGTATATAACATTGGCGTACTACATACGGTCTAGTAACGCCATATCGTCGACTGACCGCTACCGGGTGACGGCAGTATAATTTTTACTGCCAACGCACGTACAATCGCACACTCAATTGATTATTAACACAGTTCGCTTCATTTGTATAGACATTTGCGCACTCAGTTACATATGATGAGTGTCTTTACTTCTTCTTCATTTTTCAGCCGATGGACGCGCACTGAAAGGCATAGAGCTGCCCTAAAGATCGCCACGGTCATCGGTTGCACGAACGTTGTGCCCAGCTCATTTCCACTTCAGAAGAGCAATTCTTCAAGCTAGCAAAACCTATTAGATGACCTAAAACCATCTAATAGTTTCTGTTTTTTGTATTCTCATCCAGCCATTTCTGACTGGATATATTGTTGTCAACTTTTAAACGAAATAAAGATAATTTTGATTCCGCTTAAAACATATTCGATAAAGTTTTATGCATGATTTTATAATGATTATATAATATATAACAAACTTCGTGTAAAATTAATTGTATTGGCATTTCATAATTATATCTTAATTATGATGATGACTAGAGTTGCGGCAACAAATATTCCCCTGATTTCAGACGACAAGCGTGACAAGTACATTTTAATCAGAAACACGAAAGAAACTCTTTTTAATATTTTTTTCTTTTAACTTATTAACAGAACACAGCTAGTATTTAGATATATATATGTGCGTCTGTGGGTGTGTGCGAGTGTGCGCGTGAACAATAACACACACATTATTATTAACTTCACGGAAAGGACCGGGAGAACTAGTTATAAATTGAATTTTAGTAACAATTTTATATAACAATTGCAGTTCGTAAGCATCTTTGTTAGGAACAGTACTTCTGCAATACGCTTGGCCGTAATCGAAACAAAGGCTCATAAAGATACGTAGGCTTTACGTAACACTACCGCCCGGTTCGCAGCCCGGCGAAGCCTTACTGTGAGAACTTTGCACTTATTTTTACTCGACAATAACTCACCCGTTCACATAGCACCACTCCTTACTTATCACGTTGCCGCACCGTAACAGAAACATTTCTCGTAACTGCGACCTGATTACTAGTTGAAATGCAAATCAATCGACTATTACTTAAAAACCATACGAAGCACGGTTTATGCATAGCCAACTCTTTTCAGTGAGCTGTTAAATTAATGACAATTATGACTTGCACACACAATAACTTTAAAATTTATTTTATTCTTTATTATCCCACTTTGATAACATTATACATTATCATCAAATTACACAGTTTTTTTAAAAAAATATATATATAATATAAGGAAATGTAATGATAAATTGTGAAAACTTATTTTCTATCGTATATTTTTTTAAATATTTCTGGCGAACTATGGCCTGAGCAATACACAATTAAAACATGTCGCTTGCTGCGATGTTTTGGTCGACATTATGACGTTAAACATAGTTTTCGACTATTAATTTTTGGTGGTTTTTAAGAACATAATTACTTTTAATGAAATAAACAGCAGTTCTTCAAATACTTGCTTACAATTATTCAAAATAACTTTACTAATGCCAACGTGTAGATTTTTAATCCTTTGTCAAAGGACCTCTAAAAAGCTTAAATCGGCATCGCATAGCGGCGGTGTGTAAATATTACTGGCAAAGAGGTTTTCTGTCTCAAAACCCAGTGAAACCGTAGTATGTAGCAGTCCAAACCCAGGCTCCTCAACGTGGCCTCTATTTTAACTACCTTAAACCTCTGCCGCCTTGTTTACACGGATTCTGCAATACAACAATTTCAAAACAAAAAAATATACTATACTTAGATTCAAAGGTTTCTAGAACCAAACACTACCTTATACCGTATACAGATGGCCTTTATTATATATTCGGATCGGCGATAATGTAACAACTCCACAAGGCTGACAGCGCACGAAATCTAACAGAAACATGAGGTTTATATTTTTACGATAATTCTTATGAATGGCAAAACTTTTGCTTTCATGTTTACAAAACTGTCGATATCTTGGATTATTTCCCTTCTAAACATATACTTATCTGTAAGTTTTTATCTAAAAAAAACGAACATTGTATAAATGCTGCAAATTTATACGCTCACGTTTACACATTTTTATTAAAATATAAGCTGAATTCGTACACAATTATAACGAACATAATTGTAACACACACACAAAGTTATTCTTTTCTTTCAGTTATTCTTTTAATTTCCGATATAAATTAGTAAGTGAGGTACTGTATGCTGGATTCGTAATTTAATTCAAAAAACTTGAATGATCATTGAACAGAATATAAACAAAATCTTAAATAAATGGTAGCATGTAGAAACGAGACCGGCGCTTTAACAAATTAAAATTACAACGCACATACTTGTTATCAAGCACCCTCCATCAGGCGCTATGTTTTTTTTATTTCTCTGTACAGACGCGAACAGGGATAAGCGTCAGTCGGTTAATGCTCGGTACGGTCGGTAATAAATGAGGTTACATATACATATGATTCATAGAATATCATTGGCGTTATTTAAAATTAAAATTCTACAGCGCTGCGCTAAGGTTTTATTGTGAGTGGACGCATGTACGAATAAAATTCTTTTATTCCATCTCAGGTAAGTCAGGTGATATCTATAATATTTTACGTGTTAATTTCTTATTTATTAAAAGTTATATTTTATTTCGGGTATACAAAAAACAATAAGGGTTAAATTATAAAGAATCGTTCAAGTAAAGAATCATAATTGTGTATGTATTAGGATGCTTTAAGCTTCGAGCAAAATAAGTTATAATGATGCCAATTACCGTATTTCATTAGGAATACCTTAGCAATAATATTTCGGACAAATTCGGACTTGCGTTATCTTCTAGCGAATCAACGGGCACTAAATGTCAAAACAGCTGTTAGTGAATTAATCACCGGTAAACAACGCACTGACTACCGCGGTAGTAGATGCTTTTACCTAATTTTTTACATATGAAAAAGAAGCCATACACCACGATTAAAAAAATATATAATAAGCCTTACATTGTTCATTTTCACATAAACTTCTCTTTAAAAGTGTCTATTTTTTTTAATTAAGCATCAAAAAATTATTTTTCTACATTGGAAATGTATTTTAGATTGAACCTATAGCTACTTTTGTAATACAATTATATATCTGGAACATAAAAATAAAAACGATATTAAATAATCGAAAACTGTCAACAGACTTAGCGATATTGTGATGAAATGTAGTGAACTTAATAAGTAATAGAGTAGTTGCTGGTATGATCATTAGAAACAACGATTGCGTAAACGATTTTAGGTGGTTTGGTTAAAGAGGTGGCGTGTACGAACTAAAAATAAAAGTTTAATGAACACAAGACCAGTTTCGAGGTGAGGTGACCGCAGCGCGAGCGCGGCCAGTCTACACTTACGCACTCCCAGCGCTGACTCATCTTCTTGGATATTCTTTAGAAGCGCTGTGATTGGAATTTCCGGAAAGAGTAGCGACAGTACAACAACCTGATAATTTATTTGTATTAACATTATTACTCACGACAACATCTACATTAATGTATAAATTTGTCTTTTAAAATGTCATTACTTTACAGGTATAAAAGTTTTTACTTCTATTTCCAATCACCTGTATAAAATGACCACTCTGAAAAAAGTTACTTTAATTTATTTTTTTATTAAAATGCGGCAGGTCGATAAATTTTGGCATTACAAAATCGGCAAGGATAGAGAATATACTATAATTAACTTTAGTATGTAGCAGTCTGAATTTTGAAAATGTTTTTTCTTAATATATTATCATTACGTTATATATTATTTCTGTAAGCGTTCCTTTCTGTATAGTCTATTATACATTAATTGTCAGCAATTGAATTATACCTTCACTTGTATGTAACTTTTACACCTATAACAATATAAAAACACTTTATGCCCTAACCATCTATATTAAATATAATAGACGGATAATTTAATTGAAATTTTGAGCAAATAATAAAATCTATGAAGAATCGTTCTCATTATAAAAAACTAGACAATTCTCGACATAAGTCTCCACGTTATTGCCAATGCCATAGATAAACACAAAATTAAATTAATTTAAATAATTTTATTCAATACGTGTTCAACAAATTTTCTATTAGACAATAAATAACTTTTCATCACTCTATGAGAGATTTTAAATTAAGAATAATGGCCACGAGACGTTTAAAAAAATTGTATAATAATGTTTTAACAACGACAAGCTAAAATGAAGTAATGACCGTTAACTGGTATTTATATTACCGAATGTAATTATCAAAGTATTTATTTTATTAAATCTTTAAAAAACATTGTTATTATAATGCATTCGTACGACATAGCAAGTCGCTGGATGCGGGCCGGACAGGACACAGGACACAGGACCGGTCGTCGTGGCGATCTTTGGGGTAGGCTAAAGTAAGAAAAAACTTTTTAAATCGATTAAACCAAATCTTTTGCTACCTTTGGGTAAGGTATTGCATATTATCTTACTGTAGAAAAGATTTCCTAGATCATCTTCGTGATGATTGTAGTAAATTTTTGTTTTCAATATTGTATATTAAGTATATTTTAAATTTTGTATAAACATAATATCTTTTTAAACTAACGATATGCTAACTACCTCTTTAAAATAGTGTATTAAATGACTAGAATATTAAAGACGTCAATGGAAATGATTCATTTAAGTTAATTGAGGTTTAACTGCGGTGGTGAGTTTAGTTAATCTTACTTCTGTGGTTATTTTGCACATTTTCTTTGAAATAAATTTAAGCTTCGTTGAAAATAAAAAGAAAATTTTTGTTTAACCAAGTTTGTTTGGATTTTACGTTATATTCAGATGTAATATAAACAAGTAGTTTATTTATGAATGTATAAAATTTATTTCGGACTAATACAGACAGTGTTTAGTATTATTAGCGAGGCCGGTCGATTATCGGTAGTAACCCACATAAGGCGTTATCTGATACCGCGGCAATCTACTCAAAACTAAGCACAACGTTCGCAATTACACATAAATATCCTATTTTGTGTAATCTAAGTACCGCGATTTACTCATGATGTGTGAAAAATCGATTCAATTTATTTGAACACATAATTACAGTAAAATACTTTATAATTATAATAAGCCTTGAATTATTTCTGAAAACGAAATAAATAAATATTGTTACTCATACTGAACAAGGTTTAATACTACGAGCATACTGGATGACATTTCTGTTTCCTCAACAGAAAATGGTTAACGTTGTGCATTTAAATCGATGTAGAACAAAACACTTCGACTATTGCAATGCTATCATTATTTAAGATTTATTTGTTTTTAATTATCTATTACCTGCACAATCTCCTATGTAGTGCACCCGGATAAAATAACATGTTTTAACTCATTCTGAGAATTTAAGTAAATCTCTTGGAGCGTCTGTAACCTTTCTGTGCCAACACGCAATTGCTTAGACATAACAAGTATACGCAATAATGAACGTAATCAGTAAATTGTTCCAGTGTCATATAATGATGCTGGTAATTGTGTCGCGGACCGCAATTCGCTTTATCCTATTATGAAATCCCACTGCAGCGAATTGATCGCTACTATGAGAAGCTCTTACACATATTTGTACTATATTAAGCTTGTATAAAATAAATAAAAATATATCCCCAAATGTATTGCTAATCGCAAAATTCAGGGACGATTCGTCCAATGTTTTTTTTTTAATAATCTTAGAGAGAAAATATGGAAAAAATGGACCGCAATGAAAATTTCGATTGCCTGGCGGTGTATTGAATAGAAAAGTTATATTTGTATTTAATCGCTTTTATAGGCATTAAACCAATGAATAAAAATATTTTGTTTTTATAATATTTACTATAAATTAATTTTAAAATATTTATTTTCATCTGACTCCGAAAGGAAAATACCTTTTCATAATAGTAGTATAGTGTTGAGATAGTACATTAATAAACATTTTTATAATGCCTTGATTAACTGTTAAAATCACGCAGGAGTAGGTTTGCCTTTATTCTTCAATAAACAAAAAAAACATAGCGACGGTAAACGGTTTTTGATAAAGAAAACTTTCTGGTCGTGACTATTCATTTACACAACAAAACGTTATTTTCCAACATTGCTGTAACACCTGTAAACGATGTTTGAGCAACAACATGTTAGGTCAATTCCATTATGTAACAGTGAAGAAACTAATATATTAAAAAAATAAAATGATTTTCGAATGAAAGAATTTTTGTAAACATTACTAAAAACACTTAAAAATATTTCGCTCTGAATAGCAGACTTAAGTAGAACGTTATTTAGTGATAATTCTCGGTAAGCATTTAATGCGGGGCGGGGTCCACGCTCGTGCTGCCAATGACCGTTGGGGCTAAAAGGTTTTCGAGTGGTGACCACGAGCCGGTGGTCACGGAGTGGGTAGCTCCCCCCACTAGGTGGATTAACGACATGGTTAAGGTTCCGGGAATTTGGTGAAGGCCGTTCATTTGGAAGTTGCAGTGGGCGTCTGTTGGATGATTTGTTGATTTAAATTTAATCCACACAAAATTACTTGCATGCGTAGTAATCTACCTACGAATATTATAAATTACTCAGAAATATGTTCGAGCTTGTTATAACACAAAACCGTATGAATCATTTTTATTCATAAGAACTGTATATCAAACCGATTGTAGTGTAAAAACTTGTTCGGAAAAAAGAAAGACAACGTCGCGAACTTGAAACGACGGATCGCCTCTCTGTCTGGAAGTTACATTACATTTCATGCATAATATGTAATGTGATTACTAGTTGTGTTGGCGATTTAATTTCCAAATTATATATCAGCAAGTACATTATATTTAATGACTTCATTTTTATTCGTCTCTGTACAGATGCGAAATATCTGAAGTTACCTACTTGTAAATGCATTATCATTATTATATACCACACATATATGCGCAATGTTTAACAGAGGCGCGTAAAATTTCATGAGCTGCGATTTTGGACCGTTGATGACATTGTGATCAACTATACTATTTAACCACTAGCCAGTTACTTTATTTATTAATGTGGAATTATTGCCATGATATTGCTTGTTTTTCCATCTGACAGTATGAAATAAATAAAAATATATATCTGTACATATGTTATCAATAATAAATTAATAAATACATATACACAAACTGTAAAAATGTTAGAAAATAAACATATTAATTACATGTTCAATAATTTAATTTTTTAGTTTTCTTTTATAATCATTTTCTTATGTCACCTACTATTGATTGATCTCTGTACCTAAATGGTAAACGAGAAGAAAATGCCTTCGACATTGGGCTTGCCATTACACATTGTATGAAATGTGTTTAAATAAATATAGGTTTGTTTCACAAGACCAAGAAATATTTATTTATTAAAACCTAATTTGATAGTACAAAATTTTAATCAATTAACTTTTTGGAGCACTGTAAAATTGAACGTAATATCCTTGAAACATTCTACGTGTATGCTCTTAGAGATTAGTATTGCCATATGCGATATTGATTTTACAGGCCTGTGGTTATTCATTAATGCGGTGTTAGTTTTATCGTAAATTTATTGCTTTAGTGTTCAATTTATTTATTTATCTATTTACTATCTTCATACATGTAGCATTTATACCGTAAGCTTTATATCTTGCACTTGGGCGTGTTGCTTGTGAGTAATGATAGTTTTCTCCTTTGGTGGTCATTGCCGCAAGGTATGGATTAAAATCCTGACTGTTTTATATATAGTTTTGTTATAAAAATATGCATTTGTTCTAACCATATCAAAAATTACAAGCGTAATTTTATAAGGTTATTGGATAAAAGCCTTGAAGAAGCGAATATTTAGCTCATTTGCAGTCAATTAATGTTTCTTTTTCGTTCGATCAACCGATGGACGCCCACTGCAAGGTATAGGCTTCCACTTAAGATCACCACGATAACCGGTCCCTCGCTACCACCATTCAGCGACTTCCGGCGACCTTAAAAAACACTATACAAAAATCAATGGTTTCTGAAATATTAAAGCGTATTAAAATTTCGGATAGCTACCTTTATTAAAAATTATTAATGTTTACTATGTCCCTGCAGACTTTCTGCTAAAAAAAAGCAAAAGTTATTGTCTTGTCGAATTCCAATTGAAAATAATACATAATACATAATGATCGCTGCATATAATAGGAAATAATATAAGTTTTTTGCTGTTAAATAAGCTACACATTCCTTTAAAGCTTTTACACCTATAAACACCTTGTATGTTTTTTAAACTATAATGTATATCGCCATTCCATAATTTGTACTCATTTTACTTCCTATACAAAGTCATGGGGATGTCATAGCTCCTGTAAAGTTGTTTATAGTGGACAAACATGTCGCGACATTAGGAGCCGACCGGTATGCAGTAATCAAACAAGCCAGTACAGCACCTGTGTAACTTCATCAGATTCATATTTGAAGAAAGCACTTTATACTGACGCATCATACACCATTATTCCTTTTGAACATTCATGACAACGTCTCGGTTGCATATCAACCAATTTACTATATAAGTTGTTCTTACGGAAAAGTATTCATAATATAAAAGCTTGTACAAATATAATATTTTAAATATTTTAGTGTTTTTAAAGTGAAACTAATATGTTTATCGTAATTATTATGATATTAAACTTGTATCTGAATTGTGTTTATGTTTAAATTTTAAAAGAACATTATTGTTAAACTTTTAACAGGAGCCTAGACATACTGGGATACTCGAAGAATAATTGTTGCCTACACTAACACTCAAAAAACTTTCATAACGCACAAATTGTTGCCTGGAATGCGAGTCTAATTTTCTATTAATTAATTTAGTTTCGATAAGCGAAATTAAGGCATACATATATGTATTTATGTTCACCTTATAATGTTGCCATTATTGTGACGCAAGTCTATTTTCATAGGAAGAGTGATCAGCCACGCAAATTCACTACAAAGTTTAATTGAGAGGGCCATTTAATATTGTTGTCTGTTATTTTCTGCTACTAACGTTTAAGCTAGCATAACAATTGCCTACGTACGCCTACAATAGGCAAACATATTTAATTTTGTATTTTGTTATATGAAATTAATATAAAGTTATATAACGTATATTTTTTGTACCTTACCTATATGTAATAAATAAATATACTATATTTCTCGACAAGCCGTCTCGTGAATATTTATTTCCGTCATCATTAACTCGTGCGCGAAAATTAGTATTGAAATTATTATTATAATAATCATAATATTAAATTACATTCGTTTACATTTTCCTCAAATACGGTGGCTCGGACTGACAAATCGAGGGCAGTATTTGTTTACACAAGTGTTGCGTATTTACTTTAACAACTTCGTGAACTCACAGCCATCTATTGACTGTGGATGAATTATAGGGTTATCTGAAAGGTTCTTTGCTTGAAAATATCTTAAATTAGTGTGCCAATGAATTTGATATGATTTTACTCAAAACATAGCATCAGTCCTAACTAGTAACAGACAATATGTTTTTTTTTTTCGAATATAGTGATAATTATATTTAACTCAACAAGAGCAGTAAGTGTCATTAAATGTCTAATATGGGAATTATCGTATTAGTATAAAATAATGTACTGTATTAAATTTAGATTCAATTATGTTAAAAACAATTCCAAAAGTTATCTAAACATTTAGAATTGAAAATGAAACTTTTCGCTTGTACAGCAATAGTCATCATCATCGCCATCTTTTCAGCCTAAGGACGTTCACTGGACCTGCCTCCTCCATAGCCTTACAATAGGACCTGTTGGAAGCGGCTTAAATCCAGCGTAATTCGGCTATGCTAAGAGATTGACTGGCAGCTTTGTGGATAGACGGGCGACCTTTGCTGCGCTTGCTGGTCCGTTGTCTCTATTCCGGAACCATAAGCCATCAGTATCTATCCGTTTTGGTCGCTATGAGGCTTGCCCACTTCAATTTGCCAAAACGTATCAGCTACTTACTGGCCATGGTGACATATCTTGCAGTGTTCTCGATATTCCTTGCAAGTTATTACTTTATATTATAAATTATATTATTAAACGATTATAATAATAATGATACGTTTATTCGATGTTAAGTAATCGTGCAAACAAAATTTGCTTGCTGTCCAAAATTCATTTTTTACTCCTCTTTCCCTTGGTTTCTTTCTGGATTTTGCAGCTTCGTCAAACTTAGAGGTTGCGGATTTTTAATCTTTAAGTAATTTTATAATCATGAAACTAAGAAGAAGTAAAACAGTGTAAGCATCATCACTTCGCTGTAAAAACAAGACATCTGTGATCCTTTTGTGCACAGGGTGATTGGTTATAGACATAAAAGCATTAAAAGGTTGAATGATGGGTCAATGTATGGTACATTCTATCCAAATATTAATGAATTCAGAATTAATTAATAACGTTTTGATATTGTAGTAAAACATTTTCAAATTTCGGATCATTACATAGGAATATATTTACTGTCGACTATAGGACCCAATTAACTCTGTACTGACAAAAGTTATTGGCCTGTCACATTGCAATAGAAAAAAATAATCAATGTACCTTATTTCAGAGCAATCACTTAATAAAGGTCGACTGGAATTCTGTGTAATAGCTTTAAAGCTTTTTGCTAACAAATAAGCTATATATTCACCTCTTTAAAGAATTTACACCTGTTATCAATCACTCTATTTATAGTGATAAATAGGACATTGTGTATAATGTAATAATACGAATTTTATACACGTCTTTCTTTAACTGTCATTCTGCCTTCAAAACAAATCCATGTTAATAATTAGACAGCGACACAGTGGTTGAAAATAAATTCAGAATACTACCAAAGTAAAAATAAATGTAATTTATCATAAATTAATGGACTTAAGTATTTGAAGACATTTATTGAAGTGACTAAAGAGAAACAGACATTTGGCGTCTGTTCAGCTGCATTCGTACATAAATCAGGCTCACTCACTTTACTTAATAATTTCAACGTTCAGTCTTAATATAAATTCTAATTCAGTTTAGTTTACATATTTTTCATATTTTGGATTTTTTCTTGAGTCACTATACCTTTATCCGAAAGCGGTCAAAGCGTCAAACCGTCAGTATATTTTTACTAACATTTTTCCTCACTTTCTTGTTCTAATCATTATTTTACATAGGCCTTACTCCAGTTCGTATGCTTCTAGGAAATAAATTTTAGATTAGATTAATTTTAGGTAGATTTTTATATACATTTTTCTTGCTTAATTTTTTATTCCAATTTAAAATTACTTTAATTGTAGCTCTTAATATCATTCAATATTATTCTTAATTTTACTGTCTTAATTATTCGTCGTTTGTTATTTAATATCCTAATAAATAGAAAGCATTTATCATGATAGAATAGGTAATTGTTTGAGCTAATTGTTTCTACTTAATCTATTTTTAAATAATCTAAACCATATTTTGTACAAAATTATATAAGTGTATGAATATAAGATTAAAATAAATTCTTCGCTGCGTTATTTACATACATCATTATTGTCTTATTGGTAATTTCATTTAGGCTAAAACAATTGTAAAACGTTGTCTAGACAATTTTAAAGCGATACGATTACGTAGAGATGTTTACAAACAGTTGTTCTGGTTCACTCGCATACCACGTTGGCATTAAAGCTCCGTATAGTGAATAACTACTCTAAAATCGCTTGGAAAACTGCCTCGCGGTTATTGTAGGCGGTTTTATTGTCGCCATTCTATTGTATTGTTGTGAGTGCGTTCGATAAACTTTGTTTATAGCTAAATGAGCGATACAATGGTCGTCGACCCGGTCCTGAAATAGAGTACGTCATGTTGCTGCGTAGAGATTGTGTTTTGATACCGCGCACGCTAATTGCGAGATGCTTTTGTTGGATAAGTCGATTTCATTAGCGGTAATTATGCCTGAAAACGTATTATCTATGCAGGCAACGGCCTCTGCGTTCCCTCTTATCCGCTTCCTCGACGTACCTACTATCTAAAGCACTGATTCTCTGAAAATAAAAGTAGTGATTAAGAAGTAAGCTCTGATTAAAACAATTCTGCACGTCAGTTATAAAAGTGGAGGACAACAATATTGACGTAATCATTAACATATGTTATATATAACATAAATTATAAGCGACTCAATATCTCTTTTGGAATTTGTCGGCCATCATATAATTTATATAAACTAAGACAAACAATTTTAATTAAGTATGAACGTAAGGTTCTATTTAGAATGCGTCTGTGATAAATGAAATTACTGAGGTAATTAGATACCATCTTATGTATGGAAATCGAGTACTGACGATTACATAGTGTAAAGTAATTGACTCCCTGTATTACTTATAGCATTAAAAAAATTCCAAGCACATGGTCAATTGACGAACTACTGTAACGGGTAAAACTTGTCCGAAAACCTTCCGACATTATTATTTGCTCACTATTATTTGGAATCCTTATATGTTTCAAATATACAACGTTTTCATCATCATCATTTCATCAATCGGACGACTATAACTGAACATAGGCGTCTCTCACAGATTTCCAATAAAGCCGGTAGGAAGCAGTCCAGTCTTCTGAGGACCTTCTCAAAGTTATCTGCCAACTTTGTTGGTGGAGGTGCTACGCTGCACTTGCTGGTCCATACTCCTCTCCAGAACCTTGAGGTCCCAGCAACCATTTGCCTACCTGCCATTTTAACTCGCTAATCCGCTGGTCTTTGTCGATTACGTTCGTCTACATATCTCTCACATTTCTGATGCGATCTTACAGAGAAATCCGGAAAATATGACTCTCCGTGTCTCTTCGTCCTATTGTGAGCTTACCAATTAGACCCAAAGTGAGACACCACGTTAGGTTATCGTGTAAAATAAATGATTTAACGTTGTCGATGCAAAGAGATCTAGACTAAATGCTTTTAGCGCTCTGTCACGTTAAAAATTTGAACTGCTTTTGTCTATTAAAAAAAAGGAAGAAAAATTACATCCTGCACCAACTCACAAAATTATATAATTAATAAAGGTTAATAAAACTCTTCATCAGGATAATTTGGATTCGGCATTTGCAAAGCTTGATTATTCGATACTAGTCTCAAGCGGCTGTCATACATCTGCCTCTAATCGTGTTGCAGATGTGAAGAATATTACGAAACGATTATACGTATTCGCTGTTAAATACACGCTATTCCGAACCACACAGCCAATTTCATATTGAATTATTATTAATCTAGTCTAATAAAAATTCAATAAATAAAACACTTTTTAGAGTGATCACTTTATTTATTAATTTAATGTATAGATAATAAACATTTATTTCAAACACTAGAACGCTTTTGTAATAATGTGATTTTAACTGCATGCATTATGTTACGCTACCTTATTTTGTTTCATCACATTAGTTACTAACATCCCTGTTTATGGTTTTAATCGACATCAATTGTTTGACAGCAATGGACAAGTGTTGTGCGTAATTTAATGTATTTATTTTGTAACAGAAAAGAAAAGTGTTTTAACTATTTTCTTCACAATGTTTTTATTTTATTTCTCTCCTTAAGAATTTACTTAACAACGTATAAATGAAAAAAAAAGTAGCCAAATTAGTCAAGCGGTTCTCGCTTAGCAACAGACATGGCCGTTCATTTCAATATTTATCTAGATTTCTTTAAGAGCTCAAAGTATTCTTTTGTTGTTTGGACTGAAATTCTTCAAAAACCGAGAAACATTATTTCATATATAAATAATTGATATCAAGCGAGACAACGAGGCGTCACATCATCGATGTATAAATGTTGACTCATTTAGTATTTATAAAAATCTAGTAAATAAAACGGAGCAAAAGTAACAAAAATAAACCTAAATATTTATTAAAGTGTAAACCACATAACTACTACTTTCGAACTACGTAAAGAAATGTAATAACTTAATTGTAAATTGCGTATTATATTATTTAAATTTATAGATAAAATTAGTATTTATTTGGGAATTAAAAGAAACATAAACACAAAATAAAACTTCTTTAATAAGTCCTAATCTAGAATAGTTCTATAGTAGAAGTTTCACATTGATTTTCATTGCAAAATAACTCTAATAAATTGTATAAAGCAAAACCGAACATGCACTTTCAACTACAGCCATCAATATAAGAGAGATAAAATCTGAAATAAGTAACATTAGTCGGCGAAATTAATCAAAAGCTGCGAATTAATACAGCAATATTTTTTAAACCATGGAATCATATAAGTTGCGTTATTAATATCTCTAAATATTTTATATTTGACTTATAACACAAACTGGCTGGTGGTAATAACACTTCTTCACATAAAAAAGTTAACAAAAGCTTACGAGGTTTATTTTTACAATTCTCGTATAATATATTTTATATTGAAATCGTCTCACTATTTTTTTTATTTTGCAATGTAATGGATTGTCTCTGTTTACTCCATAACATTTAAACTTGAGCATACGATTATTTGTATATGCATAAGTCATTTTCTACAGCAGATTGCTTCATGTGACCGATAGTGCGGTCAACGACCTCCTTATCAGGCAACCTTTGCGTATGCACAAGTAGCGTTCTTGTTTTCACGCATTTCAGTATAAGGTGAGCATTTAATTATTTGACACGACCGCACCGGCCGAGGTACGTGACAAAAGTAACGTGTATTGCTTACTCATCAGTACTGGCATAATGTAAAACCAACTTTTGTGCGCAATTGTTTCTTGTTGGAACTTGCTTATATTAAACTAGCTGTCCCCCGCACGCCTCAAGCCAGCACTGTCTTTTCTTTTGTGGGTGTAAATTTTTAAAACACGTTCTTTGTAATTTTTTACATGCCACAAAATATTTTGGCCATGTTTTAAACCTATTACAGCTATCTTTTATAGGTAACTCATCAAACTCCTTGCGAGTATAAATTAGAAAACTCAACACAAAATCCTAGCTAACCTGTACTCGGCCTTATGCTTAAATAAATTCCTTGATGACTCCGTACATAAATTGAAATCTCTTATGTATTTAGATTACTCACTTGGTGCTACTGCCTTAAGTCTTCAATTAAATATAAATGTATAATCAGTATAGCAATCAAATTATCTAATATTTTATCTTTGATTTTCTAAAATAAGACTACTTAATGTCACAACACTCGGTAACTTCAATAGTCGCTATCGTTTATATGTCAATGTTAAATTAAAATAATTAGCAGTGCCCTTATATTTCATGTATTTCTCAGCATATAGTTTAAAGCGTAAATTTTAAAATTAAACCACTAATGAAAATGGTCAACAGTGAGGGACGTCAAATGACTATTTGTAACCAAGTGTCATTAACCTTGGGCGCGTTCATTCGTGCTGCGTTTTTCCATTACAGTATCTAAGCTGATAAATTGATTTTGTGCTAGAAAAGTCTTTAAAAAATCTTGATTTTATTAACTAACTTTATTGACTATTTTTAATGAGTAACTGTCAATTAATTAGTACTTATTCATCACTAATTACTTTGTTTACGTACTATTCTTGTAGTATCAGAAAAGTTCATCTGAATATATTGATCTGCAATTATTTAAAAGAATATATTCAACGTAACCACTTACAAAGTATTGTATAATTTACAGGTATGGATAGAAATTTTCTCAGGACTCTCAATTCGGAGAACAAAAATAAGTGATGGTGGAGGATTTTTACAGGCAAATCATTTCTAATGTGTAACATTTATAATTAAAAACACCATAAAATGTTACATACATTTTTAAATATCGTCATCGGAAAAAAACATTTTTTTACACAAAAATGGATGGTGCTACATTTACAAATTGTTCTTTTTTTATATAGATTTTATTGTGGTGTTTTATTACTTATTTCTAATGTTGTCATTGAACTACGATTTAAGTAATTTATTTATGTTCAAGCTAATTGAATATTTCTGTAGTTTGTTGAACCCAGTATTAAATATAAAAAATAACACGAAAAATAAAAAAAGTCACGAAAATGCTATTAATAGTTGTTGTTATATTCGTTAGAAAAAATATTAGCTGCGTAACATAACCACTGTTATTAAAAACTTCGCTCTTATAGAGGCGGTACTAGACTTGTTGCCCCAACGAGCCCAGTGCGAGAGTTTGCAAGACGGGTCGCTTGGGATTTTTGTTCTAAGATATATCAAACTGATACAATGTTTTGTTTTTGATAACAATGTTTTTTATCGTTGGCTAACAGCAGGGACCTTAAGCTGATTAACAATTAACTGAGACACAAGAAATAAAAAAGTTTTAACCGTAAAAAAGAATTCCAGTGTTTCACACAATTAATATAAAGAACCTCTTGATGACAAATATCAGTCTAGTATCATTAATTACTTTATCAAATCGGACTAAAAACTATAAACCTTGTTGTAAATGATAGTTATGTTGTATTGATATTGAGCAGATATACTCATCACTATGAAGTGTCATAGTCACATCTATGTATCATTACTTCGCGAAGAAGAACAGCGTTTCATTATTATGAGATATACCATCACCAGAGCGCTTGTTTGATCAAGTGTTAGCTTATCAACACAGTACAAACAGTGTTTAATATATCAACGAGTTCTTTGTAACCCGCTTTCAACAACCCCACCGGATGTGGGTCGTATTGAAATAATCCAAGGCGCGAATTACGACGAGAACTTTAATTTTTTATATAAGTAATAATCCCATCAAATAAAAGATTAATCAAATATAGATGATGTCTTAACTTACTATGAGCACAAAGGGCAATAACGATTTTATTATTATTACACAAATGGTACATATACATAGACTGCAATGAATTTTAAAAGTATATCTATTATTAAATATGAATAATAAATCGTCATGTTTCACTGACTTTAATCAGTTCTTTGAAGAAATATTGGCATAGGTAATACGCTCAACTAAAACTTAATTTAATTTTAATTTAAAATAAGTTTAAACGAAGTCATTCGTTACCAAAAAAAGATAGTATTACAAAAGTATTAGACCGACTTAATTAACAGTGATTAAAGCCTCTGAAGGAAGTGTTTATGAACTATTCTGCTTACCTAATGTATTATTTCAGCTATACATACATATTTTTTTATTTTCTTTCAGCTTTCTTAAAGAGATGACAATGACAAACAATTGATGATCCGCTCTGACGCCGAGATGGAGATTGAGATTGGAAAGAGGATAGAAGAAAGTAGCATCGCCTTCCTTATGGGCGACAACCATCTGCGCCCAATATTTATAATTCTACAGTATAGTGGCGCAGTCTACAATAAATATTAATAATACTCAGAACTACGATAAAGTATATAAAAATGGGATAAGGAGTTGATTAAAACTCCGAGGAAATAGGAAGTAAGATAAGAAGCCTCTAACGGCAAAATAAATTGTAGACAAAAAAGCAGAAATGGTGCTTGTACCAAAAAATAAGTTAAAAATGTGAAAGTAATTTTTAAAATTTAAAAATGAAAAATTGGTAAAAATGTTCAATCTGTAAATAATGTAAACAAATGAATAATGAAACTGTGATAAGTAATACTGTGATCTGGGTATGTAGATGAGGGAAGAGAGGCGAGACATAGAAGAAGGTATGTGAGTGAGAAAAAGTAGATTTTGTGAAAGTACAAGAGGAAATGTAAAGAAAGGAAAGAAAATGAGTAATTAAAAAAATTAATACGAAAAACTCATTTACCGACTCTGTAACATGCCTGTCCCAAGCATGATAAGGTTAACGTTATCGCCCACATCAGTTGCATTGCACAAGGTTTTCTTTTATAAAACATCTTCGCTCGTCACCTTAAGACATGAGAAGGAAATTTCACTGCTACGCTGTTCTGAAACCCCAACACAGTTGTGATATACACCTAAACAGTATTGAAAGGAAAGTCTTTCTTCAACTTAATATTTAATACTTTGAAATACATATATCTAAAATTGCTTTGAAAGTGCCATCTACCATCACACAAGACAATTAATATTAAATAATATTGAATTTATTTCTAAAAAGTTTTTTTTAAATATGTGTGTATTTTATTAATTAGTAAGATTATATAAAGATTTGCAATTAATTAGTACCATAAACATGCATAACACATGTTTTTTTATTAGATTTTAAATCTCCGGCATTAATTCGCGAAGAATCGGTAAAATACTATTAATGATTTTATTATTAAAGATTAACGTCGTTTTCATTTAAAGAGTTGTTCATTGTTTGTAACATATCGATCTTATAGTCAGTTCACATTGCTAATGAAAAAATCGTTCTATTTTTCGGAGGTGAACAACCTATTCTTTTCATTATTATATGAAAACATACTACCTTTTTTTAATAAATAAATGATAAAAAATTTAATAGTGATTTACAGTGTTACATGTCAGTAATGTGCATTGTGACATTAAAACAATTAAATTTTCCAATTTTATTTATGGATCTTCTCATGATATGTTAAATAAAACTAAAATATTTCTTAATCTATATACACACTTTTATACTCTTCTTATTCTATGTTTGTTGAACTTTTAAATGTATTACGAAACTGATGAAACGGAGCGTTATCAGTACGAAAGTTATTAAAAACAGTCAAGTCGACGACGGCCGCCGGATCTGAATAATTTTATCATTTGAAGGTCAGAACTCCTCATTTGTATTTTAATCACTTCAGTTAGCGTGGTTAGTTCTCACACCCACTCGATAACTGCCCTATGTTTCGTTCTCGAATATTATAAAATAATCATAGCTAACACAATGTTGAAATTACTGCGTTATGAAGTAAGTAATAGTGCGTTTTATCTGTGTTACTTTAATCACGAAGTAAATCAAATTTGATTTCCAAGTTTATACATTCAGGTTTTTGCTTAAACCGGTTATCGATATATTGAAATTGCGTTACCCGCGTCAAACAAAGAAAGACTTCATACATCATTCACTTAATTTGGTATTTAAACTATTTACATTATTCATAGTTGACTAGTGGATTGTGGTTGCGCAGTTGAATATTTGTCTCACAAATTTCGTCATGTATCTTTCAATAATTCACATAGGACGTTTTGTAATATTATTTACTATAGTACTTATGTATAGACACTCTTTGCACTTAGTTTCAATTTTTAATGCTTTTCATGATCAATATAACTTTTCCTATATAATGTTTTAAGCAATGATCCTAGTGAAAATTATTTAACTATTGTAATTAAACTATTTACTTTTAATTTACTTAACCTAGTTAAAGAATGTTCATGCTTTTTTCAGTCTCAGCGAGTCCTTCGTAAAAGCTACAGTAGTGTGGCACCAAGCACGAAGTTATACATTGATGGTCAGTTTGTTGAATCAAAGGCTAGCAATTGGATTGAGCTAACAAACCCAGCCACAAATGAAATAATAGGCAGGTAATGTAAAAAACAATGTATAGTCACAATTAGAGAACATTGTTTTTTTCTTTAAATCTGTGTTGCTTTAGACCTGTAGTTATAATATCTATTAACATCTATTGATATGTACACTGAAAAGAATGAAATAAGTTTAATTCTTTTAAAACGTATTACAGCACTCTATATTGAAATGATTACTAAACAATTTATACTCTTTATATACCTTTATGCCATGATCTTAATTTTTACTAAAAGTTTGTTTTTTAAAGCTATATATTATTATATTCTAATTTGATCTGCTGTAACTCTTTATTTTCCCGGTTTCCAAAGCACATTCTGAGTATTTATATGTTGGACTATTTTATTAACAAGCATAAAGTTGAAATATGTTCTATTGTATTATTTAATAGAAATTTAATTTGGTGATATAAGGTTTATACACAGCTTTTTTATAACTAGAAGATTAATGCCTAAGAAAGTTAAACATTGCCAAATTATGTTATTGTCAATGTAATACTGGTTATCTTTAACAAACTAAATTTACATTTATCTTAAATGTACTTGAAATGATGTTATCATCTAGTATTTAATATTCACATCCATAAGAGATAATGTTGGAGGAAAACGGGAAATTAAATTACTTTCTCACAAATGTTACTACAGAAAAATCTATAAATATATCACAGCTCTTCCACGCATGGTATAAACTAGTAACAAGCATTGTATACTATGAAAAAAATGTGACACAAAAAAATGTAAAATGTAGTTTTATTATTTGGCAACTTTATCGTTTTATTCTAATTATTAGTATGACACGACATTTTTCCGAAATTTGGTCAGTGACCCTTAAATTTCACTTTGTTATAATCATTTTATTTATAACACATTTTCTGTTTGCATAAAATGTACAAACACAGAAAATGTGTTATAATCTCTTTAAATAAAAACAACCTGTTTTAGAGTACCAGAAACAACTCAAGACGAACTTAATTCAGCATTACAAGCAGCGAAAAAAGCTTATAAATCATGGAGTCAAAGTACTATTATGACACGCCAACAGCTTATGTTCAAGTAAGTTTCCTTATTTCTTTCTAAGATTCTATTTCTAAATTTTACACAAAGGTTAGTAATATACAGAAATTGGTGGACAGCTGTATTAATGGTATATTTCTGCATTTGCCATTTAAATGTGTCTACTACTATTTTTGAAGGGTATTGGGTAAGGGATTTGACAGCTTCTGTGGACTCTGTGCTTCCATATTCCACCACTGCTATTTAATGAAGTATTGTTATCTTTATATTGATTACCATGTACTATTTTGTAGCCTTTACTCTGCTGGGCTTATGTTCTTTGGGATATTTGTTGAACAGAAAAAGTAACCACTTTACATTTATTTATGAAACATTTAAAGCTTATGTTAAAGAAAGATTAATGAAATAAGCACATTATTGTATTAAAGATTATATTAGAGACAAATACAAATATGCCTTGGAATAATATTACACTGGTGTTAATGTGACAAAGATTTGTAACATGAAAAACCATGTTTTTCTCAATAAATGTAATACTTAAAACCATATATATTGTAAATATGTATGGAGGTAATTGTTACCAATAGTAATATGTATTAACATGTATTTAAAGGTAAAAACCGTCAATATATTGATATAATGAAATACATTATATAAATGTTTTGACATTTCGAAAGCCTGTTGGAATGTATAAATATTATTTTTAATGTTTGCTATTCTAAATTTTATAATAAAGCATTTTTTAATGTAAACTATATCACATTCTCTCAGTTTATTATCTTGCTTGTCTCCAGTTTCTAGTATTAAAAATAAAATTGGATGTTTCACAACCAGTTTCTATTAGTATTTTTTATCTACTAAAATTTTTGAAACATTCGAAAAAAAATTGAAGTCTCCAAGTCTCCTTCAAAGGCAACAAATGACCTAAATTTTAATGTCCTCAAGATCAATATGGATTACATTCCAGATTTGCACGCTTGCTGCGCGAAAACCACAGCAAATTGGCTGCAAAGATAACAGAGGAACAAGGGAAGACCACCGCTGATGCTGAAGGAGATGTTCTCCGAGGAATTCGTAAGCTTATGTCATATTTTACTAACATTTTAATGGTACTATTAATAATAATGTGAAGTATGTAAAATTCAGGAAAACTTATTATAAAAAGAAAATAAGTTGTACCTAATTCATAAGTAATGAATAGTACCTAATATCTAGTTTTTCAAAAAATAATATTGAAAGTTAAATTTACAGTTCTCTTATTGTAAATTTTATTGCTTATTGCAACTAAAAACCTGTTTAGATATTTTTAATCATTTGTTTATGTTTTGACCAATACTGTAGATATCTTATCAACTTTTGAAAGATTTTGATAACATTCAACTATTATTTAAAATATTAATGATTTATTATTTTTGCAACATGATACAATGCACAAACAGCATTTAAAATAAATGGAATAAATCTCTAATGATAATTACTTTGATTGTTTATTGTTAAAAGCTCAGGATTGTGAATGCATGTGGATCATTGTTTTTTGATCAAATTATTATGTTCAATCATTGGCCAAGTTATGACTGTTCTAGTAATATTTTCTTTTATCTATTAAATAAATTGTTACAGAATCTGTGGAGCACTGCTGCAGCATTACATCTTTACAACTGGGTGACTGCATTCAAAATATCGCTAAGGATATGGATACACACAGCTACAAAGTGCCTCTTGGTGTTGTTGCAGGTAAATAAGAGGTTGATACATAAAAAAAAACATTTAATACTACAAATTAAATTCCACAGCTATAAAGGTCAAATTTTTAATTGTGAATAATATGTATGTCCATGTTTTTGTAGGTGTTGCAGCATTTAACTTTCCAGTGATGATACCACTATGGATGTTCCCTCCTGCAATAGTGACAGGCAATACTTGTCTTATTAAACCCTCAGAACAAGACCCTGGGGCCACTTTGCTTATGATGGAACTCTTGCAAGAAGCTGGTGCTCCTCCAGGGATTGTCAACGTTTGTTTATAATTATTTTCCTTTAAAATTCAAACCTATTCTCCTGACTGCATTTCGTAATAAATGTACATGTAAACAGTGTTTTTAATTATTAGTATAAATATGAGTATTAAAAGTATCTGTCTAAGAATTATTTAATATATAGGAAATTTTTTACATATATTTGTAAAAACATTAATTTCTTATTTTAAACATATACTACTTAAAAATAACATTTGCTTCAAACTCTCTAAATGAAATGATTTTGTAACATTTATGTATTTAAGAAAAAAAAAATTTCAGGTCGTCCATGGAACACATGATCCAGTTAACTTCTTCTGTGACCATCCTGATATAAAAGCTGTGTCGTTTGTTGGTGGTGATGGAGCTGGAAAACATATTTACACCAGGGGTTCCGCTGCTGGTATTGTTTATTATTACATTTTGTTACTTAATTATGTATAATAAACATTAAAATTTAATTTATGTACTAACTTGGAATTAGTACTTGCTGGTCAAGTTCAATTACACAGTTAAGGAATATTTAAACAAATTGTTTTTACTTGGAGACAGTGGTAAATAATTTTGTCTTGTAATCAAAATTAGTGTAATATTCTTAACTTTTTGTCGAATTCGAAGTCTGCCTTTGATTCATGTCGAGTCTTTTTTCTTTTTCTTTTCACCCGATAGACGCTCACTGCTAAGCTTATACCTCCTTCAAAGCTACGCTGCCTGCATTCAGCGACATCCCGCAACCTTAACTACCTACCACCGCCACGCCTACTGGCTCCTGGCTGCCACTTGAGAACTTTTACCTTTTGGCCCCAAGAGCCATCGGATGTAACAGCGATGTACCACAACCACTGCCACTTCAGACGTGCAATTCCTGTCTTATTTACCTGTGTTTTAATAAACATTTAGATGTGTTACTTATATCTTATGTTAAGAAAATATCTGTATCTTTAATTTTTTATTTTAGGTAAAAGGATTCAAAGCAATATGGGCGCCAAAAACCACGGCGTCATTATGCCGGATGCAAATAAGGAACACACACTAAACCAGCTAGCGGGGGCTGCATTTGGCGCGGCCGGACAACGTTGTATGGCCCTAAGCACTGCTGTATTTGTTGGTACGTCTTGGATAAATGTTTATGTACTATTTATGATTTTTGAATAATGTACAAATAATCATATATATTCATATTTGGTTATTCCTAGGGGAAGCTAAAGAATGGATACCAGACCTCATAAATCGAGCTGAAGCCCTCAAAGTTAATGCTGGCCATGTACCAGGCACAGATGTTGGACCCGTTATCTCTGTTAAAGCCAAACAACGAATAATTAGACTTATCGAATCAGGTAAATATAATAATAGTTGATTTTTAAATATTTAAGAAAAAAGATCTGAAAAAAAATTTATAAAGGCACCGATAAAGCCCGAAGAATTCCTCGTCAAACGGCAGTGTGTGGGGCACATCGCTCGTGCAACCGACGGCTATAGGGGCCGAAATATTCTTGTGTGACGATCAAGACATTTAGATGCGGAGGGGGTAGGCCCTCTTCTAGGATCGACCACATAATTAAAGTCGCGTAAAGTCGATAGATGTGGGCAGCGTAAGATCGGTCATCGTGTCGATCTTTGGGAGGCATCTATAAGTGGGCGTTTATCAGCTGAGATGATGATGATGATAAATTTTTAAATCAATGCAATATCATATAAATACGCGATAAAATAAAAATCAACTTATAAAATACAAATAAAATTTAATATTATAAAATACTGGATGCAATTATTAATATCAATCAGCAGGTTTTGCTAAATGCAGATTATTTCTTACAATCATATTAAAATATTTTCAGGTGTCAAAGAAGGTGCTAAATTAGTTCTTGATGGACGTGGTATCAAAGTTGCAGGATTTGAAAAGGGTAATTTCGTTGGGCCTACAATTCTGACTGATGTAAAACCCAATATGGAATGCTACAAGGAAGAAATATTTGGCCCTGTTTTAATTTGTCTATTTGTAGACACTTTAGATGAAGCTATTCAAATGATCAATGCTAATCCTTATGGCAATGGAACTGCTATTTTTACCACTAATGGAGCTACGGCAAGAAAGTTTTCTTCCGAAATTGACGTTGGTCAAGTTGGAATTAATGTACCTATACCAGTGCCTCTATCCATGTTTTCCTTTACTGGTACACGAGGTAGTTTCCTTGGTACCAATCACTTTTGTGGTAAGCAGGGAATCGATTTCTATACCGAATTAAAAACTGTAGTATCCTTTTGGAGACAAAGTGATGTGTCACACGCTAAAGCTGCTGTTTCTATGCCCACCCAACAATAAATAAAAATTAGTATAAGCAAAAATGTTACATAGCATTTATTTTTGTATCTAAATTTTATTCAAATTATGTCTACATTTTAGCTCTTGTTATTTTACATTGTTATCATTTATGCTTTTACATGTACTATTAATTTTTGTTTTCAATAAATCATTGATAATCTCTATTTTAAGTCTATGCACCCCTGTAAGTATTTCCAATTCATCCTAGACATTCAAGATCTAAGTACTAACTGCAGATATTGCATATACAATACAACAATTCCCGCAAATGCTAATTGCAGCTGTTTTATACCTCTGGACAAAAATTTTTGAACATTTTTATTACATTTTCTCCATGACAAGTTTATAAATTATAGAAGGAAGATTCGTGCAGTTTAAAGAGCACTTTTTTAAAAAAGGGATAGGAAAAAAATTCAACCAAATTAATATACACGATATTGTTGCAAAGGTAAAGTAGTATAGGAAATATTAGTATTAATTGACATGCTAAAATCTAGCGAATGTTTAAGAAAAATAACATAAAAAGATATTTTAGTAGATATGTGGAAACTATGGAATATTTTACCAATTTTTCAGGAAGGGAATAAGTGCTGCCAGACACAATCTATTTTGAGTTTACACAAACTTGGAAGCTTGTAATTGGCGCATATTTATATAAGTTGTATCTTTATAAAATTAGCTCCCTAAAATTTCCGAAATAATAGAGTAAAAACCCAACAGTCAAGTAAGGAGACTTCGTTGGCTACAGAAAGTAAAATTTAGTGTACTCTTTTATTTTTATGGTTCACGGACTTGTTTCGACGAAGATGTACAAAGCTTAACGGCTAACAGTATACACATCACGTCAAACGTATATCCCGTTCCCAGTATGTATCATGCAATAAAAAAATAATTGTCTATTTGATATACATATCTCTTAAAGAACGTTTCAAATAGAAAAAAAAGATAAAAAATGTATTTGGATTTTCAATAGAACCGAATCAAACGATGACAAGTAGTAAATTTATTTTAAGTATGAACTACGTCGTGCATATTTTGTTAGAGTGATAAATTTGACCTTAAAAGAGGCTACATTAAATAATTTATTCAGCTAATGTTGCCGTGTTTACAAGAAAGTCTAACACGATAGTAAATTGATATTTTATATTTATAGATATATATTTTGTCATTTTATAACCTGTTAGCAAATTATTCAAACAGCAGAAATGTAAAATAATCTTGTAACAATGAAAAGATTATTTTTAACATTTATAGTGTAAAAAGAGTTACTTTTACATTTTGTAAAAATCAAATAGAATTACGATAAAAATAAAAATATTGTTGGTATTGTAAACACAAATTATTTATAATAACGTTTCAAATATTTCACCAAGAGTAGATGTAATAATATAATAAATATATAATATAATATAATAAATGGAATAGACTTGTAAATACAAAAAAAAAGTTTCTTTAATTGGATAAATAATTGTTTCAATTATGTCTAAATAATATATTATTTATATTTCTATAACAGATATAATTTTTTGTTACGTTATGAATCGGAATATTTTCTTTTTGACATTTGTCATTTGAATTAGTAAACAAAAACAAAGTCAAATTCATACACAAATATGGAACGATTCATTAATGAGTTTCGAAGCGAGTCGTCACCTCAATTTGTATAAATGAAAGGAAATAATTTGACAATGTTTTGTAAACAAATTATTGTTTGCAGTCTTTGTAGATACATTCTATGTTCAAATTGCATGACATCATAAACAACTCTAATGCGAACTTCCTGAGTCTCCTATTACTTCGCGGGAATCCTTCATGAGGTAAACACGTCTCGCGATGCACGACTTTACGCTTTTGGTGCTTTTTTCATTAATATTGTCAGAGTGCATTAGCTTGACACCTCAGTGCCGAAATGAACGGGGAGAACCTGTCGATTGGTAAGTTCCTTGAAGTTTATTGCTCTATATTTGATAACAATAAACATGATTTTACATATCATTGTTATTTAAATGTATTTAAATTTGTAAAACATGATTTTATTGTTTCTTTTGTTAGTGTTCACAAAAATTATAATTAAGTATTCTATGAAACAATATTCTTATGACTAATAATTTTATTACCAGCCTAGTTATACTTTAGGTTTTTCTAATATGCGTTAGGTAAAATAATAGAAACTATTTATGTTTAATAGAAACCCAACCCAACAAAGTAGGTTATGGGAAATTTTATTATAAATTAAAATAATAGAAGATATTAAATTATGCTTAGTCCTATAAATAGGCTTTAAACACCTTCTAATTTGTAGATTATTTTTAAAGAAAATTACAGTGCCTCAACTCAGTGAAGGTGAAATGTTTTATTTTATGAAATAAGATATTTAAATTCTTTAAGATATAAATTAAAATAATGGTTAAAAGTTTTTAATCTACAAACACTGATCTTTTGAAATGCTATATTTTATGATGTGTATGAATTTCTTAATTTTTTCTTATAAAATATGATTGTATATAAGATGCTTTGATACATAATAAATAAGATTTTAATTTTGAATTTATGGCATAATTAATTACAGGTTTTATGTGTACAAACTACCTCGGGAGAAAAATCACTTGAATCCTTTGGTGAGAAGGGGTGTAGCATATATGTACCTTACTCCATCCAAACTAAGAGGAGGATGGATTATGTCAGATTTAGCAATCAGTGACTCTCGTTCCATGGTTGGGAAAACTTTGATGCCTCTATATCAAGTAATAAATGGGTTCCATTAATAAGATTCATAATTTTAATATCGAATTCTTTGTTTCTGTTATGCACATAAAATATTTTCTGTCTACAAAATTAGATAGAGATTTTTTTTTACTTATAAAAGATTAAATATATTTATATTTACAGGATAGAAATATAATTTCTTTGGTATATAATGATCAGCCTCCTGCCACTGAACATCAGCCAGATATCCTTCAATCTGTGGCAGAGATGTACTCAAAGAGTAAAAGAGGTATGTAACAAATTTATTTGTAATTTTTGAAATTTATATATATTCAATTTCTTAAGTAATTACTTGTAATTACCTCCTGAAAGCAATTCTAGAAATAAATGTAATTTATAAAATTTATAAAATGCTGCAACAATGTCTATACTCTTTTATATTATAACTAGTTATTCCCTGCTTGCTTAACAACTTAATGAACTCTCAACATTTTGCATTATTTTTGTTGTAAAATCCATTCTATGCTGAACTCTACTTAAAGAAAGAAATATTTACTATCAAATTTAAAGACTAAGTCTTATGGTTCCTAAGATACTGTCATAAGTCAGTACATAGGTAAAAATTTTAAAATTGTATTAAGACATAGATGAATAACAAATTTTGTTTTTAAAGGTCAAATGAATCAAGCAGGTGTAAAAAAGTTCAAGAAATTCAAACTCGGGGATAAATACTATGATGATTATGATTTGGCTGAGATGTGTAAAATGCATTCCAAATTTATGAAGTCGAGAGTGGAGAGTGGTCATACAAAAGGTGTCATATTAGGTGATAAGTTCACTGCACTTTGGTTGGTGCATTCCGTACCAAGGTTTCCACCACTGCCTGATAGTGAGTATAAACACTTTTTTTTATCCATCATGGACAAGTTGAAGTCTTTTTATTTTCGTTTGCTATACTAATTATGCTTTCATTTTTAATACACAAATTTATATTTTCTTTACCCAAAAAAAAAGGATAACGTTACCTCTTTTTTTGCTATTGTTATATGTTTTATTGAACATGAAACCTGCTCATAAAGATAAATCAAAAACATTTTGTAAAAACATTAACCCAGCATACTTGATCATACCTTTTTATATATTTATCTTCGTAACTTGGAATTGTAGGTACTTGTGTCCTACTGGCGCAAATGTTATCAACTAACAACAAACCTAAATCCATCCCTTATCCATTTTAAGTCATTTTTTTGTACAAATTTCAAAACAATGTTCGCTTTTCGTTTATGCAGATTATGTACAATTTTTCGCTTGTGTTCGGCTAAAGTAAAATTACCTAATTAAATAACATCAAATTTCAGAGGCAAATTGCTTACATGCGGTGTTACCAATTTTAATTTTAAAATAAAGTTACAATTGTCTATTAAACAAAATCATTTTTAATGTCCTAAAATAAGAGCATAATTCGCGATATTTACATAACTTTTTTGAATTAGGGGCTGTTCATACAATACGCTACCTGAAATTATACTATTTTAAAGAACTCTTCCCTTTCGCCAGAATAATTGTCCTCTCTGACAATAATGGATAATCAAACAAAAATAAGATTTATTAATCATAACGAAAGTTAAATAAATAAATATGTGAAATCAAAAACTAATTAATGATTTCTTTACTGTCCAGATCTATGAAAAAATAATCGTATTGAAGTATCTTATCGGTGATTGCCACGTTTTTTTTTTTTAAATCAACCCCATCGCCGCAATTAACCTTCGATCGCATTTTAACGATCCCCTACTTTTAGAACGATCGTGTTTTATGAACAGCCTCTAGGTGATTGTTACGGTTAATTCGTTAATAATCAAATTTTTTTTAGTTCACGGCCTTAACGTGTCTTCATATAATTATCCAACAACGGGAACAAAGTACGGACAGTCGTTTTTATGCGTCTCCGTTCAAACCTCGACGCTGAATCAGATCGCAACCCAACTAAAATACAACGAACCCATGATCGTGTACTACCACATGCCTCAGGACTTCGACAGTGAGCTTCCTAACTTAGTTGACGTGGTTCATAACAAAACAATAGATGCGTCGCCCTGGTGAGTCACCCCATTAGTAACAGCTGTATTTATATCACATGGATCAAAACATAACATTGCATTTGTTGAATCATATTGTTTTCAAATTAAATTACTATTTACTTAGTCATAATGTAATATACATGTTGATTGATTATGTTCAATGTTTATTATTTAGTAGACGGTTCAGCGCCTGTACCAATGCATTCGGAAACAGATACAAGACCAAAGTGACATTTTAAAATATGTAAAATCTTTAAAGGGATGTGTACCGTTGTCATTTGTTGTCAATTAATGAATTGACCACAGTACCCAGAAATGACAACGCAATGATAATATAGTAAGGAAGAGCCTTTTCAAAATTCAGATTAAAAAAAAATGTTTACTATATGTTGTATTTTAATAAAAAAAGTTAATGTATCGGAAAGTGATCGGAAACAGATAAAAAAGCTTTAAAGGAATTTTGCCGACAAATGGGCTATTTATTCTTCCCGCTTTAATACGTACAACCAAACACATTTTGATATTCTGATATATCAATGCCTTTGTAGACATGAGACTAGAGTGATATTTAGTAAATATTGACTTACATTTTTAATATTTCTAAGTTTCACTCTTCATAAATACAATTGGTAATATTTTTATTGTTGTTTTATCTTCCGTGTTGACAAATATCATCAAGTTACTAAAAAAACGAACAACTCGCTTGTACGTAGGTATGTTTAAAATGTCAGCAGAGTAAATGTATCAATAAAAAAGTATCTTCGGTATAACTTGTATAGTTGGCAGTGAAAAATTCTTGTACGTATTTTTTACTTCTTCGTTGACAAGGAAAATGAGCCAGTTGCCAAACAGCCATATTTGTTGTGTATTATAAAGACTATATATTGCTTACAACTGTTATTGATGCAAAAACCAAGTTTTGTTTTCGTGACGGCACAAGACGAGCTCTCCTCTTGGGGACTCTTGAGCGCCTTGTCACTTCATAGAGCGACAGCCTAAGCGAACTATTCGCTCAGCTGCCTCCCAATCCCTCTGTGAAACTAGTAGCTTACCGGAAACGCAGCTCTCTAGGTAGCCATCAAGTTTTGCTACCTTAAAAGAGGTTTTAGCCTATGCGGCCTCAGTGACCTGTCCCCCCACACCTGCATAAAGACACTTGGCCATTACTGCAAGCTAGGTAAAGAAAATAAATACGTAAAACCTGTAGTCCGTCGCCAAAATGTCACTGCGGCGTTATCTGTCGTCTAAATGACATTAATTACATATACAGTAAGTTACATAAAGCTATATCATTTTAGGTATCACATAGAAAGTTTTGAAACACTAGTTGGTCGGAAGTTCTTGTCATTCGCAAAGAGTGCCATGTTTAATGACGATCTGTATAGTGGATTAGTGGCAGAGGTGTTGCAGTCCGACCTCCTTGTCGAGTCGTGGACGAACGGCCCAGGAACACTGGATTCTGAGTGCACAAGAAACTTTCAGTGAGCTATTATTTTAATTTGTATAAAATATTTTACTATATAAAGAATAATCAATTTTTATTACTTGCGTATGTCATGAAAAGAATGTTTCCAATCTAAAGGAAATTAGAATCAAATTAATAGCATCATCGTAATTATTTCAGCCGTAGGATATCCACTGCCAGACATAGGCCTTATCCCTTAGGTTTCCAATACTATCGTACGGATTAAAAGAAAGCTACGAGGGTTCCAAATGCGTTCTGATCTTGGAAAAGCTCTTTTTTATATTCCATTAGTCTTAATTGATAAGTGTCTATGCCATGAATAACATCAAAAGAGTTAATTTATAATTAATCCAACTTCTTATGGCTTGTAAAAGTACGCGGTGATTAGATTGAAGAAGTTTTCATTAGATATTCAACAAGATCGCTGCAAAAGGTGGAGGGAGGGTACTAAGGCAGCAAGACAATCACCCAATTTCTTTATTTATGTTTACTTCAAATTCATTTATTTATTTAAATCTCGTTATCATTAAACATGGATGATCAATCAAAAAATTAGATTATCGAATGATTTTTCATTATTTTCGGGGCTAGAGTCTAGCTTTATTATGTCCGTCGGGAAGAGGTGCAGAAAAATTCAGGTGACGTATTTTATGAACGGCCCCTTTCATGTGTTTTCGTTTTGTAGAGTGCGGAACATCGAGCGGCTGAAGTTCCCGATCGCGAAGATGTCGTTCACGTCGCACAACGACCACTCGAAGTGGGCGGTTGCCGTGGCGCACAAGATGCACAACAGCCAAGACACGAAGGTAGCAGACTATTGGGTCTGCGTTGGAGACATCAACAGGGCGGTGCGCGTCCAATCACTTTGTTATTTTACAAGTATAATGTTGGAAACAAAAGTCCTTTTGACTAGAGTCGGCTCGTAAATTACAGAGAACGACAATCCATTTTTTAGTACACACACACACACATTTATATATATATATACACATATATATATATATATATATCTGAGTGTGCGTGTGTGTGTACTAAATGTATTTAGCGAGAAGCGGTGAGAGACCACTCGTGCACGTATTTATTCATTCTTAATGGTGAGAAAAATTAAAGCCAGGTATGATCTATGTGGTGTATATTGTGTGTACAGATACCATTAAAAAAAACTTTGATTTAAACACAAGGGCAGTGACTATATAACCGCTGGCGTTTGAACTAAAATCGCAGGAATAATTTAACTTAAAAAAGTTTTGTGGGCGTAGTGGCCAACAATATGGAGTGTTTTTCATGAATGCTACGGATAGAAGCGTTGTCACAGTTTCTTGTGTCAGCCAACCATCGCTAAGACATTCTGGAGTGATACCATGCAATAACTACCGACCAAGCCAAGGGTTGGCTCTTCTGGACGCCTTTGTGTCGGTGTGCTAAACGCTTGCTAAGTAATAGTTGTAGTGCTTTGGACCGTCTGTGCAATAGATATAAGAGCTCATCGGCAGGTACTTCTCAGCAGATTAGATTTACGAGCCGATTGCGTACTCGAATAAAAGGTATTTTGAATTTAAAATTGGTGCAGGTCGTAACATAAACGTTCGCCGTTGTTTCAGTTGCCGCAGGAGTCCCGGGGCGGTGGCACTGTGTGTACCTCGGGCCCCATTCTGTGGGGTAACTTCGCGCATCTCATCGAATCCGTTCAAACATGTAACTAGTATCTAAGTAAAAATGTGCATATAACATTAAGGACTAATTGCCTCGTCGCTCTTTACTAAGTGTTAGTGTAAATATCTCTGTTGCCAATCAGTTCAAGTTAAAAGTGTAATGGTCTAGTGCAGAGGTTCCCACGCTTTTCTCATAGACCACTTTCAAAATTTAGCTGGTACCGGTGGACCCCCCCCCCCATACATTTCTACCATATTACCAAAAGTCGACAGAAAATATGAAGTTTAGATCTAATTATGAAAATTGTGTTTCGACAGCTCTCCAGTATGTGGAATATGCAAGTTTTTACAATTAATATAGCTGAACTGAAATTGTCTACATTTATAGTTGAAGTCAAGCCAACATTTCAGTTCTTTACTATCGAAGGCAGATAATTTTTCATGGATTCCCGCTTACGAATTATGAAGCTCCATTTTTGTCATACCATAGTAAACGATGTCGAGTCTTATGTGAACGCCAGGGGGTCCACCTGGACCACTTTGGGAACTAATGGTCTAGTGTTAGTACAATAAGTTACGGTTTAGTTTCCAGTGTTTCGCTGTTTGTTTGTGTCGCGAATATTGTTGGTATTGCTTATATTACGACGGTATTTTGTAATCATTTAACTTTCGACGCTGCGACATTTTTGTAATTTGTAAACACTTTTTACTTTTATTATTTATGACTAAGTAAGAAATGTCTTGGATGGTTGATATGTATTTAACATTGTTGTTCTTCAGGTGTTATTTATATTTTAAAGAATATGAGACTTATTTTTTTTATTTCGTTTAAATTTTGCAATTTTTCTTTTTCGTAATATCTTTTCAGGGTTCTATACAATACTATTTTGTATATATGAAAAGAAAAATACCAAAATATATATTTATTAATAATACATTTTTTATTCATTAACAATTTTTTTAATTATTAAAGTATGAAACTATTAATTAAAATATAAAAAAATAATAATTACTTGTGCACGCTTTAGCAAAATGTCTTATCTAATTATAACTAATAATTATTTTTCCTTAAATTATTGCCGTCCTATAGCAGATGACGATGATGACATTTTCAATTTTATTTGCTGTTTTAATTGTTTAAATTTTATATAATGTGAAAAATAAAGTAACTGACGGTGAATTAGATAACGAATTTTAGATTTCATTGTATAAATTAGATATTGCTACTTATAAAAACAAGCTACGTGTAAACGTATCTTAATATTTTTTACAACTATTGACGTTCACGACGATTATATCTTTTACACGTTTACAAAAGGGCTGTTAAATATGCGACGTATTATAATATGCGAAAACTTTCGGAGATATTACGCTAGTTTTAGATGAAGTTGCTTTCAAAATTCAGTAAATGCGATTGAACCCAAAGGTTTTTTATTTATTCATTTTAAGTTGTATAGGTTTAGTAAATAAGAAAAGATAATAAAACAGCCATGATTTTATAAAAATAAAACTATATATAAAAATTACAACAAACATAAATCGAAAAATTAAGTATAAACTGAGATAAACTAGCAAACTGTGAACTAGGAACGAATATGAAGAAAGAAAGGTGATGCATGAGAGACGATTTGAATTTGGAGAAAGACAGAGATTGTGAAGGATGAAAGAAGAAAGTGAAATGGAAAAAACTATTTTCCCGGGTTGTGTCGTGGTGTGTCCCTAACTCACATATTACAGAGGAAATGAGAAGTCCTAAAATGGGCGCAATAAAAGAAACTTCTGTCAGTTGCACAAGCGACAGACAGCGACAGACCTCATTCCTGATTCAATTTAGCACCGAAGTTCTTAACATAAGCATAGCCCTCTCTATAGTTCTCTGGTTTAACTTGTGTCCTCTTATAGGGTCTACAAAACGACGGCGTCTCAGATGCGTTACTACAGTACAGTAAACAATTGAAATATATAGTGAACTGTATATTCTGTATACGTAACACTGCATCGTTAAATTCAAACAATTATTATGAAGTATCGTAAAATTTCAGTTCAGCAGCTAGTGATTTGAGGCGATGTTTGTCGTGTGGCATTACTTTCAGCCAAAATTTTGCATATTAATTCTTGAAATGGTGTTGTACAATAACATTTTTTGCTATTCTGATCGTGTTCGCGGTTGGAATTATTTAAATCTTCATTGCCGAGACAATGAAAATAAACCTGTTGAATGGTAACTGTTTATATTTCTATGATGGTTAGTCTACTACAGTAGTAAGAAAAGGACCAATATTTAGCCACTTCCGCACATGCGGTGGTAGTCGTGCAACAAAATGCACCGCCCGCCAGCCCGCTGATAAATGCGCATGCGGCAAACAATGCGAACTACACAACTGCCACCGTTAAACCACTCAACATTAAGTAAACCATTAAACATTAAATACCATTAAATACTACAGTAGTATTAAGCATAAATAGTATACAGTAGTATAAAGCGCGGCGAGGTGGGGGCAGAGGAAAAAAGAGCATAAGCGCCGCCGTTGACAGCGGGCTGACCGAAATACGACACGAATATCTGAAGCGCTGCGGTTTCAGTAACACTACGATAGAAATTATATAGTTGTTTTTTTATATATATAGTTGTTGGATTAGAATTCGGGTGAGGCGGTATTCGATGGCTAAGACTAAAAGGCTAAATGCTTTATTAATTATGTTGGTATTTTTAACTAACCTTCATAATCAATTTTACAATATTCCCAGAGTCGAATATATTTGATGTAATAGAGTACTACGATATATTCACCGTTATAGTACAGATCAACGTATTTATTTGAAAACACACAAGAAGAAATTCCATTAAAATGAAAAAGCGATATATATATATATACATATATATAATATATATTTATATATACACATATATTTATATATATAGGTACACAAAGCTGGTGTTTATTTAAGGTGTGTAATTCACAAAATTTATGCTATAAAATAGCAAATATGCAAGAAAAGGGGCTAAATCAAATTTTATTTATATATTTAATTCAAAATGTTAAATTTAAATTATATACAGAAAATTTTTTATAAAAAATAATCAAAAATTTGTCAACTTTACCCAGCAAATCTTTTATTGCTTCTTTTCGGAGTTTCCATAGCGTTATACCAATAAATTTCAAGATCCGGCGTTTTAGCAATTAGATAATAATACAGTGCACATTCTATGGGATAATTAAAGCCTGTGTTGGTACAGACAGATGCTATATAAAAGGTTTTTTGAATATTATATGTAAGCAATCATGTAGAACTGTTAACAGATTTGAAAAAAAGAAAACGATGTCTTTTCATTTGATATATTTTATAAACAGGTGGTATATATACAAGCCCCCGACTGATGTTGCGCCGTACTTAGAACTGGGTCGAAATTTCACCTACATCACCTCAGGCAACGCGGGTCGATGGCAACCCTCCGACAAATATATTACTTCCAATTCTATGTTACAACACACGCTGTCCCCTATATATAGGGTGAGGGTATTGTTTGCTTCTATTTTAAGTCGTTAATTAGTCATGAGTATTCAATCCTTATTATGAGAAATGAAGAGATCAGTATAAGAATTACGGTGACTGACCTAGCTCGAAGAATTGGGCGTCTGAAGTGAACGGAGAACATCGCTCGTTTAAACAGACGGTGGCTGCAGCCGTAAGGTTCTCGCGTGGTGACAACGAGTTGGTAGACGCGGCGAGGGCACGCCCTCACCAGGTGAATCAATGACTTAAGTAAGGTCGCGGCAAGTTGCTGGATGCGGGTAGCGCAAGACCGGTCATCGTTGTTATCTTTGCGAGAGCCCAGATCAAACTCGGTGAAGCTAAGTGGAACACATGAATCAAGTCTAATGATCCCTTTGGCCTCTGGGTAACAAATTTGGTGAATCGTTGCACGTGATAGACGAAGATGCCAAGAACAAAAGTGACAAATTCGTTTTACTCGAGACAGGGCTGCGTAGGCGTCCCTTTTTAGCGGGAGTGTGCAAGAGCGGTCTTAATGCCCTAACATATAACGATGAAAGACGATTTTTGAGGAGATGTAATTACGGCGCAAGCACGGAGTATGAATGAGTATGAGGAATTACCTCATGTAGGAAAACATGATATACTTCAACAGCCAAGATAACTTTCACGTCAAATGATTCGTTTTCTCAATAGTGCGCAGCGGAAGTGATACATTTCGCAGATGTTTCATTACTGAGGTGATCTAACAAATTTTATGTAAAGGTGTTATTTTAGCCTACATACGTGGATTACTTAGCTGTAGCTATATATGAAGATCGCAAGTCGTCTGATGCCCACGGCGTGCTAATGGCTGATGAAGTGGGCGGAGTTTGGATTGGACATACCGTTCCCGGATTAATTAACCTGGATGGTCAGATATGAATAAAGTATTTTATTTATATTAAAATCTTAAACAAATTTCATGGTACATAAGTCTGCGAATTCTACGCTTTTTTTATTTATTTTATTGTGTTTAATTTATTTTATTCCGTCGAGCATCATCATTATCGTTAATATTACGGTAGTTAATTCTAAGGCTATTCTAAGGTTACGACCTACATTGATTACTACCGCAGTTTCCCCAGAGATCTTTATCAGACTGGTTGGAATCCGGCGTTTTCCGTGGGCGGATATCCAACGTGACGCTCTCGAGAACGTATATATACTCGAGTATACTACGAGTTTAGCAATACGTCCACCTGTCACATGAACGTGCTTTTCTATTAAAACACTATTATTATTAATGAACCAATCTTATAACGAAAGCAATTAAATTTTTATTTTACGTAGAAAAATTTCTTTTCATGCTTTTGTTTACAGCGTCTAGGACGATATGTAGGTCGATTTTATACTCGCTTAAACTACTCTATAATCTTTCTTTGTCACTTTACACTTAAACCACGACATGACAAAAGGTATGTACCTTTTGCATATATTCGCGATCCCGTCTTGGAGGAGCTAAATGACTTTTGTTATTTATACCAATAAGAAAGTTGCGCCGGAAAGTGTAATGCAATTTACTCTATTAAATTTTTTCGGCTTTTTAATCTCACACTGGCTACGGTCTTCTCTAAATTCTCTATTTTAATTACAAGTTTTCACAGTGGGTTTGGTCTTTTGCTCCGCCATTCTCATAAATGCTTTCTTCTGCCTACCAACTTGTCTCCAAAGAAGCTCACCTGTAGCCGCTATCTAGTGTTAACCTTATACCACTGTTTGCCATGTAAATCTGTCTTAGTTTCACTGTCCAATCAGGCCACTACTTTTTAATTACCCTGTCAAGACAAGGCGAAAACTAGATAAAGAGGTATACAAGGGTATTTTCAATAACCATATTGAGTACAACACTCTTTTTTGTAATAAAAATATTTGTATCTAATTTTTTTAGATTTTCTATGTTTTTATTAATTCCATGCTTGAAAACAGAAGATCGGCATTCATTCCCGGACAACGAGAGGGCCAATGGTCATTTACTGATGTGCCTGTCTGTTGATTTAATAGCAATCAATGAAATTGCATCCGTTCTATATACGGTGGCGCCAAAGTTTACTTATGTCAAAACGCCAAAAAAGATGGACGGTCTGCTGCCCAGATGGAATTTCGCAGAACCAAAAAAACCTGGGAAGTATGTATCAAGGAGATAGAAATTATTTGTGTGCTGTATTAAATTACAAAAAAATGTCTGATGAAATAAGTAAACTCTAAAACTGTCGAAATCTTTTTTCCAAATTACAATGCTATGACCAGTATGTTATGATTAGATGACTACCAAATCAGGCATGAGGAGATCTGTATAAGAATAAATGTAACTGCCAAATCACAGCGGATTTGCAAGTAGAAGTGTCCTTTACTGGACGGGCGCAAAAAGCGTACAGAATAGATGGTCACTGATGCCTGAAGGTTTTAAAGTGGACAGCTGTAGAACGTTCGCTTTTGGATATAGACTTCCCCTAGGACAGGTTGGAAGCGGCCTGCATCCAGCAGTTTTTGTTTAACTTAACAAGGCTGTTCATCTTGTGTGTTCTCTGTCCACGTCGGGATTGCAAGTCCGTGGTCTACATGTCAGAACCTAAAAGCCCAACCGGACATCTGTCCTGCACAGTATGTGGCCTACCCACTGCAATTTCAACTTACTGTACCTGACCCTATCTTCCATAATATACACTCAAATATTTCTAGGAGTCATAAATTGTCATTAATTAGTTGTATCACAAAACCTATATGTAATTCTTTACAGTTTGGTAACGAAAAAAGTCAACTTTCTGACGAGTGCAGATTCATTAGTTGTGGAGATTATAGCACGTCCACCCAGAAGCGGTGACCCTTTGTACGATAATTTTGCAGCCTCAAAGAACCTTGTTATGGATGTATACAGTCCGACAAGCAATAGACACCAAACTTCAGTTTGTAATGGAAGATACAGGTTTGCCTGTTTATGTATAAGTTCTTCGTTTTTTCATATTTTTTTTATTTGAACAATTCTTGTTGCTATGTGATATACTGCAGCATAGAAATGTATTTATTATAGAAACGTGTTGTGGCAACAGTATGGTCAACAAAATTTGGTTTTTAATTGACTGCACATTTATTCATGAGGTTGACTTAGTTTTAGGCTAATAACAAATACAGTCTCTGCTCGAATCAATTATAATCTCTGTTTTACAGAGTTGACTTTAGATCGAGAATTTATTGAGCTGGTGACATTTACATTTTTTATGTCATGCAAATATCATTTTTCATTTACATGTAAATAAAATCAAAGAAATTGTAAAAGTGGCTATTTTATATCAAACTGCGGTCTTCTGATATTCGTTATGACGTTTACAAGTGGTCACTGTAAATGATGGGTAATCATTGTCATGATTAAAACAAACATGGATTCCGAGTCAACGCGAAAATTTTTATGTATTATTTTTTATACAGCGTGCGAAATATTGAAACAATATCACTGAAACTGAAAGATTCGGTGCTCTATGTCAGCAACAAGACCGATCGGTCAAAGTTCGCAGTGAGTACGGCCGCACCGTGGCAAGAGTTAAAGGTATTGCCGCCGCAGTACTGGACCTGTACCAGTAGCTTGGACAAGGAGGAAGATGACGATAAGGGCGGTCTCATCACTTGCGTAGATGACTACAATATATGGTTGACGTTTGATAATTTAAAAATAAAAGAACCTGAGTGTTAATTTTCTTTCCGTTTACTGAATTATGAATCCGATTTTGCAATTCGTTAAATGTTTGACTCGTAAACTTTAAAGTAGAGAAGTTCTCTAATTGAAATGAAACACTCTTGTATGAAACAAACTGCAGGACTGTTACATACGGAATGCTTGTATTGATATGGTATTGCATGATGCTGGGTTTGGGCATTTTAGCTTTAGCGGGATTGAGCTTGGAAACGGGGTTCGCATACATTGCTCCTTGTAAAGTGAGAGTCTGTTTTTTGAAAAGTGTTCCTAAATAAACTTCCCTGAACGTTATAGAAAATATACAAAAAAAAATTACTCCCGAGTTTAGTGACAGGCATCAAATTTATCGATTCACCACTCCATGATAACCGGCTTTACGCTGCCACATACAGCGACTTCCCTTGACTATGTTATCGGTTCACCTAGCGGGGGGCTTACGCACGCAGCGTCTACCTGCTTGTAGTTGCCATTCGTTAACCTTTTGGCCAAACGGCCGTCAATGGCACGAGCGATGTGCCTCGCCCACTGCCAATTCAGACGAGCAATTTATCGAGCTACGTTGTGACCTTGATTATTCCGTGAATTTCCTTTATTTGATATCGCATCGGAGCCGCGAGCGCATCCCTCCTCGTTGCTCTTTTGCCTCGGTCTTTTGGTGACCTTGAGCCTTTTCGGAAAAACCCATTGTAAACGATCACAACTCAGATATATACGTCATCACTGGTAACACATACTGGTCAAAGACCATCCCCTTCAGACATTGCAGTATTTAAGGACGAGCTTTCTGAACGCTGCCCATCCAAGTTTTATTAATATCTTGGGCTCACTGCATTGTATTTGACACGGCAGAATAATTGTTTGTAAGCTTAATCTAGTTTTTTCATTCCCAGGCATGTACTTTACGCCCAGTGTAAAGAATATGTGGGCATTATTATTATTATTAACGTCAGTTGTTACTGATTCTGTTAACATTTTTCACCTTTCTAAATTTAGAAAAAATGTTTTAAATATTTTCTTTGAATGTAATCATTTTTTAAAAAAATATTAAATAATATGTTCTGGTGCGTATACAGGCCGCACAACCTTTTGTTGTTTACGAGATTTTTTAACTTGTGGAACCTATTTGAATGACGTATATGCAAATAATTACAAATTTTATTATGTTTTCTGTTTCCCAAATAAATAAAAAAGACTATTTTCAAAAGGATAGATATTAATGAGAGGAATAAAATCATGATTTATCAATAAATTATTTTCTTTCAAATTTAATAATACAAAAGGATTTTGAAATAGAAACCACTTTAATGTTTAATGATATGGTTTAATATACAAAACAAAAATTATTTACATATTATAATTGTGACACGATATCTTTACATTTCACCACTATCAACGAACAGACATACAAATTCTGCGATTAGTTAGATGTAAAATGTAATAAGGCTAAACAAGATTTACACCTAAATCAAGTTTAATTTACTGTTTTCTCGGACATACTTTGTCACCGATTATTGATAAAATTTGTATGAAATTGGCACGGCATACGCTCGTGTGCTACTGTTTATAAAACAAACAAAAAATAATATTTTCTTCGTTGTGAAGTGACAATATATGTCCATCCGCATTCGTGAAACAAAATCGTAGAGAAAGGTACTACCAAATATTTGAGATATGACAACATTTATAAGTGTTTTCGATGTCTAGATTAGTTATTTGTTAGTACCTTTATTATTTGGCACAATACATCCACTGTCCACGTGCCTCGACTAACGAGGGATCAGTGGGTCGATAGAAAAGATAAAAAATAGCTTTAAAAGTTGATATACAGAGCAATAACACAAATGAGTATATAAATATTTGCCGTACTAATCCACTTTTAATATATCTGGATATTCTAAGCAAAATAAAATAAAATTTCTTTGGATAAGTGTACCTACACATTTATTATTTACTGCTAACAAACCGTTTAAAAATAATTTTGGACCGTAATTTTAATTACATTAGTTGTCCGATAAACCATCTAAAAATATTTAGACTATATGTTTAGGTGCATTCTATGGTTGAATTTGTGCGTATATACATTCAAAATATTTCACTTTCTTGCAAAGGTACGAGTACAATAGGAAACAAAAGAGTGGGAGAGATGGAGATTGTGATAGAGGGCGTAGCTACAATTTTTTTTAAACAAATGTTTAATTTTTATGAAATCATAGTAAAGTAAATGACAATTTACAATAACTGCGGGAAAAATATTGTAGATTCATCCTTGCAGAGAGATCAGTAAGCAAATTTCTAGTTTTTATTTTAAAGATATTTATGAAATAGATTTCATTTTAAGTTGGTGATAATTTTAATCATTTTATAAAAAAATTATAGGGATATCTTAGAAACCAAAGTTAACTCTTAAATGCGTGTTTTGAAATTTTTTTTAAAAAGTATAAAGAATCGCAATTTTTATAACAAATTTATTTCAAATATCTATTTCTTCTCACATGATATGTTGCTTATACTTTTTATGTACGTTTGAAATGGGATGAAATATTTTCTTTTTCAAATAATTGGAGACATTTAAAAATTGGCAAAAATATGTATTTAAGGGTTAAAATAGACTTTTCCTAGCTACACCCTGTACTGTTACTCAATGTCCAACCCTCAAGGAGGGCATTCTTGTAAACCATGAGTCGTGTTTCACTTTCAAGTAGTAAGAATCCTTCGGCGCTGGAGAAGTGAGAGCATCTTCCAACAGTTTAAGCGCTGCAGTGGGCAGTACCTTAGCGCTGTACTCCGCTGCCTCTCCTGGCATGGTGACGGCGCAGCTTGCTGTTGTCGCACTGACCTCGGAGCTAGGAGTATCGGGTCGACTGGAAGCATTAAAAAATCTTTAATAATATGTTATTTTCGTTTCACTTAAACCTATTTGGCTCTAGTTATTATAATACATGTAACAAATAGATTACCTAGCTCTTTTTATGGTCATACAACATAGATTTATGATATTGTCATTCCGATTCAACATTACGCCGCATAAGATATTTTTTCGAATGTTTTTCGTTTTCGAAAAGACAGCTTAACATCTGGTAAACAGTGTAAGTGTAATTTAAAGAGAAGATACATAAAAGAGAAAAGACTGATTATTGAAGCTCTGTCAAATGAAAACCGGTAAACTAACAATAGCTAACTATAAATGGAGAAATGAACAGAATAACGATTATATATATATATTTTTTTTTGAACTGCAGAAGAGATACAGTCTAATTGAAATGTGAGACCAAAAGACTTAGAGATAAAAGTTGGGAGTAGTAAAAATTATAACACACATAGTAAAATGTTGTCTATGTCTACATGTATAAAGATAAATGTAAAATAGCAATGTACACAAGGTAATATATAGGATTATAAATAAAGAAAATCTTAAATACACCTTCATCTAGGTTCCCTAAAACTAGTAAATCCTTTACAAACACCTGTGTAAGCTTTTACAATAAGCTGCCTTATAATAATTCATAATTATCAGGCAATAAATTTTAACAGTTCATCAAATAAATTATTAAAATAATTAAACGTTATTAGTTTTTGTTAAGTAGCAATACAGGTTTTGAAACAATTGTCATTATTTACTGTATTAAAGACGATTTTAAAAAGGATTACAAACAAACGGGGCAGTTTGTTATGGGTTCTTTCTCGATTAACAAACATTTCAAATTCTTATAGCTTTATTTTAAGTGGTACTAATTTCTATCAAACTAAACAATAAATTGACTAACAATTTTGGGAATTGGTAAGTTCACGGTTGTTATAAGAGTCATTTCTCTACGAGAACTAATAAAGAAAGAGAAAATCGGTAGGTGGAATTCATGAAGGAAAGTAAACTACATAGTCCAGCAGATGATGCGTTAAGGTAATCGCAGGATGCAAACTGCTTCAAAGATCGTAATAGAAATCGTTTGTAAATAATACAGATACACAGATACAGCAGAAATGATGATAGTTTTGAGTGCACTACCTAGTTGGTTGGCTTGGGGCAGTGAGCTGTACAGGCGGGGCATATATCTCGGCTGCGGAGAGGTCAGGCGTGTGTAGTAGCACGACGTGCAGGGCGCGCGCCCGTAGAGATGCTCTCAACGCTCGGGCTGCGCCCCAAGTGCCCCAGCGCGCCGCCGCAGCAGCCGCGGAGCCTTCGCTCGCCGCTACCGAACCCCCCCGAGACAAGTACTCGCATGCCGTGTCCGATGTTAATCCTTTAATATGACAACAAATTTGCATATTAATAATTAAAATCGGTATACTTTTATGAATTCACAAAACATCATTTGTTCGCTGAGGCGAATATTTTATCTGGATGTGTAATACAGTATGACATACGTGCAAAGCCGTTGGTTAACGATGCGCTTTGGTCATTACAATGGTGGTGGTTAACAGGCTTTGAAAATATTAAGTCGGGGAACAAGTTTTTCCCCACATAGTGTGCACAAACTTGAAATAATACCTCTCTGACTGTACTTTTTTATCTTGCTAGTTTTGATGACATTAAGAAAGATTACATTTTAAGAAAAGACAAAAGTTAGTAAAATTTTGTTCTCACTTAATTCCCGTTTGTTTTTCTTTTTGTTAAAATGGGTGAATCTCATGAAGAAATTTGGTAAAACTACAACGCAAGTCCCGGCGAAATTTTATGGACTTGATTTAATAACTTAAACGTGGTTTACCGTTTTCCATCTAGGAATTTTAGTGTCAAAGATGAATTTCGCTCTGGTCGCCAGTTTGTGAACAAATTGGACGCCATTTTTGAAAAAGTGACCTTTCATATTTCAACCTGTTGGAGTATCGCATTTTTTGGATCAGTAGTCCCAAAATTTCTACATCAACGGCACCAATTCATTTCTTAAAAGATATTAAAAAGACATCAAACAAAATGGCGTTGCGTTTGAATCTTTGCCTTTAACTAGTTACTGTAAACTTAACTTTCTAATATTTGTTTGGTTACGGGACGAAGCTGCGAACAATGAGGATTACACAGCACTTTAACGCGAACGGACTATAGCTACAATGGTTTTCTGAAGCACATTAATATTTAGCATTTTTTTGTTTTATGTAGGAATGGGATGATGACATTACTTTGATTCGAAAGTATCCGAGTGACTGATTGTAATTATGGGATAGCGATAAAAAGCTTACCGATGTAAAAGAGGCGTCCGGCGTGTGGGTGGTCAGCGGCGGCAGCGGCTAGCAGCGGCGCGAAAGACCTCGCAACGCGCAAGGCGCCCAGCACGTTGGTGCGCAGAGCCGCCTCCCAGCAGGCCGCACCTCCGCGCCCACTGCTGCCTGCTGTGTTGATCACCGCCCACACCCCTGCAAATTCAAATTTAGAATATCGTTATTCAAGTTGGTGTCTCCAAGCACTATAGTAAAAACGAACTGAACAAGAAGGTACCACCGGCTCTGCTGAGAAGAGTCGGCTAGAAAATCAATAGTCAAAAACAATATTCGATGAATACTTTAGAATCATGTAAATAAGTCAACAAACCAAGTTCCACACATTTCGAATATCTTAAAACTCGAATGCTATGCAGTATATAATAAGACTTGTTCAATAATAATAACGTTTTATTTTGTAGGTGTATTACTTATTATTAGGTGTGCTATATTTGTGTACATTCAAACCCATGAACGACTTTTTTTAACTTTTTCTAGACGAAATTTGGGAGTTACGAGTTTATTATCCGTAATATTTACTGTTTCTCTATTACTATTTTTCATATATAAGTTTTTAAATTTTAATAAATGATATTTAATAAATTTTGTATGGAGAAACAACCGCCGGGGCACCAATTTCTTTCAAAACATATCTCAGGGAACCAAAAACAACCTTATTCTTGCATACAGCGCGGGACTTTCGTCACTGCAGTTGAAGTTGAACTAATGCGGCAATAAAGCGCAAATTTCAAATACGCAAATATACTCATTTTGATTTGCTAAATACCGAACAAGATGCACATTTAAATTTTTAACCAAGAGTTCTTATCAGAACATCGGTCGGTCCATTTGCTACACAAATTTGATTAACTACTTGGTTTTTAAAAAGTTTTTTTACTGCGGTGACGTTACTATGTAAGCATTTACAGGTCCTACATTTTAATATTCGTTGTGAGGAACTAAAAGTCAAAAATTCGAGGAAAATTAACATTTATTATATTCGATTGATAATTGATAGATCTGACCTTTGATATGTGACTCCTGTCTGTCAGCGTCTGTTTTAATTTGCAAATTTATAGCAAACATTTTAATTTAAGTAAAAATCTGATTAAGTTTAGCGCCATCTATTATTAGCAGCATGTATTAACTGATTACAACATTGAGTAGTTTTGCATAAAAATGTTAGAATTTTCTTTGTAGCAGGTAGTCCGATAGATGGCGCTTATTTGTTTCATACATTTAATAAACTTTGCGAATAGAGTTATATATAAGGCGGTTTCCTTTTTTTTATATTGTTATGATTGTATTTTATTAAATTAAACTCTAAATTGTTTTACAAAAAATAACATTTAAAGACTAATTAATTTGATACATATCTTTTAAATTACACAGTGTCCTCGAGCACTGCTGGTGTAGTGGTATCATGCAAGATTCCCATTCTTGCGACCCGGGTTCGATTCCCGGGCAGTGCAATGTCATTTTGCAGAATACACATTTCTACATTTTAAATATTTTAGATTTTTTCCAAAAAGTGATATTCTGAAAGATTTGATTCTGTTTCAAAAATCATATTTCTTGTAAGATTTTTGTTATATTCATAAATAAATAATTTGAGTCTTATAATATATAATATATATATATAAAAGCGCTTTTTTATTAAATTTTATTTTAAGTTATCAGTAACAAACACTATATTTTGTAAAACGTAATATTCGCACATGTGTTTTTAGTTTATAAACTAAATGTTGAAGATTTTATTAAAGAATTATTACAATATAATTTTTAAAGTAACATGAAATTGTTAAACGATGTAAAACGAAACGGCATTGATGGCATTATATCTCACCATGTTCTCCAGCCGGCAGATGCTGTGCAGTGGCTCTAGCAGCTTCCTCTAGTAGATCTTCCCGGGCCACATCGAGCTCGAGCGTTGCCAGCCGCGGCGGGGGCTGATCTTCAGGGGTGGCTGCCACGTGGGCTTGGAGCCAAGAGTCAGCGAGACGAGCGCCCAGACCCCCAGAGCGGCATCCAGCTATCACGCGCCAACCACGATCGCTCAGATATGTCGCTATCTGCAACAGAAGTATAACTCGTATGCTTAAAATAAAAACATCCATACATCTCTGGCCATGAAAGACATTCTTAAACTAGTCGCGTTTTCTTACATCGATCAGTTGTGGCTTTTTTAGTATCTTGGCATTTCTTTCCATGACTAGAGGCATTTCGCACAGATTTTGTCGCGGCTTTTCAGAGTAACCTCATTTAATTTAAATTTAATTATTATGGATTGCCAACAAAATATACAATGTTATTTACAAATCTAAAACAATAAAAAATCCGACTAATAACAATTTTACAGTTTGTTGTTGTTACTACAGTTTGTTGACAGAAAACCAAAACGTTGGTATTTTGGTGTAAAAAAAGGGTTTATAAATAAATAAACACGCACTAGGTTAAGAAAAACCATAAATATCTGTGAAAAAAGCAGATCAACATTAAATCTATTTACCTACATACCTTAATCTTTTTTATAAAATTAGTAGATAACAATTATTCTAGAATAAATTATTAATTTACGAGTTTTTTACTTTTTATCAATATGTTCTAAGATATTTCAAAAATCATTGTCTGCATACTGCTTTTTCAATAAGTTCACTTATCGATTATCTCATAGAAGCAAGTAAGAAGAAAATTATTTACAGATAAATACGTTAAAAGCGTTTAAAAAAGAAAAGGTACATGAAAAAATAAAAATACATAAACATTAAGAAATAATCAAAAAAATATTAAGCGCTTATACGCTTTTAATGTTAGGCGAAAGAAGACTTTAATTACATGCAAATTTGCAAGGTCGCCGCCTACATTAATGTTTTAGTAACAATAACTTAATAACATCGCTTCAAAGCGGTTTCACAGAGATTAGGTCAGTATTTATTTAAGTTAACAATGTTAAAACTAGTTCTACTTCTTTTAATTTATATCTCTTTGAAATTTTAAGAAATAAAAACCACAGTTTTATTGAAAATCGAATAGTAATAATGTGATAAATTCTCTTTACATTACGTGGCTATTTTTTATATTGACTAAAAACGAAAAATAATCGTAAATTCATTCATTAGTAGTAGTAAGGTGTTCACGCTTATAAGTGTAAATTCTCTCCTGGTCTCATTAACAAGCTCACTATTACTCAAGACTATGTCTCCTACATAGGGATGCGCTCGGGTATTTTCCGAGATCGAATTTGGAATGAAATAAAGAAATCGAAAGTTAATCTAACTGGGCTATGTGCCAGCGGTTTCAGTTGAAGTAGCAGGACGCAGGCCGTACAGATCACTGCTTGGCTTTTAAGCTTTAACTGTTCACATACAAGGTGTGCAGACGACCATGGTACGGTCGCTTGAAAAAGCTGGATGAAGGCTGCTTCCAACAGATTCTATTGGAAAACACTAGGGTAGGCCCATGACCTGCACTGGATATCCTACGGTTAAAATGATAATTCTTGAAAGTAATTATTCAATATAAATGTATAGTTTTCACAAAATAAATATAACTTTGACAACAAAGCTTGTATTAAAGTTACTATAAATTTATTAAATCGGTTTGATAAGATTTGTAGAAAAGCATAGACACTTTCATTATGACAGCTAATTCGCTTTCAACCCACGGGTTTTGTTCTATGATTGCGAGACATTACACAACTACGAAAACATTATTTAATGTTATCTAGCAATGTAATTGCGTGAAGCGAGAGAACAGCATTTTACACAGTTTGACAATTGCTTTGTAGAAATTGTTATATTTTTGCAACATATTACTTGGATTTATGAGTTTGGATGCAATTTGAAGAACCATTCTTGACACGGTTGTAAAATTTCAGGAGTTGCTGTTTGACAGAGATAAATTGTAAGAATATTTAAAATTAAAGTCGCAATAAAAACCTAGTGAGAGAGAAAGGACGAATATAGAGCTTCTCATCCTTAGCTTCAGCAGACCTGGAAGTCACGGGAAAAATGCCTTTGAGGAAAGAATTTCAATGTATTTTGTGATTGACAAATGCACTTTTCAAGTTGGTATTTACAGATTTACCGGGTTTTAGATGACAAGGCACTGAAGGCGTTAAGCAAAGACCTTTTTAGCGTAATTAGGTTTGTAGTCTGCCACGGGACCCGGTCAGGAGACCGGACTGGAAAGCTAATTAGCACTAAGATCGTTTAGGATGATGCGTCATGGAGAAAAGAAATGACCTGCAAGCCTAGTGCGGTGTCCACGGACGTCACCAGTACAGTCTTTGCGCTGTCGGTTGGCAGCACTTCAGCGACGCGCACTTTTCGCAGCAAGTACAACAGCAGTGCGCCCACGATACAGCAGAGCGCAGCCAATTGCAGGCCCAGCGAGAGCCACGTCAGAGAGTCCATTGTCCCTCACTCTGCGAGCATTCTATGAACTGCTTCTGAAATGTAGAAGAAGAAGAATTGATTTAAAATTATGTTGATTTATTTATTCTAAATAAGCCTATAATATAAGCTTATATTAAGTTCGTGTAATACTGTACAAAGTTAAATATCGCATATCGCAGCGTACATATTGCATAATTATGCTAGCTTATATCTAAACGTTAAGAAAGCGAAAAATCAGAAAAACAGTATTAAACAACTCTTTAAATATTAATTAAACAAGACACGAACAATCTACGTTAAATTAATTATAGTGAAGATTTCGTACTTTCGTTATAGTGATACCCGTATTATAGGAAAAAGGTGCATATTATGTACTAGAGTATAATAAAATCAATAATTTCAAGTTTACTCAGTGTAGTATTAAAATAACCTTGTCATGTATGAACAAAATAATCAATGCAGATGTACATTAGAGAAACGCTTAATTTATTTTGTTAGTTTCACAAAAAATATCGATCTAAGTGAGCGAAGTGATAAAACAAATTACTCGTTTTTTACCCTTTATATTAAGATAAATGGTGTTCTTTTTCACAACTTCGTTTCTCAAGAGATATGTATGTCACTTACGTGTGGTTTTATCAGTACCGTGCCGCGTCATTATATGCTTCGATCCATGAAATTGATAAAATATTCATAACTAAGATTTCCAATCTCATTATTGCATGAAATTCTACTGTTAGTTCTTTGCCACAAAAACGTGAATAAGCATTTCTATTATCCCCAATAATATATGCATAATATTGACAACATAATACCAAAAAGTTTCTAAAGTCTAAAAAGGCTGTGCGGCTAAATTATATATTATCTATAAGGGGCCAGACGATATTTAAATTTTACATTTCGTTCCAAAAAAACGCCCACAATGCCCAAACGTGATTAAAAGAGAGAAATCTTGTTGTTTGATTTGAAAACAAAAGTTCTTGTTGAAAAAACCTTTATTATTGTTACTACTGAATTATTGTTACATCGTTTAATATTTTCAATAATGTTTTCTGTGCGAAACTGTTAGTTACCTAAACTTTTGAGGAAGTAACATACATTAAGGTAGCTCGGTAGCAAATCACCAAGAATATTTGTTTGCAATTGTCCACTACGGATGCAGTTGATACACAATAGTGAACAATGACGATCGTGTCTTGTTGTTTAAGCATTGGTTCCGGCGATTTATCTCCCACGCGGCGCCCGCGTAAACTCGCAGCTTGCAACCAGAGACGGATTGGAAGTATTAAATATTCCAAGTAATGCATTCTTAACAAAACGAATACATATCGAATTACTGTTACGTTGTTTTGTGATGTTTTAAACAATCTGTTGTTTTTTTTTTACTCTACACCATTGAGGTTTGGCGACCACGGTGTGGCAAAGGCAGCTATGGCCGTCTAACAAGGCGGACAGAAAGCCAAAAAGGGTCGCTGAAAGATGCTGGATACAGGTTGCTTTCAACAGGTCCTATTAAAAAACTCTGGTGAAGCCTATGTCTCGCAGTAGGCAAATTACGGCTAAAATTAACATGTTCAATCGTGATGACACTAGACATATAAATTTCCACTAATTTTTTATATTTTGTACTAAGTTAAATCCGACCCTGTTTATAAGATTTTCCGTACATACACAATGCTTAGAATACTTGCACAAGCATGTCGTTTAACGTCCAAACATCTATTATTCTTTTGTTAAACATTCCCGTGTATTAAGTTGTATTGAAACGTTCTAGGGTCTTTTATTGTCGAGTTTTTCGAGTGAATAAAATTGGTCGGTTCTAAAAGTGGTATTGAAATAAAAAAGAAGTTGCTTTGAAATTATTGGAGTTTATTATTATAACTTTAGTAGTTTTTGCAACGTTTCAAATTATATATTGTCTGTGTCAACAAAAAGATTTAAAGCTTTTACATCGATTTACATTGATCACTAAGATATTGATAAATATACTACTATAGATTGATCACTAAGATATAATTAAGTTTCATTATTTTTTTTATTGGAAAAGGCAGACCAATACTTTCTGGCAGAACAACCTCTGCTGAGACAGTTAAAAAAAAATTAAAACAAAGTAACGCAAATTTAGGAAATGCTCTTTCATACTATATCATCATTATGTTATATATATCATTATGTTATATATTTATATTTTCTGAAAACATTAATTGATAAAGTGTAAAATACATTATATGAGAGAAAATAAACACTCACTGACATACAATAATATTAAATTGATCATTCACATCATCACATTATTCAAGTTAATTATAAAAAAATTGTAATTAAATACGATTAGACAATAGAACTAAATAGTTATATATAATAGTTGATTATATAAATTCAATACGATAGGTAATTGTGTAGGTTTTTTTTCTATTGTGGATTGAAGTGTTTACCAGCTATAATTATTTTACATTCGTTTTACCCACACATTACTTACCTGGGTAGCGTGAATAAGTATTTCATAATATACAGGTACCTTCCTTGAATACACTTGGGGCGTTATTGTCAACAAGTGGCCTCGACAGTTAAGCGCCTGTTGAGAAACGTGATTTAACCTATTTCCATGATAATATGGAGACCTTGGCCAAAAAGTTATGGGTGCTATCATTATTTATCTGAATTTCTGAGCCTTCTTAAAATAAGCCAACGTTTCTTAGTTTTACTATGATATTAGTTAACACCTCGACAGGGGAATCATTTTATTCAAACGTCTATTAGTATGAAATGATGAAAAATTATTGTCAGTATTTTTCTAACGAAATTCAAGTGCCAAAAAAATTTCATATCGGCATAGAATACTTCCTTAAATTCTTTTTTTAAATTTGACAGGGACATTGAGCAAATTATGATAATAGGACATATACTGTATTCAAATAATTATAGAATTACGACCATAACTTTAGCAACATTCATTAGTTTTAATATTTTTATTATATTTTTCATCTGTCTTAATTTATTTAAAAAAACTAACTATTCTTTATGGGTTCCGCACAATTCATTTTGCCCAAATGAAAGCGATTGCATTTACTGGGGAACTACTATTACTATTTCTGCTTCTGGACTACGGATTTCGATTTTATAAATATGACAAAATGAATAATAAAAATATCATAAAATAACTTTAAAAGAATAAAATCATTCTCGGAAATTACTATTCATCATTTATCACTATTTCGACTTGCAAACTATTCGAATTAAAATTATAATATGATATTTAAACTAGATAGGCATCTATTTTAGATTTGCTCCTTTTAGATTTTTACACATTATCATCATCATCATAGCAAAGATATCCCACAGACCTGGATGGAAGCGGCCGACGTCCAGCGAAATTTTCAGAAACAAATGTGAAAATGTCGACATTTTGTAAAATTTAAATTGTATAAAACAAGCAAATGGTAGCCCAGCATAGAAGACTGAGACTTGCAATCGTAGGTCGCGGGTTCGTTTCCGGTATACAATCCGGTATACAATCTTATATAATTTACACTTTGCATGTAGTTGCATATATGGGATTGCTACTGTTCATAAGCAAGTTTCTAGAGCATGGGTCACAAAATCTTCTGGGTGCCAAAATACCATTGCGATTGCCAACCTTGCTGCCAAGCGATTATGATATATCCCTATAGATCTATTGATCTATGGACTGAAACGACGACGACGACGGTAAAACTGTGTAACTAGCCTGTAGTTAGTAGCACCAAATGAAAAGTATAAATATTTACAATAAAGGCTTGTTGTGTACATGTGCCCGTAATTACATAATAAGCGGTCTCACTTTTGAATGTTCCCAGTTCAGACTCAAAGTATAAAACATAAATCTCTACAAACGTTGACATTGTTCAATTGTAATATTTATTTCTTATTTTTTAGCATAATAAAAGAACTCTTGGTTCAGTTTCACAATAAAAGACATTTATGATTCCCATAAAACCGCAGCAAGTTAATGGTCGTCGAATGGATAAATGTTTTTGCCGTAATTGATATTATCACAGCGAGAAAGTCCTTTTTACTTTTACATTAACATTCATATTGTTGTTACTAATTTGAACTCTGGATTTTTCGATAGTGTTTGCTGAAAAAGACATGTTTCCGAGTAAATAAATGTTTAAATCAAAATGTAAAGCTAAAACGAAAATGTTCTTTAATAATGCTACACATGCTAGGATTTTGGTACAGATTGTTTTAATCTAATTTTTACTAAATTTTACTTTTAAAAGGGTTGTATTTATTTATTTTTAATACATTATTTTAATTAATGGCATTAATAAACAAAGTTAAACAAAAATATTGCTCATTAAATATTTTTAACAATATTTATTACGAGATTTTGACATACGCCCTGTATTCGGGAGACCCATGTCCAGCTGTGGACGAATAAAATGGCTGAAATGATGGTAATGACGATGTATGTAATTAAAAAAAGATTGTCTTACTTATTAGTTTTACATTTTTGCTTTTGTTAATGATAAGAAGTACCATCTGTTCGTGTTGTGCCGTCTGACATTTGGCATAGCTAAAGCAGATTCCAGGCGGGAAAATAATGTACCGTGAATGTTTCGGGTTGTGCAATAATTTAGACCGGTTTATTTTATAACGCTTCGTTGCGAATAACTGTTACAGTTACGTTCAATTAAGAAACACATTTCTTTTTAAACAACTATTAATGATTGAAATCATATAAATTCTGAAGTTGTGTTTAAAACTTTTTAATTTTAAGAATATTTAATTTTAAAATATAGGTAATGCATATTCCGTTTGCTGCAACGTTCGGAAGTATTCCTTCAACTGATCATTGTGAATTTGACTTTCTTATTAGAAACAATTACTTAGTTACCGGAAGTTTATAGAGCGACGAAGAATAATAATTCATTGTATTCAAATATTATAGCGAATGCATTATATACTCGTATATAACTAAACTACAGACTATTAGATAACTTCTTTTTTCGAGCCGTCATGGCTCAATTACCATTTCTATTCGTCAACTATGTGATACCCTATTTTTGTACTGAAGTTTATTGAGCTAATAGTTTATATCCCTGTGTCGTCTTTGATGTAGGGTTTATTGCTTGTTTACGAGTCACGGCCCTCTCGGTCGTACAAAGCGCATAAAAGCTGATATTCGTAAGTAACAATTCTGTTGTCGTGAATTATTCTGCTCTGATCACTTGGAAATTTATCTCTTATTCGCTTTCGCAACGTAAATACTTATATTCAATGATATAAATTTATAACGAATTTAAATCATGAAGTCACTTGAAATATAATAAATTTATATTTTTTTTTAAATTGACATAATTTATCCGAATACTCTATTTAAAACCCCAACCCTGTAAAGCGTGGAGAATGTAACATGTTAATGTAAATAAAATTGTTATATTGAATTTACTTTCCAAGATATGGTATTTAAAAAAAAAGTAAGAAACTATACCTAATATAATTGATACATTTTTGATATTTTCGTCTTGTGTCGTCCGGCATTTTGTATGAGTAAAACAGATTCCAGACAGGAAAAAAATATTTAGTAAATGATTCCGGTTGTGCAGTAATTTTGACAGGTTTATAATAAAGCGAGAGAAATATAAAAATTATTAGTAAGTTTTCTGTAACATTTACAAACCTGGCTATTTGTTATCTCTGCACCAACTTGGGTTGACGGATAGAGAATGTATATACTGCATCAAATCCGCTATTGCAACGTGTGTGTATTTGAAAAACACAGTTAAATAAATACTGTAAGGTCTATTTTTAGGCTGATTATCTTTATTTTACCGAATTTTTTTGGAGAAACATACATATAGGTTTTTTAAGTAAGTCCACGTATAAATTGATGTAACAGAGATAGTAAGATTATCAGCGCAAATTAAAAATAACTAACAAATTGTCAGAAAAGAAAGCGCATATAACGAGAATAAAGTTTATGAACATATATAGCCCTTACCGCAAATATCTATTGCAAAGACAGTCTCTTCTGTTGTTGAAGGTGATTTGAAACCACTTCACAGCAATTCGTCATATAGCGTTAATAATTAAAAAATGTAAAACAATATTACTTTTTAATAAAATGAAACAAAATGAATTCGAATACAACTTTATTCAGATGTTATATGAATTTGTTTCAGATATTCGAAATACTTATTACCCTGTTTCTTTTAATTTTTACAATCTTTGTACGAGATTTTAAGTTAATTTTAAGTAAACTTTTTCCAGGCTAGTAGTTTATTTAATGCGAATTTTTTATATGCGCTTTCCTTAAGAACGTATCCACTGCATAAAAGAAACCTTACTGTATACCTGTATTAAAAGAAGAATTTGTATACTACTGTGATAAAAAATTAAGCTTAAATTGTAATTTAAAAACTCCCGTGCATCAGATAGGTAGATCATTTTTTTTACTTAGTTGGTAGGACTGTATTTAACATTTGTTAAGCGTCTGTTTGTCAAAAAGTTTAATTGGCTCTGTGCGTGTTTCTGTCAAACCTTACAATTTTTTCAAACCCGTCATATCGTTTCGCATGCACCGTCTTCGCCTGTTTTAGCTCAGTGCGATTTCTGGCTATTCAGTAAACTCAAGAGGGCAATGCGGAGACGCCGTATTGACACGATAGAGGAGATAAAAATGGAATCGAAGGTCTTGAAGGCCGGACTCAGACTATTCCGACTGTTTCCAAGATTGGAAAAAGCGCTGGTAAAAGTATAGTTTATCGGACAGACATTAATTTGAAGGGGATAAAATTGATTTGGAAGAATAAATAAATAATTAATATTTTATATCATAATCATTTTGTTTTATCATAAAGTTACAAAAAGGATTGCTTATAGTATGACGTGCAACAGCGATGTTCTTGCGGTGTAAGTTATTGAATTGTTTACTAAGATCATTACCGTCGCGATAGTGCACATTGTTAATACGTGCAGATAAACAAAAACGTGGGAGTGGCACTCGCAACGCAGATAACGAGGCGAGATCAAGGTCGTTGTACGTGATTTGGACGTTACTTAGTCGCCAATTATCTTACAATTTTAGTGTTTTCTTATTTTAACACTCAATAACAATCTTCTCACAATATTCAAAAATTAGAAGATATGATGGTCCCATTATCTTTTAAATAATATTGCCAATGTATAGTAATATTTTTTACATATACAATAATTATAATAAATTTAAAAATAGGGGCCGTCCGTGAGGTATTTACAAGGCACCGTGAAAAGTTTCGATTGCAAAGTCTTTCATTCATTTGTAATAATCGGAAATATATATTTTTTTAATAAAACGCCGCAAAATATTATTGGACTACCATTAATAAAATTCAAAAAAATCATGATATAAAAAAATTGACCAAAAAAGCTTTTTATTAATTAAACGAATATTTAAATGATAATAATCCTTAGCTGTGATGTCGCCTAATTATTTTCATTTCATTTAGACTATATCCGATAAAGTGTATAGGTATAAATATGTGTTAAACTTTATTATAAGACGTGTTGTTGTGGAGTTACTTGCTACTTCTCCACAACAATAATGCCTTGTGAAGCAGAGTCAAAAAAATAAATAGATAATAAGTTAACGGTCAATAAGTGTTCTGGTAAAAGTTTCTAATCTATCTATCATTATCTATCTTTATGACGAAATAACTTTTTTTACTAAAATATGGGTCAACTAATTCATCTTTTACTTATACTCGTATTCAATAACATAAATTCATAAGGAAAAAAAATACAAAAAGTGTTTACATTGAATAAAATGATAAAACTCTTTTACAAAAGACAAAAAATATTAATATAAATTAGAAATTCTTTTTATGACTACGTCCTCTTAAACAGTAAAAAGCCATTGGATAAATTTTAAAACTGCATTACACAGTATTGTGTTATTAAAATATCTTCGATGAAATTATAATTTAAAGCAATTATAAGTTAATTAGCAACGATATGTACAAATCTCGTACAACGACCTTGATCTCGCCTCGTTATCTGCATCGCGAGTGACACTCCCACGTTTTTGTACATCTGCACGTATTAAGATTGATAAGCCTGTCTGTATATATTTAATTCACTCTCACAAAAACACATAAAAGCAATAACGGTAATAGTAAATTATGAGATTGTCATAGATAAACTTCCATTATCTATGTTAATATACGTCTATGTTATTATAGAGATTGTTAAATAATATTTATTGCAATACTATGTAATATTTTTTTTGGTATGGTCCAGACTCTTACTGTTGCCCAAAAGGCATTTACAGATTGAAAGCTTGGGCGTCGAGGAGTCAGAACGCAGAGGGCACTTAGCCTAAGACAAGGCAACACGAGAGGACCTCGGCTTGAGGTGACACTCTTCGGAAGTATCCGCCTAACATTCGAAGACAAGGTCGCGATTGTTTCGATAATAATACTATTACCACTTCGAAAGAGTTAGCGATAGAAGAAGAAGTGGCAGAAGAAATTCCAACAACTCTACTATTTAGTATGATCGGAGATGTTTTACTAGTTATATGATTACCCGTGAGGACCAATGACCTATTGCTAATGGCGACTGTAACGAGATATTGATTCACTAGACTTTTAAATCATTACAAATTTAAAAACACACTTAAAAGTTACAGCTTGTAAGCTGTAACTTTTAAGTGAACCCCATGTTCAGTATTGGACATACAAAAACTATTTTCGTAAACGCTTCATTTTCAGCACGTACAAATATGTAGGTCAATACGGTAAACCAATTCCTATTTATTCACGCGTAGCTTTTAAATTTTCCACGGTTTACGTTCCTCCAGCATATGTATTTAAAACTACGGTAGCCCAATATTTAGGCATTCGACACAGATTTCACGTTTCAGTTTAAAATAGAGTGTGTGCTACTGAAGTTATTAATTGTGATTTTAGGATAAAATTTTAGGTTACTTAAAAATAGATACTTTTTGAATATTTGCAAATGTAAACAATTAATATAATAGCCAAACAAACCAGGAGCTATTAAGAAAGAAATGTTTCAGTATGAAAATAACGAAACAATGTACATGCTTACTACCTATGTATTAGGGGGACCGAAAAGTTATGTCGCTTTCTTATGTTAAAATCACACGATTACATTTTAACAGGCATTTAATTCTAATAAACAATATATTTATCTACGTTATCAACAACCCTTTGCCATCTAGTTTACAAATTTTCAATGCCGGAACGATAAAAGTCAATAAGTTTTTTTTAGAAAATATGACGACAGAAACGACATTACCTTCCGGTCCACCAAATATAGGTAGTACATATGTGACAAGAAAGTGGAAGCAATACATTTTAAGGATAAATAATAGTGATTGTTTATCAGTTAAGTATTATTCAGATTGATTTATGATTGACATATTCCTTCTTGATTTCAATCACGACTCAATTTTCCGGTTACTATCAGAACTCGACATCTATGTGAGATATATCAGCGGGAGCGCGTGCGACACCGTATTGTCACCTTTCCTTAAACGGCAAGCTTTATCACTATTTTTGACCGATGCGATCGCATGGCAGTTGATAAGTATACTTTAAATACTCAAACCTTTTAGTTAAGTATCTAACCTGTGTCTAATATAAAAACCTTTACACTTATAAAGATATGTGTTAAAATAAGAGTTACTTTAAATTTAAATTTACTTTACACGCACTTTGGAACGATCAATTATTTTAATTTAAGTAGTATTATCCACCAGCTCGAAGAAGATAGTTCATGTGCAGAGAAGAGCCAATCGGAAACTTAACAGTTGCTCTTTAATATGAAATTTACCAACGTTTGTTATATACACTATAGTATTAATATAATGATATTTAAATGAGTCCACAAAAATCACATCATTTTAATTTAAATCAAGGACACTGCAAGATGGTTCCTAAAGTAACACAATTAAGTTTGTAATAAATTGAATCATAATACGGTTGATTTATTCTATTTTGTTTCAGTTTCTGAAATGGACCGGTGCGACAGAAATCATTTATTTTGATCGAGACGAGATCATTGACCGAGGAGCGTGTCGTATGTCGTGAACATTCACTTGTAATAATACTCCTTGAGTTATTTCATATTCGAATTCCTATCGATTTACAGACAGTTATGTTACGCACAGTTAAAAATGGATTACAACTAATTGTGATATTTGTAAACTATAACGCCTGAGCGCACAAAAAAAAGTTTATAAATTTTTTTTTGTGAGGATTATAAGTGATTTGAATATTCATATATCAAAATAAAGATTGATTGCAATGACTTTGTTATCTATTTCTCAACAAATAATCCCAAGTCCGAGATCACACACAACGTTCAAAACTAACAATATATGAATTAAATATAAATAATTTTATCTTGATGCTTTATCATATTTAAAGTGATAAAACTTTACAAAAAAAAATATAATTCATATACTACAAAGCTTAAGAAACCATATAAAAACAAAGTATTTGTATTAATTTACTTTGTTTTTATTCGTAACATGTTGCAGGCGAAGTTGTAACAGAGCGTGTTGTGTAATACGTGTGAAAGTCTGCACTCACCGTCAGACTGTAATGAGGAACTAGCGATGTGCCACCACGCTGCAAAGTGCTAAACCGACTGCAAGCGCTGGCTAATCAGCACAATGCGAGCGAGGCAATAAAACGCAGTAAAACGAACATAGTGATGCGCTAAAATTAACAACGTAACTTTGCGACCGTTGCATCGTACTGTCCTCCTGGATTTTATGATGTTGACTTTTATACTTATACCTATCTAACATATTTTTTAGAAATATTGTATCTATTTCATAGTATGTGGCGTAAATCTACTGTGGATTGTGACTCTTTTTGGAAAGCATGTTGCCAGATATGTTACGCCATCTGTGGTAATCTTCGGCGATGTGTATGGCTTCACAGTAGTCGAAGCAAAACGATCAAGCGTAGTTCGGACCAGATCGAATGGACCTGCGGTCTCGTGGCCACCTTCAACCTATTGTTCCGGTGACGGAATAGTGAGGGATACGACCCAAGGAAGTGGAGAAGGAAGAGGAGTCGTTTGTGTAATTTAGATTTAGTAATTTGTAGTTCGATATCTTTTTCTAACTTTATAAAAATATAAACTAAAAATGAAAATAATAACGAAACGAAAATAAACTGTATATAATTAATTTTATTGATATCGCAGAATTTATATATTATATGCATTGATAACATTGCCCGCCCGCTCCGCGTAGCCGGCAATGTTATTCTTGGAAACTTTTAATATAGAGATATCCTGGCCATGTTTTATAGACTACAGTTAGGCGAACGCCCTTTTAAACTCCATTGCAGACCTCTATACGAAGAAAGGAAGAAAGAAGGAGAAATATCCTTATCAAGTTTCCAGTGTTTTATCCTAATGGTTTTAGGGATGGTGAAAAACTCCTGTAGCAGTATAAAATGTAAGTTAGTTTAAAAATGTATAACTTGGATGAATATGGGTATAAAAAATAACATATATGAGTAGAAAATTAGAACATAGACACGTTTTAGAAACTAAATAACAATGTAGCTTAATTTATGTCATAATAATATTTCGTTATAATGTGTTTCTAATATTCAACTCTATCGGGATGCGAATTTAAGATACTTATAGCAAACGAGTTGACAAATTGAGGCTTGTAAAATAGATCTAAAAAGAAATTTATCTTTAATAAAAACTTTAAGGAACTGCGACCGAGACGCAAACAGTAAGATGTTAAAAATTGCTCGTGCTACATTTGAACACGTACTACACTAATTGTGGAACAGGTACACTATTGATATGATAAATAATTAGAAATGCGTCAGAAAAATTAATGATCTATTCATTCTGTACCATTATCTAATGTGACCTATAATTTATAATTGTGGTAAAAAATTTACAGGAAATTCTTTTAACGTTGAAATGTTTAAATATAGACTGAATATATCTGCAAAGACGCAATTTAACTTTTAGTTGAATCTTGCAAATAAATGTAATTGTCCTTTAAAATTAGCACGGCATAGGAAGATGAAGCGATATTTTAATAATATTTGTCGTAATAATAGGTACATGTTTTATCAAGTTCAAAATTGTAACTTTAACCAAGAGTACTCTTTTTTTCTCCTATATTCATTATATATATTCAGGTTATATAAATAGCTTGTCTTATTGTTTTTTTGATTCACTTACACAATACGTCATTATTTTCGCCGAGTGTTGTTTTTGTAACAATAACGTATTATAAAACAATAATATTATATGTTTTATTTTTTATTTTTGATGGAATTTAATTACAGGGGAGGTCAATTTAATACTAGTTTCTCTTAAATACTGCTCTTTCGGTATATTCCTTGACGTTTAGTACCTGACATTTAATCTGGCACGTCATAAATAAATTTCGTCCGAAATATTAATCATTTATAAACACAGGCGGTTTTCATTACTCTAATTTAATATTTCGGACGTGCCAAATCAATTGCCAGGCTCAAACATTACTATAAATGATGGAATTGAACAAAAAGTGAATGAATCAATAAATTAATATCAAAACACGTGCTCCGTTATAAACTATAAAATAGAAAAATAATTCGGTAGTTTCATAAATATCCTTGATTTTTAAACCTTGAAAATTAAGTTAATTGTCAGATTAATTGTTATTGAACGTTAAAATAAAGACTTAAACATCCATGACTGAAATCCATTAAATGGGCAGTAGTTAGCTGTATCTAGAGTGCACAGGCATAACCAATCGTCGGCGTTACACGGCCGTGTGTAATTATTGCAGACTCGCCGAGCGCTGCGGACCGCTTCGTTTGAGACAAATTACCGTTGCCCAAGATTAATACTAGCGAGCCTACGTCTCTAGTACAAGTTATAGGAATTTGTACATGAATGGTGTAAAGTTTTGAACAGTCTCAGAATTCGTTACAGACATACAGGACGATTAGTTACAGATGTAAAAGCTTTAAAGAGAGAATGTATAACTCATTTTTCAGCAAAAAACGCTAAAACTTTTACACCTATTTCCAATCAATTGCTATAAAGTGACCAATCACACGGTATTTCAATTGAAAAAATAAACAAATGTAACCACAGGTCAATAACTTCTGGCAGTACAAAGTCGGCAGATACAGATAGTAAACAATAATTAATTTTAATCTGTAGTCATTCTAATTTTGAAAATGCTGTTTCTTACTTAATTTAGTTATTATTTCCGTAACCTTTTAATTTCGGATAAGGTTACCGTACATCAAATTACAGCAAATGACCTATTCATTTATTCATTAAGGCATCTATAGCCAATCATTCTCTATAACTTATTACCATGGAATTTTGTAGCAGGAATGAAGAATTATTAAAAAAGGTTAATTATTATTAAAATTCTAACAATAATAATAATAATATTACATAATAAACTTTGTATAATTATAGACGAAGTTACAAGGATATATTACCGGAATTTAAACTAAAATTTACATTTTAAAAGGGGTCTATTACATAAATAAAATACTATTAATATACACTATTGGTTGGTAAGACTAAGTAAAATTTCTTTCTACGCTGTTTTTCATTTTTACTTATGCGCTACTAATTACGTATTTCCTTTAACAGCAAAATACACTTAATTTGTAACGAGTAACAAAACAATGGAAACAGTATCCGTTTATTTACGAAAATAGGTCCGCAGCCGACGGTTCGTTTCTTTTGTTGTTCGTATCCGAGCCTAAAAACTTAAGTTAACTTAAGTCATTTACCGCTTTTAATCAGTGGTTAACAGAGAATTTTTATTCTTATACCTACCAGTAGTAATCAGTTTTTTCTACGCTAAAATAAAAAAAACGTAAGTCTGTGCTTAACGAAACTATTACAATAACAATTTATTTTATGATATATCGTTTAAAAAAATTGAACCATTGGACATTTTATTCAGGAAGTTTTTGAAATTTTTACATTACATTTTTTTCACAATAGTATATTCTCCGCTTAATTTGCATGAATTTCACAATGTTTAACAGAGTTTTAGTGTTCATCATCATCAGTCAGCAGATAGATACCCACTCAAGGCTTAATTTTCCCCAAAGATAAGTACGATAGGTACGACATGTCTTCGCTACCCGCATCCAGCGGCCACACTACGTCTACCGGCTCGTGGTTGCCTCACGAGTACCTTTCGATCGACAATGAAAGCCGGTTGCAAGAGTTATATGCCCGCCCACTATCACTTCCAACAAACAATGCTTAGAGCTAAAGTCGGGTATCTTAGTTCGTCAGCGGATCTCATAATTTCTGATTCGATCTCGCAGCGAAACTCCTAATTTAAAACTTTAGTGTTCAAGTAGACAGACATACATTTCTCATTCCTATTCATCTAGAAGGCTTCCAATCAAAATTGGTAAAGTTCTTTGTTCATTCGAAGTGAAAACCTCCTCCTATCACTTAGGACACACGAATCGACGGCTTGTCAGTTATTAATATGCACGGTGCATGGTTCCAGTGCCCACGCGTTTGCGATTGCCGCTATCACGCACGTATCGAAATATTTTCGAGCGTATGACACTTCGTTGTAATTACATATCGTTTCTACCGTGTTGTCCTTAACTAAGAGGCCAAATTGTTAAGCAACTTTTTGTTGTTCATGTGAATATTACGATTAGCTAATTTTCACGTTACACTACTAAAATATGCTAATTAATTACAATATACTACTATTATTTTTTATTTTAATAGTACTTACAAAATGGACAGATGATCTAATTAAAGACATCGGAAGACGCCGAGTGCAGACCGCTTCTTATCGGTCCTACTGAAAATCTTTGAAGCGGCTTAGGATCGGCAGGAAACAGGCTTGAGTGATGATGGTGATATATTGTTTTATTTAATGTGAAATTGGAGGCCTATGACATCTACTTGGAATTATATATTCTAAAACTATAATTTTATCGATATTTTTCTAACTTCATCAATGATTAGTGTTATATGCACTTTTAGTTACAGGTTTTAATAGTCGCCAAGCTTGAACTAATATGTTAAGTGTTAAGGGTTAAACTTAGGGCTAAACATCTGAGAAAAGTGTTATGTGGAACATACATTTTTTTAGTTTCCGATTTAGACAAGGGCTATTATCCAGTTTCGTCAGCTAACCGTAATAAAATTAAGATTGCATCTATTAACTTAACACATAGATATAGAACTACAACTTTTAACATCTGTCCTCAAAATCTGTCGCCTCGGGCCATAATTCACAAGATCTCTCAACTGTTGAACCAACGAAAAGCTGTTTCACAACAGTAGAACCAAAGTGGTTGTGTTTTGGGAACAACTTTTTATTTTTACGCAATAGGCTGATGTTATGCTTACGTGAAAGTTTACAACTAATACGCCGACCAAAGATTACCGTGTAAAATTGTCTGCAGCAAACATTTACATGATTGCGGAAAACATGTTGTGAATAAAAACGATCGTCAACAGTATTAAAATGTTAAATTCTATTTATGTTTTTTATGACAATTAAAAGTTTAAATGCAATTGTTTTAAAATGGATTTAACTCAACAACTACGAAAGTTTTATTGAAAATAGTTGTTCAGTTGATCTTTGTGTACGGTTCAGTTTGTTGTGCGCTCTTTGCAGGTTACTTGCCAAGACAAACAGTTCTCCTGCGAACTTTAAATTGGTGTTCACTCGTGGACGTATAAAGTTACTTGGAGTTAAAATACACTTCTTGTTACTAACAAGATATTGTTACTCGTATTATTAATTTAAGGCTTTAATAGTTATTATACTTTTACATAACAAATATTTATAACTGTAACAATTATGGATAAAAATTTTGTAAGTCTAGTGTAACATAAAATACAAATTTAGATAATACTTTAAGTCGTAATTAATTATTCTTTGTATAAAATTAGTAGTCAATTCGTTGCTTCTTATGCATAAATAGTTTTTTTGCGCATGAAATCATACAACAAAAAACAAGCACAGGGCGTTTTAACATGATGACAATATATAACGTGGCGGTGATAATGGTAGAAGATTTTTTATTAGCTACTTATTCACACTTCACAGTAACACACTTCGTAGTGGTATATTGCTACAGATTCCACTGTATCGCTCATAAGTAAAGCGCAGCAATGTGAGTGCCGAGAAAGAGACAGTAAGAGTACCGCTCCTGCGAAGGTGCCGGCAGATTGAAGGAACGGGGTAGCCAATACTCCCTTTCGTCTTGTCACGCACATACTTAATGCACCGTACATTAGCGTAGCGGTTTTGGTCGTACTATAGTAATGTTGCTTTAGAAATTCTCCCGATAATCCACTAGCAGTAATTGATCGAGACTTGTTAGGGCTTTTTCGGGTATACTTACTCGGGCAATGCTAATTTCAGTGGTTCAGTCGCAGTCCAGCTAAATAATTTAGGAGCTGGGCGACCTTCAAATCTGGTGGAATATCTAAGGTACCGTTTGATAAGGCGGAATTTTAGTTCGGATTTATATAATCAGCGGACTATGTGGAGGCTATCCATATTAGTGAGTTTTAAATCTTTCTCGGAATAAACTAGACACGAAATTTATTACCCTATTCATTAATAATTATATGATGTAAAATTGTTTGAAATGTATTCAAATTGCGAATGAATCCAGTAAGCCGCATAATAAGACGGTGATATCTCACCGTCGACTGGCATAACTTGTTTGTGTAAAATATTTTTTTAACTAATCGAATCGCTTAAGTAAACTATTACTTAACATTCGTTACAGCAGCGCACTAAGAATTATAAATAAATGTAGTCACTTGTTCTGGTTATGTAAATATAAAGAAATAAAAATATAAAAAAGCGATACACAGAGTATAATGAACGTAACAAATATTGATGACATTGTTATTGAATAGCACTTGTTTAGCACCAAATCATTTCATTGTTGGACTGATAATATTAAATCGTTAGGTGAAGATCTTTACGTTTTGTGCCAATTATGTTTATATTTTGACACCGTTACATTGTAACGTTGCAAGTTAACGTCCCATAAATCTTAGTTAAAATTTTAACCAAAAAAATATAATCACGAGAAACGTCTCATAAATCTCAATACAGCAAAAAATTGTTCAACCCTTAGCGGGTAACGGTACGTCTCAAGTGGCGTGGGGTCGTGGGAGCATGCTATTGGTTTAACGGATCTTTGTTTTTATAACAAAAATTCCAATGCGCCCGCGCACCAGCACACAGCAGTTTACACCAGTGCTCGGGAGAAGGATCCAGGCCTCGGTCGCGTTCACTAGCTAGGTGTCGTCTCACGCACCGACGCACACTCTTTGTGTCGGTTGCGTTCACCAGCTATGTGTCTTCATACGCGCCGGGGCCAATTAGAATTTACATTATAAATTCACGCCTTGGTCCTATTCATTCTCCGGGCATCATTTAGTTCACGCCACAATCTTTACATCGCCTCGCACCCCAAAGGGGTAAGTGTTGAACAAATATTATAAAGACATCATTATTAAGTAGCATTTATCTATAAGTTAGAGCTCAACATTTTGTCTGTGTCCATAGTTCCATCATTATGTATTCATTATTACTTTCCAATTGTTTATTTATTTATCTCTTCTATTTTTATTTTACATGCTTTACATTTTGTAACTCCGTTCTGACAGTAAACAATCACATCAACTGCTTTCGGTTTCTGCCCTTACTTCATCGCAAGCCATCTCCGGGTTTACTGTCAGCGGAGCAAAATGTACATATTCTTATATATGTATATCATAACTGTGACATTAATTCACAGGTGCGAGTTTAATGCTTCGAGTTTTATACTGCGACCTTTAGACTGCAAGTTTTGATGCTGCAAAGTTTATACTACAAGTTTTAGACTGCAAGTTTTACACTGCAAGTTTTACACCGTTGGAATTATATCACCGTGCACCGGAACCGACACATACTGCAACCTACCGGCGCTCCCTGCTCTCGACTTGCTGCCGCCTGACCAGTCCTGGGAGATCGTGCAGCTGCCTACCACCACCATCAGGGGAGTACCGAACTGCGGTGCAAAATTAGACCAGGCCTTCTGCCCACTACCCTTAGTTAAATAATTAAATACATATATATTTTTCTTTGTGTGCTTTTTTTGTCGCCATCTACTACTACCCATTTTTATTATAAATACATATATTTTTCTTCTTTTTATAACGGCACAACATCTACTGCGTGTTCTTCTTTCCATTGTACTTTTTTCTCGTGCACAGATCAATTTCTTATTTAATATTAATGGAATGTATATTTAAAAATAATCGGGTCTGCTAAAAATATGTTTAAGAGTTTTAAAGGAGTGAACTCATATTATCAGTTATTGTTTATGTATGTATGTCCTATCGAAAAAACAAATGTTTCAGAAATAATAATTATCGTAACGATAATATAGTAAGAAAAAGCGTTTTCAAAATTCGGATATTAAAATTAAGTAATGTTTATTCTCTGTCCTTGCAGACTTTGTACTACGAGAAGTTATTAGCCTGACGTATTATAATAGAAAAAAAAATTAATGTAACATATTTTAAAGTTATCACATTATACGGGTGATTGGAAAACTTCCATTGGTTATTAGTAAAACAATAACCATAAGTATATATTTGAATTTGAATACCCAATCTCTTCTAACAAGATTTTTTAACACACCTAAGTTGAGTCACTAACATCTGCCGATCGCAGACAGCCAACCACACTTTCAAACTACGTCCTATGATGTAAGACGTGCAACTGCAATATACTTTAACGTATTCATTATTATTTACAATGTTTTCGATTTGTAAGAACATGTTTATTTTTATCATCTAATAAATGAGCAAGATAAATTATATTGCATATATTTCGGTTATGATGAAGAAATTTGATATTTTATTAGACTTCCCGAAAACTAAGTCTCTCTCTGTAAATAAATTTAAAATATTTAGTTAAATTATTGTTAAAAGATTATTGTAAAAGGCACTTTTATTCATAAATGGAAAGTGAAATTACTTGCTGTGCATTGTACATAATTTCTGAATCATTATTTACATCACAACGTTGAAAAATAGTGTTAATTGTATTCACTTACCTTCTCTAAATATTTTGAGTGTCATGCAATTAACTAAAGTCCAAACAGTTAATCTCTGTTCGTGTTAACTGGCCATAACTTTTTTTATAATTACACGTCTTTCTAAATTTTTAATTACCCTTTCGTTGATAAAGTTAAAATTAAAGTATTATGGCTAAATTAAAAAAAATATATATCAGATGTTGCAATGGCTTGTCCATAGTGTGGTAAGATAATTATTGCTATTGTATTATAACATTTTTTCTTTTAATGCATGCCAAATATATGTTGTTGCTTGGTTCGAAATTCAAATAGCATACATATTGGCGGGTTCCGTGGGTATCTTTTACAAGTTCAATTTCAAAATATCTTCATCAAAGTATTCATTTACACGTACTTTTGAATTGTCAATTATTTTAACATTATAAGTAGTAAGCTATCACCGGCTCAGAATGTTGATCTACAAAAACGAGCCGGCCATAAACTAAACAGACAACATCTGCTGTGTCTCCGGAAGTTTTTTATGTCCGTGAATTCTTTGAATGGGCGGGAGATGTCTTTCATCAAAATATACGACGTTAAAAACTGATTATTGAAAATTACGGGAGAATGGCGATGGTGTCGTAACAGCTTCTATTGTTTGTTTGGAGCAATAGGTGCGTCGGTGTTCCGTCGCAGTCGACCCGGTGAAAGTCGCGAAAGTGAAGGACCACTTGATTTCTATTGGTCACTCGAATGAGCCACCTACACTCAATGAGACATAACGCTTTATTGGCCGCCTTCTTCCACAATGACTCGCAGATATAGCTTATTAATTATGTAAAAATTATATACACCAATTACAATAAAATAATTTAAGGGGAAATAAAATTAATAATGAGGTTTTTTATTATACGTGTCCAACGAATTAACTTTGATAGTTTCAGATTAAGCTGATTAACGTATCGCTATTCCGAGCGGTAAATTAAGCAATTTGTTTAGATGTGGATATTATCAAATTCGCTATTTAATGGTAAGTGTTATACTAAAACGAACCAATTATCGATTTCTGATTGTTTTGGCGTTGATGTAAATTTTTTTTGATAATTAATTTCAGTTTTATAGTATTTTTTAATGAACGTGAAATTATGCAGTTTGCCGATGAAACCAGTAGTAAAAATTTATATAAAAACGGTGATTCGTATTGAGAAAAAAATTCTACGGTCCTGAGATTTTGCGCTTTCTCATTTTGTACGCACGTCTTCAGTCTACCATTATATTAAAATTTGGAGCCATAAAACAGATTATTTGGTAATTGTAATCTATATAATTTATTTAATGAAAATCACAAATTTAATGCCATATTTGTAAAAAAACAATCTGGTCAATATTAACGGACAATATTAGTACTTATATATATATTTAAATATAGATTTGAATACTTCGATAACATTTAATAACGAACCGAGTTATAGTGTTACCGAAACTGCTGTACCGTGCCTTAGAATATTGCGGCGAGGTGAAGGCTGAAGAAAACGCATGAGCACCGCCGCCGCGAACTTTGCGGACGACTGACGGAACGGAGCAGTTGAAACTCCCCTGTCACGCCACGCGGTTTCGGTAGCACTGTTTTACAAAGCATAACGCTTATAAGTAATTGATGACACTCTTTCTATTTATTATAACTTAAAGTGTATAGACTATATTCAAAACGACGTGGAGTTTAAAGCTTGTCTTTTATAAAATCACTCACGTTGCGTTTGTGCACTTCACTGACATAAGATAACATTTTTTTAGTAAGTTTGTTTAACGGTTGAAATTACCACAACGACGACAAAGTGCTTACCACCGGCTTCTTGCTACAATGAATGCAAATGATAATGATTGTATTATTGTATTTCTTCTGGCATCTATCCTCTTAGTCCAGTTTCAAAAAAATTGTCTGTTAAATATTAAAATTTTAAGAAAATAACATTGTTGAGAAAATTTAGCACTGTTAAAAATTATAGCAATAATAATGAATTTTGCATTAAACGTGTAATAATAATATTAATTTTGTAATATTTAATCATTGATTCGTTTTTACGCTTGCGACACCGTTGCCAATAGAAAAGGAATGCACATGTAAATAGAGCGAGAAATGTCTGTTTTGTTAACATGGCAAAGATCAGACAACTGAAACAACGTTTCGAATATATTTGTGCAAATATTTAAATTTTTTGCTATTTTTGATGTTTGTACTTGATAATAATCAATAAAGGGTTAAAAAGTATTTATTAATAAACGGATAAAAGTTCGACATAACATTTATACAATAAAATTTAATGTTGATTTATTTGTAATTCTTATTTAGACTCTTAGACGTCAATTTAATTTATAAGAAAATTTATATCGAAAAAGAACAACCATTATATGATTGCCTACTGTATTTCCTGTTTCACTCCTCTCACATAATATGAAATTGAAAAATTAAAACTTAATTTTGTTATATTTTACCATTTTTAAAGATTAATAGGTTAAGAAAATTTTATGTACATATTATAATATAAATAGTGTTCACTTTTGTATAATCACAACGAATGATATTATGATACTTGGAAATAGAAAGTAAAATAGTTGACTTTATACCTAAAAAATTAATAATCTAGAAGTAAAGTCAACGATTTGACTTAAAGTAAATCTTAAAGCCTAACCCAACCTTACGTGATAAATACAGTGTCCTCCAGAGTACTTGGTTATTCAGAACGTTGACCTTGAGGTAATCGTCCTCTCCAAGTGTGGGTGGGGCACGAAGAATGAGAGGAAACGAGTCTGGATATTGTAATTTGATGATTACTTTCGATACAAATACCTATTGTGTTCCATTATTAGATCACGTTTTATTATTATATCTTTAAAATCGTTACAAAATTTCAACGTCTTCCAAATCACCTGACGCAAATTTAAAAATACGTAAAAGATTTATTAATCTTTGTACTTATTTGTTAAATTGATCTTCATGTCGTCATACGTATAAGTTTCTATATTAAATCTGATTTTAAATATAAGTTCCTCCATTAAAAACACAAACTTACAAGGAATACTTCGTCCGGGTGTAATTTTCTTGCCTATTTATGATTATAGTGAAAATACGCTTCTGAAATAAAATGTCTGCAAATAGATAAAAGCAATTTAAGGGTAATTGATTTATTTCAGAAACTGATGCAGAGATTGACTATGACAATCGAACTTTTAAAGTGTTTTAAAAATGTAGATTTTGATATACAGTATTGTATTAATATTTATACTATGATTTGGTGTTTCTGATCAAATAGTATTTAACCATTTGTCTCATCGTGTGTCACCGGACAATATTAACTTTAATTTGTTACTCTTTTGCAGCATAACAATAAAATAAATTAACATACATATATAATGCGTGATATCTTAATTCTTGAAACATATTTTTAAGCCAGTTACTGTATCTAAATAAAAATATAGTAATCCCTATGCGACATTACTACAGAATAAAAAGTATTTTTTCTGTTTTTTTTTTTTTAAATCCTTTTAATGTAGAATGTTGTACAAATTTCGCAACGAATATTCTAGTATTAATGTATTTTAAATATTTGAATCAATTATTGCTTGTAATTTTGACTAAGTATATTTATATCAGAAAATACAGAAAAAGGTTAAAGAAATCTCTAGAAATCGAAGCACAAAGTGTTATTGACTACGCTTTCATGAGCTCAAATACCGGGTAATCATTCTTGTATATCTTTGTAGCCTTTTAAAAACGTACGAAAGGATTATTCTTATAACTATCGTGAAAATGTTTTATGTTTAGAATAATTCAACACCGCAAAAGATATAAAAATGTTTTTTCCAATCCTACTATTGTAAAATAGAGCTCACTTCAGGGTTTGTTATTCCATATTTTAACATTATTTTTTATATAAATATTTATCGTAATTTTTTAAAAAAAAATTGGTACAAAAATTTGTGAGGCACTGGCTTCTGAACTAACATTTACTATATTACAAGAAATTTTGTTTACACATTGTAATCTTTAGTTTTTTGGTTATGATTATAATACAAAAATATTTACAGTTAAAATAAATGTGTTTTTGGAACCAGGAAGGCGAGCATCGATATAACTTTGATCTTGAGAATCATATTCTTTTTATTATTATATCTAATGTATAAATGTTAGTTTCAGCTTAACATGTTAAGGAACAATTAATATATAACAACTCGTTCCATTGATTTCTATTTTACTGTCGGTGAACCGTATGGTTTCGAAATAAATAGGATGAAATTAACAGAAGTTGAAATGAAATTACAACTTTACATGTTAATTACAAGTGATTTATCAGAAAAGTATGAACAAAACTTTGTTGTATTTTAAAAGTAAATTACTGTGTAGTAACTCTTTAACTTAGAATGTAGGCAGCTTTTACTACCAAATGACCGCCTAGTATGTAGTATCTTATACAAAAAAATAAGCCATTAGCCAAAATATATATTAGTAATGATTTTATTATTATTTTAGCCATAGGACATCCACTGCTATATCAAGGTAAGTATTCAACGCCCTCCGAGTCCCTTATCAAGGTCCTCTGTCTACTTTAGTATATAATTTGCTGCGTTTTCCGGTCCGTGGTGTTTGTTCAAAAAAATTAAGCTCTCTATATAGCCGACCATTTAACCCGCCAATCCACTGGACTACATCGGTTACTATTGTTCGTTTACGAATCTCCTCATTTCAGATTCGATTGCACAGAGAAATCCAAAGCATAGCCCTCTTCATGGTTCGTCGAGCGATTGTTATCTTGCCAATCAGGCTTCAAACGATAGATCACGTTTCGCTGCCGTAAGTCATCGCACATTGGACGTCTTAATAGATAATAATGAATTATATATATAGACTACAGATCAACGATATCTGATTAAATGAAGTTTAGTTTGTCTATAATTGTTAAATGAAAACTACATAATTAGTTTTTGTAATATGTAACTTTTCCACGCCGGCATACAAAGTTTTTTTACCTATAAGAGTAATTTCGTAAATTCCATTTTAAAATAAAACGATTTTAATGGGTCTCTAATGGGCGAAAAAATTCCTATCTAATTTCAAGTCTCCAAGCCTTAAGTTTCCGGACATATCGTGATGAGTCAGTAGACAGATGAAAATCTCATTTATATATGTATACACAGATGTGGATCGTGATTTATGTTTGTTAAAAATACGTTACATATGTAAAGTTGTCTTTCGTAAAGCCTGCCTACCTTCGGCCACTCCCATACATTCCGTCGACTGTCACACATTTCAACTCAACGTAAATAACCAACGTGTAGCATGTAAAGAATAATACTGTGCTAGTTACCAGTTTTACAAGGCTGTGTTTGTAGTCTTAAAAACTACCACAATATATATATATATATATATATATATATACATATATATATAAACATATATATATATATACACACATATATATATATATATATATGTATATGTATATATATATATTACACTTTAATAATCCGATTGTAATATTAAAATGAAAGGAGATTTTAATTTTTGACTTGATTTTATTCAATACTAGCGAAAATTTATAAGAGTGCCAACAATGCGACCTATACTAAGCTTTGTACAGATTAACCTATACTACATCGTTTATTTTCAGTTAGAGACTGAGTATTTCGTATTTTTAGATAGTCGTTACTGCTTGAGAACTGCGATACAAGATCTGGTTGGTAAAGTCTTAAAATACATAACCATATAATTATTAAATAAAAAAATAGATAAGTGGAAAAAAAATTGCCGATTAACTTGGAATTTGTCAGCGAGCTCCAATAAGGAATGTTGGGATTCATAAATCAATGAAAATATCAGAGCCTAGCGCGTCGATAAGTTGACGTAGTAGTGGAGAGGTCATATCGCGCAGAACATACATATGCTTGGTCCTTAAGTTTCTGGAATGGAGACTACAGAACGCCAAACGCAGCCTAGGATGTCCACGCCATGAGTAGGATAGAATACCTCTTTAAGGTCGTCGGAAGACGCTGCATGCAGGTCCTTTCTAACCGACATTATTGGAAAAACTATTAAGGAGGCATAAGCCTCTTCTCCTCTAATTTTAGAGTTGTCTCTAGTAGTGGACGACCAAAAAATAAATAATAATGGAAGTAGGCTCTATAGCGTTAGGAACATTACAATTTGAATTGAAATTTAATACAAAAATTCACTACGATATATTAATCAAAAAATCAAAGAAAATGTACACCAGAAAAATGGTATGCAGATATTGCACAACCTATTCGCCTTTGCCTTTTAGATGGTACACACTTTTAATTAGAAACGCATGCATGCATATGCGGCATAAAAACATGTTTAAAGGTGCCCAATGGAGTAAATGTTAATGTGTCTTATTCACTCTTATAGACTGCATACAGATGATTAGATTTACTTTAATGGTCAATATTTTATAGGATACCAGTTAAAATGGCTAATATTTTTAATATGAATCAGTTAAGGCTTAAGTGATATGCAATTGGTAAATTATTCGAGTTTTAAAAATGCGTGAAATTAAAAGAAATTTAAATATGGTATATTGCGTCAATTAATTAATTAAGTAAATCAAAATTTAAATTAATTATTTAACAGCAGCTGCTGAATATCGTTTTTTTAAATAGGCGAATAAATAAAGTTTATAATGAGTAGATAACATTATTATAATGTAAATAATTAATACGTTCTGCGTTGGAAGTTCTATGGAGACGACTTTTACGTAGAGGTAAAGACGGAGTTAGCATTATCAGAATTATTATTAAAAAATATTCAGTTGTTTGTAATCAATCGCATCAACAGAGATGTCGTAAATTTTTATTCACAATGAGGTTCACAATAGTTTACATGAGATGTAAAGTTATTTTAGCAACTTAAATGTAAATAAAAATTACTCATGACGCAAGTATATCGAAATTCTAATATCTTTGTAACAGCTATTTTTATGTAATAATTTCTGTTACAATTATTATGAATACAGTTTGAACGACTTTGATAATGAGTGAAAGTCGTGCACACTGCGATGTGACGTAATAATTTTTTAATAATATATTAATAATTATAATTGTCAAGACATTGATTTCGATTTTATAAATAAATTGGCATAACCGTGAATAGATAAAATAATTGTTAATCCCCGTGTACATGGTTAGAATTAACTTGTGTTATGGTTACTGAAGATACATAAATGATATTATTAGCAACGATTGGTATAAAGAAACTATATATTGACTAAACGACTACATACTTCTTTTGTGTTCAAGTCGTAAATTCGAGCGCAAAATCGAATATGTTAATAATTTATCATCATTATCATTTCAGCCACACGACATATACTGCTGGACTGGGGCCCGTTCCTAAGATTTCCAATAAGATCGATTGGAAGCGTTTTCCGACCATCGTTATAGGAAGGCCATGTTTCCACCCTGCAGACGTCCTATGTTGCACTTGCTAGTTTGAGTAGAGACCCTCCATAACCTTTAGGTATCAGCGGCCATCTATTATGTGCCATTTCGAGTTGCCAATCCGCTGGGCTATGTTGCTAACTTTCGTTCGCCTACGGATCTTCTTCTAAATCTTTAAAATTTAACATTTTTTCTCTAATCAATAAATACTTGTTCAATTTTCAACTAGCCAATAAAACTGGAAGAGTTTTCTATTCTAGTTTCAATCTTGAAACTGTCGGTTTAAGCTAACATCATTTGATGTGGTCACGTTCACGAACCACCTGCGTTAGTTGAACTCGCGCGTGGCCGGTTTGACAATGTTTAGAAAGTACAATTTTTGTTATCGCGAAAGCACTCTGCGCACGGGACGGAAGGCAGTACCGTAGTAGTTTGCGTACTTTAGTATACGACAAGCGGACAAGGCGTTTATTACTACGTGTCATTGACTTTTAAAATATAAAAAAAGCATTAAAATTGAGGTACAAGCAAACATTATTAACACATAGCAAAGATTATCTAAATCTTAATATTCCAATATATTTCAATTTTAGTTAGTAATAGCATGTTAATACTTATGAATGACATCTTTAGAGTATTGGTAATTAATAAAAGTAAATATCGGTAGTCTTTCGTTAGCGGGGCTCAACTGTAACTAATAACCCTTTTTAGTTTTGAAGGGAATCAACAAAATTTGTTGTTCTAATTATTTATTGAAACTAATTTAACATTATTAATATTAATACAAACAGTAATTTTAATGAAAATAAAAAAGGGAAACAAGGTTCGCTTTCATATTGTTCATTCATATTTGACACTGTGAGAGATTTTTCGTTTGAGCCACGCTAATATAAAAAATCCTTAAAGGGAATGAATGAATAATCATTGAATTTAAAACTGTCTAAACATAAACTTCTGTTACATAAATGATTTTGCGGATTGACAGTGACGTCATTTAGAGATTATTTCACAAGTGTGTTTTGAATTCAACCATGGAACAATAAAAGAGATAAATGTTCGTCTTTAATCTTCGCAGTGAATTCTTTCTACAAAACTATTTACTTACAATAAAAATAAGGATATTGCGCAAAATGAAAATTACGTTAACAGTTAAAAAAATAGGTTCGTTACAATATAATATTTTGTATACAAGTTATTCAAAGCACATTTGTCAATGTAACTAATAAATGTTGAGAAATTATGAACATATTCAATGTTATATAAACAAAATACTATTGATGCAACAGTTACGTGCGCTACATTTATTACAATGAAATAACAATAACTATTGAACAAAGCATTAAATAGAGGGATCATGATTAAAACAGACGAACGCTTCAACCAATAATATCGTATTTGTAATTAAAATTTATGATTTCTAATTTACATTACAAGTGATACGATTGATTTTAATTTTGTAGTTACGGAAACAATTAACTTCTGCAGCATAAAATAAAGATTATAGTTATTTTATATATTATAAAATGTTTTCTATAATTACACAGTTAATTTAATTATAACAATTTTTATGTTATTTGCTCTTTTAAATAATCACTTTAAAATTATATGACATTTAGACGTACGTAATATTAGTTAGTTATTGTTATTGCATATTAAAATTAAATAATAATTATTTTTATAAAAATGTATGTAATATTTCCCACATTGAAATAATTGTCTATATTTACACCATTAATAAGTCCGGCAAGCACAGCGGAGGACATCCACTCACGATATGGACAGACGACCTTATTAAAGTCGTCGGAAGAGGCTGCTCTCTAGGCGAGACATAGGCTTTAGGACATAGTTCCTGTAGTTGATGTCTTACGGTGGAAGTAATTATGAAGAATAAGTTTGTTGGTTATGAACCAGATGAAATATACACATGCTTATTTGAAAAATAAAATACTTATATTAAAAAGAAAAACTAAACACAAAAGTTATTATATCTTCCAACTACAATTTTAACGATTAATGCGTAAATAATAGGAAACCGAAGTGAAACTAAGCGAAAATAGTAGTAAATACTTAAATGGTGTGTATTCCGGTCGGTCCGTTAGCCGCCATTTTAGGTGAGTGAGGAACATAAACTGCTTAGAGCAATAAAAACCATAATGGGCGACTGTGATATGCAGGACTAGTACGTCGATGTGAAATCTAAAGATAACCTCTTATAGCAAAACAGTCGATAATTTTGTATCATTATGTTTTACCGTTTTTTATAATAATCTGTGTTTATTGATTGAAGTATATCATTAGTTTCTCGAAATCAGGTTACAAATGTAATTAAAAATTGTTAAAAACAGTATATTTTGATAAGTAATAATTTAACGAAGTAGGTGACCGCGAGTCAATATTTCTTTTTAGCCAATATCGTCGTCATTTACTGCGTAATACGTATACAAAGACGGACGACCTTAACAAGGATATCCGTCCTTGTAGGTATACATTTTACGCTGCACTTGCCTATCAGTGGTCTTCACTCAAGATCCAGGTGTAATATGGTACTAGAAATCATAAAAGTATAATTTTCTATATTCTATAAATCTTGTAGCGGTTTGTATATTAGAGTTGATCATAATTTCTAAATGTGATTTAGTAGTACAAATCGTTTTTTTTAATTATCGGCATACTTATAGTAGGGACAGATTGTAAACAATAATTAACTTCAATATGCAGTAATTTGATTTTGTAAACGCCTTTTCTCACTGTATTATAATTTCGCTATCTATTATTTCTTAAACAATTGAATTTTAAACAGAGTGCACCATACATTAATTGTCAGCATTTTTTTTACACTTATAACAAATCTATACGTATAACTTATATGCGTGAAAAAGCATCTAATTTTTATGTGATTTATTGATATTGATTTTTATAAAAGTATCGAAACTCTTATACTTTATTCTTAAATATAGATTGGTATCATTGATGCAAAAGTTATCACAGCATCAGTAATCTTAACGCATTATAATACAGCTGCTATGAAATAAGCTCGTGGGAGAGCGTGACGCGTAATTATACGTACGGAAGCAAGGTCGGCCGTTGCGGTGTTATTTCTTGCCACATGACGCACCCTTCGAATTGTAATTTCGGTGCCTTGCAATAATTATGATTGCGCCGTGATTTATTCAACACTTATGCAACGTGATTATAGACTCGACTTATTGTTATTTAATGGACAGTCTACTTTACTAGTCAGTCTATAACAACTAGAGAGAGAGAGGCGTGATGTATTTAAAAATAATAAAATTGTAAAAGCTTTAAAGGGGTCAATGTATAGCGCAATTAAAGATAAATATTGTATTCAGTATTCACTTGATAATTAGACAAGTGTTGGCTACATTTTTTATTCTTATGTATGTGTAATGTTCGGCAATAAACAATTAACATGATGTTACAGCGAAATCTTTATTAAGTTATAAATATGTAATATAACAGATAAGTTTTAGAACGGCCTATCAAAGTACAAGGGACTTTCAATCATTTAAAATTTGGTTAAACAGGGAGAAGAGTTTGGTCGGTGAAGGTGAACGCCAAGAAGGAGTCGCTCAACCTGCTACGCTGGTTTACAGCTCCGAGCACCGGGCCCCTTGTTCCAAAACGCGAAGGACCCGGCACCCGCGAGGAACATCCATGGAATGTTTAGAATTTATGTCTCGAGGCGATCACGATGTCTATCTACTCCTTATAGCTAATAAGCATATTTGTCTAAGTTAAAAGGTTAATATTAAAGCAATAATGGATATTTTATACTGTTGAATTAATTTCATATATAGTTTTTTGTTAATTATAATTTTTATTGCTAGAGTGTTTTGTTTACAATCTATTTTTACGCGTTTACGCGCTATCTGATACGAATCTTTCTACTCTCAGCTGCTAGTCATGCGACAGCCTTTTATTACACACAATTTCCCTTATGGGGTAAATACAGTTAAAATTTATGTATGTGGATAATTCATGTTTATTACTAAATGCTACAATATATTTCTCATACTTTTTTCTGAAGTTGCTGCCCAAGCGCTACAGGCCGTTAAATGTATTAAGTTTCAAAACAATATTCCGGGCCAGATCAAAAGATTTTGCAGTAGTGTCGGAGATGATCAAAGTATTATGTGATTATATTATTCAAAACACCATGCATTGTAAGAAATACAAAATGGTAGTTCTGTAAAGTAATTTACATAGTTGTACAAGTACACAATGTATTATAAATTGTAAACTAGTGATTAAAACAGCAATGCTAAAGCACTAAGCACAACTAGAAGCAGGAAGCACAAATGTGTATACTTGACAGGTCGGTTATGGTAATAATATTAAAGGTACTAAGTCAAGTTTATCATTTTGTACAGCTAGTAACGGCGATAGAGACTGGATTGCAGTGTGAAAACATGCTTTTATTCACACGGGTTGAATTGGCGGCAGATATGTCTCTGTGCAATCTTTTAATATTCATTGGTATCCATAAATAAATTGAAAGTAAATAAATATAAAATATAATAATAATATAAAATAAAAAAACGAGATGTGATGGCCATTAATGACTATTAAAATTTATAATAATTTTTATTTGATTCCATAAAATAAGTTCTGCATACTACAGTTGTTACAAGGCCTATGTCCAGCAGTGGACGTCTTATGGCTGAAAGATGATGATAATGATGACAGTTGTTACAATTTAATAAAATATAAAGCTTATACACTAATAGTAGCCCTCTTAGTTAAAAGGGAATAATTGACGGGTGCCCAGGCTGTGGTCTTCTCGGGGTTTCCTGAGCCTCTCTAGTTAATCTATGGAGCCTCCGCCGAAGCGATATAACATTTGAGCGGTCTCTCGATCTAGTGAAATAATAGAGTATAGTGGCCTGAGCCTGGGCTCCCCCGGGCTTCGCTACTTTAAAAGAGGTTCTAGGCTAAGCGCAGTCTACACTCTGTCCCCCAATCTGCTAATGAGCAGAAATGAAAGTCCAGTCACAGGAATATAACAACTAACTGAACTTACATACCTACACTAACTACAAACCAAAAAAAAAAAAACTAATATATTCAATCCATGTATTTTTTTAACATTATGATATTAAGGTGTATAAAAATTGATGTACACGGTACCACAGAAAATACAGTTGTAAATGAGCAGTACCTAGAAACAAAACATGTTTTGTTTGTTTTGTATTATTTCTTATAATATTGCCTACAATATATAGGCAATATTAAAGGCATTTTTCAATACAAAATATATATATTTGATTATGTTATTATTCAATTATGTTCTTGAAAAAGCTAAACAGATATTTTATAAAATAATGCAGATTTCAAGTGAGTTCTACTGAGTACATAAACTTTAATATTCGTAAAGTGATTGGGTAGGTCGTGACAATCCGCAAAGTGCCAGCCAAGGTAAACTGGCGTGTCATCTTTAAATAGTCTACGATTTGAAGCTGGTTATAATGTCACGAGAATTGAATATCGTCGTGAATAATGGTCCTAACATTTTCTTATAGGCAAAAATTAATGAATTCATGTAAGTATTTTTATACACATGTATAAAGAGTTTCTAAAACGTTTGTAGTACCCCAATCCTATTAATAACGAGTGTTGGTTATTTTTGAAAGTCTACATAAGGACACAAAGTAAAGAGTGAAACGGGAGTCAAAATAATTTTCCCAGAATAAACGATTTTTTACGTAAGTAAAACTACATTTATTTTCGAATATTAGTGAGTCTTTACATCTAGAAAATGCATATAGTTTAAGCTTTTATCATACTAGTTTACAATAAAATTTTAATATATTAACTTAATACTTTTTATATCACAAAGTGATAAGATCACGGCATTCTCCAGATGGTATGTGATACGACCTACTTTAGTACGATGTTACAGAGGAAGCACTAACTTCACACAGGTAACAGGCGTTCGAGCCTATAAAGATCGTAATGTTAAAGTTCGCGAACTTATTCAAATTCGGCGAGACACTGGCAGACCATCACATACATGTAATGAAAGGATATAATATAAATTCATTCATTCTTCCATATCAGCCGACGCCCACTGCTAGGTAAAGGAGTACCCAAAAATCGCCACAATAATGTAAATGATATAAATTATAGGGTTAAATTTACTTATCATATAAACGTTATGTTTTATTATCTCTTTAACTACTGATTAGTTCTTTTAATGTACTTTGTATTTTCGTTGGGGCCCTACAATAAGGCATCCTAGGCCTTTATAGTAGACATCGTCATGAGACCAAAACATACTATCGACTTTAAGGACAATGCGGAAACAATAAGTCAAGTAAAACATAATATAATTCGCAGCCAGTCAAGAAAGAGCCCTTACCGTCAGAGATGTTGGCTCGTACAAAAACGACAAACTATTATCGACAGAAGCCTTGCTGGTCTTTCTTTTGCCACTTTATCTCCCGCAAACACTTTCCGAAGTGGTAATAATGCTATCCTGGTACTAGTAATTAACCAAGATGAAGATCAGTCTATCGGAATTATAAAAGCGTTAAGTGGAATGCTAAAAGCATCCCAAGCTTTTGCCCCACCCTCAAGCGTCCGTGGTACTGCAGAAATGTAATCGGAAAACAACTGATAGAGACAGCTTGTTGAGAGAGTCAGAAGAGACTACAATCCCCATAAGTGAAAAGTGACTAGAGAAACCAAGAAACCTAATCTCTGGTAAATGTCTAGAATTAGACTTGTTTTAACGTAAATACCATGATTGCTAAAAATAGTACAACTTTTACCGGTTTATATTATTACGGGAGAGTATTAAAGTTCTGCTTGTTTATAAATTTATACTTTTGTTACTGTTATATAGTTATACTGTTTAAGAATAATAGTTGCTTTATTACTCAATTGTAACGTAACATTTGCACAATGATTTGTATCAGTGCATGAGTATTGCGAATGGATTCATCCTTAATAAAGCTCGTATTTCGTAACACGTTAAGCGTATATCATTGCAGTAGTAATAAGAAACAAAAGCCAAATTATTATGGTTTTAGAAAAGAAGTTTAATTAACTAAATAAAATTTTAACAACGTAAAATTATAATTTACTTTTGCAAACTCATAAATATATCAATGTAAGACAAATTATAATTACCGATTAAGTCGAATTTCGCCCCTTATGCGTACCTCCGATTCAAAGCAAAACGAGTTTCAATTGACAGCCCAAGCTGTGTTATATAGCATCCAGTTACTACATTTTATCTATCTAAGTAGCATAAAACACTTACGGCCTACCACGATAAAGGTAATAATTTAGCCACAGTCGAGGTTCCTGATGGAGTCCTAAAACATGGTTCTGTATCTTCATACCAAGTAAAGATAAGTATTATTATAACTCCCTAACATAATAATAAGAAAATACTAAATCTTTTTAGATCCTTTAGCGCTCAGTCACCTTAAACTCGATAAACCTATAAATACCAAAGATGAACAGCTTTGGTCTATAACAAATATAAAAATAGCAATTTGAACTTATTACAAAATTATTCTGTTTGCAATTGCGTAATAATGTATTAGTTATTAGATATGTCTATTATAATTCTAATAAATTAAACAATAAAAATATCATAATGAAATAATTGGAAAACCAGTTACGTATATACCGAATAGTCTGTATCACAAGTAATGAAAAATGTGTTATACGCGTAAATTAAATCAACCATTAGATGACGAAGTTACAATTTTCATTAAATAAAATGTTAATCATTTGGTTATTAAGGCAAAGTATAAAAAAACAACAACTGCTATTGACAACAAATATATTAATATAATTGAATAAACTTGAAAATCTGGCTTCGTAATAAGAATACATAGGATATATTATAAAGTGATCTGTGAATAGCAATAGGGTTCGAAGTAATGTACAGTCGGCAATGTGGGTCAGTCTTTATTGACGGACACACCGTGTTTACAAACAAAATTGTTGCACTTTCTCCATTATACTTGATAATAAAATATTATATTCCATAAAATATTAACCGATTCGAGTTAGAGTTTTATATTGTTTGCGAGAAATTATATGTAAATACTGACGTTTTGAAAGATGCAACGCAATCTTAAATATTTAATATGTTAAATGTAGAAAGACATGGCGAAACCAATCTACACTTAACCTTGTGTTAATTAAGTTAAAACGAGAGAGCGGCAGTTTAACACGCTAGTTAAATTTTTACTATAATTAGACATTGGTAGAAGTAATCATCGTAACGTTATTATCACAATGTTCAGAAGACATTAATATCAAGGAGCATTTAAATACATGAAAATCAATAGATTAGAATACTTTTATGTTTTATTTTTACGTAATGTTACAACCAAATGCATTGAGTGTTATACCTGAATGTTATTGCTGGTTATTTGCATAATACATATATAATAACGTTACAATTACCGGTTTCGTGAAGAAACAATTTACTATAACATCGAATATATTGTTAAACATTAGGTTTTGTTACAACATCTAAGTAATTTATGTGTGATAATGCAACAATTTGACGTATCGTTTTATGCAATGGATAAATTTAAATTAATTATTATTTACGATAGTTACTTTATGTGACATTGGTCTCATTCTACGGTAAGGTACTCGAAGGTTAATTTTAAGTTTAAATGCCGCTTGATTCTTTAATCAGTTTACCAGTCAATGGGCCACAATAATTACTATGGTTAGTTACTGTAGTCAATTTAATGTGATTAAAGAACATGTGGCACTTAAATTGGTCGATATAGATGACTTACAAATATAGATTAAACAACACAAGTACTTTCTCGATACTTTCCTTATCATACCAAATACTTTTTCTATCGTCTTTTGATCTTGATCGATACTTACATAATTGCATCGTATTTTTAAGAGATTGTTTAAAATCGGTTTTTGGTTTTGTCGTTACCTCTGTACCTTGCGGAAGACTTTTTTCCAACGATGTCATAACAGTGACTGTTACATCCAGAAATCGTCTAACAAGCAAACTTTAAATTATTTATTTATTTAATTTAACATTTAACCACATTATAAAATAAAATTATATTTATAATAAATAATATAAAATAAACTAATATTTATGGGGAGCATAGCTAAAACAAATATTTGATATAATTTATATTTATTTTATTCAAAATTTACTAAAAAAGTTTCGATGCGAGTAAACATCAATATTTTACGATCTATGTATAAAAATACAATAAATAAAAATAAACTGGTAACGCCTAAATTTTGTCTTCAAATAGTTAACAAACCCTTTATGGGTCTGAGGGTGTGCATATATAATACAGTTCCACAACATTTCCTAAACCTTCCTTTTTTTAATTGTAAAAATAAAATTAGAAGAATCATTTTAAATAAATCTGATAACATACGAGAGTTTTAAGTAAATCGAAATAAATGTAACTTGGTTTATTGACTCGTTGATATTATAATGTATATCAAACATTGTTATATTTATTTTAAAAAGAGCATCAAATAAGTTTCTCGCCGGCTCTTCTCAACAGCTACTCTTACTACTTATAATGTTGAAATAATCGATGATTCAAAAGTGTGTGCAAATGTCAACTTACATATAGATATTTTGAATTTTATTAATATAGTATCTAATTAAAATATTATTACTTCAGCGGTATCGTTTCATCTCCACTTACAAGCTATCAAGCTCAGATCTCTTGACTTGAGCCTAACGCGTTTACGTGTATAATCGAACTACATAACTAATTCGGCATTACGCAGTATCTTTCACACATCTTCATTTCGTAATTCTTACGCTGTAATGCGGGCGTTCATTAAAATTTACGGAGCGTGTCTGCCAGTAATTCTAAGAAATTCTGTAACTAGCGTGAATTTTTATCGATTGGGAGAATCTTTTATCTATTTCACTTTTTTGATGTTATTTTAAATTAGAAATAATGTTTGATTAACAAAAATTGCGATAAAATAAATTTAAAACATGGGTATGCGAATAAAAGAAAATTAAAAACTATGACCTCAAATTGGGACAGTCTTTTTTAGTAGGACGGAACTAATGTGACCGATCAAAAATGATTCGTTTTAGAAGTGTCAAAGAACTGTTTTGTTGCATACGCATTAATTCGTTTTATTTTAATATTATTTTATTTTTTTGGAACAACGTAACTCTTTTGCTTTCATCTTCGTCATCATCATTGTTTCAGCCGTAGGGTGTCAATGACTGGATATTGGCTTCTCTTATAGATTTCTAACAGCATCAGTTGAAAGCGGCCTGCTTCCAGTGCCTTCTGACGACTTTAACAGGTCGTCTTTTCACCTCGTGGGTAGACGTTCTTCTTCCATTTTGTGGTCTCCGCTCCAGAATCTTAATGCCCGAGCGGGCATCTGTAATGTGGGCTATGTGGCCTGCCCATTACTATTTTAATTATCAATCCTCTGTGCTGACGGTTATTTTGATTCGTTTACATTTTTCTACATTCCTAATTCTATCTCGTAGAAAAATATCGATCATAGCCGTCTCCCTGGCTCGTGTTATGCTCTAAATTGGAAGAATGGTTTTTTTTTATGTATAAAGGGTAACTGCTTTTACAACTAGAAGTATCCAACAGATAATCAGCTAAATATAACTCTGTTAGTAAATAACATCAGTAACTGATTGGAATTAGACATATAGTTTTTAATAATTCCTATCTGGAGTGATACAAAAAAGATTGAATAGCTAACGCATACATCAAGAAATTGGAAATATACTATACATGTATAACGTTATAATAAATCAAAGATAATGAATAATCATTACAATTTTAATTATTTTCATATAAATTAACTTATATATCGTTCGTTTCGGCCTATAGATGTCCACTGCAAGGCATAAACCTCCCCTGAAGATATCAGTTGGAGGGATATACCGTAATCGCTATGCTTAGCAGGCGGGTTGGCAATCGCGGTGTAGCATTATGATACACAGAAGATTCTCTGGAAACTTGTTTGTAAGCAGTGGCAATCCTATACAATTCATGCATACAACGTGATTTATATAAGATTATATCCCAGGAGTCAAACCCACGACCTCCTATCGCAAATCCCAGTCCTTTACCGTTGAGTTACCTATACTTCTAATTCTTGATTGAGAATAATAATCACCTTTATTTCAAGAATGATTATCTTCAATATATATTTTTACATTCGTTTTATGTAATTTAAATTTTCTTCTTTAAGTACCATTATTAATTTAAATAATCTTGGTATCCTAAGGAGCTTAAAAATGATGTTTTTCTTATAATTAAAACATAAATAAAAAATCTGTAATTTATCGTTCTTTCATTTAGAGTTAGTACTACTAAAGTTCTTTATCATTAATATTAAATTATTATTGAAAAACTTTAATTTAAAATGTTTTACAGTCATTAACATTAATCGGAATACGTAAACAATTAGTCAAATAGTTACAGTAAAGCAAATCACGGTATATTACTTAAAAGCATGTAGCTTCCGCCGGGTTAAGCACGCAATACTTGTTATTAAATAACGTACAAGATAATAAAACTTTTATATATTCAATTGTTGTGGATTAGAAAACATATATGTTTCTTAACCAAATATTAGATATCACTTTATATTTGCTATTAATAACACATAAGAAACAAAACAAATGTGCAATTACTCATTTTATTTGTTTATTTAATAAGTATTTATTACATCAACAAGGCAAAAAAGAAAAGAAAAAAAGTACAAAGCGCTGTCTTATCGCAAACAGTGATTTATTCCTCGATAATCATAGTGTTTCTTCTGCTAGTGTGTTTTTATGCATCAAAACTGCATAACGGTTACTTTAAATTATTACATCAACTTCGAATTTACATTTATAACATAATAGCATGACCAAGGCTATGTAAAAACTTTAACATTTATTACGTAAACTATGCAACAATAATGTTGAAATAAATTTACTGTAGTGATAATATATTGTTTCCCTAATTTAATGATACCAGTACTTTTAAAAATGTTTTTATTTACACGCAATGATACAAACCGGCTTGCAATAAATAATTCAGAAATATTTTCGCATTCGCTCGGTATTCAGTCTGACTTCATTATGAAATGATTGCACATTTTTGTATAGTTGCGATATTGATAGACTATTTATCATATGTTAATAGCATGGCGTTGGCTAAGTATTGTCTGTCATATTTGATTTAAAGTAGAATTACGAGTGAGTTTTTGCATTTGAATGACTTTTGTTCATCATGAAATAATCAGCCGTTTTCTTCTACAATACTAATTCATTTATAAAGGATTATTATTACGTAATTAACAAACGACCATATCTATTTTTTAGTCATGATCAACATTGGGAATGATTTGCTCTAATACTTAGGTATGTTGTATGTTTAATAAATGTTTCGGAAAAATATTGTATTTTGATACTACATCGAAAATAAAATCCATAGTTATTATTTATAATGCTATATATTCAAAATGCATTGCACAGTTCATAGTTCACAATTTGTGTGATAATTTCACTGAAGAAACTCAGTTTCTGAGCAATGGTAATCCTATGTATTGACACAGAAACTGAGTTTCCAGAGAATAGGCAACAGCGACCACTGCGTACCATAACTCCAAATGCGATCGCCAACCCTATAGATATATTTGGAGGAGGCCTATGCATTATGCCTAATACAACGGGCGTCTAGGATCTGAAATGAAACTATAAAAAAGTCCTAATACCACGTTTTTAAAGTTGGTATCAGTGTAGACAGAAATTAAATTTTTTCATTGAGTCCAAAGTTGAAACCTTTCTAAGTACTTCGCGTATTTTTATTTTTCACGATGTTTACATTACAAAATAAAGGAAATAATTCACACGATTAATGTCCGAGAAAAAATAAACTACGAAAAAATTCCAACACCTCCGACCTTCGGAGCGTAACGGGTGAGTCAAGGTCGTTTCTCAGGTACACGACAGCATGACGCCACCGCGCCCGTCAACACATTATACCGGTCACCTTTTAATTGTCTTTGGAATTTTCAATTATCTAAAAATATTCAAAGATACATTGTACGTGCTTTCCATATTTAACTGTAAATTATGTGATATTATTGCCAAAAAATGGTAAATAAATTGTTGTCCTTCCAAGTAAATATTTTATTATTAAAATCGGTGTACCTATTCATATGTAGCGTTTTGACTGTCATAATTTATTAGTTAAGCCGTAAGACTGTTGTAAATAAGCCTCTCCCAGACATTTCCAACGGGACTGGTTGGAATGTCGACCTTAACAATGTCGTCTGTCCATCTTGTAGGTGGACGTCGTACGCTACGCTTGCCAGTCCGTGGTCACCACTCAAGAACCCATAGGATCTGCAATGCCAGCTTACTCCTAATTCAACTTGCCAATTTGCTAGACAATGTCCGTTGCTTTCGTTTATATACGAATCATTCTTAATTCGACTTTACTGTACCTACATTAAATTAATTTATAATATCTGCTACATATATTAAGTATAACTGCGATATTGCATAAAAACTTTCTTGTGTAATATTTTAAAAAAATAATAACATTCACAGCACATTGAATATTGTAATTTTTTAAGCAAGAGAAAGTCTTAATATTCATCATTAAAATATTTATTTAGGATGAAAACGATACTATTATATACTTACATATGTTGATGTAACTTACTTCTTAAGTTGCTTACATATTGAATCATTATATTTTGAGTCTCTGTCTGCTTATTTATCGACTGACAAATGCCCTGTTAATAATATCTTCATTTTAAAGAACAAATAAAGCATAGGAGACAGTTGGAAAAAAAATAATTTATGGATTAATACGAAAGAAGCTAGATGTCAAGAAGTCATAGTTTTCTGAGGTACCTCAAAATTTCATAGATTTTGTGGTCTTACGTATCTATGACAAACGGATGTCCAACAGTCTGCTATCTTCAGTCCTCAGTAAAACTTCAGAAAAATTAACATAAAGCTAAGCCATATAAATCGTAAGAAATAGTTTTATTACAATGACCAATAATCGCCTAAATTAAAAGAGACATTAAGAGGCATTTCTATTTTATTCTAACAAATTTATGCATTTAATCAAACAAACAAAAACAAAAACTGAAAAGCTTATACAATTCTAAATTCAACGCGCTCACGTAAATTTGATTGCCCTAGCGACCAGTTTTTCCAAAGCTTGCCCACCGCTTTTTGGCAGCAAAATCAGGCGATGCAATTCAAAAAAACAGTTATCTTTCAATTCGATAAATCTAATGAATTTTATTTTCTTAACCTAACCATGCTTATAGCAAATAAATTAATACCTACATTGCAATTAAAACTTTAGTAATGATTTAAACCGGATGATAACAGTAGATGACTCACTGGAATATTAATCACTAGTGCATAGAGAACGAACGTAGGCGAAGCAACGCACATCTTTAGTTTAATACGTATCTGAGAAAAGAATAAACTTAATAACTTAATAAACTTATCGGGTTGCTAAAGAGCGAGTTTATTATACACTATATCCATCTTATTATATACTGTTTTTTTATTTCTTATCAAAATATTTGGAAGAAACATCTACACAGTTACATTTATTAAATAAATAGTATATTATTGGGATTTTCTAAAATACGAAATTCATTATCTTATAATAATTGTAATATTTATGTAAATTATTTTTCGATACATTCATTTCATCATTTGTTTCATAATGTAGCTTAGGATTTTATTTTGTTTGGATGCAAAATTTCAATTTCAAATAAGGTCAAATTTAAATTCAAAAAATCTTTATTCAGCATATGATAAATTACATCTTTTATTGAAGTAAAGATGGGTCTACTTGTTCGAATAATAAATGATTCAAAGCCGAGAAGAACAAGCGAAGGAAACTACGACTATGCGTTTTTATAAAGAATGTAATATAACACATTTCATTAACATTCGCGCTGTGGTAGCCTAGCGATAGAGGACGAAGACTTATGATCGTAGGTCGCGGGCTCGATTCCCGGGATACAATTTTTCAGAATTCACATTTTATACATTAATTATATATCCATTGCTCACACGTGTTTCCAGAAGATAGACAATACAGCGTCTTCTCCGTACCATAATGTCACACTGCTACCGTCAACCCGCCTGCCAAACGCGGCGATTATAATATATGCCTCCATAGATATCTATGGGCGAGGGCTATACCTTACAGTAGGGGTCGAGGGACTGAAACATCGAATTAATATTAAAATAGTCTGGAGGTGAACACATGATTCTCAAGGTGTGCCTATCTTTTATTGAGTCATTAACAATTTTTTTTTATTTAGTAATAGAGTCCTTGGTTCATAAATTTTGTTTAGCTACTAGTATTTCTTCTTCCTCCTCAAAGTGGTCGTGGGCATACCCGGTCGGTTCTGGTATCCCCGCTGCTCCCGCCATGCATGTCGGTGCTTGGTGGAGTGAGAGCATTTACTTATTGAATTTTTAGTAGCAGTTTTAATAAAATCTATCCGTAAGAGAGTATCCACGAGATCGCTTTCTTCCACTTTGCTTTGCACCACCAAACGTTCCATTGAGTTCTCATTACGGATGACATGTCCAAAGAACTTGAAAATTCGTATTTACATTTATTAGTTCTTTGGCGATCGAAAGTTTCGGTCCGCCAATGGGATCTGAGTTTTCATCTCCTGCACCACATTTTCAGTATTCATATTATGTATATCATAATTCCTGGCTAAATAGATAATGTTTTTGTGGACAAATAGTATGTTTACTTACACCTATTGAGAAGCAACAGTTAATATTTTATTTCTATTTTTTTTTTCCTAAAGACACTTGTGATAATAAATCACATGTCGTCAAGCAATATGCCCGTCCACAAGTTTCTAAAATAAATAAGATTTATTTTTAAATATCATCCATATATAAACGGTAGTGAGGTGTGTTACGTGTGCTATACGAAACTACACATTCAAAGTCCATGTTTAAACAGCCTTTTTACTATTCATCGTAGTGCAGACTACGCTGTACGGACGTTAAGTGCTGCGTGTACTTACTTTATATTCATTGCGGTCACGTATAACGAGAAGCCCGGCAGTTTGTCTCTTCCATTCCTCGGGTCGTGCTTTTATTTTTAAAGTGATCGCTAAAGAAATTGCACTGGCGGCGGATTCCGTATAATCAATAGAACACGTTGCTCGGTTTCAAAGATTTACAAACCGAATAGTTGTAGTAAAAACTAACTGCCTTTACAGACTTCATACTTTGAAAAATGTCTTGCCTGTTATAGACCAATAGAATAAATGAATAAAAGAGACATATTTAAGTGTGATCACTTTATATGTTGATTTAATGTCTTAATAACTAACAATGGTTTACTTCCTAAAATTAGTTTTCTATTTCATACACGGTGATATTTTAATAATGCGATTGAAATTTCATTATCATTTTAGTAAACTATATTTTTTTGATATAATTCTAAAGCGCCATTTTTGATTTCGATTTTTCATCTAATATTTTAATTTACTCTTTGATTTGTATAAAAGGAAAAGCATTGTTTTCGCTGTTTTCCGCGGAATCATTATGTTTTTCCTTTTCATCAAATTTTGTCGTGTCTTAATGAAATTTAAAAATAACCAAATTGATTAAGCTTTTTTTTAATTTTGTGCTTATTTCTTTTATTTATAAAGTTTTCATATATTACAATAATGTCATGTAATATTATAGTATTTTAAAGCAAATATTTGTTATACATTTGAAATTTTGAATATGTTTCCCAATTACTGTAAAATGAATTATTTGAGGTTCAGGAAAGAAGAGAACCGTAGAAAAAAGAAAATTACCCACGTAGCCAGCGAAATGGCAAGTAGTAGTAGCGCTTTGAAGTAGCAGTGGGCATTCCACATAGCGCACAGTATAGATAGCCATTAGTCCCTTAAAGTAAAACCACGGATCTCTATGAAAATCTATGAGGATGGCCTACGTCCAGCCCTGGACATCATCCGGCTGAAAAGACGATCACAATTACGAATTTTTTTAAACTGGAACAATGATGGAATACTCGTAATTTCAGAATAGAAAAAAGAAAATTTTAATCCGATTTTATCAATTGGTCGAATAGTTCGGCCCTCTCGGAATACTAAATGCGTATCCAGTGGCAGCCCAAGCGGAAGTCTCCTCTTGCCGGTCATTACGCGCAAGTATTCTAAAAGACGTTTTCCTTAGCCGCCTAAAAGTTTGGCGGGTTTGTAGACTGATGTAATTATGCAATCGCTCGAGTCGAAGATGCTGATTAAGCCTTCGAACCTTATGTAGTTACTTCTAAAGGGTTTAGGTCAATAAGCTAAAAGTAAACTGAGTTAGTGCATAGTAAAAAATACAGGTATTTTATGAAATATACAGATAGTCATTTAGTGTAGATGTATAGCTTGACATTATAACATTGTGTATGTGTAGTTTAATACCATTAGCAATAATTTTTGCTTAATCGTTGTTTAAAGGTTATATTCTTGTTTCATACGTACAAAATAACATCCTTAATTATTTCCGGAGCGTGAAACGATTTTATTTAATATAAAATACTCATTAAATTGTATGTACTATTTAAGAGTAACGAAAAATATAGTATCGCCTAATGTCCAATGAAATATGAAATTAATGACTAATGATTTCGCTTAGCAAAAAATGTCTGAGACTTATAATTATCAATGAAATGAAAATTGACTTCAAAGGAAATCTTTAAAAGAACAAAACAGCTTTTCATAGAGAGATTTGATATTTTGATAGGCGCAAACAACACAAACAGCGAAATGCGCTATTTACCTCAATACTTCCTCCTAAAAAAGCAATTGACATCATCTCTTGATGCGGTCGCTACGGGGCTGCGAATTGTCATATAATTAGATCGCTTTGTAGGGTTACCAATTAATATAAAAATCATTTTATAGGAATGGTATTACAATATTCAATATAAGGTTGAAAACTTTCAAAGTTACAGTAAATCTGTATTGCTACTATTCGCCAATAACTTAACCGCAAATATTTCGCAGTAATCAATTTAATATCCAATTGTTGACAAAACGATGGATAATTTTATGTTAATTTAATAGGCAGAAAAACTAAATCTCTGGATCTAGTTAAAATATATGACTAATAAATATTATTATACTATAAAATAGATATTACTATTTTAAATTTAATAAAATATTTTATTTTTAAGAATGATTTTTCGGAGAGGAACGTTTATAATCTAATAATAAATTGAAAAATATTAAATACAATACTTTATATATTTTAATCGGAATGTCCTTGATATTGATATGACATGGCAAACCTACAATAATAACATCACGTCCAGAAATCGCCGTAGTCTCTGACGCGCGGAAAATGCCAACTTTTCCGCTTTCTCGTTTACTAACAGAAGTATATTGCTCCAATGTTTGAAGATTAATCGCTTCTGTTATAGCATCGTATTCTTATATGTTTTACTTGGCAATTTGTTTAAAAATAATAAAGTGTGTTAGTTTTTGAAATAAATTAATAATGAAAAAATAATTCGGTTTTACAATCGTTTGTAGATTTTGCTTAATAGAGGTAATTAGTTTTGAGGATAATTCAGGTCAAATGAAATTTATTTACTTTAAAAAACTTTTAAGCACACTTGACATTTTTATTTCTACTTCGATAGCACAACTTTTATGCATGCTACCCAGTCTCTATGGTTACCAAATATGATCTATCGCCGATAAAATTAAACGTAGGGTACGCACCGGGAGCGAGGAACATAGCCGGGATAAAGTGAACCGAACAGAAAATCAGAAATTGAGACGTGAGATTCATTGCTAACATTTACGACGCTCTCACCCAAGCTCTGATATTGAATTGTCGATGGGCTGTATAAATGAATGGATAAAAATAAAAGATCAGAGGTAATAACAATAGTGACGGGTAGAAGGTGGAATATTCTTGAAATTACGCGAAAAGACCGTTTGGAAAAGGCAGGGTTATATTAAATCAATTGGAAGAGGCTTACACCTAAAAAGATGTCTATATCAAACTGGAAAAATTATAACAATTAACACTAAACACAACATTTCAAATGTAAATTTTATGTTTTCTAAATGCATTGTGTTAGTCATTCGTTAACTTTTAAAAATACATGTATATTTAGGTTCTTTAGTGAGTACAAATATAAAGTAACTATTTTAAAGCTTGTACGTATTATCAGACGCCACAAATACAATCATCAGCAAGACTAGTTTTCCCCGTTAAAAAATAAGTCATAACCGCTACTTAGCTAACGGCTACTCATTATCATACAAAAACTTCCGCACTGTATAAACGCTTACAAAAACCAGTATTACTAAATACAGTATAGTAGTATACTGTACTTTCTAAATCGACATCAAACAAATTCGTCAAGCGAGTAGCGCTATAGACAAAAGATCCGTGGCCTTGATATTGTTTTTTATCGCTGAAGTCATCTCTTTAATCGCAGTTTCGCACGGCGTCTTTGTGGTTCATTCACATGAATGTTTGATCTTGAACTTTGAACCCAAGATGACATAATTAGGCAATTTAAAGTCAATTGTATTTAAAATCAAATTTGCAAATTAAATAGACAACATTGCATTTAAACAACAATAGTCGTTTAAGTTGTCACAAAATGTAATTATAATGCAATCGTTAATTTTTTTACTCGTTAAAGTTGTATGTTTCGTAATTAACAAAGTCGTAGCAATATAACAGAATTAACTGTTTAAATTCTCATGAAGTTTGTACGTTTGTTCGTACGAGCATAGTTTACGTCTGACTTACACACGGTTATAAAGCGTTCACGTTTAATTTTCTCCGAAGAGAGTAATGAAGTGGAAAAGGCAGAAAAGCCCGAACAGACAGATAATTCAGTGAAACATGTTACTTTAAGTGCGAGATAATGTTATTATCCACATCGCTATTGACATTATAACATTGTGTATCCTTATGAAATTTAATAATATAAAACAACAAAGAGTAAAGTCATCTGTATTAATTTAATGTGACCATTATGCATTATATTTATATTTAGTTGGGGCTTTAATACTCACGCGTATATTTACATGGAAGTTTTGTTTATATTCTAAAAAACCTCAATGACTAGTTGTATATAAAAATAGTAAATCTTAAGTCATCTTTATTGTCATGATTTCAGCCGTTGTACGTCCACTGATATACATAGGCGCACCCCATAAATATCCAATAGGACCAGTTAATAAATACTTATAAACAAATTATGTTTACGTGTAAAAAACATGTAAGTATGTATATCCTGTTAAGGTATTACGGTCCACACGATAAAAAGTGTTAGAAGCCGGTCTATGACTTGAAGTAATACAAGTACTCGTTATGGTGAAATAAGGCCGGAACGTGGCTGATTCCATTACTACTGAATAATACGGTCTACAAATCACCTATTTTCGAAATAAAATCAATAAGTCACAGTTTTGTAGATTGAGATGAGTATACGCCGTGCCTGCAAGCGTTTTATAAATTACGATTTTTGCTATACAAAGGTTCACTATGATTACAGCGTACCAAATTTATAGTTTACTATTTTCTAAGAACCTACCATGAATATTACTTTTAGTAATCTAAGCAAATATCACGATAGTGACAATGTTTTTCTGTTTTGTGACCATGTTTTTGTCATTAAATAGAAGCGTGTGTTCCGATTTGCAAAATATCGAAGCAACTATTAGCGAAAACTGAACGTAAAATTTAGCGACCGCTGGAGATTTTTAGCACTCCCACCGTTATCGTGGCTACTCCACTAGGTAATAGCTGAGCTGGATTGAGTTTTAATCTTGGCCGTTACTGTGGTTGAAGACTTTCTCGGAAACCACAGATTGAGTCGATTTTTTTCACAGATTGTGAGACCACCAATCTTTTGATAACGGAAGACGTACGCTCTATGGAATTTTAATAATATAATCTACAATATATTTCAACATTAAACTCAATACTATAACATAATAAAGGTTACAAAATATTTAAGATGGAAATTATATCTTGTAACAAAAACTTATTAAGATCCTAAGCTTATTATACACATTCTTAATAAAGATAAAAACATGATTAGTTTTCGCAAAATATTTACTACATAAATAGAAGGCTGGTGGATAAAACAAATAGTGATATTAATATTAAAAGAAACTTTACTAGATGGTGTGACATTTTATTTAATATTCATAGTGCTATAATACTTTATTACAATTAATCATATTTTCAAACAAGCTCACTTTAGGATCTAACAATTAATTAGCAGTCGAGTTTTGAAGCTCCCCAAGGCAATGTGAGTTTAATTACATGTTTACGTAATAGGAGTGGTAGGAAATCTGTATTTACGTAAGATATTGCCGTGTTAACTTACAAGCCGGTGCGGATTGATGTTGACTTGCGAAATGCTTGCCTGATGATTAAAATGTTTGCTTACTGGCGACGGCCTGCGACGGTCTCCAATTTTACTCAGTATTTCAACTACTTCTGTGGATAAAGTTAAAAAATATGTCTTTTCTTTCTATTTTCTTATATTTGACTAAATCAAATTAATAGTTTCAAGTCGTTTAAATATTCTTTTTTATATTTATAACCTCAACGACAGACTTCGTACTGTTAAAAGTTATTGACCTCTCATTAAAAAATCATATTTTGAAGTGATCGCTTCATTTAATAATTGAATGTCTTTATAATAAATTAAAAATACATTTAAAAATAAATTATGTTATTCGTATACTGCCGGAATTTAGTAATAATGTAATAATACATAAATCTTCATGGTGCACGATATTTTTTATTGCATTACATTCTAAAACGCCTGTAGTTTGATTGGGAAAAGAACTTTTTTATTATTCATTATTTAAAACATAAAAAAAATTAGATGGCCAAAATAAAAAGTCTCGACTAATTGTCGTGAGTAGTTTTCAAGTTTTGCGATTACCACATTAGATGATTCGTTTTTAATTATGGATTCATATCTATTATTAATTTTTATTTGTGTAAAAATAACTATGTAAATAATTGATTACTGTTCAGCACCAGTTAGATACCTTATTTGTATGGTACCCTTTCAGTAACAAACTGTTATAATTAATTACGAAAATAACTCGTAAGGTTATGCAGTAACTGTCTAAATAAACATTTTATTAAGCTAATTATAATGATGAAACTTGATGAAAAGTATGTTTTTATCAAAATATTTGGAAGAATGCAATTATTTTAATTATTTGTTTTTGTTAAAGTTATGATTTCTTATTCATGAATTCAGGTAATTACCTTAATTAATGCTGAAAAGTAAAGTATTCATAATTTCATTTAGCTGCACATCCCCGGTTTTATATTTGATAAGTTAAAAATACGGTATTAAAATTACTTCGCGAGAGCATAACACAATAAAAGCAGTTAGCGTTAGATAATTGATAAAATTAAATGATTAACCTTATCTTTCGTAAATATCGAAAGGAAATGTTAACAAGAATTTGAAATTCGAAACCAAAGTAAAACAAGGAACTTATATCAAAATCATTTAATTATAGCTACTACAACACGTGCTAGTTGTGTGATCTCATCGAGTTATAAACTCTGGATTTGTGCACAGACAATACACTATAAATTTGTCAGTTGTAAGTATGGCTCTCTGAGGTCATGTTTATACGATATACAACCGAGTCACAACATAATGAAGTGGGAATAAGCTTGTAATGAACGTCAAGTGCTTCCACTCGACTGTACCGCGATATATACGGTCACGTTCTGAATTGCCTCGGTTGGATCGAGTTGCAATTTGTCGCTGTTGTAGCCGCAAAAATGTTTTAAAATGTTTTCACGTGGAATTGCGTGCGAAATTTACTGTATTTTATTTAACATTGAATTTTATAGAGTTGTTTGAGTCATTGTTTTTAACGCCTAGCTTATATTATTACGTATCACGCGATGATCGCTGTATACATTTTTTAGCAAAATGGCCCGAGTTGTCATGAATTCCAACAATGTTTAAAATATATTTTTTCATTTACTATAGTAACGGTTACAATGGCAGCAACTAATTTCTAAGAATTTTTCCCGGTCGAACCTGGGTCTTCTAAACAAACAGAATTTAATTATGTCTGTGGCTAGTTAAACTAGCATATTAGTATAATAATAACGGCAACATAAACAGGAACATGACTCAGGCCTCCAGCAATAGTATGTTAAATCCTCGACAACATTGAAAACCACTTACCGTACACCTAATGCAGCATAGCACATACAGTCGTCATTTTAAAATTACAGTTTTTTTGTAGCCTTAAACATCATATGATTACATATGTTATAGTTATAGGTTGAGAGTTGAGGGCATTAGCCCTATTCTCAACTTTTAACTAACAATGTAATTGTTATTATATCAGTAAATTCACTGGCTAAGATGGGATTGGATGAAAATTGGCTTGGATTGGACTGGCCATATTGTGATTTAAAATTATTCAAAATAAAGGTACTCGATAAAAATTAGGAACTAGAACTTGGGTCAGTAAGCTTTGGAGTAGGAAGAGTCAAAATTACAATTTTCAAATTTTCAATATTTTTAAAGGACTAGAGAAATTTCGAATAAATTATATTATTATTTTGTATTTTGATGAAAATAATCTATTTATCCGTATACATGTAGTATTTTTAAAATTAAATTAGACAACATACATATAGTTTTAATAAATAATCTCTTACTATTTAAGTAAATAGTGAAGACAATTAAAGATTTACTTACAACACAGGCTTAAGAAATGTTGGATATATTTAGATCACAATTTGCTTTAAATTTTAAACACTACTCGTAATGTTCAAGGTGCCTTCTTACTTTGAATTTATTATATTCATGTAAAACATCGCTTTATTTCATATTATTATAATATAATTGTATATGGAACTAGAGTTGCAGCTTCACATCCAAAGTGCCGCAGGTTGCCGAGACCTGAACTAGAACAATGCCTAATACAGTTATGTCAATACCTAAACAAATAGCTAATAATATACAGCGCTCGCGTACATTCCGCATGACGAGTACGTTCCGCATAACTTAATTGGAAACCACTTTCTGTAAGCTATTGGGCCGCTACTCACTAAATATACCTCGTCGACATAAACGCGACTAATTATGTACAGAAAGCAAAATCTTACCGTGCTTTGCTTTAATTAATTTGATAACCGCTCTCTTGGTCCAATTATAATTATTTTTTTTCTAATTTAATATTATAATTAGTATCTGGCTCGGGTACACTATTTTTTTATTATATACTGACATGTAACGATTGCCTTTCGCTCACGTAATTTTACTCTTAGGAGAATGTACTGTTTAGTTACGCTTTTGTAGCGTAATTTGATAGATATTTTTCCTACAACATAAATGGCGAAACGAAAACGTAGTTAATACCAATTGCCATTATTAAATAATTTCACTACATTGTATTAACCGAAAGCAATTAATGATAAAAAAAAAACTTCTTATAAGTTAGTATTAACGAGCTAACGATGCGTTGACACGCATTGCGATTTTTATTCAAATTGATATTTATTGTGGAGGTCACAAAAACAAAAATGTATGAAGTCAAACCGATTCAATAGTCGTTTGTTGACAAGTCGTCAAAATTATGCCAAGTATAGGCCACCTTTTATGAAATAGAGAGATAATTTTAAATTATTGATTAATCCAGAATAATCGAGGAATGACTGCATTGACCAGGAAATCTAGTAATCATTAACATAGAGCGTTGTGTATCTGTCGGATGGTGTAATTGGTGTGAAGTTGCCTGAGTAATTTGCGACTAGCGTATATTCATTACAAGAGAGTATAATACGTCCTGTCTTCGTATGGGAAAGAGAGAATTAGGCCCGGACGCAGAAACATGGGACAACCATGCAAGTAGCTTTGATAAAAAGGCTCAAATGGATGTGCGGAGTAAACGAGTCCGAAACGAGTACATGTGTTGTAGCTTCGGCATGTACGATGTATCAAGCTCTTAGAAAACCGGCTGCGATGGTACGGATCGATCAAAAGAAGGGCACCCTAGTACATAAGCACAGACATTTAACTTTGACTTAACCAGTAAACTACACGGATGAAAAGCAAAGCTGCCGTTGGTTAGAGCTGTATCGAAAGACATGGAAACTAGCGGTCTCTCACACAAAGACAAACAAGACCGAGTGAAGTGAATGAAAAAAAATATGAATCGAGTCATCGGAAATGAAAAATGCTGGGAAGAAGAAATAAAACATAGAATTAATACTAAGCAGCGTAATAATATAGGAACTATTACGGATAAATTTATTATTAATTAACTTATAACTGATAGTGAAGTAGACAATACCATTTTGAATTGTATGTAAAAATAATTAATGTATTTAAAAAAGGCCGTATGTAAAGGCGCATTTAAATTTCTTTGCAAATATTTACGATCACCACAATCTATCATACACGGGGAATGTGTCGACACGCTTGACGAGCACAGTTTTTAATTTATTTATGTTCGGCCGCTTTCAACCGGTCCTATTGGAAAAGGAGAGTGGGGGGGGGGGCAAGGGGAGAGCCCTTAGTCCGCGGTGGAAGTCTTATGACTGAAATTATAATAAGGACTACAATCATCTTGCCCATTGATTTGCTTCAAATTAAGTGATTTCACTGCTAAGCGAACTTAGTAGTGCTTTTATTAGCAGAATTCTAGAAGCGCAGAAATAAACATCACGATAATATTAATACAGACATTCGGGCAAAAGAAGCCTACTTCAACATTCCATTAACTTTAGCATGACAAAAAAGAATCCTTTTTTTTAAATTACAAAATTTAATACAATATCGTTTAATTTATATAATATTAGAAGACTTAAATCCGTTTGAATATTTTAGTATTTATTTAGAACGACCTTAAATACATTTGTAAATAACATTTTTTAAACATATACGAAAACCTAAAAAGTACGAATTTCTTTAAACAAGCGAAAAATGTAAATAGAAAGAGTAATGCATAAGCAATTAGAAAAGCTTCCACTGCAAACCTTACACCGGATGACAGTATTTCCTATTTAAATTATTACATTCATGACGATGCTATTACGCAATTCAACATAGCGGATCACACTTTTTTAATTTTTTCTTTGGAAAACTGCACGTACAATTATTATTTCTGAGTAAAGAAGTATATTTTAATGTTAAATAATTATTATTTTTATTTTTAAAGAAAAAAAGTGAGCTAAGGTACGCCCGGCGTTCAGCTTGTGTTAAATAATACAAGTGCATAACAGTGAATATGCAATATCGCCTGTAAAACAATATCTTTCCGATAGCAGCTACCAAGTCGTTCGGCTCACTTAGACACCTCCAAAAGAGGAAGCTAAATATATTTCGATAAACAATCGCGTCGACGTCTCTCTCAGGAGTCCGATCCTAAACTAACCTCTATAAGTCCGGTGAAGCTATTAATACAATTTTTTTTCAAATGTTGTTTGTGTGACTAAAAAGATATAACCTTCCCACTTACCCCTGAGGCATAGAATAGAACGTTACATTAGTTCTATAATTCTTAATTCACTCCTTAAGTTAATTTGGAAATTCAGTAATAATTACACACGATTCATTGCATATTTTAACAGATATCGATAATACTCGGCCGATATATGAGTGTATCAGGTCTTACTACACTTTGCTTATAATGTATCATTACGAATCAATAATGTGTAGTAATAAAATAATAACACATATGAAAGTGTATAATTATTATTATACGTAATTGTGTAAAAGTATGAGTTTCTTAACCACAAATGCGTACGGACTGTGCGTGAGTTACTGTAACATTTCTCAACTTGTTTTTTTAATACGTTGTTTTGATTTTTATCATTAAGACGAAACGAACGTAAGCGGCGTTTCACTTAAAGATACCGGCAGAATATATTTTACGTTATAAAATTTGTGTAATACTGCCTTTATTTTAAGGTATTTAAAAAATTATTTTTATGCTCTATTCCCATATTGTAATTAATGGCCAAATGAAAATTTAAAAAGATTTTGGTTAAATTAAATTTATTAAAACCGAAATAATGCAGAGAACTAATAATAATGCAGCATAATGAAATTAATCGCATTAAGAATTTTCACTTTATGATATAAAACTACATCAATAATTACTAAGCTACAACGTAACTATGATAATAATAATTGTATGTTAATATTACACTAATATACATTTTCACTAGTTTTGAATTGATAAGATTGTGAGATGAATATCATAAAGACTAGAGGTCAATGACCTGTTAAATCCGGCGAGACATCTTTATATAATGACAAACGAAAAGCCACTTAATAAGACCTTCCGCTGAAATTTTACAACAGATATATCGTAAAACATACTACGTTGGCGCGTGGGCGTTTCACTTTTAGACTTAAATAAGTATTAAAATTAGTTTATTAAGTATTAAGTTTTAATCATAACACTACAATTAATACAGAAACTAAGAGAAGTTTTTTTAACCAGAGGTTCTCAGATTTTTTTCCCATATAGCACTTTAAAACTTTAACTGGTTTCGGTGTACCTCGTGCAGCTACTGAATATGAAATATTTAAGTTTTTAGAAGTTACAAAAACGTTGAGGGTCTTAAATTACCTGCCTTCATTGATATAAAGTCAACATTTGTGTTCTTTGCTACTGAAAGCAGATAAATTCTTGTAAACTCCGCTAACGAATTGTGAACTCCCGTCGAGTCTTCCGTAAACATCTGGAGGTCCACCTGGACTACTTACTATCACAACCTTCGGTTTAAATTGTACATTAAGAAAAAATTATAAACACAAAGTCATAAAAAGTTCTTTAAATCAAACCGGCGGCATACATTGCAATTTGTTCAGTACATTAAAACTCAATTCTATCTATACAATTTTCCAGTTAAATTTTCACACTTGTACACACAAACCGCATGTAGGCCGATTGGCAACCGCGGCCCGCGAGAAATCGTTCTGTAAACACGTTTAATCCTCATGCAAAACTGCTGCGGGAATGTGGGTGAAAATGCTTCTGGAAATCATATTCGCATAATTCTTTACGGTACGAATGTGCCGAGAAAAGACATGCAGAAGAATCACAATAAATCAACTGATAATAGGCACATCGATACAAAAAAGAATAATTGAGTTTCCGCTGTACGGATTGCTTTTGTAATTAAGAAACCTTACTTTTCACGAAGCCTTTACTGAAAATAATATAATGATAACTAATCTTCGCTTATCATTATTTATAACTTATAATTTAAAATAATGATTATCATTCTTCGGCCATCATTATTTGTTTCTGAAATAATGTATGTTCAAGAGGAATGTTACAAAGTTGGATGAAAAAATACGTAATTCAAAAGCAAATAGACAGGCACGTTCATATACATTTTTTACTTTTAACGGTTTATTAGTTCACCTCTGGTTTAAATTTTGTTTATGTAAGATTGAATGCAGATGATTGATATTTACGTCCTTTTCCTTGTTTGAAATACTATTTCATAACAAACATAAAAACTATGGGTTACTTTACGATGATATTTCTTCTCTGCACACTTAAAAGGCGGATAATGTATCCTCCTTCCTGTCAATAAACTTACTTTGTCAACAATCCAAATGTCGCCTTCCAAAAAGTTTACGGTGTTCAGTTCCGTCGGATACACAAGTCGAAGCGATTCTAAATTCAATTAGCACTGGCGCACTTCCGTGTCAACTGTCAAAGTATTAGGACAAATTATTTTAGAGACGTTATTCGATTTGAAAATGCTTGCCACCGTTGTCGAAGACTGCGCAAGTACTTTACAACGCGCTGAGACACGTCCAAACAGACGTACGTCTACTTTCGAACTAACTCGAGATTCTCCGAATCGGAATCGTGAAGCGAAGGAATATACAGCACGCCTTATAGTTTGTTTGGAATGCAGAGCTACAACCTCAGACTTTGGTTTATTTTCCCTATATAAAAACTGGAATTCGGGATTGAGCAAAAAGTGATCAGAAAGTTTTTGAAAGTATTTTTGTAATTAAACAAAATGTTGATTTTAATTTGTATATTAATACAAAGCAAAAACTCCGGTTTGATGTCCACAAAAGAAAAGTTAAAAATTTGTTAAAATATAAAATTTACAAATTTCTTGTCGTTATTATATTATAAATATTCGGAATGTTTTACACATTTAAATCAGAATTTTAATTGCTTATAACACGCAATAGTGTTTATTAAAACCATTTGTTTGTTATGTCTTTATAAATAAATAAATGAAAAATAAATTCAGGTGTCGTAGTAATTATATTGTTACTGTAATAACTATTAATTATTAAATCGTTAAAATCACCATTGTGTTAAATATTTTTTTTAGATATTCCTAGTAAACAATAATTGAATTTCATATATTTAAAATATTGATTAAAATTTAGAATTTTACATAGTGTTATTATAATTATTATGATTAAATTAACAAATATTTGTTCTATATCTGTAAACCTTCAATTGCAAATGAAATTACCAATCGTTTAATATTATATTATATATTTCTTTTTTTTTAAACGATAAATGTCTTACTGAAAATGCATTTTATTCTTACCATTTTCACACCGGGCTAGGCCGGGTGAAACATTAGCAGGATATACGTATTAGTGGCGTGTATAAATACTTATAGTAATTCTCTTTTACCAGAAAATAAAATTTCAATAGTTTCATTTCAGTGTGGAAAAGTATACTAGTGAGTATGAATAAAGCTAGGGGGACCGACGACATAATCAAGGTCGTTTGCAGGATGCAGGCAACACAAGTCCAGTCACAGAGGAGATCTTTCAGGGAGGCCTATTCTTACATAGACTTATACCCGAACTGTACCGAACTAAAAATATTTATGTTGCCTATTATTATTCACTTTTGTCTTTTAAGGTAAGGTATATCTCCAAATAATTCATTGCGAAAAAGATACGAAAACCACATATTATTTATCCACTCAATCAATAACAAATAATTTAGTCTCGTCACACTTTTTTATACTCAAACCTAGTGGTCAGATAAAAATAAAAATGGTAAGTGCCTGTGTGAAATGCAATTCAATTAGTAATTTAAGTGAAAAAAGCCAACCTACCATGTTTATGTAATGATGATGTATTAGAAAGTGTCTACAGTGAATGAACTTTGTAAGCAATTTCGTAATATCTAAAAACTCACTTGGTTACGTATTTACATTTTTGGTAGCAAAAGGGTGACTGGGTTAGTCATGCCACAAAATGACAATTAATAAATAATGAAATATAATGCACATATAAAAACAGATTATTCAATTGTACGGGATATCACAAAGACAAAAGGACACCTCTTCTCAGGAGGTTCAGATTATGGTAGCCAGCATTGGTTTTCAGCTTCTTATGCCTACGAAAGCATTATGCGAAAATTATGCGTGTGTGTGTGTGGTTGTTGGTGCGTATGTTTGTTTATGTATGTCTTGTTGTTTATTTATGAACAACCGTAGAGATAGACGTGCAATTAATCTGACCTAAACACTGTCAATCTTTTGCACTTTTTTTGTCAACTTATGACTGACTGATTTGACCCCTGTATAGCTTAGTTACGCTCGAGGGCTTTCTCGTGCGTTCCAGTGCGGGCAGTTGGGGAAAGACCGCGCTTGCTAATTCCTCGATTTGCATTCAGCATTCCTTTTTAAGGGTGCCATAAGAAGCTGTACCACGAATCGATCGTTTGCCTGATCCATTACAAATACTTTTTGCGACCTAGATCTAATCTAGTCATTAATTTCGCCTTTGAGAGATATAACGAAGATATAAAAAGACGAACAAATAACGAAGACTAACTCTTATTAACAAACATGTAAAATAATCATAATGTATATAATTAATTTATATCTTATATTAATAATCTTACTCTAACAAAAATAAACAAAATGAAATACTTAATTTTAAATTTTTGTAAATACCTCCGCGACTTATTTAATGATCCTTATCGCTTCAAATCTTCAATCGATCTGGCCACTTGTCTATCACCATACGCACGTTTCCATTGAGATCAAAGCTAACGCTGACACCCTTAAAGTCGCAATATTGTGGTTTGGCTTTGGTCAGGCATTTGTATTCCAATAAAACTGTCTAAAGTTGGTAGTCCAGTGGTTTACGATTGAGATATTTTGAAAGCCAACATTCGGAGGCGATAAACCACAATAATAATTCTTTAACAAGAAATGCGGACCTCTTTGCTAGGATTATATCTTGCTGAAAATTTGAAGGTCTATTGGAAAATAATATTTGAGTAAATGGATCGACGGCAAGTTCCAAAATACCAGAATAGTGGTTTGTAGGTGATTCGTCATCTTTTCTTCTACCATCATACAAGTTAGATATGACTACTTAAAGTGAAAACCTTTTTCATCAGTTAAGAAGATTCATCTTTGCGAGCCCTTGGTGTGGTCTAGTTATTCGTGTTGCGGTTATTATGTACATTGCAAACAACTCTCTCATTTGAGATATTTTAGCAGAGTACAAACCTTTGGAAAAAACTCTTATTGATAATAATATTATTGGTTGTACCACAACTGTCGCCTGTTAAATATTTAAGCAAACGTTTTGTACAACTTATGAAGTGCCATAAATGCGACTTCACTTCTTTTACACCCCATTCCGAGCCTTTAACTTGGCTGCGTGCCATCAAGCGAAGATTTACTAAACGGACTTAGTCCATATATGTCACAGTAAAACTAAACAAAGGTGATGAACGAGCGAATTACCACCGTTTAAGTACTATTAAATAAATAAGAAAAATTATAAAATAGTCATTGCGAATGACAGAGAACGCACACAAAGCGAAAGTTCGATTGTTGTTGCTTGACAGGCTGCCGGAATCATCATAACAATTGGAAAATCTTGTCCATATTACAAGTTTACTTATATTATTATTATATAATTTATTTTATTTTTTATTAGTTCGTCTTTCGTACTTATACTACATATACTTATGTACATATTTTTTTAATTGTATTATTTTCTGATATTTTTCCTACTGACTTCATTATCTCTGCACGTCACAAATGTTAATTGGCCGAGAATGTCTTCGTTGTTAAGTTTATTTTCATGAAAAAGAAATGTAGATTACGTAAAGCAACAAATTATTGCACAATTTTTTTTTTATGAGAGATAACGCTCGCGGAAAGTCGATGGATGAAGACAGCGCAGTTGCGGTCATTAAGGGAATCCTCCAGGGACGTCTATTCCTTTCAGTAGGCAACTATAAGCTGTTATGGCGATGATGGTGATAAATGGAAAACAGTGATTTTTACCTAAATTGAAATTATTTACTATTTTTTTAATATCTATTAATGTTCAAATGTTGTAATGATTTTGCAGTAAATATAAATGATTTTGAGATTACCAGCTACAGATGTATCGATCTATTGGGCTTGTTTAGCAAGCATTTATGTAACTTTATATTTTTATAGTCATAAAATAGATATAGCATTTATACTCTTGTAATTATTTTTTATTCCATCATAAAAAGAAGTTTTTAACTGTGTATGTGTGCGGCAAAAAAATTACAAATAATAATCGTTTTGTATATTCAATGGATCGTAAAACGTCAACAACAGTTACTTAACGTCAAATAGCGTTATTCCAATATGGGGTCCGTTAGTTCGTGCCTTCGACATACACCATGCAAATCGGATACTGATAATATATCAAGCGAAGCACGCTATTGGTTGTGGTCTAAGAAGCAAGGTTGAGCGGGAGATTAGGTTATTGAATGTCGATATATGTTTTCAAAAACAATAACAATTATACTACAGTCTACAGTATAGTAAAAAATTACAAATTATTATGTAAAATGCCTACACCGAGTGACTAATACAAGTAGGTGTATAAACTTTGTAGTGCATTTTCTGTTAATTATTAATTGATACACACTGTCTAAAATTAAACAGGTCCAAAAATAATAAATAAGCCAATGATAATATAGCAAGAAAAAGCGGTGTTTAAATTCGAATTAATACGTATTAAAAATAAATATTGTCGAATATCTATCACTGGAATATATATCTGTGGACTGCCAGAAGCTAGAAAAAAAATAATGTAACATATGGAAATAGCTCTTAGCTAATCTATTTACCCATGTATGGCCATTGCAATAGACGAAATTTTAGCGTCATTTTTTAAAAATCAATTGCTTAAGATATACGCGGTAATTAATTTTTTTAATAAAATATATGTAATGCCATCGTTACTATATTACATCGAAATAAACGATAGAGTTTTATAGGTAATAATGTTTAAAAACTCTACAGCCTTTAAAATTAGACCATACAACGATTAAATATATGTCAATACATGGATGCATAAAAACTTGCTAGTCCCTTTACTATATTATGAATCTCCATCAGACGATGACAGTATTATTACCGGATGGGTAAACATAAATATTGGTGCATTAAAATGGTTTACTAACATCAAGATTGCTTTAACAAATGTAATAGATAAATAAAATTTAAAAGAACATGTAATTATTATTTAATCTTCTGGATTTTTTTGGAGGAAATATAAATAAAGAAATAATTAATTAATTAATTTTTGACACTCAATAGACGCTCATTGCAAGTGATAGGCCTCCTCCAGAGATCGCACAATTACCGTTGCCTGCATTAAGCAATTTCGTCGCCCACATAGTGTAAAAAAAAATTTAGCATAGCTTATATTTTTAATTTAGATAATTTGTTTCAGAAATAGGTAAAATTTATTTTACTAGATTATTTAAAAATATACAACATTCATCAAATAGTAAATATCTATATGAGTTCAATAGATAATAAGATTGATATAAAACTAATTCAAATCCTAATAAGTGATTGTGAATCTGTGTAATAAAAACACGGTATAAAAGAAGTAAACGCGATTAGATCTATAAAGATTAGAACTGTAAAGTAAATAAATGGCTGTTTAAATGTTAAACACCCTATTATAAATCTATTAAATATTGTAAGACTCTTATGGAAACCGGATTTATGTGATACTAATTCACTTGACATTGATAATATTAGCAAGGGGCGCTTTAGCTGCCGTAAAATGTAAACTTAAATTAAGGTAACAGTAAAACGGACGCTAAAACTGCTTTATAGACTTCTGCTACAAGCATTTATTTTTACACGACACGCTCGTGCGAAGCATTGTTCATCGTTTGTTTTAATGCTCTAACCGAAACGTTTCATTGTATTATATTTCGAGTACTTATTGCAAAACGAATTTAGTTAGAATGGTAATATACTGATCAAAATATTTCTGTACAATACTTTATATGTACTTAGTAACATTTAGTTCAAATTATATATTTAATATCATGTAAATAAATTTAATAGTTTTAATATAATTAATACAGTCCTTTAAACGGCCAGTTATAAACAGCAATGATACCATTTCTCTGAGAAAATCTTTCAATGTCAAGTGTTTTAAAGACTCAAAATTGTCATGGCGTTAATATCAAGGCTTATACTCTAGAACTGACCATATATCATAATTCAGTGAATTTAGTCAGGACTAGATGAAGGCCAGTCTTCGGCTCTGATAAAGTCTGGAACGTTCGTTTCTTACCGTAATTGGGTGGATCTAATTTTATGAGACAGCGCCGTCTTGCTAAAAGGACTATTCTTGGTTATTGAATATGGTGTTTTTAAGTGATTCTACTGCATTCTCAAGGTTTGATACCTGTTTCGCAAAATATGACTTGGACACTCCTTCAAAGCTAACACCAAATCATCAATAAAGTCGGAAAATGCCTACGTTACACTTTATACGCGAATATAAGAAAACAAAATGTACAATCATATAAAAATGACAGACTGTAAATTCAAAAGTAAAATTTGTTTATTTTTAATTATAGCGGTATTTATAGCCACATTAAGCATCGGAAAAATGAGAAAAAATTTAGTACACCAGCGCTTTGAATTGATTTCATTTATATTTTTGTTGTTGGATTTAATATAGATACTACTTTTGGCAAAATACTTCTATCATCAGTAAAAATATGACAGGAAAGGTTAAAGGAAAAAGACGGTATCCCCTCACTTAGCAACCGTGTTTTTTTTCATTTTCGTATGAATAATAGACATATAATATGACACTTACAGTGGAATGTAACGTTTTCTAATTTTTTTAGTTTTTTTATATATAATTTAAATCATAGTACTCGACTCAACATGGTCTTCGCCCAACTCTGATAAAGATTCTTTAAAAAAAAAACAATTAGTAAATAAGGCGATTAAAAGGTAATAATTATTTGCTATCTATCAATCTCGCATGCAAACGATGTTATTGTGATTCTAATACGCCCTGAAATTAGGCAGATGATTACGTGTACATATTTGGTATTTCTTATTGTTTGGTAAAACAATATTTACCATACAATAAGCATGACGGCCTTATTGTTTGTCAGCTTTGATAATTATTGTCCATCACACTAAAACACTTACCTCACTTGAAAAGAGAGTAAACTATGATCTAAATTTGACAAAACCCTGTTAATAAAAAATTTATAGCAATATTTCTCCAAAACTCTTTAAATCCAATTAGTACTGAAATAATCCATTAAAATTATTATTCACGTATTTAAGGTGTATTTGAGAGGTTTTCCGACGTAATGGCTTAATTTTTTTAATGAGTTTATCAGATTATTAAGTTATAGTTAATTTTACCAACAATATTCAATAAGTTTATTAAATATAAAACTGTACAAATGAACATCAAGTTAAAATAGGTGGACTTCTTAATTTAGACTTTATAAATAAAGAAATCTATTTCTATCATTTCATTAAAATCTTTTTGGTTGTAAACAAAAACTATGTTATCTTTATATATTTTATATATTACATTGAAATCCATGAAAGTGATTCAATACCATGTGATGTAGAAACGAAAGACGGCGAAAAGAAAGGATGCATCGCCGGATATATTATATATTAGGATAATAAGAAAAAAAATTACATGGATCTACGAAGAGAGTAGAAAATAGGGTGCAGTAGAAAACGTTGTCTGGATAAACATTTTCGAAATGACACCTTTTACAGTAAGAGTTTATTTAGACATTGTCCCATTTCTAAATCATGATTAGCTTTTCAAAAAAAAAAAGTAAAATGAGAAAAATAAAATTAAGCTTTTTCTTCTCAAAACTTTTAACATTTTACGTGAAAATCCACTACTTTTGAAATGGAAAAGAGGTTTGGTATGCCTTAACCACGAATGGGATAATCACACCACTTTTTTTTCGGAAATGTTGGAGGTACAGCCACGTATGTCAGTAGTGAGAATTATTGACGCAAGATTATGGAAACCTTTTTGCCGACCCTGCTAGCTTATTCATCGTACTCACCATACATGTGGTTCCGACAGTATGGTGCTAGACATACGGTCAAAGCGATGATAAATTTGCTTCGGAAAGCTTTCCCCGAAAAACTGATCTGTATTTTTGGGATATCCCAAAGCCACCAAGGTCACCTAACCAAACTTTTTACCACTTTTTACGGTGCTACCTTATAGAGAGAGTTTACTGTACCAATCACCAAATTCTTGTGAATTTAATAGAAAATATTTGTCCAGAAATCAACTTAATTGAACGAAGTTTACTGCAGCATGAGGCGCAGAACACAAGACTTCGTTTTGATTAGTTTTTGCAGCTCGACGTAAAAAATTTACGTGACACACTCTTTAAAACTAAATCTAAATTTCAATTTTATCTTTTAATGATTTATTGATATCTCAAATGTAACATTTATGTTTAAGTTTGTAAAGGCCTAAAACTGCCACCAGATACCCTATAAAATCCTAACAAAAATCATTTTTTCATTAATTCCTTCATGTACATATGTAAATTTCAACTACTTAATTAAAAGGCTGAACAGTTTGAAAATTTTAAGAGGTCAATACTGTGGACGATATAAAAACCTTTTATTTATGTTAGAATAACTTTTATATAATTGCGAAAAGACGGAAACCATCCCTACTTCGATAATAATTTATCATTATTATCACGTCAGCCGATAGACGCCCAGAGCAAGGCAGAGCCGTCCCTCAAAGATTGCCACAATGATCCGACTGGCCCTGCCCTTAAACATCTAGTACTTGTTCAGCTTATAGACTTAGTTCTTTAACTGAGCCTATAATATGACTGTGTTCTTACCGCTCTATATCTGTACTATACTAACTCGATCTCTCATTAAAGCAGTCTTTGTCTTCGACTGAGTTGTACTTCAAGTGACCTTTATTTATTGTTCTTTTATTAAAAATAACTTTGTGTTACTTTAGATCCCATTTTCCTTTCAAATTTTCACTGTACGTACCGTTTTAAGTTAAAAGTATTATCGCAATAAAAAGAAATAATATGTCTGTGTTATAAGTAATTACTTGCGTTTAAATCCGACTTTTTATTTAGATGTGTCAAACGGGGACCAGGAGGGCTAAAGTATTATTTAAAAATAACAACTGTATAATTTATAAACATGAATTAATTGAATCAAAATGGTTAAAAAAGTTAAATTAATTCGTTGTTGTTACAGATTGAAGAGTATAATTAATATTTAAAAATTAAATTATTATAAAGAATTTGTGATTGTTTAACAAAAAAGTAAATTAATTTGTATAAACACGTAAGAAATGTTAATAAAAGATCGTAAAATAAATATAAACTTATCAGCTGTAAGGTCAATCTTGCAGATTTACTATGTACAAAGAAATGTTTACTTAATCATCTTATCTATCTCAATTAATTCATAAAATATTTGATTCATAACAAAACCATAAGAAGTATACTTTCACGGAAAATATGCTTTTATGTAGAAGCTTTAACGATGCCTTCATAATCTGACACCATACTTTTATGTTATCAGCGCACTCTAGTGTGGGCAAGTAAAATCACAATGGAAAAACAAAAAAAATATCAGACCAAGAAATCATATGAAATATTAACTTTTTACTGATGCAAATTATTTTCTGACACATAAAACATAAAATATGCCTTACGTACTAATCCTTTAAACTTTTTTATCAAATAATTTAAAATGCTCAAACCCTTTTAGTACTAAAATTCCCCGATAGATGTACGTTATTTCGCTTGATGAGTGAGATTCAATATGGCGGCACCATTCGCCTCTGGAACAGGGCGGGGAGAACAGTCGCCGAATCGCCACTAACACATCTACGCGTATTTTTATCGAAACTGTCGTGTTCGTGACTTGAACGCGGGTGTTATTGGGAATTTGTTGTGTGTTTGAGTGTTTATGTAAGCTGTTTGTGTTATTAATTGTGCATTATGGTGTTTTGTGTGAATAACGTGAAACTACTTTAGGGTAACAATGTCTAGTAGTTGACATGTTTATCTGTGTCGTGTGTGAAGATTTTCCCTTCGCGTGAGGAGGTGTGGTGCGCTAGTGTGCGCGCTGGCGCTCTGTGTGTGCGCTGCGGCCGTGGAGAAGCGGCGACCCGATGATGGATTGCATTTCCATGGATGTATAGGTAAAAATTGCCAGTCAATTTATGCCTCTATTTAGCGAATAATGGCCCTCTGCCATACACACACACGCTAATTCGTTCCGGCCGCATTCCACGACTGCTTTGTTTTATACGTAAGCAGTTCTTTATTCTGTAGCGCATGTATTTCGGAGTAAGGATGTATCCTTAAATCGATAAGGATAATGTGACTTAAGAGCGCGTATAAAACGGGCTTTTTTGATATTGTAGTCTTCATATTGCATTGAATAAGGTCGCTCGGGCCTTGTAACCGCTTTGATCTTACGAAATGTTTTCCTCCAGTGTTCATTGTGTAACATGGCATTGGATATTGTGCGGTATTTTCTGTTGTACTTTGGAAAGGATTAATGCTGCTACTCTCTTTTTACCTAAATATACCTAAAGCATTATTAATAAGTAACAAAATTTTTGTATTAACTTTCATATACCTCGATCACCATTTATTTAAATTGATAACGATGTATTACAAAAATCTTATATTAGAGCTTTTCTTTAAAAAGCTATTCATACGCACGTACAAAGTCTGGCTTGTACCATTGAATCTTAATTCATTACATTCATGCAGAGTCGCGCGAGAATATGGTTCCCCTCGCTCTGTTCACTGCCTCTGGTTATCAGCTTACAAAATGAGTGAAGCCGTCTCTCTCCTGCAGACAACTAATCTGTGTAACTCCGTCTCGTTTTAGCGCATATTGCGCGTTTTTCTTCTTTTGCCGTGTCATATGCCAGTGTTGGGGCATAAGCAAGTCCGTAAGTCGATTGGTTTTTACATAGGATTCTTGATAAAATAAACGCTATTTCACCTCTGGCCCATCATGGATAATATATTCAAGTCCTTTGTTTAGGACTTTAATACGTAGTATTAAGAGGGTATGTTAAGGACGACTGCGCATCCGAATCGCGCAGTTGGAGGTTTGGTGCTCGTCCGCGCTGCACGTGGACCGTCTTGTTCTTACCTCAAATCGGGATTCCTATACATTTTCTTAATAAGTGATCGTCAAACGAGAAAAACTTAATGATGTAGTCAATGACGGAGACCGTAAAACATACGTAAGTTTCTTTAATTTTTTGAGTTTTTTTTTTCCAATACTGTAAGTTTTATTGAAAATATTATAAAAATAACTAAAGGCAAGAAATATTTCACTTTATGAAACTTAAAATATTTGTATGGCTATGAATACTTCTTACTCTGCCATTACTATAAATAATAAAAAAGGTATAAGATAACAATATGGACTCCTTGAAATTTATTTCAACGCCAGAACATTGACGTTTACAACGTCTAATAATAAGAGTTTATTAATATTCATCGCAGGAAGAAAGAGACGTCGATAACCTTCTACGCCATTAAACTTGTTCATAATTACATCTCAGACATAGCAATAAAAATTAAAATCTTTAAAAGTCCACGAAAAACTTTATGCCTTTTTGTTCTGTGATAATCTACAGTCACCTACGTTCTTATATTGCTGGTTAAAAATAAATATATAATATCAAAAGTTAACCAAAATGTAGTTTGGGTTCTCAAAGATATATAATTACGACGAGTTAATTCAGTCCAAATCCAAATGTCAGTTCTAAATTGGAAAAGTAGTTATGTATACGGAAATGTTTTCATAAAACAAAAACTGATGACCTTTCTTCTAATTTACCTCAAATATATAAAATCACAGATAATAAATTGTGTGCACTCTTAAACAAGTTATTATTGAGAGCTTTTAACGTTTAAAGTGTTTACAATAGAAGTTTATTCAGGTGAGTAACGTTCGTTCCTCTTTTCTTCTGTTCGTTCTCTTGAACCCTGAAACTTATAGTTTTATCGTTATTGAAGGTCTCTTTTTGTAAGAATTGTGTGTTTGTGTGTTGTAAGGTGATAGATATTTGATCATTGTTTCAATTTTTTATATAGTTAATGTTTTTTTTACTTAACATATCGCTGAAAATAGCTCATAAAGTGATTGTTTAGTCAGTTTTAGTATAATTGTCTTAAAAGACATGGTTGATCATCTTACGTCATACTACGTTTTAGTTCACCTTCTTTAATTAATGCATTTTTGATTTTCTATTTTCTTCTTCAACGTGGATCTATTATAAATTATAGGTTGGTTTACGTTGCCAACAAATGATAAGTTAACGTTTAAAGGCTTTAAAGAGGCGAATGTATAGTTAATTAGCTACACATTGAACACAACTCTTTATAAAGTATTGTCTCTGAAATATGTAATGTTAATTTTCAGGCAATACAAATTCTGTAGCGTACCTCACACTAGGTAAAAAGTCAATTAAACTGAACCAGAAATATATTTTATATGTATATAAAACATAAAACCATTGTCATATTATTTCACCTTTTGGACAAAAAAAATTCTTATGTACTGGTAATTTGATTAATTAAACATCGTCCAATGCACGGGAACTAATTAGACAGTCTATATGCGTAATTACAAGGTAATCCAGACATTAACAATGTAATACAATTCCATAATACTACGAGAACGTCGAACGACTTGCTTTGTGTTGGAGATCCTGTTACTGTATTGATACAATATTTAATTAAGGGATTATGCGATGTTTTATACAAATTAAAATTTTCTTTACATTAGTTTCATCCAAACATTATTATTTAAATTGTTACATATACACTAATATTGCAATATGTTTAACCACACGTATTATATATATCTTAAACTTTTACTCAAAATTTTGAGAGAATTTTATTTCGTTGACTAACCGAATAACCAGTAAATTTTTCAACAAGCTAACTGCGATAACAAGTTGCAGAGATCGGCATTAACTGCAAGAAGTCACAAACTCTTGGCCGCAATGGTACAAGTTGCCACGAATGAATTAGAAAAAGTTGATTGCGAGCCAAATGTTTTAGAAATCCCCTGTACAGTTTCTAAGGTTAACTTAAACGAGTTGGTGTAATTAAACACTTCGCTATAAGAAAGTAAAAAGATATAACTTAAAAACATCTCTTTTCCTATACTGATTGTAAAAAGAATAGTCTTCACTGATTTTTTTTTAACATAAAAAACTCACCTACATACCTTCTGTAAAATTTGTATGACGCACAGTAATTGTTATTTCTCGTAGTGTTACGAATAAAAGTTTTGAATATATTTTTTATTGGATATTATGAAAATATGACAACAATAAAAATTTAATTTCCAATGTTATAAAAATATTCTTCAAACCATAAAACCAAATCAACAAATCGGTCAGTTCAAATGTAGTGCATTAACACGACAATGTTAGTAGAGTTCGGATGTTTCATTTACAATTCTGTTACGGGACAGTGTGGTGCTTGCTCGCAAATCCGTTTGATCCACTAACTACCTACCATCCACCTTTATGAAGATCGAAGCAGAATGTATCACTAACAATAAGCTATCGGTTGTTTTACATTTTTATGCAAAGGTTGTTTATTTCTTTATTAGAATATTTGTCTATTTTACAAATTTTGTACGTTATAAATATACTATGATTAGCTAAAGGTGAGAAAACTTTAAAAAGGCCAATTTATATTGACAGAAAAATTATTTAAAATTATTTTCAAACATTCTTTAAATCCAAAGTGAGTACTCTGAAATATGGTACCATAAAACTTATTTTGGAATGCAAAAGGTAAATATCTTCGGCGGTACAAAGTATGCGGGAACAGGGGAGATTAAACAATAATAATTTTAATATGTAGGAATCACTTATAACGTTATATAATATTTCTGAAATCAATGATTTTTGGATAGAGTATATAATATGTATAGTAAATTTAAAATGTATATAAATTACCACCTAGTCACGTTTCATATATCCTAGCAATTCATTGAGCTAAACCAATGTGATTCTTTATTCCTCTTTAGTTATCAAAATGTATGGCGGTGTTCCTAAAATGAAAAATATACATGGAAGAGAGCCAAGATCAAGTCTAAATTTCTCTCAATATGCATGGACCATACTACGATTTATATCCATGCAGAGGTAAAGATGGGTCGCTTTTGAAATAACTACAACCTATATGGTGATATAGTTTCGCAACTGATAAAGTAAAAACGTTCAAAATAATGCTTTCATTTCTCTGCAAATACAGTCTGAAACTTTACGTTATACGTTCTGAGATGAATTGTACATAAACTTTAATACTACAAGAGCTACTAAAAATATTTATACGACGTAGATTGGATTTTTATTAAAATAAATTGAGAAATATTACAGAGAAAACTATTCTTAATAATAATCTATTTAAATTTTTTGCATAAAAAAAATGTATGCTGTACGTCACTTTATTGTATGAGTCAAATTAAACATATTTTTACGATCATTCTGCCGTTAGAAACTTTTTTATCAGCGGGTCCCAGACTTTCTCATAGAATCAATAGGGGACCTTAAACTAACATTTTACATTGAACATAAACCCGGCCGCCGAAGTGTGAATCTCAATTTTTTTTCTGACGCCATTGTAGACCCTGTCAAATCTCCTGTGGAATACTGCTGGTCTACCCGGCCCACTAACTAAACTGCTCAAAAACGAGTTCCATCGATAGGCGCTGTTTGTGCGAAATTTAGTGGTAGTGCCTCAAAGGTAGTTAACATTGTCACCGGTGATTAAATTTCGATATATAGTTGTAACCCAAGAAAAACTGCACAGTAGGTTCACCTTTGGAAGAATTGGTTACAAAAATTGAGACAGGACGAAGTTAAGGGGAAAAAACGATTGCAAACTTTTTTTGGTCTATAGGCTGTTGCATAAACAATTGCTTTCGAAAATACGAAAACAATAACGGCGAGTGATAAATTAGCATTTGTTTGCAAAGACAAACAAAAGCCCTAGTAGCCAACTCCTGCTTCGTACGGCCAATACGTCAGCGCACTCCGTCAACCAAAGAGTGTTGACTTTGCGAAGTCCAAAGAAGTGGCGGCTGTGTTTGAAAACGTGAAAAACGCCTTTAAAAAAGAAACGGGCCCACTGCTTCTCACAATGATTTTACAGTATACAACAAAGCATAGATTACCAAGGGGGCTATTCTGAAAAACCATGAATTGTTAATAAATTGTTAGTTTTGTTTTTTATTATGTTAAACACTTTCGAAGTTACCTTTCATATACCAGTAAGATGTGTATTGCTTATATTATAATTAGGAAGTAGAACATGTTCTTTATTACAGCGAATTTAATTATTAATTTGATTTTGCGGCGCTGTTCATTTGAATAATAGCGAAATCAATGATCATAATTGGGACACACGTTTTCGTTCCCATCTAACTTCGCACACTATTACTTATCAACTTTAATATGGACTCCTTATTACAAGGGAATCTATATTTCCTGATACTGTAGGTTTTTATTTCATAGTCCATTAATAAACAGCGGGCTGGATATAACGTATCAATTTGTCAGTTCACATTAACGTACTTTAACGTCAAGCTCCCAGTACGTAATAGAATTTGTGCTTCGAATGGATTTAGTGTCTATCAGCGGTGACATTTAATCGACCATCAGTTCCGCACAATAAACAAGATTATGATAAAATTGCTTAACTATTTATTCTCCTGTGTTTATATTGTCCGTTTTACTGGTGTTCAAGCTTTATTTAAAGATAAAAATTTGGTCACAAACATTTAAAATAAACAATATAGCCAATAATTTGTGATTTGTCGGCGTGAATTGCGGTATGTAGTTTAGGATTTCAGCTTTGTTAATCTTTTTGAAAATCTTTTTAATGTAAATCTTGCCGAATAGTCGACAAACTAGAGTTAATATTCCATAAGCCATTAAAGTTTTTAGCGAATGAATATATCATTCAAAAAAAATACTTCTTCGTCTCGTCTTTTCTAAACGGCATATATAAAAATTCAGACAGGACAATTTTAGTTTTTCATGATGGACATGACGTGTCCGTTCCAACCTTTTCCACTCTTTAATTATTATTTAATTATAGCAAATGGCATTTACTTTTTATTAATATTCTCAATACTTTAAAAGATATATTTTTTGTAATTAGTATCAGCGTTTCCTTTCTTTTTCACCGTTATCTATAATACTATAAAAGGTTAATGTATGAAATGACATTTCGTATTCAAAGTATCTTTATTAAAGTAGACATTGTCACGCACTTTTGAGTCAGTCGATTATTTTTAACATTATAAAAATGTAGTCAGTCCTTAAGTAAACCATAAACTCAACAGGCGACTGATCAATGAAATTTAACAATGTTTAATATATTATGGTATGTACAAACCATGTTTCACACATTACGATCAACCAAAAACTCTTGAATGCTATTAACTCTTGAATATATAAAACATTCGTTTAATGATACACTTCATTCTTTTATATATAACACTAACTTTATTATTCATAATTACCTTATTATTTTTATCGTTCTTAATACAGTTTAATTTGAATTTGAATAAAATTACAATGTCATCCGTTACCAACTCCACATAATGAATGTATTTTAATCTAAGAACAATAAACTTAGTTTAATTTGAACAATTAGATGAGACGATGGCCAAACGTAACCGTTATTCATGTTAGTTAATTGCTCCCTGGTCGGGGAGAAGTGTTGTACGCAGGTGGCCTATACTTACAGATTTTCCTCGCAGCTTAATTACAATGTTATAAAATGTCTTTTAATTGCATTAGTTATACAGCGTAATTGGTTATTGGTGTAAATGTTTTAAAAGGATTAATGTATAACTCATTTGTCACCCTAAAGCTTGAATGATTTTACATCTATTTCTAATCACCCTGTATAAAGAGATCATACTAAAAATTAATCTGAATAAGAAACTGAAAATTAATTGGTTAATTACTTGATTACTTTGAGAATAGATGTCATAAAAGTAAAGTCGGCCAATGAAAAAAGTGATCTTGTTTATATAATTCTTTATGTATTCTACCAAATCAATTTCGCCCCCTTGGAAGTTATCCCCGTCTGATAAAAAGCGCTTTTGCCAACGCTTTTCCAGTCCTGGAAACAAACGGAATAGTCTTTTTCTCGTATAGCCTTTCAGACATTCGTTTCGGTTTGTATTTCGTCAATCGTGTCAAAACGGCGTCGCCGCATTGGCCTTTTGAGTTCGTCGAATAACCATAAGTTCACGGCGTCTAATCAGCTGAAAACGGTGGTTGGAAAACGATGTGAGGCGAGTTTTTAGTAAAAACGTCGCGGAGAAACAATGCAGTATGACATCTACCGATCGATGCGTTTAATACACAAAACATCCTTCAAAATGGTTTAGATTTGACCAAATGATATTCCAACACTATCAGCGAGGTCTCTTATTGTCAATCGACGATTTTCAAGCACCAAACATTTGATTTTTGGCCGTGACCCTCGCCGACAGACGTTGATGGTTATCCAGAGCGCGGTTCCTCTTCAACGCGTTCTCGGCCCGCTTTGAACGTGTTTTACCAGATTTTTATGTGTTATAGTTTGATTACCGCATTTGATACCACAACATTTTCAATGTGTCTGCACAAGAATATTCGTTCCACGAGCATAATTTTGTGCAAGTTCTTGCTCAACAAAATAATCCACTGTAAAAATCAAAAAATCACTTTAGGTTGATTACAAAAACACATGGAACTCTATAAATTAAACTTTTATAAAAAAAAATATTAATAAACAGACGCTTGGAAAATATTGTAAACAGTCCTATCAACCTAGGAAAATTACCTGCCTTCCTAATACCCGGGAGTTTTTAATGATAATTTCTTCTTACTTTTTGTTTACAGTAGTACTTCCTTGACATTTATTTATAGCACAAGGAACCCTGGGGCTCTCGACGCGTTGTACTAAATATAGAATATGTAAGTAAATCTTACAAGAAACAGTCGCTGAGTTTCTTAAAATGTTATCTGCCTACATTGATAGATGAAATCAAGCCAACACTTTGGTTTTTTACTATCGCAAGCAGATACATTTTTGTGGGCCTTCGCTTACGAATTGTGAATTCACTTTTTTTGGTCACAATTACCTTTAGACACACTAGAGTCCCACGTGCCCAGAGGGGCATCTACCGGGCCCACTTTAGGAACGAATGATCTGTATGTTGAATATAACATTTGAATTTACTTTATTCATAGCACGCCTATTCATTGGTTAATGTTAATATTTATATTTTGTTGGTTTCGCTCCTTCGAAATAATATGAACCTAAGGAAATTTAATTTAATCTATTTGATTTTGAGAGGTACGATCATATGCAAGTGGAAGAAAGTGGCGTTTGAAATCATCACTGTTTTTCGCAATGAAACACGCTCTATGATACTTTGATTTACATATTTCGCGTATTACAATAACAGGGAGGCGAACTGCTGTCCACTCTCCCGTACTTTATGATTATCTGCAGAACGTTTTAAGTGTTTGTTAGACTTTACTCATTGACACTGTTAAAGTGCTAACTAGTCTGAATATTAAATTAAATTTATATAACAATGTGTCTGGATCTGAATCTAAATATATATAAATTTTGGTTTTCGATTGGTAAAACAATACTCGTTCACAAGGAATGTTAAGCTTTCGCAAATTGACTTCTAAATAAAAACAGCAACCATTTGCTGTGTTTAATTTTGTTCCGAGTGTTATTTTTTTCCTTATAGTAGCACTTAAAAAGTTAGAATGATCATAAATATTAAAAGTGATAAACTAACTAATCATCATTCAGAAATAAAAAAAATCTTGAACTAACACTAGCTATAACGGCCATATATACATAGCAATGATTACATCGGCAGTAAGTAATAATTATGTGCCAACATAACCAGACTAAGAAACATCAATTCTGAAGCAACTTTCATAAAAAGCGAATAAAAAGATTGACGTGATGAGAGAAACTAGAACCGACTTCATTGTATTAAAGCAAATACAACGTTAGATCTTAGCTCTCTTAGCACGTGTTATTATATCGATTCATAGCAATAACAATTGTTTCTTTTAATAGGGTAAATATTTATTTCGTACATATCATGCTTACCCACCGTTATGGACTAATTCCGTAATTTTATTTTAAATAAGGCGTTATAGATTTTAGTTATGACCACCTCATCCTGGAATCACAACCTTTTTGATTATATCGCTTTAGATTCCCTGCGGAATATGTTCCTACTGAGAGCTAATCACATTATTTAGCACTGTAATGGTTTACGGACTTATTTGCGCTAATTCATAATATCCAAAACTCTCTATTGGTTAGAAGACTTTGAGCTGGCTAATACTTAATAAACTAAACATAATAAAGCCTACCCTATAAGATGTGATTTCTTCAAAACTTACCTCTGCAAAGCGTTCCCGTAGTGAACGTCGGTGTTCATCTTTCAGAGATATCCTAGCTTAATCGAAAAACAATATTATCCCAGTCTTCCTAAATCAATAACGCAGTTTCAAAGAAATATAAGTCTGAGAACTCAGTGCTCACGGAGTAAATTATTGCTGCAGGCCGGGCGATCACTGCATTTATTGGCAACGAGAAGCCTGAGCGTGACCATCCGTAGGCTTATTTTAACATTTCTTACTTCTTTGGTGTTGCTCTTTAAGTTAACCTATTAACATTTGTTATTTCTCATCGCTTGACTTACTGATAAACGATCATCCTGTGACTTTCTTTCAAAACCAGGTCTTCTTTTGACAGAATCGGTCTCTTGGTAGCGCTTTTATTTGTACTGTTGATGTACTACTCTCGCTTAGCCTATGAGCCATGAATAACTGGCTGCAACCTCAGATAGCCATTTTCGACCGCAAAACTTTTTTTATTACTTGGCGGTACCGAACTTTTTCGTGTCATAGTGATATCAGTCAAGAAAAAACTCGAAATCACTATTCCCTTCTGCAAATGTGACTAATATAGGTAATTATGCTTTCTGTTTAGAAATGCCAATGTTAATGTTTATGCAAGAGACATTAAATCTGTTAAACCAGTTTGTAGATAAGCGCCAGCAGATTTAACGTTGTTCTTTATTATATTTATTATAAGGTATTTTACTAAGACATAAACATGTAAGTTTTTACATGTGCTAAGATTTGTTAGTAATACACAAAACAAAAAGCCTTTGCACGTATTATGTAAATATTAGTTTACATTATGTTGTACTTCTTTCATTTTTTAGTGTCATAAAGGAAAGTTACAATTTTTTTAAGGTAGATAGCACAAGAAATCACCCGGGTTTATATTTGTGCAGACATTGATTTGAATAAAAAAATAAAAACTAAAAAATCAATCAATGGGTACTAGGGAAGAGGGCAAGCATCTGTTTAGAATGGCACTTGGAATCAAAGGTTTATGCATTTCAGTTCGTTAGATTTTTTATAAAGTAAGACGTGTTTGATGTGAAACCAAATTTATAATTCTGTGACCAGTCTGTATTCTGTTGAGCAGTCGCGAAACTGTCTCTAAAACATATTTAATATTATTATTTTTATTTGATTTTATTGTTACACATGGACATTGTATAAAGACGAACAAATTTGTTAGCAACTTTTCGGTTCTAGAGTACTTTCGCGCTATATAAGCTAATACAACTACTGAAGTAACTATGCTGTGATAACAGTAAGCTCGTTAGCTAATAATCAGATGACAGATATTAAACAATATCTGTTTAAGTCGACAATTTTGATAAACCACAGCAAAACGCAGTTACAGTGTACGTGGATCTGACTTTATTACATTACTTATTTTTTCGTGAAAGATGCTTTCTATATGTCATACAAAATAATACGACTAGTAATTGTGTTATGACAAACTACATCTTTACGTAAACACGTACGTACACGAATTTCTGAAGTTGAATTTCGCAATACGAAAGTGATATTCTTTATAATCTATTAAATATATAGTACTGAAGCATCGTTATTTTGTATATTTTACCAAACAATGGCTGACAGCATTTTTATTTTAATATCTTAAGACAAAAAACTCTTTTACTTCAATATCAAAATGTCACTGATGGTTTGGCTTGGCGGTCATGTTTTATTTATCTGTGATAATTATTTAACAGGTTTAAAGGTAAAATTTAAAACTTTCAAAAATCTATACCACAGAGGATTTGAAATTATTTGGTATTTTGTGTAAGATTTTATCTAGAAAAATTATAAAACCAATATATGTTTAAAGTCTTACACAGAAATTTTATCTAAAACTGCGGTAGAGTTCAGATGTAAGAGCAGTATTGATTTTATAATTACATTATATGTCTGTTATATATTTATAGACAACAATTCATTAACATTGAACATATTAATCTTTACGATACTTGAAATATTTATCTAATATGACATTTTTTTAATTACGGGTTTTGTTCGTAGATACGTCATCCAATATTTTAAGTAACTTGACTTACTGCATTATTAACATTTATTTGCCATTGTAGTATCAAAAATTTGAATAAAGTATACTGTTTATTATAAAGTTTATTTAAAAAAGCCTATATCTTACCGAAAAGGAAAATACACACAGTCGTATTGTATTGAGTTTCTCATCGATAAGACTAACAATGCGCAATGGTGCTAAAAACTGCTCAATCCGGTTGTCTTTAACAATGTTTGTACTTTCGAAAATGCATTAAACCAAACGAGTGGTGGAAATTAGTCTGGGACCGGCGTGTATCGTGTCGACAAACACAGATAACTTCGCTTGCAAGTAACCATATTTAGTAACTAATTGTTTCTGATCGCCTTTATCTTCTTTACGACGGATGTTTTATTCAAAGTTTGTACTTTTTTCTAATAATGCATTTATTTTTTGTTGTTATACTTAGTTTAGCTATAAATACAGTTAGAATAAAAAAAACATTTTACACCTTAATTATCAATTTCTCTTTCATGATATGAAAAATATTAAATCCAGAAATTTAACGTAAACTTTACTAAATCAGACTTAGGTATTTCTAGCATCATTTGGAGTATCTACTGGGAGGACAGTTCAAATGACAGATATTCCAATATGAATATTTATTAAGTTTTCTCATTCTCGAGCGATATGGTGTTAAATATTTTAGTCATAATGAAGTGGAAAACCAAATTGCTGCAAAAGTATTAAATAAAGTAAGTGGCTCTATGTTAAATGAAATTTTTTAAACCTTGCATCCGCATGGTCGCATTGGTCGAATGTTTGTGTACCCGGTATTAAAAGGTAAAAAAAACCTCCTCTATTTGTGACCTAAAAATATCTAACTCTCTACGTATTATTCGTATGAAAGGCGATCGAAGCATCGAAGGAAAAAATCGAAGAAATCCTGTCCGAAAGCAAAATATTTTGTCTGGGGAAGTGAATGTAGCACCTAGAACCATGTTGCGTATTTCAAACATTTTGCAGCCTTTTAGAAATGGTCATTATTTTATTAAGTGATATCAGTATATATTTATAATTTCTTAAGCATTACGCAGGAAATATCAACGATTTTATTATGTTTTGACTGAATTTTTTTTATCGCTGAGCAATGTTTAATAAGCAAAATGGCTGAGTTTATGCTCAAATCTCTGAACAGGCTTCCTAATTAAACAGCTGAAAACAACATGGATATTATCTAACCACAGTGATGAATTTGTGGGTTAGCTACGAGTATTAACGAGTGATTGAGTCGTATTGTGAAAAACTTCGGCACAAATGGAATAATTCTAGAGAAGATGGTTAAGCCTCTTAATAACATCGTGTTCCATATTCTAGGTCAGTCCTTTTAGCGAACCTTATGTGTCGGTAAAATAAAGCACGATCCGTCCAAGCGGCGTCTGAAACAATGTTTCGGACTTCATCAAAGCCGGCAAAGCATGGGCAGTCTTATCATAATTCGTAACGAATAATTGTCAGTTTTATAGAGTAACTGTAAACGCCATGATAAATTGTTCCTAAAACAAGCCATACGATCGGCAGTGAAGGATTTTCCCGTAAAAAGTGCATGCTGCTAGTGATAACTGGCCTCAACGTTTAAAGGACTGCGTTGCAGCTAATGGAGACCACTTCGAATAAACTTTAAAAATATTAGTGGTTTTACATTAATGTATTAAACTAACACATTGTTACAGTAATAAATGGTACGTACAATTAAGTGTAGTCTTTCTTTGTAAGAATATTTATGGCAACACTAATATTATATACATCATCTAGTCCTGAGTATATATATAGCCAAACAAAAATAATATAAAAGACGAAGAAAAAAATGAAATACGCTACTGAATATAAGATAAATCCTTAGCGAACTGCTATGTTTAGACTGGTCTCGCAGACGCTACAAGTTGTTATATTTCTTTAGATATTATGAATCTTAATTTGTAGCTTTGATTTAAAAATTTCCAGCGAGCGCGATTGAAACGATTGTTCTTATTTTAGCTTTATTATGTTCCATCTTAAAAATCTACTCAGATGATATATTTTTCAAAATTGTTTTTGTCCTTCAATAATATTACATTTATTACAATTTCAAAAACAATAATTTCATTATTAAATACAAAACGTAGCAAAAAACACTCGGGACGAGTTTGTTTTGATTCCCCTTTGCCGACGTGTTTTGTTGTTGTTATCTAACATATCCAGCGATTTATTGTTGCTGCGTGCTTGCCGTGTGTTTTTGTTTGCTCGCGTAAGATAATAAAGGCGTGTTGGTTATATTTTGCAATGGATTGTTTTTACATTGTAAACTTTTAATACTACTTTCGATTAAATTTGGCATTTTTACAATATTAAAGTTAAATTGATCCTGCAAAACTATGATGATTTTATAATATTCATTTTTATGAAGCATTTATGAAAGCCATTGATAAAAATAACGTGTAAGTTTTATTTAAATATGATATGATAATAAAATACAATTGATATATATTATATAATTAATATTGTTTAATTGTACTACCGAGAATGAATTACTTTGTTCAATATGAATTAACGCCTCCAGATACAATTCTTAACATACAAATCTTAAAAGAACTAAAGTTTTGAAGACTCAATTAAGCATGTATAAGAAAATGTTTTTATTAGCTACCGCAATAGTCTTCGTATTGCCAATAAATTTAAAAAAAGGCTTATAGAAGAGTGATCACTCTATTCATTGTTTTATTGTCTCTCTAAAAATATTGAATACTTAACAAATATGTTTTTCATTTTGTATATTAAGTAATGTGTTTAAAATTTAATTGTAATACTTTATGGTACCCGTAATGTTTACTTGCGTTGTAACGCCTCTTTTATTAGTTTTTATTTATGTAAAATATTTGATAGCTAAAGGCAGGTGTTTTAATTTATTCTGTGGTTATGAAGTGTGATTTTTTATTTTCTAACTTAACCGCATTAGTGGTACGGTGTACGAAATTTGTGTTTAACAGACAATATTTGATAATACATTTTAAATACGTCGTTTTATTTTTGACATATTTAAGATAGTAAGGATATATGGTGTATTTTTTTATAACATATATCTATCTAACACTAAATATTTTTGTGTCTTATTTGGCTTAAAAAGATTTTTTTATAGACAAAGAATATTACTTTTCTTTCCACTTATAACCTTGTTGCGGTAACTAAATAATATCTACAGCGATTAAATCATTGCTATATAATTACAAATTAACTAAAAGCACTTACTTAACAGTTAATGTCTCTTTGTATGAAATTTAATTATTAAAGTTGTTTATACAGTATGAAACTAATTTCCTTTGATTAACGAGTTTTTATATTAAATATAAACTAACGACAATAAGTAGATCCTCCTTTGTTGAAAACTGTCAAGGTGGATACTAGTATAGCGCATTATTTTCTAGTGTTTAAGCTGTAAGGTTTCAAAAGACACGTCCTTTTTGATATTCTGTTACTAAAAATAGCCTTTCACTTTTTTAATTTGACTTAAATATTGTTTTCATTTTGCTATTCTTGATAAACAAGGAATTATTGAGTAGTATTGTTAGCAGATTGCATATAAACTGAGCAATAAAACGATAACGTTCGGAAGAAATACTTGAACAAAATTTTGGGAAAATAATGAAAAATAATTATTTTATTCCATCATATAGTTAAATTACTCTATATTATAAAAAATATAGTTAATTATTATAAATTTAACTCACTACAATTCAAGTTAATTCATTTCACATAAATCCTTTGTTAACTGACCTTCCTTTTCTGAAAAGATTCTTATAAAATGAAAAGTCTTCACGACTTTTTAGTTCAAATTTCGTGAATATATTTCTGAGTAAAATTTAGGGGCTGTGTAACATAATTGTAAAGCCTCTTAGTTAATTAGTTACCGCTTAGAAGAGACGGGGTGTTGTTTTGCGGGTTTCGCTAATTCACGGATATTCCTGCGTAGATTGTTACAATTACGTAGGGTCGAAACGAAACTGTCCGGATCGTAAACCGTAATTATCTGGTAGCCACTGAATTCTGAGTGGACTCAATGTTTGTTATTCACCGAAATTTGCTGGTAATGTTGTTTTCACGTACTTTTTTTTTACTTATTAAAACAGATATTACCGTTTAGAACATAAATCGATCTGCCGTTTCTCTTAAGGACTATAGACAAAAGAAAGTTCAAAACGTTTATATTAAGCAGATAGTTAAAAAAAATTACTATTCCGATGAACTAAGGTCTGTAAATCTGTTATCTGTACTTTCTGTAATAATTAGAATGTAGTTAAGTTAAATGCAACTAAGTAATCACCGTCGCCCTAGGCGATTTTTTAGCCCTCAAGGAAATACTGTAGAGAATTTTTAATTCGGCGTAGCAGCGTTCTTTCCTTGTATTTACTTTTCATTTAAAAAGTATCTCATTTCACGCAAATAAATCTACTTTTTCATTTAACGTGAAATATATTTAGTATAATTATCTCGATGCCCTCGACCAAAACCAATATTGTTATCGTCTAACTTATCGGATGGTTTATTGCAGTTAAAGGTGCAAAGGTGCAATAAAATACTGCACATAGTACTTTTTATTCACGGATAATGCATGCAAGAACTGTTTTCTAATCGACTTTTCGATTTTTGAATCGATTTCTTCTTCTTTATCATCATCATCGTAAGCCTCCTAATAAAAAAGTAAATGAACGTAACATATTCATAACATATCCTATACAATCCCTCTGCTCCTTCTTATCTCCGTAACCTCTTCCACTTCTCCCGGGCCCAGGACAAACCTTGTCGTACGAACGTAAGGACGTCACTGGCCATCCCCACTCATCACTCTGATTTCTTTTCCTATTCCTTCACTGTCCATGCTGCAAGATTATGGAACGCTCTCCCCTACGAAGTACGTGATTGTCCATCATTACCTGTATTTAAAAAGCGAGTCAAAGAGCACTATTTATCGCTAGTTGTCTAGTATATATAATATTTTTAGTTATATATGTTATATATGTATTTATGCTTATATTATGTATATATATTATTTATTATGCTTATTTATGTAAGTATATAATATGTAAGTATACATTTATGTTCATGTTAAGTATGTAATTATGGTCAAAAGTCGTATCTATTGTAAATATTTCAATTTAATTATTGTGCACGTTGTGTCTGCCTTACTTTTTATGAATCTCCTTCCGTAGGCCTACTGGAAGAAATTTCTGGTTAGAAATAAGTAGTGCCTGTTGTGTCAGTTATATTTGTATTGTTACTTTAGTGTTTTTATTGTGTACAATAAACTGTTAAATAAATAAATAAATAAATAAATATTTTAGACTGATCAAAGTGATCAGGGTTACTGGTTACTTAATAAATGTAAACGCTTTAAAACCTTTTTACTGTGATATGAACTATACATTCATCCCTTTAAGCTTTTACACCATTCACTCTGTATCTGTAAATATATTTTGCAGTGCCCAAAGCTATCTAATTCTATGTCGAATTACCCCATAGAAAGCCAATAGACTCGGTTGAGTTCTTAAAATTCTAAATTTGTGTCGTGATCAATGAAAATAGACCCGTCATGTAGCAAATAGGTGATTGAAATTTTTGCATGAAGTATCGGCATTCTTTGTATGATCGCAGTTGTCATCTGTTCTATTTAAAAAGCGACGAAACAAAGATGTAACCGATTTTTTTTTAAATAAGTAGGGCTTACTTTATTGTGTTTAACCTTTTTATAATTTATTGGTTATTTAAAGGTAAGAAAGAAACAATCAAAATTTCATTACGTATATCACAATTTAATATTGAAAATGTTGCGACTGTGTGCAGTTTTAAAAGTGTAGAAATCGGATTAACTTCAAACGAGGAAACGCCATAGTCTGATCGAAACCGCTTAAACGCGCGTTTCATATGCACATTTTGGCCGTATTTTGTAATATATCAAAAATTGATTTAAAAAAAATCTTGATTGCTGTGCAATTTCTGTATCAGTATTGGCTGGCTACTTTTCCCTTTACAAAATCGAATCTATAATATTTAAACCATCATATACATCTGTAACATACCTCTTTGGAGATAGAAAGGAGTTGCAATGAAAACTTTTATTTTGTACCAAATTTATTGGATCACCCGTAAACCTAAATAACAAATGATATAACAGGTTGTCAAATATCTCCCTTCCGCTTTTTTGCTCTTTATTCAATGCTTTATAAAAAGTGTTACAGTGATCGGATTTAGTTCAAATATGCGCCGTTTTGTTCGATAATCTGTTTCCATCTAGACGGCAACTTCATAATACCTCCCTCGTAGAAGCCCCCCTCCTAATTTGCGAAGAACTCGGACAGCCACTTTTCACAAACCTCTTTTGAGTTCAACTTTACACCACCAAGGGCGTTCGCCATGGACAGGAACATGGTAATCACTTGGCGCTATGTCCGGGCTATATGGTGGATGTGGTAAAACCTCCCATCCGAGCTGCCGTAGCTTCTGACGAGTCATCAACGAAGTGTGTGGTCTGGCGTTGTCCTGGTGGAACACTACACCCTTCCTGTTGGCCAATTCTAGACGCTTCTGGTCGATCGCCTGCTTCAAGCGGTCCAGTTGTTCGCAGTAGATGGTAGAATTAAGCGTCTGGCCATATGGGAGCAGCTCATAGTGGATGATTCCCTTCCAATCCCACCAAACACACAGCAAAACCTTCCTGGCCGTCAATCCCGGCTTGGCCACTGTTTGGCACGATTCACCGGCCTTCGACCACGACCGTTTTCGCTTGATATTGTCGTATGTGATCCATTTTTCGTCGCCAGTCACCATCCGCTTCAAGAATGGGTCGAGTTCGTTCCGTTTCAGCAGCATATCGCAGGCGTTGATTCGGTCCAGAAGGTTTTTTTTGCGTCAAATCATGCGGCACCCAAACATCAAGCTTTTTTTTGTATCCAGCCTTCTGCAGATGGTTTAAAATGGTTTGGTGACTAACTCCCATCTCCTGGGCGATGTCACGAGATGCCACATGCCGGTCTAACTCGATGTAGTCCATGATTTGATCGGTATTTGTCGTCCCAGGTCTTCCGCCGGCTGGCTTATCCATGGTGTCGTTTTCGCCGGCTCTGAATCGTCGAAACCATTCCTCCGCGGTTCGAAGTGATAGAGTACCATCCCCCAAAACACCATTAATCTCACGGAACGTTTTTCTAGCGGATTTGCCTTTAACGAAGGAAAACTTTATAATAGCGCGAATTTCGGCGTTAGTGAACTCCATGTTTACACGTCTATAACTGTTGAACGCAATATCCAAACTAATCATGCATAGCGTCGTTTTGTAGGTTATGTCAAGACCTTTCAAATTATGTATAATATTGCCAGATACGAGCTCTGTAGCGCTTTGTACATAGCCGCGAAATTCAAAAGACAAAAAGGCGGAAGGGAGATATTTGACAACCTATTATCTACCACAAGTCCTTCTATATAAACGAAAAAATTCACATCCATTTTATAAGCGGAAATTCTAAAGATATATTCTACGCTACGAATATATCTTTAGAAAGGTGAGATGGCGGTAATCTCATTCTAGTTATCTATTCTCAGTTTTTTTTTTCTTAAATCCACAATTTTTGCCGACACTTTCTCTTATTTAAACTTTATGAAACACTTAAAGTGTATGGTGAAGCTACATACAATAATCCTTTTCGTACAGCTCCGGACTCCACGGGGAGCGGTACCAATAAATTAATCTCGTACATTTCGCCGCGCAGCTATCGCACAGAGCAGAACGCTCTTTTCGACTTTCCAGTTTGTTATTCATCTTAACGGCATTAAATCTCTATTCATATTCATTTTAGACAGAAGTTATGATGACTTAACTACTTGTGTAGGGGTTAACACTTGCTTGTCTATTTCACTTTTACGTTTTCATAATACTTTATCAAAAGAAGCCCTAATGTAAAATTGACTTTTTGTTTGACAAAATTACTGAAATATAAAACCAGCATTGGTTTATTCAACTTCTTTTTCTTTTTCTATTATTATTTGTGAACAAATAGAAGCTGCTGTTGCAGATACGTATGTAGCACGTGAAATTATTAGTAAAATGGTTATATGAAAATATTTTTAACGTTTTTTTTTTACAGGCTGGTTAATAAATATTTTCGGCACCACCGACCTTATTTTTGTTTATTTTTTATTTTTATATATAATTACCAATAACATATTTTTTCAAATCACGTCGGTATACTGCTATAGTTTTGTATTATTGTCGTAAACAGTAGTAATAACATGGTATTCCCTACTGAACAAAGTCGGTGTATGTTTATTGAATGTTTCCTCAAGGGAAAATTCTTTTAATTTGCAATGAGAATATATTTGATGCGAAAATACTTTTTCTAGTTAGATTGTTTTATTAAACATATGATTTATTTGATGATTCTATCATTTCAATCAAAAAAGCGAGGCAGTAAAATGATTAAAAATTTCAAACGCAGCACATACTACACGTACGTAGGCCTCTCCCAAAAATTTCTAGCAGGACCGGTTGGAACGACCAGTATATTCCAAATACCTTAGGAACGTCGTCTTTCCACCTTGTTAGTGGACGTCTTACGTTGCGCTTGCCGGTTATCCACACCAGAACTTCAGGGCAGTAGAGACCAATTCGCTAAGCACGTAGCGTTATGTCTGTTGCTTTCGTTCATCTACGGATCTCCTACCGGATTCGATCTGGAAGAGAAATACTAATTGAACATAGTTCTCTTCTGGCTCGCTGAGCGACTCTTAGCTTGCCTATGAGGTCCGAAATTAGATACCACGTTGCAGTGCCATAAGTCGTCTCTGGTAATAAAAACTGATTGTAGATTTGTTTTTTTGGGCACTGAGGGATATTATACGAAATTAAGTATTCATTATTATCCTGGAATGCCCCAATCCTTCCTTGCAGTATTTTGTTTAACCCATTTACTTCCTCTTACCTTAAATCTAAATTTCTTTTATTCGTGACTCACATGATAAGTTGCTTACTACATTTATGGAGAAATGTTTCACTATTGTCGCTGTCAGGTTATGGAATAAATTACTAGACTTATTAAGATGCGCTGAAAACCTTTGTCAGCGTTTTGTATTTATTCGTATTTATGAAATAACTTTTCCACGTAAATATATATAAGTATACAATATATACATAACATATGTATATAATATATATATGTATATATATTAACAAACGTTTATGTATTTATAAGTTTCTTTTGTACATATGTATGTGTGTATGGTAATGTATGTACACCCGAAACTTTCCCTTCTTCCCTTCCTTTATCTCTCGTATCGTTTTTGGTATATTCTATGATATACAATAAAGTATAAATAAATAAATATATATTTAGTATTCTCTAAAGTAACCGCTATTGCTAATTAGATGACACGTAGTAAGATAAGTACTTCTGAGATACGAACTTACGAACAACTCAGTTTCTTTAAAGCAAGCGCTTTAGTTAAAGAAGACGTGTCGTTGACCTGAATTAAACATAAAGAGGCCATGATAAAAGAACTGTTTAGGTTTACCGGGTCTTTTCAATATTTCTGTAAATTTTTAATTTTAACACCCGAATTCTTTTGTCCAAGGAAGAGAAGAATTTTAAGTGGTTACTATGGTTCAGCTTTGTTGACAATAACTTCAGGCAGTACAAAGTCTGCAGGGACAGATAGTAAACAATATTCAAGTTTAACCTGTAGTTATCCGAATTTTCTTACTATGTATAATTATGTTATTTATTATTAATGAAATCATTGATATTTGGTTAGAGTGTACCATAAATGTAAGGTAATTAATAGTTAATGAATTGACAGTAATTATATATTCGAATCCTTAGCTTTTACACATAAAACTAAATCACCCTACATAACCCTTAATTTTATAGATAATGTGAATGAAGTGTTTAATTATGAATAAATAGTTTTAGTGGTAGCTCAAATATATGAAAACACCGATTATTTAATCAAAAGCAGTCTCCCGGTCTAACATGCTAATAAAAGGAAATGTTACGTACAAACATTTAGTACGAAAATAAATTGTTGTGAGAACACGTAGTTTAATGTAGTCTCCCCCGAGCTGGCTTTACCGGACCATTACTATGAATTAACTTTGTTCTAACTGTGTTTTACTCACGGTTTAAGTAAGTTCCACCGCTAACATTAACGTTTTGACTGCTTACTGGAAACTTGTTGTTAAAGATATAAACGTGTTTAATGTAACAAGGTCGAGAGTAATGTTGAACTAACACTTGGTTTGACTGTGATTTAAGAGTTATGAGTTAGACCCATGAAAAGAGTGCACTATGTGAACTCTTTAACTTCGTCACAAACTATAGAAAAAAATTGACGAAATAAAGAATCTGTACTAAATAGAAATTCGAAAGATGTACATCTGTACTGATCACACGAAGTGGATTACGGCTCATTACATTCTCGAGGATATGTTCCCAACGGGGTGGTAATGCCCCTTTGTGGGCACTGGAGACACTGACTTTATGGGCCATTTTCATGTAAAATGTTTTATTTAAAATATTTACCTTTTTGCTATAAAATATTTATTAAATAATTTATTCATAAATCCCATCTTTTAAGGTTTCACTACCTACTGTCCAGTCCATAAAAGCTTAGGAACTCTAGACTATTTTTGTTTATCAACAGTTATTCCCACATTACAAGTCCAATAAAATATTTCTACAGAAACTAAAATAACGTTCTTCACCATCATCATAATTATGTCGCCCTGTGCAAGGTATAGACCTCCCCCAAAAGTTGCCACGATGACAGCAGTCTTGCGTTGCGCGTATTTACCTACTTAAAAGGACCTTGACGAACGACAGACGAAATTGTGGTTAAATTTAATTAATTTCTCATGTAGCAAATTTAAAATTTAGTTGCCTTGTATTGTAATAATATTATAGTAGACCAGAATTGAGTTGCGGTAACACGTGAGTAAACAAATGTATTGGTCACGTACAGATATGACAAGCATGGTTGTGAAAATTAATGAAGTTTATAAATAGCTTATAATAGAAGTCGGTGATCTTTGTAAAAGGAAATCAAATCTATTTGGAAGTACTTTTTAACTTACCTACAATGGCATTGTACTACAAGCTAAACCTTTTCCCGTTTACATTTTCCATTTATTATATTACTTTGACCTAAAATAAAAATAGTTTTGCTCATATTCACGTCCGATAGATGGAAACTCTGTTAAGAGTATTAAACAAGTATTTTATCTAGTTATTAGGTTTCATTACGATGACATCTCATTGTAAAAAAGAAATTTTTGTAATCACCTTTGTTGACACTGAAAGTTTTTAAAAATGCTGTCATGTCAGTAGTGGTAGCCCAGCGGTAAAAGATTGCGATCGTAGGCCGCGGGTTTACCGGGATACAATCTTACACCATTCAAACTTTGAGCATTTTTTATAGGATTGCCACATTGCTAATAAGCAAGTTGTCAGAGGACAGCAACGTCCTCTATGTACACCATAATGCCACACCGCGATTGCAAACCCGCCTGCTAAGCGTATGCATTTCATTGGGCGACCGATGATGCCGATCGATTCGACCGATTCCATGGCCTGAAATGACAACGACTAATCTTTTCGCGTAGATTTTACCAATCTACCAGTTATTTTCACAATTAGGCGGGAACTTAAAAATAACGTTTCAGTGTTGTAATCTCTGTCAATAAAGTCACGATAGGTAAGCTTTTAGTGAAGAAACTCTAGCTTGTTTTATTATTTATAACTAGTTTACGAATTGATAAGTCGACAGCTACAGTATGACACGCCATTTTAACAGATTTCAAAAAATATAACAATAATATTATGACTAAAACCATATAAGAAATAGAGGCATTATCTATTTTTTGTCCAAATACAGGCATGGTTTAGTTACTTAATCGCTTGAAAATTATTACTTTATTCGCTCAAAACTTTGATAGTTTTTTCATAAAACACAAGCACAATACTACAGTTGCATCCAAAACGCTGCATCTAGTTTAAATTATGTGTTAATTATATTGTGTGAATAAAATATATAAAATGTCAATTTAAGTTATTGTCAATCTTAACAAAAACAATTCTCGTGACAGAACAGGGCCGAAAATGACAACTGTTTACTTTTTACGAACTAGTTCTTGGCCATTATCTCATCTAATGTTACGTGGCGATGCAGATTTTATGGCAATGTGCTACCTTAGTAACTTGTATACTTATCTATTAAAGTTCAAATATTACTAAGACGTCATACTTTTAATTCTTTTCGGAATAAATATCGATTTTATGAGATAAAATTTGTTAACAAATACATCAAAAAGTCTTTCTGATTTTAATTGACAGTTAGCAGCTGATAAATCTTTTAAACCGCTTCGCATTTTCACTTTACCTTGTTAAAATGAATTGCTGTTGCGTGTTGTAATGCTTCCATTTAACAGAAGCCTCTTGACGCGAGTGTATAATGACGATTTATCAATATTAATTTGATTAAAACTATTTCTTATAAAGAAAAATTTTAAAACAAAGTAAAATAATGTATTGTATGTCCATAAAAACTACCGATTTTCCCAGGAAGTATAATATATATGATGAAAATACTAGTTGCAAAAATAAATATTATGTACGTTAGACACGACCTCATCATTAGTAAATCTTTATATGGATTGTGTATTTTACAGCAGAGACCCAGATGATGTTCAAGAATCTCATATAACTAGATATTCTTGTTACTTTCTCCTTGGGGATAATAAAATATATAATTATAAATCCTTTTAAAAATATATGGCCACTCTCAGATTTTTTCGCCTGTTTACTTCAGGTTCGAAACATTTATTATCCGAACAGGTATACTCATATTGACGTCAACAAGTGGTAATGACGTCCATGCTATGTTGAATAAAGAATTTGAATTTCAATTCTTGTGATGCAATACAGTTTAACTTTAAGATAGAATATAGAAGAAATATTATTGTTGTCTTGAGTAAAAAAATTTAAATAACGTACATTATTTTTTACTTTTTTATTTTTCAAAAAATAACGGTAGTATTAAAACCGTAAAATGCCATGCTATCCAGGTTATTGAAATACAAATTGTAGAATTCACTATGACTATGCTCATAATTTTAAACCGTAATTGTTACTCTACGTCTACTCATCGATTTATTCACTAAAAAACGAGTGTTATTTAAAAAAAATCAATACATGATGAAAAAATTGGTGAATTATAAATTAGATAGACGAGACCTATTCACGTGCGAAATGTTGACTACGTAGTAACTAAGCATTATCATGATACGGTTTAAAAGATTCCGCCCCTAAACTGTACAGAGTTAATGATATGTACGTGGCTTGGTGCATTCGTTGGTATCTTAAAGCAGACATGGTGTTTTTAGATTGACGTCTGAATTTCACCCTGCATCTCTAAGAGAGTTAGTGTAATTACCCTGCTATTTATTTTTTAATAGAAACCTCTTTAAAATTAGATCACATCAATGTTTGAGTCATTGATATCTTTTATTCATCATTCATAATCGGTACCTACAATTAGTTGAAACCCAAAACATTAATTCCCATGCTAATGTCGAAATTTTATAGTGACATAATGTTGAATGTAAAAATGTTTAATGATATTAATTTTGCGAGCATCGTTTTATGTTTGACGATAAATATTCTCGTGTTCAGAAACCCATTTACGCCTTAACATGCACTTTAACTTAAAATCAAAATGCAAATCTTCTTTCTGAGCATATGATAAGTTTATAATGTTGCATTCAATTTACTTTACCACAGCGTAAAGGAAAATTACATCGAGAATTTCAGAAAATAGTCTCGTAGAGTGTAAACCTTTGTCTGCAAAGTTTTACTACGGTGTATGTGTAATATGTAGAATTAAATATTATAATACATCTTCTTTTCTTAGTTTTAACTTTTCTGGGGTTGTAAAAATCTTACATTGCTATTAGTGTTAAATAAAAGAGTAATAACATTACATTCATCGCTATTGTTGAGTGCAAAGCTTGTGTGTGGAGAACATTTAATAGTAGAAATATGCAATTGGTTTAATAAGTTATTTCACACACATTTTTCTAGGGAATTAAGTGCGGAATATGAATGAACGTAGAAAGATATTGTATTAAAAAAGGAATAATAAACCAAGCGAAGCTAGCGCTGTTAAAGATTTTATTGATTTATTCAAATCGTTTGGCAAATAAATTACCAACTTGTTCATCGAGTCTAATTTGGTACGTCTTTTCGTGGTATTAATTAATTTATGTGCTCTTTAGACGTGCTTTGATTTATCCGCAATAGTTACGTGCATCGGAATGGTTCCTAACTATCGAATTAATTAGCAATGCTTAAGGTAATATGTAAGATAGTATTAGTATACAAAACAATTTTTTACAGTTTTATATAAATTCTTAACGTTGTTACGTCTAAATGGCGGATATCAGTAGTGTAGTGTTACGATTTTTCGATTGGATTCTCTGTTTCATTTGTTTAGTTAAACTGTCAACACAATAAACCATGTGTATTTGCCTATTGGTGTATCAATTATTCTACTGTGGTTCGTAGATATATTAAAAACAACGAATTAATGTCAGGTATACATAATAATTGCATAACGATATTATAGAACAATATTAATTTTCTGAAAATGTTTGTTAACATGTACACTTGCATGGACGTCGGAGGTGGTTCTACCACGCCCACCTCCGACCCCTTTCGCGGCAGATTTGATGAGCTCTAACTTTATCTACCTTAAGTTGTTGAAATACTAGGCCAGTGCCGTTGAAGTAACGGCAGTTAGCAAGAACCTTTCCTTAGTTGTAACAACAAACTTCAGAAGAGTTTTAGTCGGTAGGAGTCTAATTTAGTAGGCAAACTTCATTCGTTGCCCGCGCAGCGGAAGGGACGTCATAAATGGGATACCACGAAGGATTTCCTCACAAAAGAAAAAAGAGAAAGGTATAAAATATGCCATTAGGTCAATTTCAAAACTAATAATGTCTTTATGCAATGGTTATTTTACTAATTTGTGAAACCGATTCAAACAAATATTACGTAACCGCAACAATGATGAAGAAAGGTCGAGGACAAGTACGTATTTGTTTATGCGAACTTTTACGTCGCGACTATAATAATGCGCAGTTGATAAATTGAAACTCGATATTACGAGAATAATTGATATAGTGAAAATTATTTTATATTACTTGGTTTCGGTTGAAGTTGATACTGTTAACCTGGGGGCTTTTACAGCTTCGTCGGAACTGAGTTCATGGAGCAGAAGGGTTCGTGAACTAAAATAATTTTTTGTGACTTAACCTTTTGTTATGGTGATTTAAAGTAAAGTCTTGCCAGGATCAACAAAGCATTGGTCTTTGATGCAGATATGTATTGTTATTTTAGTTAAAATCAGAGAGTTTGGTAAAAATAACGTTATGTTATTATCGACATTAGACCAATACTTTTAAGTTAAATATTTAAGGTCTCAATGACCAATGACGGTTAACCTCAAAATAATCCTCTTGTAAAGATATTACGAAAATAATTTCTTGGGTTAAATTTCAAACTCATAGTTTGATCATTCGTTTCGAACGTAATTTTGAATTTCCGCTTTAAGGAATCCCTTTTATTTTTAAAAAGAAAATCTAAAGTGTTAGTCTTATAAAATGTAAAATATTATACTGGTACAACAAAAGAAATAAACATTCATAAAAGAGGAGAGATATAAACATTCAAAAAGAAAGAGGTGCCTAAAAATTTAGATTAAAAATTAAGATAAATCTTGTATCAACTCGGAATAAGTAAATTTAATGGAAGGGTTACATTTACAGCAACACCGCTTTTAGAATTATAACGCAAGATTCTTGTAAATTTATGAGATGCCATTGAGAAAGTTAAGATGTTGATCAAAGTTCTTCGCTCGTCGGGTAATAGATTATTTCTTTGATGGCTATCATCTTTCACTTAATTTACCTTAATAATTTTGTTGCTGTTATCTGTTTATAAATATTCTTCAAATCTTTTAAAAGGGAAACGGTTAATAGGAATAACGAAATTAATTCTGACTGTACAGTCTAACAAAAAAAGAATTTTTAGGAAACGTTATTTTAATTCAAAAAGAGAATCAAAGATCGACCTTAAAAGATTTGTCGCCTCTGGATATATGTGTGTGTGAAGTCTGTCTGAGAACATTCATGCAACTCCTTGCATTGATTGATCGTCTGACAAGTTTTATTTGTAGAGTAAATTGAGCGGTCGACGGCGTGACGCCCGCTCGTACACGTCTGAGTGTTTTAATGTGGTCATGTTATTTATTGCCTTTTATATTATTAGTTCTCAAAATTTATTTATTTAATTTATATACAGGTCTTTCGTGGGTTACAAATTCATACATTACAAAGTATAAATATTAATAGATTAATTGTAAAGTACAGTTGTAAAGTATATATCACTATCAATTAAACTTAAAAAATTACGTAAGTAGATTTGAAAGAACAAGAAAAACGAAACAGGATAGCGTAATATATTGAAAATGTGTACGGTGTATGTGGAGTGCGCGTCAAGTATTTGTGGAGTGTGGGTTTGATTAACGATTCCAGTTATCTATACTAAAAAGTATGCAACATGTAGCACGAACATAACTAAAATAAGGTATAAAAATGTTTTTAACTTTATATTCTTTTTTTTTGAACATAATAAATATAAAATCTTGTTAATGAAACTTCGCAGTATATTACATTTAAAAATATCCGTACAAAGATAGATATATAATTTCATCGCATTGGAAAGAATCGAGAATTGGCTAACACTTTTTTTTTGGAGGTACTAGTGTCATAACCATACGAGAACAAATGCTCCTTTTATGGTTTTCAAAGGTGGTTCCTACACTAAATCGATAGATAGTTTGGTTTTCAAACATCGTAGTTATTTTCAAATTTTACAAAAGTATAAATGTGTCAGTGTTCGTGTCCCTTAGCTTTACAACGCAACAAGCGCTACTGCATTTTCTTTTTATTTATGATTTATACATCGCGTTATTACATACAAATTTCAAACAATTTTGATTAGTATTCGAATTCTTAATTAAACAAATAAAAGAATGCCCGAAATTATGACTCTATTTAGTATGTTTGTAGGACTTATTAATATTTGAAATATTGTAAACAAGTAAATTATTAGTAAAAAAGTAATAAATCTTTTTTACTAATAATTTATTTAACAATTAAAACTATTATTTATATTAGGTAATGTAATTGATTAAGTTTAAAGCATTGGCTCTTATAACGTTTTAGTAATTAGACCGTAAAGTTTTTATTTTATTATTTAACTATTTTATTAATATGCTAGCTTTTTTCAACTGTATACAGTGTAACATTCTTTACAATTGTGAGCTAGTTTAGTCGATGTGCAGATTCTTGATGTAGGTTTCACGTTCAAAGACGAGAAACACGCTCTTTGACAGAGTGCAAGGGGGAATTCTTCTGTTACATTGAAAAATCAGCACGAAACTATGTTGTTTTGTTTTTTTATGTCATTTATGCATCGATTTTTGTATAGTGTTTTTTTTACATACAAATATTAAACATTGTAGTGTAAAGTGAATATCAAAACCAAATTTCTCATGACTGACTACCTGACTACATTGCTATATGTAAATTAAATTAAATGTGGAATTCGAGTTATGCAGGTCCTGTTTATCAGAATTTGTTGTACTAATTGTGCGTTGTGTTATATTTCGTATGTATATATGAGTAAAGTTAAAAAATGGCAATTTATTGTGTAGTTCATGTGCCTCAAAAAAGATACAATGAAAATAAATTTTAATTTCATGTGTAGTAACAGAAGTATGTGCACTTCTGTTACTACACATGAAATTAAATATATTTATTTTTACTTAGAGCATCTTAGGTAACCGTTAAAATTAATTTAATAAAAAACTTTAACCTGTACAATTAATAAATAATCTTGCCACGATGGAAAGATTTAAGATACTGAATAATGTCATCATTAGTTTATTTAAATTAGAGAGAACTAAGAATCAAAGTATTATTCTTAGTTAATTTTTTTCCTTCTCATTTTGATATTTCTTTTCTTTCTCTTTTACGATATTTGGTTATTTCACTTACCCTGCACCTCCCAAATGGTTAACTGGTAGAAAATATCTTCGGTATTAAATTTGCAGTTATAGATACATTGCATAAGAAGTGTTTGAATAAAAATAATAATGATATTTTGTTAATTCCTTTTTATAACGTTAATTACAAGCATAACTAAAGCGTTTAATGATGCTGATTAAAATATTAGTCACGAAAACTGAACTAATATAAAAAAGGCCTTAACTCGTTGCTTATTTTCTTATAATTAAAGTTGTTTTGTCCATTTTATATTATTACGAAAACGTGTCATCGTAAAGGCGACAGAGATCTGTTTTTAATATCGTCTGAAAATCAAATATAATAAATGTCTGTATTCAGCGGAGAAATCGGTGCGTCAAATGGATCGAGAAATAATTCCGGTATGGGATTTGATTCGCAACGAGTTGTCGTAATCTGTGTATATCCTTTCGGTTCCTCCGTACTTCCTGCGTTAAGCAAAGACTTATTCAAAGTGAATTTGTCCGTTTTGTTTTTTCAAACCCGGATTTTTTTAATTTTACTTAAACCATGATATGATTATGGTTATGGTTTAACAAAGCAAAGAAATGAAAAGTGATTGAATGGTAGACCCATTAATAAAATTAAAAATACTATATTATACATAAATTTTTCCACAATTTACGCATGCGTATAAATTTTTAAACGGAAACTTAATTTTACACAATTTTAAATATAAAAGTTAACTAAAAGGTTACCTTAGTTGTTAAAACATCAAACATCCGCTAAACTATAAAAGAGATTATTAAACTGCCAAGTTTAAAAATTGTCCAACTAAAATTATGTTACTGATTTTCTTTTTTTTTAAATAAGAAGTTCTGGTACTTCTGGCCAGTATGAAATAAATCAATACTTTGTTATTCTGCCCTTTTTATTTCTCATCAACAAATGCATGTTTTCACAACTAGTCACTAAAAATCATTTTAAAATTATGTTTTTAAGAACAATACTAAAATTTATGTACGTACATTGCAACAAATTTATTAAAATGGATATAAATAAATTATTTTCACAAATTGGAAGAAGCTCAAAAAGACCGTCGCTGCAATAACATTATATAGAAATTCGATAATTTTTCTGCAGTTTTTATAATTAAATTACCAAATCACTTGCAACTGCGGAAATTTCTAGAAAATGCGACCAGCCTAAAAGGGTTTATTGCGACCGTATCTCGTCCAGGCCAGATGCTTGAAAAGATACTGCCGCCGTCCAATCAATTCTTCAAATATAAAAATAAAACTATATATTGCGACTTCGAAATAATTATAAATTCTGCTTTAATAAAATTATAAATGATGTCCGCTTTTAATGTAAAACACTTATCACAAATGTGTAAAAGAGTAAGAAGGGCTCACCGTCGTTGCGCGAAGCCTCGCGCGGCATGTAAGAGCCGGCTGTGCGCATTCACCTGTGGCTGTCAACTATAGTCGATGATCATGCTGAAGTGGCTAAGAAAGAAAGGAGCAGAAGGAAAGGTTATTTTTTCTTCTTTGGCCGGTCAGGCTATAAAATAATTGTTTTCGAAAACAAGAAAATAATAACAACGGAGTGGTGTTACGCTATCATTTATTTGCTTGTTGGTTTGGCAGAAAAAATCGAGAAAGACGTCCACGCAGAAGTCTTTCATTGGGACAACGAGTCAGTGCATCACAGGCCAAACGAACAACCGAGCATTTGACTATGCTAGATGTGAAATTATTTGCTACTTTTCTTAATAATCCCGGCCTTCCCCCATGCGACTTTTTTATTTATTGTTTACTCCCAAAAATAAAAGGTCAACTTTTTGGAATACGGTTTCACGATTCCTAAAAAGCGGCGGTTGCATTCGAAAACGCTGTGCGAATACACGAGTGATTGAACACCTTTACACATAGGTTTCATAGAATGGTACCTCGCATAGATTGTCAAGGGAACTATCTTGAAAAACAATAAATCATTTATAATTTAATACTTACTATAATTGAACTTTTGTTATTCTTTCAATGTCACCCCTCGTGCAAAAAGAATTTATTTTACATTTTTTAACAATCTATCGTGTTTAAAGTGATTTAAATGGAGGCAATCGAAATGCATTATTGTGTTGACATATTCGTGGCAAGCACACCGACATATTGCCCTCAGCTGCGCCTATATAACGAAATGAGGAAATACCGGCGTCGCTCTATTTTATATCAACGTTCATATTCAATTCAGCGAATCCATATTTACGATTTGCGAGATTTTGCATTCAACGATAATATGAAAATATTGTTCCATTCGTTCGAGTCAACAAATTGATACTTGAAGATGCCTTGTATGGAAATGGAAACATGACTCGTTGGTTTGTTCATAAGGCACAAAGACTAATATAAAAATTTAAATCAACAGCTAATATGATAAAATATAATGGGAAAAAATTAAACAGTAGTTACTTAAAAGAAGAGAGAGCGGAAGATAATATTTGTTAAGTCACAAGTGATGAAATAGTTACCAAAGATCAAAAAAAAGACTTGGAAAAGTAAGAAACGTCTCCACAATTTACTACCAACAAGTCCTTAGTTATTTTAGTCACATCACCCGCAGACAACTGTTCACGACAAACGATTGTTTGTAGGGCGAGTAGACGGCAAAATACCACGTGAGCGATTACCGCTACTCGCTGAGTTGTTCAAGTGAAATTGATTTGACTTGTTTATTTTGATAGTTATTGAATTTTACTCTCCATTACTACTGCCCTGAAGAAAGCAGAATATAGATTGATATGGAAAGAGCTCGTAATCGATTCCGTCAAAGCGTTTCAAGACTGACACGACCTTCGGAAATGTAGAGACGACTGAGAATAAATATAAAGAAAGATATATAGCCAAATGTATTGCTAAAGCGCAAAACTGAAAACCGACTCGACATTTACAGCATTTATTTTTCTCGTCGTCTTGTGGGAGACACAGGAAAAATTGTGGGAAAAATATTTATCTTTATAAAATCTCACTTCTTATCCGATAGGAAACCGGATGATTATAACATCCCATGTCCCTAGCTGTCAAAAACTTATTATGATTATTATTATGTAATGAAAAAATGTATTCGTAAAGCTTTAAATTTAATTACATTATTACATAGTCGTACTGAAAACGAAATAGAAAACACATTTGGTTAAGTAGTCGTTGTTAATTATTAAGTAATTAAATCGTTGAATTACTTTGATCACTGTACATTGAAAAAAATAAATATGTTATTGAAAAAGTCAATAAATTTTGACAGCACGTAAATAAATTTAAATACGATCACGTTTTCCTTTACATTGTAAAAGCTTAGTAATAATTCCATTATACGATATAAGCTGTCAGTATATAGACATCACTTATTTCGTAATGCAAAGACGATTCCGTCAAGGGCGACCGCAGTCTGTGGTATTTTAGTCAGCACGCACTAACAACACACGTGTCATCAATTGACATATTTGATTGGTTGAGAAACGAAGTATCATAGGTAATCGATAAATTAAGATTAAATATTGCAGAGAGGTTAAGTTATAGCATCTGTAATTTACAAATTATTTATTCTTGGCCTTATTACTAATTATATCACATAAAACTAGTAATAAAAGTAACTTATAGAAATATGTTTTAAGTTTTTTTAAATTTTTAGATTTTTAATATTATTATATTAAACGCGCGTTTTCATGGATTGCATATTACGTTTTTATAGCCTTTTTCCTGTTTTCATATATTTTTATTATTTCTCATATAATGGTTGACATTATTTGCATAGGACGGCTTATGTTCTGGCTTGAAGACACCGTAACTAATTTAATTACTTTGCGAAATATTATTATTTTGAATTGAATTCGTTATAATGAAATGTTTTGCTACAGTCGTTGAATAATCCAATGGTGATTATTTCCATTTAAGAATACTTCTTTGAAATCGCAGCAGCTATATTTGTGCCATTATGCATTGAAACAATTGCTGCCTTCCATTGGTGCATTCTATATTGACGCACAAGGTCGCGCGACGTCCTCCGACATCGGTGCAAAAAGCTGTCAACTCTATTGGCTTTGTAGAAATGTACGATATTTTTGTACGATCACGTCGAATTTCATTTACGTTTCAATACACCGTTTTTATTTTTATTAAATTGAAAAGTTGCGAGATATTTAGCTACTGTTACGTCTGATATATTTTATATTTATAACGTTTTACGTTCATTTTTAGAATTTATGTTTTAAATAGGATATATATAGTGATGTGAAAAATAATGAAATAAAAAAGGAAGCACACAACACAAATATGTATTTGTATCATATACTTTGCGTGTAATTAAGACTTTTTTTTGGTTTTTGTTTCTTTTTTTGCTTAAGTTAAACTCAGTTTTAACTGTATATTCTTATTACTATGTATACATTTGTATGGACTATAATCCATTTCGCATAGCCAGCACATTGGTATTACATTTTTTACCAATTTTTAATTCTAAAGTGCGATGGTTTCATCATTAAAAAAAAGTTACACAATTGACACAAATGTTGGAGATTTAATTCGCGACCCCTGCTCCTTTACGTAGTTTATCTAAATAATTTCTTTTAAATATCACGAGAGTCACAACATTACACATTTTATATGTTATATCTCGTTTTATTAAAAATAACCATGAAAGTAACGCAGTATTTTTATAGAACATAAAACAATTAAACATTAATACCATAAAAGTACCAGTTATGAAAAATGGTTCAATGTCAACGATATACGACAGTAACGTGAAATTTAGCTTAAATTACTCACCTCGAATCTTAAAAAGCATAAGCATCTTTTATCTAAAAATAGCGGGCTGGCAAATGACGCAAATGTGTACATAAATAGCGATATTTTTCTAACTCATCGCGTACATTACACAAACGAGCAAAAAATGTTGCCAACATTGTGCAGTAGAGGAACGGCAACTTTTGTTTTTTTTTTCAATAGCTGCAACCACGTACAAACATTTAGAGAATCAACGCTTTATTTCAAATAGATCAAAGCTCGCTGTCGATTACTTTTTTTATATAGAATGAACAATTTAATCTTAATGTAGGCACATTGATAACGGGTAGTTTCTGTTACCGACTTTTCTGCCACTTGTGTAAGTTGTCTTTTAATTAGTAAAACTTGTATACCTCTTTCTTTCCGGTTGCAAATAGAATGTTTATCGTTGTCCATGTTTCAATAAAGAATCGTTTGCTAATAAGAATTTTTTATTAATAATTTAACACAAAAGAAATCTATGTGCGTTTATCTTTAAGGAGCATTCTAAAAGACTATATTATAGAAAATATAGACAGTAGCGTTATCCAATTTTTTTGTAGATGTAGTACGATATAATTAATTACGATATAATTAATTACTAGTTTAAGATATGTATCATAGCGCGGGGAGCTAATGTTAACTACATCACGTACTATTTGCCGACAGCGGCAACAATTAAATCTATTAAAAAGATTATACTATATACATATTTAAGTGAACAAAATTAACATTAGTTAGTTTTAACACGAAATCATTGATTTTAAATATAAGAATTTCCTACGCATTGATTTTTTAGAAAACGTAAAAAGAAAACTCTTATAGTTGTACGAGTATATTATTTCGTATAGCACCGTTTTATTTAAAAGGGTCGTGATATCATAAATATGTTAGATATCTACATCTCTTAATTCCAAGAAACATATTAGAAGGTGAAGCGCGAAATTTTTTGTCTCATGTGAAATAAAAACCCGCTATACATGCACTTCCGATGAGAACACGTGTGTAGATTTGTTCAAAGCTATGAACAATATTTAACAAAATATTAGCCTTTAAAATAAGAAGGTAGACCATTAACTTTTCATGGCTATTAAAGCGGGCCTTATTTAAATTTCAATTCTAATTAATCAGTTTGCCGCTAGAATGTGCGGTACGGATAAGAGTTTTATACGTTTTGCTACTGTCGGTCAGGTTACGTCCCAGCAGTAAATTTCTCTGTTTTAAATTTTGCGCATGAAGACAAATTAATAGTGAATTTTGTAGTATTTTCAATTAAATAAGTCAAATGTCGGTTCCAAAATGTGTAAGATAATTATTATTAAAAGGTAAATTTGATGACTTAAAACATTGAAAAGTTGTCTCTCACTTTCTCTCACTTTTCTTAGGGCTCATATTCGCCAAATAAAGGGCTATACTCGGGATTTCTGTATGAGATTAAATCAGGGATAAGGAGATTAGTATCCGACATAGCCCAGCATCTAGCAATATAAAGGTACACTTGGCAAGTTACGTGGTGCCTAAAACGTTCTGGAATGCAGTCCACGGACCAATATGTGGCTAACGTTTTTGAAAGACCAGGTCGCTTTCAACTGGTAATATTGAAAATCTTTAGGTGAGACCATGTCAACCTGTGAACGTACTACGGCTGAAATGATAATTATGATAATAAATATTTTTACAAAGACTAGTTCGTTTTAGGTCTTACGTAGATAACCATCCCGACCCCATAAAAATTGTTTTACTTGTAATAAAACTTATCATACATCTCTATTATAATGGACATTGCATATGCCTTTATATTAAAAATAGAGCTATAATTTCATTTCAAAGTTCTTAAATAAGCTCTGTATGATTTTTTTGTTTCAAAAACTTTACATTATGCGTTGCATTCACACATTAAAACTTTATTTAAATTTTACATACATCTGTTATGAAGGTGATTAAATATTAAAAGCAGTTAATTTGTTTTTGCGTACGTGCACGGAAGTAATGTAACTCATGTAATTCTGACAGAGTCCATCATAGGAATAAGATTTTGTAAATTTGAAATCAGGTAGGTAAATAGTAATATAAAGTTTTTTACTAGCAGTATTCAGTTTCCTTGATTTATTATTTATCGTAAACATTAAATAAATGTGGTAAGTGCTCCAAAAGAGAAAAATGAACGTAAATCGTGTTATTATTATAAAATTCTCGGTAATTGTGAGAGTTTTTTTTTAAAACGTAGAACCATTTTACGTGAAGTCGATTTCGCTCTCTATTTTGAAATGACTGTGTAATTGTAAATTTAAATTGTAAATGACACAAACTGCGATATTTTTCACATAATGTGAGTAAAGGTATTCTGTTTTTTTCCCAAGAGGATAAGTATTTGCGATTTAACCGGTATTAAAAATTGTAAAAGAAAGGTTACGTTTTGTATCGTTTTATCCAGAGGGTATTACATCAATAAACATAAAATTTGTTTTTGCTTTATATCACACTCCCTTGGCCGACTTTAGTTATGTTATTAATATTTCAATTTTGTAAATACAACTGATTCCGGTTTATCGAGTTACCTATAATATTTGGATACATTCTGTAATGTAAATATTTCAATAATGATGAACGCGCAGATGGACCGGAAACCGATTTCCACATTATTTAATGCATTCGTCTATAGCGAGTGAAGTATTTGAATCGTCATCCGAACGTGACCCATTTCGTTTAACTGTTTTACGTCCACTTATACAGTCCAGAGCCAATCGATTGACGGGTCCCGAATGATGACATGGAGAAGTTGACTGAGGGAGCAATTATTTTTTCAGGTAATCGCAAGAATTTTTATTTTGTCTATATTTTTTAACTTCATAGCTTTTTTCGGTAATTGATTTAAGTATGTTAAATTAGATATTATAGAAACAGTTTGTTTGATTTTTTGTCATTTATATTGTATGTATACAAAAGATAATGATTATCATGGTTAACATCAAGCTTTTATCATAAAGATTCTACTCGCCCGGTGCTTTAACTCGTTTATATACATTGAATTATCGTTTATATAACTTGGATTAGTTAGTTATTAGTACTACCCAGATTTATATCAAACAAAGTTCTATTGCCAAATTTCCATGTCCGTGCTACCTATGGTATGCAAAATATATTGTCTTATAAGCAATAGAATTGCAAAGCACGTGGCATTTTAAAATACATTAGAGTGTTGTTCAATATTATTGCTTAGAGACAGTTACTCGGCCTCTCTTAAAAGTGACTGACCAATTTTCTGAACATAATTTTGTTTTAGTCCCACAGTTAAGGAAAGCAGAACCCATAGTATGTATTTATGATATCGTTTATTATAGCAAAAACGTGAGAGCGCGGGTATCGTTACCTGTGAACTTGTCGCTTGAAATGTTTGTTAGGGTGGAAAATACGTCATATAACTAGAGAGGTTTAATCTTTTAGTAGCGATGATGTTTATATTTCTTTTTAGCTAATATCCGATTTATTATATTTTGTGAAGTGCTGAGGACGTAGAATTTCTTATTAGGGGATTAGTGTGAGAATACTTTATGTGTCATATAAAATACTTTATCTCTTACAACTTAATTTGTTCGTGGTAAAAGCGACAGTCTTACAAAATACTATTGTTGAATTCCAAGTTGCTTATTAATTTTTTTTCTCATGTCATCCTCTCATCATTTCAGCCGTATGATGTTCACTGCTGGACAGAGACTAGATTTCCAATGAAATCAGTTAGAAACGGCCTGCATCCTAGGTCTTCCGAAGACCTTATCAGAGTTATTCTGTCAAATTGTATAACATTACTCGCATTATTTAACATGACTTAGGCACCACACAAAACATTTCACAGCCGTTTCAGATTCAACTGGCCTCGTCTAGGCCGGCTTGTGCATCACATGTGTCATCCTAAATAATTCTAGATAGAAGCGTTCTTCTAACGCCAACGCTTTACCAAGTGGTAGTAATGTTGGCCAGGCAATGGCAACCGATGATGAACCAAATGGGGCATCGATGTTCTAGCAATCCTTTTTAATAATATTGTTTAATATTGTTATATCTTGTATAAAGCTATTAGTGTCGCATCCATTGCAAAGGCCTGTAAATATTAACCCCGACAGAATACAGAGGCCGGGTACATGACAGCTGTTCACAAATTGAGTTGATTAACGTCACAATGGGGTCACAGTGCGACTGCAGCGCATTCACTTACATGTTTATCTCCTTAAAACCTATTAGTTTTCAACAATATCAACCATCTGGCAATTAACTAATTTAAACAGTTGGCGGTATTAAGGTTTGATAAACTATGCGTATGTCAGATCGAAGAAAAATTTATTTCAAATTCAAAATATCTTAATTCTAATATGCATTTACCTACACTTTTGAATCGTTAATTGATTTTAACATTATAAAAATGTCAGTGAAGTCAGTACGTGAGTAAGCTACTACCGACTCGGAATGCTGAGGAAAGCGGCGGGCTCAACCATTATTCTTTATGAACGCAATTTAACGATCTTTGATGTTATAATATCAAACCTGCTAATGAGTCAACAAATGAAATTCTACGTGTTTCGATCTACAAAAAAGTCTTGAATGCTATAACATTATATATTTACATAATTTTATTATTAAAAAAACATAGACTTACCGTATATACCTTTTTTCTTAAGGACCAGTGTTTTAAGAGTTAATATTAAATTTATAATAATATTTCTTATGTAAAATTTAGTTACATCAAAGATAATATATTTTAAGATAATTTCGGAAGTGTCCAGAATAAATTGAGGTGATACTCTTTACAGTTAGTGTAATAAATCAGAGCAATCTAAAAATATAAAAAATATTCTTTTGTTAATTCTAATCTAAACACGTAACAATTGATTTAATTTATGACTTTAATTTTTTTTTCGACCTATTAGCTCAATTGCAATTTAAGTCACCTTATGTAAATAAATACTGAGAACTTGCATATTACTTTTATGCATGTAATAAACTTTAGTGGACGTGCCATCGATAAAGTTGAGGAAACTTCATTCGTTCGAAAATAAGCTACAGCTCATCATTATATGGATTAAACCGTAAAATATTATAATATACTACAAAGCGATAACTTATGACGGTGTAAATTTTCATCATTTACTTGATAAATATGTTCACAACTTAGATTTCCTGTACGAGAAATTTTTTTTTAAACTAGTTGAACAAGAATGCATCCTAATGTGGTGAAAATTTAATGCTAACTAGTATTTTTATTTATTTTAGTACAATGTATAAAATCTGTTATGAAGAGTGTAGAAACCTAATGATTGATTTTAAATTTTTTATCCAATTTAATTAATTAAAAAGTATGATTAAAAATGATCGTTATTTACATTGTCACTAAAAACATTTATTGCTTATTATCATCTCCACGTGACTGTGGTACTATCAGAGCACATTTGTTTCAAGATTTTTGGACCGACATTTCTGGAAGGATCGTTAAATAATACCATTTCAACAAAATTTACATACATCCTTTTATAAAGTTGAATCAATCCATCGACTAACTATGCATGTAATTTGTTCGCAATCTTTTTCCTTTCCCTAAAATACTAAAAACAAAATTTGACGTTTCTGTTTTCGTTATAACGTGTATTGCTCGTTACGTAAGCGTTGTATTTGAGAGCCTCTGATATTGAACCGAAATAGACATCGTAAACCAATATTGCTGCACGAAGCCCGTCCGCTGTTAATTACTTATGTGACACGTTACGGGGCGTGAAACAGCGAACTTGCAACTAGGTTACTGTATTAACGTTTTGATAGATGTAATTTAGCAGCACTTACATCGGTCTTGCGGCCTTTATAGCTTCGTCGAGCTCTCGAGTCGCGGAGTCGGAATCTGCAAACTAGTAGAAGTGGTCTACTGATATTCTATAGTCATCAATTTGTCATCATTTGTTGTCAAAAGAAGCGGGATTCAGCAAGCCTCTTTCAATCAGTCCTATTTAGAATCTATTTAAGGAAGTCTATGTCCAGTTATGGACGTACGATTGCTGTGCATTGTGTTTATTAGAGATTAATATTCGAAAATTATTTAATAAAATTAAAACATTTTGGAAACTTTTTAGAACGATAATATATAAAATTTTCACAAATTTTTGAAATAAAGGTTTAATATTAATTACTAGATTAACCATTTGTAAGCTCTAACGCCGAAATGATGACGATGATGATGTAAAGACTAAAACATATAAATGTAAATTTTTTATCCCTATCGTCAAATGACAAAAGGCCACCTTTTATTTTGAGCTTGGTAATCCACATGGTTAACACTTTTATTATTTTAAATTTCATTAATATAACAGTAAAGCATATAAAAACAAGTGAATATGTGTTTTTTGTTCGAGGATTTAAGGGATCTTACCAATTTCTGTGTAGTGATAGGCAAGTTTAAAAAAGTGTATTTACAAATGATAATCGTGAATAATAATTACAGTCATTTTATTTTATAACCATTCTTGTTTAGGATTAACATTATCTCGAGATATAGAGAAATTATGGGATGTATTGGAACATCAAGAGAACTTATGGGAATTTTGAAAAAAATAAAATCTACAGCTATTTTTGGATTCGTTCCTTGATGTCAAATTACGAATTTATTGGACTAAACCTTGGCTGATTAATAAAATTGGTTTAATGAAAACGAGTTTAATTTCAGGGCTATCTAGTAGACGAAATAATACATCTCTATCAAGGCCTCCTAATTTCGTCTGATTATTTAGAGATTTCATTTTATCACAATAAATACGTAGTGTTGATCTATTATCTCCACCAGTTTTTTATACCGTAAGTTTCATGAACTATAAGGCAAAAGAGGTCTGAATCGATAGTTTTAAAAAGCGATAAAGGCTTATAATGAACAATGCACTCCCCAATCATCACCTTATTGTGAGTTCATCCTAGTAGTGTGTAGTCTGTCGAGCTTGATTTCCTTTTGAGTATGATCTTTTTCACTCATTATTCTAGCACAGATTATACACCTTTCATTGACTAGTAAGCATTAACATTTTCAAAAAAAGATACATTGTGTTGTAGAGAATTGTAAATAATTACAAGATTTACCGAGCAACTAAGTAATACTCTGTATTCAAAAATCGACTTATTCAATTTTATAAACAGAATTTTATGTATCTAAGTAGCTTTAGGTACGCCTTTGTATCTGTATTGACTTGAGATGATAAAATATCTTTGGCTATAATAAAATCGATGTAGGTTTATAGCACATTGGTACTACTCAAAAGCATTATTATGTAATAAAATACTTTGCAAATATGACCAACAAGCGATGAATTGTTAGCGAACGGGAGGTGTTTGAAAGGGTGGGCGGTACATCGTTATACTCGTCCCCCAGTCCCGGATTAATATCACGAGATCAAAGCATAATGCAGCACTTAATGTAATTAAGTTTCCCCTTTAATCATGCATGCATTGTTGCGACCACTACCGTTGTATCTACCGGGAGTATGGCTTTAACGGAAACGACTTTAAACTGTTCCAGATTACTTTGGTAAATAGAAGTTTGTTCTTAAATCTAAAACTATTGTATATTTTGAATAATGAAAACAGAATAGTATTTTGTAATGAATGGCTTTTTTATTGTTTCCTATTGTTAATAATTTTCGATTGATACATATCTCGGTAAGCGTCTATAAATTTTAACATAACATGACCATCTTTGTAATTCTGTTACGTATTCCCGAATATACGTTTCTTTTAATTATATTTAAATTTTTCATGAAATTAAAATATTTGATAGGTGATATTTATAGAAATTGTTATAAATATAGTTTTGAATAATTATTTTCTTGATGCTTCAGACATATTTTAGAGTCCAAGGCTATATTATATGCTATATTCGCGCATTACAATAATTACAGTTCTCTATTTACTAACGAATTTTATTAGAAAAAATATAACTGTGACAAAGTTAAAACATATGACATTTTAAACTTAAGAACTACAAGGTATTAGAAGAATCATCAAGATTTTCATTTAAGGGAAACATACAATCAAGTATTAAAATGTAAATCTTAAAAGTTTTATTTAGTTAATTAACTAACTGATTGGTCATCATCATCAATTAAAAAGCTTTGTAAATAAGATATTTCTAAAGGACTCTTGAAGTATTTTAGGGATAATAAAATCAGTACGCTGTACGAAAACCAATATTGTTTGGCATCGGTATCACTAATGACTACGCTTCAAAGCGTGGTTTGAGATCGGGTATTAACTAGTCAATTTGCGGCCATACACCTACATGTTTAGTAACGTGTAAACATATGGAGGTGAGTGTTGCGCGAATTCGATAACTAACAGAGAAATGTTATGCAGTTAGGTTTAAATTCATATTTCTATTTATTGTTTTCGCTATTTTAATTTGAGTCCCTCAGGCTTTGCTTTTTATTTACAATGTAATTTTTTATTACTTTTATTGCGAGTAAAGATGTAATTTGTACCGTCACTATGAATATGAATCCATCTTCTTCCGAAAACTAATTAATATTACCAACACGTTTGATCATTTTACTTCAAAAATAATGCGATAGAAAACAACAATATCGACAAAACTTACGAGTAAAAGGCAGAAAGAAAGACCTGCCTTTTACAATTATAGTGTAGATAGTATATTATGATACGACCGCGGTAACGCTGACTAGAGTGGGAGGCGCCTCCCACGAAGGTGGCAACGCTCGCTGCTTATGTCCGAATACAAAATTAATATCACGAGATTAACTTTGTGAAACTCAACAAACCGGTTTTGGCGTAAATCTCTAGCACACGATTGCTTGTATTTATGAGGATGTTTTTTGAAAATACAAACGTGAACATGTTTATACAATATATTATTCTCTTGTTTATACAGTTTTTTTTTACAATTTTCATTTTTGTATTTATTTTATTTAATATTAATTCTTAGAGTATTTTGTGATATCAATTAACAATATATAAATTGAGCGCTGAGAATTTTATCGATTTTGGGTGAACTGTAATATAAAAGGATATTCAACCAATGACTGTGTTACTAGATGCCATGATTAGGACTCTGATAAAGTGAAAGAAGTAGGTACTCATTACGTTGCTTTCTCGTATAAACAATAGAAATTCCTTGTAATTTCAAATTTTTCAAGCTCGGGGAAGTAAAAAAACAACATAATTAATGGTTAAAATAATAATCAAAGATTCTCAACCATCCATCTCTTTTGTGTCCAAGCTATGTTATTTATATTTACATCTTTATAACATAAATTTCTTTTATAACATAAAGCATTTGATCATTCATTTCGGTTCGATATGCCAGTAGTAGTACATATATTTTTCATAATGTTTTTACGTATCCCTGATTGGTACCACGGTAATATATAATCCTTTCAAGGTGGTACTATGGAAGGATCACACTATTATTATTGTAGTGACACTTTTTATCTATTTGCTTCACTGTGCAAAATGTTTTATTATCAATTTTAACGTTATTCATTAGTCTAAAAAAATGCAAAAAAGTTTATATCCATAACCATCATTTTAAGAGACACCTTATATTCTTGAAAAAAAAGTGTTATGTTTTATGGTCGAGATTCCTATCTTCACATAACCATAACAGTAACAAACAAATGAATATTAATAGAATGATTAAGCTGGAAGCGCACAATTTGCTGTTATGGCAATACTGAAGCAAATATTTTATTTGTTATGCGCAGGTGCATTATTCAGTATTCTGCCCTAACTCAATTTAAAAAAAATAATTCATCAGTAAATATAAAATAAAGTAGTATACGTTTAACTCATTTGTAATCAGAAATTCCTCCAAAGTGGTTGAAAATGTTTTCGTGGTTATAAGATATGTCGTCAATGACTTTTTTTTTTATTTTCATATAAATTGATTTGATTTACTAATGAAGTTAATAGAATATGTCGATTTTGTATTAGCGCAAAAGATATTTTTCAGGTGCGATCCTCAATTATATTTATAATACAGTACTTTCATTTTTATGAAACAGCTTTTAAAAATGTCTTAATGCCAGAAAAAAATGTAAAGAGACCATACATAAATTTATTTAAAGTTCGAAATTTTGTGAACCTGTATATATTTTTACAATAAGTACAATTAACATGATTCCTTTTGTATTCTTTCTCTACCCTACGTTGTTTAATCGCCATTGAAAAATTGAGTTATACTAACTTTTTATATAGCAAGCGAACATTTTTCTAATTAGTAATTTAACTATAATTTTTTTTTAATATTTCTCTTATTATATTGCTAATAAATTAAAAGTTGTATTTAATATTAAAATTGATTTCTGTATGACGTCATAATATCTAAAACACAATGGTTCTTCTAGTAACCTTTTTATAGTAATATATGCTTTAAAAATATCCTGCCAGACACTATTCTGTAGTTGTGGAACCCTTTTTTTAAATAATTTAAAGTGAAACAAAGTAAAGAATTGTGAAAAGACTGGCTCTACAATATGTACTTTTTGACGTCTAGGTTATCTGATAAAACAAATATTTCGTATTATATGTTAGGATCCCCTATTCATCTAACCAGAATTAAAGCAATTCGCGAGATTAAACCGATCACTTTTCAATAAGAGGTACAATGGTTTTTTTTTTCCTAATTTTTCAGTTTGAAATGTAAATAATCTAACGAAAACATTAATGTATGCTCAACGGACATGACAATGCCATTTTTTGTACCGCAAAACATGCCGGGGCTAATCTCTTCTATTATAGGCTGTTTCGTCTGGTACGTAATACCGCCTATATATACCTCCAAATAGTGATGAATACGTTTTCTAAAAAAGGCATCGCTTTGTACTAATATTGTCATTCTAGTTTACCAATATTATAACCTTTAAAACATTTTTCTGTGCGTTATTTTAGAAATCATTTAGAGTATGTCTTAACAAAAGTGTAATCCGCCTCATATCAGCTACATTTGTAACATTGAGAGGACTTAGAAAAGTTTTGAACACGTTTACATTTAGAAACTTGATATCTCAAATTATAATAAGAGGTATAAGAAATTTATTTCTAGTCGCATAAAGAACGTAGAGACATACTTTTTACTCTACTCCTTTCTACTATGTTATGACCGTTGTTCACAATATACTACAAAATGACGGGTAGTAAAAGAATATTTTGTAATATCTACAGTTAAATCGTAAACAAGCTTTATAAACAGAAATTGGATAATTGTACGAATTTATTTATCTTTAGTAGTTAATATGACAGAACAGAACAGAGAGAAAACATCAATAAATAAATTGACGAAAGGAATTCCTTACGGAGTCTCTACCTGTGCGCAGAACATTATCGCCCTTTTCGCACAAGCAGGTGTAGTTATCTCTGTCACTCGCCCGTTCGTAAAATGCTTTACAACTTTCTAATGGAAACCTTCACTTTTGCGGAATAAAAATTCATGAATCTCGAAATGCGGAAAGTTTTCGTTACTAAAATGCAATCCGACAAACCGAGCGAATTTGAAAGATTGAAATAAGGCGACATAACACGCAGAACAGATAGCCGGTGAGACCTTAAAGTTCTGAAGTAGAGACCAAAGAAAAGCGAAGTTCACAAGGTGAACAGACTACCTTTTGAATGTCTTCGAAAGATGATGAATGCAGACCTTTTCCAACTAGTCTTATTAGAAATATACGCGGTAAGGCCTATGTTAAAGACGTCATGCGGCTTAAATGATGATAATGAAAGTACAATTTATACTAAGACATTCCAAACACACAAACATGCGAGAGTACGATCTATGGTTATAGTGATAAAAAATCTATATTTTGAATATTGGGAATACTAATTTCTATGTTTTTTTTTTCTATCCGCTGAATAACGTCGCGTAGAAAAATGTATTCAAAGGTGAAATATTTGGTCAGCTATGGTATCAATAATGTGTGACTTTCGATTTCGAGCGTTCAACCTGTCGGAACTATGATCGAAACAGATTGCTGCTATCGTAGACATGCATTTTATCTGTTACATATCACGACGACGTTTGACAGTGAGTGTGGCATGGCTCGTACTGGTTGACAAGTAATTAACTTTTGGCAATAATAAAAGATAAAGATATCATTTTATAGTGATAGAACACTCTTTTACCTAAAACTAATAAGTGACATCATATAGACTGGAATAATTACATCTGTGAGACAAACAGAACTGCGCATTTGTACTCTACACTTTGATTCAAAGATACCAGGAGTTATTGCAGTTAAATAGCTTTATGTCCGTAAAGATAGATTTTTATGTACATCAACCTATCTACACATCATCTATTTTAGGAACTTAGGTATTTTAAAAACAGGTTCCGTCAAGATAAGGCCTGGTTTTGTTGAAAACCATTTATTATAATCGTTTTCTAGTGAATCAAGTATTGACAAATAAAAATTTTCGTACGTAAACCTCAATAGCAACCCCGGAAATGTAAGAAATGTACAAATTAGTCTATGGAAGTTCACACATAAGCTTCTTGCTGCTAATATACGGTCGTCACTAATTCCGCGCTGAATTACTTCGTGAGCACTGGGTTACCAAGCATAGCTTTGCTCAAAGCTGGGTGACATGAACTCGAGAAGAATTTGAAAAGAAAGGAAATTTACCGAAGAAGCTAGGAAATCTCACCTTAAAGTGAGAGTTCTGTTATGTTTTAGATCGGAATAAATTTGTATCAACCAAGTGCACTAACAGTGCTTTGACTTTTTACTCGTATGTTATCCGCCATTAATTTAATCGAAACGCATGAAGAAAATTAAAAATATATATAAGCAAAGAATTTCACTTTTTGATAATATTTTATTTACTTTATATAATTCTAAAGATAGAACTGTCTTATATTAAAAAAAAAACTGTTAGAATTAATTTAAATTCATATAATAGTTATTTATTTCTAGAGGTCCTCGGTTTCTTAAAAAATTATTAATTTAATAGCTGTTGTTCAATCATTGCGTTAAATTACAGTTTAGCGTGCTATACATATAAAGCTGACGGCGTAATAGTTCTATCATTTTGACATTTTGCCAGCCGAACGTGCAATTTATAATGGCGGATCTTGTGGGGGTTCGTCAAGAGTTACGGACTTTATATTGAAGGGGAACTTTGCAAGCCTCTTTTGGCTTTCGACGGAGCGTGCAAAGTGGTAAGAGTGACGATAACGTATTTGTTTTATTTCTCTTAAAACTTCTATATGAAAATGTGTATATATAATATATTGATTTTATTTCAAAAATAAAAAAAAAATCATGTTACGTTTGTTATGAATCTTTCATCATTCAAAATATGTAATACTTATACTCGTATTATATGTACTAACCTTTGTTTTTTTACTGCGCAATAATTTAATAATTTTTATTTTCATAAATATTGGTATAAAAATGTACAAGGCGCTGGTTTTACTATTTCCTGTATTACGTCAATGTCTTCCGAATTTAAATTTAATTGTAGGTTTAATGAAAAGAAACATTATCTATGCTATAATTTAAGATTAGATAATTTTGTAGATTAAGAGTACTATAAAGTGCGTAAGTACTTTTTCCTTTTAAGTAAAATATATTTCACGATAAATAAAATTTGAAATGGTGATGGACATTGCGATGATTTGAATAAGAGTATACATGTCAATAGAAATCGGATTCAACACTTCCGTCGATATGAAATATTCAGTATGCCAAACACATATTTTAACAAACCGTACTCAAAAGGGAAATCGCTTACAGACACTCGCGGATATTGGCTCAACGGAATCGACCGACGTAAAAATGATTCTGTTTCGTCGAACCTTACAAGTGATTTAATTTTCGAAGGGACCGTAACAATTGACGGAAATCGGGGTTTCCTTAAACGCGGCCTTTTGTGTCCTAATCTTGGAACGCTTGAGCAAATTTAACCATCTATTTGATTTTGATCGAGCGGACGAATGTGTTTTACTTTACAAATTGTAGTTTTATGTGACCTTTACTTTTAAAATTAAGCTTCGATATAATATTCTGAAGGTCAACTTCATGAATTACAAAATTAATGGAAAAAATAACACATACCTTAATGCGATAACTTCAACATAGTTTAATATGATCTTATTAGATCATACTGAATGCGATTACTTAATAAATACATTAAAAAAATAGAAATAAATTAGTACTGTTGTTTTTTTTTGTAACAAAAAAAGCGTATTATTTCGGAATTTAAAACTTTTCATTATCATTATTCACATATTTAGTGACTATTTGTGTACGTCATGGGAAGAATCCTTCCAGAATTAAATTGACGTGAAGTGTTCATCCAGTAGCAGTTAGATTGAATAAAAGATGCCCCCGAAACAGAATTATAGGTGCATTAGTCAGTCGGAATGACGAAAAAATCACTAGCACGGTTTCTCCTCCACGGTTCTCTATCTCAAAATTACGAGGTTTTCAAACGCGCCCTGATTTGAGAACAGTCAACAACAATATTTTAACGAACTTTTAACATTTATTATAAGATAATTTAAGACACTACATAAGAGTATATTGTAATACCGTGCACAGCTGCCTGCGAAAGAATTACAAATTTTATGAAGCCTATTCACAAGATACTTCATAAAATCCTTTTTTTTTTAATAAAAGGGATAAAATGTTATTTTTGGAAAATGAAATTCGTTCTCCACTCATACGTTACATAGAGGGCTGTCTAAAATTCAATAAACATACATATTACATGCAAGTCGATGCTCTACGTAAAATTTAATTACTACTCAAGATATCTTAAGAGCGCCGTTTTAAATGCTAACAATAGCAGGGTTCTGTCTAGAAAGCTTAGGCCTCTTATAAAAGGCACAGCACAATCGACTGCGACGCACAGCTCAATACAGACGGGTACGTGCAACAATGCTTGCGAATAACTTCCGGTGTATGCATGCCCTGTCGATACATCTTTATATAAACTCTTCACAATTGTTAGCACATTTTCATTGGAATTATTCATATTTAGATTTTACTTTTCATTTAAATTTAATTTTTCATATCGTTGGCTTCGGTTTATAGATATACTAAGTATTATAAACTCATAAAAAAAGTTCATCTCTGCAGAGAATCGATTTAAATTGTAACTATTAGTTTGTTTGATAAAATAAAGCAGTCTTTATCCCAGAATTACATTAATTAATAAGTCAGGATTGTTTTCTTAAATAGTTCCAAAACACGGATTAAATTAATTGGATATAAATTTATGGCGCTGGCGCACTTCAAAGTGAAATACATTATTTTGTGTTTATTTTTCATTAACAAATTATAACAAATATACAGTTCAGCACTCAGGTATCCTTCTTTACTTCTTGCTGGAATCACAACTTGTATTTCAGGCATATTGTGGCATTGTAGCGAGTATATTATCACTCTTTAATTCCGTGATGGTATGCAAAACTGGCTGCAATAATCAAACTCGTTTCAAAAGCCGTGCATGTTGTTGTTGCCAATGTACGCTAAACTTCCATAGATGTTTCAAATTGCACACTTTTTATACCATCGGGTTTGTTCTTGAGATCTACTCACGAAAATTTTCCTTTTCTAAATGCTTGACTTACTAGAAAACAATCATCCTGTTTCGGTACATGGCTTTCTTTCAAACTTATATCTTGTCTTGATGAAACCAGTCTCTTGAAAGACCTGCCAGATCCTTTGAACTGTCAAACTTAACTTATAAGGCTTCAAGCTACGAAGCATTGACTGCGACTATCTTTAAGATAGTATAATATATCAATTCCGAGACCTCTATACAACAAAACAATAAAAAAAATAAAAAAAATTCTATAAAAATTATCATGAAGATATGAGTCGATATTGTGTCAGAATTTCACGCCACAAAATAAAGTAAAAAAGAATTTTGCTTCAAAATTGATCGAGGTCAAAAATTTTACTTTTTTAAAAACCGCGGCACTTTCCTAACTAGCCAGTAACATGTTCACGTGATTAAGAACTTTTTCATAATGTATTTTTTATGACAGAAAAGAATTCAAAACCGCTAATTTCTTTGCTAATGCGTGTATGGACTCACAAAAGAATAATAATTCATACCGTCTCTTCAAAATTTACTCGATAATAGTAATTTTTTCGTTGTTAATTTCATTTCTCTTAAATTTTAATGTACAGTTTCAAATGTTTTAACTATATACAAAACGAAGTACACGTTTTTTTAGAAACATTCATATATTGCATCAAACATAGTTACAATAACATGTACGTGCAAATTATTTTTAGAATAGAGACCCCTGCAAGAAAATTAACAGATGACACGTGCAAGTGCGTTTATGGTGTAGTTTGCGAACGGAAATGACGTCACGATTACTCGTTGCGCGACAGACTCGATTACACGTGGCATCAGTTGCTTGTTATATTTATATAGTTAAATGGGCCTCTTATGAAATGAAGTAAAAAAACTTAAAAGAACATACCTATGAAAGAATGTATTAAGGCACATTGCTGTTTTTTCTTCTTATTGTTTGTCACTGTTTTTATATTTATATTCTTACACATGTAAAATGTACATAAGATCCCAAAGTCAAAGGAAAGTTCACTTCACCAATATTTCTCTTATTTTTAGGTCTCATCTATAAAAGCTAGACTTTTATGGGGTTTTTTACGATTCACTTGTTTAGTGCTACGAGTAACTTGCGTACGCTTTTTGAAAAAATACTACAAGTTCATGGACTAATCTATAACTATTCTTGCGATAAATACAATTGATCCAAAACATAAAATTAATATTAATAACCTGCCTAATTATATGGTGTAGTCTTTATATTTTTATTTATGTATTATTAAACACGAAATTCACCGATTCTTTTTCATTTATGGCTTTGCTTGTTTTCCGGTTCGGACACAGAGTTCATTGTCCGGAAGCAATCAAGACTCGGGACGTTGTTAGTGATACGTACACACGGAAAATCCTGAACGCCGGATCTGCTTTCGTTGTTGGTATAAAAAGCGTAGGCAACTGCGGCGTTGTTACCTTTAGTCATCATTGCGGAGTTTTCATGCAATTTTTAATTACCAAAATCAAAAATCTTGCATTGCATAACAGTATCGCTTTTATATTTATTTTAACGAAATATTAAAATAGTTTTCATCACATAAAATGAACAGAACTAATTGTTTTAATTATGGAAAGTAAAACACCCTATTCCATTACATAATTCTTTATACTGCCACAACCGCAATAATATATGAGTAACAATTATATTATAACACATTGAAAACAAAGAATTTTATGTATATTTTCCTATTGTTTAAGTATAATGATTAAACACGGTTTATTGTGTCAGTGTTAAAAATATTTTCGTACGTATATCATTTATTTGTAATATTATAATCACAAATAAATTACAAATTTTAGCTATCTATTGTATATTACAGTTCCGCAGTAAATAATGTTAAAGAAGATGAATAGAGATAAATCTACCTTAATAATAATGTATTGTAAGCAAAATGGGGACAAGTAAATATATATTTCACCCAAGATTTTATCCTATTGGGTAAACATAATATTTTTATAGGTATAACAATTTTAATTATATACGAGACCTGGTGGCAGCAGTTGTAGTAATATCATGGCAAACTGGTGTACGGTATATCTGATCATGTTTAAACAAATGTTTCTCTTTTACCGTTAGATTTCCTATTCACTGTGGTTCACTAACTCGTCATTAGTCGATAGAACGGTTTATAAAAGATCTAAATGTACCATTAACGTACCGTACCGTATCAATACATCTCTTTTTATGCATAGTTGAACACAGCTATTATTAGTTTAATATCAAATAAGTACAAAATTGATTTATGATTTATTATTTAATTTATCTGAATATCCCGCGTGACGACCTCGTTCCGGCGGGCGCTAGACCTATCATCGTGACAATCTTAGGGCGAAACGTATGCCATGCAGTAGCGCCATCTATCGGCTGATATGATGATGGATCTCAATAAATATTTATTGTTATATTGGGTTGGCAACTAAGTAATTGCTGATTTGTTCAATGAAACAAGTGTTTTTATTTTTCCTTATAATGAACTTTGAATTTCCCACAAAGTTAGGCGGACAGCAAAATTGTTTGTAAATATTTTCCTGTTTTAAGGTATAGATATCTGCCTTGTGATGGCTCATTAGAACTGCTCCAGTATCATTTATATTTAACTAGCTGACCCGGCGAACTTCGTACTGCCTAACAGTCAATGAATGTCGTGTTACCTTCTAGCTGAACTAATTTAGGCTTTGATGAAAGTAATACAATGATACAAAATAATATTAATATAGATAGAAATACAAAAGTATTTTAATATTATGAATGATGAATGATGATGAATACATACAGAATGAGAATAATAATTAAAAAAATAATAATAATTAAAGATTAATACACATGTCAGAAAAAAATGATCAAAACTATATTGTGCAGATTGGGATACACTCGGATTAATTCATTAATCGGATTTTATTTAATTCAAGCATCTTGTGGTGAACGACATTCTTTGTTTTTTGGTCAAGCGCAAGAACAAATAAAGCGCATGGATTGACCATGAGAAAAACATGCATTTTCTAGATTGACGCCACAAATAGTCCAGGATAGGCCCTGTGATTTGTTGAGCGTCATGGCGAAAGCAAGACGAATCGGGAAATGAATTGGTTAAAAAAGGGCATATCTGTTGGTATCATCAAAATCCTTGGAATAAGAACTTCTAATGGAATAAGAATCTTTAAATTTTTCTTCAATTATAGACACGTGAATGATATTGCTCATCAGTTTTCTTATCACTAAACGCGTTCAAATGCACAGTTTTGGTTGGTTTAAATTTCTAAGCATGATGACTACCGAGCCAACCTTCAGTTGTAAATTGTGCGGTGGTAAACCAGGCACATCCAAAGAGTTTAAAAATTCAGTTGGATAATTAGTGGCTTCTTCTTCTTTTGTTACACAGTCGATAAATTTGAATGAATTCAGAGTACCTACGGTTTGATTTTTAATTATAAAATTGAGATCATCTACATCTTTATTTTTAACCGTCAAAATTGCTCGCTCAATTAACCGTTTAGTATTTTTGCGGTTAGCAATGATATCCGGAAATACTTTGTTGGTACTCGTCTTTTGATGAAACGAAATTGCAAAAATTTGGAGGAACTGAAATCAAACCGCTCGATTCGTCAACAGGAACACGGCCATTTCCGATAGTCATCAATTGCTTCGAGAAATCATCAGCAGATAGATCGTTCAACAATGCAATTCTCATATATACAAACAGTTGAATTTTCTTTACATATCGCCGCAGATTTGATGCTTTGAGGCTAGCGTTTCTTTAGTCGGCAGCAGTAGATTTTGGAATAACTGGTAGTGTTTGTCGGAAATCGCCAGATAATAAAATCATTGCACCACCAAAACATCTCGAGTCATTGCGCAGATCTTTTAATGTTCGGTCTAGTGCTTCCAATGCGCGTTTGTGCGCCATTGTGCCTTCGTCCCATGTGGAGATTTTTGATGCTACTAAAACTTTAGCCATTGCGGAGTTTGAAGGTTAAATGGTAATTTTAACGCCGAGTGAGCCGTACGACATCCGTCTAACAATGTGGCCGCTATTCCAGAAGAAACAATTGCTACCGCAATTACGGATCTCACACGTACTGTGGCCAAAATCAATGACATAAGAATTGTCTTCGCAGTTCCACCGGGGGCATCCAAAAAAAATGAGCCACCATTTCCATTATCAATTGTATTAATCAGTGTATCATAGACTTCCCTCTGCTTAGGATTCAACAGTGGTACATTCGTTTTAACTGTAACTAATTCATTTGCATCATATTCACGTTCACGTTCCAATTCTCTATTAAATGCGTCATTCATTCCGCGATCTGGTGCTGGCATTCCTAACCTAACTAACAAACTGCCGCACATGAGGTAACACATATCTTCGATCAAGAGCAAAGCCTGGTTATGCATCTCCTCATTCGCCTCAAGATCGGGATTTCTTGAGCTGACACGAATTCGATGTAAAATGTCTTCTGGTCTATCTTTGTATTTGTTACACAGGTCACGTGGGTTCGATGGGAAGCATGTCGAAATGATGATAGCAAATAATGTGCGTATCTGACTTGGAGATGCAGAAATAATTACTACAGCGATTATCGTGTCCCAATAGGTATCGTTTTTAAGCAAATTCAGCTCTTGACATGCTGCTCGAAATGTGGGGCCCTCGAACATGTACCAGCAAAAACCGCAAATAGAAACATTCATCATTCTTCGGATGAACTGTGTAAATACGACCAAGAGCATCAGTAGAACGCATATCTGGATGACCAGGAACTGCATCGCCTTGCTTCCGACCTTTAAATTTCTTCGATGTAGCGTTTCAAGTGTAATAACGTGGCATTTCCGAGTAAAGCAACGTTTGTGCGAACGGATTGCTTTGACAAATCGCAAAGAAACTGGTCAGTGTTGACGCTGTGAAACATACTCTCTGACCATTCTCTTGATGCACCCCCAAATGTACAACAGTGGAATGACGTTCGCGAATAGGGAATGAGAATATTACAACTTGATAGCGCGATGATTTCATCGTTGGTATTGGATGTTTGAATACCAAAGACCGCCATGTCGCTCCCTTTCTTGACATATTTGCAAATGTATTTAATTAATGGTCTCTGCCGTTAGTTTTCGTGGATACCGTTTGGAACGTGATAGTGCCACACGGTCCATGAATCATATTCGTAATTACAACATCATGTAGGTCTGGATCGGTTTCAGGAGCAGGAATCTCCGCACATATGATGTCATCTATTTGACCTGGCCGAATTCTTTCGACTAACCAAATTAGAATATGAGCACGCGGTAGGCCTCGTTTTTGCCATTCGACTGAATACATCCAGCATCGAGTAATCCCAAAGACGTGTTGCTTAATAATGTAATTTATTAGTGACCGAATTTTGTGCGGTAATGTAGTGTCGATCACTTGATGTTTGTCCGGCAAGCAGCAGTTGAATGATTTCCATCCATTACGGATTACACGTAAATGTAATAAATAGATCTGGCCAACCATAATGACGAACATATGTCATTGCATCTTGCGCATATTCATGCATATGACGCGGACTACTGTGTATAATACTGTGCTAAAATAGTCAATCGACTAACATTTTCTGAATCTCCTTCTGTGCTAATTGCATCGCGTAAATGAATATACTCTTCCGAACGCAGTTTAGCTTGATTCAACCGAATGAAAGTCAGGCGCTTCGTTTCGATTTTAACGTACATTTCAACAATATTGATGAAGCAGTCGACGAAATCGCAACAAATAATGCGCTTTGTCAGATGAACTACTTTTAAATGGTTCGGAAACCAAATATCCGGCTTCTTAACGAGCCTGGCACGTTTTATATCGTAGGTGAAGCATCTACGTGACGATCTGTATCGACAATGTTTTTGATTTCATCCTCATTAAATTCAATTGATATTAGAAAAATCTCAAGCCAGAATTTTTCAAACCGATTTTGGCATTGCTCTTTCTGTAAGAACTTATCACCATTAACATACTTTTTGACGGCCTTTACTGTTTTCTTTCCTTTCCGGAAATATTAAACCAAGATACAGCGAAAACGTTCGTTTTTTTACTCTATTTATATACTGATATAAAAAAATTAAGTAAGTGACTTCTCAAGGACCTTGTAAGATTAATTAAAGATGACAGATAACTCAAGAAAATCATATCATTTGTAGATATATGGATATAAAATGGGAGTGATAGGGGTCTTTAACCAAAACCGGCAATCACTTATTTGACAACTTTTGAAAAGAATCTTTTTTTTAAATATTTTTTATAATACCACTTTATGATGTCAAGTTTTAAACGTTATTTATTAGAATATAGAACTGAATTAAATTTCAAAATATCCATTTTTGTTTGTCAAACTAATTTAGAAATAATATTCTTACGTAGCTTTTGGCGAATTTGCAATGTCACCGCCTCATTATAATCTCTTCAAAGTGGCGAGAGTGAGAGTACTTATACACAGTGGTGGCTTCTCGGCACTTTGCAACATATTCTGGTAATACCTACGAGAAGTATAACATTCATTATTTTGTATACGTTCCGCGTTTGTTTCCATATTAGAATCTAAAAGAAAAATTCAAGGACAAATCTTATTTTTCTAAGTTTTTAAGCATTATAAAACCACACACTCTCTTTTCCCACCTCCTCCTCGTTGCAAATAACCCCTAAAACTGTGGGACGTTGGCCTTTTTGGAAAATTTACACGCTGTGTATTTTCCCAGGTGAAAACTAAAGTGAGATTGTGTAAAAGTTTAATAGTGATAATAATAGTTTTGATTTTTTTACCGTTTTAATTTGTATCGCTTGTGTGTTTTGCTTAAATGTTTTTTTTTTATTGCGTTTGCTGAAAGCATTGAGGGATTATTGCCGCTGTATGATACGGATCTTTCGTCTCAAAGCTGCGGCAGATACCCATCCATTCACATGCTCGTGGACAAGGGGATCCAACAGTATGAATATTACAGTAACTACTTTCACTACTATTTTTCTACTTAAAGTTTTGTACTTAACGTAAATATTATTTTAAGATAAGAAAATTGAATCTTATCATGCGCTGCGCATTTCTCGGAGAGAGTAATAAAAAGGATTTTCTTTTACTTTGTAGCTTTAAATGCGTACATATTGCTTACTAACTGGGTAGTTCTCAAGCTGTTGAATTTCATTTTTATGGGTACTCTTTTGTTAGTTTCATAGTAGAAGTAATGAAAGTTTGAAATTGAAAGAGGCGGGTACACAAAAGAATTATACTGATAGAGTTCGCCTCGCGGCCGGAGATGTGATTGAATTCACTGAATAGAGTTAAGCTTAAACTTTACAAAAGATTACTTGTGTAAACGAGTTTTTCTCACGGTCGAATAAATTAGCCAACAATAACTTTTGGCCATTGAAGTTATTATACTAACTGCTACAGATATCCAAAACAGACTCATAAAAAAAATATATAAATTTTATCGTCGTATTTTTATAAATGACGTATAAATATTTTTTTTATTAAAAAAGGCAATAAGCTGGAAAACGCAATAAATTCACTTCTATTTCTATTTAGTTGAAGTATCAAATAACAAATTGAATGATAATTTAACTCGAGAGCCCGTTAATACTTTTCAATTTTATTGAACTATATTTAAAATTGGCTACCGGTGTTCATGTATTCAGTTAAATTAACGTTTTATACTTTCACTGTTATATTTTACCCATTAAGTACAGACAAATAATTTATTTTTACTAGGACGAAATGTAGATCATCTTTGTTTAAAAAAATCATCGTTAAACTTATTTTTAGCTGCTATTTGAGATTATTTAAATTTTGGGACTTTAGAGAGACCACAGATCGGGAAGCGCAGCGTTGGACGTCTCCTAACTAAGCGGCCGCTGATAATGATCGGTGATTTTTGTAACTCAATGATAATTTCGTTTCTTAATATTGTCCAAATTTCTAATGTAGTAACGTTTAAAATAAATAAATAATTAATCATAAAATTGAATCACTCGCTGTTGATAGTGCCTTTCCTGAAATTGAATATAGCTTAAGAATTCTTAACCAGAAATTCCCGCTCCGAAACACTACAATTAAGTCCTCAAAATCAAGCTTAATGCCGTGTATTGCACTTACCATAACTGTGTTCTCATATAGTGCATCATCACAGTCTTTATTTAACGAAGAGGCAAAAACTTTGAGTCCACGTAGCATTCATTGTGATCATAAATAGCGGGATTAATAAAAAAAACAGCATATAATCTTGACCTAAGATTTCTTTATTTCATCTCCATAAACCAGTAGACACCCGCTGGGCGTTAAAAAGAAAGAAGTGAGTTACAAGCGTTAAGTATTTTAAAGCTGGTCTGTGAGTCTGCATTTTAATTTGTGGCACAACTTACAATTTGCTTTCAGCCAACGTTTCTGTTTATAATAGTGTCATTAGAAGAATAACGAGTTTAAAGGGTGTACTTTTAAATTCATTTAGATAAAGTTTCGTGTAAAGTTATTTCTATAAAGAAAACCGATCTTTTTGGTAATCGATAGGGGAGTTTCATGTTTCTCATGCCTAAGTAAGTTATGAAACGTAATTTCATTTTCAGGGTATAAACTAATTAAGCGTTTCGTAGACTAAATAAGTGTATTTTAAATGCTTAAATCTAAAAAACTTTTATTATTTATGATTTCCAAAAGGACTGGTTGAAAGCTACCTGCATCCATCGCCTTATCTGCATCTTTATATTATTATTCCTTAATAATTACAGGTAGTCATAAAAGTTGATGTGTATAATATCACGTACGGTGCCTGTTTTAAATAAGCTGTCTGTAGACAACATTGTTGCCAATGTGAATAAATTATGATGCTGCAACAAGTATGTGCTCAATAATTCTCAACTAATACACACCAAGTATAATTTTATTTTTTTACATTCTAAATAGAAAGCAAAAACTTGTGAATATCTAATAATAATTTCATTTAATTTTAGCCTGACCATAAATAATAAACCTAGGCATCTTATATTCTAAAAATAACGAAACTTGCAGTCCCATTTCGTGGTCATTAATAGCGGAACATGGTTATGCTTAAGCTTTTTTTTGTTTAGAGATAAATACGTGCTCACATCAGTGTTAAAGTGATGTTTTTAGATGGCATATAATATCTACATCAATGGTGAAAATTCATTAAATAATCGAACCCGTTCAAATAATGATGATAGCGACTTGGAATATTTAAAAACAAATTACCGTGTTCAATGTTTTAACTATTGTACGATTTAGAGTATATAGTACTAAAATACTTGTGCGATAATAATGATAAAATAGCACAATTTTTTTACCGGCGTTATCGTCTTGGTTCTTAAGGATTTAAGAATTATTTGTTAAATTAAAACAAATCAATAGTAAAATACAATGTTAAATACTACGACATGTAGTCGCGTTGCCAAACGAATCTGTTATCTAAAAGTATATTTACGTCTTCCTTTTATTAATGTATATAAATATTTTTTTCTCACGTGATGTAATAAGTTAATATGACATTGAATTTAAGCAAAACAAGTGTAAAATCAAGTATTACACCTGAGAATAAAACGTGTCATTGAAAACAAAATTCATATCAAATTCTAATCAAACATTATCAATGTCACGGGTAATAGGGTTAACTATTATGACAAACTGGTATCAGGCAGCAGATGATAATGAAGAAGAATGATTTGCACAGAGTCGTAATAATTAAGCGATGGGACGTCCCAACCGACGGCTTTTGTCAAGTTAATCTAATAAAAGCGAGCCGGCTGCAGAGTGTGCAAGCACTCCTTTGTTTGAAGAAACCTTTATTTTATTGTGGATGGCTTCGCCCGCTCGGGTGGCAAACTTCCTAGTTTCTTGTCTATTACTACCTTTCATAGAAATCCTCATATGTTTTATAAACTAATTCGTTTAAAAATGTTGATTTATCATCATGTTAATTTTACACAAGGCTGACGTTTATGCATTTGCTAGAAATATAAAAGATTTCAATATTTTACGTATTTTGAATTGTTTTTTTACTCCAATTCTTATACCACAATAACTTTAGTAATTTCATTTATATTTGTTTCAGAATGTGAACCGGTTCGTCAGTCCATCAATGACGGTAAATTTTAAATGACCAAAGTGGACAATGCGGTCACAAGCTTCGAAAACCTTACCTAAGAAAGGGGCTCTGAGTAAACCAGCTTTTAAGGGCAATTCGAATTCGAAATCCACTAAGAAGAAAAGTGTAACATCAAAAAAGACAAAGAATTTACAAAAAGCTTATCTAAAAGGATCTAAAAAAAATATTATAAAAGATGTGGCTTCCAGTTCAAACTTTGATATTTCCGTTGAAGAAAAAAGAGACCATTCATCGGAGACGGCAAAGGCTGAAACATCAAAAGGCAGTCAATCAAGAAGTAATTCACCAACTAAAAAGTCCAAAAAAGATTCAAAGGAAAAGAAAGACGCGGCTAAAAATACTTCTAGAAAAGTAACCTCAAAAACTGTTGTAACCAAAAAATGTTTAAGAACACCTAAAGTAACAAAAACAGTCGATAACACTGATGTCGATATTAAGAAAAATGATGATGCAAAGTACAAAATTAATTTAGAAGCACAGAAAAAACCTTCCGCAAATTCTGCTAAGGCTAAACCTACTACTAAGAAAGGACCTAGTCCTAAAAAGAAAAATGCAGGTGCCACAGTTCTTCAATCTGATGACAAAGAAAAGTTAATTGACACTGATAAGAATTTAGAGAAGAATGACAATAAGGACATTAAAGAACCTTTAGTTACGAAGGACCAACCGCCTAATACGTCAAATACAAAAAAAGATGAAACCAAAACACAAGGCAATGTTGAAAGCAAAGTTATTAGCGACAATTCTACATTAAATAGTACTTTGTCTAGTACTTCTTCAGTGAGTCAATTAGAAACGCCTAAAACTGAAACCGAACGACCGCTTAAATTTTTTACATCGAGTAGATCTCCGAGAACGGTTGATATTGATGTTAAATGCTGTAAATATTCGAAAGGGAATTTAAATATGTCTGAAAGATTTCTAACAATGAAGTGCGAAACAAAAAATGATGACCAAAACAAAGATAAGAACACTTCCAATCATTTAGTATCACAAGGAGCTGAAATTGACGTTTACACTTTTACGGATAAAGTAGACTCGCCTAAAAGTATTTTGTCCGATTTTCGTAACCCTAGTAATAAAAGTATAGGGAGAGTTCGACCCATAGCTCGAGTTAAGGGCACAGTTGTTGATAAGAAAAATGATACAGAGAGGAAAAAATATTCCCCGCATAGACCTATTGAAGAAGTAGTGAAACAATTGAAAGCAAACAAACGTTCAGAAGCCACAGGAATTGGTCATAAGCAATCTGGTGAACAAATATCTGATCCGGATTCAAACACAAGTAATAATGAAAAAGAGTTGGAAGATCAGCCGCAACCAATTGTGAGCAAGTCATATAAAATGGTTGCTCGGAAATCAAGTATAACGGGGAAGCCCTTTAGTCCGATTAAGTTCTTTGAACAAGATTCTGAATCCCCAAAAACTCAAGATACGGTACATTGTTCAGAAAAAGTTAGCACGACAAAACAATCGGTAACTAAAAAACAACAAAAAAAGAATTCGTTGTCGGACGAAGATATAAATAGTTCCAAATTTTTAATAAACAAAAAGCCAGTAAGTTATACCTCATCAGAAGAAAGTGTAAGTGAGTCTAATGATGATAATGATTCAAAGGAATCTTCTGAATCAGATACTCCTAAAGCTAAAAAGACGAAAACTAAAAAATTTAAACGGATTACGGATACCCAAAAAAAATCTACGTCAAAAGAACTAAAAGAGTTATCTAAAGACTCGCTAACAGATCTCAAAGATAATTTTGCTTTATTGTGTAATGAAAAACCAAGCAAAAGACGACTGAAGTTATTATCTATGTGGGCAGGGCCGAAAAAACATAGAATTGCTTCTTTGAATGCCATAGCGAAAGTCCATTGTTTGTATGAAAATGAAAGTAGGACCCATATGGAATTAGGTTTGATGAAAACTGTAGACCGTCAAGCGATACCTAGTACTTCTAAAACTACTGCCGTTAAAAAGAAAGAAACTAAACAAAAAGAACCAGACCAACAAGATAGCACTTCTGAATCAGAGTATGAAGTTAAAAGAGATAAAAAAGAAGAAAGTTCTGAAAGTTCAGATGATAATTTACCACAAAGGACTTTACGTGGTGTTCCAGGAATTAGAAGCGCGGGTAAATATTGGGACCCTAAGTCATCTACATCTTCAAGCGAAGATAGTGAACTTGAAATAAAATCAACTTCTAACGTCCCAGATAGAAAGAAAACTACTTCTAAAAGTTCTGCTGCAAAGTCCGATACAGAGAAACCGCAACCAAAATTTAAAAAAACCACTGGCGTTCCTGTTAAGAAAAAACGTAACAGAAACGAAGTAGTCATGGATCTAAAAGATATGGTGGTTCAAAAGCGAATGGCTAGTTTAAATGCCACAGCAATTTTAGCAGCTAGCTACGAAAAGCGATCTCCAAAATCAAGCAAAGATGACACCACTTCTGATTCCTGTAGCGATGAATCTTTCACTCATAAATCAAAAAACGTATCAAATGTTGGAGTGAAATCTGAAGTTAAAAACGAAGATACTAAAAAAGAGAACGAAGATAGTACAATAACGGACAGAAAACAAAAAGTCGAAGTAATCGTTAATCAAGATACAGATGTTACAATAACGGGGGTGTATTCAACTCATCACCATGAGGGTTTTTGCACTGTGTCAGGAATGCAATACCGTATATCGTCCACGAGTCATACGCAGACAACGGCGACAGCTAATTGCGAAAAGGTAAAAATGAACTTAATCTACGTACTAAAACAGTACGTTCGTTCCTGGTTTTTCAAAGTACAAAATATTATTAAGGAATTACTTACTACATTATTTGCAAGATATTTACTTGATACACCATGTAGTAAGCAATGTACTCTAGTGAAGTTTTTGTAACCAGAAGTTCTCTGAAATACTGCATTTTCATTTGATATCATGAGAATTCACGCGACTTGATAAATAGTTATTCTTTTTAAATTCTCGATAATAAATAAAACTGGTTGTAATAATATTTCTCCTTTCGTTGTTACGTGAACTCAACTTAAGCCTGAATATTGTGCAAGTTTTATTGTAATCTTTTCTATCAATAAATGTTTACAGTACTTACTAGAGCTTAATTGGTGTACAGGAGGGATGCCCTCGTGATGAAGGATCAAGATACACGCCTTTGTCTGCATTATCATCAATGCAACCTCCAGCAGAGCACACTCACACACATCCACATCCAGGTAAGAAAGTTATTATTTACAAATTCATGTAAAACATTTAAATTTGCTGTCAACATTTCGATAGTTACTTTTATTTTCACGGTATTTGTCGTAATTACAAATAAATATAACAACAAATGGTTGGCAAAATACAGTCAGAGAATATCACTGAAAACACTTTTTTATTTATTGTTATTATATTATTGGCCTTAGCAACAACAAACTTTCTCTGCTGCAATTTTTTCACAAACATGATGATACAGTATACTCAGAAGATCCTTAAACCTCATATTCTTTAGATATAACTGGTTGGCATCACGCCAGTCGGACAGATGTCAATGCAGAACCTCAAAAAGGTTCTTATATGATAACGCCTTTTGACATATTCTATATGTACTATATTATTCAGCATAAATGTTAATGTGTTATTATTATTTTGTTTTAATTATCTACACATTTTGATTTGCAATTTAGTGCATTTCTTTCTGCCGCAAAAGGCAGAAAGCATTTTTATGTTTATTGTTGTCTTAAAATAGTTTTTTTTTTAGTTTAAAGTCACGAATGTGTTTCAAAGCATCGCATTTTAATTTTTTAGAATGAATTTAAACAGCGTATACTTTCTAAAACATGTGGTTTGACTTCTGTGGCCTTGTCACTAAATATAATATACTCAAACCACCACAAAAACGTGCGTTTGCTGTTATTAATGATTTTTTTTATTTTTGCAATTTCAATTAAATTTAAATGTAATTCACGAAGTTGTCAAGAAAAAATGTTAATTGGTAGGATCTTGCTAGATGCCACCGATACTTAGATAAGCATCTAGTAAAACAACAGTCGTCGCAAAAATTGATCACTACTACATGATAAGTAAAAAAAGTGAACTCAAAATAATTACGAAGTGGAATTTTCAAGTGACCAAAGCTAATTTGAACCAGTTTTCCGCAAGAACCTTCGCGATTTTTTGCAGACCTTATCTCCACCGCATAAAACAGGTTTCAGTGCAAATAATAATCTCCTATATACAAGTGACAAAATAGAGTTACTAGATCTATTCGTAGGATTGATGTTACAGAAAGTTTACATTTTTAAAATAACATCGTCCTCTATTAAAACTACGCTCATCACAATAATAATAAATATTAACTGTAGGGTCTCCACAAAATCGTGTCAAAAGTAGTTTCCTATTCGTTCGATTTAATCGTGCACAAAAAATTTGGAAATTTAGTACATTAGTTGTCTACGAGTCAGGTGAACAGGTTTAAGTTTTTAAGAAATTGGTACTTATTGACTACATATTTTGTACAATACTGGTTCTAGCATATGACAGTGTGATTTCCCGCCATTTCTTATCACTTGGACTTATAACGGTTGTAACCCTGCAATGGCACCGTTCCAACTCCCCCTATTCCGCGGATATTGGAGAGCGGCCACTTATCTAAGCAGTCTTCCAGTCTTCCAACAGCCAGACTCCAAATCAGCACTATCGACACTCTTTCACATTCAATTTAATTTTTACATTTACTAATATTTTATTTGACACCCTAAAGATGGATGGTGCAATTTTTAAGTCCAACATTTCTTAAACTCCGGGTCTGCATGATATTATTAGTAAAGATTGTACGACCAGAGAGAAACCAATAAGACCGGGTGTGTCTCCACAAACCCTAATTACAATAGATTAAGAACCCATATATATTAATTAATGTCATCATATCAACTTATTCCAAGATCTTTTTTTGTATAATATCTACAAAAAACGTAGCCTTTTTCCAAGTTTTTTCCAACTTTGTCCAAGTTATAGGTGCATAACCAATGCACATTGTTTTGTACAAATGGATTAAAATTGAGGCTTAATTTTAAGTAAAGTTTTAATTTAAATTTCTACTTTTTTGGGTAACATTACAAGTTATTTTTAATGTATTCTTAAAAAAAGGAATCTGAAATAAAACATGGAAACGTAAGTATCATTTAAATAAATGTGTCGAGAAAAATTCGAAAGAATTCGCAATTAATTTCAAAGGAAATATCAGGCAAAGTGATTTTCCGCCCGCATTAATACAGAGTTGGATTTAATTTCAACGGATTAGCGGAATCCCATTTCAGTAATACGCGTTCATTAGCGTCTAAGCAGCGTAACCTTTTTGTTATCACGCTGAGAAAAAACACCGGCGTCGTTCCTTCGTACAAACAAGATACAAAGAGGCAAAATAACGGGAAAATGAAAACGCGGCGAACACTGAAGTTGTTTGAGTTAATCATGAAAGCCTGACGCTAAGCGACTCTCCGACTCAGCTTTTTTGTTTTGTTTGCTCGGGGGATAAATGTATGACAACAATGAGATATGTTTAAAACGTAAGCAACATGTTTACCATTTAAGTCACACTTACCTTTTTAAATCAAAGTAGATGGCTGCGTTCCAGAGCTTAATAAAAAAGAAAGTTTTGTTGGACTCACTAGTCTTTTATTCTTCTCTTCAACCTATTCCTTAAAGTCAATCTCATCTGGCTCAATATGTTCACCTAGGTTAATAATCGATGTGCTTACATAGATTTAATAAACAAAAGTACAAATATGAATTACCGTCAATTTGTATAATATATTGCAAATTTTATTCAGAACTGATCTCGTTTTAAATTTTAGAATATTCACATATAGACCTGACCCTCTCTCCGGTATTGACGACGAATAATAAATTTGTGTAATTCTCTCGGTGTTATCTTATTTATTAACAGGTCAATGCGCGCTGTATGTCAACACATGGATTATTGTAGACTAACTTTGCAGATCTGTCTCAATTTATGGATCATATTATGAAGTTTCAAACGTATTCACTTGTCTTAAAAGAATATATGAATTTTTAATTCATTACACTATGTAACATATTATGAAATGGTAACTAGTAAACCAGTATTTACATGAAATTTTAACAATTTCTTTTTACCTACTTTATTATTTTTTTACTAAATTAAATTTGTTTTCTCTATTCCTATGTTAAAATAACATTTCCAAAAAAACGCTATTCATCTAGGATTTATGATCAGGTGTTTCTAATTCAAAAAATAACACATGAATGAACGATTAGAAAAAAAAACACTTTATGCTATGCCAGTCAAAAAATTACTAAATGCTTATGAAGCCAGATAGTGCCAAATTATTAAGAGTTTTAAATTGTTTTGGTAAAGACAACCAAAAAGATAGATCTAATTTGAGCAAGCATGGATATTATATCACTTGCGCAGTTGTAATAAAACACATTTTGTAATATAAAAAGTGTGACTAAGGCAATTTAAGTTTCTTATTATTTTTACGTTATAGTCTACTCTATAATAATGCAAATTACGCGCGTCTTGAAGCAAAGCTCTCTTAAGCCGCTTGTCTCGGGAACACATTATTTTAATAAGGTACATATACATTTCGTGTAATAATGTTTACTTCGCTGTGTAACTGTGATTCTCTAAACTACTAGAGGCGACTTATTAAGTAGCCAAAGCGCACATAGAGTTAGCAAATGTTTGGAACTTTAATATGCGGCGAGGTGGTTAAGTTTTTCTTTTTATTTGAACATTTTTTTTTCATTTATTCTATTCTTGGAAACGTGAACTTTTCAATTTTTTTCATTAATAAATTAAGTAAAATAATTATTATCGCTTTTTGTTTCTGTTTTCTTTAGTTTATCTCAACCAACTCAAACCTATCAAAGTCAATTTGATGAATGCAATCATATTTTTATTTCTTATTATGTGTATATAATTGTGTAAGTAAATAAAATATAGCCTCAATGACGGATCTTCCGCTGATCTTAATAAATGTATGATTGTACGTGACGTACACGTCGACAATTTGTCTTTCTCGATTTCGATACGATGGTTGTCCACAAGAAATTGCCTTAAGTGATAAAACTGCCTATTTTACTTCTTTTAGTTATTATGTATTTCTTTCCTAACAACTACAATTAAGAATAATAAATAAATAAAAATAAATGTAAGATTTCTAAGGTTTTTGAATATAGTTTTCTTTGTTGTTATTCTAACTACGTCTTCGCAGAGAACAAAAGTAAACATGTAACTCTTCTTTTATCTATCTACTATAGTACTAAGATTTCTATATCCTATTTTAATTCCAGTCATTGCCACTTTGAATGTAATTTTTAATTTTAGTTCCTGAATTGGGAGGCCTTTCCCGTCGACCTGGCTGCTCCAGTGCATTCTCCGCGCCTTCGCCGTCTGCACACCATGATCCAGGTTTGTGTTAACAAAGTTAATACTGGTTAAGATATCTCTGTTATGATACAGCGTTAAATACAAGAAGAAAAAATAAACTCATAAGAACTTTTCATTCTTAAAAATTTCACGAATCCTTCATGGGTATTTGTATATACAATAAACTTTCTAGTACCCTAGATTTAAAACTAGGAAAAGAATATTTTAGCTCTAAAATAAATTAAATAAATCTTATTACAACTTTCAAGAGTTTTTAGTTGAACGAAGTGTGTGGAAGTTGGTTTGTTAACTCATTTGCACGATTAATATTATATGTAAATATCTAAAATTTTAAATTTCATTTAATAAGAGCCACTGTTGAATTTCTGGCCAGCTCTATCAGCAAATCGTCTTCTCAGCACTCGGAACCGGGGGTAGTTTACTATTTACAATGTTAAAATATTTGACGGTTCAAAAGTACTTGTAAATGCTTATTTGAAAAAGATACTTTGAATTTGAAGTAAAATCTAATCTAATCACAGAAATATATAAGCGAGTACAATGCATGAAATACATTTTGAAAATCATATATTAGTTACAAATTATATAAGAATGAGAAAAAAAAACATTTCATCGACATTATAAAACATTATTCGTATAAACATACGAATAATGTTTTATAATGTCGATACATTTACACGTTCTCCCTGTTTCGACCGTACAGCTTATGCCAGTAAGTCACAAAAAGCAACTATTTTACAACTTTCAACAGAATTCCGTTTTCGCTTTACACGCGCGAAAACTTTTTAACTGACTGAAAACTGTTTTAATTGTTGCTGTTGTGTGCGAAAATTTGTTAAAAGCTCTATCATGTCTAAGCGACCTTTGCTTCCAATTTCGAAGTTTAGACGTCGAATATTTGTGAAATATAAAATATTTAACACAGGATTCGGTTAGTTCTTAATCCTATATTTACACCCTTCAGTTACTAGTTACACATACAATTTCTAAAAATTTTTGGTTTGTTGGAAAAAATATTTAATTATGTTTCTATTTCAGTTAATATCCAAATGAGATGTAATACATCAAATCAACTTTCATATTCTTTTAAAAAATACATCACTTTATTTGCATAAAATAAATCTTTTTCTTCCTCAAACGTCACAATAAATTTCCTCTATGCTATATAACCTAATCATACACTACAATACATAGTCGCTTAATTCGTCTCGTGAACTTTCTATTCATTGTAGATACGATATTTCTGATTAAAGCTAAAAAATTACCTGGAAACAAATATTAATTACGTTATGGTAGTGTCCTTCAATTAAAATCACTAGTCAATTTGTTACAATATAACATTTGATCAACAGTCAGAACTATAAATTGGTTTTAAAATCTATTCAGATGTTACATATATCTTAGTAACAACATAATACTGCAAAATATGTCAAGTAACATAAATATTCTTGAAAGATATATTTCTTTAAAGTTTCTAACAGAAGATTACAGCAGGATACATTTCAAGTTGTCGTTGTTTGCATTTATTTGCAAGGTTAAGACCGTACGTATTGCAGGCGCTTTAAATAACTGCTTCCCCGAGATGCAGAGCTCGACTGGGCCCGATATAATAGTAAAGACGAGAAAATTCTTTCGCTCCGCGGTCCCTCGCTTAAGTAATTAATTCCTTTGCCCGGCTGTTTGAATAAATCTTAGTCAACTGGAACATAATAAATGTTGTCTTAAAGTTTTAAAACCTTAAACGTGCTGTTTTTTGACGCTTGAATGCAAATAATTGTTTTTATTCATGATCGTGATTTAAATTGGTTAGTCGAAGAAATATTTTCATTTCAACTTCGAATAATTTTTATTTAATGAGCTTTGAAAAAATTTATTAAAATTAGTAAAGTAAATTCTCTTTGAAAAGTTATGTTTCTTCGATTTATAAATTGCGAAATAGTCCAGTGGCCTGACACGTGACTATTCGCTCTGTCGTCCTGAACGGATCACGTTATCGACCAAATCTTTCCGATTTGTTTGCGCAAGGAAAACTTTGAAACTGGGGCTTGAGTACGTAAGGCGAGTTGTTTAGTCTCCGGTGGATTATGAATTAACTGCGTTACCTTCCACTCGAGAGTTTCTTCACGCCGCTTGCACTCAGAAGTCACACGGTAATGTTCAAAGAATATTTTGCAGAGTTCTCTCTTAATTTCCTGCATTTGCTAGTACTCGTATATTTCTTATGTTTTAATCTTCGCCTTCATTTTTTTTTCTTTTTTTCCAAATACAAGTATGTACGAGTACATCAGTCCGTTGATAACCGAAAATGAAATGAAAGTCGGAAATATTGAATTTTTTTTTTAAATTTAAACACCTTTAAATTAAAAAGTTCTCAAAAAGTATAGAACAGGATTTATTGAAAATGACATCTTTTGTCTAAAGTATTATGTTAGAAAAATAATAGTTTTATATAGATAATATAGTTCGTAGAATATTGATAAATGCCTTTATCCTCTTTTGTCCAAGAGACTTCTTTGTTAATTATTAGTGCTTTTAGCATCTCTTTTAAAATTCTAACAATTGAAAATGAATGTATACAAAAGTAAAGACTAAAGAATTCGTCATTTTTTGTTTTTTCTTATAATTCCCTTTTAGTCTACTTTTTAACGTTATAAAGCTAAGGTCATCGTTACAAAAGTGACTAGGTTTTAATTATTATATGTCCATCCTTAGAGCCATATTGACATTCTTTTTTTATAATTTAATTTGTTAAATCAATAAATCAAGTCCATGTGTTTTAACTTTTATTTTATTTATTTTTTACATCAAATATTGCGACGAGCCTGTGGTCTAGTAAATATTTGATATCGAACAAGCGATGCTTCGCTCAAACCGTGAAAGCTTTTATAGAGGCGCGCTAGCTGAATAATACATGTTTTATTATTTTTGAGGAGATAAATTTCACATGATTTATAAATTAATTTCAATACGTGTGCCCACAATTATTTTCCTGCACACCTTGATATGAATCTAAAAACTAAGGCAAATTTATTCATCGATATTCATGGTCGCTTGACTGTTGGTTAGGGTACCACTTTGCAAGTTTTTTTTCGTTTCAAAAAGGTTTGCCATGTTATAACATTCCTCAAGGTGACTTTTCAACGTTTAACAAGTAGTTTTACCTCCATTTTTATTCGCGTCTGTGCGTAGACATCATTATTTATATTGTTCTTGCAGTCCATATTACGAGATCAATGTCACTCGGTGCTGTAACTGAATATCTCACTTGACTAAGCTCTATGATAAGGTCAGCCTTTTCGTAGAACGGCTGCAATTATATTAACATCACTACTTGCCTAACTTTTCAAATTTTCAACACCTCCACGACTTTGGTGTAAAAATGTGATAAACATGTATGTTTACTTTATTAATCACCATTAGTAGAGTACCAAATCATAAAGATGGTGTCATTCCACATATATTCCATTGAATCATATTATTGCCATGATCATTTTAGTTGCAGAACGTCCACTGTTGGACACAGGCCATCATAGATCCAACATTGATTTCCAACAGGTCCAGTTGGAAACGACCCGCATTCGGTGTCTTCCAATAGCCTTCAGAACGTCGTCTATGCACCCTGAACCTGATGACCTGAGCAGCCATATGTTCTGCACGCTATATGCTGCCGCTTTCAATCAGTTTTAATGGAAATCTATGGGCGAGGCTTATAGTCCAGTAGTGTACGTCCTGTGACTAATATAAAAATGTTTAAATCCAAATAATAATGATGATGTCGGATACTTTCGTTCATCTACAGACCTCATTACTGATTTTTAACCGTAAGGAATTTCCGAACAGAGCTAGTTTTCGTTTAGAGACCTTTCAACCATAGAAAAACATTCTTTGTCTCCATATTAAGTATAGTTTTACAACTTACTGTTTTTAAAAAATAATTTTTGTTTAAATTAATAACCTTAATGTGCTATCATTACACATATGAAAACTTTGCTATTAGCGATGTTTACTAAGAGCACGATTATTCTCACATTTAATGGTTTTCCAAAATACTTTTCTGAATACAAAACGAAAAGAAAGAATATATTTTTTAATTTTCCTGCCTATAAACCTTCAACAATGATGACTTACATCATATAAGAGCTGAGGTTTCAACATCTGTTAAAAAGTTATTCAAAGGTTTGGAAAATATTCAACAATTCCGGCGTTCCATAATTCATTTCAGCGGAAATTTCCATGACGCAGTGGAACCACTTTGCATTTCAATCGTTTTAATTTATTGAGTAATGGATACACATTTTAACATTTTTGCTTTAAAATGATGATATTTTATACACGCTTTGCAGGGTCAGATGTTTTCAAAAACATTTAGGGTGTACGGACCATTATCGTCCAGGTTTATTAACATTTTTAATAATTTTGATTTAAGTCTTTTAGTAATGTTTTTATATTAAATCAACGAATAAAATAAAATATATTCATGTACAAGTAACAAGTTAAATATTAATATTTAAATTAAAACAAAAAACCTTAGAAAAGTGTACTTTTATATCAAAAATGCTTCGAAAGTATCATTCGTCATATTTTTCTTAGCTTATGATGTATAAATGTTTATGTTAACAAAAAATCTTAGAACGCGTTTTGATTCGTCGTAGCATAACACCGATTTTTCGGCCAAGGAAAACTATTTGGGTCAGCAACGATAAGCTACTGGTATTTATAGAATAAATGCGTTCAAAACCCTAATTTCTCATAAATTCCCGATGTTTCGTGTAATAATTATTATTTTTTTATTTTAATATCATGATTAACGTTATATTAAATAAAAGGCTTTACCATTTTACAATTAAATAATTGTTATAAATAGTAAATAGTTAATTGATATAATTATTTATATTTATTAGCAAACAATTTAAAAAAATGCTTATTCTTTCAGCATTGTAAATGTATGTTAAACAATATTATGTATAATTATAAATTGTAACGTTACCGCTGGTTTAAATGTTTTACAAGTTTGCGGAATTCGTACGGTACCCCTGACCAAAGTAAATTTAGTTACTATATAACTTTTTGGAGTAACATGTTAGTATTAAGTTTATCATTCATTTTGTAACTTTAGATATAAAGACTTGTGTAAACAGATTTCGAATTATGATCTTTTATCCTTCAATCTTCTTTGAGTTGATCTTAACTTTAAACCTCAAATAGTCTCGTTTAAACATACAATTTTTATAATATATCCAAGTATACGTCTTGAACAGACAGAAAACATTAAAAATTTAAAAAGTTCTTTCATATTCACATCTAAGACTATGAAAAGAAAACAGAATACACAGTTGTTTGCTTGTAGAAACCTCAAAGCTGGTATTTTACTAAGTAAGTAGTACGATGTGTTAAGAAGCTCTTGGTCTCTAGCGGAATATGAATTAGCTGCATTAACTTCCACTCGACAGTTTCTTAACGGTGCTCGGACTGCTAACTCACGCGGGTAATAAGGCCTTGTAGATTTCTTGAACTGTGCTTGTTGTTTCAGAAAAATTTTTCTATTCGATCTAAACAGGGAAGTTTACTTTACCGAAATTTTTTTTTATGTTGTACAAAGCTGAGATTCCCTTTATGTTTTAAATGTGCAGTATTTACGTTAATTTAAGTCAAACTAGATTTATTCATACAGACATTGTTAAAAGAAAGCAGTTACTAATACTGTGTTTTGAATACATCTTAAATCGACATAATAATAAAACCCAACATGCCGAATCCTTATGCGTTTAATTTACATATAAATATATACAAAGTCAATTTTAAAATAATACTCTTTTATTATATTTTGTTTACTTAAATGAAAATTTGTAAATCCTCAAGCTTTAAATGTGCTTATATCATTATTACACCGTATTTAGAACAAACTCAAAGCTGCACCGCTACGAAATTCAATCAATGAATGAATTAAAGCCCTAGGATACCACTACGAATCATGACTTCGTAAATGAGGCAATTAAGTGCTTTTCAACATTAACTAATGTTTTGTTTACTAATTAACTAGTTTTCATTTATTTAAACAAACGCGCGTAAACGGCGCTACTGGGGCGTAACAAATCTGAAACTTTAAACAGTAGAAACCTCCTTCGAAAGATGCCCAAAGGAGGAATAATGCGACCTAAGGCGAACGGTGACGTAATAAAAATTCTGTCATGTAAAAACATTTATTTTACCGTCTTAAATGCTTATCTTATTGTTATTGTTTCGTTTGGTTGTTACGCCTAAAAGTGGTCGTTGGAAACATACATACAAGGCTTAAAGTGAAAGTGAACCATCTCAAAGCCACACACCATACATATACGCCACTATGTCAAAGTCTTCCGTGAAACACTACATAACGACTGAATTTCCAAAAACCGGCGAACATCCCTTCTCGAATTTGTTGCGTTCCCGCTATGTGAAATAAATAAAGTGAAAATATAAACTAAAAAATTTCTGCGGTTCTGTATTTATGATATACTGTTTCAATAGCATTTCGTAAAAAAATATGAAGTTACTAAATGTCGATTTACTAAATTAATTACCTATTTGTTAAATTCTTTAATCACCACATAATAGATTAAATGTTGTAAACAATTTTTAATTCAGTAATAACCTTGGCAATATAAAAAAAAAAACAAAAAAGATTTTTTTCTGTATTGCAGGATACTATTTATCTGTTGATTTGTATAATCACAAAGTAATTTAAAAGTTACTGTACCATATCTAACTGAATACTAACAATGTTTGCTGTATTAACAACAGGCTCATGAAATCGTTCGATATTTTCATAATTCCATAAATCGTTTCAAAGGGAATTTCCCGCCGCTTTGGTACGAGTTCGGTTTGCGATCAATTTAATTAATGGAGTAATGCATACATGTTGACTATTTAGCTTTTGACGGAATTACTAAATTACATTTAGTTAACTGGTTTAAACGGAATTGACCGTTGTCATTTAGTATCATTGTATTAATGTAAATTTTCAATTCCAGTAAATTTCTATTTTGGGCCAGAATAGAATTTGAAAGAACGGAATTCAAATTCAAACAGTATATTTTATATTCATAAATTTATATTTTTCTATGTAATATGAACGATTTTATTAAAGTGCGTATGATAGTACACAATCATAACTTAGAAACATTTATTCCCAATATTCAATAACGTTTGCTCTTAATGTTTTCCTTTGTCTTTTCCCTAGAAATTAAAATTCTAGATTAAGTGACTTCTTAATTAACCATTAATGTTTAGTTTTTATTTCTCTCTACATTACATATAAAATAATATAATATTTCTGTATTCAACTATTTTCTATGCTTCAGAAGAATACACGTTTTCTTTTGACCTAGTTATATTTTCATAGTCATTTGTTTTTTCATCACACGTTGATGATGGCAATGGTCTTAGCTTCAATACTAAAATTTTTATAAACATAATTTGTTTTTTCATTAATCGTCTCATTTCGGTAATATTGCACGTGATGTAATAGCCTGAGGTGAGGTTTCCAAGGGATCCCTCGAGTTAAGTGATTTAATTGAGGCTAAGCGCCTTTCGCGCTCTGCCTCCCCAAGCCCACCAATTTTGCAAACATCAATAAGGCAATGGATTCAGACATGAAAAAAAAAGAGTCATGTCGATACTCGATGCAGGTTTTGTTCAAAAATAGCTCACTGTAATACGTAGAGTGATGTATGTTATTTAGGAAGGCTGACTTGACACTCGTTTCCAGAGCTCTTTTTTGGTTCCATTTTCATATAATTGCTAATGAGACCTCTATGTCCACTCGCTACTATTTCTTTAAATTTATTATTTACACGTATGCTTTTAGACCAGATAGTTCTTTCATTTGCTTATATCGGTCCCAATCCAATGAAATAGTATGTAGCGTGCCGAGCCGAGGGCCCCCAGAGAATCCTCGAGCTTCGGTACGTAAAAGAGGTTTTAAGTTAGGCTCTCTCTGCGCCCTGCCATGTTGGAAGACCCAATGGATTGGCCACTTGGTCACAAGTGTAAGTCGGGCCAAAAAAAGAAAAAAAAAAAAGAAAGTCTATCAGTCATAAGTCAAGTCATAAACCTAATCAATACAGGAGGAATTCGTTATTATTCGCTAAAACATCATTTGTACTCTCGTAATGTGTTTTGCAGGAATTTTAAATTCAGGGCGGAACGCCAATAGAGCGAGTTCCGCGTCCGACTCAAATATTTGATTTGGAACAAGCGACGCCCGCTTACAACAATATCATACGATACAAATAAACAGCACAATCGCTGTGTTATTTTCCTTTTCCGCTTTATTACAAAGTATTAAAACAACTTCAGATGTTCTATTTCCAACTTACACTTTCGAAATTAATTGTTTCAAGAAAAATCTTTCTAAGGTTTTATACATGTGGTTAAAATTTTCAATTACTAGCCTAATTTAGATGATTTATTTTTCTTCCGGTGTCGTGATATTAATCGGACTTTAAACAATAGCACCTGACCTCCACAAGACAAAGAAAATGAGCTGTTTAAACTTTTAGAGATTTTGTAAAATTCACCTTCAGTCATGTAAAACACATTAGTTTTAAAGATATCATCATAAAAATTCTATTACACATTGCGCTGTCGTTTAGCTTAAAAGAGCAAATTGAGAACGTCATAAGAATAGAACCACTGAGTTGTTTTAGGAGGTAGTTTATTATAAAGTTAAAGGCACAAGGTCTGTATGCCTATTGACCACCTGCCTCCAATGTATAAATTTTACCATACTTAAAGCAAATACCCCCTATACCTGTCTCATTCAAATGGTCGATGTGCAATATTTATCGCTGGGTATTGTAGCTAATTTGGAAAATAAAGTTTTAAATCTCTCACACATGTTACCGAACACAAATATAGAGAGATAATTTAGTAATAATTTATTCACAGTTTCCATAAATTCATTGTTTGGAATGCGACAGGTCTATAACTTCTGGCAGAATAAAGTCCGCAAACAGAGAAAGTAAACAATAATTAATTTAATATGTGTTTATAATAATACGAATTTGGAAAAAGTTTTTTCATAGCATATTGTCATTACGTTGTTAAGTATTCCATACATTAATTGACAGAAAATTTGCTGTACTTGCTTAAAAGCTTTTGTACCTTTTCGTATTAAATTATTTGACTCATTCTTAAAAACTTCAAAGTTAAAAGGATTTATAATTAAATTTTCATTTATTTCACAAGTAAAGCACGTAAATAATTAACCCTATAATCTTATAAAAACAGTAATAAAAAGTATATTAACATTATTTGAAATAAGTTTTCTTCTGTCTTCTACAAAACGTTTTTAAATTTACTTGTAAAGTTAATGTGAAGATATCATCTAACTCGACGACCGTTTTTATACTTTAACATTATCCCGCGTGAATATGTTATAATTAAGCAATGCTATGCTGTTATTACAATTGAACGTTATCAATATGTATTTGTTGCTCCATTTCCGCTTTATTAATCTTTGGACTTTGCGGCCTACTTCATATTATAATCGGATGAAAGCGATGTTTACTTTGAAGACATAGCAGTAGTAGTTAGAGTAATGTTCTTTTGAAACATGCTGTAAATTAGTAAACTAATTAGTATCAACAGCTTAGTGAGCGGTATTCTGAAACAGTTGAACAGGTCGACTGTTAAAAGAAATAAAGGTTTAGCTCATTTATCAGAAAAAAATTATGTAGATATACACTGGTTGCCGGTCACTCAGCATAGTGATCGGTTTAAAACATGTTAAATTTATTTTCTATTAGAACGCAACAGGTCAATAACTTTTGGCACACAATAACAGTTATTAATTTTAACATTCAAAATTCGAATAACTAATTTTGAAAATATATTTTCTTTCTATATTATCATTACGTTATTATTTATCTCCTATACCATTGATTTTCGGATATAGTCTACCATATATTTATTAATAACAAATACATTCACCACTTAAAATCTTTTACATCAATAATCAATCGACCTGTATATAGTAGTCAGTGTCAATATATAAATATAAATACTATATTGTACTAAACAATAATAATTGTTTCATAAAATGCGGATAAAGGCGATCCTTGACCGTATGCTCAACCATCGTTGTGTTCTTTAGTCTGTGATGTTCTATTTTCTTTAGTATTCGTACTTATTACCTTATTCGTACTATTTAATGGAAAGTCTAATTGCGACTAAAACTTATATAGCTATACATAGCTGCATTGTTTAACATTGAATACAGCATAAAGACCTGATTTCTTAGACCAAGGTCATTTTTCTTAAAAAAATATTTTTCGTTTAAACAATATTAAAGAAACGATATTGTATTGTCTTGGTAAAGTTATCTGGTATTCAATTTATAAATAAATTATTTAATGTAAATTTAAGTGTCATATTTATGTAAAACTGCTCATAAGACGTCTTTGCACGATTTTTGGTTACTTAGAATTTTTAGGATCAGAAGATATAACAAAATAACATCAGTAGTACTTACAATAGACAAAATAATTAACGAAGTTTAAAGCCACGGGACATAATTTCATAATTCATTTCATCGCAATTATCTGTGACACACTCCGGTCAACTCATTCACTTATTTCAATTATTTCATTGCTGGAAACAAAATTGCTAGTTTGGGTAGTTACTGAATTTAGTATTTATCACAATTATTGAATAATATTGTAATTATGTTTACTCAATTAGGACGTTGAACTAATTGCCGTTTTGTTTAAACTTAATAAACATATAGTTTATGTACTCTATTCACTACCAAATAGTAGGACTATCATAACGGTTTTTTTTATCAAAATAGAGTAAAATTCAATTCTATGTTGTATGTATTCTCACGTTCGGAAACGATGATAGTTTATTTCATAGTAAACCTTTGAAATCTACGAGTGTATCTTACCCAGAGGAAAATAATACTATCTCACATTTAAAGATTTAACGACGATTTAACGAATATTTGAACGTGGCTCATATCAGAAACTCACCGTATTCTATTATATATATGTATAGTTTCATCAGAAATGAGTTCACGGAACGGAAGGGTCCGTGAACTTTACTAAAAACTAGAGCATTTGGGTTTCCAAAACTACATTATATACTCAGATGGAGGATGAGGCAAGACGAGGCTTTCCTGGTCGAGTCAATGCTGTGAAACTCCAGTTTTCAGAGGTAACAAACTCTAAAACTCCTCCAGAATACTGATGAACAGTGAGGAGATTTGTCATTCGATAATCAATCGTTTGTGTCGGAAATTAAGCCAGATCGCTTATCATATGGGCCACGCCAACTCCATACTAACTAACAGCATTGCTAGAGTTCCTTTTCCACTCCTCCCACTGCTAATTCTTTCAGAAGTAGTAGTGGTGTTATCACATTCTTATCTTGTGTCGGAATACTAAGAACTCACTTATTGTTCTGCTTAATAATAATCATTGACTACGAATGGTAAGCTGAGGTTCCTACGCGAGGGCCCACGATCCCAGTCATTCCTCTGAGAGTCCGCCGAAGCGATCTAACAGCGAGGTTACAACTACCTTAGAAAAAGGTTAGTAGAAATCTCAGAAATCTCTTTTTTCATTTATTCTTTTTATTATTCACTCCTTTCTATTTTTTGTGGTCACTTTTAAGTCCTTAATTCTTTTTAAAAGTAGTAGAACGAGTCATTTCTAAGCTTAATTATCTCTAAAAAGTCGTTCACACTATGAAGATTTTTTTAAAAATTTGAGACATTGCGATGGTCTATAGTAATACTGCACACGTTTACCCATATAGAGCACAGTTATTTATTTACTTAATATTTCTCCTCGAAATAAAAAAAGGCTTAGTGCTTTTGTCAAAACTAGTCCGTCACTGTTCTCCTAAACTAAAAAAGAATCATCATCGTAAATGTAAAATAACTAAATTTTATTACCATTACTAATTAGTGAGCCCTAAAAATTACCATTTATAATCTCTGTTTAATCTTATTGGTTTTAAGTGCTCAGTAACTGGCGGCCCGTGGCACTAATCCACCGCACAACCGTACCAGTGGTCGCTCACACACGCTTCGACTTAATCGTCGCCGTCCTAACAACCGCCAACAGGCCGCACTTCGTTTACATGTTCATAAATAATCCAGGTGTGTGCGCCACTCGCAAGCATATTATAGTTGCTTATTCCGTTACTTTAAAATTATCGAATTAACAATTTACAAGTTGTTGCAACTGAAATATGTTTATACCAGCCTTTGTAAAACGCCTCAAAGCTGACGCTGATTTTTACTAAAAACTTTTTAAATCTCAAATGTATAAAACATAAGCACGCTACACTTATTCGTGCAATTCATTTCCTGGAGATAAATAACTATGTTGTTAAATTTACACTACATATGATTGGTTATTGACTAAAACGCTTTAAAGGAATCATCCCTATATAAATTATAGCAGAATTTCAGAAAAATTTTAGAAAGTACTAGTAACATAACGATAATATAATATAACGATAATATAGTAAGAAAAAGTGTTATCAAAATTCGCATTGCTACATATTAAAATTATAACTATCTGTCCTTGCAGACTTTGTACTGTCAGAACATATTGGCCGTCGCATTCGAATAAAAAAAATTTTAACATATTTCCTAACGATCACTTCATATAGGATGATTGGAAGTAGGTGTAAAATTTTAAATCTTTTTGCTGACAAGTGGACTATACATTCATGCATTTAAAGCTTTTACATTTATAATCAACCAACCTGTATAATATTTAAAAAAAGTTGTATATGAAAGATTTACCGTTAATGTCACGTTCTACTGCTAACAGGCATAATTAATATACACTAAACACGTAAATAAGCAAACTGTGTGTTTTGTAGACTAATTACAATATGTAATGTCAGTTATTTGTCGCGGGTGTTTAGTCAGAATACAGATTACTTGGGAAGTATTGTACACAAATAAAGTTAATTGTATTTTATTATAAAGTTTTGAAACCTCTGGTGTTGGTGTTTACTGCTTAAATAAGTCAAGTAAATAAAATTGTTAACGTGAGATCGAGTATGATAAAGTTTAATAAAGTTTTATTTAATTGGCATTTGACTCTATATATGTATGTAAGTCTAGTGGATTGTCAAATTATAGTAGCAGGGGGTGGTCTACGCGCGGAAAAGATGGCCGCTGGAGCCTAAAAATACTGAAGTGGACATCATAAACCAGCAAACGCTACGCTGAACGTCCAACTACAAGGTGGATAAGTGTCTTTAATAAAGTCACCGAAAGACTGAATGTGCAGACCGCTTCCTTTCGGTGTTATTGTAAATCTTTAGCCTATTTCCAGCTTTAGGCGTCTTACAGCAGAAATTATGTTGACTATAACTTAAACTAATTGTTTTTATGAGTTTTTTTTTAGATTTTATAGATTATTTCCGTCACCGTAGAGTATGAAATGTCCGTTGAGTACGTAAAAATACTTACAAAGGAAAAAAATAAAAAAAATACGCATATTTTTTCAAATGTTTAGTAAAACTAAAAAATTTACGAATAATATGTTATATATATATATATATATATATATATATATATATATATATATATATATATATATATATACATACATACGTAGATATGTACACGTCTGAATATGTATGTATATACATGTGTGTGTGTGTTTATATATACATATATTCACATACATGTGTATGTATATACATATAGGGATAAATATAGTTTTAAAAATAATCCATTCCTATGCGATTAAAACATTTGACCGCCCCTACTTATACGTACCAATTTCACATTCCGCATCTCACTGCTTTGTTTTGTTCAATAATGATTTTAGAATAGATTGGCTGCTGTTCGTATTACGTATGAGTGAATGAAATGTAAAATCATTATATTGAGAACAAGAAATATTTGCGATTGAGCGCTAATTTACAGTATTAAATATGTTTAAATATAACAAATTATTAAATGCTTACAATTAACCAACTCTATTACGCAAACAATTTGACTCTTAATAACGAAACGTTGACAAATCTATGTACAGAAACTTTCCTAACAACCACGTATCATAAAAGCGAGAAGATCGAATTATCTATGAATTGCATATAGTAGATTAGATTGATATTTTCGATATATTAAAAATACAGAAAAAAACAATGTTAAACTGTAAGTTATATCGCTTAAAGACGCTTAAAAAAGTTTGGACCAATTTCACATTACCGATTTCAAAACACAACAAACCGATGCAGATAGCTCTCTACACCGTTCAATAATTATTCTAAATATTCACGTTTACAGAACATTTCAACGCTTTAAAAAACTTTTACTTCAGATTCTGTTCGCCTTGATCGAGTTCACCCGCGCGTCGGTTGTTTGCAAGTAAATTTCTATAAAAGGTCAAAGAATAACAATTCACTAAAAAGTGTGTTATTTTACACCTAATGTTAGTCTTTGAGCACGAAGTAGCCCATAATAGTTCACATTTAATAAATACTTTAGACATTGCATATTTCGAATACATTAAAACCTTATAAATAGTTCAGGTTTATGATACGATCAACAAACACTTATACTACTAAGATATTTAACATTTTCATTTTGAACAACAAACATTCGATAAAAATAAACCGCCAAAAACTTATCCAGAAACCATAAGGGTTTCTGGGTAAGTCATTGAGCTCAATAGCAGGCACATATATCCTTATATGATAATATAGATAATAGAATAATTTTTGGAGACGCTTTGCATAGAACCAATTTTAATTAATCATTTTTAAATAGTTTAGTAACTCGCCAAACCAAAAATAAATATTTTATAAAGAACAGTGAAATGTATTAACACCACCTAATATACAGTAGCTATGTTTTCTTAAAATTATAAAGTAGTTTATCGATTTTTTATATTCATTTACTATTAATTTAAATGTTTTTGAACATATAATATGAATTTATTGTTTTCTCACGATATCCATAAAACTTTATGTTCTGTTAAGACAATATATTTACTTACAATAGTTTTTATGTTCATAAGGCATCACCACGTGACTGCTAAATTCATATATCATTTTATTATTATTATTCGCGACATATTGTCAATTCAAGGTTCACATCAATTGCATTTCAATTTCCTCTTTAATTTTTTTCAATCTTTATCGTTCAAGCGTATACCGGACAATTTTTGTACCAAAATGTACCCGAAAAATAAAAAACGTTGACTGTTGCCGGCGTTTTACGGTTCCCGACGGCGTGTAGTATTAATACCGTGTCGTATTCAATCAATCAGAGTTCAAATGTTATTCACGATTATTTTTGTTACGAATTTCGATAAATATAATTTGTTGAATTTTAAAGAATGGGCACGGATGGATGTTTATCTTACATCAACGTTAAAAATTAATATTTAAATAACGAGCTGTGTTGTGGTGTTGTTTTTTTATTTAAATCTATATTATTATTTATATCTAGTTACTAAATTAGAAAATAAAGAAAAGGAATAAAAAATAAGAATTATCACAATATAAACGCATTTAACATTTTTTTAGTAAGCGTTGACAAGAAGTGGCAGTAAATATACTAAAGTAAGTTATAAAATCAACAAAATAAAATTAGAAACTAAACAGAGTATGTAATATACTAATAATGAGTTACATGTATTATAATATGTTTTATTAAATTAATGTTAAAATATAGACGTAAAGTAGACCTGAGAATCTAAAGGTTGATTTAGTATTAAAAAAGCATAAATCTAATAATATAAATGGTAGGTTAATTTAAAGACAAAAGGGTAAATAGTTATCAGACTACTTGACTGAAATTTTTTGTAATTACAACATAGTGGCTGTATTGAGGATATACCTTGTTATCATTATTTTTGTTTACATACACTAAACAAATACAACAAACATACTTTTTATATACACGCAATTTTTTTATTCTAATATGGAACATGTGAATATAACTTTTGAATTGACACGTTGAAAAGCTTAACATTCGTATAACGTGCGGGTTAAGTATTGCGAGAAAAATTTATTTCGTAATCTTTTTGTATATTCTATTCGCGAGTTAAGGTTGCTTTCAATGTTATATTTATAGGGTTCTAAAAAGGGTAATGTGTGTGATATTATATAGACAAGAATAGACATTCTCGTAAAAGATTTACGATGAGAAAAATATCGTGATTCAACATAAAGTCTGGAAATAAATTTCGTGAAAGTTCTATTAACTTCTATCAGTGGCTCGTTTGATAAAACTTTTATATAAGCGATCGTGGCGATCATTTTGGGAGGCCTTACCTTTGCAGTAGGGGTCTATCGGCTGAAAAGATGGTGAAGAAGCATACTAACTAAGAATTTATAGCAAATCGCAGCTGGATTCGGTTTAGTTGTGCGGTTACTTAACCCGCTAATACTTACGTGATTTACAGATGTGTTCCTGTGTTTATGTTGATACGAGTGACCTTTGAAACTCTTTATGCGTATAAAAGATTCCCATATATGTACTAACTCATCAGAATATCTCTGGGTCCATAAAGTTAAAAGACTTAAAATTTAGTAGAGATAATTTACTTGGCGAAAGCTATTAACGAATTGAGTACTTACGCATTCATTACAAAAATACGTATTCACAAAATGTAGTCCTCGTTGGTATAAAAGTTGGCCAGAGTTGTTAAAATATACCAAAAATGCACAAGGCAGTGCGATCCCTACAAGTTGGGCAGGGAACAGTTAGTATTTTATTATTATTCATATGACGAAGTTCTGTGATGGTAAAACCCAGCCAATTTATCTGAAACTTCTTTGAACCCTTTTATTATGCTTTACATTCATGAATGGAACGCTTTCTTATCGCAGCGGTTTTCAATGACTGTTTAAAAACATCGCAACGTGTACTTAAGGCAACACTCAAAGTATGTAGTGGCAATTGACTCCAATGCAATACATTCGTTTTCACTTCATTTTAAATTCCGTTAAAGCAATCGAGCGCCGTTCCGGCCGCCGCGTGCGGAACGTATTGCTTTTCAATCCATTTCTAGGAAGCCCGATCACTTTAACTTGATTTTACTCGATGCTAAAGACGAATTTGTTTTTTCATATACTTATAGGTGTAGTGGCGTGTTCTATCCTTGTGGCATTTGGATCCCCCCTGAAGAAAAGCACCATTCCCACTCTTAATGGGATGGGCCTTAAAGTCTAAAAGTAGAAGGATGCGGGAGGGAGTCACGACCTTCAGCATCTCAAGTATAACAACGTGAGGAGATACAAATAAGTGACGAAAAAAAAAGAACGTTCACCTTTAAGTGTGTTTTGTGTGCCCTTTGTGTCTCAACACCGCGATTATAGAGAAGATACGTTTAGAAAAATGTTTTTTTTTTTATAAAACTTTGGTTATTAAATTAATTTTAAACACGATATAAAACTATAATCCCTAAAGATGTATGAAAGAAAATGAAACTACCGTGTCAAAACTTGCATAGTCGTTTTCACTTATCTTCGGTTGTACAATAATTGTAGAAGTAACGGTAGTACTAGACACAGCTATTTTATTATTTACCAAGAATTTCTTATAGTATTATAAATCACATGTCGAGTGTACTGGAGAAACTAATGTCGCTGTCAATAAGGACTTGTAGGAGCTTTAAAGCGGTGGAGAGATCTTGTCTGACATTTCGACGACCACAGTAATTCCGTGTATTTTTACGACTGCGGCTTTACGAAGAATCTTTTGGTTGTTATTCTTAAAACAAATATTTTCACTTTTTGTAATATACGACTATTTAGTAATTGTAAAGTATTCAGCGGTGTGCTATTTTAAAATACATATAATTGCTGACGTGTTGACAATGATATCATAATATCACCTGGTTTTTAAAAAATTCTTCATCGTTTGAGGCATCGTGTGCTATATTAGATATAATAATGTTCATTTTTTGAATGAGAATGTCTCAAGGCAAAGAAGACGATAATCATTAGTGATATGACTCTTTAAAACCTATAAAAAACATCACAAGGTTTGGTAACAAAATCTTTAAGCTTCAAGAATTTTTAGAGAATAATACAGTTACGAATACTACTTATCATTTTACGATTGATTTCTAAAGAAATTCACCAAAAAAAAGAACAGAATGTATTATGTTATTGAAAGGTATTGTTACAATCCGTGCAAATTAATAAATATCTGTTATTTAAAAAATTGCTATATTTGTGTACTACATATACGAAAATTATTTTAAACTTACTACAATGCAATGCCGAAATTAATCCTGAGGGCATTCCTTACCAGTTAACCTCTTCGAAGGTGTCTAAGACTTTCCTATATAGGCCACGGGTTTTAATCTTGTATCTTGGTTTTAATTTAAATCGTGCATCAATTATAGAGGATAGCAGCGCCTTTGCTTACTATAATACCACACTGCGATCGCCGGAGTATAACTGGAACGGTCGATATATACTGACGACTTTAGTTTTGATGGGTTAACAGATAGACACACATATATATAAACTGTTATAATTAAAATGTATTTAATATATATAATTAATACTAGCTTCTGTTTCAATGCGTAGCTTTTATATTTTTAATATTTGATATTTAAAAACTGTCAAAGGAGAAATGTGTATAATACTTTTTATGTTGCATATTTGTTGTTCTTAAACATATACCGGCGAAATGTTCGTTGAGATTTTCCGAATTTTCAATTTCAGAAATTAACTTCGACAACTTTTAACCTCTTAAAATTTTCGGTGCGGACTAAAACGTTAACTTAAAATATTGATTTTTTTAAAGTAACGAATTAAAATATTTGAAAACGTATTTGAAATCAGTTGCCTGTTATGAGTTGATATTAAATGCTAATTTCATAATCCTCTTGATATTTGCAACGCTCAATTTAAGATCCTTAATAAATAATACGTAATAAACGTGATTTATTTCATAGCATTATAAAATAATAGGTTAAATTACATGAATTTTAAATCGATTTAAAATTGGCAAAACTATTTTTATTCCTTTATATTGTAAAACACCTTCAACAATTATTACATATGTTCAGTATTTCTATAACCTTAACTGCTTATTGTTTGGTATGTAATTTCATTTAGATTTTTCATACCTAATGATTTATCTACATTGTATTTACATTTATTTGTACTTAGTTACAAAATCTATTCAAAATTACTTGCTTAAATGCTACGTATAAGTTCTACTATTTTTCCTCTATAAAAAAAAAATCTTACATTACTTTAGATATAATAGCGCCGATCTTATACCTAAGCTTAGGTTAAAGTTCATATTATATAATAAGTCACAGAGCCTTTCGTTATAAAATTAATATATATATATATATATATATATATATATATATATATATATATATATATATATATATATATATGGGTGTGTGTGTGTGTAACGTATTAAAATCAATATTACCAAACCTTACAATATATAAATTTACGTGCGATGGATTATTTCGAAGATTTCGATTCGTTACGAGAGGAGGGCATGGTGTATTCTCCACCCATGTCCAAATCTCGGTTATATTTATATAATAGGTTGTCAAATATCTCCCTTCCGCCTTTTTGTCCTTTAAATTTCGCGGCTATGTACAAAGCGTTACAGAGCTCGTATCTGGCAATACTATACATAATTTGAAAGGTCTTGACATAACTTACAAAACGACGCTATGCATGATTAGTTTGGATATTGCGTTCAACAGTTATAGACGTGTAAACATGGAGTTCACTAACACCGAAATTCGCGCTATTTTAAAGTTTTCCTTCGTTAAAGGCAAATCCGCTAGAGAAACGTTCCGTGAGATTAATGGTGTTTTGGGGGATGGTACTCTATCACTTCGAACCGAGGAGGAATGGTTTTGACGCTTCAGAGCCGGCGAAAACGACACCATGGATAAGCCAGCCGGCGGAAGACCTGTGACGACAAATACCGATCAAATCATGGACTACATCGAGTTAGACCGGCATGTGGCATCTCGTGACATCGCCCAGGAGATGGGAGTTAGTCACCAAACCATTTTAAACCATCTGCAGAAGGCTGGATACAAAAAAAAGCTTGATGTTTGGGTGCCGCACGATTTGACGCAAAAAAACCTTCTGGACCGAATCAACGCCTGCGATATGCTGCTGAAACGGAACGAACTCGACCCATTCTTGAAGCGGATGGTGACTGGCGACGAAAAATGGATCACATACGACAATATCAAGCAAAAAAGGTCGTGGTCGAAGGCCGGTGAATCGTCCCAAACAGTGGCCAAGCCGGGATTGACGGTCAGGAAGGTTTTGTTTTGTGTTTGGTGGGATTGAAAGGGAATCATCCACTATGAGCTGCTCCCATATGGCCAGACGCTTAATTCTACCATCTACTGCGAACAACTGGACCGCTTGAAGCAGGCGATCGACCAGAAGCGTCCAGAATTGGCCAACAGGAAGGGTGTAGTGTTCCACCAGGACAACGCCAGACCACACACCTCGTCGATGACTCGTCAGAAGCTACGGGAGCTCTGATGGGAGGTTTTATCACATCCACCATATAGCCCGGACATAGCGCCAAGTGATTACCATCTGTTCCTGTCCATGCCGAACGCCCTTGGTGGTGTAAAGTTGAACTCAAAAGAGGTTTGTGAAAAATGGCTGTCCGAGTTCTTTGCAAATAAGGAGGGGGGCTTCTACGAGGGAGGTATTATGAAGTTGCCGTCTAGATGGAAACAGATTATCGAACAAAACGGCGCATATTTAAACTAAATCCGATCACTGTAACACTTTTTATAAAGCATTGAATAAAGAGCAAAAAAGCGGAAGGGAGATATTTGACAACCTGTTATAACCGGAATGATTCCATTCAAACTGGAATAATTCAGAGTACCTCATGGGACTCTGAATTATTGTCAAATTTTAAAGTTTGTTTAGTGCCGTAGCTATTATAATGAAATGGCCAACTATTAAACTTTTTCTCAATCTCAATGTAACGAATGCAGAGAGTAAAGTTGTGTAAGTCTTCTTATTTCAATGCTATACCGTAGTAGTACCACACTGTCATGGCCGGACCGTATATCATCAAGCAAATGCCTTATTAACTGCGTAGCCATCCAGAAACAAAAAGCTTTGAATCCTTGCGAAAATGCCACCGTAATTTACACCGCGGCGTCTTCTATAACTATTCGAATCGTAATTCCGTATGTACTAATTCTGTCGCAGTACTAATTTTATGCAAACTTAAGAACGCCTCGACTAATTCGGCTATTTTTCATATTTGCGTTAAAACTTGAGACAAATTATTTAAGGAATAAATAAACAGGGAAAAAATAAACGAGGAATTTCTTTTCGCATACAAACACCGTTTTAAAACATTTGACATCAATCAAAACCGTAAAAAAATCTCCTACAAAGCTTTATAATAACTATATCATCGTATTGTTATTATCTTAGAAATAATAGTTGCATATACGAAATATTAAACTTATTAGGCGTTAAAATATTAAAGAAATGATTACTGTGGTATGTCTACTATTAATTTATTTTTCTTATTGAACTGCTACAGGTCAATAACTTTTGTCAGTTAAGAGTGCCGAAACAGCTAGTATACAATATTCAATTAGTATTGCACTAATTAAATACTCTAGGACTCCGTAGATACAAGGGTCATGAAATTTATACATAATCGATAATGAGGATTAACGTATACGAGTTCGATAGTCTTGAACATAGCCGAAATATGGTCTCTCTGCCGGGTCTCAAGCTAACGATTAAATTTTGAAGTGAACACAGAATTCGCAATATAACCGATAGTAGTAATAGACACAGTTAATATGGATATTTCTCGGTTTAAGCACTTTGAATATCTTATTCTAATGTGTATAAGAGAAAAAAAAAGTTTTTACGCGTCAGTTTTTCCGTCCATCGAAGGTTGAAGTGGGTGCTTTCAGCGAAAGAGTGAATAGGCTATTACTATGTTAATGCGCTTCAACGACAAACACTAAATCAATACTTAACATCAGGTGAGGCGCAGTGAGCGCAGTTAAGCGGCAGATAATAATGATAGTATCATAAATGTGTTGTAAAATACTGATGTTTTTTTTTTTATAAAATACTTCTGTATGGGTTCCTATCACTACCTTCTTTTAACAATAAAATAGGACACAATATTTACAGTGTTCTAATTTGAAAGACATGTTTGTTTTTCTTTATACATATACAAATGCTGATATTTTCTTCCACTTTCTCTATAATGCTATGACTTTTCGAAGTAGTAGTGATATTTACTAGAAAAATAATCTAATCGAGGTTAAACAGGAGACACCTTTTCATTACGGGGCAGGTTGTGTCCAATCGTAAATATAAGTGTTGCTAGATTCTCAGTTTCTTTATCCACCGACAACGCTTTACGAAGTGTTAGTAATGATAACCTGGTAATTTTAGTCGAAAAAGCACAAAAAAGTTCCACCATTCTCGTACTGAGTAATGGTTCTCAAGGGAACTGTCGAGCCAGGTTATTGTAGAGGTTAAGCACCGTAAATGCTCTATCATCCGTTCTTATTGGAAATCAATGGCAAAGGCCTGTGTTCAACATGAGGACGTACAGTTGAAATGATGATTACTATTAAAAAAAAAGAATTGCATGTTAATCATAAACGTAGTTTCTATTAATCATCAGTCATTCCAGTAATGTTATATATTGATACCTAAGTCTATCAACCTCAAGTTTCATGTAATTTTAACCATGAACTACATGTTAATTGGCTTATCCTTTCTCCCAAAAATTAAATATGTACATTACATAAAAAAACTTTATAAAATAAATTCTTTTACTATATAACATCTATTTCATTTTATTGTAAATCGTATCTGAAATAAATGTTGTCATAAGCTCGTTGCAGTATCTGCTGGCCTAGTTAAACTGGCTTTTGATGCTAAGCATTCAGCAACTCCAAATATTTGAGAAATCTCATGTGACCTCGTATTGAAGTTAGCAACTTCAACGCTAACACAAGTTCACGCATTCTTTAACAGGTTTTACGAGGTAGTATGAGAATATGATATTCTTCATATCAAAATTAATGCATTTATATTATTAACAATTATAACTTCATACAGGATAAACAATGCTTATCGGTTCATAAACATTGTATTGCAAAGTGATTTATTATAGTGGATAATAATTAATAGTTATAAGAATTGACCGTGGATATAAATTTAAATAACATAATTGAATTAATATTTTAATAGCTGAAGTTTACTATTGAATATTTATACAGGATAATTGGTTGATTATAGCTCTAAAAGATTTTAAAGGGTGAATAAACAGCTCAATTTTCAGCAAAAATCTTAAAATATTTTATATCTTTTTTCAATCTTCTATAAAACGTAAACACTCTAAAAATATTTTTATATTGTATTGCGACAAGCCAATGAGACAGAGACAAGTAGTAAATGAACTCCTTACGTGTAACTCTTACAAAACATATTTCCATCTCTCGCTACTGCTAAGCGGGCACGGGTACTGTAAGCAGTACCTGCACCATTTTTAAACAATCGACAGCAACGTCTATTCAACATCTAGTCGAACACTTCTCTTTCGAACCCGGAAGACGTAACCACATGACCCTTTGTGAAAATCTTGATATACCACTAATCAACACACCAGACCTCCTCAAGAAAGAATCTATTGCAGAATATTTTGATGAGCTGGCCTGGCACATTGGTGTAAACCAATCTTATCACGGACTGTAACGTTTGGGCAGCGAGCAAGTAAAACATTGTATATAATTGTAATATTCATATGGGTTTTTCAATATTTTGTCAATTTTATTTTCATATGTATAAAAATTTTATATTCATTTATGAATACGCGAGAACTAAACTGCTGCTTAGTGTTACTTATAAGAAATATTGTATGCAGTTAGGAGAAGAAAGACTCATATCAAATAGCGACAACCCCTCTCCCGATTGTCTGAGCTCTGTGAACACAAGGAAAAAATACGTTGTAAGCAAGACATTATGGTGTTATAATACAATACAATTAATAAAACAATTCATATGTTGTAATCCGAATTTTGGATAGGATTTTTATGCTTTTTATTTGCTTTACTATTTTACGTTATTATTTCTGAAACCATTTACTTATGGATACGGTGTACCATGTATCAATTACTTGTAAATTTTCTGACATATATATCTATCCAATACATTCACCCATTTAAAGCTTTTAAGAGAAGAAAGAAAGAAAGTAATATATTAAATTAACAGTGAAGATTATCTAATGGATTCCGGCGTTATTTTGCGGAAGTCCATCCTAAGTAAGAAAAGGACCAATATATAGCTACTTCCGCCATGCAGCAGTAGTCGTGCAATAAAGTGCATCGCCCGCCAGCCCGCTGATAAATGCGCATGCGGCAAACAATGCGAATTACACAACTACCACCGTTAAATCACTCAACACGTGTTTCACCCCTCCACGGGACATCCTCAAGAGTAATGTTACACCGATTAGTGCCAAACATTGAGTAAGCTCAGTCCTGCTAGGCTATATTCGAATGTTGATGCGCGCTGTTAGCCGTTTTGGCTTTTACAATTAAAAAGTAATGAATTTTTCAGGTGCCATTAGGACAGGCATCATCACGCAGCAAAACATCATTGGACTACCATTAACAAAATTCAAAACACATACTAAAAAAATTTACGGAAAAGGCTTATTACTCTACAAACGAATATTTGAATGATAAGAATCCTTGTCAGTTATGTCGCCTGATAATTTGTGCCTGAGTTTCTACCTACTTCTTCTTTACAACTATAACAACTTGCTAAGCAGAATCATAAAAAAAATTGATCAAAAAATAAATGGGTAATAAATAAGTTTGTTGACAATCAATAAGAGTGCTTTTAAAAGTTCCTTTATTGATTGAACCTGTTTTATCTTTTATAGTAAATTGCTTTGTCCGATCATCAATTAGTTAAAATACAATTTTTTTAAGTAAATTATGGGCTATATACTTACAACTCAACTTATAAAAAAAAAGATATTGATACATAGAAGTAATGCAAAGGTAAATAATTCACGTTTAATATTCGTTCAACAATAGACAACAATTTATATAGTACATTTGTATTACTTGCCAACCCTGCTAGCCTTACCGATAATAAAGGTGTATAACAACAAATTAACGCCTAAAATATTGAGAGTTTCAAACAGGCAAAATTAATATACATATTATCCCTTATTTTATAAACATTTCATGCGAGAGTAATAATTATTCTTTTGCAATTATAATGGTGTTAATTACTAATATAGACCTAAATTGTACTGTTATTACTATTTGTTATTTATTGCCTAATTATGAAATTTTATATATAAACAAATTCTTGTAGCCAATAACGGTTGTAAACATGAAGTACCTTAAGTGTAACAGTCAAAACTAATCACATGAGCTCGTAAATTATTTTACATTCAGCATTTCTTTATAATAAATATTTCTATATCCTTACAGGTTGATCTTTTTCTAACCATTCGTTTTGAGTGTTTTATTTGAGCAACGACCTTTCCTTTTTGTTGTACTCAAAGCTTCAATAATTTAATAATTATTTAATTAAGAGCAGTGCAGGACGTCCACTCAAAAGGTGGACAGTCTGAAATGATGGTGATGAATTATTTAACTACAGAATATATCTAACTATTAGTCATGTCAACGGACAAAGGGTTATGTTGTCTGTTGCTTGCCATAATAATAATGCAAAAACTTGTAAAGAAATGTTTTTTGTTGTTAAACTATATCTTAATATTCATAGAATTGTGTTCAAATAGATCGGAACCAATATCGGCGCGGTCTGCACCCAAACATTGTCCTGTACAACGATTGAAACAACTAAATCAAACACGTCCCTGTCGAAAAATACAGGCACTTTCCAATTAAGCGCTCCACATTGGAAATGGGAGCGGACGGGAGGTTTCGCTTTCCCGGCAAAACCAAATATTTCCACAACCGCGGTGTGCAGTGCTCAATCCAGTTGGATTGTTATAAAATACCTTTATGCTGTAAATCTATTGCACGAAATTTACAGTTTTTACTTCGTTACTTTTACACAGATTAATAACTATTTAATTTGTTTACAGGTAAGCTGCTAATTAGTGACCAGAATTTGAAAGTGAGTACCCGAGGTAGCATCCATGTTAAAAATCTGACTTCGTTATAGTGATTATTATTTGTATAATATTATTGTATCTAATTTTAACATGTCGTTTGCACCTATACTATTGTAATTAAAAACTGTGATACATATCAGCGTCCTTCATAAATATCAAAATAATTAAATGATACATTCATATGTACTAAACAACAAAAATTTTAAACAAGCTAAAACTTGTATAACAATGTACACAAATAATATTTATATTTTCTTTATATGTTTGTGTATCTGTAACGATTTTATGTGTGTTTAAACGTATAAATATTAATTACTTTTTCTCTAAGAGCCACTTTTCATCTTTTGGTTAAACTTATTTATGGTGCGTAAATATTTATTTTATTAGTTTATTAAAATTAAACACAAAGCAATATCGCTTATATAAACTAGAAAAATATATAACACACAATCCGATAAAGTTTCTACAGAAATATGGTTTATTATTTAATTTTATGTTAATTGTATTAACATCAGTGGATCTTGGCATTTTATGCAAAAGTAAGTCATGATGCGATCGGTACTATCACTGATAGTGAGGGACTTGTGCAAAAGGGATTGTCATACAAAAACATGCATTACCGAAAATGCGTATCATAATAATATTCGTAATTTCACTGTCAACTTATGCTATTGGAACAAGGCTATACAAATTATCACACACGCAAGGTCGTTCAGTCGGCATTCAATAGTCTAGACTAATGAATTCGTAGTTATGTGTCAAATAAATTATTACTTATTTCACGCTTTGTGTTGAGTAGTTCTGAACAAACTAAAACAGTCTTTGCGAGTAAAACATAATTATTTCATTCCGTGCAGCTTACTATTTTATAATATTTGTAAGCTGAAGTTCAAGAGACAAAATTTTAATAAAAAACGCTACACACAAAAAGGTCGATTTTTCTGTTCATTATGAAGACATTTCGTAAATCGAGATAAACTTACTTTTATCCCACTTGAAACATCGCTTAAACAGCACAATGGCCAACACCACAAAGAGAGCCTTAAATAGGGGCTCGCCGATTTTATCACACGCTGAAGCCAATTATCTTTCAAGACGTCTCCTTGAGTACCTCGTAAAAATCCCACTACGCTTATATTAGGGTAATATCAGCGATCTCGGTCATGCAAAGCGACGTTCTAGGTTCAAGACATCATCGCGGGAATTGTTAAGAAAAACAGCCCTCACTTAATTCTACTTTATGTGCTAGATGTTATCGGTCGTATTGCGTTCGCTTAAGACACACGTATCCTGTAGAAATACACTCCATATCCAGTTGGTTGTTGCCATTATGAGACGCCGTTTCTTCTCCCAATCGTTGTTATGTTACATCGAGTAGCGTTCGTTCGGCTTTAATTTATTGAAAGGCAAATTGGAGGAGCTTTACCGTACTTCCGAGCGTGCTTGAGCTTATGTTTTTATGTTTTCCTAATTGGCTCCTTTGGAGCCTTTATGGATTTTTCTTAAAGAATCAAACGAAACCAGTTCTCTAGAGCTTACTTGCTCTTTACGATATTAGGACATTCTTAAACCTTTACAAACGACTTATAACTTTAAAAATATGAATATTTTTATACGTATACATAGAAACATTTAAAATACACGTGGATGCTAAAATAAAGTATAAATACATAAAATTATTCTACATTGCAGTATTGTATGTAATCATCGTTATTCCTATAAACCAAAAAAGGGCAAATGAAGAAAGGCAAAATAAATTATTATATGCCTTAACTGAATAACTTGTCTGATATGTATTATGAGTCCTATTACTTTTCCAATAAATTCTTGAATAAATCTGCTACAACAATAATTAACACTCCAATTTCCAAATCTGTCTAACAGTATGTTATTTGAAGAGCTTCAGGGACAGGTTATCCTTGACCTGTTATCCTACTTTTGTCGTGTCAGTTGTATCGGGGACAGCCTTGAGCGCGTGCAATTTTAATCAATTATCCACTACGTAAAATGTTCGAGGAGATATAAACACCCATCACCGTTCAATTACTGTCGCCCCTACCGACCTTTGACATTCGCAATGCTTGACAAGCTGTTTACTGAATGTTACATTGCGTTATATTTGACATCCTAAAATAATATATTTCTATGAACAAAGTTCCTTATTCTTATTTTTAAATTCATGGAAATCTTTTTCTATGGATACATACATCTCTAAAAACTCTTAAACTAACGTAAAATTGTATCACAAAAAAATTAAGTACAAATATACAAACATTTCTTTAATTTACCAGCAACCACCAAAACATAAAAAGAGCGAAGTAATACATACATAGAAAAATAACTTCAAAAACACTAGAGAAGCCAAACAAAATGAGTTAACACTGTGCGAAACAAAAGACGAATACCGTGTATTCAGTACGAGATATAAAAAGTATCGCAAATTTTGTTTTTCAATAAATTTTTACTCATTCGTGAACTATTTTGTCAAGTATTCCTCACCTAATATATTTATACATATTCCTTTCACTCCTCGAAGAAATAAAAATTAAATATTTTTTGTGATCTTGTTCAATATCGTCTTTATCTGTCAGTTCCGTTGATACATAGGAGACCAGGTCTAGGGAATACGGTAGCTAAGGCATCAATACTGTGTTGTTTTGGTCAAAAATTGAACGCATGCAAATTGTGCATAAAATAATATTAATTATTAGTTTTTCTGCCCTATGACAAGAACTCATGATACGGTACGCCCATACAATCATATAAAACTATAAGCAAATCCTCCCCCTTCGCCAGAACTTGGCGCACTAATTTGGGAATTTTGTCTATTGTCTCATGTGAAGTTTTTGCTGTTAGCCTTGCGGCTTTTACAGCTTCATCGGAAACGAGTTCACGGAACAGAAGGGTCTGTGAACTATATAATTTGGGAATGTCGAGGGTACCTGTTTTATGCCCAAACATTGTTTAAAAACTGCACGTGCTATTGAATAGCACGTGCAGTCGATATGCTTAGGGCCATACCAAGTTTTTTAATGGTGATTGGGCTATTGGCTGTTAATATTTTCTTGACGTCATAATGTCTTCGTCTGTTGTTGACTTGCCGTTATATGCGACACGCAGCCCATTTTCTCGGCCCTTTGAGAACATTTTTTACTACTGGTGACGCACCGGCCAAAGTAGCTTTACTATATGCCACAGTTAACATTTGACATAGATTTTGTCATTTTTTTATAATAGATAAAAATCGGAGACTGAACTTTCAAAAAATTCGATCTTTTCGGCACATGGCAAGTAAAGAACATGAGTGCCTTATTCATGTACATAACGCCTCAAAAATCTGATTTAATTAGCTCCCAAAATTTGTCGCAATTAAAGATTGTCTGTCATTATTATGTTACACACAAAACAGGGCCCCAGTAACGAGAAGAGAATCAAATTTAGCTTAACCATAAACCACTAACCATAAATATAGGTTTATTAAAAACAACTCTGAGATATCTAACACCCATAGATATCATGACTATGTTGACGGTCTTATTCGAAGTGTTACTCTTGCTAACGAGGATTTACCTGATGCCAACTTTCGCTAAAGATCATCAGGTACTTTTGCTTGCGAAGGTGTGCCTGAAAGCCTTTTTCGCAAGAAATCATCATGTACCCTCGCTTAGAAAAGTAACGCAAATACTCCGCAGTGTTTCTAATTACAAAATCATGCTACACATCGTTATTTTAAAAGATAGACGCATTAATTTCCATTTAAAAAAGCTATCAAATACGTCTTATATTTCATCCACTCTCATCATAAAGTTCTGTAGCTGTATATTAATATCCTGTGGTTGTTTTATTGTGGTCTGTCCTTCCCAGTTAATGCATATAATGCTACTCTTGGCTTGTACACCCGCTGGACTATTGAAAATATTCAGAAAAGCAAACTATTATTTTCGTTTTTTTGTAAAAAAAGTCATGTTTATGTTTAAATGTCAGTGATAGGTTAATATTAGATAAGGATTAACTGTCGACTTTGTAGAATTCAAATAGCATTACGGTACTGAGAAAAATTGTATTTCAAAATACTAATATAAAATAGTAAATCCCAGACTTACAGCGAAACTTAACAATGAAAATGGTGCGTATACGAAGATTTGCTCAACACGGTTAGGTACTTACTTTACTATGCTTGCAATCGAACTTTTAAAACACCATATTCGTGTGAAGATAATGAGACGCAAATAGCATAATCACAGCAGTCTGTCAAGCCTAAACAATTTCCGACCACTAACTTTTTCGCACGTTTTTGTCAAAAGTTTTATAGTTTTTATCGCCAGCTGTCAATCTCTTTAAAAACAGTGGATTCAATACTTCACTTTTCAAAAATAGCGTGTATTTTATCCGTAACTGGGCGTCAGGAGCCAAGTGGCCGTTTGATATCAAAATTCCTGGATTAAAAAGGCTTAAACCAACTTTGTGCAACTCTTACTAAAACTGCTTGAGGTCCATAAACGACAAAAGTTTTTACGCAGTATGATTTGCATTTTTCCTTTTTTAAATAATTTATAATGTATCGAATTTTTTCTTTACATTCACTCACTTTGACGGAAAGATAAACAAGTGAAAAATAGCTCCAAACAAATGTCTAACTTGTTTCTTTTCTTAAAATGAAACCTTTACAAAGTCATCAAAACCAGCCATATATTAGGGGCGGTCCCCCTAAGAAAGTAATTTCGCTTTCTTAAGTTAAATTCACACAACTACATTTTTAACAAGTTTTATTTCTAATCAACAGTATATTCACCTTCGCTATCAATAACCTTTTGCTATCTAGTATACAAATTTTTACGCAAGAGCGGTGAAAATCAATCGGTTTTTCTGTAATATATGTCGACAGAAACGACATTCCGGTTCTCTTAATACAAACAATACTGTCAAAGTGATTTTATTACAAGTTTATACATACTATGTGCGAAAACACCTTCCTCAAACTAATATTGAAACAATTATCCTTTTAATACATTTTGTTTATACATACCTATGATTGGTATCGATGTAAAGCTTTAGCTACACCAAATTATTTTTTCTATAGGAATACGACAGTCCAGGAGGGACAGATAGTAAGTAAACAATAATTAATTTTAATATGTAGTAATATGAATTTTCGAAACTTTCTCAGTTTTTTTCTTTCTATATTGTCATTACATTAATTAATATTTCTAAAACTTTTGTTTTTAGGATAAACTGTAACATATTTTAATTAACAGCTAATGAGATTTATTAAATTCATCCCTTTATAAGTTAATTATACACATTTAGGGCAGTGTGAGGTGATTTATAGAAAATCATAAAAAACACGTTTAAGAATTAAATTAAATAAATTCTAAACACCCGTACATAAAGAAGAAGCGGTCGAATAATAGATCTGTTGACATCAATCGTGAGACACTAACTCTGCGGTCTTATCCAAACTTATTGTTATCTCTTCGAGGAATATTCAGTAAAGTTCTATAGTTTTATCGTTATTATATTTATATTATTTACATACGTTTTGCCCATTATTGATCCTTCTTCTACCTTTTCCATAGTATGATTGTCTGGAAGGAATTGCCTCGTGTTAAGACCGCTATTGTACTTTTTTCTTTACTATTACGCGACTATGTATATATTTTCTAGGGATTACACTAAAAGTATTAAATTAAAATATATATATGTAAATATATTATAATGTATTTATATCACCCTCAAGTACAGCTGACAATGCAGTAGTTTTTAATTAGTTTACCAGCAATTAAATAGTGAAAATGTTCATACCTGTACAGAATAACCAAAGAATACTATACTAGGGTCACGTGTATTGTTAATCGCAAAATCACTGCTGATTTCGTCGGCTATAAGAGCCAGTTTTTTAGTGTGAAAATTTGTAATTATGAAACATAATTATCATCATACTTTGATTAAGCCTGTATAAATGCACATGGAACCTATCAACCATAAAGTATAGTTACGGTTAGTACGAAGTAGATTTTTTTACACAGGAAAACGGCTTCTAGAAAATACTTCCCGCGTTTTGTTAGCGCATGCGTCATCGCGTCCCATCCCTTTCTCGCGTAGTGCGCGCCAGTCTCCACTGCGCACTAGGCGGCGTCACCGCGCGCCCGACGCATTCGCCATCAAAACAATTTCTATACGATGATCGCCGATCTTCCACCGCTGCTGACTATGGAACATCAACCGTACACGGAACACGGAGCGCACGTCGAACAACGAGCGTACGCCGAACAACAAGGTATTAACAAGCGCTCGCTTATTGCACCGGCGAATTGGAGCGGTATATCCCTGCATTTATACGCTCTTGTGACGTACCAAATGCATCGGCTTAATCGCGAGAACTCAATGGATCACCCGGCTGATCTAGAGCGGCCGCGGGCTTGTGCTTATGTATTCGCTGTGTTGTATTTATACAATATATATATCATTTAACTTTCAATGTATACGTGATCTAAAAGAATACTGCGTAGTGCGTCGAAAGTCTGGATTAGGGCGAGAAGGTCGTAAAAGGCCGGAAAAGGTCACGGAGGACTCAAACCCGACGTCGCGACTTGTTGCGTTCCCGCTCGAAGCGTGTTGTTTACAACGTATACTTCATGTTTCCGAGCCGGTAGAGGCCCTTGGAAATAACTAACACATGAACTTAGTTTCTGTATGTAACAAATGTCGTCTAGAGACAAATCATTCGGTTTGTGACGACCTCTGCACGCATTAACATACTCAAGGGTTCTTCTTCAATATTGAAGTACGCTTAATAAATCTTTTAAACCATTTATTTATATATTTTTTTAAACGTTTATAGAAGTAAATTAACGAAGGTATTTTATATATGTTCTGGTGTGAAATTGTCTAAAGAAACAATTATGAATTTCAAAAAAAAATCAAAAATTATGAAACTAAATAGAAATAATTGATTTTAATATAAATGATAATGGATAATATATTCTGTCTTAATTACTTTTAATTAAACACTGATATGAGGTACTCTAAGTATTTACAGTAATACACATAAAAATGTATAACGGTCAAAATCATAATGAAATTGAAAAGTAAAAAGAAAATATGGATGTCGACCGTCGTCCACTTACAGGTGCCCAATGAAGAGCGGGAGAGGTCAGACAGGTTGCGGTGACCTTTGCAAAGCAGTCTCGAATAACGGAGTTACACCGAAACTCTAACATTTCTTGCAAAGTTTGTCTGCATATAAGTATATGATATTGATATTAAAATGACACGATTTTTAAGAATAAAAAAAACACAAAATCGTCTTTATAATCGCGTATTGTAATTATGTATACATAGAATATATATAATTTATAATTGAATTGGAAGTCACCATTGCACTAAAGATCAATTATTTTTCCATATTATTATTTTAGAGTTTTTGTCATCTTATGGACTTTCTATAATATTGTTAACTAAAATATTTCGATTTGATTACAGCTACAAATTTTAGTTAAAAAAGAATGTGGTTGCGTTCTGGATTAAATGCGCTGTTGAGAGTTTACTGAGGTATACGGAAATAATTTTAGGATCTAAATTAAAATGCTGCCAACAAACACAATTTCCTTAGGACAGGGTGATGATTGTTACCTGTTTTAGTCTTAGAACAAAGGCGTTACTATTGTAGTACCTGGCAAGAAAACTCATTTCTACATCTGTATTACAAAAGTTCAACAGCTGTATCGACTATTCTTTCTCCCTACCTACATTAAAATACGCCAGTTAAGATTTATTGAAGAACACGATTCGTATTCATTGAGAATGAACGACAAATAACTAAAGGTCAAAGTGCAAACTCCATGACGACATAACTTTGTGTGCTTATCTTAATCTTTTCCCTACAAGTTTTCAAATTTCAAGCTTATATATATTTCGATATAACTTTTTTTTTAACTTTGTATACAAATATTATCGAATGTGACTATATCCTTTTTTAACAATTTGCACACTTATAATTTAATCTATCTTTGCAGTCTTATAGCTTTATACTATCAAACTAGAATTTTTTTATGTATTTTATTTTTATTTTTAAAGTAAATATTCCGTTACGTGATAGTCTATGGTATTTATCTACATAAGCTTCAGTGCGTTATAATATTTAAAGACTTGTTTATATTGTTTTGTTGTTTTTCTGGTAATAACAGACTAAATTCGAAGCAGTGGTATAAAACACGGACATTGCAGATATAAAATTTGATTAGTTATAGGCGTATAAACTTTAAGGTGAATACACAGTTCATTTGTTTGCAGAAAGCTTTTAAACAATTAACCTGTGTTGTGTGAAAGTGATCAATCTGAAATATGTTACATCCATTTATTTTTTCTATTGGAATGCAAAAGGACTATAACTTCTAACAGTATAAAATATGCAAGGACAGATAACCATTTATTAATCTAAAGCGTATGACCTCTGCTTTTACCCCTTTAAAACTATTATACTCGGAGGCAATCACCGTGTTTTAATACGTTTAGCTATGATCGTAGATAAGCTTTTTCCTTCTATCTATCTCTCTTCTATAAACATTCCTATTTCTAATATTCTTTAATTTGTTTAATATACCCTTATTATAAATTTAGTATGTAATAAATGATTTAACAATGCATTTTTGTAACAAACTGGTTTGACTTTAATAGTAATATAAAAGAAATTCTGCGAACGATAAAACCACGTGCGAAGCTAAGAATTTATCAAGAAAAATTATTTCGTGTAAGAATCTAGCCGCATATTGGCCTTTGATGACACATAGAAATAATATTCAATTCATCTGTTGCGTTTAAGTATCTATAGTATTTTTAACAATATTTACCTGAAGTGCATATATTTACTTATCGAAATAGATACTGCTTGATTTTAATGTTTGTGTTTTTTGCTGAAGCAGTTTAATAAGACCGTTATGTACCCAATGATATTAAATAACTAATACGGGACTGAACAACTCATCCATTCTATATATTTGTTTCCAGATTTGCACTTCTAATTTTTTTAAAGTGCATACGACTCAATTACTGTAGATAAAAACATTGATTCTAAGATTTGTAGAATCTTTTAACTGTAACAAAGATACTATTAAAACAACTCTTGCCGGTTTCGACAGTAACAGAATCGCCTATTCAATATCATCTTTGTCGTTTCAGCCCATAAACGCCCACTCCAAGTCATAAGCCTCATCCAATGATATCTGGCTGTCGATCGAGTTACCTTTTAGTTAAGCTAAACTACTAAAATAAAAAGTCTTTCTTCTAAATATCACATATTATTATTAAATCCTGAAGAGTTTCGTTTCAAATCAAAATAATGTCGTTAGCGCAGGTGCAAGTATTTATAGATTACACTTTTAATGCTGCATAAGCTGGAATAAAATGAGAGCCATCTGCCACTTGCTTTTTGTAACAAAAATTACAGCCGAAACAATAACTTTATTATTATAGATTACTTATCGATTATGCTTAATGAAAAGAGTGATACCTATTTATAAATGTGATTCATTAAATTATTTATTTATATTTATTCAAGTTTTTAACAAAACAATGCAATAACTTTAATGAAAATAATCATTATAATTATATTTGAACAAGATTTAACACTATAAAATTTTATGTCGTAACCCACCGATGTGAGCAAAACGTTTGGTCTGTAAAGGTGTCTACCCCAGCCTTATATAGACGCAATGACGAGCCTAGACACAGCGTCAAGTATTCCATACTCAATTATCACTTCAAGCCGGTTTAATGAAAGTACACGATTCCACCGTATACTTCTATATTTGTAATCAGTTTAGTGTTTATTTTGATACGTATGGTAAAAACATAACTATAAATCGTTTTGTAATTATAAAATTTTGCTACAGATTTTGGATACGATAACAAGTTTGGCTGGGTCATTATGTAGTATGTCAGTAGTATGGTCATTATTAACCACAGCTATATTATTAGCTAATAAGTTCTTTGTGTTAATGTAGTAATCTCTTCACGTTATTGCTTAACGATCTAGAACATATGAAGTGGCAGTGGGCGGCGCATATTGCTCGCGTAAGCGATGACTATTGAGGCCAAAAAGTTCTCAAGCGGCGGCCAGGAGTCGGTAGAGGGTCCGTAGTGGTAGACTAGAACCGAGAACATAGTTAATGGAGCAGGATATCTCTAGATGCGAGCAACGCAAGTCTGATCATCGTGGATATCTTTAGGGGCGGCCAATGCCTTGCAGTAAGCATCTATCGCCTGAAAAGATAAAAAGGTAGATCGAAGACCTTCCTTTTCTTCATGTTTTATACTATTGATATTTATGATTATATATAAATATGATATTATGTTCTTTATACATTATATGTCATTACTACGTATTTACAGGGAGATTGGTTTTAGATGTTATAACTTTCAAAGGATTCACGAATAGTCTATTTAATATCAAATAATATATGGTAAAACCTAACCTAAAATCAACGGTTTCGGAAATAATAACTAACGTAAGATTGTAAAAAGCGTTTTCGTAAATTTTATTAAATTTATTATTGATATAATATTATATATTGCACTGGCCAGAAGTTATTGTTCGCTTTCCTATAGAAAGAGTTAATTAAGCATATTTCAGAGTTATAATTTTGTACAAAGTCCAATGAACATAGATGCAAAAGCTTTATAGCTTTTTGCTAATATATGAGCTATGCATTCCCCCTTCAAAGATTTTACAGAAATAATTAACAAGTAGCATTTTCAATGTCTTAATAGGGTAAAGTTATGAAATGTAAATTGCTGGTATTCGTTTGGTGATCATGAAACCTTTGTGCGTAGGTGGAACCAAAAGAATTAAAAATAGAGTCGATAGCGGCGGGCCGGTGGGCGGTAGCGGCTGGCGTCACACCGCCTACCACCGCCCACACTATATTAGCGTCAAACTTCTGGAAGTGATTAGATGTAACCGAGTAGCTTACTCGATAATCGATCCGTGGGAGTATGAAAAGTATTTATGATTTCAAAATGACCGAATTTAAATAAACGCAACGAGTCGGGGCAGCTACCCCGACTCACTTTTTGCTGTCATATGGCCTAACAAAGTTCAATGGAATAAATAAGTAATTAAAACGTATTTCATCGGAATTTCCTTTTTTATTTTTGTAGTTGCGACTGACGTCGACATTTAGATATAATTTTTACTTAAAGTTTTAGGGTGGAAACCACGGACCGACAAGCGCAGCGTGTGACGTCCATTCACAAGGAGGACAGACGACTTTGTTAAGATTACGATAGTTGCAGGCCGTTTCTTACCTATATTGAAAATCTATTGTGGAGCCCTATGTTCTGCAGTAAACGTCCTAAAGCTAAAATCATGACGACTTTATTGACTTCACGTCTTCTAACGATTACATAAAAAATAAATTTTCTATTTCGTAATACCTTAGTATTAAAATAATATGGTACACTACATTTTTTGGTTGAATAAAGACGATGGTGATTTACGTAATATGTTTGACAGCTAGGAATAGATTTTTTTATTTATTCTGTAGCTTATACGTAAATCTTATGTAATATTTAATATTTTCGATGCTTTTTTTATATTCTCTTTAAGAACCTTTGCTTGAACTAAAATATGAAAACAAATAGTTGGATTGGTAATGCATGATTGGAGTTTTAAAAAACTGACATGGTCCTTAGTAGTAAGCGATACGAAGCATGGATGACAATCTGAGTTTTGCCTCTAATGAGATATATGGCAATTCATTTTATATATATATATATATATATATATATATATATATATATATATATAGATAGATAGATAGATAGATACATATCAGATTTACTTTGTTTAAAAATCTATTTTATGCTATCTTTTAGTAAATGCGACTTTGCTAAGTATGACGTAGTATCTCCCGTCTTTTGGTCGTAAATTCGTTTGTTCTCGTATTATATACTGCTCGTGTTTTATGAAATGTTAACAATTACGATGTTTTATTCGGTATTGACACAGTAACCATTTAAATATACAATGTCTATCAAAATTTTAAAATTACTTTTAACCTCAATTAAGACATGCCTGTGGCATAATAAATATAACTAATTCTATCCGAAAACTAGTTATTTTTAAATATGTAAATTGATTTTAGTTTATATAAGTGTAAAATCTAAGAAATGTTAACAACAACTAATGACAAAAGATAAATAAGGGACTGAGATTTATTACTTTAATAAATAAAGCAAATAAACACGGCCAATAAAAGACAAACAATTTTGTATAAAAATAAAACTATTTTGCGCGAGCTGCACAACAGTTCTAAAACTGCACGTTAAATGTGAAGAATGAATGAGGTGTATTTCACTTACTTATTCTTTTTTAGGTTCACAAAAACTAGAGTGCGATTGTGAATAGTAAAAGGTAGTCGAGGCGGTTACAGCTCCGTTGTGACTTTGTTTCTAAATGACGTAATGCTGAGAGGACGTGCCGTGTTCCTCTTACATCATTATTTGTACCCGAGTTTTATGTCTTTCAGAACAGTAATGCGAACACACTAAAACACAAATATTTATCTCCTACATTTTGTCTGTGCTAGAAACTGTAAATATACATATATTTGTTTCAGATTAAGAGATTCCTTTTTTCTCTTGTTACTTAGAATTAATCTAATTGTAGTTGATTATTAGGTCTAATTCTATCAATATAATTGTTGTATATTACATTAAAATTGTTATCTATGATTTTTAATTATATTGGCATTAAGTTATAAATATTTCATAAAAATGTAATGGGATCTACAATTATGCTACAATAAACATGTAGGTGATGAATCCGAGTCACTTGCGATTTTTCTATTGTACTAATTAAAATTGCAAATTCTTAAAGTGTCTATACATAATTATACCCTCATGAATGTTTTATGTGAACTCGTTGGACTACCTCACTTCACAATAATATTATTATATATTACTTAATTCATCCAATACACATTTACATAACATAATAATTTCACTTTAAACGTATTTTAATATCTAACGTGAAAGCTAGGAGTGTTTTTGGTGTAGACTAGACTTTGTTTAAAATAGTGTTGACAACGTACCACTCTACAATTAGCGCTAAAATCGGTAATTTGTAAGGACCCAGCTAATTTTGTAAATAAAATTACATAATAGTCGTTTACATTTGAATATGCTTTTACATATTTCTTTTTTATACCAATTAAAGGCAAAGCATTTGACCCCTGTCTCGCCTGATGTTAAGCGATGACGAGATCTACGATAGTACATGCTTGCCTAGAAGAAACCTATTCATTTTTGTTTTAAATTCTCTTAAGTTATAATTGGTTGGAAACAATGTGTCCAATAAGTTGTTCAACTCTTTCATCTAAAGAAACGATTTCAACCGTTCATGCGTCTGGTTGTCCTATGGAAGAAAGGAGATGAGAGAATTATTTGGTATAATTCTGATGCATACTTCCCAGAACGCAGTCTATAGAATACCGATAAACTGACAACTTTTCGATGATGCTCCAAGATTTGAAGTTTATCACTCACCAAAGCATCTTGACCAATCAGCCTTTTGGTTCATCTCTGTGTGGAGCTTTGAGCTGCTATACACCGATCCATCCCACAGATGACTACAGTATTATACACATAAGCAGACTTGTGCTACGTACAGACTTAAGAGCTGCCCTGTTGTAAAATACAACCGAGTCTTACCCAGAAAACCTAGTTTTTTGGCAGTTAATTTAGCTTTCAACCCAAAGTTGAGATTAAATGTTAGTGTAATACCTAAAAGTTTGAGTTGATCAGTCACTCTGAAAGCTGAAGACAGTTGATGGGGCCTCCGCTTCGCGGTTAATATGCACACCTTGGTCTTGCCAGCGTTAAACTTGACCAGATTGGCCTAGCCCTAATCTGAGACTGCCTGTAAAGACAAGTATACGGGAGGCCTGTGAGACTATGTGTGTGCTCCTCTAACTCGCGAATCAAATGTTTCTTTCTGTAACAATTTTCGACCACATTTTTTGTTACTCTCAATTTAAAGTAATAGGTACAAAATTTTATAAGACTTAAAACTAATGCTATTTTTGAGGTTGTTTCTTCAAAAAATTTTAAGGCCTCTTTTTCTAATTTTCTAAATGTTTATCGGTTGATTGAGAACAACGCTTGCTTTTTGTTAGCATGTACTTGTTAAAAATAATAATATACACACGCGTGCAACTAAATCGGCTTAAGTCTACAAATGTACAAAGTAATATTTTTCTGAATTGGTTCGGACATATGTGCATAAAAATTTACATTTTCTGAAAGCTTAGTCTTTAAGCTTTAAAATAACATACTCGTAAGTACCATTTAAATACGACACATTGTTTTTATATTCTCGTTAAATCCACAAGTGCATCAAAAATTAACAGAGTGCCGAAGTCACTAGTTACGCTTTTCACCTTCCTATAAAAGTTCCCGGAAACAATGCACCGCTCCGAAATCGCTCGCTGACTAAATCGAACCGACTAAACTGACCGTATCGAGAGTACACAGACTAGCTCCGTCACTAGAAGGCGAAAAACCAGTAGGCGCCAAACTTCGGATAAATATGGTTATATATATATATATAACTAACTGGCGTTGCTGTCCAGTAGCAGTTGAGGGAGGTTCGAGGCGTAATTGTTTGTCTGTGGACGGTAAGAAGATTGCTAAAAGAAGCCAACCTGACACCAAAACGACTTGCCAGAGTTGAACCTTTGGCAAGTCTTTCACTGACTGAACCAACTAACTGACCACAGCTCACTGACAAGAACGCCTTGAATATGCACACGATCATCTCAACTAGAGTTCCTAACAATGGAGTTCAGTTATGTTCACTGACTAATGCAGAGTTTATCTGCAGCGACAGAAAAGTTCGGATTTACAGACGTCCTGGAGAGCGGTTTGCGCAGTTCTGTTTTGCCGAAATTGTTGCGTACGGTGGTGGTCCCTACGTGATGTAGCCCGCCCTCGTCATCCACAACAACATTTCTTTGAATGGAAAAACAGAACTCGTTGTCGTTCCTGGAGGAGGCCGTTGGGGCGGTCTAACAGGCGCCCGTTACATTGAATCCTGGATCATGTCTTGTCTTACGAAGGCCTCATTGGGAATGACAATTTAAAATTAATCCAGGATAATGTCCATTGTCACAAATCAAGAATCTGTCGCCAGTTCATGACTGATGTCGGCAATCGGACTATGCACTGGCCTTCACTAAGTTCTAACCTCAAGCCTATTGGGCATTTGTGGGTTGAACTCATACGGAGAGTTCGAGAAAGATCCGGCCCCTGAGAACGCCATGAAGCTTAAGATGTGATTAAGTTAAAACCGTTAGCTTTAAATAAAAAAAAAAACACTTTGTGTATAGTTGAAAATGATTACAAATATTCTTTGTGAGCCGTTAGGTCGAACAATACAATTCTTGTAATGAGCAATGTTGCAATGAGCAATGAGCAGTGTTACCCCTACCAGTGCAATCTTAAGAATTTACTAACTACGCAACCCAGAACTTTTAGTTCTTACAAAGGGTAGCCCAGTCAGATATCTCTTGTTTTTAGTTGGCCCGAAGCTTAGGACAAATCAGAGAAGGACACTTTGAGACCTGCTGATAGGTATTAGCACAACCATTGACTGGATACACAGCAGAGGACTGACTAGGACTTGTGCTTCTTTATACTCGTTCTCGTGGATCCAGCAATTAGTTTTTGGGAACTTAAAGGTCCGACCGGTACCACTGTACCACTGTTTAGGTTGTTAGCTCTACCATATGCGCGAATCAAAGATTCCTATCAGATAGTTGCACGCGAATAGATTAAGCCTATTTTATAGAATACAATTCATACAAATTCTACGCGTAATCTATGTGGCACATTGCAATATTAACTGTCATGAACACGTTATCGGAGAATATTTTGTGTAAATTTTCACTACAACGTGTTAGTATCACACACGTATAATCAATGTTATAAACTGAGTGTTAACTGTATCTTTTCAAAAGGTTTGCAACAAGCATAGGCGGTATATATATGTCAAAAACTTATCACCGTTGTGTTTTATGTGCTTAGAAAATCTGAGATGGCTTTAACACATTTTAGCTATCACAGGTAACTTACGCATAATCAAGATTACTCATCAATACCTGAACAGTAGATACGTGAGGAAAACGATTGTGCCGCGGCACGGGAAGCTTTCTGGGTCAATCTGGGCGGTAATTTATTTGGAGAGAGCGAGCGTGAACTCTATACAACAAAATACGGACGACACTCTCTCCTCGCACCATTACACTACGACCCGACTACGGGCAAACGGCTTTTTGTGCGCCGGCACTGTTGTAAATGTTCCCGCTTGTATTTGCGCCCTTTTTATATCTTAATTTATTTATTTCGTTTGGGGAAACAGAGCTATTTGTATTAATGTAAAGAAGCTTGTTGCTTAATTACACAATTATTTAATTTATGCGTTTTGATCTGAATAACTTTTTTAAAATAAAGAGTTTAAATCATTTATTATTCATCATCGCCATCATTTCAGCTGTAAGACATCGTCTGCTGGACATAGCCCTCTTCAAATAAATAATAATCAGGCAGTATTGATAATTTAATAAAAACAAATATATTGTTGATTAAAATTGTATTACATAATTATTGTATTTACGTATAAATTAGCACTAAAAATTAATATTTGTATACCGTATACTTTAATAATTTTTGATTGATGATACATATGTATATGTATATATAATACGACAGGATGTTAATTTAAAACGAGTTTTAAATACGCGATGTTTTTTGTTTTACGTGTATACAAAGTTATTGCTTATATATGATAAAGCTTTTACACGTGTTTCCTCGCATCCAATATAAAGTGATCACTAATACGTACACGTAATAAATTCAGACAGTAGTAAGTTTGCGAGGACAAATAGTTGTCAGACTTTTGAAATTGCTTTTTCTTACTATGTAATCATTACGTAATTTGTTATTTCTGAAACTATTTTTTTTTGGGTAGGTTGTACCATAAATTAATTGCCAAAAAATGAGCTATATATTGACCCCTGAAAAGAATTTATACCTACAACCAATCACTATATAATAGACACATGAGCCGTTTATTTTGAAAGTAAAATAAGTTACTTTTAAAAAAAAATGAGTTAATGGCAACGCTAATTACTATTGATATTTTTTCACGTAAAAAATATCTCTACTTAAAAACAAAGTAACTTATGCCACTTTCAAAGTTAACGGCTCGTACATGCGATATTTTTATAGTAATTATTTTTTTTATTCAAATAGGCAAAGGTTAAAATAGCCTTCACTAAAATGATTAAGTTAAAAAAATTACATTTTGTCTTGTTAGATAAAGCATTGTATTGTCAACAAAATAAGCAGAACAAGTATCATAAAATAGCTTTCAAAAATGTCAGTGGAGCATATCGCCAATAACAGTGACTGGATTAATTAATATGATCGCTTTCCGGCGGGTATTTTACAGGGAAAACCGTCTCTATGTCATCTACATGATAACAATTGTCAAAATATTAAAGCGGCGCGGCGACCGGTCTTGTCACAGCTTCATTAAAAGAACGAGAGCTACTAGCCTTGCTCGGTCCTACTTGTTACAGTTAATTTATGATACACACTATCCAAAAATCAATTGTTTAAAAAATAAAGAGTACCTTAATGATAATATAATAAATATTAGTAAGAAAAATAGTAATATAGAAAAAGCGTCTTTAAAATTTCGGATTACTACATATTAAAATTTTATTAGAAGGAAATCATTCTTTACGGCGTGGTTGTAAATAGGTGTAAAAAATTTGCTAACAAATGAACTCACCCCTCTAAAGCTTTAAAAATCATCCTATATATGCAAATGAATAATTACGTAGGATAAGCGGAAGATTTGACACGTTTCATATATATTTGCGTTTTACATTATAATTATAAATTCGAACTTGAAATTCTCGTAATGACATTAAAATAACTTAACTTTTTTAAAGGCGTAATGGGTTCTATTAGGAAATTCCAATTAAATACATGAAATATTTTATTAATCAATGGAATCATTTTAAACAACAATATAATCCACAGAGAAAATGAAATCATTAGTCAAGCGTATATTTTTTAAGCCTAGGCCATGTTTTAATTAGTCTCAATATTTAAGTTGATATAAAAAGTCTTCCCACGTAAATAATTATTTTACACGTGTAACCCATTTGTCATTAAAATGACTCAATTCATTACAAAGACAATTCTCGTTAGAAACCTAACGAAAACGGTATATGTAACACAATGCGCAACATATAATTGATAGACATATCAAATGAACGATTTTTATCAAATTCTGTTTTATTTAAAGAAAAACGGCGTACTTATTAAGTAAGGTGATGACCACACAGCGCAGTTATTGCGGTGCCCGATTCGTAAAACCTGTGCCTTAGACTATTAATACGTATTTAAGCGCGTTGAGAGCACTACCTTCATTATTTGTCTTTAAGTAATATATACAGTTCCACTCTCAATGTGGCGCACAACTGTATCTATAAGCTATTTGGTTGCCAGTTAAAAAGTTATAGTTTCGTATATAAAAAATCGAAACCTAGGGCATCAATTTGAGTAGTAGAAAAAAAGACTATTACTGCGTATAGGGTTTCTTCAAATAGTAATCATATGCAAATATTTAAGAGCTGTGCTAAAAATCTTTAAAAAATAAAAATTACTAAAAAGCTCAAAACAATAAATAATTTAAATAATCCTTTTTTTAATTATTGACATCGAATAATAATGATAAAAACCTAAATATAATGCGAAATAATAACTGAAACCTATGATGGGCTTGTATCATCCTCATTGCATAATATCTTGGGGCAATTTCATACATAAAACTGACATATTTATGGCTAAAAAAGGTGTATTAGAGCAACTTGTAATTTGAAACCAACGGGTAGCTGTATACCATATATCAGAAGTTTAAGTACAGAACGAGGATAGATAGAATTGATCAGAAGCACTACTAGCTTGTGTCGATTTCTAACCCAGTCCACATTAAATGAAGTTTTAGGCTGAGCGACCTGATCACTCACACCAGAGGAATATGTTAATGCCATCTGGGCTGGGGTAAAGCCAGGTCAAAAAAAGAAAAAAATCATTTTTAACATTATCAAAAATATTTTTTTATCATTAGTCATGATTTGATAAACTAACTTACACGGAAAATCACTTAATGTAAGTTTTTATAAAATATACTACTAGAACATAGTAAACTTAACAAATGAAGACGTGTTACGCTCTGGAAGTTTTCCAAATACTTGTGAAAAATTATTTGGTCTTATCAACTTTTTCTCTTTTACTTAAAAAATTGTATATTTCGCCTCAATATTATATTCTTTACTAATCCTCTAAGAAAATAATATAATAAAATAGCTATAAATCACATAACACATAAGCAAGATATGTGTACATCTTTCCAATACCTTAATGTATGCACGTGAAACGTCTAGAAAGAGCTCGCAGTCTTCGCAAGTTTGCCAAATCACTTTGATAAGTTCGGAACTCGACTTGGAAAATCACATCAAAGTTTGTTGGAGATGTGCCGAATTTCGCCGGGTAACGTAACTTTTATTCGTTTTTAATAATCAACTTCTACAACTAACAATAATTAAACTTCTTTGATTAACTACATTGCTGAAAATCGTTCCACCTCACAATTAGTATAGCGGTCTGTCCTACTTTATACAAATATGTACGAACAAATTGCCCAAATTTTTAAGTAAATTTTCTAAACTCGTTTTTTAATTCACATCAAACTAGATATTTATTTTAGGAAGATACTTAATATGATTAAAAATTTAAAAGACTTAGTATGATACGTTACTAATTTATTGCTACAAAAATATACATGTTTAATTCCATACTTAATACGCATATATTTTATGCGAGCAGGAAGTTTCAAAAGTTTTAACTAACATAAAAACAAGTATGGATGTTGAGTCACGTGTATTATCCATATTTTAACATGGCATATTCATTTTGAATTTTCATTACCTTGTGTTCATGCGTGTTTTAAAATATTAAGAATTTACTTTACACTATGTTAAAATATTTATAAAAGCACAAAATACAAACAAACGTCTAATTAAATATAATAAAACTAATATTGTTATCTGTTTTAAAAATTTTAAACAGCTCACATTTTGTTCTGTCAAATTACTAAATATTTAACCTTATCTCAATCTTAAAAGCCATCTAATAAGTTAACATTGTGATAGTCCCCATTCTATCGAGGAACGATGAGCGACATAATAGGATATTTATCTGCCGATAACGTCTTATCTTATCTGTTTTCCTTGTTGTAGATACAAAGGGCCTCCATTTAAACAAAAAAGACTCTAAAGTATTTTGTATGGGGACGTAATGTTTTACACTTTCATTTGGTTCAAGCGATAAAAACTCAATCCGGTAAGTAAAAAAATATGCAGCTGATTATTAGTGGCTCCCGAACGAAGCCCTAGTGCCTTGCTATTTTGGCCTTAGTGCAATTTTGGTCTTACTGCATGGGGGGAGAGGGATTGAGCCTCGCCTCGCGTTCCTAAGTCGCCGTTGCAGCGGTGTCGGTAGCGCTATACCTAAAACGTGGTCTATACTAGACACCGTCAAGCCTTTACAAGTTCCAGGAAGGCTATAGTGTGTTTCCGGTAAAAAATATCAAAAAGTTTGTGTGCGATGTGATACAATTTTCGCTTTGATGACCATATGGTACACCTTGGTTTACATAAAAAGAATTGAATTAATATATAACAGTTTTGTTTCTCTGACATTCAACATCATGAATTAAACTACAAACGTTGTAGTTATTTATAACTATTTCAAGACTCTCTTATATAAATCGATGATTCTAAAGCAAGTTACATTAATTTAATTTTTCAATTGGACTGTAACAGGCCAACAACTTCGGGCGGTACAAAATCTGCAGGGCCAGATAGTAAACAATAATCAGTTTTATTTATAGAGTATACCTTCTTTAAAATTTTTACATCTATAACCAATCACTTTTTAAATATAAAATTAATGCATGAAATAATACAGCACAATAATTCTAGTAAAGGTTCTTAAAGAGAAACATTTCAAGAAGTCCATTCAATTTGATAAGACTCATAATTGAGATAAATAATATAAGAGTTACTCGTAATCTACACTAATTATGTTCCGATTTACGGTACACAAGTACTTAGCAAGAGTCATAATTACTAATCCTTATTTCGTTTTAATCTTTTAATGAATGCTTAATTCGCTGCAAACAGATGAATTAACTAAATACTAATCGCTTCATGTCTTTTATTAACGAGATCGGGCAGTTGTTAATTTAAAAAAAAATGCACGCAACAGACAAACAAACGTTAGTTAAAACGAGCACAAGGGAATAAAGCTCCCTTTAGTAGAGCGATCGTTACGGCCGGATGCTTTTTAATTTAGCTTTCTCGGTATAATTAAAACCTGTGGAGGCTCGCTGTGGTCGTTTTCGAGAGCCAACAATAGATATTTTTCTTGTTTAAAAAATTAAGATACCACTGTAATAAGCTTTTTATTTCCTTTGTGCTCTGGTTCGGTTCGTTTAATTTTCAACGATACTTTAAATAGAATTAAGATAATTCTCTCAAGATTGTTTTCTTTGTAACCGCTTTATTCAGTTAATTCGCGCTTTTAATTAATCATGAATAAGTACGGTTGAGTAGTTAATTTAATTAAAAGTAATTAATATCAGTCAACCTTGCTTCGCACCTGCGTTATTCTTTGTTGTTTTTCTTGATACATATGATAATTACGTACGTGATCAGACGTGCCGCGTCTTCGGACCATTTATGAACTATACAATATTTTAATTCATTGATATATATATAGTAAAATGTATATTTTCTTCGTATATCATATGCCCCCTTAAATACAGCTGCAATCAAAAACAAATAATCCGAATATTTCAAAATCATATGAATGCGTTATTTCTTACTTGATTCATGACATTTTGTTTCTACGAGGGTGAATCAAAAAACTGATCTTGGAATCAATATTAAAAAATGCAAAGATTTAAATAATAATATTTTATTTTTCTACATAATCTCCCTCCAATGCAATGCATTTATAATAACGCGTTTCTAACTTCCTTATTCCTTGTGAAAAAAAATTATTTTCTTGACTCTCGAAAAAGTCCTCTACGGCAGCTATAACCGCGTCATTATCGTGAAATTTTGTTCCACGAATTTCCTCTTTTAATTTTGGAAATAAGTGAAAATCACTTGGGGCTAAGTCCGGAGAATATGGTGGGTGGCCAAGGAGATTGAAGCCAGCACAGCGGATTGCGTTGAGCGCAACTTCCGATCGATGAGCAGGAGCGTTATCTTGAAGGAACAACACGCCCAACGACAGTTTTCCACGACGTTTTTCTTTAATCGCTTCACGCACTTTCGGGATTAAATTTGCATAATAGGGTCCAGTAATCGTCTGGCCTTTTGGCATGTAATCAATAAAAAGAATTCCTTCACTATCCCAGAACACAGAGGCCATAACTTTGCCAGCGGTAGGAGCAACTCGAAATTTCTTAATGGATGGAGAGGATGGTCGTTTCCAAGACATGCTTTGTCTTTTAGTTTCAGGATCAAAATGGTGGACCCACGTTTCATCCATGGTGACAAGACGACGGCAAAAATTATCCGAATCACGCTGGAACATTTCGAGATTACGCTTGGAAATTTCTAAACGTCGCTTTTTGTTTTCGTCGGTTAACATTCGTGGCACACATCTTGCAGACACTTTTTTGAACCCCAGTGAATCAAGTAAAATGGATTGAACGCTACCAAAAGATATCTTTAGGATCTCAGCTATATGTTTTATAGTCATTCTTCTGTCATCCAAAACCAGATTCTCAACCTTTTTTAACATTTTCTTCTGTAACGGAGGTTGAAGGCCGCCCAGAACGCGGGTCATCTTTACAGCTTGATCTACCTCTTTTAAATTCAGTCACCCAGTACGCAACCGTAGAATAGGGTACAGCATCACCCCCTAATGTCTGCTGAATGTCCAAAAAAATTTCCTTCGTAGACATTTTTTTTCAAACTGAGATATTTTATCACCGCACGTAACTCACTTTTATCCATAATTTTGACTTTTTAGCAACTCGTTGCACAAAAAAATTTATTACATGCGAACGAACTGACAAAAACAAGTGACAGTCTGCATAAATATAGTGTGATGTGACTCTTTAATTTGAATATCGAACTTGATCCAAAAAGGTTTCATATATATGCACTTCTAAGAACTTTTTGATTCACCCTCGTACATAACCTCCGTGTTAAATATTAACACTAATCTATTTTTACAGCGTCGTGAATACTTTTCTAAAAACAAAGGCTCCATCGTCAAATTCAATTTATAGTAACATTATTCGATATAACGCAAAAGGAAAACTAAAAAGGTTTTATACTCATAAATTGGCCTTGTCTATGATTAGAAACTAAATGTCATATATTTATTAATTAATTACATTTGTTATTAACTAGGCCTCCCACTAGGTGAAGCGTGGACATAGTTAAATTCGCAGGATGCGGGCAGAGCATGACCGTTCATCGTAGCGGTCTTTTAGGGACCTAAGCCTTGTGGTCTCTCTATCCGCTGAAATGATCATGATGATGATTATTATTAAATAGTTTTAGAAATGTTTTATATATATAAGAGTATTAGTTCCAAAATATACAGTTGTAAATGAACGCTCACTTAACCCTCCTTGCGGAAGGAATTGCGTAGTTCTTACCTGAGCTTATTTAATTAAAATACTCCCAGAAAAATATTCCTACCAAAATTTAAGCCTCATCCTATTTAATTTGTTAGTAAATAGGTTTTAATGTCTTGTATATATTCTATATGTACACGATTTATTTACAGGGGAATTCCATATCCAGCACAATGTGTTTAGGTCAATCTCTCATAATACGAGATGATATCATCACTTTGGTAGCGAGAGCATGCTTGCGGTACTGTAGCGAATGCTGACAGGCAGTTGATTTTTCGGAACAATAGAGAGATAACGGTAAGCATTGTATATTGTATGCATAGCTTTTGCGGCTTTCTATTACAAAACTGATACGTATAACCTTTAACTTACATTGGAAAGTTTTTGCAACCTATATTTGAAATTTAAGTTTCATTGTACATTATAATCGTGAAAAAATTCTTGTAATCATGTTTCAAAAAGAATTACAATAACACCATCGTTAAAATTCGATTACATATACAGTCATTATAACAGCAGTTTTTTTTTAAATTGGTATTTATAAATTCCGTGGGTTAAAGCCGGCAAAGCACGTAGGGCCTTTAATGAAACCTGTGTCAAGGTAGCAAAGCTTGGAGGATCCCTGTGAAGTCTCGACTCGGGTCAAAATATCATACTAAATTGTTCACCGACTTAGAAGACTGCAAAGTTCGTTTAAGCGGATGCTCCATGGAATGACTCAGCTTAAAGGCCTCAGCTTGGGCTGTCGCTGATCTGAATACTTGTTTAGCATTTCGACTCATGGGCGTCCGAAAAGGCCTAACGTTGACTTGGTCGGTTACTATTACCTGGTTAACATTACTAACACTTCGGGAAGCGTTAGCGCTGAGAAAAGAATTGGCTGAAGACACTCCAAGAAACAATCCTTGTTAGTTGATATCTACCGAAAGGGCCTGCTTCAGGCGTAGACTTTCGTGGAATTGCGGTATACCTGGAAAGCAAATGAGTCAATAACCTCATTACTAGAAATCGATTTTAATTCTCGACGAAGCTCAAATAAATTTTGACACACTGATAATGGACTTTAGTGGTCGATATATTGCAATGAGTTGCTTCAAACTTCTCCAAAGGCAACCATAAATAGTTTTTATTTTACTTTCATTAAATCTCACCTTTATATATACTAGGAAGAGTTTTTAAGTATTAAAATTTAATATTACCACAGAAACTCGAGCATCATTTTAAAATCAGAACTCTTCAGTAACTTTATAAACTTAGTGGCCACTCGGTCGGCCAATTTCTCGTTTCCGCCTTCCCGAGAATGGAGTGTCGGTACGTTCAGCAAAAATCTCGAGCGTAGTAACTCGCAGCGAAAATAGAGCAGAGGACACACTACAAATATTGCAAGATTTATACTATTTTTAATTGGGAAATAAAAATTAAACTGTACATACATTATAAATTTTAATTCATGTTATTCTAACCCGTTTTATTGGTTTATATTATTTTCCGCTATAATATACGTTTATATTTAAATGGAATGTAGATCGCATTATAAAACAATTTGCTATTAAATATTTAGAAACTTCATCATCGTCATATCAGCCTATAGACGCCCACTGCAACGCATAGGCCACTTCCAAAGACCTTCAAGATAACCAGCCTGCCTTATTCACATCCGAGTATCAGCGACATTACCTATGTCGTCGATCAAACTAGTAAGAGGACTACTCGCGCATGGTTATTAAAGTGTTTAGATCTTGAATTACTAATTTTTCACAGGTATTCTAAAGTTTTATCGCATTAAACACTTATTCGATTAAATGAAGCTTTGCCTTTACTGAATGAATAGGTTTGGCATTGATAAAAACAATTCAAATTATCCCGTTTTATTTCAAATATACAAGTCTACAGGGGATTAGTGAAAAATCTTTAAAGGGGCAAATTGAAATCTTTTGTACCTGTAACAAACAAATCATGCTTTCTTTAAATTACGGACTACTACCAATTACAAGGATAATTTAGTTGATAATCTGCCTGTACTTGAAAGAAATAAACCTAATCCACATGAATTTCGTTTGAACAAAATAATTTATAAATTTGATGAAATATTTGTAAACACAAAGGGTTAAAACTCACGTGAGGTTTTATTTAAAGCTTGAATATTTGTATGAACTTTACTAAACAGTATCTGCAGGCATGCGAAGTAGAAAAACCGCAGTAAATTTCCCAACAAAAGTTACACGACAATTTAATCGCCTCTCGTATCCCCTACTAAAATAACACAAAAGGCGTCCGAGTTATGTCGTTTTAATTAAGATTAGCCTTACAGAGAAATTCGGTCGGATCCGACACGTAGCCGCCAACCGCAGCTCTACTAAATAAGCAATTATCGACCTAGAAAGACTTTGTTTAGTAACATTACTATATTATGCTTTATAAACTTAATTAATGAAACATTTTAATAATTGTTGTTGGTGAGACATTTCGAATATAATTACTTTTAGGCTTGTTTATCATTCGAAAATTGTTTAGTTAGATATTTAGAGTGCAAATATTCTCTCGTTGTTCCGATATAAACACCAACGGTAACTTAATATACTATATGTTTACAATGTTAATTTGTGGATTATGTTACATGATTTGTTGCATAATTTACTTATACAATTTAATTGATCATAGATAAAAGCTTAAGAAAATTCTCAACTACTTCCAATCATCTAATATAAATAATTTTGATTATATGACAATTTTGAAATACTTTAGAATTATTTATACTGTAGATATTATAATAATATCTATTAAAATGTGACAGATATAAACTTATGGCATTGCAAAATCTGCAGGGATAGGTGATAGTAAACAAAAATTTAAAACAATATTTTTCTAACTAAATTGTCATTAAGTTATTTACTATTTCTTATACCGTTGATTTTTGATAGGGTCTCCCAGATATATTAATTGACAGTAAATGAGCTGTACTTTCACTCTTAAGTATTTTACTCCTTTAATCAATCACTGCGTATTTTAATGAATTAGACAAATTTATGAAACAACGTTAACAATTTTATTACACTAAGTTTCACGTTCAATCAAGCTGTCTCTGAGCGTCCTAACAGACAGCGACTACAGGCTTTTAGATATGATGCCGAGATTATAACCTGTCAACACTTCACCGCTTTTTCCCAGTCGAGTGTTAGGCTCGAATTAACATTAGTTATATATCATATCTTCTATTGGCGCTGTGTCATTGTTATTTCACGCTATGAGGTTTTATTAATAAAAAACGACACTCCAGAAGCTTAAGGCCGCAGCGGCCATCTGGCATATGTTTTGAAGTGGATACCACACATCGGCGAGCACAGAGTAAGTACGACGGCTCAAAAGGTGGACAGAGAACCTTGTTAACTTCGTAAGAAGACGCTGAAGGCAGACCTCTTCCATCTGGCCTTATTTAAAATCTATGGTGGAGATCTATATACAACAATATACGTCCTACAGCTAAAATTCTGAATATGAAGACATATTATTTATCTGTAAGCTTTAAACAAACTCCTGCATAAATATTACGAACTAGGAAACACTTAACTTTCGCGTGGAACTCAAAATCAGTGCCTGCGTTTGAAAACAACTAAAACTCTTTAATTTAAACCCCCCCGATGCTAACGCTTTTCAACTTTATTCTAAATAATTGTTATGTTATCTCTGCAGAAATTGTTTGACTGGTTAGACTGATATTTTTCTTTTATTTTGTTACGTTATTTTAAGTAGAGCAATGTTATGTCGAACGTTATGTTAGCTGAATCGCCAGACTTTCAGTATTCTTCTTAAATCGTATAATATATTAAATATAACATTTATTATTTAGCTATCACATTAGAAGCATAAGCATAAAGAAATACCATAATTGTCCTTTCGCCGTCAGAGACTACCTGTTAGTAGAAACAGATAGTTTACAGTAGAGCATTGTTTCTAACAATAGCTGAATAACGAAACCCGTCCTTTCCAAAAGTTTGTAATCATATCTGTAAATATGTTTATTTTGCTTTAATTTTTTGCTTTTAACTTGTAATTGTAATTGTGATTTATAATATATGGCTCGTAAGCTTTCTTTATTTTAATGGAAATTTAAGATTCTTCCCTTTTTTGGTTCATTGAAACAAAATTTTATAGAATAATTTAAAACGTGAACCAACAAGCACTGGCTATCGATTTCACGCAAATGTACTTAAAAGTGTCAGCAGTCCCACAACATACTAAGTCGAGTTAACAGACAAATACAGATTTAGGTGGTGATAGTTGTAAAAAAATAAGTTCGTATATAAATGCTGTGCATATTTCACTTGCTTCACCACTTAACTGTAACAATTAAACGTATAGTACTTATGCACTTTCATAAACGTAGCAAAGCATTAATTATTTCAACGACTTAATCTTGCCGATCTTTATCATTTTAACAATCCATGAAGTTAAAACACGTAAACTTTTTTATATTTCATTTTTTAAAGTGTTTTATTTACACAAAGTTCTTTCTTTCCTTTATCGATTATTTAAAACTATTTATTAAGGCTTGTTAACCATGTATCGCTTATAAGCCGTAGAAAAATCTTTATATTTAAATATTTTAACTACAATTTTTATTGTTAAGTTTTATTCTCTAAGGAACAAGAAGTTAATTGCCGAGACATGACAAGATACATAGATACATTCTTTATCTATTTGTAATTATACGCCTCTTCCATAATAATGAACAGACTTTTTAATGTAAAATCCGGCAAAAACCTGCGTTTGCTTACGTAACCTTGAATTTTAAGAGAAGTTATGTTGCATTAATACCTGCTCACGGCTAAAAATATCCGCCTATATTAGCTACCTATTAACACAACCAAATTACCACAAGAGCTCAATTTAAAATCTTACATATAACACATAACTAAAAAAGAACCTTTTGAACAGATGAATTATCATTGACGATATGTTGCTTCTTAGAGAAAAATAAAACTTTCGATTTGCTTAATGCAACTTAATGTGAAAAATGACGTAATATTTGATATATGTTTACTTTATTTTATTTAAATTATGATAATACGTTATTACGTAACACAAATTATTATTAACAAATTATTTTTTGTTTTAAAATATATTTTATTTTATTAACACCGACTTTTATTCCCATACTTCATGTACATTCGAAACGTATGCCTGACAACGCAAAGCAAACGGTAGCGACGCGATGTCACCTAGTACGATAAGGCACGCATCCGGCTTTAAGCTCATGTCGTCTATTACGGAATATTCTGATTAAAACTGTTTGCTTACTCTTAATAATTTATTCTGTTATTCCCGAACGAACCATGCATTTCATCATTATTACAGCCGCAAGACGTCTACTGCTGGAGTCAGGCCTCCTCCATAAATTTCCTATACAGCCAATTGGAAGCAGTCTTTGTCCAGCGTCATCCAACGATTTTATAAAGTCGTCTGTCACCTCGCGGGTGAACGTTCATTTGTCACGTTTCAATTCGGAGCCATTACATTATAAATCTATCTTAAATTACATTAATTACTCTTTCCACTTGTATTTGCCTTTTCTATGATTTAGACATTTCACAACAAATTTGAGTGGTTGTTGATTCTGGCGATTTCATCAAAATGTAATAGAGATTTTAATAGTCTACATTTACAATTTACTAAATTTTATTTAACGATTGTTTCTAAACAAACGGTTCGTCTTTAATTTTTTAATGTAATGTAGTTTTTTTTCTTCTTTGCGCGCTTTTTTATGTAAAGTCATCATTACACAGCACTTTAAGAAAAATATAAAACTTACATCCGTTTAAAACTAGTTATACATAATATTTTTAAAATAATCCTCTCATATGCCAGGGGTTTGACAGGCGGGTAAAAGCCCAAAAACTCCCTGTAAAATGTGTTAGAAGATCGTTAGTTTACGGTAATATTATATTTGATTGAACTTAAAATGCATTTCGCATAGGACAGTATTATTCAAATAAATATTCATATAATAGTGAATAATAAGTATTATTCGTTATTAGAAAGTATGAAAATATTTACGAGCGCGTAAATTCGGTAATTTTAAATAGTCCTTGAGACTAGTCCACACAGACGACTGCTCACCGGAGATGACGTAAGAGAATTTTTATGGTCGATAGATTAAGCGTTCCTTTGCGCACATAGATAATAAAAAGTAGGTTAATTTTGTAGTTACTTCATTCTAGTTATAATAGCAGTGAACCTTTTAATAAATTTACCACATTTTTTATAGATCAATATGAGGACACAAATATCTACCTATAAAATATTTACACTTATGTACTGAGTCATCACATTTTTGGAACCATAAGGCTTACTTGAATTATGGTAGGCATATTTCTTTCGCCGAGTACTAGTCAACTAAGGACGTATTTTACGAAATTCAACCTATGATGGGGATTGTGAAGGCGTCCATTTAAAAAAATGTTGAAAAAAATGATGTTTTCATGCTATAGATCTCATAAATACAAAAGGTAGAGTGACCTTGCGAAGCGGGTGGGGCACAGCCAATATGAATATATAGCGACAGTCATTATTGTTATTCTTGTAAAAGAAAAATAACGCTTCATGAAACTTAATCTTTATGCTTACAGAATTTTTTTTTTAAATTAATATAATAAAAAATTAATAATATAATAATAAATATATAATAATAATATCTAACAATAATATAATAATAAGTATAATGATAAAAAATAAATTAATAAAAATTAATTTATTTTGTTTTAACACGATTATAACACAGTGTTTTCACTAAAGAATTCGCTTTTTGTTATGTTTTTATTGTAATGCGACCTCCACAGGATACCCGTTGCAGCTGTTATTAACCAAAAGACCGACCGGATGTCACTACCACACGCAAAAACATCTCCCATTGTTGCTTACGTGTTTCCATTGTTTTTACCAAAGACATGCTCGCAGTTATCTGCATACGTGATATTGGAAAAGCGATTTTAGCTTCACATAAAGTCTCCTAAACGTTTACTAAATTAGTGTTTTCTTCAACTGGAACGATTAATGTTCTGCCTGTGTTCAGAGTCGCAAATCTTTAAAGAATTTACTCAAACATTTGCATTGTTGCGCGCATCAAAAATAGCGACTTTCTAAAACCTTATGGTTTTTGTTATTTTATGAATGTTTATTTATTTTACGATGCCGCTTTCTAACAAACAAAAGATATTTATTTTAAATAATTACCTAAAAAACGTCCCAATACTAATTTCAACCTTAACTATTTCACAATAATGTTTTGTAAGTTTTTAACGTACTTTGGTGAAAATAAAAATTGGGAATATTGAAATAGAACTTTTGGGAATAACATATGATCTAATATTTAAATAATAATGTTATACTTCTACATGACATAAAACAGTGAGGTTAACGCAAGACGCCCGCTCTTATATAAGGCGGTGTTACAAAGAAATATAAAATGCAAGAACGTGTGCTGCAACGTGTTTACGTTTTTACCTTGAGACATACATACATATGAGTTAGTCCAGTGACTTAACAGCTACACGTAAACTTATCGAAATATAAATGACTGATCATTGTTAAATCAATGAATACAATTAAAATAGACATAAACGTTATCTTTTTTATCATTTAAGACATCTCTATAAGATTTATTATCGCATCCATAAGTTGTCAGTATGAAATCGCGAAATGTGAAAAGACTACCAATTGTACTTCTATGTCATTGAAATAATGAAACAAATAATTATTCTTTCGAATAGTATTTGCTAAACACCTTCGAGAAGCTATGATATTATCTACTGAATTTACGGATAGTATAAATGGTCCCAAATTTCTTCATATACCACTATTACCAGGTTAAGAATGTTGAATGTTCTATCTAGAATAACCAGCCAATCTTATATCGCCAATTTTATAATTTAAGTTTTCTTCTGTTATAAATTCTTAATTTATCACAATAAATCAGCATAATCATCTCACATATAATCTTTAAGACAATAATGTGCTTAATTGATTAATCTTGCGAACACTTTAAATTTTTTGGCGAATAAAAGTGTGATTTTAATATTTATTATTGAATTGTTTTTATTTTGTTTATAACACGTAGATGCACAGTTAAGTTTATTAATGTTATTTTCCAATAAACCATTTTGTCATATTAACACAACGTTACACGACAGAACAAAGAACACTAAAGCATTTATCGATGACCGTCCACAGACAATTCGATTTCTCTACACTAGACACTGTCTAGGGATTGTTTTGAAATTTATGTGCGTTGTTCATATGTACTACTGTGTTAATTCTAGCTATATTGCTTTTGTATTTGATCTTAAATTAAAGATCTTGAATTCGAAGAGTCATATTTCATCCTATGTCACTTCGGTTACCTTCGCCTTAAGGTTCTAGAGTGGATACCATGAACGTTTGCAACCGATCTTATGGGAAATCTGTAGGTGAAACTCACCTCCAGCAGTGACCTTCCCAGAGCTGAAATGGTGATGATTAAATCGTATCAACGTATAGTAAAATTATTGTATAGTAAATGAATACCCTCCCATTTGTGCCTAATGGGTTGTTAAAGCAGCCGTATCTCTATAAAGGACTTTTTTCAAATAATTACGGTATTTAATAGAAGTATGCACAAAACTGTTAGTATACTGTTTCAACCGTTTCCGTGTCAAAAAAGCAACGCGTCAAAAACACAAGTTTTGAGCACCACCAGATAGTTACTCTATCTCTACTAGCTTTTAAATTAGCAAATACTAGAGGACTGGTTAAAACTAAAATTAACTTGAAAGTTTTAATAGATCAATATATAAAGCAGGAAAATGTTCCATCGGCCAATTAACAGATAATAATCGCTGTGGCCTTCAAGATTTATTTACACTAACAGTTTCCTGTGCCGTCACGAGATATTTGAATTAAAACGATTCTTTAACAGAGTTGTACTTCATTATATTGATGCTACGTTTGACCTTTTTACCAATGCTTATAAATATACATATGATATTTCGATTCGTTAAATTAAAATTTTAAATATGTAACGGAATATATTTATAATTTGACATTAGTGTTTGTGTTGTCACAAAAACCTTTTGTAACCTATACCCTTTTACGGGAATATATTACTGCACTTAAATACACAAAACTTTCCGTTACTTTTTGCGTAAACTAATTAACATTAGTCTAATGTCTTTGTTGTTGCTTATGTGTACTGTGTCTTATTTTACAATGTAATTTTTATTATACATACTTTAGAGTCCAAATGATTACAGATTTATAACGGTAAAAATTCGGCTATCATCTATAAACAATTAAAACTACTAATTCATAGGCGTTAAGATAGTGAGTGATGCATTAATAAATTCTAAATCATAATAATAATAAATCAAATCTGAATTAATTTTACAATGGCAAGAAACAAGTCAGGTAGGTTATAGCTTAATTCTAAAAGTGCGCGATAAAGAACTACAGCCTATCTTATCTTAGTCTACATAAAAACCTTTTAAATAAAAAAGCACTATTCTGTAGCTGTTGCCGAGAAATTAATATTTAACAGATTTCAATGTACATTATTCCTAAGGTTCTAATTAAAATGAGTTTAATAAATCTTAACGAATCGTTGAAAGTTATTGGTTTAATAACATATTTAGCCGTAACAATCTAACAATTCATAATTTATTAAAGATAATATCATAATAATAAAATGTACACGGTATAATACAGATCCAAATAAAAAAAAACTAGATAACCTTTAAGAAAATAGTATTTATGGGCGTGAACCAGATCGACATCACAAGACAATCTAAAAGAATAACCGAAAAGTTATTCAACCAAATCCACTGGAATAAACCCGTAAATCAAAATGACATTTGTATAAACATATAAACACATTCGTTCGAGGAATTCACAAGAATAGCTTTATCTGTAACTAAGCAAATCGGTTGCACTTACAAACGGGCTCAGTTACAAATAGATGCGACGTATTGAAAGCGAGTGCCGACGGCGCATTTGCTTCAATGTTTTCGTATTATCCTATTTTTGTAAAAGTTATCCGTCTCGTAGTAGTACAGAAGGAATCGATGCTACCTCTCCCGGTTGGGTAATCATGACGGGTACCTCTCGAGAGCATTCCGGCGGAATTCCCAGAGTACCCACGAAAGTCGGGCATTTCCAACAACCAATGATCGTTTAAGGGCGCCCGCAATGTTGTCTTTTGGATTGTATAATGAATGGATTGGCTGCTTTTTGCTCTGGTTTCCGTTGCTTTTATTTATTGCTATTGTTCATCGAGCTTTCGCAGCTAATAAAGTGAACAGATTTATGTCGCGTTTGTTCGCTGTATTAGGCTCATTAACGCCTACTTTTTATAACTACATATATGCTTGAGATATTTATAAAATTATTATTTACCCAATTAACGTTACTTTTTTATTAATTTAAAATTTTGTTACTCGATAATTTCATTGATGTAAAATTTTTCATTGATCTAAAATTGTTTAAAGATAAATGCCAATACAAATTAATGTTATGTTTACATCTTTTACTTCATTTTTGCGAAAACAAATAATAAAGCGCTTTAAAAGCCATACATCATTACATAAAACCACAGAGTAAATTCAGTAACTGACCGTTAAAGTCGACTGGTATTAACAGTTGCTTAATGAATGTCGTGAACATTTCAATAAATCCCTTCGTAATAACTTGAAATTGTTGAGCTGTTAGTTTTAAAGTCTATTGAGATACAAAGGAAACTGAACTTCAACCTCTCGTGTAAGTTCTCTATATATTTAAAAATTCATTGGATATACACTTATTTACAGTATTTTTTTTTCTTATTATTGACAATACTAATCATCATCGATTTCATAAGCCCTTTTTCAAATAGTCCTAGATCTTAAAGGTAGAAAAACCGTCTTTGCGATTATTACCTTTGTGTATTCACACTGTTTAGCAGTGGCATAACAACCTAATTTTTTTTTTTAAATAAAGGGATCGTACTGTTTATATAGATCATTTCTATACGAGTGGTGGTTTTTTATAGGTATAAAAGCTTGCACCTTATCCAAAAATCAATAGTTTCAAGAAAAACAAATAACTTAATGATAATATAATTAATATAAAATAAAATATAATATAAAGGCGTAAAAATTCGGGATACTTTTTTTTGCCTGTCTCATCCTAATAGAAAAAATTAATTGATGTAACTTTTTTCAGACTCATCACTTTATATAGGGGGAATGAAAATAGATGTAAAAGCTTTGAAGCTTGAAGTGGTTATAAATAACGAGAGTGGTCAATTTATACGATGCGATTGAAAATAGGCGTAAAAGCTTTTAACTGGCACATTTGCCTTTAAAGATCTCACACCTATAACCAATCACCCTGTAGGCGTAACTCAATATTTTACACCAAGAAAGTCGGTGCTGAAATATAAAATTTGTCAAAAGTGTAAAACGTTCCAACTGGCTGCACGTACAAAGGTCGCGACCTTGGCGTTATCCTTGCACTGGTACACTGTCAGCGTTGTAATCGATTGTTCAACGTGTAACTGAATGCTCAATAATCACCGTGGGTATAGAATAGTGAGTATAGTACCAACACTAGATAAATTACTATGAAAGGGTAACAAGTGATTTTACATAAAATGAAATTGTATCTGGTTGTTAAAACAAAATGAATGAACTGCATTATTGGATAATTCTATCAATATTGTTTTTTAGTTAAAAAGTTTAATATTTGTATTAAAAAAAAGGTTTTATACTTTCGTATTATCGATGCACTTTGGTCATTCCAGAAGTAACTCATTTATTCCTTTGCTGTAGAAGCCTGGATCACGGAATTTGATGAAATGTTGAATATCGAATTTCGATTACCTGTGGAATTAATTTTTTTTTCGATTTAAATTAAAAAAATTATAGTCAGTATAGGCAAGGTCTGTCGAGTACCATGGATGACGTAAAGTTTCTGTGCAACAAGCGATCCAGTTGTCAAGTAGGATAATCGAAGCCATCCGATTAACTTTTGGCTATTTAGTTACTAAGTTATTCACCATTACGTTTAAATGTAAACATCAGACACCCATGTTCAATCGGCGAGGTGCTGTTAAGCTGTCGCGAAAGATACCAGGACAAGAACACCAAACAGTGACAATCTGCTTCTCCTTGTTGATGGCTTGTTTCGAAAAGTGTTTTGGCGGTCTTGTCCAACTATTGTGATGAACACTTGCAGCTATTGTACATAATTTTTTAATCGCATGTAACAATTTGCATAGCCGCGAAATCATAAAAATGACATTTGGGTAGCAGTAAGAGTCCGTTCAAAAAAAATACGATTTGATTGTGAAACTATACGATTTTATTATGAGAAAGAAGGAAACTCTAGTCGAGTTTCCCGTTACTTCTATGCATCAGTCAATTCATGCGGTATCTACTGATTCAGCTATGATAATTTACGTGCACTTTGCTGGAATTCTCTTTTACGGTTGTTTTCAGGACGTCATTACCCGCCTGATTTGAGTCAATCACGTGGTTCAGTACACCGGTAGAAATCTCGTGGACTAAACTTTTTAAACCCTAGGGGAAGCGGTCACGTTTGTAACCACTTAAAAACCAAACACACTATTGATATTGGCCACTGCTTGCCGTGTGGTGGCTCCCCGGTGTAACTCATTCTTCATCAATAAATGAAATTCGCTAGTTTCCAGTCTCATTTAATTACCTATACAACAAAATTTCCAAGATGTTTGGTTCCGGAACAAATTTCCATGTATTTTCCAACGTGATAAATAATAACGAGCAGTAATGTTCAATATATGTTACTTAAATTTTTGGTAACACATGGTTAAATCATTTTTAAAAATCGAAACACAATCAGCAACTTTGTGTAGCATTAGGGGTTTACAGATACATCGGTGAGTCATCGGACATTCTCGGAAACCCTAATCGCTCAGTGTTGATATTGAATTGCTCGCCCCCATTGCCTTTACATTTACTCTAATGTGTATAAGTGATAACTTTGTCCATGTATACACGTAGAAGTATAAATATATACTTTTCCTATCCTCAGTGTTAACTAAAATCTCTTTTAAATAATCTTTATATATAAAATATTTATAAGCCAAATACTCGGTTTGATTTTTATGTTTATATTTTGACGTAACTTTGCTATATAAATCAAATCTCACGTCTAATTTTTTATGATTATTGACTATTTATTAATTTTATTAATGAACCGATATTGTTATTTGGTGATATTTAATATTAATATTACGGTGATATTTACCATATTCTTCATTTTTTTAATTTGCAATTTTAACAATAACGTTAACCGACGTAATAAAATTTAAATTTAATTTTTTTGATGCGAGTATTTACTGTCCGAGCTTATTGGTTACTACTAGTAAAACTTAAAAATCCAAGGTTTAAAGTTAATTCGTTGTTTAAGACCGGATCGATATTTATTTACGTTTAAGACAAGGGAGTTCAAATCAAACGCTGTCAGTGTGCTTGCCCAAATACACAACAATTTCATCGTACGTTCAAATAAAAACTTCGCTATTTTAGGATTCGAGCGACAATGCAAGCAAAAACGCTGTCTGTTCAGTGAATCACACCGTGACAGTAAATCTTATCGTGCATAATATTTTTAACAACATTGGCATTTCTTTCAGAGGTAGAACGGAAAATACATCTCCTTGCTTTGTTTTAAAATGTATATATACTACAATTAACAAGGTATACATGTTTGCTGGTAAGATCTTATCTGTCAAACATTAGAACTGTCGTTTACTGCTTTCTCAGGAAGAGAAGTAAAGAAATATGGAAAGAAATGTTTTATAAAGCTCTTACTGTACACAAATTTCAATTAAAAAACTTTTCACTGCTAAACTTTCCTACAGAAACTTGATTACATTCCCAAATCCTAGAAAACACAACAGAATCTTTCAACAAAGAATTGATTTTTTCGGACGTAATAGATGATAAAACGGGTATGTAAGACTTGTACCTGAACCATACGATGTTTTTTCTCAATCACAATGAGTCGGGACCGAATAAAACTTTCATAATGATTTTTAGGCACAGCCTCACAGTGTTCCTTCTTGACCGCCATGTAGCAGTTCCGTCAAAATTCACAATGTTCCACCTTCGTTGCCATATGAAGATCCAGGCTATAACTTTAAAAAAAATGTTTTTCCTCTATCGGTACGCCTGCTACAACAAGGATCGAACAGTGCAGTGCCTCCTAAACAAATCTGGCTAACTAGTAAAATACTTAATAAAATTATATAAAATATCATAAATATTATTCTGATAGAGTACTCTAAGTACAAATTATTTAGTGTTTTAAAAGTCGAAAAGAAATTTAAAAAAAAATATTTCCGCATATTGTTACAATATTAATGTTTATAAACAATTTTGACAAATTTTTGCAGAAGCTTTGACTTAGATTAAATCGGCATTGCAATCGCCAGATTCAATAGTTTTGCGATTCTTTTGGGAATCAGACTCCAAAGGTAAGTTATTGGAAAATTGATGTCCAATTCACAAAGTTGTTGTGTGCATTCCATCGGGCCACTAAAACGTGTATTGAGAAATTTGAGCGTTTTTTGTTGAGCGCCTAAAGCGATCCATGTCGTTATCCGCGAGCACTTTCGCAAATTATTCGTTTTTGTGCAGAATACTTTCAAATAATGAGTCGCCCAAACCAGACCAAATTTCATATTAAGATAAATTGTTAAATACTTTTCCGCTTTTTAATTTAAATTATAGTGACAAATCGTAAAATGCGTTTTATAGTAAGTTCAAAAGAACGAGTAACATAAAATATTTTTTTATGATTAAGCTAATAAAATCACTAATTTATCAAGCATTAAATGGAGATTAGTTATAGGTATTAGAGCTTTTTAGGGGTGAATGTATAGCTCATTTAATGCCAATGTATGGTATAACCTATTTAAATTTTAATGGTTTCAGAAAAAATAAAGGAAGAAATGTAGAAAAACACTTTTTCAAAAGAAATCATAATATATACGTTGATAGTGAGTATACGTATAAATTAAATAATTATATAAATTAGATTACTGGCATCGTTTAGGCAAATAACTAGGTACAATTATAAAGCTAACGGGTCTTGACATGTCAGTTCTAAAGGTGACCAGCGCAGATATGGTGATGCGTTTTCTGTGTAGCTATAACGATGGTACACAGCAATGCTTTAGAAGAATTGACAGATAATAAGCGATGTTTCCTCAGATAATTAAAGAATATTAAAGAGATAATAAAAACAGATAAAACATCTAGTTCACGGACCCTTCCGCTTCGTGAACTCAGTACCGATGAAGCTGTAAAACCATCAGTGCTAACAGCATTGACATCTTCAGAAACAATACAATACACAGATAAAAAACATATAGTAATAATAAAAACCACCGTTTGCAAACTTCTTTGGTAATATCTACTGAAATACTTTGTATTAATTCGCAAAAGTTTATTTAATTCTCTTACCAGAACTTAAGTACTTAAATAAACGCCAACGTGTTGATTTCAGTTGCGAGCCATTAAAGTCAGCGCGGCTTAACGGTCACTCAATTAACGTCCGGCCATTTTGATTAATCTCCGTACGAATGGAAACTTTCCTGGGACTGTTTACGAAAACTGGATTATTGGATACCAGAAGTTTAACAATACTGTGCTATGTTTTTATTAAATATAATACAATAACGGATCGTAGCCCCTCGTTGCGTGTATTTTTTAAATTAATGTATGTTAGTTACGTAAATATTATTTATATCAGATTGATCTGTTTAATTTGTTTAAGAGTTAAAAGTTATCTCAATTCAATTAGTTATTTTAAATTTCATTAAAATGTATACGAAATATTCTAATCTTTGTGGACAAATAACCTTATAGTCGTCGGAAAAATAGTAATGCTGGCCACTTCCAACCGGTCTTGTCTGAAATATATTGGGAGGTCTATGTCCAGTAGCAGACGTGCTGTTGCTAAAATGATGATGATGATTAAATCGTAAATAGTACACAAAATACCAATGTAAATTTTAATTAATTTTAACTATAACAAATTATAAATGTATTAACAATATTGTTATGTCTATTAACAAATTTCCACATAAAGTTTCTGATGATTTATTTCATCTGACCGGCTATTCATTTCGACGAAACATTCGTGAGGACGGCGTGAAAACAGTGATAAACCCTTTTTCTACAAGTCACATATTTTGAATCCACAAAATAGGAATACACCTTTTTTATCATAATATATAAATACATATTCTGTCATGTACATAAGTTTATTTTACATTCATCACAACATATTTTTTATTTTACAATTCATTTCTATATTCATTGACATTCTTTTAAAAAAAGGAGGTTTACGTGTATTGTACCTTGAATAAAAAATACTAACCTATTTAAAAAAAATTATTACAATTTGTTTTTTTTTTTTTAAAAAAAACTAACAATGTGTCTTTAAAACGGATTACAGAAGTATTTGTACTTGCAAAACTTGCGCTACCTAAGAATATTTATATTAATAGTATTTCATAAAGATTTTAACTTGCCGTATTCTAAAAAATCAATGAGGTTTATACATTTAAGAAACAATGTTATAACATGATATTGCATTTTTATACCATTCTTTATATTATGATTTGTATATTCCTGCTTGCATTAAATTAATCATCATCATAATTTCAGCCGTTAGGCGTTCACTTTTACAAATCTCTAATTCGGTAACATTAACCAACCATTTAAGAAGTAAATGCACCTTGCTTACAATTCTGTCATATTGATTCGGAAACGTATGTAAGGAACTGTTGTTAATATATTGTGAAAATTATATATCCTGCTTCAGTTAAGAGCTTGTAAAAGCATTCGAAAATCTACTGAAGCTTTATAACTCTGTAGACGTGACGCCGCGCCACGGCTCCCATCCTATACAAATGTGGAGAGGACTTATAGGGTTGTCAATTCCTTTTGGGAATGTATACAGTTCATTAGCAAAGGACGTTGAAATTGATAAATAGATAACGTAAAGACCGGAGACGAACAATAAATTATTATTTTAACAAATTTAGTTATCCTTAGTTAAATTGCAAAGTCAATAAATATATAGTTTAAATTTATATAATTATTATATGTAAAGCTACTTAATTAATAATAGTTCTTTTATGACTTATTTATAAAAGGCTTGGCCTGATTAGGACAATTTTTAAATCACTTTGCCATTCTAGTTCTTCGACAAAAACTGTGGCTTGCTCATTATTACAGAAAAGTTAAAACTGTCAGTAACTTTATAATTGTAGCTATTTACAAAATATATTAGGTAACAGATCATTAATGTTATCCATGTACTTGTTGGATTCAATTGCAACATTGTAACCATAACATTTTTACGCTTCGACGCGCGAATAAATAAACAAGCTGACACACACACAAACACTAAGACACTGATGTTCAAAGAGCGCAACAGTAATTTTGTATAAAGTACTGCTCCAGTAATTCATTCAATTATTGTTTATATCGCTTCTTTTAGTTGTTGAAAATGTGTAAATAAGCTTAAATCTTTACCACATACGGTCAATATTACTTTACATTACATACATATGTATTGCATTTATATTTTTATTAAAATATTAATATTTTTTCTACGTTTGTTTTACTGCGAACGAAACGTTTAAATGTCAATACAAAATCTCAAACTTTATTTCACATCTCTGAACTTTCTACAGAAATATAAAGTGTTCTGTACTTATTTTTTTAATTATAATTTTTATTTAGTTACCTTACCTTAAGTTCGTTTTGCAAAGGATCAAGGCAAAAAAAGTCTTTTCTTAGTAAGAAACCGCCATTTTTTTACAAGATTCGCAACCCTATACCCCCGGCGGGGAGTGAATGCTCGATTGTTGGACCCCTTTGTGGTCCACAATGAGGAATAAAAACAGATCTCTCTTTGTTCGACCGGGACTATTGCCGTGACTCACCAGACGTATCAATCCACTGTCTGCCTATCCTAGTAATATTTATAATAACGGTAATGTACCAGCAGAGGTGTTAGACAGTTTATTTAAATTAAATCGGGTATCATCATCATCATCACTTTAGTCGTAGGACCTCGGCTGCTGGACGTAAGTGTCCTGCATAGATTACCACTAAGAAGTTCCCCACACCTACTTTCCTGTCGCCTACCTTCGGGTATTCGGACTTTGATATTCCGAACTCTGTAACATTTCTTGAAGTACGGAATTACAGATATTCTTCCAAAAGACAGGCTGATGTATTTTTACTGTTACTGTCGTTTTTCAAATTCTTAGAAATATATTTAGTGATAAATACATGTATACTCTCCTCTGTAAAAAGTTTCTTGGAACGTCGTGCGACCGTAACGTTTTAATACGTTCTAATGCCTTTTTTATTCGTTACTTATGAATAATAACATATAATCGGCACTACCTTACTACTTTCACCGCCCTCTTCAAAAGTTGAAAGCTGTATCTTGTTTATTCGTTTTGTGTCAAATTCAACCTAACATTGAAGTTTACTATCAATTTGTTACTACTAACGCGTATCAAGCGGTCACCTGCAATTAAATGCCCAACTGAACACAACTGAGATTTCTTTCACAAAAATATGTCGATACATAATATTTTTGTTGATAAGCTCTTAGAAAATTTACAGTATACCGAAGAGTCCTAAGAGGAAGGTCTTTGACCATCGTCTGTTGCCGGTAATGACTTAAGGATCCGAGACGTAGTCGCTTACAGTGGGCTTAATAAGAAGGTTCAGGATCACCCAGAAAGCAATGGAGGGAACTATACTTCGAGTTTCTGATGAACTAAAGTAACCGACGTTACTCGACGAATTACTCGTCTGAACTGGCAGCGGGCGAGACTCATTACTCGCATAATTGATGGCCGTGAGGACGAAAGGTTTTCCAGTGACGACCTGATAGGCACGGCCGGTAAGCCCCCCACTTAGGTGTACCGACGACGTAATTAAGATCGCGGGAACTCGCTAGATGTGGGTAGCGCAAGATCTTTGCTTTGCAGTGGGCGTTTCAGGTCTGAAAAGAAGAAGAAATTAAGAAATTTTAAATTCTCTGATTTTACCCTCTAAATACAAATGTTATCTTATCATTTTGTACAAACTGGGTTGTAATAATGAACCGTATTTCTCATTTTCTCACTACTCGCGTAAACTTAGTTACGGACAAAATAAAAAAAAACGAATTTTTAACGAAGTAAGTACAGTCGCGTTATCCAAAAATAATGCACAACCATTCTGAATACTTTTTCGTCTGAAGAGAGCACTCCAAGCCGCCGCTGCCGTTGCTAAAAGTTTTTTGGTGTCGTCATATGTTACAATGTTTTGATGTCTGTGGACGTACCGCCTCTCTTTTTAACGTCAATTTTGAAACACGTTGAAAGCTTTGAGGACGTCAGTTACATATTTGTTGTTTACAAAAGCTTTCAATATTTTTTTGTTAACAAAAAATCATAAACATATGTAATGTTATGTTATAATTAAAATATTGGCAAGAAACGAGAAAGCTTTTTGAAAAATCGAGACCTAAAGGTTTTAATACTATTATTATATCATATACTATCTGTATATAGCATTTTATTAAGAATAAAAAAAAGTTATTACGTCTGAGAAGTAATTGTAAATCGTAACGTCTTTTACCCATGTAAATTCTATAAAATGAAAACGTATATAATGTTTACTAGTAAATGTCCATAATTATACCCGGAGTAAACATTAGTTTTTTTTCAATGAGAGAACGCAAGACAAAAGCGCGCATCGTAATAATTCGACATATATGTCATTTTCACTGTCTGACATTACGTCTCTGCTACGAAGTCATGTAAGGAGAAAAAAAGATCCGCAGAACGCATTCTTTTTCTTAAAAAAAATTCTCGTAAATTAAAAGTTGAAAAGGCATCATTATGAACGAACTCTTTCGATTAAAACGTGTTAACAGTCAGTTTGAAATTTTTCATTTCTAAGTTACAACCGATATAAGCGTTTAAATGAATAAATGAAAGATTGAAGTAATTTATAGATCTATTTAAAAATCAATGGCAATAGACATAAGCATTAATTCAGCCACAAAAAATAATCAGTTGACTTTTACTTGCTAGGAGATAAAAACTCGATAAATATATCCAACATGAACATTTCTATGAACGCAAAATGCAGTCACTTATTAATTCTGCTTTAAATGCAAATATTTTAATCAAATAATGAAACGAAATGAAATTTTTGTTTTGAACACAAATCAGTTAATGTTTAAAAGTTTACACTGCAAATTATGTAAATAAACTATCACCTGAGGACAAAGAAGACAAGGCAAAGTGATTTTATTACACGACTATGAGCAGATTCAACTTGGAATCTCTCTTGTAGGAAATTTTTCCGAACGCGCCGCACTTCGATCAGAAACCTCAGACTATTACTATCTACTTTTCGCATTAATGAGTAATTTGGAATGTGAAGAAACAAGCAATTTTTTTGACATCCTATGGCATTCATAAGTTATCTGGAAGAAGGGATAAATGTATAAAATCAACGATCAATATTAAAAATTAAAAAATTTTCGAAATTCTTTCAAGAAAAATAATAAATACCGGACAAACAACAAGTGTGTTCCTTATTATATTTATGTAACATGCATGTAAGACATAAGTTTTCGTTGGTTTGGTTTCATAATTGGCTTATACAGATTCAATCGCGTCATTATTCAGTCTTCTCCTTAAACCACGTCCAATATTTATGCCAATAGCAATGTCTCGGGTAGCTGAACATGTGCTTGTGTGGTCCAACACTGCACAAGTTGCTACTTAGTAATATTCATGACTTCCATACAAGAAACGTACAATATCGTTAACGCGTAAAGAATTAATTGATAACATTCTTTACGGTATTTTACGCTCTGTTCAATTTGTCTTTTATTACACCTTTCCACATTATTTAATCAATGTTTTATTACATTTGTTATTATATATTCAAAATTTAACTGAAAAGTGTTTGGTATTTTAAAAATATTGGCATACAGAGTAAGAAAAGTTCATTAACACATTAATAATAAATACCCATTGTATTGCAATAATAACTATCTCTTACTTACTATTATTTGCGAACGATCCGAAAATCCCCGCGCGCTGGGACAACGGAAACGATTCAGTATTCAGCAACTAACGGGTCGAGCTCCTGACCGTTAAACTGGTTCTCGCATCGCACTGTATAAAACCATTTGTACCAACGAAGAGATATGAACGCCGTAGGGCAGAGGCGTTTATACTACTACGCTGACAAACTTTTATAATCGGATTTTAGGATATTTCAAGATTAAGACTTACTTCTAAATAATTTTCAACTATCAAAATTTAGTATTTTTTAAAAATGTCTTGATAATTAGTTTGTTCGTTGCTGTATTTGAACAGGTGATTTCTCAAGAAAAAAGTAGCAATTTGACATTAAATATATATAAAACACAATAGATATGTAACTATATTATAATTGTGTTGAGATGTACAAAAATATAGAGAAATAATATTGAGTTTTCCAAAATAAATGTATAACTAGTTCGTAAAAAAGTAATTAAGGTTACGTATGAAAACCCAAAAGAAATTTCTTTGATGATTTTCGAAGATGACGAATTTCAACTAAAAATTACTTCGTAGTATTATAGAACATTTTTACAATGTATACTTTTATGGTTAATCTTCTACAGGAATATTTCGATAATAACAAAGAGAGGGCTACCCTATTTATCTGACTTCCGCGTTTACCGATTTAAAGTAAGTAACTTGCTGCGGGATATTAGCCGTTTTCACAACCGGATAATTCTGTGTAGATCCTTTCATGCGCTTAAAGGTTTTCGTTCTCTTATATTTTATACGTTTTCAAACTTGACGTAATATCTAGTGAGTCGTATAATTTAAAAAAAAGACAAAACCGGACTTTTTTAACTTTGTACCCACGCTCGTTACAAACAATCAAAGATGAAATGTTAAATTATTTTTTATTACACATAGCTCTTATCCGATGCAGTAATAGTATTCTTGACGTCCGCAATATTGTAAAACAGTATTTTAAAAATTATTTTCAATTGGTAAATGTACAATTTTCATGTTTCAGGTAAAAATGCCGTATATCAACGGGACAGTGAGTTGATCATACCTGAATATGTTTTTATATTATTTATCTCATTCGTGCCGACAGTGCTGACGCGGAAGTCCCGACGTAGTTAGAGTTTAGATCCCCCAGTAGCTTTGTGCCCATGGAACGTCTGGTCGCCTGCTCCCTCATGGCCGGTGACCAATATCACACACTGGTTCCCGGACAACTAAAGGTGCCGTCGCAATGGTCGCAATGCAGACTGCCAAGCATACTTTACTTCTCTTATACCTTTGTTCGACTCTTGTGGGAAATACATTGGTTTTCTCTTGCTTTCTGCACCAGATTTTTCAGAGAGTATTTAGGCCCCGAGGTCGCCGTCGCCGCACCTGGACAGGTTGCCCCACCGGGTATATGGTTATACCACCATTGCTCAAATTACATTACAACCCATTGTATTACAAAAGATTTGAAAATCGTTAAAAGTGCGAAACAGCTCCAAACCGTATCAGAAGTCTGCGAAAGTTTATTAACGAAAGTTGAAGTGTGAGTTTTTTCCTGGCCACCACCGAATGCACAAATACACATGTTACCCTATATCAATACGCAGATTTACTTCACCAAGCATTTCTCATTACTTTCGTTTCGTTCTCTATATGATAGTTGATAGTTTTCGATTTCGAGGGTATTTCTTTTGTTATGGTCGGTGCAAAAGATCTAACTAAATATATTTGATATTTTACAAAATCTTTATGTTCTCTATTTTTCGCAACAGCCAAAGCGATTCCCTCTTAATGATGTTTGCAGATCAAATTTATGTATAGCTCTTAAATTCCTATGTATTAATGTCAGTCTTCACTTTTTCTTGCAATTAGCTTGTACTAAAAAACTTAAGAATTGGATATCACCATTACGAGTTAAGACTGCATTGTGTAATACAATACATTTCACTTGCAACCTATTTTATATTTTGGCATATTACACATTAATATTTTTGGAATTTCGTATTTATTTTTTTAGTATAAGCAGTGTGTTTTTTTTATAAAAGTTTTCCTTAGATATAAATTTTGTATTAGTTACTTCATAAGTCTATAGAAGGTTAATTAATCGTTCAGAAGCTATTTATTTAATGCACACTGACATTAGATAAAAGTACAATTTCTTCCATAATAAGGCCACCGGAATAACTTGTTTTTTATATAATTCTTACACTGTGTTTTGTTTTTCATTACCTTATAGTTCATAGCTAAAAATTAATTTAAAAAATTTGAGCGTGCTACTGTTGACAAGGCCTTGGTGACTGAGGGCTTACAATCCGAACCTAGAGTGTCATTTTGAATAACTTTGCTATAATTTGTGACTATAATAAGTTTACTTTTGTTTTTGTTGAAACATTTGATTCAAACTACAAAACTTGTTTAATTTATTTAATGAATTGTTTGTAACAGATGACCCTACGTGACGTGCCACAATCAAGTTTTTAATTACTATTATGATCATATGTACTTTGATCTCACGGGATTATATTTTGTAAAACTTATATAAATTCTCGACTGTTCATAAATGAATAAGAAAAATATCAAAAATTAAATAGGTATGTCTGTGAATCTTAGAGGAGGAATTTGTAGCAAAAAGCGGAACCTGAATTGCCTTTTTTTTCTGAGTAATGATGTTTTAAAATGCGCAACGCACTTATACACGTCGCGTGCCACAGATACTTGTGCGGACAAACAGACTAAGCGTCCTCCGTCTACGCAGTCCGTGCAATGCACAATTGCTCGCGCCTCCTTGATACCTCGCGATACTTCCTTTTTCCGTTCACCCATTCCTCATTGCATTCATTCACCAAGAGTTATTATTAACGATTTAATACGTTATTTCTTTAACCACGAGAAATATAAAATTTGTCACGCTTGTTGATTGATTTACAATATTTCATCCATATAAATTTACTTCGTAACTAAAGGAACTCATTTTTATTTTATTTACTGTCCTGGCTTACAACGCTGACCAAGTGGCATTTACTGATTCCGTGGGCTAGAGACGAAGGGTGAAAATAATGTTTAACTCAAAGTCTCTTTTAACCTTCTGAATTGCTTTTCATGTAGAATATGTATCTAGGCGAATATCTTTTTTCTTATAAATTAATACGTTAAAAGGTAAACAATAAATCATATTACATTTTAAATTGCCAAGCGTTGTAAAAGAAACCGTTGCATCAGTTTAAAATGATTCTGGAATAGGATGATTTTACAATACTGTCCACTATACAAGTACTGTAATGGCGTAATAAGATAACAACTGACCTTAACCGCTCGACATAAAATACACTATCAGCTAACAATAAACATCGCAAGATAAGAAACGACGCGCCACTCTGTTTAGTGAAATCGTCCTTTCACTATCGTGCCTTGTGACAAATGACAGATAACTTTACGCTCCGTAATTACTTTGTATGGCACACTGCTGTTTTTTTCTCATGAGTAAATCCTGCACTCCTTTCACTGCTTACTGGCGGCGGATTACCCCGAATCTGTCGCTAAGGCCACGTTAGGGGGTTGGAAAAAGGCCCGCTACAACACCTTCCGACGTCCAAGTCTCCGACTGCGGATGGGGAGCTCTGTTCTTTCTCTCTCTCTCTCTCTCTTCGCAGCCTCGTTCTGCAATATCACTTTTTCGCAGAAAGTTATACCAGCGCTCTGACTGCCCTTTCTGCATCATCGCCTTAACAAAGCCTGACAATGCAATACAACAAACACAATAAAAAAAAAACAAACAATAGATCACTCCTCACAGTCTTGGTGAGTTCTCGGCGCAGCTCATCCCAAGCTGTACACTCCTCAAGCGTAGGCTGAGCCGTATCCTCTTCGTGTGGCGCACTACCTTACCTTAATCAATTCTTTTCATATATAACAAACGAATTTAGATTTTGGGACGTTTCCTCAATGTTTAGATATAATTTATCGAACATTATGTATAATATATTTTTAATTGAATTACAAAGTAATAGAATTTTAGTGTAAAAGGTTTAAAGAAGTATATGTGAAGCTCATTTGCCAGAAAAAACATGTTAGTTTTTTTAACATCTAAATGCAATCAACCTTTATAAACTGATCATTTCATTGCAACGCGACGGGCTAATAACTTCTGGCAGTACAAAGTCTGCAGGGACAGATAGTAAACCGAATTCTGAAAACTATTTTTCTCACTACACGATCAATACGTTAATTATTATTTTTGAAACAATTTATTTTTGCATTAAGTGTATCACACATTAATTAACAGACAATAAGCTATTCTTTCAACCCTTTAAAGCTTTTATGCTTATTACTAATCATCCCGTATGATTTACTTTTATATAAGCATACTTACATAAATAAGTAATAGATTCACTTCATACTACTTTTTAATTTTATTCACCATTATCATGAGCTTAAAATGTAAATAGAAAAATCATCACTATTTGAACCGTAGGGCGTCCACTGTAAAAAAATGGACATAGATTTAGCACGTAGTACTTTATATCAATTCTATTTTATTATTTAATACAGAAAGTCTTTTAAATTATATGTCAAATTCTGCATCATATTAGAACGATAACATTTATAATTCTTTTAATCAGGCAACTAAATATTTGACCGCGTAAATGAATATATGGAAATAAGAATAGGGGTGCTCGAACGTGGGCTGCCTAAGAAAGTAGGTATTTATTAAGTCATTAAAGCCCCATGCCACTCTACGCTCCCAACCTCGACGTGATAATAAATTGAATTGCACTGTAATTACATTTGCCATATAATTAAGAACCAGTTCTGTTGGCCGACGTTTCTTAGATATGAGTGAATCTTTTATAAGAATGAACTGTTAGAGAGGTATTTGATTTATAAAAATACTTTGAATGCTTTATTTTATATTATTCTGAAGTTACATTACCTTTATGTTATATTTAAGAATATTATTAAGAAAAATAAGACCTTTCATTGTTTTTTTAAAGAGAATATTTGAAAAAAAAATCGCCTTTAGAGATAAGATCAGAAGAGAAGCTAAAGAAATCATATACAGAAACCAAAAAATATATTCGGCTGCCTTACCACAAACGCTCATTACTTCCCAGGAAAAAGTAGACCGGGCGGTGATTAATTGATAGATAGTATATTCAAACAAAGAAACTTTTGTAAACACCTACAAATTTGTTAAAGTATATATAATAGTTATTATAAATCTCTAAAAGCATCAAGTTTTGTTTGTTGACATATAATTATAAGCTAAGTGTTATTTTTATCGATTTAACAAATTATTTGTTTGAGAAAAATGAAATTTGTCACGTTTGTCGATTTATTTACAATATTTTACTCATTGATCATCCATCGGCAAGCAACATAATACTGTCTAATACTGCTTATAAAGTATTGCCTGGTTTACCAAGTTTCATTTTTTATCTGGTTTATTATGATGCTCGTATAGCATCGTAAGCTATTTGGGAACAGACGACTGACAGGGCTTTGATCTTAGAGAGGACTGACCGCCTGTAAGCGATCCTAAAGGAGTTTCTTGGTAAGTCTAGGAGTGGACGTCTTACGGCTTAAATGATGATTATGGTGAAGTGATATCCTGTAAATTGATAATTAAAATGCTAAAGAAATGAGATGATAAATGAATGAAAAAGGAAATCGATGTTATATATCGAAATAATGGTTTGCGATTATCTTTAGAAGAAGAATAAATTTAATATTTTGCTATGCAAATTTTCAAAACCCTTAGTATGTTATCAATGAAGTTATATGAAAACATTGTTTGCGGATTGGATTTACCATACATCAATTGACAGCAAATTAGTTATATATACTTCGCTTTAAAACTTTTACGCTAATAACTATCGTTTGATGACCTAGTGATGTATTTGGTAACCAGTAAACGAAGTAATAAGCAAAGGTGAGAATATATTAGATGGCATTAGGAAAATATAACAACAAACTATCGATTTTTCCGTGTTTAAGTGACAACACCTCACATTCTAATAAAACCAACAAGTTTAGAAAACTAGGAACCAACAAACCGTCCCTCTAGAAAACGGATAGTTACCCCACGCCGCGTGGTCGCCACTCAAGGGCCTTTCGATCTCAATAGTCTTCGGTTAGACGGTCCCCCACTGCCACTTCAGACGATCATTTCTTTGAGCTACGTCGGTGACCTTGGTTTTTTGCGGATCTTCTCATTTATGCTGAGTCAATCTCGCAACTCAGTTCCGAGCGGAGTCCTCACCGTTACTCTCTTGGTGATCTTGAGCAATTTTATAAGACCGTTTGTGAACGACCCCGTCTCAGACTCATATGCCATCACTGGCAGCACATATTGCTCAGAGCTATGTCTTATCGACGATATGGATCGAAATCTGTAAGAAAAATATTAAAACTTGTATAAAAACTTTTACAAATCCAAATATTAGAAATTAAAATTAATTTATCAAAAAGTAAACTGACATCGATGTGGTAACTATATAAAAATCGGCATCATACACAATGTCACATAAATTAGCTGTTATTATTATTCATAAAACTGACATTTGTACTAGTCAAACTCGTCTACGAGGCTATTAGTCGTTCTGTATGTATCCCCACTCCGAAATCGTATTTATGTACAGTTGTTACTTTAGAATTTTAGTCGTTTATCAATGTGCTCAAAAAATCTACATAATATTTTATGTAAATATGGAAAGATACCCAATGATATTTTTATGCAAAATATTCGTTGACTATTATATATAAATAGATTTATAAACTGTTCAGATATAACGAGAGAGAAAAAAATAAAACGACATTTTAAAGCTCCAGGAATAGGTATAAAATGAATAATATTTTGAATAAGCCAATCATTGAAAATATGTGCAAAAAAAATACTTTTTTTGATGGTTTCCTTAATATTCATGAAGGGTGAAGATTGATCTTCTAGAGTTTATACTTTCTGGTAGCTCTTTCTCCCAAGTGCCAAGAGAGCGAACATTGTGTTACTGTACTGATCTAGGTCCTGCCCTTAAATCACTCTCCCATCGCAAACCTGGCGATACTAAATTTTCTAAGGAGCAAACAGCATTAATCCGTGGCAAAAATTAGAGATGTGACTTGGTTTATCTACGCAGAATAATAATGACACATAGATGTAAAAGCTTTAAGAGAGTAATTGCAAAAAAATCTATGCTTTCAGAAATAATAAATGACGTTATAGTAATAAAATAAGAAAAAGCGTTTCAAAAGTCGTATTATTGCATTAATTAATCATTGTTTACTATTTTTCCCGCAAACTTTGTGCTGCTAGAATTTATTAACCTATCACATTCTAAAAGAAAAATAATGTAACCTGTTCCAAAATGATCACTTTACACAGGATGATCGGAAATAGGTGTGAGAGCTTTAAAGCTTTTCCACCTATAACCAATCATTCTATATATTATAAATATGGTGTTAATCAAATAAAATTAACCATAACCCTTTATTATTTTCATTAACGTTATTTTCGTTACTCAATTTCAAAAGTGCGACAGTTTGAGGAATATTAACATTGGTGTATTATCTCTTTTTCTCTGATGGGAAATCTGATATGATAGTACGGGATAGCTTATTGTAAATCCGATATATGCATGTAAGTGAGAGGTATAATAACGGAGACAGGATGCGCAAGCGCAGCTGGCTGGAACATTGTGTTTTTATATTCTTTCCACTCACAAAAAAATACAAAAGCGTTGTTTCGCGCGACTTAGCTCCGTACAAACCGCCGACGGTTTCCGTAGAGGGAATGAAAAATGTTAATGAAGTATTCATCTATATACACATTGAATTATATTCTTCCCTGGCCAGCAAATGTGCAAAAAATTAATGATATTAATTGCGAACGATAATTGAATAATAATTTTGACAATTTTAAACTTGCTTTTTAATTCGTTAAATTAAGAATGAAACAAAATTTTGTATACTTACAACTGTCAAAATATAAAACTCATTTTGTACGAAACAGTTTGTATATTTTGTTTTTGTAAAGGTTATAATTGACATTCATCAGTTGGAGTAAGGTTTAAAAGGTGTGGTTGTCGCTGAAGTTTTTTCAAGTTCTTGCTTTTCTAGTTTCATATAATAAATAAATCTACTGGCTATATTGAAGTATTTGGCAAATTGTTTTATTTAAGGAATAGTATGCTAGAAAGATTTATCAGTCTCAGTTGTTGAATGACGAGGTTTTTCATCATCGCTTATAAACATAGACAATACATATTCGCAATAATTGTCTGGCCTGATCTTATAAAGCAGGAGTAGAATCGCAAAGTGGACAGTACTGTTAATCGGCAGTTGTACAGGTATGGACCCCAATATTACTGAGTTCAGACTGGAAGGGTCGTTGCTTGTTTAATTAGTAGGTAATTACACGTAAAATTGTATGTTTTAAGGCTATGAAAGCAAACGAAGTGCTGAGTACAATTTCAGATTTTATGATATTAAGTACACTATTATTAAGGAGTCGTGTAGCATAGCTTCAGATTTTTTTTTACAATTATCAAAGTACAATTTATTACAAATACATGATGATAACCTTAATTAAAAAAAAAGTACTATCTTCATCAACCATCTGGTTTTCATACAGAATATTGTTATCAATATTACATAGAATTAAGCTTAAAATTATTTGAAACCTGTAATTTATGACAAGAGACGATATACATCTGGTGTATCGTTTAGTAATAGGTTCATATACAGATTTTTTAATTTTTTAGATATGTTTTTACCTTATTAACAATAAAATTTTAAGTATTAAATTGATGTGTTTGATATTAATTTTAAGTTTTACGTCGTCTGCTTACTTCTTTAAAAGAAAGAGCACCATGTATGTATTTCATTGATCATATAGTATTAATAAATTTAATAGCTGTTTTAAAGCTGTGTTATTTTTTACTCGGCTGTCATAGATGATCTACTTATTCTAGATGATGTTAGTCGGGTGAAATTTAGTCACCCTATAGTAATTTCTTCGGGTTTTTTGCATAGAATGGGCGCTGGTTGCTTATTATATCCTTATCTTGGAAAATAATTGGTTTCAACGTTTGTCTGTGCATTTCATTATGACCCATACATGTAGACTTGAAGTCGATGTATTTAAACATTAATTAGTGTTTGTTTGTTAGGTAATTTGGAATAATTTCTTCTGAGATCTTTTACAAAACTTACGCGTTCTGACTGAGTCATCAGGTACAAATGTCATTAAGCTAAATTTTGCAGTTAACTAATATTACTTTTCTGTTTATATGTGTTGAAGAACAGTTATTTTATAAACATTAACATACGAACTCAATATTAATTGATAAATCGACCGACTGACCTATTAGTTTAATAGAGGTTATTAAAAATTTCAATGAAATACAACGAATGGTTGCGCGAAGGTTACCCGTGCCCGGACCTCAGTGAACGTTTCATAATGAAAACATCCGCAGGCGTTACGCGGCATCTCGCCCGAAGCGATTAACTGTCGTTAGCTTTAGCGATAAACTGACTCGTGTCGCCGGGCCGTCTACTAACACGTTATAATGTTATATCTATTTACCTTGGCACATATTTTCATTCAGATAGATTACTTATAGTAATCTACAAGATTATATACTCTTCCTCACACCTTGGAGGGAGATAAATAATCCTATGACGTATTTTCTTAGGAAGATCTTTTCGAGATCTCCTACAAAGATACTGTAGAAGACATGTAGAGTAAACGAGAGTCCAATGCTACATAGTTAACCGGTTCTGGCAGAATGCCGCCCTAAGCCTTCGCCTTTTGAATACGTCGCTTCTAAGTAATTTTTTTTGGGACTAGATCCCCTCTGCTTCCCAAATGACATTTGCCGATTCCACGGGTACGAGACGACAAGTCGAAGAAAGCGCCTGAAGCCTCTTTTAAGGTCGCGGAGTTCGAAGGCTCCTGGGGGAGCCTCGAATCGGACTGCTATATACATAAATTTCACCGGATTGAGTGGCCGCCAAGCTCTTAGATGGCTTCGGCGAGCGCTCGAACGTGTGATTTGTCTATCAAGCCTTAATTTACTCTGTATAAAATAACTTTGTTTTGGCCAACCTTTTTCCCCTATTTTCCCCAATATTTGCACTCGGATGTTGGCAAGGAATTTTCAGATCGTATGAAACATAATATAAAGGTATTCTCGATTCGTTTGTAGATATTACATTACGTAATCGATAAAACTCAAATATTACTTATAATATTCTAGTTGTGACAATATTGTTTGCACCTAAAATTCTTTACTTGAACTGTACTGTAGAGCAGCTTGAATATAAAGAGATCTACAAGTAAAAACGAAAGCATTTCGTTATTCTCGCCTTCTGTCTTTTGGTAAAAGAATTATTCGCAGTGCAAATCAAAAAGTAATAAAACCTGCAAGTGGTCTGGGAATGTTTTAAATTGAACCAAACGAAGTGCTATGACTATCCGGTCGTCTTATAAATCAGATTTCAAGTTAAGAAGTACGTCTCGCGATCGTATCTGATGTCGAACTTATTGACCGACTTTCAGAACTGATGTTACTCGGTTAAAGTGTTTGTAGGTTATATTTAGATCGGGCTTTGGAAAGTTTTCACTTTGTTGTTAAACTCGTTAAATGTTGAAAAAATGGTTCGTTCTGCTTATATTATTGCAAATAATATGAGTTAAGTAACGAAAAGAATTACTGTTTCCCTAGAATATGATATGCTAAATGGAATATTCCGCCAGCAACAAAGGGTATGTAGGAGTGGTCGTAGTACTGTAGCTTCTTGTTCGTCGGTTGCTTCTTGTTCCGACGAACAAGAAGCAACCGACAAACAAGAAGCTACCGAAGAACAAGAAGCTACCGAAGAACAAGAAGCTACCGAAGAACAAGAAGCTACCGAAGAACAAGAAGCTACCGAAGAACAAGAAGCTACCGAAGAACAAGAAGCTACCGAAGAACAAGAAGCTACAGTACTACGACCACTCCTACGCTGGTGACCCCGACGTGATGCGATTGACGGTCACGTGGGTAAGAGCTTGGTGTTTGAGTGGCGCGCGATATGCATGCCACAGGTACATATAGTATTTTGTGGTTAATTAAATTATAAGGGTATCTGTTTTTTGTTGCTCGTTACCATTTCTATATTAACCGGGCTTGAGGTGACAGAGCGCTGAAGTCAATTAGACCTTTCAACAGAATCTAATCGCGAAACTGTAAGCCTCGGCTCCAGCCGTTACAGTAGTTATACAGTAGTTCACCGGGCTGGAGAGGCAGAATGGCTTTCGCAGGCGGTCCATGGAATGACAAGCCTAACAACAGCTTTCCACTAGTGTCTTCCGCTTGTGCTCTTATTCGAAACGCATTCAGCGTTTTGATCCCAAGATGACGAAGAGAGCCGAACCACGGCATGGATCACAAAAACTTCCAAAGCTATCAATTTTTTAATAGAATTTCCGATAATGTTTTTTCTCTCTTATAGTCAGCTAAAGTACATATATGATAATTTAAAGGCAGAATATATAATCTCAATTACAACAGTTTCAACAAAAATTACATTTTTTAATATAATTAGCACCATACAACATTATTTATAGTTGCATTGCTTTTTATATATTGAAATATTATTTTAGATTTTGAGTACTTTTTTCAATTCTTGGTTCATAATAAATCATAGTTTTGACTCCTACTAATTTTCTATCTTTCCAAATTTCCATTAACCCGTACACATTTTATTCAATTTTAATTTATTACAAGAAACAGCAGCTATAGCAGTCCTCTATCGTGGATAGGTATTAATTTACTAAATAAAAATGTAGTCATAATTATCATTATATTGTTGTTTTATTTTGACCTACTGGAATCTTCAAGAATTACAGGACACACTTTTTACATAACTACAACTTAAGGAACACGTTAGCGCTGCGAAAATAAATGGCGTACCGGCATGGCTATGATGGAGTGTGATCTATTTGAGAAGCGGTTATATTGGTCTTGTTGACTTGTACATAAGGGACTAGGTTGTTTCTTGATCTCTGGAAGGTTGGACGCTATAATTTCTCTTAATAGAGCAGCCTGCAGGTGGCGGCACATACCATAGTTAAAGACAATATCGTCTTTTGTACGAATTGTGTGTGCTAAAGGAAATAACTCTCTGTCGAAAGGACACTGCATGCAACACCACAGCTACTCCGGCTACAACTCTGCGCTCCCCGTTATGAGTGCGTTGCATCCGAATTAAGTACCTCACTTACCATTGGCTCTTTTGCGACCGTGGACGTCCGATTGCGTTCCCGGTACCGTGATATATCCCGGCAAGGGCGATAGAAAAATAGATCCGTCTTCCCTTCAGATCACCGAGTAGAACTTGCTTTCTTCTCCACAACGCTACGCCACCACCACGCTAAACACTAACGTTAGTTTAGCTCTTCAAGCGTGTGTACCCCCGTCTTCGTTCATTTACATATTATCTAACGGTAAATGTTTAATAAGATCGCGGATCACTCTGTTTAGCGAACCCAGTATCAATGAATCTGTACGAACCGCATAGGCTAACTAAGAGCACTTCACCAGAAACCATCTTGGTGAAAATGAATGTTATCAATGTCCAAGCACTAAGAAGCACCGCGGTCATGCGCATGCATTATTTCTGTACGCGGAAAAGTATACTGAAAATATTCTTTTGAAAATAACCCTTCGTAAAACCAAATGGTTTTGAATGACGATAATGATTTATTGGGCTTTGATGTCCTCGAGGCTCGATGAGTGGTAGCCTAGCGAATTAGAACTGACACTTGTGATCGTAGATCACGGGATCGATTAACAAAATACAATCTCACATAATTCACACTTTGTGCATTAATTATATATGATTGTCACTGCTAGCAAACAAGTATCTAGAGAATGGGCAGCAACGTCCTCTGCGTACTAAATATCACTTTGCGATCGCTAAGCCAATTATCAAGCGTGACGATTATGTTATTTGCCCCCAAAGTTATCCCGTGGGGCTTGTGTTAGGCCTGTGCCTTGCAGTGGGCTTCTATAGCCTGTAACAACGATGTCCCACATGTCTCTATGCCAAAAAATATACAATAATTAATTTCAGATTGATTTTTTTTTGGTTAGCGAATGTGTATGTAAATATAAATTGCGACACATTTACGGTGATATTTATTGCATAAATCAAATCCTGAAATCTTTGTACTGTCAAACAGCAACGTTTTATTATTTTAAATTCATGTGAGTTAGTCGTCGTTTAAATTTAATACTCATAATACATTTAATTTTCATAATTACGATTAAATATTATTAAATAAGTATATGCTGCAAAATAAAGTCGTTCTGTGTAGTTGTAGACACGTGGTGGCGACAACCATCAAAGAGGCTGCGAAAGCACTCACCTTCATACAGTGAAAAGGCTGAGGGGGAAAAAAGATAGTTTGGATGGCAGACAAACTCTCGGGGACAAAATAGATCATCATAGTAGGCGACGTGAATCAGTTGCCCTTCATCGACCGTAACAACTCATTCCCACTGAGGTACGACAAGTCCAAATTATTTCTTTCAACAGAAGGAGGAGCTGTTATGCACCCATAGGAACCCAATGAAGGTAGCAAATGCCCTAAAGGAAATGTACGAGTTCATATATTACTACAAAGTGTTGGTGCACTTTCTGAGTTGTCATCCTTACTCTTAAAATATTCCGAAACAGAGAAACATCCTGTACCTACAGTGATAGTAACATAATGTATTTCAATATAGAGTAATACGAATTTTGAAAACGCTTTGTCTTACAATATTTTTATTACTTCATTTATTATTTCTAAAACTTTTTTTTTTTCTAAAACATTCTAAAAATTTCTAAAACTGCATGGTATACTTTACATTAATAGACAGCAAATAAGCTATACGTTCACTCCCTCACAGATTCTACACAAGAATAACTGAAATTCTTCTGTTTATAGAGACTGTTGATCTTTGAAGGAGGCCTAAGAGTTTTGCATTGTATGTCTATCCGCTGACATAATGATGATAAAATACTGCTATCATAAAATATGGAGCAACGGAATATAAAAACTTTTATATTCTTAGCCTATCGATGACATTTAAAATTAATCGTATTTGTTTTATCGGTCAATTGGCAATCGTTTTATAACATGTGAATATTTAATTACCGTTTATTGTGACCTGTTTCACAATAGCCATCACTTTCGTAATTCCTTGTGTTTACGTATAATCTTTATATACAAAACACTGCGCATGCGCACGGTAGGTATGAAAAATGACGCGTGGCGAAAGCTCGACGCTGTGAAGACGAGTGCGAACCGCTCGCTTGCATGTCGCATTGCATTGCGTTGCAGTTGAGCGCGGGCAGAGGTACGAGCTTACGGTCGCACGGTTAGGCGCGCCTAATGAGAAAGTTTATCGAGCGTTTATTGCGTAGTTCAGCGGGAAGCTTCGCGTCGAACCGCTCCCGTCGCAGGTGTGCCGCGCCTCCCACCCCACTCTACCCCGTCCCGCCGCCTCCGCGCCGCAGCTTTCCTTACAACGCGCCAGTTGACTGTCAACCACGCTGGCGGACGGTTGTCTCGCTGGCCGAATAAAAAGCGCGGCGCCAACAGTAAACACGACGCACTAACCGTGCAGTGCTTACGTTCACGATTCAAACTCAATCCGGCGTTTTTAAACTAGTGTCGTGTTGTGCCAAAGTGATAAGTGTACGTAATACTTTGTTTACTCCTAAATAATAAGTACTAGATGTCACATGTCTACCAACATAGCGTTAAATTCCCTGGTCTGATCGGTAAAAGAAGTTGCGAACATTGGCAAGTACAGAACAGGTTATGCTTGACGAAGCCACAGACGCAAATTATAGCACTACCGGATAATATTTCTGCTATCATATTTGGGCTTATCAAATAATCGGTTCGTCTGCGTAAGTGGGAACAAAACGCGGGTGTCGTATTACCATTTTGACTGAATGTCAACAACCTATTAAGCATTCATTTGGTCGGCACACGGTTAATCTACGTACTAAATCTGAACAAGCGAGTCTCTCGGCCTTTTCGCAGTTATCCGCAAACCAAGCAAGTTGTATACATAAATAAATCTTACTTCATTTAAGTAAAAATTAATGTGTATGGACATTTACACAATAAATGTCATAGTTTATGATTTAATAAAAGTATCTTTTATATAAAAAACCGTTATATAGCACATGGATATAAAGTATAGAATTAATGTTGTCATCCGAAATCAATTTCATGCGATAGAAGCTTTATTATCTAATAACCAATGGACGACATTCGTGCCGTATGCTTATTAGTGCCACGAATTAATGTCGATGATATTGTGTCCCCGATCAATAAGATCAAGTAAACCTTTGAGGAAAACGGTAATAGCTTTGCTAAGTAATGGATTAATTATAATTAATTAATTAAAATATTAAAACATTTAAAGTTTAAAAAATTGAAAAAAAAAACTTGTTGAAACAATTTGATAATATTCTATTATTAAAAGTTGTTTCTCTGTCTCTATTCTTTACATTCATATAACAATAACATTATCATAAACTATATAAATTCAAGATGTACCAAAATAAACTTGTCTTGTGTATGTCTTTTTCAGTAACAAACATGATATGTATGTTTTTTTTTATTACGTTAATATAATTTAAATAACTACAACAGCGTTTTCCTAATTCCGAGATTACGTTTCAAAAGATAATTAAAATCTGTTTATAAATAATAACAGTGTAAATTCGGTGTAAATAAATGACAGTTAAATTATTACCAGCCAATTATCTATTGTACAAGCAAGTCGTGTAGTTGTTTAATATAGTGTGGGTTAGGCAAGCAAAGTGAAAGGCTTACTTTCCCCTGCCCTCCGGCCCTCTTCAACGATAGTTCTATCGCAAATAATTTCACATCGCTTTACAGTCGATAGTGAGATATCAATTACGTAGTTAATTGCATTTACTAAGCGCCTTACATAGTTTTATGATCGCGAAGCAATCAGGTAATTTTAATAAATCCTTTGCAATACTAAATACTATCAACGTATTTTAAATTTATAACGTTTCTTCTATAAATAACCATCGGCTTTTGCTAGTCTGTGTTTAGATTATTCCATATTACATTATTCCTTCATACCGACAATTTTAATAAAAATACTAAAATTTGTGTTGGCATTAAAGGTAGATGTGTTTGCATTGCTTTCAGCGCATCGTATGATCGTCGCTTAGTCTGTATTGGGCAATATAGTTATTTCATTGCTCCTTTCTACTTCACTAATACTGTATAGTGATCACCGAGACACACGCTGCTTATTTCTAATTTTACCCTGTTAGTTAGTCGTTTATTTTGTTAAAAATTTGCTGAGATTACAATTATTTATATATTATATACATAGTTAATACATTTCATTGATATAAATCTATTGACTCCTTTCTGTATGTTAGTATAGCTAGCTTACGTTAAAGCTTCGCGCCTAAATAGCATTCTCGAAAGCTCCGCTTATGTAACGAATTTGTGACCATTGTGAAGCTGAAGTGCACTTGCGTATAACTTTACCGCGCAAACCCGTCTCTCTGTTTCCGTCTATTATTATTATTTGGTAATTTGTTCGCTATATATTTATTATAGTTACTCATCTCATACCTTTAATTAACCTAAGCTTTAACAAAGTTTTCGATCAATGTTTTTGTTCCATTTAATTTGTATCGAGATTGCAAAGAAAAACTCTCGTAGCTGGAGCGGTAACGCAAAAACAATTGTAAAAAAAAAAACAAAACTTGATATGTTTATTCAGTAAATAACGTCATATTTAGATAATATACAGAGGCTAAAATTCGTTTGCAAAATGTGTTTTTGACGCAAATGATTATTCTTTTTTTCTGCGATTTCAGAAATATAATGCACTAAGCAAAAGGAAAGTATCGAGTTAAGCTATCGCATTGTCAGCGATATGGTAATCGATACTGATAATACATTCCTGATAAGCGAACTCTCAGAGAATTGATTTTTACTAACTCTTTATTATTTTTACAATAGTCGTATTTATACGTCGTCCGCTTATAGAACACAGCTTGTTACTTACCGTTATATATTAGATGACTGTCAGTTAATAATAATCCATCATAATAACATTATCTAGCCACGGTCGACGTTAGTCTAGGCCGTAGCGAAACAAATTGGGCTAACGCCAATATGCCTTGCCAATCGTATTGAAGTGAGGTGCCCTTTCGTATAATAGATATCATCAACTTAACCTTTTTGGGATTGAAAGCGAGTGTTACGAACAAAATTATGCGAAACCTTTGTTTGATTTAAATTGAATGAAACAAAAGAGGTCCGGCAATAGTACAGTACCTACATATTTGACGTACACCTTTCACCACTTTATAGTTTTTATACCTATATCTAATCTTCCTGTATGAAGTGATCAATCTGATATATGTTACATTAATTTATTTGTTACATTGGAATGCAGCCGGTAAAAAATTTCTGACAGTAAAAAGTCTGCAAGGACAGATAGTAAACAAAAATGAATTTAATACTTAGAAATACAATTTTGAAAACGCTTTATATTACTGTATTATCATTACGTTATTAATTATTTCTGAAACAATTTATTTTTGGACAGGGTATACGTATTTGTACATACATTAATTGACCGTAAATAAGCTACACATTTATCCCTTTAAAACTGTTACACCTACAACTAATTACCCACTCTTTCTCATCTGTTCGAATTCTGATTTATTGTTTAATTTTGTTTTTGTTGTAAATTTGTGATAATCTCAATCATTTATTTTTAAAATCTTGGTCCACAGTTTGAATTGTGACAATAATTGCATGTGTCGATGCGAATAATTGACGATTTCTTTTATATAAAGAACGAACGCGTGTATATATTAACCAAATTAATATAATTGTGAAAACGCTTTTTGCGTACAGTAGCTATAATAAGTACATTTATTAAAACAGAATATATTTTTCTAATTCCAAGTCATATATAATTCTATATACTAGTGCAATAATTGTGTCACAAATCTATTTTTCAGGTGTCATTACTTATATAACGTAAATTACCGACAGTAATCGGAGGGGTATACATATCCCCCGATGTCTGAATTTAATAATCGTTTATTGCAGTCTAACGTCCCTTAATTCGTATAATTAAGTAAGGATCTGATTAATTAGGGCCCGATATTTATGTTACGCTTGTTGAATACTGATGCTCCTTTAAAAAACTCCTCGGCGGTGAGTCAAGTTATGGGGCAGGTAGCGTCGAGGGGGAGCGACGTAGCAGGGCGGGGGGAGGCCTTCCGTCCACACCAGCTGTCATAGCAGCTGCCTTCCCCGCGATCGCACGTGCTGTTACACCTATTATTAATGCCCCTTTTTTATTTCGGGAAGTGTTACCAAAGATTCTCCGAGACTTAGTATACCATTGTATATCTAACTTAACGATTTAAACTAGCTATCAACTTTAATTTTATTTACCGTGCAAAAATGCAGTGAAGCGTCTAAAGCTACATTATATTGTCTTTTGTTTATTTTTAATAATATAAAATGTTTCTAGAACTTGCTCCGGAAAAATTGATCACCTAATTAAAAGTTTATACAAATGTTTTAGTCTGTAAAAATATTTAAAACTACGAAAGACTAAAGGTGGGTGGAATAACAGTCGCGTTGCATGATCGTGCATGAGTCTCCACTGGCCCACACGTGACGCTTGTTTATGTGCCAATTCAAGGCCGCCTGCATATTGCGACGTTATTCACTTCACATCTACGACTCTGGGTAAAAATTAGTAGTAAAAAAACTGCTTAAATAATAATGTTTAGTTTAATTAAACATATTCTACTTTATGTACTTGTTTTCAATGAACACATGAAATATATTTTGTAATACCATCAGAATAGGTAAAATAATAAACGTGTTTGCCGAATAAAATATGTTCACGTTACATTACTTTTTCATTCGTGATTGCTAAACGCAATTAGGCAATAAGCTATGCGCATCGTTTGCATGAAGCTGAATTCGCGACAGCAATGCACCTTTTCAAACTGCAAGTCCGCAATGCAGTTCCGTTCTAAAACCACTCGTATATGTACACGGTTTTTGTTTATTAATCACAATCGACTGTAAACATAGCAGGGATTATGTTGGGATTTCGACGGATTCATGGAAATGTTTAATCACATTGTTGCAGCCGGTGCAACACTATGACGTAATAGGTTGCGAAACTGAAATATGGATTAGGTTTGCTTTGTGACATTTGAATGATTTAAAAGGTCAAATAATTCATACTTTCAACTGCTATAAATAGGGATCGTTTATACGTTAAGTCTAACTTAAAACATTTTTGAAGGTAATATTGATTATGATTTTTGTCTGTTTTTAGGTGGATTTTAAGACTTTATATCATTCCCACGAATATGAACCTGTTTTACAATTATATTAATGTAAAGTAACAGACGGTTTAAAGTGAATTCTGTGTACATTTAGTTAACCCTTTCGATAAATGAGTGTTTACGAGTGTTACAAAGAGTGAAGAAAAAACGTGAAGCGGAATAAGAGACGACGCTGAATACTGCTGTGATATATTCTGTGATCCGCGAGCAAGTTGGATATTTTTATATGTGATTTACCAGTGCCCAGTACAAACCGAGTACAAAAAAAAACGGAAATAGAAATTTTATATTTATATGGAGACTATGAAAGAAGAGTGCAAGCTGTGTAGCGCAAGTGCTTGGGTTGCTCCGGGGCAAGGGAGTACAGACTTTTCGATCAGCTCGCTGATGCGGCCGACCGCCCATCATCCGGGGCAGGTGGACCCGAGGCATGACGCAGTTCTGCTCTCCGCGTACCTGTTCAAACTAGGTGACTATCCATTGTATACGCTTCACGATTGCTACGGCGTCGGTGAGTATTGCGCACGTAGTGTAAGCATCGGCTGATCTAACACTGGTGACTTGAGTATGCTGTCTCCTTATTAAAAACTCTTACTACCGATATACTTAACACTCCGATGCTAGCTGGCATTGAATCTCTCAGGTCTACCAGATAGTATTTTGGGTTTGATCTTGTTTTCCAAAGGTGATCCCCATCTCTCGTCTATCCATCTGACGTATCCTGGCACTCTATTTACTGTAGTGCTGAACTTATGAGAACTCCTAAGAATTGACCTAAAGTTATTAAGTAAGAAATAAATAAATGTCGAAGTTTCTTTTAAAATTATAAAAGAACTCGAAATCGAATATTAACAATAATTAAATATTTTTCCTTCCTGAGGCAACCAGTTTTATGTTAAATCTCATTAAATTTGAGGCGTAGATCTTGCAGCACTAACGCCAGCATTCATGTAACTTTCAAGAGTCATCGGAGCATTTTTAATAATAATAATATTTTTATATATAGTGCAGGAATGAATCGAACCTTGCAAACCGAAATTCACATATTATTGAATTAAATCTTAAAAATATTAACTCTGAATTTTATATATTTACAATATTGATTAACTATAGTGTCATGAAAACCAAGTTCGGTTACTACCTATAAAATAGAACACAACCCAACTAAACTACTATTTTATTAAAGCACTATTTTCTTCATTCAATAATTTACTTACGTAAAAGGTGACGCAAACGTTACGCACGAACATACCATTTATCGCAAATATGTTGTTATAAAAGAATTCTATTAAATATTTTGCACATGTAGTATTGTGACGCAAAAATATAACTTAATTACAGCTAAATTGAAGCGGCTACTGAATTGAAATAACAAAAGATAGAATAAGAATGTCTTTGCAATATCATTGTGTGCATGTGGCTAAACTATTAAACTTAAGAACGACTGTAGATATTATTTGATGTAAATCAGCTTCCCTTTGAATATTTTTATTAATATAATTATAGTTAATAATATCTCATATAGAAACACGCCTCCTCTATGGAAATGGGTATAATGTAACTATAATTTAAAACCTAGTTCTGATACAAACTCCAGAATATGTACATACATTTTACTGAGTTTTGGTCTTGAAACTAATCATTTAAACTCGCTACGTTTTTGCATTTTGTGAACGAGACGGGTTTTATGTAATACAAATAAATTGTGCACATTTCGATAATCGGACTCACAATAGGCCTTGCTTAAGGTCTTTAATACACCTGATTTAAAAAGAACACAATTTTTTATTAATATACTCAAAATTAATATAAATTAAAAGCTAGCTAGGATTAAAAATAAACTATTTTTCCTCGAAACTAATAATTATTTGGTTCTAATTGATAAAAATGTCCGTAACAATATTTTTTGTTATATATATGACTAATTTACAATAAGATAAAACCTCAGATTAATTTATTTCAGTTTTTTTTAAACAAAATACAAATTTGTATAATATTAATTTTCAATTAAATAGTTTTAAAGTTAATACTTTGAATTGCCGATTAACAATTAACGGGAATGTTATCCATTGAGAATTTGAATGGTATTTACTGCGCCATAATTTGCTCCCAACTGCCAGCGACTGAGCGTTAGATATCGCAAACACCAGCCCGGCATGTCACAGCCGACCTCGGGCAGATCCGTAAGCGAATCCGGGCTTTGGTCTTAACTCCGCTTTTGTTTCTATACCTATTTAAAAGCTTAAAATTGCTTGCACTCATCTCTCGTTTTCTTCTTTATTTGCATGTTATATCATAAACAGAGTGTTTTAAAAACAAATTATCTTATTATCTATAAATTTACAATCAGCCAGAAATGTGTATTGGCATTTATTCTTTGTAATCTATACGACAATTTAAATTAGTTCTAGGATTAAGTTTTATTCAAATTTTACTTTAATAGTCATCTTGGAAAAATATAATCACATGATATAACAGAGCTTAATAAATGTGTTCAATTTCAAAATAGTTGCTTATTTAGTGTTATCAATAGATAAGAATGTTGAACATAATTTCTAAATTAACTTTTTTTTTTAAATATATAAATGGGGCATACATTTCTTCGACATTTATTTATTACATGTTTATATAAATATTGGGTTAAATAATTATTACAAGTATGCAATTGTGTCTAAGACTTTGTCTCATCGAGCTAGTAAATCTTTTTATCGGTACTTTATACGCTTTTACTAAAGCGTCCTAGAAAATGTCCATAGCTTCCAATGCATGATTAAAAATATGTCAAAGATCGTTTGTGTGCTAAGGGTTACTATACATGACCTAACTACACTATTAATAACCTCATAGAAGAAAGCACACTTTGAGAATGACATGTTTACCTCCAGGGTTTTTCCCGGACCCTGTCCCAGTCCCTCAGGTCTGAGGCCTCAACCGAACAGATGGTAGACTCAACTTCACGTCAACAAAATATGTAAACCGTCAAAAGTTGAAAAGAGAATTTTTGATTTGACCTTTAGACTTTCTGAAATTCCACAGAAACTTTTCGTGGAACTCATTTAATGCAAACATTTAATTATTGAATGCATTGAGAAATAAGTTGTTTACTCTCAAATAGAACAAAATTGTTATATTTAAACAATTAAATTGTAAACAAAAGAAAACCACACTTCCGTTGTACGAGCGACACGGTTATGTAAGGAACGCTCGAAACGCGTGAAACACTCGCGGTGGTACCAGTTTGTGCGCATTTATTTTACTACTTTTATGTTCACTTTTTATTACTAACGAAGAACTACTAACTAAACATGTTTACATCAGAACAAACTTAAATACTAAAAATGCTACTAGTGCAATTTAAACTGTACTATCTCATTCGGTAGCAACTTTTTTTTATATATATACACACACACACACATATATTTATATATATATATATATATATATATATATATATATATATCTGTTTTGCACAGAATACATAGAGTGATCGGATATCAGTATAATAGCTTTGCAAGAGTGAATGTATAGCTCATTTGATGTTAATAAGTACAAATAGTACTCTTTGCAGAGACCCTAGCCACTTTACGTACTTTCATTATCCGATCGTCTTATATTATTCCGTGAATTATATTAACAATTTCTGGCGTGATGAACACTTTAGGCTGACCTATACATACGACGTCACTTGTGCTGATACGACCACAACACAACTAAACCGAAACTTAATCATCGATATTGATAGTGCAGAGTTCCCATAATATTGAACAAATCAATCCTTGGATTCGGTAATGATTTTTTAAACAAAAAATATTCTTCCAAATTATTACCAACGCTCAATTGGTTACCAATAAGGCTTCGCCGGAATGCTCACATACTTTATTTACTCTATAATATTCTTTTCAATCCACTCACTCCCTCTTATCTCAAATCAAGGTTTCAATTTCTTCGTGATACACATGAGAGGTCTTTGAGATCATCAGATAATCTGGAATTAAAAATACCGGCGCATTCTTCCTCGTTTATGGCCAAATCTTTCACCGCGCAGGCTGTTCGATTGTGGAATGATTTACCGCTGACAATAAGACGTGCCAAGTCACTAACTATTTTTAAGAAAATGGTTAAAAATTATTTTCTAGATCTATGATTATTTATACCTTCATTCAGTACTTTTTCTTCCTCTGTTTCTTTATTTTATCCGAGGCAAGTGCGATCCAAATCAGTTTGATGTTCTTATTTATTATTGTATTATATTTATAATATGTATTAAACCTTTTTTTTATTATAAGTATATATGTTACATACGTATGTATGTATGTTTAAGTATGTATGTCTATGTATGTTCATGTATATTTATCTTCATTTGTTTGTGAATATGTATTTTTTTTCTTTTTGTACACGCGAACTACCCTTTACAAGTACTATTATCTTTTCCTTACTGTGGTTGTCTGTAAGAGATTGCCTTGTGTGATAAGACCGCCCATTGTACTTTTCTGTAAATTATTGTATCTGTATATTATGTATCATATCGTGTACAATAAAGAATATTAAATAAATAAATACCAACGTGCGAAATTTATATTTCTCCATTACTGGTAATATTATTTAAAATTTACATGCTTGTCTGCTTTTATATGCCTGTCAAACGCAAACTAAGTGACGCAGCTTGGTCAAAATTTTACAGTAGACTATCAATAGATGGTGGTTAACAGCCCTGGAATAGCTATAATATCCAGTAAAGCAATATTTTATAGCTAGTTGGCAAAAAGCACACCTTCCCAAGCTGAGAAGTCCCAGATGACTACATCGGTATTGATTTTAGAAGTACGACCACTAAGTGTTGTCATGCCGCAACCAAAAAGACAATCTAATAGCAAATATATAAATAGCTAGTCTGTTTAGAGGTCTGCGAGTGTGGGTCGGTGTAAAACTAACTGAATTAAACAGATTACCACTATCATGTCAACTGTTAGAAGCCCAATGCAAGGCAAAGGTCTTCAATAAACGTACAATGACTAGTTTTACGCTGATCGCATCCAAACTCTACACGCGACATTAGCATGTCGGTCCACCTGGTAGAGAGCCTACCCTTTACCTAACTTGACCTTGTTAACCAGATATTTTTCTCTATTTAACATGTAAAAAAATCAATTATAATGTTTAGTCTATGCGTTATTATTTGCTATATGAATAAGTAATGGAAACGATTAAACATAGTAGCGATTTGAAACTCGGATTTATTATAGATAGATACAGACGCCCTTAGCTCAAAGACTCTCTTGTTCGAGTTTGTGTCAGCAGGATTATATTAAAATGTTTATGTTTAGTGGTGACATCATGAAATCTCTTCTAACTCAGAAATAGGTACTGTCGTTTCACTCACAAAGGAACTTATAAAATTAGCTTAGCTTCTAATTAAATTAATATTTTCTTGCAAATAAAATTACACATCTACCATGCATTATGTAGCCTTAATAAAAAATATTGTTGAGATAATTACAAAACGGTACTAAAGTCTGTCATGTAGTCGACAGTTTAATTGAGAAAAAATATTTTTTCCTTATTAATTATGAATCTACAAAGCTTATCAATAATGTTGCCTATACATCGTCAGAAGCAATTAATTAATGCACTTTATAAAAAGTGGCATAAATTAATACACATTGTTAAAAAAGTATTGAAATTAGAAATATGTAATTTGCGTGAAGTGATGAATTATTCTGTTTTTAACAAATATTGGAATACTACAATAAACCAGTGTCGCATAATTTCTTATAGTTCCAACTTCTTTATAGATATTTTAAACATTTCGTCTTTGAATCTCAGTCGTTTTATATTGATTATCAAAAATTAATTTGAAATATTAAATATAACAAATTAAATGTAATACTCTTTATGAAATTTTGGAAAAATTATTGATGAAGATACTCTGATCTTGGTCATAATTCTGAAATAGCTATTTTCCATCAGTCACAATCAAGCTAAAACGAGTGGCTAAAGGTCGAAACGCTCTCGTGGAATGCCATATGCACACCTAATTACAGTTTAAATGTCACGGCATTTTGGCTCCGATCCGAACGGATTTCACTTCACATAAATACAAAAGATTCATTCTCGTAGCAATGTTTAACATAGCTCTAAAAATAGGTAGTGACATTTTTGTAAATTTTAGTAATGTTTTATATCCAACAACTCGTGAGGTTATTTCAGAATTTTTTAAATTTTTTCATAAACGTCTATATTTATTTACCCATCAATACATACATTTTTGTAAGTAAATATATGTACGTACGAGTAATATACATATTTATAGCATAGAAGATAACCTTGTCACACATTATGTACGAACTAGACTCAATTCATAGCTTATTTGTTATTCATAGTTTTTTTACATATTTATTACAATTTTATTCATCGATATTACTGAGTATTTAGATTTTAGAAACTAACTAGGTTAGGTTAACGTAACGTACAAACTAAGTTCCTAAAAATAATTTAAACGTATCTATTGCTTTCAATTTTTTTTAAATATTTATTTGTATTATGTAAATTTGTTTTATAAATTTAAATAATTATGTTCATATTCATTGTCGACATATATTTATGAACTGTTAGATACAAGCACTGAACTATATGTATGTGTCTTCCACTATATACCGTCCTATGATCTGTTAACCCAATTAATTTCTGCCATTTTTGAACCTTAAAAATGCTTCTTGTACCTCTGCTAACGTAATTACACAACTCTATTCCGCTTTTGGCTATAGATTTTGAAAACTGTGTAGTTTACTTTTTTTTTGTTGTTTAGTGTTCTCATTTCGGAAAAGATCCCAGAGAGAACGTCTTACTCTATTGCTCGCTGTAGGACTTTTAACCGGTGGTCTCAAAGGATGTTTGAGTCCGTGCTTCTGCCGTCTGTCGTAAGCTTTAACGGAGGAAGAATTAGTCGTAACTAGAATGTAATTGAATGTAATAAAACCCACGCTCCATAACTTGCCCAAGGTAGAAGTAATCTTTGCTGCTTTGTCATTCTCTCCATGGGTTTCAGACTACAATTTTTATAAGCGACACCAAAAAATTTATAAAACTTTAAAATTACACGGATTTATTTCATATGATCAGATGAACACTTAAAATACAGATGTTTCGTTTATTTGTGTTGTTGCAATTATATTGATACGAACGCCTGTTATCATTTAAAGTTTCTAATACAAAATAATTCAGATCAGTGAACAGATGATCTTGTACAAAAGTTGTTGTAAAGCAGTTCAGGTAACTAGTCTAGTTCTTCCGATTTTAAACTCTAATTGAAATATCTCAACGCCTCGATAGGTTTATCGTGTTTTTGACCGTCTCGTACAAGTTCTTTTAACAGAAATTATATGAAAAAAAGTATATTGGTCTTGTATTACTAAAGATAAGTCTGAACTTAAAACATAAAATAGCGACGATGAAAGCCATAACGTATAATTTTTTGATATTTGACAATGTATTATAATAAACTGTGTATGTATCCATCTCATTCATTTTCTTCGCACGTACAGAGCTACAAAGTTTACGTAATAACTAGGAATTTATAAGGCTTCTAGTAAATTTGTGACTCGGTTTATATAAGTTTTGCCGTATTTATCTTGACTTTCTTTTTGTTCTATGAATTAAAACAGCAATTTTGGTTACAGCCATTGATTAAACACGACTATGTAAAAACTAAAGAAGAATTCCAGTAGAAGGTGATTTAAACTATTATAAAATAAAAAATGTATATTGTAAATGTAACTAAATGTACACTTATAATATTAAAAAAAATAACATTTGGATTTTCGTTACAGATCATTCGCGACGTTATATGTCAATTTGAACGACAAACCGATCTTTTTTAGATATTTATTTTAAACATACTAAGTGACATCTTTTTACAAGCGCAGGGAAAAAGCTATGGAATATAGATAACACAAAGTTATCCCAAAACGAATAACGAAAATTGTATCTATATTATTTATTTATTCCACATTTAGTTGTCGTCTATCTTCACAGGAGCCTGTGTTATATTTAACATTTTTCCTTAAAGTCCAATACAAATACAAAGTAATTATTCCCATATCGCGTCCGAGATCTTGCGAGATATTACGCCCATAACAGGAAGTGGGTACCGACGCGCCAGCCGCACATGCTCTGTGATGATAAGACATTTCCAATTAATCTACATAATCCTCTTACCAGGAATTAGCTTATCGAGATAGATAATTACTTTTGCAAGGTTTGTATAGACTTCTTAATTTTGTTGCGATTGTTTCTTTTACAACTTGACACTATTTATTTATTTTTTTGAATATTTGCATTCAGATATAAAAAATCAAATATTTGTAGTAGTTGAGCAGTGGTAGCCCCAGTGGTAGAGGTTTCTGCTATTATACTCACTATGTTCATTAATTATAAAGAATTTCCACTGCTCTCACAAGTTTTCACAGCATTTATGGGCTAAAGCGACGGCAACGGTGCAAAATCAATCGTCCAGTATCGCTCAGTGGCAAAAAAACGAAGATCTGCAACAATTGTGTGTTGCTACCAGTGATGGCATACGGCACTCATACATGGTGTCACACTTCGCGCCTCATTAGAGAGTCATGGAAAAGGCTGAGAATATCGGTAGACAAACTAAAGTATTGCTCGGACGATTGGCAAAAAGTGGCAGTAGGCAAGCCACATAGCGTGTAGAGCTAATGCCCGCTGAGGATTTAATGTTCTGGAGCGGAGACCACGGACTGGCTAGCGAAGCTTAAGAGTTCAACCACAAGTTAAAAAGATAAACTCGTCCCCACGACGGGAAGACGTGGATACAGGGCATTTCCAACCAGTGTTATTGAAAATCTATGGGAGAGGCCCACGTCCTGCTGTAGTCGTCCTACGGCTAGAATTATGATAATGATGCAAGAATTTAATAGGATATATAATACCAATTCGCATTGACACGATTGTATGCCACGGAAGAGCCTTGCGGCTTAGTGAGAACATCACAAGGTTGTTGACATATTTAGATTCTTTTATAAATTTAAACTAAGACACCGGTGCGAAATTTTCTACATACTCATACTTATCTTGCAAGAGTTATTAGTAGCCCCAAAATAATCGCCATATAAATGTTAACACGTCAGAAATAGACGGGGAGCGACGACGGAGCCATAGTAGAGCGATAATTAGTTAGCCCGTCGTAACTGAAATAACCCTTCGCTAAGGACGCCTCCGGCCAACCGTAGCGCTATAAAAAGTAAAGTAAAACAATAATCAGTGGAGCGCGGACATTTCTTCCCCTCTTTGTGAACTAAACGGGAATGTGGAGATGGGGTGCGGTGTATTAATATTTCTTTTGCCTTTATTGTATTGTTTACTCGTACTCGAGATTTATGTGGAAAACATTTTCACATACAGTGACAACCGTAAGACACTTATACTGCTGTCATTTAAATGAATTTTGTTTCAGTCTTCTTAATAATTACCAGATAGATATCATTATACATTTTTCGTTATAATGCGACAAGCTAATAAGATTCTAGCAGTACAGTCTGGAGGGACAGGTAGTACAGAATTGTCTTTGATATGAAGGATTTTGAAAATGTTATTTCTCATTATGTTATTTATATTTCTGAAACCATTGATGATATGGTGTTCCAAACATTAATTGAAAACAATTGAACTATATATTCACCCCTCTAAAGCTTTTACGCCTGTAACAAATCAATCTGACTACTGTACCTTCGTTAATACTAGAACAATATACTTTCAAGTAACAATAAATTTTGTTTATAACATTGAACTGTAAAAGTTAAGTTGGCTAAATAGTTAGTTAAATTGGAAAGTAGAAATCATGACATAACTGTTTAACATGTTGAAGTAATCATTTTAAACGTTGTAGCTGTTTACTGTCATTACCTTTGTCATTTTTCTGCCGTTGGGATACAAGCTAAAATACTTGCCACTTTTACATAAAAAAAATTGTTTGTTGAATTATAATTAAATTCGCAAAATTTTTGATAGTTCTGCTTATCGCTGACATTGTTCTATTAACCCACTTCAATAAGAGTGAGTTGATAACACGACTACAAAGTAAAGGTATTCTAAAGCAGAGGCTGTCCCCCTTTAAACGTTCCACGTCTTTCACAATGGACCTTTGAACGCGCTCGAGGGCTCTGAGAAAGTTCGTTTGTCTGTACCCGCTATATTTGTCGTGTCGTTGCCAATCGTCGTTAAGACGCCATTTGTCTAATTTTCTTACCTACTTTTTTATTTTATTTCAAAATAAAAGAATTTATTCATAATTTTTTTATTTTTTTCTGCTTATCTCTTTATCGACGTGTGTCGTCGTCGACGGAATTAATACCTTATCTATGTTGTGTCTGTCAGAGTTTTTTTTTTACATTTTAGTCGTATTCATTGTAAAATTGTGTGCCAATTTGCTGAAATAAACAAACTGTTTAAAAAAAGAGTATAACTACAAGTGACGATATCAGAATTTCACTCAAACTTAGCATGTTAACGAACTATAAGTGTAGATATTATTTATTTTTTACTTTGTACTGGTGTTCACAATTAGTGGTTTGTTATAACCATCTTAAAAAAATTTTATGTAACTTTGTTATAAGTTTTTTTATCTCCTATCTATTATAGCCGTTGCCTTTGTGGCAGAATCTCCGTCATAAATACTGCTGACTAGTTATGTCGGCCGCCAAAGGATAAAACTACGCGACTTTCATATAACACTACGATGCAGTTACATTAAAATTAGCGTGAATTAAAATTAATAGCCACATATTATAATGTATTTAATTATATAGATATATAATAATAAATAATTGATTTTTTTAACTCTTTAAACTCTATATCAATGACAATTATTCGCCAAATACGTTGCTAATAGCAAAACTCGAGAATGGCTTTAGATTTTCCGCTGCTTTTTTATGTTTTTATTAAGACACAAGTAATATTCTAAGAGAAAGAAATAATTGGAAAAATTGCTAGGAAAGGATAATTACCCGCTCTTTTATTTTCTTGTAAAATGTTAAAAAAAATAGAGTTAATTAAAATACCTGTCTCAATCAGCCAGACATTTGCAGTTATTATATAGTGATTAGTTTAAAAAATAAAAATGTCAGGTACCACAAAGTATAACAGTGAAAAGTATTTTCTTTAAGTATATATTCTGCGTTATTAACTTACCAAAATTACCACTCTTCTATTCATTACTTGGCAATTATTATAATTTTCCCACCAAACTGCGATAGTGAAATAATTTTTGAAACTATTGGGGCAGCGTGAATAATGTTGCTTTTGGACAAAATAACAGGACGATACATTTGGACAGGGTTTGCACTAATGTTTTAAAATTTCACCGAGATTTCTAAGGTAATATTTAAATCACTATGTTAAGTACTCATAAAAGTGTAGTGCAAAGAGTAGATTGCTTTATTTTTTATTACATAAATTTCACGTTGCAATTATAAATCCGATATCATGTAATATACTTCCAAAAATAACTCGTTTGTTTACATTTATGCAAAACTGGATTCCGCCTCTCAATGACTATGAAATGTAGATTGTATTGTAACTCGTAATGATCCATACCACCGAGTAAAAGGCACGTGGCCACCATGTATTATTTATTGCGAGAGAAACGTGCTGTAAGTTCTGTCAAGTCGCGTCATTCACTATCAAACTACGCCATCGATAATTATTCTCATAATAAATTATACATTATTTATTGATTACTTTTACCGGTCTGGTTTCATTAAGCAAGTCGTTTTACCAAATGTAGAAAATCTTGTATCATATCGCATATAGAGTTGATTGGTGTAAAAGCTCTAAATGGAATGAAGTTTTAAAGTTTTTTAGCACTTATTTCTAATCACATTGTATAAAGTGATTACTCAGAAATATGATTCATTAATTCATTTTTCTATGCGACTGACCTAACCTAACTTCTCGCAGTACAAAGTTTGCTGGAACAAATAGTAAACAATAATTAATTTTCTACTTCTTCTTCTTATTCGTGGACTCTTGTCAGAGTGGTTGTGCTCATGTTTTGGTCGATCTTGGTGCCCCTCCTGCTCTCGCTAAGCGTCACCGTGTATCTCGATGTTGGGCGGAGTGAGAGCATTCATTTACTGACTTATAAGTGACAGTTTTGATGATATCTGTCCATATTTCCTTGTATTCAATCTATCGCAATGATTAATTTTATTATATAATAATTCTTATTTAAGAAAACACTTTTGACGAATCACGTTATTTATTATTTCTGTAGCTATACATTTTTGGATAGAGACATTCATTCTTCCCTTGAAATGTTTTACACCAATAATCATTCGTATTTATTAAATATTTACAATTCATCGAAATGACAAAGTTGCTTAACTAGTTTTAACAAGTTACTCGTTGCCAATCACAAATCTGGTATCGCACGATGTTAAGCAATATTGTTTTAATTTAATTATAAAATTTAATCTCTTAAAGGTCTTCATGGCATTTATTAAGCAAGGAAGTAAATTCAATTTAGATTCAAATTAAAGCTGATTGTAAAATATCTTATAAAACAGCCTAATTGAAGGATATATGATTGCAAAAGTCTTTTATCCGTAAAATATCTAATATTGTTATACATATATAATAAAATAATTTGGCAAGTAACTTGGAGAATGATTAGTATAATGTTTCATCATTAACGGTTAGTTTAATAAAACATTTTTGTTTCAGGTAAGCCAACCCCGACGTGCAGTTATCCGCATGTATCTTCTTACGGTAAGTTTACTAAGAGTAATTTAATCTGTTGTTTCGGAGTAATTGTATCTGTTGTATAAAAGAATTTGTTAACAAAGCTGGATGTGCGAGAGAGCGTATTATAAAGTTAAACAATAATCCCACAGGCTATTGTATCATCTAATTTCAATCTAGAGGCGCTACATAGTAGTGTAAACGATTAAAAATTATAAAAAAACACAAATAACATAATAAAATAGAGTTGACTTATATCTCAAACGCTTTATTAAATTGCCATAACAATATTACAAAGGCTTAAACATATTTTACGTCTAAGTCATTATCTCCTAAACTTTTACACCTATAGTCATTCATCCGGTACTGTAATAATAAACAACATCCGTAGTTTCTATTCACGTGATTTTGATGATTGATAGTCATAAGGGTTAATCGAGAAAGTGAACATTAAATTCGCCTTGCTGTTGTAAATTTGTTCAGAATTAAAACGGAAAGTGTTTAAAGTTGTTTAATAATTAACATGAAATAAATCCAGGTTCAATATCTTGGCACACCGCCAACTTGTGTCATGTGCTTTACCAAATCAGAATTAAAAGCGGGGCCGCAATAATGCGAGTTTATGGCCATAATAGCATTAACCGTGTTTTGAGCGTCCGTCCAATTGGAAGCGCCGCCGTAATCAAGCGGGCACGGGAGTGGGTCATCGTGTCGAATCCCCCGGCCCGCATCTTTCCTGTTAACGCGGGTAATATACAGTCAAAAAACAGTTCACCCCATCGTTGCCCCAATTGGCTTGTTTCCGTTTAATTTTTTTTAACTTTTATTTAAGCCCTTGTTTCCTTTTCTCTACAAATGACGGAATTATAATTCCTTAAATATAATAATAATCTTTTCATGGAATGATGATAATAACCTAAGTCAGTGTGCATTCGTCACTTTAATACTAAACACTTTTTAAACGGTTTTTTTTAGTTCGACCCGTACGGAATTTATTTGGATCGAAATTAGAAATTGAAATTTAAGCACCTTCCCGTTGTCAGATTGATCTGAAATTTGGTACACACATTTAATTTAGATGACAATACAATATAATAAAATCAATAACATTATGAATCTAAGATGGCCGCCGATACAAAATGGCGGATTACGTATTTTTCCTTAACCCCCTCAATATGGGTATCAAATGAAAGGGCTACACTAGTAAAACGCGATGATTATGTCAAAATTTGAAATTCAAGATGGACGCCGTTCCAATATGGCGGACTAGGTACATATTTTTCCACAACCACCACAATATGGGTATCAAAAAACCGTTTAACTTCAAAGTTTTGAAATGTATTTATTTAGAATTAATTTTCTTCAGTTTTAACATCCAGTACATAACGTAACGTGTTCTATAAGACAACTGTGGTGATATTCAAAAAGGTGTTTCTTTAGGGGTCACTGTTTTCTTTACTTTCAACCTTAGCCACGTTATTAATATATAATTCCTTAGTTGTTGCAGGCATCTGGATATTAAATAATTTAAAATTTAGAGTGGTAGGTTTTTATTATTAGTTTATTTTAAAAACAAGAATCTACGTTAGACAAGAAACAGTAATAATCTATCAATTAATTTTGAAGAAATCAGTTACTTACGTTTATTGTATACGTTATTATCATCATCTCAGACGAAAGATGTCCACCTCAAAACGAGCCTCCGTCATAGAATTTAAGGGTCTACTCATGACCTAAGTAAGTTTTCTATCCACCTTGCGGATGAATGTCCTACGCAGCGAAACTAGACCTTTGTCACTTTAAATTACTTATTCGCTGGCCATGGTTACTTTCTTTCAACTACGGATTTCTTCATTACCGATTTGATATATATGTGGGCTGAACAAAGAAGAAGTCCTTAGTGAGAGACCACGTTATGTTTAATCACTTTAAAGTTACCTAATTCGGTATAAAGAAATTACCTAATTTCTTTATACCCAATTACAAAGTATTAAAATGATTAGTACAAAATGATTACTGATTTTTACATTTTTATGGAGAGTTTTCCAATATTATATGATGGTTATCTGGGCGGTTCTATAAGATGTCACAATAAAACAACCGTTACCTTCTATGCGGTCGGCTCGCAACAATGTGTTCAGACGGAGCTTGTAAACGGTTTTCTTTTGTGCCAATGTAGCGCATAATTTATAATGAAACAACTCAACCTTTACTGTGGAAGTATACCTGTGTTCAAACGCAAACGATTAAATTAAAATGTACAACATTGACGAGACACCAATGTTTGCGTAAATAGAAATACCACATGCACCTCGTTAAGAGAAGAATGTATAGGCTCTAAAAAAGTTATTGTGCTGTACCATCAGGGATAACATCGCTTTTTATTGCCTGTTCCCTAGTTTATTATACATTTTAAAGTTTCATATAAAAATTAGTTAATATTATAATACAGAATTGAATTAACTAAATTATTGGAAACCCTTTATTTATATATTCAATAAAACATTCAACACAAGAAATTATGTAATTAAAATTTAATAATTTAATTTGAATAAGTGATTGTTGCCTATTTAAAAATACTAATTCGTTTAAACGAATAATGCATGTGTGATTTTCATGATCAACAATATACCACGTGTACACGGTAAAAATGTAATCGAAAATAGACAATTTAAACTGATATTCACGTCTGTCGATGCTGAAGCAATTAAAAGCACCCATTATTTATTGCACTGCGTCCGGAAGATCGGCAAACGTTTTCCAGACGCCCTGTACCTGACTCGTCTGCTGTAATAACGGCATGTACACAATAATCCCGTTTGCTAATTGCCCCGCTGTGAATCTCGGCACCTATTAAATTTCGTCAGACATCAGGTCTGAACTTGTTCGAACAGCCTTACTTTGCAGTAGCTATTTACCGTTAGGTTAGTAGGTAGCAAAGAAACTGCACGTAACGTTTTTTGTTTGCTATTATTAGCTGTTATTAGTTTTAGCGCTTTATTGTTACCCAAGCATTCCCTTTGTTAAAATTGATTATATTAAGTTTTTAACTCAAAAATAAATAATTAGTCACTGTCATATTTATCATATTGTAAATTTTACTACTTTTTAATTATTTCCAAATATATTTTCATCGATTTATTTTATTTATTATACGTAATATTTAGCGTAGATAAAGAGCAATAATAATGAAATAAATAAAAGCTATAATTATTAAATAATTTTAATGTAATTCATTCTAAAAATAATACATTAACAACTTGTTTCATCTATCAACCAGCCTGGTTATATATATCAACAAATACCACTCATTATTCACGAACGTTCCCACGGGAAAGTAAAATACTCCCAGACTGCGATAGAGCGAAGAACCAAAGACGAAACTAGTGTTGTACCGTCCCGTCAAATAATAAGTGATATTGTAGCCGCCCGCATGGCGCGCGCGCATAAGTAACCCTAACGAACTGAGAGTGTTCGAATCGGGGTGCTATGCGTGTGTTGGACATAATTAAACCATATTAAATCTTGCACTTGAAACGGCTTTTTCCTACCTTTATGTAAGCAACAGATAATGTATCTTGTTTCAAATAGTACGATTAAATAATTAAATATTCTTTTTCCCTATATATCACAGATTTCCACCTATATACTGGCTCATTACGGTACCTCTAGAACTATGAGGGTTAAATTGAAATTTTGTAGGATATTTTTCTTTTGCCGAGTAGAAGGCAGCTAAGAAGGATTTTACGTAATTCCTTCAACAAAGGGGTTGAAGGAAAGTTCACTAAAAATTTATATTATCAAAGTAATAGTAAAGCGGAGCGGAAGTCAGTTAGTTTATTATTAGGATGTAAATATGATTCTTAATCGCAGTTCATCCAATTTTTAAATATATTTTATTACAATAACTGTCCGTAGTTGCATCATAAGTTTATAACCTCCGATATAGCCAAAACCTTTAACCCTCTCAAATATTAAGAAATAAATTTAAATATATTCTTTGGATGATTTACATTCTTTTTATAATTTAGTTTATATGAAAAACATATACATTTTGTCTAATGGATCTTCTCACATACATAGTACATTATCCAAATGCAGCAAACATTGACACAATAACTGCATTCAGATCGTCTCGGAACTCGATTGGTTATGTGCCTAATTAGTAATAGGAAGCTTATACAGTACTAGAGCTGTATCTATGTTTATTAAATCGACAACACATGTTATTACAAACCGTATGTTTGTACAGTTTGTGTTAGTTTATATTGTATATATATCACAATGTCGTTATAATTTTGCAAATGTATACTTTAATAATAAATTCTCAGTCGCTTTCATCGTGCTTTATTGTCACCATCATTTCCACCGATAGACTCCCAATGCAAGGCATGGACCTCCCCAAAGATCGCCACCATGACGTCACTTTCACTGATCTCGCGGTGCAAGCATCCAGCAACTTCTCGCCTTAAAACCTTGACGTCGGTCCACCTAGTACACGATCTATCCCATTCCGCATTCTACATGCTTATGGTTGCCACTCGAGAACCTCATGCATGGCCGGTCGATTGCACGAGCGAAGTACCTCGCCCACTGCCATTTCAGACGGGCAATTCCTCAAACGTTCTTATAATTCCTCCCAGAAAAATTTTTAGCACAGCCCTCTCTATTGCTCTTTGGGTGATATTAAGTCTTCTTATAAGACCTATCGTGAACAACCACGTCTCAGATCCATCTTCTTCAGACATTACGGTATATTCGATCAGTGTGCTTATTCAGTCTGTAAAATACTTAATTCCAAAGCTACTGTATATCATGTGCAAAGCGAAATAGCTGTTCGATGGAGATGATTTCTAGTCAGAAATGTCACGTGGTCACTTCCCAATATTCCACAGAATTTTTTCCTGGGTTAAAAAAGTTTATTCTTCCTTTGTTCAACCATAGCATACATAATAATAATTCTAAGTGAATTATAATACTTTGCTTTTCCTTTAACTACTAAAAAATTTTCGGTTTATTTAATTTTGTACCCGACCCGATATTCTTCAAAGAACCAATCACTATTGCATAAGAATTTCTTACCATAACATAACTTTATGGTAATTGCATCTGGACGTCGCCACATCTAGGGACAACGCGGAAAGCACGATCCTCTATACGGAAATGTTACTCAACTCGTTAAACCCATCGTTGTGCCAATAAGGAAAACTGTAAACATTACATAACAAACTGCTTAAATTGCCTGTACATACTGCTTTCTAATTTTTGGAAGTCATCAATACATTGTCTTTTAAAACAAAGCTTTAAGTGGGTATAACCCGTGTTAGCAAAAAGAGTCAAGGCTTTTGCATCTATATGCAATTATTTTGCATAAAGTGATTTCTCTGAAATATGTTTCGTTTATTTATTTTGTCTGCAGAAATGCGACAGACTAATACCTTCTGTCAGAACGAAGTTTGCAAGGATAGATAGTAAACAAGAATTAGTTTTAATTTGTAATAATCCGCATTTATGAATGGCTTATTTTAACTATAGTATCGTAACAGTTCTTATTACTTCTAAAATCATTAACTTTTGGAAAGGGTGCAGAATATATTAATCCACAGGCAATAGCGCGATGTGTGAGCAGTAGGAAATGTACACAAACGTACCTATAATTCGGACGCTTTTAAATTTTAATCTCTGTTACAAGTTAGTAAATCTATCTTTGTTTTCATTTAATTTCATTTATTATATCATTAAATCATTAATAAAAATCATTGTTAAATTTGTCCTCGACTTTTATACACATGAATAAAATGTTTAAATTTTGTTTGTGGAACGATATTTAAGCGTATTGTCACATTTATAACATTATTAATACTGCATGCACATGCACTAATCTCAAAATAAAATTTTAATAAGGCTTATAAAGATTAATACTTTATTGCCAAAGTAAATTATACATATAGCAGTAGACGTTCTTAGTAGGCCTTACCCATAGATTTTCTATAGGACGCCTGCCCGCAAGATGAACATACAACCTTTTTAATGTTGTTGGAAGACGCTGTATGCAGGTCTCTTCCAACCGATCTTATTGAAAGTAAGTTACTACCTACAGAAAAATGTACATTGTCAATGCCCAGAGTATTATTTCGCTCATTTCGTAAAAAACTATTGCAAGTAAAAAAACGGACTAAAGCGCTTTAAAAATATATAGAGGTGCGTCGCGTCTGCCACAAGGTTGCATCTCTCGAACAACCGAGTCTTCCTTATATTCGGCAAGTAGTGATCTCAGAGACGTTATCTCCGTGCCACATTATCAATATCCTCGCGCCGAGATAATGTAAATACAGCACGCATTATGCAAAACACGCTAATTTTTGCGAAGGTCGCGGAGAGACCTCGCAAAAATCAGTTTCGGCCTCGTATTTATCATTGAAGCGATATAACGATATGCGCAGTAATTGCCTGATGATAGTTATTCCGTACTCTTACTCCGGCCACTCCTACTGCGCCGCGAGGGGGCCGTGTGGCAGCAACAAATGGACAAACCTTGGAAGAAGATGTTTGCGCGTAAGTTACAAACAGTACTTTCAATGTTGTGGCTCTAAAATTTTTACACTTTGTTTTCATAACGTAAAACTAAAGAAACAAAACAAAGGTTTTTCTTTCCCAAATTAATTATTTAATAAATTTCTACAATTTATACGTAACCTATTATACTACCTATCATATCGATCTCATTTCCAAAACTTATCCATTTCTAATTAAAAGCTTAAAATATCGATAAAAAAAACATCAAAATAACGAGCTATATTTGCAACTGTTATCAAGATAAAACTGTAATATTAATTGATGTTTTTTTTATGTTTAAAGCAATTCTAGGTCAGTTTTTTTAACAATGTAAAAATTTGCTGCCAGAAATTACATTATTTTTTGATATTCATATGAAAATATATATTTTGTAGTGTACTACATAACTAAAGGCGATTATTAATTAGTATTTCCAGAATTTTCCTGTTAATTTAGCTAGTAATACATATGTACATCATGCAACAGACCAATTTAATACTGATTCTTATCGAGGTACTGGCAAACACACATATCTTCTTTTAGTTCTATTCCTTCATTACAAATCTACATTATCTACAATCAATTGATAAACAATCGCAAATCCAATATAAACCATAATTTAATTTGTTATATTTTATTAGACCTATTATGAACAATAGGTCAATGCTTATGACGATTCTACAAGTGCCTTGCGCATATCCAAATGAATTAAAACAGTTAATAAAATAGGTAATTATGTTGTTAACGTTATTGTAGATATCACATTAAATATGATCAAGTCGGATATAATGCTATATTATATCGGATATAATGATATATTCTTATCGATACAATAGTTTTGTTTCGGATTCTTGCGCACGGAACATGATATGTGAATAAAAAATCTTAAAACGCAAAAAATCTTATATAAACATTCGTGTTAGTCGCGACCATAAACAATATTTTGCATCAGTCATCACATAGTGGAGACCACAGGCCCGTGGAGGCATCATTAATAGGACCCCTACTAAGTGGATAGTCATCTTGAGATCGCGGAAAGCCACTGGATGCAGGAAACTATGACTTACACTGGGCATCTATCGGCTGATATGATGATGATGTAAGAATTTAAACTTCGCTATCGGTTAACGGACAATAGGTTAAATTAATACAAGTGGATATGTAAATTTTTATACACTTCCATAAATTGTAAACGCTTTACAGCTTTAGGGCCGAGCCATTAGTTCACACAAATTAATTGACGTTAATTAAAACTGAATTGTTAGAGAGCGCATTAGTTCTGCCTCGACGTGTACGTAAAAAAAACTACACGCCGCCAAAGGTCATTATGTATAAATGTTTTGTAATAAAATGCACGCCTTTATTTCCACTATTTGTTTTAATGTATAATATCCATAAAACCGTTTCAAGCTATTCATTTATAACGTTTACGTGTAAAAGGTTATAAAAGAACATTTCGCTGTAGTTCAACTAATATACCAGCCACACTATTTATAGATTTCAACTTTTAACACAATACGACAGCTTAATAAATAAAATCTTGATATAATGCATAGTATTTTTTCGATTTTTTTAGTGAAATAGTTTTTGTAAAATATCTTCACATAATTAATTAGTTGGCAAAATGTTGGTTAGGTGTATTGTTTCGAAAAGAAAGAACGTCGCTTTGATATAATATCTGTTTGATATTTATAAGCTAATTTACGTACCGATACTTAATAAATATAACTAATGAGCATTCTTAAGGAATTCTAAAACGCATATCTCGATGCCATATCGGTACGTAACAATTCATCGTATCACATACATCCTGGGCTCAACGATTCGAATAATGTGAAATGACAAATTCTATCCCCGGCAAGTCTGTAATAGGTCGTTAATAACAAACTAATAAATCAAAGGGGCGCCGCGTTTACAACGTGTTAACCGTCCCACCGGGTTGTAAATGCGCGCTTCAAGAATACTCGGCTCTTTGACGTTTTATTGTGGACACGCGTGCCCCTGCACTGTCCCGCGACCGCTGCCTTGTTTAATGCAAATTATTAATGTTACATATTTATCGTGTTATAATATTTATAATCTTCGTCTATAATATTTAATAAAGATGGCGTCCGGTTTTATTCAAACCTTTGCCTCTTAGGAATGGGTCAGCTCATTTATTTATTTTCTCAGCGTTACCAACTGAATAAATAAGAAAATAATATTAAACGGCTCTCTAAATTATAATAAAACAAGGCACAAACAATCCATCTGTATGTTATATTCATTACAGTCAATGGTTTACGAACAGTGTTTAAGCATTCTATCCTTTTAGGTACCTCTAGAGTCTCCAAAGAGGTTTGACTCGGGTATATCCGCATTAAAATGAACTCATAAAATTGTATACGCCCAATAAGTTACATAGTTTAGTTTTAATGAATAAAGTTGTAATTAAAGATAGAAAAGTAATTAAAAAAATAACAATTTCCTTTTAAGTACTGAGTGTTATTTATGTACCAGCTCAAAATAAATAATGTTTACATCTTATACTTTAGAACGCAAAAATTTAAAGGTGTTGTGGTCCGTTGCCTGTTTGTTCCCGTTACATATGAGGCACAGAGATCGTGGTCCTTGTAACCAGCAACCTAGGAAGAGGTACCTGAGAATTTATTTAGTGTTATGAGATGAATACACATTGTAATACTAAAATAACAATCGCCGATTCTGGTTTTCTTGGTGTACTTACTTGTGTCTACTTCCGCACATTGAAACAAGTGACCCCGCAAATATAATACAATGCCTTAAAGACATATTTCAGAGATTTCACAGAGTGTTCACTATCGTTTAAGTCATCAAAGGGTATTCTGTATTCTTGCTTATTAATAGTCAATAATATAATTGTATTTATTTAATCAAATTATTAGTAAATTATCATTTCTTAAAGATAAATTATCTCTTTAGTTATAAAACCTAAATATCTAGAAGTCGAGTAATCTATTTGTTATACTGAACTATGTAGATTATAGTATAACGCAACATCACTGTACACGGCTACGTAAAACAGAAAAGTTTAAAGAAAAATGGCAGCTGAGACTGTCATGATTGGCCACATTCCTTTCATGAAAATATGACTAAGAGATATGGATTATTTATCAAATACTTTACTAATAATATTTTGAGACAGTAGGAACATTGGAAAAGTGACTAATATACTAGAATCGAGTGTCTTAATCTCTGTCGTAGAATTCTATTTTAGTATTGGCTGTCGGGACAGCAAAAATGTTTGACAAGCGAATGAAATATGTAGCTAATAGTAACACAAAAAAAATAGTTTTTATAATTTCTGTGTTAAAATCTGATAGTCGAGCTTAGTGAGAAATATTTTTATTTAAATGATTTGATGATTTAATATGATTTAAATATGATACACCATGTACAACATTTAAAAAATGTTGGTTTTAAGCCTAATTATGTTAACTTCTAACGCAATGAATTCAAGTTAAAATTGGTTTATTTGTTTGTTCAGGAGATAAAAAAGTTAATTCAGCGAATTCGCGAATTAAATGTAGTATTATTAGAATATAAATTTTTGCAGAAACGATAATAAACAAATAATTGCAAAACTAAAGCTTGTCGCTCAATGATAACATATTACATTTTTTTTAATTAGATTTTTTATAAATACTTAACATAGGTTTCATTTGAAGCGGCTCTATGTGCATTTAACAATAAATGATCATAGATATGAATTTCTATGTAGTGTTATAGAACCAACTTTTTTTACACCGTACCTTTTGTACAGTTTATTACTATTCACTTTCATATTTTATTCATAAATTATCTGACTAATAAATATTATATAAAACTAACCAACAAAATATCGAAGACTTCGACACCATCCCCGACACTTATATAAGACACTAACTAATAAAAATATCGGTTGATCATTTTATATCCGACGATTCCTCCAAAAATCTTTAACGCGTATTATATAGCACTAATAAAAAATAACAAAATTTATTATCTAAACAAGACTTCAAATACATTTAACAAACTAAGAGTGTGCACATACACAATTCCTAAGTAGTTTTACGATAACCTTGCTTTAGGTACATTAAAACAACTGTCTAATAAAACACGATAGAACTCCAACTATCAATAACTCGGCGATGTTTAAAATTCGTGTCCCGTCAGGGATTTGGCACTTCCACGCGAGTTCGGAATCTGTAATACTTTTTTACGGCGCTCTCGGTTTTATTCGCTTGATTTCAATGAGCATTGTGATGTTTATTTTTATATTTCAAATCAGATTCATATTTAAATTTTATTTAAACGTTTTTCGGTACTCTCGTAGATATCAATATATGTACAAAAGTATGTGACGATAGTATAACGAAGGACATTCAATGACAAAATTAGAAAAACTGTTGTAAATTTACTGGCTGACTTTTTTTAAAGGAGTAACTTGAATGCAGCTATCATCATCTCAGTTGATAGACGTCCACTGCAAGGCATACGCCTCCCGTAACGATCGCCATAATGATCGGTTTTGCGCTGCCCGCATCCAATTGACGGCTGCTATAGCTTCCGTCAAAGGTGCCGTAGTAAAATTACTGGCCAAACATCTCGTATCATAATGTAACGTAGCGTACTGGAAAACAAAACATTGTATTACTAAGCTCTGTTCAAATCCACATTAATAGAAGTTGGATATATTGCTTATCGCCACGTGATTATTGGTTTCCATGTAATGAAAAATGTGGACGATTATAAATAGTGTCTATGTTAGCGGTGTAATTCCTAAAATAGATGGATATTAAGTTTCAACACAACCCAAAGTTCGTACGCCAAAAAACTAACCTATTCTTTTTTTTTTATTATTATTGAGTACGTAATTTTGTATCAGTTTCATCATTATTTGCTACGTGATAACTTGGTTTTGGCTTTACTCGGACAGAATTACGCAATATATAGTTGGTATTACATTGTCAAAGTTAAATGATAGCAGTTTATTACTGTAATTATTAGACATATTACTTGTAACAAAATTGTATGATTGATAATTTGGCATTACATAAGTATATATTGTTTTATATGGAATTTTATTCCAAGTTTACCATTCACAGATTTGTCTTCAACCTGTCCACCTATATATAAATCACTTTGTTGTAAACTAATCGACAGATATTTCTTATTAAAAAATTAAAATAACATCGATAATTATTTTGTTTTGTATTATCCCATGTAGCGTGTTTTAATGTTTTTTTTAATATAACTATAATTATTAGATATAAATCAACAGATTCTCACAAAATTGACTTAGTAGAAATTATTGAAGTTGAAATAAGGTGACTGTTCAAGCTAAAATCTATACAAACAGCCTAAATATAAATTATTACATTTTGACAACTTAAATTTACTTATCCACAGATAGCAGTGGTTTCGTATGTTATTGTTTAAGTAATAATGAGTTTTTTTTTGTAACAAGCTCGTTTTTAATAAGGTTAAGCAATTAGAAGGTGTTTTAATACTTTAATCCCTGACAATCGGACGTCTTACTACTTTTTGTACTAAGTACCAAAATACTGTACACAAGCTTTTACGCGTAATGTAAGGAATAGACTTTTTCGAGATCTTTCTTTTTATATTCTTTACGTTAGGTTTTCAATAGCGACCGCCATTCTCGAGATGAGTCCCCGAGGCGCCACTGTCGTCCGTCCTACATCCTGCCTTCAGACGCTTCAATAATCGCCCTCGGTCTGGGATCGTGTGCTACCCTTGTGATCAAAAGAAGCGTTAGGCTATTGAGGCCAAGTATCGTTGAACCTGAAACAATATTAGACAGAAACCAGATTTTTATTGTGTATCTTTACTTGTACTGTTATTCAAAGTCAAATTATTACTTGTCAAATTTACCGTAAATTCCACTATGCACATATGTACTTGGTTTGTCTTTAAGAACGGAAATAAGTTTTCGACGTATTTATAACCTACTCGTACAAGGAAAAACATAAAAAAATATTTATAGTTAATCACTTGAGGAAAAGACACGTGCACCTGCAAATAAACGTGTGTCCACACGAGAAATAATAATTGACCTATTCGCACTTTTTCTAAGTTTAATTTATTATAATATTATAGCCTATACTTATGTATACACTTTGGAGTGAACAGAAAATATTTTATGATAAAGTAAGTTTATAATAAATTCAGAAAAGTTGTTTATGTTTGAAACTGTTATATAATTCAATTTTTTTAAAGTAGTTATAAGTAACGAAACTAGTATATTATGTCTAATGCACTTCATTGTTGTGACTTAAAAATTTTCCGAAGAAATAATGTATGAAACATTGAAACTTGAAAAAATTCCGTTTAATTTAAAGAGAAGTAGTGGCTCACTTAAAAACGCGTGAAATACATGACGCACCCACTACCCATCGTCAGATGACTAATACGGACAATTAAGTTTATTTCGGCGACGAGGGGTTGAACCCTATTCATAAAAATAAAAGGGTGATCGGCCGTATCAAAACTAGCGAAAGGCGTTTAATCATTTTTATCAGATATTGTTCGTAAAACATATAAAAATCTCAATTACATAATTACTTTACGAAGTTTAATAAATTAATGACATGCAGTGAACGCGCAAGTAAATCATTCTTGCGCGTTCTAATTCAAATAATACAAATACTGATTTCTATTTGGACGCTACTAGTGATGTGGATGCCATTGCGTTACGGTCGAAATTGTAACTTTTAAATAGTCATGTTTATACACCAATTTCGATGGCACCTCTATCGAATACTTCGTCTTTACATGCTTTTATTACTATTTGACCGGATTAGAGTGTAACTTTACCCGTCACCTTAAAGACTTGTCATTCAAACTAGAAATATCATTAATTTTTGTGTTAAATAAAATATTCAAGATCACAAAAGCTAGATGTCACAGCGCCGCTAAAGTGAACCTTCATTCGTGTAGTTTGTCGGTCAGAGGCGAGTGCCCGGCGTGGACCAATCGGATTTAATTTTGACAGTGCCGTCGATCCGCTGACACACAAAACTATGTGGAGCGACGACCGCGCTACAGCTCCAATACTCGCCAACCTGAATCGCACCAAATACACCCAGCTCTAATCATGTTTTAATCTCTTTAATATAAACTAAAACAGACGATGTAACAAAATATATAAACATATTTATGACATGTCCACTTATTTACTGCCTCATCATTACATCTCTGAAGCCAAATGGCTTAGAAATTTAAAATTAGGCAGGGACCTTGAAATTAGTAGGAAACTAGCTTACACTCGCCTACGTCGTTAGCTGACTTATTCAGCTAAAGGAATATGAATGTACGAATTGGAATATTGCTTCCAAATTTTAAGTCTGACATGAAAAATGTTTGTATAACATAACAAAACAGGATTTATTTATGTCATTTATATCGCGATTGAATATCATCTAATCTTAAAAATATATTAATATGCCCGAATATACATAACCCTATTTGAATGTATTAATATGTTAATTAGGTTAAATTGAAAGACACACTGCAAATATCGGCGATCCTTTCTCAAATAACGCTTTGTCTCTGTCAACTCGTAACTAATTATTTTAAATAAGCGGCGCCTATTTTCGTCGACGCGCAGTCACCGCTCTATTTCATCCAGTACTTCGATTAACTCTCCTAAACATAGAACACGTACTCCACATTGCGTTGTCACAGCATCAATGAGAAACTTAATATATTACTTAAATCGGCTAGTTGAAGTCGCACACCTTGAACTAAATTGTCAGCATTAAGGCTAAACAATTTAGATTAAATTATTAATAAATCAATAAGAACTCTGATCGAATTATGGTAACAAAATTTTTATCCATTATTGAATGTATATTTTAATTTCTTTCGAAATTTTATTTGCTTCTAGAATTTTTAATTTTTTATAATTATTCTTTGTATATGGAACTTACTATTATAGTAGTTCCTTGTCTCTTTTTTTTGCGCGGCACTCTGCCTTTAGTGAATGTAATTTTAAAAAACCAATTCTTACAAATTTTTAACACGCCTCGTGTTTGAAAATGAATTTAGAAATTGAAAATCTCTCATATATACATTTATTTCTATACATATATAACTACATATGTAAATAAATATATATATATATATATATTTACATATGTAGTAATCCATTCTGCCTACAAGTTTTATTCAATCATAGTCTATATATATATATATATTTATTTATAGGGGTAGTCTATGTCCAAAACTGAATTCTGTGACTGAAATAATGAGTTGATGACTATGATTGAATAAAACTTGTAGGCAGAATGGAGCTTCTATTCGTCTATATCACAGACTCTGTGAAACAATGTCTAAAAATTACATGATTTTTTGTATACTTTATGAATGAAATAACATGCGATTTTGAAATTATAAAGCGTCACTGTACACAGCTCAAATATTTAGGGTTGTTTATAAACACGCTGTTTGTACTAAATCATTTGATAGAGATTCCTATTACTCGTTTGAAAACCTGGCTACGAAATCACTCGCGTTTATAAATCTTTATGCACGCCCGCAATATTGTTAATATTTTCTTCGGAATTCTTTTTTCTACACACACCTTCTTCAAGACGGATTTCATGTTCGTGTAGTTTAAATCACTTCTTTATAAGAAGACGCTTGGAAGTTAGTGTTTTTCTTTATTTCTTTTTTATACTTGTTGCTTCTTGCTTTTTCATTTTAATTTCTAAATCACTTATTTATTTGCTTTGTTGATATTAAAACTAATGGTTTGTTTTTATATGCTATTCTACTTTTTTAGATGAGAAAATATTTTGCCTAAAACAAGAGTTTGTCGCAAATTATATTGAATAGAATACGGTTGAACCTTAATAGTTGCTTAGTTCATCATTTATTTTTTTCGCTTTGAAATTATTATTGTGTGCTCTGTTCTATTTTATTCTTACTGTTCTCGGTTATTGATATATTATACGCAATATTCATTATAATTTTGACAGTTTGGAATATATTACTGCAGATTTCAAAGTCTCAAAACATCTCTAAGATATTCCGATTATTTATTTATCATAGCAGCTCAAATAAACGCAAAACCGCTCACCCAACATCTGATATTAATCTCGGTCAATTCCCGTAACCTGAGACAAGTGGCAACCCGAATTTAACACTATATAAACTTATTCCTGGTTACGCGAGGGAGCAACCCTCGCCCGCGTCAAGGTCGCCGGGGTGAGCCGGCAATTTGAATATACTTCATTCATTTGTATACGAGTTTATTTTAAAAACGTACGTAATATTTTATTCATCAATGCTTCACGCTGCTTACAATCATATAACCATTGTATTTGATTGACTCGATGCTATAAAACAAAATAATGAAATACAAAATAAAAAAGATATCATTATTATTGTAATTTATGTGAAATGTTACAATAAATGACTATTGTGTAATACTGTGGTTATACTGATAAATGTGGTGGAAACATTGATATTTACAACGCTACCTAGTTTTTTGAAAATAGAAAAGATGTTAACTACAAAGTAAATAACTGTTCAAGCCTTTTTGTCGTATGATTTGCGTTTACGTATGCTATATACATTTTTATTATAAAATGTATTTATTTTTATTATTTTTATGGCTTTATAAAAATATTATTTCTGAGTCGCGGTCGTTCAAGCTATAAATTTTTAAATATATTTGGTATCTTTAAAATTGTACTTTTATGCCGTGGTGGATTATTGCGTAAATCATAGCACTTAGCGCACTATAGAGGTTAAAAATAAATATCTAAGGGACATTACTTGACATGAAATAAATAAAAGTGAATATAGACAAAGTAGCAATTGGAATATTATTGACAGTTTTAATGATTTTTTGAACCATTTTATTTTTAAATATATTCATATATATCATTTGATATTTCAATAAAAAGTATCTAGAGAGGAAATTTATCTTTCAGTGAATTTCATTTCACGCCTTCACACTGCAGACGCTCCACGTTAAGGCCGCCTCCGGTTATAGAGCAGTAGGCGGTAGATCAGACCAATACCTACCTACGCATTGTACATTGAACGAAAGTCTATTATTAAAATTTTCCGCGAGTTATGACGGCGATAACGTTATGACGTTACCTAGTTTAACTATTTGTTATTACTGTTTATGAAACAAAAGTTACTTCAACTTGATATTTAGGTGAAAAAAAATGTTTTATTATATTCTTTGACATTAAATGGTCTCATTTTCTTCGCTTGTTTATGTTGTTTACGTGTTAATAATATTATTTACATTTAGTTATTATTATAGTTGTTTTGTATTTATAAAGCTTAGTATTATCACCTTTGATGTAGTGTTCCATTTTGAATGGCGAGGTAAAGTTACCGTCTTTATGAGGCTTCCCATCCTTTTACTTGAGATGCGGTAGCGGTACCGTGTGGTGCTTTTTATTCCAAAAACTTGGACATAACCACTCGATGTGAGCGTATTAGATATCGTGAACTAACTGTCTTTAATCCGGTAACTTTAAAAAAAAAACAAATGTGTAATACCATCAATTACTTTTTTAACAAATCATACGAAGGTTAACAGAGTTATAAGGGGCCATTCTTCATGACGCCTTGATGTACAAAGGGTACAAGTACCGGTGGAAGAATCATCAAACTACGGAGAACAATTCCGATGGTATATTACAGACAAGTATAGGGGGTAACGCACGCTAGAGCGACAAAAAGCCGAACGAATGTAAAAAAACGAACATTCATCGTGTCTAACCAATAAAAGGACGATGAACTCGCAAATACGATCTTCGAGTTCACGGCACGCGCAAAAAAATTAACATTTGTTTTTAATTATTTTATGGTAATTGTTTACACCTTTATAAATCAATAATATTCCATAGTATGGATACATTTAGTGCAACATTCTAGAATCTTTATATAAGTAAAAAACTTTTTACTAACATTGTTGTATAATAATTCTTTTTAAAACATGCATATAATATTTTTAACAGAACTAATTTATAATCTGTATAATAATTAACTTGATTGCATATAAACAGACATTGTGTCGTATAATTGAATTTAAGAAAATGTTGGCTGTCACGTAAATATTATTTATATGTTAAAATGAAAAATGCCTTATGAACTTAACGGTCCAATAAATCATTAAAATGCAATTAATAAATTGTCTTAAACTATATTAAGTAACGATCGTGTATTAATCTGCAGATTAATATTTTTTTGTATGTATATAAAACAAAATTGAAACTGCTACAAAAATGTTTTTTTTTGCTCGTTATTTCCACGACTCATTTCGCAGACGTTTGTTGCCTACGGATTTGTAATTCTGGTTGCGTCACACCTCTGCGGTCGTTGACACGGCGCTTCCTAATGCGCAGTCTGTAAAAATCCCGCCTAATTTTTAAGAACGTCTAGTTTTTAAAATGAAAATAATTCTATAACCTAATATATAATATAATGTGCTGTATATATACAAAGCTAAGAATTTTTGTCAAACATTATCAATAAATGGAATATTTTCATCATAAACCTTTAACTGATGTAATTTTGATCACACCATACATATGCATTTTTATTCATTATTTATAAGGTATAAAAATAAATAGTAATTTTAAATATTGGTTCTACCAGTCTTATAAGAGTAAAACATTTTTATTGACGTATATATTACAAAAATTCCAGACCATGATGTAAAACTACTGCTTTTAATTGTTGAAGTTCTGTTCTGTTCTAAACACTCATTAAGTCACAGAATAATATTTTACAGGTTCAATTCGGCTAATTATTGTCACTTCAGCCGTGGGATGTCCACTGCTGGGCATAAGCCTCGCCCATAGACGTCTAACAACACTAGTTGGATGCGGTCTTTTTCAAAATTTTCCGACGACCTTAATAAGGTTATTTGTCCCCATGTTGGTGGAAGCTTTACGCTGTGCTTGCCAATCCGTGGTCACCACTTCAAAACCTTAAAGTCTCAGCGGCTGACAATTCTGTGCGCTTTGTGATCTGGCCACCCGTACACCAACTTGCCAATTCGCTGATAAGTTACTTCCGTTCGTCGACGGATCACCTCATTCTTGATTTGATCAGATAGATAAACCACAAGCAGTCTTCTCCGTTGTTGTTGTTTCTGGCACATTAATAAGAAGTGACTTACTTCTAACTTATGTGCCACAAGAATAGTCAAATAATTTATCTTTCTATTTCTCCCTCCCTGGTCGTTTCTTTACTGGACTAACATGGATCCTTTTCACTCCGTCAACCAGCGGTCTCTGTCTTCTGCTTTTCTTTGTTTGATGCCTTGTAGCATTAATTGGTAACTTCAGCTATTATGATATCTGATTTTACCATTGTTTGTAACTATGGCCTCATTAGTTCTTTATTTATTTCAACAGTTTAATATTAATAGTCCTAATAATACTTTGATTTTAATATAATTAAATTAATTATAGCTCATTTAAAGCCAATTGATTTATGTGAAATAATAAATAACGAAATATTAATATAGTAGAAACAAAATTTAAGTTTTTGACTATTAATGTATTGGTACACCCTATGCAAAAATTAATATTTTAAGAAATAGTAAATAACGTAATCATAATATACATATTCGAATTACTACAAATCAAAATTACTTATTGTTTAGTATATGTCTCTGCAGACTTTGTACTGCAAGAAGTTATCGGCTAGTCTAATTCTAATAAAAAAAAAATATGTAATCTATTTCTGAGTGATACAGTGCTATTGGAAATATATGTAGAAGCTTTTAAGATTTTTGCTGATAAATGGGTTATACATTCAGCATGTACACCAATTAAACTACATTACTTTTTGGAACGAACCAAAACTTGTATTTAATACTATTTAGCTACTTTTATTTGTTTGTTAAGAAAGCGGTCTATTTTTGTAACAGTGTTTCATTCCTTAAATGAACAAACGATACTTCGAATACATATATCAATATCGGTTGCTTAGTAACAGATTGTTAGTAAACAACACTGTTGTGCTGGAACACGAATCGGTTAACACTTACCTAACAGAGAATGGAACACTCAAGAAAACTAAATTTAGTTCTAAAGCTGTACAACTAAACAAAGTTAACTCGAAAACGGTTTTCACTGAAACAGCTTCAAATTTTGTATATATTTATGTTGATAATTTAATTTGTAGTCAGTGCATACTAATAAAAATGTATGTTTTAAATGTTATTTTATGAACTAAGCAAATTTTTTACTTAAATTTACATATCGTCACTGGAATATTTTGGTATTCATCTCAGTAGCACACTGCGTCCGCAATTGTCGATATCAATTGTTTTCACGGTCAAACAATAGATAATGTGAAGAAACTTCCACGCAGTTCTGAATTGATATAGAATCGTATAGGAAATTTAAATTTCAAATAATGCTCCTCGGTATTAATGGGCCATTGCCGTACGTCTACACCTCCGTCTTATTAGTGTGATCCATGGCGATTTTATTCAAGTTTTTGATTTAGTTTCCAAAAGGCTTTAAAAGGATAAATGTATAGCTCAAGTGATGGCAATTAATGCAGAGTAGACCCTATCCAAATATCTACGAGTATATAACGCAATGCGTATCGAATTTTGAAAATACTTTTATTTTCAAAATTCGAATTACCTCATTAAAATTTATTATTATTTACTATCTGTGTCTACAGCCTTTGTACTGCCAGAAACTGGCCTGTCGCTTTCCAAAAGAAAAATATTAATATTACATGTTTCAAGGATCACTTAATACAGAGTAATTGTAATTAGGTGTTAAAACAATAAAATTTTTGCTGACAAATGAGCTAATCCCATTGAAGTTTACATCGATAACCTATCTATCACCTTGTATGTGTCCCAACCATTTAAAACTATGGTTATCTAAATAGGTATAATAAATAAACGATGCAAATATCTTAAATGTATTTGAAGACGTGAAATAAAAATGATATCATAATGAAAACCTTTATACTTAACAATGTTTAATGATGATCACTGGAGGTCTAATGATCAAAGCACGAGCTACGAACGTGACACCGTCAGTTCAAAATTCCTAATCATTTCGTCGAAATCGTAGCACAAAGAATAAATAAATGTTAAGAACAAATAAGACCTTAACATTTGCTAAGTAATTTAAGAAATGAGCTCATAATATTTTAAGAAAAACCTTATTCGAAATAAAAATTTAAACATTTTTAATACACCGCTGAAATTCTGTCCGAGGCACGTATAAAGAAGTTCGTAATAGCGGTCGCGTTATCTTCAACCTCGGTGGTCCGTCGTAAAGCTTCCGAGCGCTACCGTTACAAATTTACTCTCGAAAATTGCCTTCATGCCTGTGCTTCATTTTCTCTAAAACGCCGGTTGCAGGTCGCACGGATTCCGATTTAAACAGCTCTTCTCGAACTTTAGTAAATTTAAAGTATGAATTGTTCATTTCTAAAAACACAATCGTGAAAGGAACAGATTCCGTCACTATTCAACACTCACTCTTGACAGTTGACTGTGCATTAGATTCACAATACACAAATTATTTTCATCTGAGTAAATAATTTTTTCGTTGATTTTTTTACAGATATCATCTTAAGGATGTTATCCTTACCTTCCTAATTAAAACGAGAGGTTATTTTAGTTAAAAAATGCTGGTGTTCTGTTAAAAAAATTATAAAATCTATGTATAAATATAAGACTATGTTTTTATTCGCGTACAAATGAACCTCAATTCAATAACGCAGTGTTTACATCGTGACCAAAGCTCGTTTTATGATTTACGATGCCCGTAATACACTCACCTCAAATATCGGACTAGATTCCAAGTTGTTAGAAAGTTTCGTTGGCCCGAAGTGTGGATAATAGGAAAATGATGTTGCATGCTGCTTCCTTGATCAGACAGTTTTCAACTTCCAAAGTAACTACCCAAGTTCTGGAGAATGTGTTAAGGCAAATTTACTTTAGTGGTTGTAGATTACTTTGTAATACATCTCATGTTTTGACACCTTTTAAACTTTAATTGTGTGTTCAAGTAAAGAATAAATATCACTTGTATGTAAATTGATAACTTGTTGAAGTAACTAGTACGTTTAGCACATTCTTCAATGGACAGCGTGCTCTTAGTCGTTCACCGATTGTGCCTTATGACTGCGTAAGCGAGGAATATTTGGAAGATTTACAGATAATTCTTCGGACTATACTATGCAGTTGCTAATTACAAGTTATAGATTATGTTTTTAGTTTGTGTTATTATAATAATTTCTTTGACAATTATAGTTTAAATATTCAAGAACTATGATAATCAAATAAGAAATGTAACGGTTGACTGCAAATACGTGGAATGCTCACTTGTGGTCTCGTACAGATCGTAATCCTTATCGTTGATTGTAGCTACCGGTAACGCAGTTTTTATAGGCTGTCAAGTGGAGAGCGTTTAATTTAATCTAATGCAATGGTGCGACCGCAATCCGTGTCTACGGCGATTATCTCACTGTGCGATATACGCCAGAGTGGCAGCTTTTTGCGGCTCAGTGTGCGGCGGGCCTAATTGCACGCTCGGTGTCGCTAATTGAACGGTTACCCTTAACCGGTCCGCACCCGCACGGCCGTGTTTGTTCGTCGATTACGCGGTATATTATAGTCGGTTTGTTTTTATTTATATTTGCATTCGTTAGCCCGACACGGCTGCCTTTATTCACGCCGAATGACAAACCGACGAGCGATTAGTTGACATGTAGAGGTGACATTTTTATATTCATTGAATTTTTTATTTTATAAGCACCATACTGCAGGGAAGCGAGGTCGGAATTCAAAAAATGAACAAAATGATGTCGCCTTAGTACTTTTTAGTTTCTTTATGTTCATGGAAGTAATATATTTTATAGATTAGTGTATAAGTCCATCCGTACATCATTTCATAGGTAAAGGTGGATTGCTCTGAGCCACCCTAACACTTCGATTAATTCCTTCAAATGTTATTTTATTCTGTTTTTCTGGCATATTATATTCATTAACTTTTAATAAAACATGAAACTAGTGTAACGTGGCGCATCAAACGACATGAAAGCTGTGAATGATACCCTACGCGTTATCTCCTTGTCGGCATCTTTTTCAGTGTAGTGGCAACCGAGCTCAGGTGTCTAGTGGGCCATAAATATATTTAATTGCGCATTTATTTACGACCGAGATTGTTTCCGGCGTTTTTGATGGTCGTCTAATTAGATGCAAAATATAGAAACTTACCTGAGTTAAAACTCAAATATATTTAACAACCAATTTCGATTTATTAATAATATTTTATGTATTCATAAGTGAAAAAAAAATCCTTTCCGGATCCTCTTCGTTATGGCTTACAGCTTCTTACTATGATGAAACTTATGTACGTCCCAACATAAACAAAAAGACAAATCAAATTAAAATTAAATAATTTACCTTAATGAAAAAAATTAACGACAATCGCTTTAATCTTAATTATTCAGAGTTTATTTTTATATTTATAAGCTTGAAGGTTATCACAACGATAGAAGACCGAGGGATTTTAATCGGTAGAACTGGAATATAACCCTTTCCTTGCACTCGCGGTGCAAGAGTATATTTCCTAGAGAAAAATTGGTCTTTTTCCTAAAGGTTCAAGGATATCTTTTAATAATTAATTTTAAATTGTAACAATTATAATTAATCAATCACTGTTTCTATTGGTAGGTTTTTGATAGAGGCTTTCTTGTATATACTAATACAAAGGTATTACTGTTTTAAATTAAAAATGTAGCATACATACGTACACATGTCTGAAGTGATAACTATATATGTGTGGTATTAAAAACATATATAGCACTCCACTCCGATGCGTTAGATATATATTTTATGAATAAATAAACGCCCTACTCATATCCCCTTCTAATATAGACAAATCCCACGCACAAATTACTTTGGGCAATTGCATTGCAAAACTGTTTTATGTAAAAACTTATTTTTACGGGCTTAATTAGAAATAGTCAGTATATTGTAAACAGTAATATTACCTTTGTTAATCAAAAATATCATAACAAAACTCCTACTTTCTATGTTAAAAGTACTGACAAAGACGAAGAGTTTTATAATTATTTGCGTGCAATGAATTGTTCCTGTAATAACAAAGAATCAAGTGAATTTTCAAAAAAACATATTGCGGAAAAATATAAATGTATTGTACTATATCGGAAAAAATGGGTCAAATCCATCAAAAATATACTCTCTTTGACTTCATTCGCTCATCTATAAAATTTAAGTAATATAGGCATTTCGTTTACACTACTCTACTACACTACTCATTAGGCCAAATTTATTTCAAACAATAGGCGTTTGAATACCTGCCCCGTTTATCCAGTTTTACTAAGTAAGGTCAGTAAGTCACTAGGTAAATTTTCTCTAATTTACATAGTTGGGAGTGTTAATCATTCACCAGTCAAAAAGCTCTGAAAAGCCTACTGCCTTCATGACCTCACATAATTTATACCAATGTCCATATGCGCGGTATAATTATGAAATTGATTAACTTATTCATCAATAAGATTAACACCTTGTTGTTATAAATGAAATCAACACATTTACACATTTTAACTATACCCCTAAATTGCTTAATGAAACACAAAATTTAAAAAAGCTATGATATAGCCTTTTTACCAACAAAATTATGTTGTCATAATGTAAATTGTTCCATAATTAGACGTGTATAAATAAATTATCTAAATACTTCGATTTAATTTTAATAACAAAAAGGCTTACAGCAACAACATTTGCAACTAGAATTAGCATCACGACAGATTGAAAGAAACATCTTGGCAATCGATCCTGTAACTACACAATGAAACCGGTAGATAAATAAATAAGAGCAAAAAGCGGTTTCAAAAATAGTCCCCCTTATGGAGCGCAGCAGCTGCGAGTCGATTCAAGGCAAACTGCCTGCTTCTTTTCGGCCACGCATTGAAACGTAAATTAATCGTAAATCTTTTACATTACTCGAAGATAAATTACGATAACTAGTTTATATTAGTACCCTTATTGCTAACTGTCATAAAAATTTAATGTAAACTAGAAGGCCCACGTAACATAATAGTAACACGTATAAGAACTCAATTATCATCATATTATAAAAATATCTCGTATTATAAAATTGGTGAAGAAAAGATTTTAAATTTAGTGGTAACTGTTCCAGCCCATAGACGCCGACTGAAAAACTTACGCTTCCCCAAAGGTTATCTATGGTGGCATGTACCATAATCAAAAATTGATTTTAATTTATACAAATTAAAATCAATTTTTATTTTAAAAGATTATAGTAAATAAAAAAATATATAATTCATGCAAAAACAGTTACAGAAACCAAACATTAAAAAAACTAATTTAGAGGCTTCTTATACTAGGGGAGAAAAAACTCCTACATGGTAGAAAAAAAACACTAACTCAAATTTATGAAGTTATATATAAATTACATTTTTTTAAAGATAATTGGTGTAATGATTGAAAATACTTTGATTAGGAATTATTCTAAGGACGTCAAAATTAATCGTTATTTGGGTGACCCTACGGCAATGGGCGCGTGGAAAGACTATTTATAAACTTAAATGAATCAAATGTTAACCTACTTAACGTACACGCGTATGGGAAAAATGTAAAATATTTGTTGAAAAGCTATAAAGATGTCAGCTGAGAATGTCTTTCTTTACCGACATTCATGATATAAAGGTCACTTTGAATTACAACTTTTTCATATCTCATATACTTGCAATCGCATGCGACATTTGTCACGATCAAATTATTTTATCTTTAGTATATCTGTGGGTTGTTAAGTGAAATCACAAGATGATAATAAACAACTTACTATTTAAAAAGTTCTGGAAAAGATCTTGCAATTGTCATAAAACCAAACACCCGCAGACTAATTGGTTTTAGTAGGTATATAACCTTTAATGAAGTGCATTAGTAATTAAAATTATCAGAATTCAACAGGCTTAACTTCTGGCAGTACAACATCTGCAAGGACAGAAAGTAAACAATAATGAATTTTAATATGTAGTAATGCGAATTTTAAAAACGCTTTTTCATACTATATTATGATTACATTATTTACTGTTTTTGAATTGTTATCAAATGTATAAAATACATTTACCCTTTTGAAGCTTTTTAATCTAAAACCTATCACTCTGTATAAATTTTAATATTCAACAAATACATTTTATCTATAATTCGGTTCGGAGTAGCCTGTGTGAACCCGCTTACAGCACAAATAAGTGTATAGTAGTGCATTTTAAAATGCAATACGACCTATAATAATAGCATTTTTTATGTAATTATAGTTTGATTATTAACACAGCGACTGCGCATCGCAGGTAGCTGACGTAAAAAACATATTCGTAAAACTTTGCGCATAATTATAAAAACACGTAATTATAGTGTAATCGAGTACTGTTATCTACGAAATGTTATGTACCGTCTTTAATATATTTTGCGCCAATTATCAGTCCGTTGAATTATTTATGGTTTCCAATAATTTTAATTTTCTTTTTCAAGAAAATGCTGAAGAATTTTTTCTTATATAATTTTTATAAATATATAATTTAACTAAAATTTCCTATTCTTTGCTTAAGCTCGTTGAAAGTATTAGTCACGGTTTTATTTTTTACAATTTTCTTAAAAATTAAACCCTGTACTAAATGCTGTTCATGACGTCGCTTTTAAATTTTTATTTTTAAATATGTTATCGATTTTATGATCGGTAAACACGCTATGGCTTTTTACACAAAAATATGAGATATTTTAGCGAATCCAAAAAGCTTCATTGTTGGGTGAAGTTTCAATTAAGCAGGTCCAAAGCGATAGGCATCAAGGTACCTACACAATGCCTCACTCCCTCCATCCGGCCGCACTACCAATTAGCTTGCCCCTTAAACAATTTGCTGCCACTACTTAGAACTTGTCTACACCAATTGCCTTTGCCTGTTTTAGTAAATAATCCTTTAAGAATGAAATTTTAACTTTAAGGACCAAATATATCTTAATGTTTTAAGAAACATTTTTGGGAATATAACATCATTTTACGGCAATGAAGATTTCGCATTAGAATCTCTTAACTTAGAATTACGTATAAAAAATTAGCAAATAGTTCGTTGCCGGTAGTTCTTTGCAAACGGTCATCTAGGCAGCACTACTAAATATCACACATACATTGACGTCGTCAAACAGTCATAAGCAAATGTAACTGTTCCGGTTTACAACTTACCATAACTTATGAAATTAACACCAAATTAAGCTGTAATATATCGAACTCTAACACGGTGCTGAACAATATTTTATTTTCAAAATGCATTAAGAACACAGCATTGTCGGTTAATACGTGGGTCTTATCTCCAAGTGAACCCTCATCTCATCATAAAAACTAAAACAATATTAAGGGCAAATAATGTGAAATTGAACTGTAGGATTTGTAACTGTTGTACGACAGTGGACAGTTTTCGCGATCCCCGAACACTGAAAATGACACTGAGCTTTGTTTAAAGCTTAATGCATTAATACAGGAACAGTGAATTACGTGGTTTAATTTAAGAAAAAAATAGAAAAGTTTAGCATCGGAACTTTTGTTTGATAGACTGTCTAATTTGAATTACAAAACATTGAATGTATGAATAAATTATATGCCAACTTATACCCCGTACCGACAGCGATCAATCCTGTTGATAAGGTTAATGTTTATAGGGCAAGGTAATTACTTCCATTAGGACGTGAGTTTATTTGTCTATAATTAAAGTTATCTCTGACATTTCTAGATATAATGATTTCCTACGCACAAATGCCGACGCCAAATGTAATCGTTATTACCTGGAAACACTCTAATCTAAATGTTAATAATTTTTAGATAACTATCTAAGTATAATATTAAAAAAATATCTTTTATGTGACTGGACTGTAATTAGTGTTTATCAAACATGCAATTACAATAAAGGATTTACTACAAAAGTAAATAATAATCTTCGAAAAAAGTTAGCTTATTTGCAAAATTACTTAAAAATATTTTACAACCAATGGTTTGTTCTTTATAGTAAGCTAACTTAATTCATATTCTGTCCCGCCATACAACTATATTTTATAAACCGCAGAGCCTATATTCTATCGCAAATTTGTACTTTCAATGAAGGTTAAAATTTATTTATTAATTGAAACAGACAGTATCTTTTCCCGGAGGATCCCAAATTAAGTAAATAATCCCAAATAAATTAAAAATTAAATTTATAAAAGACACAGCCAGTGTCTTGTAAAACTATTACATCAGTAAAACATAATTTGTCGTGAATTGTTGAACGTGAACTATCAAGATTCGAGTATGTACGTAAGTTATGGTTGAGTATGTTTGTATATATGAGGGAAAGGGTTATATTATTATATACATGTGAATGTAAGGTTAATAAAGAGAGAGCGTCAGTAATATTTTTGGTCTCCTGCTAGTCCAGACCTTTTGGTACATTAGTGATATTTTTTGCTTTCTTTAATGTACACCTTTTAAGAATACTTATTCTAATCCACCTTTTGAATTAGAATATCGTTTGCTTAGAACTAAATAATAGAGGTTAAGTCTCTCTGCCCTCGCAGTTGGACTTACATCTGCGTAACGGTATTACAGCGCACTACCGCCGCGCGGACTTACATGGAACTAACATTCTAATGACGTCAACGCTAGCCACTTTGAATACAGCATGATACTATTCACTACGATCATTCATAACGCAATAAAAGTTTCATTATTCATTTATTTACTTATTCACGAACGTTTATCCATTGAATAATGAAAATTTTTCACCTAGATCTTCACCTCTTTAGATATCTTTAAATTTTTAATTCAGCATATAACATTAAATAGAGGAATGGAGATGAGATAACTTTTTTTTTATATTTATTACATATAAACCGATAAAGTTATTTTACAACAAAACTGAAAAGTACAATTATTGGAAGTTTGACCAACACCAAATTAATCACAATTATGTACATAATCAGTACATAAATGACCTTGACACACTATTTTTATTATTCTGCGCATAAATAAGATTTTTTTTTTAATTTACGCAAGTAATAAATATGTTTTACCTTATTCTACCTTTAAGTATTTTTTTATTTAAGAATGAAATTTAGAAGGTTAATAAAGACCTTTATTCTTAGACCTTCTGGACTTTATTATTAAAAATAAATACTTAAAATCAAAAACCCAGTTGTGATTGCAAATATACATGGTGTTAATAATGAAGTATTATTTTACAATTATAAATGACCTTTACATATTTGAATAACACATCACCTAAAAAGTATTTTACTCTTATTTTAACAGTAAGGGCTGATATAATAAAAATAATTACTGAGCGCCTCGCTAATGACAACGTCCGGTGTACAACAAGCGGAAGTCCTGTTTATTTTGTTAGGACTCCCTTCTGATACCGATCTATTGATAACTCACAGAGAGTAGGCCCTTAAAATCCTAATATATTGTTTTAATCTTTATGGCTCTAATGTAAATTACTAATTAAAAGCTACAATAATTCTAAGCTCGTAATCATGATGAGATTCATTCTTATATCTCTTCACTAATGTTAATAATAACAAACCTTAAAATAATCCACATTTCTTAATAATACGTATTTATTCATTTATCGAGAGCCGTAGATGAACGAAGGTAAACGACATAGACCAGCGGATTGAAGTAGCAATAGGCAAGCCACATAGCGCGCAAAATATTTCTGGCATCACATCCCGGCAAGCGCAGCGTAAGATGTGGTGCAAGCCGCTTTCAACCGGTCTCATTGGAAATTTTAAGGGAAAGCCTATGTCCAACAGTTGATGTCCGCAATGATGATGACGATTTTTATTTCTTTATTTTATTTTATGTGGAAAAGAAACAAAGTGTATGACATAACAATTAACTTTATCTTGAGATTAAATGTATTACGCTTAAGTTTTCCCGGATTACAATGGTGATAAAGGAAATACAATTCTAGTTGATGTGGGTTCTTTAAATTATTTAGTTCCTAAAACGCTACAACTTATAACAGAAGCCTCGAGGTCTAAATAATAATCGATAGTCGTTGGCGATGAAAGGGCTCAGCGAGGCAGGGAAACGGTGCCATTGTTTGAAAGTCCTATAAAGTGTTTTGCGCAATCGGAAGTGGTCTGAGCACTATCTGCGCGGGCACGCCGCAGAATGCGTATGAAAAACAACCGACGTTTATCATCGAACGTGGTGCGAACGTTTAAAAGTAAATTGATTTATAAATATTTTAACCATATTACATATTAGACTGAGTTTTTGATGAAATTATGACTGTTCCACGAATAAAACAATTTGCGACTTTATAATCCCTGCAGATACTCACATAATATTTTGGCGTACACTATTATGACCATATTATAGCATTGGATTGTCCGGAAAATTCGTGCCGCTATTTTACGACAATTAATACGCAGCTCCTTTAAATATTGACATACACTTACTAAATTATATAGGTGCCAATCTGCTCCACAACCTTCTCCATCTTTCGTGTAGCTTGAGAATACCGTCCTTCCAGAATCTCTCTGATTTCTTGGCAAAAAATTATCTTAATGGGTTTTGATCTCAACAAAAGATGTTGAATTTTTTTTCCACTTAGGAAGTTTTGTAAAGACCGGAAAATATCTGTGGGCGCAAGTCCTGACGAATACGGTGAATGGGGTAACACATCCCAACCAAACTTCAACATTTTTGCTGAGTCCTCAAAGATGCATGCGCGGCCGCGAATTATCGTAAAGAAGCACAACGCCTTCCGATTTGCTATGTCTGAACGTTTTTCTTTAATTGCCGTCTTCAGTTTATCCAGAATAATACTTATCCGAATCTATCGTCTTATTAAAAGACTCCTTTCCAATCCCACTACATACAGAGCATAACCTTCTTCGAATGAAGACCGGCTTTTGTGAGAAAAAAGGCTGAACATTTTTATAAATTATCTATTTTTCATGCCCCATCATTAATTAGTTTTGAAATGGCGTCTCCTCATTGCGCTTGTAAAGCAAGTTGTAATTTGAGATACGGTCCAATAGGATTTTCTCCGTTTGATAAGGCGGAACCTGTAAGGTGGTATTAATACCATATTGATGTATATAACAACCAAGCTTCACGGTATGATTGTCTACGGTTGAATTTGATTTATTTATCATTTTTGCTAATTGTCGAAATGTCGAGCTTGGCTTGTTTTGGATTTCTGTTCTAGTCCTATCTCTCGTTTGTGTTTGGCGACTCAAAACGCCCAAGTAGTCGTCTTCCAGGTCAAAAGTTTCAGCTTTACCGAGCAAACCACTTCCGCATAGTTCTTTCGGCCCCAGGATCCTCGCCGTAAACGATATTTTTGCATTTTCGGGAAAAAAGCATTAAATGCCAATTATGCACTTTTTTACAGCACATTCTAAGGCGTATAAAAGTGATTAAAATGAACGAATTTTAACTAAACTTTTTTTTACCAAATATGGTTAACCCTATAGCTATCTCTTTATGAATGTTATTTATATATTTATTTTAAATAATTATGATATATTCAGTCAGGTCTGTCGCGCTACCTACCCTAAATCGGCACGAACTTTCTAGACAGCCCAATACTTTGCCCTATATTCGACTTCATGCATGAAGTTGCATGTCTAGTTGAGTCTGGTCAGATCCAACTAACTATGATACTTTTACGGTACACAGTCTCCGCTGTAAGATGTACCTACTTCTGCGAAGGCCGCTTCTAGAGATATAAGCAGCTCATTGCCGCTTAGTTTACTCACTAGACTAAAGTGGATTTGTCTGCTGTAAACTTCTGATGTTTATCCATGTTACTAGTTCTATCTTTCCTAATATATGCTTACGTAGTATGATACAATTAATAACAACTTTTTCATTGCATTGTGAGGTTTATGAGATTGTATCGTAAACACTAGAAGAAGAAGTGCTATTCTTAAGGACTTTATATCAACTGACTGAGAAATAGGCGACGAGCAGAGTTACAAAGCTTTCGAAACACTTACAGCCATAATTAAATCTCAGCCTTTTCGCTCCTTTCTAAATTTTCTCCTTTAATATCGGACTATGTGTTTTTTTCGATGATAAACGTAGTAAACATTAATTAATCAAATTTAATCATGTGAATACCTTTTTCTTTCGACTTAAATTTATCTTTACTTATCTATATCACATCGATTAATTTGTGTTGAAGGATAACATTTCTATTAGCTTATCAATTCTACAAAGTTTACATTCCAAAAATGCATATTTTTAAAACAACTACGGATGTAATAAATGTAAAGACATGCTTTCGTTAACAGTATTCAAAATTTAAACAATTGTAAATTATCAGTTAAAAAACTATCAATATACGAATATTTAACTTTTCAGTTACTTTAGTTTCTTTACAACTTGGCAACTGTTCTAAATTGTATGTCTTACCTCCTATTCTACTTAACATATAACTATCTTGACCAAACGAAAACTTCTCAATGTTTAGACCACGGAAGGAGTAAGTCGTTTTTGCCTTTGAAAAACAAATTTGATACCTTAAAAGTCTATTTTTTAAGCTTTTACCTTGTTTCGTATATAGTACTGTATGTTATAATAATATCAGTAATTGTTGAATACATTTCATAGACTATTCAGTAAGTTTTATACGTGCACTCTTTTCTTCAACATCTTTCAAACCACTATTATGTACCCAGTTTTCGTCGTGTATACCATTCTTTAACAGCTTATTTGTTTGATGATATTGCAATTAGTTTTTGTCTAATAAATGTGGAACTATTGGCGTTACATTCCACTTAACATTTTTCGTACTTATGCCATATAATGTTTTATTATATTCTTAACAAATAAATACAAGAACATGCTCTAACTCTATGAACACAACTATATGAATAATTGGTATTTGTGAATAATTTTTCAACGGATTAGATATCCTTCTAAGTAGCTGCGGCTAGCGGCTATTTGTAGAATATTGATTGAGTATTGCTTCATCCGCAAAGCTTTCCTGTTTTTCTTTAAACTCCAATTAAAACCTGTTGCTCGTACGCAAACTGACTCACCAAAAGTTGTAGCTAAATGATCAGACCATTATACAAGCTTTAAACAATTTTCAAAGTCAATAAATCATGCGGCGAATATCACGTCGAGTGAACTTCAGTCTTCTAAACAAATTTGAAAATCACAGAGGGTAAATTGAGGGCACCGCAGTTTGTAAAATTGCTAAGCTAATGAGACTTGTGTTGAGTTGGATTTTGTATTGTTAAACCTTGTGTAGCATAATTCTGTTAATAATGATTATTATAACACCAACCGTTGCCATTGGTAAATCATCTCGTTTTGTGGTATAAAAATAACAATTATTATAAATTAAAAAAAAAGTTCAAATTGTATTCTTAAGTAAATGAATAAAATATGTAAAGAAATGGAATTGATTTTATCGTCTCGCAACGAGCTGAATGCTCTGAAAGCACTTCGTTACTTTTTGAGTTTGAGCGCATTTGAATGAAGCAAAGTTGTAAGTACGTTGCGTGGGCAACCGCCGCACTCGTACGTAACGACTGGCGCCAAGCGTCCACTTATGCATATGCCGACAGAATGAAATGTTCGCCAATTTGTGAGGCAACTAGTCCTAGCTGACGCCGGAAACGAGCCTGGAGCCGTGCCAGTTCCGCGAAAATCATTTGAATTACACTTATCATCTACGCCCGTTTTAATTGATCATTTTCGAGCGTGACAAAATTTCACTGTATTTTATCGAAAGATGCCTCTATCCTCAGCGATTGATTTTATTAGAATAAGGTAATCTAAAGCCATTTGCCTGAATGTTACTAATCTTACTTCCTAACTGAGTAGTTATTATTTAATTTAACTGGTTAAAGCAATCGTTACTGAAGTTTAATAATTTTTTGTATTAATAGCATGTAGCTTTTATAAATGAAATCTATATTCTATTATCTTCTTAAATATAACAACGCTTTATACAATTAATTAACTTTTGTTATAGAATGTGTATTCAACGATAAATATTTTAAGTTTAATTAAAATAAAAATTTTAAATAATGTACAAAACCTTTTAATTCTTACAGGATATTATCAGCCCGCCGGGCCGTTGATAAAAGAAAGCAGCGCAGAGGCAGACAGAGCTCTGGGCAGATACCATCCTCCACCACATTATCATCCTCCGCATCCTTCTGTGAGTATCTTCATACTGTTATTGTATGTAGCAGCAATACAAATTGCTATACTTCGTTATGAAACCATAGTTTGCAAAATGCTTTTGATATTAGTTCACAAACCAAGTTTCCCTTTGAAAAGAAAACTTTCAACTTTTCACTAAGAAAACTTTCATCATCATAAATTCAGCTGTAGGATGTCTAGTACTGAACTCGGGCCTCTCCATAAATTTTCAAAAGACCAGTAGCGACCTGCACCCAGACTTATCCGCCGACCTCGTCAAGGTCATCTGTCCTCCTTGTGAATGTGAGAGTCCTACTCTGCGCTTGGCAGTCCTTGGTTTGCACAAAACAATTTTTTTTTAATTTACTTTTTGTCGTAAGTACTTCTAAATATGATTGCAGTACTAATAACTACTTAATAACAAACTTTGTTATGTCGTTCCGAGAGCGGTAACGAAACATAGTGTGGGCAGACTTACATTTTTTGCTATATCTTCCTAATAGACTAATTTTGACTTACGAGCACCTCTGCTTCGTATTGGCGCTAATTTCAATAAATATTTTACAGACTGTGATATATTTGCCATATTGCCTAAGCAATTCATAAAATTGGTTACACAAATTAGAATAGCTCCAATTCGTAATTGGTATTGGTTCCTCTCGTGAATAAGTAAACTATGGGCCTCGAAAGTAGTATGCACGTTGCATCAATTTACCTAATTTTAAAGGAGAACATTTTCATTTAGGATCAAAAAGTTATACTTTTTCCGCATGGCAAATATTTGATTTAAATTGACGTAACGCAGCATTTAGGCATCGACATGATGATAGTTTAAACACAAATGCGACGACTTTAATCCTTTTTACCGATACCATTGATAATATGTTTTTCAATTTTAAATATTGTCTAAGCCTGAATTCAACTTAACTTGTTTCGCGGCTATGTATTTTAGATTTAAGTATAATAAAGCGCTGGTAGACGTGGCACAAGTAAACCCACCACTAGGTGGACCGTCGACATAGCCAAGGTAGAGAAAGGCGCTGGATGCGGACAGCGCGAGACCTGTCATCATTGCGGTCTTCAGGAGAGGCCTTGCCCTGCAGGGGTGTCTTTCGGGTGACAAGATGATGATGATATATATTTAGTACTAACTTGTCAAACCAACTGTAGGAATTTCTGGATTGAACTATCGACATCACTTGCTTTCCGATAAAATGCGTTCTTTTGTTCTTCTTTTCTTCTAACGGGGCGGGTGAACTAAATATTGAGATTTCATTAATATTTTTATTTTTGTAATTATTGATACAGGTCCTGCAACAGTATGGCCCGCCTTACTATCCCGCGGAGCTATGCTACGGGCGGTACTATAGGCCGCCCGGGCCTTACCACATTCCGCCGCCTCAACCAGAGGCACAGGTAATTCAAATTCAATAATTCTTCATTCATAAATTTGGTTACATCTCTTTTTGACATCAAGATAATTCTATCAAGTGGTAAAGGCCCCAGACTTCAGAAAAACAGGCGAAAAGAATTCAGCGTGACTACATGTTTTTAAAAGTAGATAAAAAGCACATTCAGTTAACATTGAAAGAACCTGGAGGCAAATACATGATTCTCAATGTGTCCTATCATCTATGGAGTCATTTACAATGTACATTAACTAATTTAACTCTTTTTAACATTCAAATGTTATTTTAAAATCGTTACGTATTTTAATCGCATTAACATAGCCCATAGGAATATTTATTGCGATATTATATTTTTTGTTACTGATTTTACTATTAAAATTTATTTACTTGTAACTCGATAAAGTCTAGTCACTGTGACTTACACTTATATGTAAATTTTCATGGGAAAGTCCATAAATTAAATATGCAATCACGCTATCTAACATTTAGTAATATAGCACCGCATAACTGGTATTTTTAAACATTTTAGTATATTTCACATCTTGACAATCGTGTGATATAGATAAGATACTATTATCGGCGTAGTATTTTTTATTATTGGAAAGCAAACAACTAACATACACCTTAATAATTTCGAAAACAGAAACAAATTGTTACACGTTATTTTCAAATAAGATTTATTTATAATTTAGTACGTGTGTTATTATAATAATTATTCTTTGTTACCAATTTAAGTTACTTCTTAAGTTAAGAAAGAGTTTTACCAATAGTCGCACCTTAGTAATAATTATGATAAAGGGTTCTACGGTGGCGATTTTTTTGCAAATTATTTTTAATAACTTGCTAATATTTCTTATTGTTTTCTGCTTTCGCAATATTCATTTTTAGTTGTTAATTATTTATCCTGTCCGTATGTAACAAATATACACAGGTATATAACCTTCGATTAGATGTCATCGGATATTGTACCATATTGATATATAGTTGCAAGCTGATGGTGTATCATATAGCAATAAATAAATAACCCTTCACTAATTCGTGTGCAGATGGTGGGCGTGGGAAGTGAACCATATCCGCCACCACAATATTACGGCACCCCGCCGTGTTACCAACACTCACCACAAAGGATACCATACGTCGGTAAGTCTGACCAACGTCACTGTTATTTTCTAATTATTTACTATTTTGCCACCTCATTTACTGGAAAAATTTTGTATTTAATAAACTCCAATATGTTTAAAGTAAACATCGAACTCATTATACCGCATTGTTGAATTAAGTATACTAATAAATTTACATACAATCTGTAGTTATAAAGGTAATAAATGACTATGACGTGCAATGGGTAAGAAAAAAAACGTTAACGTTGATCGAGTTCGAAGAAAGTTCTTAAAATTGTTATATTGAATAGAAAACTCATGTATACATACAAATCTATTAAGTTTGTTTGGTAATAAGCATCCGGGTCCATAATAAGCATAGTGTAGCAATTTGAATGTATATATATAAGGCCTGAAATACGGCTGGGATGTCTTTTTTCAACGTTTAACAAGTTCCCGTTGAATTTTATAATATACACACAAATTGTTCGCCTGTGAGTAATGGAACAAAGAAATGTAAAAAGGACAGTTTTACAACCAAAGATCAAACCCAAAGCGTAAATTGGTCCAGCCCAGCTGATCTAAATTACCTACCGGTTCTATAATCAAAATAGCAATAAGACAGGTTAATTTTAATATTATAATGTTAGCTTAAGTGATCTATACCCTTATTCGAGAGAAACCGAAACTGAAAAACAGCGCCATGATAGTGCCATTAAAATAGTCGCAATACATACAGTATTAGCTTGCAACGTCTCTTAACAAATAAATATTTCTACCATTACCATCTGCCTTAACAAAAATAACGATGACTGGTTACGTAACAGTACGCCACAAACCTTCCAAAAAGAGCTCAAGATCATCATACCACCCGATAGACACCCAATGCAAAGCAATAGGCTTAGTAAGATCGACACTATGAACGATCTTGCGCTGCCCGCATCCAACGTCTTTCTTCGATCTTATTTCGTCGGTCTACCTAGTGGGAGGCCTGCCCTAGAAAAGAGTTACAAAACATATTATTTTCAGAATATCGCGGATGCCCGTGCCCCTTAAACGCGTGTCCAAAAAACGTCCTTATTGGGCCCGCTACTGGTAAAGCCCCAGCTGGTGGCGGCCCCGCTGACGTCCACGCACTCGCACCGCCCGGGGGCGCCTTCCGCGCGAAGGTGCGGGCATGCGCGCTCGACTCTGCCGCCGACACCCACGGCAGTGGGAAGGTAACCATATTTTCTTGGTTTTTAATCAATTTCTTTAGATACGCACAAGATACCAACCTCCTGAAGAAAGGCAAAAGATATGTCGTCATCATATCAGCCGCAAGACGACCACGGCTGGTCATAGACCTTCCCCATAGATTTCCGTAAATTTGAAACTGCTTGCATCCACTCGAATACCGTAATAAGAACCTTAGGGCACCAGGGGACATACGAGTAGGAACATGACGTGATGGTACTAAACATGTTATTAGATGCTTTTGTTCATTGGGAATTATGCATATGAAAATTCTGTAAACTATGTTTCGTTAATATCAATTTGATTTAATAATTTTAATCATTGCTATCTCCTATAGTGTTTTAGATAGAACAGCAACTAAATATAATTATAATTAAAACAAACAAGATACTATCTTCGTCGTTAACCCGATAAGGAAAAGAGTATGACAAGAAGCGACTTTTTAGAACTAGTTAATAAAATTAATATAATGGTGATAAAAGGAACATCTTCATCATATACCATCGACGTATTGTGGGTCAGTCTTAAAAAATTTGGCTACATCATAAAAGCGTTAAATTGACGCACATCCGTAGAGATATTTAAACCATATAGAGAATTCATACATATTAACACCTATGAAAAAATTTAAAATTCATTATGAACAGTTATGTGACACGTCCCGTAAACCGGCTAAAAATGATGGATTCTTATTTAAATACCCTAATGATATTTTTTTTAGGATCCGCCGCTAGAGCCAGAGCCACCTGCCGCAGCTGACGCTCCCCATCCTTGCCCGCTGCCCGCTATAGGCGGAGCATCGCCAAAACGTGAACTTTACGATGTTCGTGATAATTTGCGACATGCGGGAGATATTCCGGGCCCAGCTGAGGCGTTGGGACCCCCTTCACCAGCCAGAGGATCGGCAGGCGCTTGCGCTCCCCAACCTCCCCCGACAGCTCCTAGAAGAGCAAGACTCGGGAAAGCAATGGCAAGGAGAACCCTCGCTGGCGATGACACTAACCTTCTTTTATCAACACCACAACCGCCTATACAACATAGTGATGCAGATGATGACGTCCTCGCTATCTCACCACCTCTCTGCGCACCAATCGACCTATCATCTTCTGATGAACGATCCACTCCGTTAGTTGATGTAAAAAAAGAGAACGAAGGTCCTACTTACACAACTCCACGTAAAGCCGATGCACAAGCGCTTAGAGAGCATAACAGTGCCACAGCGCTATTGGAAATGCCCGATGTAACGGATACCAATAAAGCTATTAAAAGGAGATACTCCAAGCCAAAATTGGAAATTGATATAAGAGACATACAACTGGATGATAATTGCAAAACCAATGGAATAGGAGAACACGTTAAGTTACAAAAAAGGCGAAAGGTATCGGGTGAGCAGGCTGAAGTTGTAAGGATAGAAACCGTAACAAAAGAAACCAAAAAGAAGACAACTCCAAGTACAAAGAGAATGCCAAGAACGCCACCCGTAGAAAAGAAAACCGTTAAGAGAAAACTAGAAAGTTCTCTTAGTGGTCAAAAAGCTAAAAAAGCGCTTGTTGAAACTATCGATGATGATGCACATCTTAAAAATGTCGCGTGTATTATGGAAGAACCGTGTATTAAGAAGCCAAAAACGAAAAGTGCGCTTTTGCTTGATAATTTAATCAGAAAAAATAGCATTGATGGCAAAGGCTACTCTTCAGATACCGAATTAAATCCAGCTGAACTATTTTTATCGCCAAATGAAAACATTACCCAAAATAGTTCAAAGAAAACATTAAATATCAATAATAATGTGGTTGAAAATAATACTGTAATAAACGGAGTACGACCCAAGACAATAGCAGCTGTGAGTCAACTAATAGAAAAGAAACTTGCGTACAAAAACGCTTGCAACATAGATTCGAAAATCACTCACAACTTAAAATCAGTATTAAAGACACCCACCGATAATGCAGATTCAAAGGAAGAGCGTGCAAACAAAATTTTATCAAATAATGACCTGAATGCAGAAAATGTCATTACTGCCAAATGTGACACAAAAATTATTGATGATAAATGTGAAAAAGACAGTTGTAATTTAAATAAAAGTAATGGAGATCCCATAAAATCTCTTAAGTCTAGTAGAAACAACAAATTTAAATCGGAATTAATTCAAGAAGAATCAATTCCCAATTCTGACATCAAAAACAATGTCGATGAATCTCAGAGTAAACCAAGTAAATTAAAAGGCCAAGAAGATGGAGCAAACGATCTCGTTGAAACGGAAAATGTAAAAGAAAAAAATTTGTCAAAGAAGCCTAAATCAGCTGTTGAAAAAGCTAACGGTGAACTCAAAAGCAAAAATGTTGAAAAAGTTGTTAAATTGCTTGTTTCGAAAAAGCAAGCAAAAATTGCCGAAGAAACAACTCGAAAATCAAACATGAAGGATCAAACTGAAGAAAAGACAGCAGAGAAAACTAAAGGTGAAAAATCGGGAAAACGTTGTAAATTGGCTTTAGACAAAGAACCAAAAGGAAAGAGCGTGGATAAATTATCTAAACTACTTGTAACAAAAAAGACAGGTTTAAAAACAGATGAAGCAACATTAGTTGTGGAGGATGCTTGCGCTTCTCCAACGCCTAGTTCAGTAGGAGAGGTAGCTAAATTGGAAAGTGCTGAAAGCAACAACAATGTGGGTAGTTCTAATGGAGTAGGTGGAAGAAGAACGCGGCGACGTCGTAGTGGAGTTCGAAGAACAAGGCGTGTCCCCGCGCCTCTAGCACTGCCTGCGCTCCAACCTCGGCCTCCGCCCCGCTGGAGCAATGGCTGGAACTGGGACGGCGAACATTATATCTCCAAAGTCTACCTCAATGTAAGTATTGGTTTGATTGCAACTTATACGAGTATTAAATATACATTTTGATTTTTTGTTATTTCCTTCTTATACTGGGTGATTGGTTATAAGTGTAAAAGCATTGTCCAATAATTAATGATTACAGAAATAATAAATAAAGTAATGAAAATATAGTAAGAAGAAAAATTTCTAAAATACGTATTATTATATCTTATATTATAGTTAATAGTTTTTTTTTATTATCTGTCTCTGCAAACATGTTATTGCTGACAGATATTGGCCTATCGCAAACCAATAGAAAAAATAATTCTTAATGATCACTTTATACAGAAAAAATTAAAAAGCCTTAGCCTCAGCCACTTTTACTTATTACGTACGTTGTTCCTTTGTCATTCAAGTGCAGCGTGCGCCTATATAAAAACCTGCATTTACAAAAAATATCGCTACTAATTTTCCAAGAACATCCTCTATTTCTCACAATTACTTACAAGAAAACCTGTCATCATCACTTCTAGTAATGTAATCTCTTTTCATAGATTTCAGTCCAAAATATTTTACCTTATCATTTTAACGATTGCTAACATATATAATTCAGTAGAATTCACGTCTTTCAGTTATTATATCCACAATCATCATGTTAACCATTAGACGCTCACTGCAAGACATAGACCTCCCTTAAAGATCCATGACCGGTCTTGCGCTGCCCACATACAACGATTTCCTGCGACCTTGATCTCGTCGTCCGTCCACCTATTGGGAGCACCTCTTTGTATATATATTTATTTATATATATCCACATACATTTTTATCCATTGCAGTATTTATAATTATGTATGGTACATATAAATTAATGTACGCATATACATATATGTGTGTTAGCACGTATACGTCGACGACCCGCTACTTGTCCTTCTATTTCCATACCATGTCTAGAAGAAATTGTCTATAATGATATGAAATACTACTACACTTTTTCTTGGTCATTACTCGATTATGTATTTCTTTTTTGGCGTGTGTAATAAAGAGTATTAAATAAATATGTAAATATCCATAGTATTCGATTAAAGGATATTGGATTGTAAATGAGCATTAATCTGTTGTAGAATGATTCTCGGCTAGACCGCACGGCGCGATGCTGGGCGCGCATGTGGCATGCGAGCGGCGACCGCGTGGCACGCGGCGACTGCGTGCTACTGAGGGCGTCACTTGCGCGCGCGCAGCCCTTTGTCGCTCGTGTCGCGAGCCTCTGGGAGAACCCAGACGACGGTCAGTTGAACGACTTCTATTATATTATTAAATTATTTATTTTGAAAACCATTACCAAGTAATTGCAGACGAGGCTATCTATAATACCTACCGCCTCTGTGTCTTGTTCTACTTGCAAACAATACTTTTCATGTATTATTGTGTATAAGTTTTAGTTCAATAGGTCATCAACATCAGCTTTTCGAACCATCCTTGTTTTATTTCAAGTTGCGACATTTTTATCATATGAGAACTCAATACATAAATCGCGTTAAGTATGGCTAAATTTTTTGTTATTAGAAATGAAAGCATGATTTTCTAATCTTACAACCATTTAATTGGTTACAGAGCGTGGTTATACCGACGCGGCGGATAGTGACGTTTCACTTCATTCTTACCCGAATCGTTTCAATCAAATAAAGCATTTCTGAATTTATTATCATTACATCCCTTGGATGTCCTCTGCTGGATATAAACACCCCCTCTTAGTGTCCAATAACACCAGTTGAAAGCGGCCTGCGACAATCATTTATCCTACGTTGCGGTTGCCGCTCCATTTCCTAAAGCACCCGCAGCTATTTGTCCTGCGAGTTATGTGGCCTTTCGTTCGTTTACGGACTTTCTCATTCTGAAATAAACACAGTTAATTCAAATTGGAACGTGAAGTTGAATGTATTAAATTAAAATTAGCTTATAATATTGCAGGCGAAATGATGGTGTCGCTAGTGTGGTACTATCGGCCCGAACACACAGAACGCGGGCGCCAGGCGGACGACGCACCCGACGAAGTGTTCGCTTCACGACACCGCGATGCCAACTCTGTCGCCTGCATCGAAGACAAGTGCTATGTACTCACATTTAATGAATACTGCAGGTCAGCATACTTCATCATAATTCCAGCTATAAGGCATTCACTGCTAGAAATTTGTCCGCGTCTCCTGCAGATTTCCAATAGGACCAGTTTGACGCGGATTTTATCCAGTGCCTTACGACGAATTTAACAAGCTCTGTCTACACCATGTGTGTGGACGTCCTACGCTGCGCTTACCTATCTGGAATCTCCGCTTCGGAATCTTATTTTACAGTGCTCTTTTATTTCAATTTATGCAATTAGTTGTTCAGCCGAATGGTTAATACTAAGTTAAAAAGGATACATGATTTTGAAAACAATTAATGAAATAGCTCTCATTGGTCTAGTAAAATGAAAAAATTACGCTAACAACAAAGATCTTTCAGGAAACAACAGTTTCATGTCACAGCTGACATTAATTTTGATGTTCATTTTATGCTATAATATATATATCGTTAATATTATTTGCAGGTATAGGAAACGACTAAAAGCAGCGGAGGAAGGTATCAAGGTCACGCCTTCCATAGTGCCGCCAATGCCGGCGAGCGAAGTAACACCGGCACTGGCCCCAAATGACACTAAGTTACCCCCGTCTGTATCGCCTGAACTCGTCCTGTTCTGCCGCAAGATATACGACTTCAGGTCTAAGAAAATACATGTCCCCAACAAGTGAACCTGCCGACCAGGTACATGTGGTCGCTGCTCCTGCAAAGAGAACGCACAACCCAAAAGCGAGATAAGATTCACTCCGACGTAGAATAATAAACACCAAAGTATATTCAACGTTTGTTAACGATACACGCTTTGTAATTAACTAGAAAGTTCCTTGATTGTGTCGTTTTGGTCCGCTTCGGTGTTCGGCGTTCGATAATTAGTGTATACATTGTGTCGTCACCTCCCCTCCCCAGTTTAGTACAAATACACTCGTAGATGTGGCCCTGTGCTATTTGTGGTACTACGTGTAATAAATGTTATTAAGAAATAGCCGATTGAAACTTGTGTTGCCTTTGTCGTGACTTGTAGATCGAGTATCCCGTGTTGTTTATTTGCTGGGTTTCTATCGATGTCGACTAACAATAAATTATTTGTATCAAACGATGCCTTTTATAAAGTATAAGTAATCGTAAGAATCATGACGCATAATGTGGATAGGAATATGTTTTCGTTTAGCTTCGGGGTAATCTAAGTCCTTATTACTCTCATTTGGTAGATATGTGAATCATGTGTGCTAGCGGACTTGTTTTGCGTGACTGATTCTTGTAGTTTAGGCTGCATGAGCACTGTAAAGCATTTATTTCAATATAATTACTTTCCTCCGTTATCCATAGAATCTTTAATAAATTATTCTTTAATTTCGTAAGAGAATCGCGTGTGAAAATATCCGTTTTAGTCTGTGTTATTTCAGATAAATACTTCACATAGTATACTTTAGAATGTTGATATGAAAACCAGTATAATAATAATTAAAATTGATATCCCAAAGATCAATATTGTATCAATTATGAAGGAAGAAATGTTTCTCAACTGATGAATGGGATACTTTTACTTACTGGTTACGATATCACGAGAATCGCCCATAGTATACGGATAAGTTATAGCCCTTTACATGACTTAACCCGTAGAAAACTGTTTTGAAACAACCGCATCATAATGTCACAGGTTAGATTTATTAAAAGTCAAATGAAGATCAATGATGACACGAAATCATTTCGGTCACAGCTGTAACTAAATATTGAAACACCAACAGTTTTACACTTTTATTATATTTATACGTATCATCTCTGGAACAAAAATGAATAACGTTATGGCTGCCTTAAAAGGAATTGATTTTCATTGCATTTTGAATAATGGCTTAATTTACTACAAAGTTCTTTTGTTTTCCGACAGTATGATTTTCATAAAAAGACTGATTTTACCAATACGGTTCACAATCGTTTGTTTAAAAATAAATATATATTGTATTTAATTTGCTGCATATAAATAATGACATACGTTTAATTTGTGTCCTTAAATTTTTCAGTTGATGCATCGGCCATCAATTTACATTAAATTGAAAATAACAAATGGGAACATTGTAACATATTTTAAATATAATATTAGTGCATAGATGTAAACATAAAACGAAAAAAAATACTTGCGTTGGAAGAAAAATTAACTTTTCAATGAATTATCTCTCACTGAAAGAGAGTCAAAACCCACATACACCTATCCAATTTACAAAGGGTCTACTTTTCAAATACTTTAAGAATTTTGCAAATTGTACTCAATGTGAGTATAGAATAGTAGAAATTTGTTAAGATTCGAATTATTAGATCTCTTTATTTATTTTAACTGCATTTGTGTGTGAAGCCAATAAATTTTGATTACCGGAGAAGTGAAGCATAAATTCATTTAACGTCAAATTCCCTGTGGAATTCTTCTCGTAGAGGGCATTTATACGTTAGCGTTTCGCGTATATTTTATATATTATATTTAAGAATTCGCTCCCTTAATTTCTTTTTATATTAAAGTTTTTGTTGTAAATATTCTTATTTCGTTAGTGTTGCTTCTTAAATTTTGTTATCTTTCCAGTGAGATTAATTCTTATTCGGACTAAAAAAATTAAAAAAATCAACAATAGTTGCACATTTTTTACTACATTTCTTTTCCTGTGTTTTTCGTTTTGTATTTTTTAAACAATCATTCAGATAATGTAATGATTTGTGTATTTTATTTAAAATATACATATTAATCACATAGTGTATATACTGTATGAAATTAATTACATTTTATTAGACAAATAAACAAAAAATCAATGAGACCAATTAATGGACCATGGTAATTTTTTTTATCTATTAAGGTCCAAATTTTTATTTTCAGCTCCAGTTTTCTGAAAAATAAAAATAAGTCAATGTAAATTACATTTACGAGAACAGAATTGGATTTATTTCTCCTTCGAAGCAACAAATCTCACTGGGTGTCTATTCCAAAGCTTAAGTTTTCTTTTTATTTCATTGCTTAACGCCAAAAAATTAGCTGCAAAAATTCTAACGTTCGTAATGACGTAATACCAATCACCTTCTATTTAGGTTAAAACAATGGCGGAGGAATGTGCGTTTAATATACAAATATATACAGGCCTTCCGTTATCCTGTTGTCATCTTGAAAGGAACAAATTTGATATTGAGACAAATTTCATTATTATTAGGAGAATGATTTGCGAATTGAGAAAGCTATTATTTACAAGTTAGTCTTGACCATATTCCTCCGCCATTATACTCATTATTAATTAATTATAGAATTAATGAGTAAATTCCATAATAATACTATTACTATAAGTGAGCTCTCCCTTGCTTGTAGATGGATTGTTTTAAAATGTTACCTGGTATCAGCAGTTGCAACCTTCTTATAGTCAATGATTTTTAGATTTAGGTTAATACTAATAAGAAAAAAAATACCTTGTTTTTATTATTTATTTGTTTTAATGAAAATTATATAGGTATATTTTTATTATTGTAACCTACATAGTTACGTTGGCTGTAATTTAATATTGATGTAAAATTAATATATGTATTTTTATTTCAACATTTGTTTTATTTTTATCGGAAACACCGTCAACGAGCAAAAGAATAAAATTATAAATTATTTGTGTTTTTATTTTCATTAGCGATCATTACAAAATAACGTCATCTAACACATCGATGTTCGGCGCTGTTATCCTTTTAGAATTTTGTGTAAATAGTTTACCGTACATGTATAGTCATATCAGTTATAAACACTAAAACTTGTGTAGACAAAAAGACCACAGAAGTAAATTAGCGACGGTTGGCAACGGGCATTTAATTGCTGAGAGTTACTATCTTTCAAGCACCGATTTCTTTTAAAAACAACTACATAAAAACTGCGTATTCGACAAACCATCGTCTTGAATAGATAGGCTCTTAATCCAAAACTTTTTCTACTGAAAGTACAAATTTTCACTACCTTTGCTCTCAAGGCACGGATAGATCTGGAATAGTAATCTGAAAATTAGAATGATATATCCAAACAATCGGAGACATTAGCAGCAGTTTTTACAAAATACACTAAAAAATAATAGAATGATTGAAACGTAGTCTCTTGGGTACGTAACTTTTGGTCTGATTAGTAAGCTGTTAGTAGACGACAGCCACAGAGAGAGCTACGCTCAGGATTTCTCTACGGGATCGAATCAGGAATGAGGAAATCCTTGTGGATTGGGAAATAGATTGGGCAGACCACGTAACGCGCCCAAACGATGGCCGCTAGGACATTATGATGCTGTAGTGAAGACCACGGACGGGCAAGTGCAGCGTAGCACGTTCAATATGTTGGACATATGACCTCGTTAAAGTCGTTCGAAGGTGCTGGATGCTGCTACCAACCGGTCTTATAGAAAATCTCTGGGGAGGTTTAATAGCCTATGTTCTAATGATGGAGAACGAAGGTTATGATAAAATTTGTCTGTGGAGCAATAAGGCTGTGACGAATAATTGCATTTAATTACACAGAATAATTTCCAACTTTATTAAAACATGTGCATTGTTTATTTTATGAACAATGCGCGTTCTGCAGTTCTGTTGCTAGCGGACACACAAAATTACTTCCTAGAATATAGCACATCTTGGGACTGGTGTGTTCATCTCCAGGGTATTTCAATATGTCTAGTAAGACATGTAATTTTACATACTTTGAAATATACATATTCTCACCTGGTTTCTTTCGCCCGTACTCAGATCTGTGACATTTAATATCCCAAGCGATGGTAGACTTGACATCATTAAGAGATATAATCAATCGTATGTTGAATAAATAATTTTCGATTATGCATTGGATTCGGAAAGTTTGGATAGTTGAAATTAATTATTCTCACCCGCTGGTAAAATACGCCTTTAAACGTAGAGTTGAAGTTGCAGCTCAATTAACTAAATTTTAAAGATATAATGGAAGGAAAATTGTGAAGTAAATAGGGAATTGGGTATTTCACCTGCCTCAAGTGAGTTGATATCAAGTACTATGATCACACAAAAAATAGGATGTATACAATAAAACTTCATAAAACATAAAACGGGCCAAGTATTTATTACATCCTATACGGTATTATTGTCAACAGTGAACAGTTGACCCTTACGCTAAACATTTCAATAAATGTCTCACAATATAGCACATGTTCAAAATTACTAATCGTAGACGGGGTTATAAAGTTCTTCGGTTATAATATACATCTATCTCTTTAAAACGCATGCACATATTACAGGATTAAAAATATACTTTCAATATTAGCAATGTAAACAAATTAAATTTATTAAGACTGTTAAGGGCCAAATAAACAAGAAATTAAAAATTAGGATTTGTGTTTCTTAGTCAGATCCTAATTTTTTTTAATTTTAGAAAAGTTCCTGATCTATTACTTTTACGACATTTTACCTTTTATTGTAATGAGAAATTCAAAAAATTCCTTTTGTTAAAGACTTCATAATATTTTCGTCAACATGTTCAATTCCAAATTCAGCCCTTAATAATCATCATCTCTCTGTAATTATTGCTTGAATAATGAATACCTATATTCATTTTAACTCATATATACAGAGTGATTGTAAATAAGCGCAAAAACTTTAGACCTAATTTTTATCTTGTGTATGTTTATGAATGTAAACCATATATTTATACAAATTAATTACAAACTATAAAACATATTAAACAATCAAAATACAATTATATTGAACTTCAATGCTATTAAGTCAATTTCATTATATTATTACATAATTGAATCATGTTATTTATTTGTGCAATTTATAAATTGTGAATAACATATTTTTACAATGCAATAAATAAAAATTCAAATGAGCTAATTAAAAAAATTGTTAAATATTAAACATGTTAAAATTTCGTTAAAAATCTGACTAATTGTTTAGATAGTTTCGAATAGTACTCGAGTGTTTTTTCATGTTTATCTTAATAAAATAATACGCAATTGCTCACACTATACATTTTAATGGAAATAAAATGTGACCGAACTTAATACAACTTCTTAACATAATACAATCTAAATTCCCATATATGTCTATAAAAACTGTAAATACCCTCCTTTTGCTACACCTTTAGCTACACCAATCAACCACGTCCGATCGGTATCAACCCCGCTAAATCACCGTTTGAAGCAAATAAAAGAAGGTTCCCAAAAAGCATTTAAGGAAAATCAACTCTGCTCTCAGCTACGAACGCCGACACGATCTTCTATTATGAAGCCAAGAACAAGATACTTATAATGAACGATGAAGAACAAACACAAGAAGTCGCAGCAATAGCCAACTGTGATCAATTGTCATATACTACAGCACCCTCGTCATCAGAATTAGTGTCCCACGGAATTCAAGTTACACACCGTCAAAACTCACGCTATCACTACCCATCTCTCTCTCGCATCGATCGCTCGCCAGCTCGCTCGCGTGCCGCCTCTTACTCTCTTGTTACTATCACCAACTATTTGGAAAAAAAAAGCAAGACACTGCAATCAGCAGTGTACATTCAATAAAGAAGTCCGACGCTAACCGTCGAGTAGCCCGAGATGCACCAAGAGCATTCAACAGATGCAATGAATATAAGCAGATGGAAGACTGGGCATATAAACCTGAGCCGTATGACCCTCGCCAGGAGGTGCACTGCCAACCCACACTTCGTTCTATGGCTTACAAGGAGCCAACAACATCAAAGTAAGACAGGCTCATAATGCAAGAAGTAAAACCTAACCCACTAGCAGATACTTCAAGGGATAAACCGCTATATGATATCGGACCCCATTAGTCCCCATAAAGGATTGCTTCTGACAAAACAGGCAAGAGGTTTTTGTTGTCTAACTGATAGTGAGAGTTTGCATAACTTTGAAAAGGGGGGATTATTTGTGCCTGTTACATCAAGACCTATTTAAGAGCTGAAGGCTTTTCAAGTTGTGGGCCCGCCGGAGTAAAGCTAACACTCTCCAATATCATTGAGTGTAATTACTACATAAAACAATAACTTTATTTTACATTGTCAACTCTGCCTCATTTTGGAATATGGCAAACAGATGCAACAAATAAATAGGTTTACAATTTGGTTTAACACTCCCAGTTAATCTTGTAGTCTATCATACTTAACATGAAATATGTTCAGATTTTAGGCATCAATTTGGAATGGCATATAAAAATTTACTTGTTCCAAACCTATCTAGATTTAACTATTCAGATACCTATAATTTTTTCCCTCCATAAACAATGTTAAATTCTTATTGGAATAAAGGTTATTTTATAAGATTCTGTTGTATAATATATAAAGTTACATTTTTAAAACTAATATTCCATATTAAAAATTTCTTTAACTGTCATAATTAAGCATTAGAAATATTATATTATTAATAAGAAGATTTTCTTCACTGTAGTTTATTTTTGTCATTCCCAACAGAGCTAACAAATCATCAGTATATCTCTTTATTCCAGGTATCATTTTCATTACAATTAAATAAAAACATTTTTAGATAAAAATCTAAAACATCAGTAATACACAAAAACTTAAAGTATCTCATAAAACATGTTTAAGCAGCATGTCACATTTTTAACTTTTATCCTAACTCACATTATACCAAAGCATTTAAATATAATTCCCATTAACGATATGGATTAATATACAGTATACACATATGAAATGGAATTAAGCATCATTGAATTAGTTCACAGGGAATATCTATAAATCTCATGTTACCAGCATTTAATTTAGCACATCAGAAACATCTTTTGTAGAAAATATTATATTCTATTAACATGACCAGTTTTAAATAATATGTATCCATAGCATGCAGTCAGAGCACTGGGATAAAGGCAATATTGAAAAGGATTCAGGAAACTAAACCTAGCAGATCTTTGCTGTAAATCATAATACCTGTCAGATGTGCCAAATCAAATGCTGGGTATTATACAGAGGTATCTTCTATTTGTTACCAAACACTATTCTAAATAAGAACTATAAACACCTACTAATTCTTGACTATATTCTTTACTGGGCAATATGGAACACATTTAAACTGATCTCAAGTTATCACGATCACCTATAAGCTTTTTGTTACAGCTAATCATAACAAATCATGTATTCAGCCACAAGCCCTCACAATACTCTGCTGCGAAATACTTCAAAGGATGTTATGTGATAATGAAATTTTCCATGGTTTTGCACAATAGACAAGCTGTCATCTTTGCTCTTTTTTGGACAGTGAATAACATTATAATAACATATCTATATATATCACAAATCCAAGAGCACAGTTATTTTGCTTCTATAAATACCAAAACTCAAAAATTACAACAACTGTTAGTTTTACGTGCAGTTTTATAAAATGCCTTACTATGCATTGTCAAGCTATCAGATTTAGCTACTAAGTCATCTAATTTCTCTCCTCTCTCTAAGACAGCTTTGATTGTGTCATGAAGTATGATTTTTGTCTCATCAAGATCATTTTGTATTTTAGTCAAAGCATCTGCTTCTCTCGGATTCTGGTATTTTGCCAAGTACTGAGGTAGAACAGGAAAATCTATTGTACTTTCATTGCCTGTAGCCCATGCACTGGCTGGAACTTTTGCAGTGAATTCATCTAGTATTTTCGTTATCAATGTATGAGCCACTCTGTTTGGGTATTCATGATCTGATATTAATATACCTGCAAGGTTATCTGCTCGAACATAAACTTGCAACATGTACTCGCCTTCTTTAACAGATTGTCTAGTTGCTTGTTGTGTTCTCTCAACTATTGTTTTACTAACAAAAACCATAAACTCCTGTACAGATGATCGTTGGAAAAAACTAAAACTTTGCAGATCATAAGCTGCCTTTAATACCGTGGCATTATTGACACCTTTATAGAGGACACCAAGTGCATACACCTTCACCATGTTGTAGCTATTTTCGACGGTACCGAGACCCTTAAAAGTTAATTGACGAAACTAGTTTTTGTTTCTTAACAACGTCGTCGTTGGTGAAAGTTCCTAGTGTGATCAAATCAAGTTATATTATTGGTTTAAAAATATTACATAACATAAACGTTTTTATACATGAAGGCCTTCATGAAATTTACTACTTACTTCTCTTATTGATGCTAACACTTTCAAAGAGAACAATTTCTCCTCGTAAAATCAACGAAATGACAGAAGGCAACTGCCAATATTTCTGACAGTGACAATCTCGACACGTCATTTTACAGAAATTTCAAGGAATAGGCAAAGATTTACAAACGTCATGATCTTTGTATTTTGATTTGGTAACCTAATTACTAGAACTTGTGAAATAATTACTTCGAATGTTGAATTTGTACCTGGCTTTCTACTATTGTTATAAACAAGGATTATTGACAAAGACAAGGCTAAATGAACTTTTAGTGCTATCACATAGATTTAACAGTGTTTCTAGATAAGTCATAAAACCTAACAATTAAAAATTATTTTAACATTTATTTTCAAGATTATGATAAATCCGTTTATATGAAAATGATGTATCAATAATGGAAATTATAATTAATTAATATCTTCTAGAAAAGGGCTGGTAGGTAAATTTGAAGTAGTGAAGAAAATTGTAATGGCAACTGACTATCTTAATGTGTCTAATTTAATGAAAGTAGAAGTAAATCTCATGAATGTATTAAACTTTATCTTTCTCAGTATTCCCCTGTTAAATAAAGTTGTAGAGTTGAAGTTGTTGTCAAAATATCTTATAAAGTATACAATATCTTGCACAGTAAATAGTTTGATGTTACAATGACAGAGAACGTGGAAAAAGTTGAAAGTAGTTGTGATGCTCGAAGACGAATATTAAATATAGCTGTTTCAACTGTTCTTCTTGAAACTGGCTTTGATGCCGCTGATAAAATGTCATTGGAATCGTTAACCGAAATATTACAATGTTGTATGTTGATAATATATATTTCATAACTATATACAAAATGTATCTTTTCGTTCAAGAGAGAATCTGTTTATCAGCTTACAATTAAAAAGTTATGTCTTCTTTGACACTATAAAGTATATTTACTATACTTATTTAATTCTATTACAGTTTTAACTGAAGTTGGTAATTCGGCAAGAGGTTATTGTGAATTATCTGGAAGAGTTGAACCAGTTTTAGGAGATATAGCTATGGCTTTTATTAATATGGGTTTGTATTAAACATCAAATCTAATTTATCAGAGTAAAATCTAAGATTCAGATTCTTTTTAAGTTATATATTTAAAGTTGTTTATTTTGTATGTGTGGGTTAAATTTATGCATAGAAATATTTACTATGAATATTGCTTTTGATAGGTATCAGTCTTCAGAATATAGAACAGTATGCAGCTCGTCCAAATAGACATGTAATCCAGCCTCCACAACAAGCACCTGCACCAAGAACACCAGCAATGTTGTCGGCAGGGTCTAAAGCAAAGCCCGCACCTCACATAGCATATCATTTACCATTACTTCCTGATCCACATGCATATATAAGGACTCCAGTAAGTCAAACTAAATAGGCTAACCATAAAGTGAAAAAATCCCTTTTTCAGCAGTGTGATACTGTTCTAAAGTGTTCATCTTCTCTAATTTTTTTTATAATTGTTTTCTTTCTTGTTTAATAGACTCACAAGCAGCCAGTAACAGAATATGAAGCAATAAGAGAAAAAGCTGCTACTCAAAAGAGAGATATTGAAAGAGCACTTACAAAATTCTTAGCCAAAACTAGTGAGACTCATAACTTGTTCAATACAGAAGACAATCAGGTTTATCCATGTAAGAGGATTTACTTTTTTCTATTATAAAACAAACAACTTCAAAACCATAAGAAATTGAAATTAGATTAATGCTCTTGTTTTCAATGATAATTAATTATTTTATCTTTTAACAACTAAAGTATTCAAATAACAAAAAAATGTTAAGTTAAATACTCCATTATTCTTTATTTTTCATTCATTATTTTATGCTGACTTTTATAGTCACAAGTACAAAGGAATAACTAAACTGATGTAGCTTGTACAATTAAATGAACTAAGTTATACTAATTGTGAAAACATACTACTCTATACATAGTTTTTTATTAAATTGCATAAAAAAATTACTTAATTTTTTACCTAACAAAACATTGTCTTTTTCAGTAATTGCTTGTAAACCAACATTTCCTGCATATTTATCTTGTCTATTACCAACAGACCAAGTGTTTGATTTTGATGAACTAGAATACCATTTCCAAGTAGCTAACAGAACTGAAGACATGCCTACAGATAAAAAAGGTGAATATTAATGTAATGTCTACATAATCTGAACTGATCCATTATCAGTTGAAGAATTCTAATATTTAAATAAAATAACAAATATCTTATAATGTCATAATTCAATATATACAATATTTATATAAAAAATTAAAATTGTTTTTAAAATTGATTATTTTTCAGATTTTGAAAATTAATATTCATGTTTATTTCAACAGATCAATCAGACAATGAAGGTGATAATGCAGGTGACAATGAAAATGCCAATAATTCTCAATCAGAAAATCAAGACAATCCCTCAGCATCAAGCCCTGAAAGAAGTAAAACTGGAGGATAGTTATATTATACTTGCTATAACATTATTTTTTTAAAACTGTAATTAATAATAAATAATTGTAAACATTAATAAACTCTTTTTACTTTCCTCTTTGTCATATATAGCAGAGCTCAGAGGACGCCTAATATAAGATGTCATTTAACCTCCTCAGTCCCGAGTATATTTTTGTTCGTATTTTTTGTAAAAAGTGGTAACCATGGACAATATATATATTTCTAGGTTTGTTAAGACCCAAGGAAAATAAAAATTATGCGGAAAATGCTCTTCCAATATGTCGCCATACGGCGACATCAGGTCTCAATGCTTTAAAAAGTTGAAAAAACTCCGTATATTTTCCGAAATCTTTTATTCAAAAAGTAATTACAGTAAGCAACTGAAATAAAAAACAATGTTATTGGTTGGGACAAAGAATCGTTACTTTCATTTGTGGTAGTTTTTATAGCAGTTTCTCCCCGAAACCATGCATAATATCACATTTCAAGTAGGACATTGATGTCTCGCTTTGTTAGACTTACATTTTGGCATCCTGCAGCGGTTTGGTGTCACTAATATGACAGGAATGTGATCTACGTTTCTCATTCTGATGTAATCAGATGGATGACTTGTTTTAGCACGCTTACTTTGTTTTGCAATGGTAACATCATCGTCAACAGGACCATCTTCATCATTTTCAGTGTCAAAGTTCAGTAAATAGTCGACAATTTTTTCTCTGAATCCCAAATAGTCTAGAATGTTACGTTTTTGTGTTCCAAGGTTTTCTTGTTCCAATTTATATTCTATCCATGCAGCGGCAATACCAAAGTCAAATAGGTGGAATATTAACCTTACAGTCCATTTTCGAGTTCTGGCAGAAATTCGATAGTAACTGATCATACGATCTAAATAGTCAACTCCGCCCATTTTCTCATTATACTGTTTGACTATATGTGGGCGTTGAATGCAGATATATTTCTTCTGCTTTTTATCCCATCGGCGGCACTCATCTGTTGGCTACGCACCATGGACTGATGACGCCATATGAACAGGCTTGTTGTCAAACCATTTTACCATGGCTACTTGTCCTGTGGATAAAATTTGTTGAGAGTGGTTGCCCCGGCCCTCTTTACGAAGCTGTGCATCTGTTTTGAAATTACAATTAGATGGTATTCTATTTTTCTGCAAGGTGCCTGTCCCAGTGCATTCAGCTTCAGAATGTAGCAACTCTAGCAAATGGATTGAGGTAAAGTATCTGTCCATAAAAATGGAACAACCTGGAGGTAATCGGGCGGACAGGCGCATTATTACTTTACCACCAATATCTAAAGATTGGAATCTATCATCTTCAATTACGCTGTCACCTTTACCTTCGTAAAGAAAAAAATCAAGTGGCAATCCTTTAGGACAGACTAAGACAAAATTTTTCAACCCCACTGGATTGGATTTTCCTTTTATCATCTGCCTTGCCTGATGTTTCCCATAAAAAGGTATCATCTGCTCGTCAATGCAAACATCTGCCGACGGGGAATTCAGAAGACACCCATTGCGAACACAAGAAATCAAGGGCTGGACCTTCCAGAACTTGGTGCTACTTTTTATTTCCTCCGGAACTTCGGATGAGGCCCTCAGTTTGAAGTACCGATCTCTAGTTATTCTGTCTGCAATTGCTGGAATTCTGGACTTCTGATCCCAATACATCCTGATCCTAGCAAATCGAAGGTATGACATCATGATAGTTACACCAAAGAATGTTCTGATTTCTTTATCAGAACATTCTAAATAAATAAAAATCTCGTGGAAATATAACCAAAATATCTAAATAAGGGGGAAAAAAGGAGGTACGAAATTATATGGCAAAAATGTACTTTTTTACAGGATAAAACCCAGAGTCTCCAAAAGGCGACATACACGTTTCTATGTGTGCGTGTGACAGGGATGAACAAGTTCGTTTGATTTTTTTCGCGTAATACTTAGTCTAACTATTGAGAAATATGATAACTACTTTGATTTCAATATGAAACATAAAATAATGTACACAGTTTGCACTTACCTTGGCCGGAATCGCCAATTATGAATTTTTTTCGCGCACTCATTTTCAATCACTTGCATAAAATTAGCGGTGCAATTTTATGACAAAACTTATAAATGAGCGGTAGCGGCAACTATCGAGGAGCAAGAAACTACTACAACGTACTGCCGCTGCTTCAAAATACAAGGCTTTTACCTACCTTTCCTAGAAGACGTTGTAAGTCGCCTTATGGCGACGTTTGGACTGAGGAGGTTAAGGTAGTGGATCTTGAAGGTCCCCAAGGAAGCCTCAGCTTGGACTACTACATACTATTGTTTATCGAATTGAAAGGCCGCCAAGGACTTAGGACACTATGAAATTAGGCACAAGGCATTCCAATTACGAGACCTCAGCTGAAGCTGTCACTCATAGATTTACCTTCCTCTAATATAAGTTTTCAGGCCCTAATGCTTGGGTTTGACAGATATTAATAAATTTTTTAGTTGGTTTTATTTATAGAACTCCAAGTCCAAGCATGACAAAGGATATCTACCCACTAGGAGGGCACATGACTTTTTAAAGTAGTCAGAAAATGATTGCTGTGGATGTCCTATGATGATGTTTCAGTCTGACCTAAATTTCTCCATAAAATAATATTTTACTCCATTCTTTGTTTCCTTAATAACATGAATTGTTAAGAATAACTTTTTTCTCAATTTATATTGCTTATCGGGACAATTAATTTTTACTCTAAAACAGGTTTTTATAAGATCAGTAACTCCTAGTTAACACTGAAGCTTTTTATGGGGCAATACCAGGTCTAATGGCAAATGGAAGAGGAGGCGATTAAAAACTTCCTATATTTACATGACAAAGCAAAACTGTCTATTTTGGTCTTGTTATTGTAATGTAAATAAACATTCAAATATTTCAATAAGTACTAGGTAAAAACAACATAACCTTTTAAAATAATTTCTAGTAATTATCGCACCTTCACTTTCTCTATACTTAGTCATAGCTTGTGGTAATTCTTCATCATCATTTTAACCATAATATGACCACCTTATTGGGAAACTATGTGGAAAGCAGTGCTAGCATCAAGGGTCTTCTGATAGCCCTAAGGAAATTCTCTCCACCCAGTGGTGGACATTCTACACTGCACTTGTTGGTATTTGGTTTCCACCACAAAACCGTAAAGCTCCAGTGGCTATGTATACCATGTACTAGAAAAACCTTGATCATAAACCTCTCCACTATTTGTTGAACAACTATGCTTATTAATAACACCCGAAGTGAGGCACCATATTTCAGTACAGTAATTCATCATGGATAACACACCACTTTCATCTTTAGGCACTAAAGAGTAGTGAATGAGGTGTTTCTTAGTTTCTCTAATACTACTGCCCAGTCAAGTAAGATTTAGTTGTGGTAATTGCTCCAAGTTAATAGATTAATTACACTAGTAAAATTACATAAGTAAAGCAGAATGAAGAGATAAAAGAGTCAACAAAATAAGAGTTTATTTATTCTTCAAAAAAACATTTAACCTGTTATCTGGCCGAGACATATACATCCAACGTAAACAATAGTGCATATGGGCAGGATGTGTGAATACATCCTCAAAATATGTGTTGCTCCCTAGGACAGGTGAAGCGCATAAAACTGCTTGCAACAAAGATATGCATTATTGATGCATGTCTCAACATGAGTTTAAGACATGGAGGGGGTCAATATTGCAGACATAATCCATGTATTGGCAAGTACAAACAGGAGATGTATTATGAGCTTGTGGTCCAAGGCATTTGGATGCTTTATTAGTAATTTTGACTAGAACAAAGAATTGAACAAAACTGAGGGTATTAACATGAAGTTGGTCATAAATATAATATAAAGTACACCAGGTGTGACATACTGACATATCCTCATATACATTTGCTTCTGTTGTAATGATCATCCAAAAGGTAACTCGCCAGGTAACAGGTTAAATAGAATTGTATTAGATCAGAAAAGAAAGCATTTATTATATAAATATTAGAAATGTATATCTTACAATGATGTAAAAACTGATCTTACTTACTTACTGTAATAAAAAAAATGTTATACATAATTACTACAAAACTCTACCACCCTGAACATTGTTATGGCATAATGAATCATCATTATTAAATTTCATAAACTAGGTATCTGTACCATATGTCTACATATAATATACACATGGTTAAACTGGTTCCAAGGGCAAGATAAAAATCTTTAAGAAATGGATATATAAGGAAAAAATGCAAAGACAAAATTATACCATTTAATCTTAAGTGTGAAATTATTTTAGTAAAGAAGAATCAATAACGGGTAAAACTTTGATTCCATCTCTATTCACAACTGTCACCTGGAAGTTAGGCAAGCTCACAAATAAACGTTTGTGGACTTCCTTGACACACATTTTTAAAATTTCATAGGCCTGCTCTTCATTAAGATCTGTAAAAACAAGATACATTTGTGTAAGGGAAACAAAAAAAAGTACTGTACTGTGTATTCAAAGCAATACTGTAGCATAGAATGACTACTAAAGTGATGCACATACAACTGCATCATGTGTCCAATTCATAAATTTCCATTTCCATTTCCATTTTAAAAATAATGAAACTATTGAGAGTAAAATAAAGAGTTTTACCCTATTTCAAACTTGGGTTAGTTATTATTGTCAGAAATATTTTATGTGTAATAATATAATAAGACTTCTATTAGAGCTAATTACCTTTTTTATGGTAACGGTCCATAATACTTAAGCTTAAATAACCACCAAAGCCATGGGCTGCAAACGGCACCTTCATACTGGATGCTAAATAATCCATGAAGTATAGTTCCGGGCCATTTTCCTTATCATAGCCACCCATTAAAATATTGACAAAATATGGTGTCTGTAAGCAAAAAGGTATAAAAATTAATATTATATAAAAAGATATATAAATAACGCTTTAATTAGACTTACGCTGCTTCTAAGATATTCAGCTAAGTTTCGGCGAGTAAAATTTGCAGCTGCCGTAGGACCAAGTTCGTATCCGTTTCGCATTTTATAGAGCTGAATGTTCTTCGCAATGTATTCAGCAAACTGTGTTGTATCACCTGAATCTCCAACCACTCCCATCACAAGTTTATCGGATATTCTGTATATCTTCTCTTCATCTATTTAGAAAATGTAAACTGCAGTCAAAGTTCACAAATAAACATATAACAAAACCTGAATACGCTAACTCACCGTCTTTCATTACCATAATACTATGGCTATTGGTTTGATCAGCAGCTATCATGACAAAGTCATTACACTGAATACCCAAAAGACATTGTAAATTAATGTTAGACATGTTTATACCGTATTAAATGTTTTAGTCGTGAAAAACCGCAAGAAATAACAATACAAATGAAATAACCTCGATCAACAAATCTTGTCAAATCATTACTTCGATGATGTTGCCATCTATTTAAAAAAAAACATTTGACCCAAACGACCAATTGTACAGATTACTCCCATAAAAAGCTTAAGCGCACTGGGCTGTAAATAATAAACACAAAGCAGCCAGATTTGCTGAGCATCTGAAACTATTTTTTTAGCCTTTCAGGGACTTCGATAAGGATTTGCCTATGTGTTACTTTCACTCGAATGAAAAATCAAATTGTCATGACAAATTAGAAACAAGCCTCGTTACTCCAATGGATGTTCCCAACGAGATCAAACATCAAAATCTACCGGTTACGACTTCATTACTGAAATTTTTAGAAATGTTTTACGTAATAGACTATAGCAAAACTTACCACCCTCATAAACCTATAATTTAGATTGTATGTATGTGATTGATCTACCTGATGGATGGAAGGTGGCCGAAGTTACAATGATACCGTAACCATCAAACTGACATACAGGCTTAATACAGGAATTAAAGAGAATGATACCAGAACAATTTGCAGACATTTTGTAATATTATCTAAAAGAACTGTTTCGAGTAAAACTAGATGATGCATATATAGATCTTATGAATATAAAAGCTGTAGTACCACAGCGAAGTGTTCTAGGTTGCTATTTTACACACTGTGTACATGTGATTTTACTCAAAAGGAAGCGGTAAATATATAAATATGGTATATAGCTAGACAAAAAATGGCCAATAAAACTCAACGAAACCACATCTTTTCAAATAAAAATAAGAGATTCCCATTCGGTATATATAAATAACCAAATAATGTAAGAAAATTTTGCCAAATACTTAGACATAATTATTAGAAGTTTATGAATGAAGACTTCATAATCATGTGAACATCGAGCTCCTTGATAATAGATATAGTGTATAAATTTCTACAGTGTACACCAAAAACGTTTATATAATCAAATACTTCTATTCCTTGATGTTTTGAATTGTTACGACTTTAACACCTTCTTCCACGAATAACCAAAAAATAAGGTTAAAGGATGTAAAGAATTATAATATGGTAATATAAAACTTTCTATTTTTGAACTTAGAATGGCAGAAAGTTAAGTTCTGATCACTGAAACAGAAAAACTGTGTTGATGCGTATTTGATTTGACAGTTCATATTTTTTATCACTTGAGATATAGTGGAGTACTTAACCCAAATGCTTAATTTTATAAAAACACTTTACTTCACACTTTAGCTTTTTTGTAGTACGATATTCAATATGTTCAAAAAAGTTGCACTGGGTATATCAGGCGGAGTTGATAGTGCAGTTGCGGCTCTTATTTTGAAAAGATCAGGTTAGTATTTTAACAATTTGAAATACTAGCTTAATCTTTCGAATTATGGACCTTTTGAAAATCAGATAACTGATGTGCTTTTTATAGGATACCAGGTTGAAGGCATATTCATGAGAAACTGGGATAATAATTATGAGGCGGGATTTTGTTCTGATGAGAAAGATTTTGAAGATGCCGCATTTGTCTGTAGTAAGCTTAATATACCATTGCATAAAGTATATTTCATTAAGGAGTACTGGAACGAAGTATTTACAGTATTGCTAAAGGAATACGAAACAGGATTAACGCCTAACCCTGATATATTATGCAACCGATATATTAAATTTGACAGGTTTTTTGAACATTGCAGGGACAATTTAGGAATTGATGCTATTGCTACAGGACATTACGCAAATACTTCATTTGGGCCATTTTTAGAATATTATCGGGAAAATGAAGGTAACTTAGTTACTTATACACCAAACTTAAAATTTCATTTTATTTAAATCTATGAATTAAATTTATTGCATTGTTTTTAGGGGTGAGTTTATTACAGCCTGCAGATAAACATAAAGATCAAACCTTCTTTTTGTCACAAGTGAAACAATTTGCTCTGAGGAAATGTATGTTTCCATTAGCAAACCTATTAAAAAGCAAAGTAAGAGAAATTGCTAGAAATGAAGGGTTGCTGAGAGTTGCCAATAAAAGAGACAGTACTGGAATATGTTTTATAGGAAAGAGAAGGTTTCAAGATTTTATTGAGGATGTTTGTATTTATGAGTTGTTTTTTATTATATTATTTTTGTTATTATTATGTGCTCAACCCTTCAATTTTATTTTTTAGTTTATTCAAACAAAAAAGGGTTCATTTATAGATATTGATACTGGACAACATGTGGGTGAACATGATGGAATACACAAATGGACTGTGGGTCAAAAATGCTGTCTACCAAATTATAAGCATTCATATTTTGTTTTTAAGAAGAATTTAGACACAAATAATATTTATGTGGTAACTATTTTTTTTATCATTTTCTGTTTTAATTTTATTTTGGTCTTTATCACTTTATCTAAAAATATCCACATTTATTAATCACAAAGTTAACATTGAAATTGAATTGTTTTATAAGATTTTGTTTTAAAAAACATAAAATTTTAGTTTTAAAATTTCAGGTGGCTGGGACTAAGCATCCAGCTTTGTGGAATAATTATTGTTTTACAACATTGCCACATTGGATACACAAGGAACCTGATGAACTAAAATATAATGATATCCTACATTGTTTTTTTCGATTTCAACATACAAAACCGTTAGTTGCATGTAGAGTTGCAAAAAATTCAGAAGGTTTAACTATTGTTCTAGAAAACAGTGTAAGAGCTCTTACAGAAGGACAATTTGGTGTTTTGTACAAGAATAATGAATGCCTTGGCAGTGCTAAAATTGTAAATGTTTGTCATAATTTAATATATTAAACAAATAAAACACTTGTTTATTGAAGCCCACATCCAATTCATAGGAAATTGTTTGTTCTGCAACCCAGCAACAATGCATTGTTTTGTGTCAGGAATTTGAGACATATTTTTTAAAGTTCATTTACATTCAACTAAAGTATCTACATATTGTATATGCCATTTTATTCCATTACTTTTTGCCATCTGCACTAGAGGTATCTCCAGAAGTTTTTGGACTTTGAATAAAAAAAAGTGGCAAGCAATTTTGAAAGTTTCACTTGATGTTGACTTGACATCATCTAAAGAATTCTGAAGAGACCAAAGTTTTGAAATTCGAAAGTAGAAGATCAGGGCCATATGGTGGATGTATAACTGCCTCCTAGTCAAACACTTAATTTTTGTTGAGAGGCTAAAAATATGTGGTCTAGTATTATCAAATAATACAGTGATTTTTTTAATTAGTTGTGATTGCTTTCTTCTAAACTTAACATTTGATGAGATTAAAGCAAGAATACTTTAATAATAATGCATTAGATCCATAAATGTTACAATTTTTTTTTTTTGATGCCAGTGATGCATTTTTTTAAAGTAGAATTTTAAAATCTTTCGAATTTCTTCAATAGATTCACTTGGCCAGAAACGAAAATAAATTAAAAATAGGTTGAAACAATATTTAACCTACGGTTGCCTTTTGAAGTGAAATTTCTACCCATGGCTCCATTTTTAAAAGTTTTTACTGTGCTCGTATTTTCCCAGAACCATACTGACTGATTTCTTTTTCTTTTCAAAAAAACGAAAGTGTGTACCAGATCTATGTTTTAAACCAGTGATGATTAAAACTGATCTGAAATAAATATTAAAGAATTTCTACTTTCGTCGTTGTGTATGATGTATAAAAGGATTTGCAATATTTTTAATACAATATATAAAATTCTCGTGTCACGGTGTGCGTGATTGAACTCCTCTGAAACAGCTCGACCGTTTTTTGTAATACTTAGTGTGCATATCGGCCAGGGTGGAAAATCGGACAACATCTATTTTTCATCGTCCTAAATGTTAAGGCTGGTGCACCCCTAAATTTTAAAAAAAATGTTTTTATTTTTTATGATACAGCATACAAAAATCATAAATTTTCACCCCTCTACGATCAATCTTTACTTTTTATTTGTTAATTAAACTTAAATTTTTTTTAAAACAACATTTGCGGGGTCAGCTAGTTTATTTTATATTATGCAGATAGTCTTTTTAGAGTTCATTTTTATTATAAAAATAAGTTGACGCGGATTTTAAAGATACTAAAGTAATTTATTTGTCTAGTCTTCACTACTCTTTCTAACATAATGCAGTTATTTTAATGTAAAACGACTAGTTTTTACAATTATTATTATTTCTGTGTAAGTATCTGACAACATTTATTTTGTCAATATTGTCTTTTGCGTCAATGTCACTAGTTACCGTATGTAACAGTTGACGTTAAGTTTTTTTTAAACAATAATTTAAGTGAAAAATAATTTAATAATATAATTTTTAAAGCCATGATAAAATGTCAATACCACCAATGAATTACAATGTTCCTCCTCCACCGCTTAATATACCTCCACCGGTACATCCTTCCGGAGTACCTATAGTTCCACCGCCTGCATTATTTAATCATCCTCCGCCTTTTGCAGCGCCTATATCGCAAAATGTTACGCCACCCTATATGCCAATGCAACCATTACCACCGTTAAATGTACCACCGCCACCTGTTCATTACCATTTACCCTCTTCGAAGGTGCCTTCGTGTTTTACTGCGCCTGTTGCTCCCGATAATTATTATAGGCAACATGACTATTATAATTTTTCACACAAAAATGATAGGACTACGTATAGTGAGTTAGACAAAAATCATGTTCCCATACAAAGCACTTCCATGTCTAATGAACACAGCCCAAGTGAAAAAGATAGATCTTATAGTGCCTATTCTAAAGATATAAGAAGAGACTCAACAACTTCCTCAAGACACAGACATTCCCAAAGTGAATCAAGATATGATAGAGACAAGGATTATGAAAGATCAAGGAGACATATTAGAGAGAGGAGTTATGAAAGAGAGCAGAGAGAAAAAGAATTTAGAGCAGCAAAATATTGGGAACTAAGGTCACAACACAGTAGAAGCAGCAGAAGTCCCTCAAGACACAGTCATCATGAGTATTATAGAGAGAGAGAAAGGTATAATGATCGCAGAGAACATGACAGACGATATGAATACAAAAAATCACACAGCTCTTCATACCATAGAGACTACCGAAGTCACAGCCGAAGTCTCGACTCTAGAAGTGACAGAAGGCACCAGAGATCCCTCAGCAGATATAGTGATCGATCATCTAGCAAGGAATCCCGTCCTCGTATAAGCCGAACTCGTGAATTATCTCCTCGTTCACGTGATGTAGTCTCAAAAAAACCTTTGACAGATCGTGAAAAAATATTAGAAGATTTTAGGTAAAACATTACTTTTTTATCCAAATAGACTGTATAAAGAATATATTTCAATTACACTACTGTTATAGGAGTGTAGATTTTCTTTTCATATAAATATAATATGTTAGTTGGGTTGTTTCAATAACTTAATGTCAAAGCATAATTATTTTAATGTAAATGATTTAGTGTTTCTCCCCATGCATTAAATTTACTCCACGTGTGATCAATTTAACTTTATTGGCTTTAATGCATGCTGGAATTAATTCCCTACAAACATATTTTCAAGAGAATAGTTAATAAAATTTTTCTAAAAGAAAAATACTCCAACACCTTTATGTGTAGAAATTAAATTCTGTTATGAATTGATTGCCTAAATAGAGCTAGTGGCAGATCCTTACATATGAAATCAACAATAAAATACTGAGTTCTTTTTCTAGATTAAAATATTCGAGAATAGGAAGATCTACTTGAACTATTCTATTTATGATTTAGTAGTAGACAGTTTATAAACCCCATCATACTTGTGACACTCGAAACCATGATACTTGAAATATTTTCAGCACAGCTGGTTGCCTGGTGGAAATGTGACATGACCTTTTAGTTTTTCCATAGTTGCAAAAGAACAATGTCAGAACAAAATATATCAATGTAAAACAGATGAATAATTTAGAAATTATGCTGCTTATAAGAAATAATGAATTTAAATATGTAATTCCAGTTAAAGATCTTATATTAAAAGTCAGTTAAGGCAGTTTTCTGATTATGTATTATTTGTTTCCAGTAAACTGTTTTAAACAATAAATATATCATAGTTACGCTTTATTTTATTACAGGAAAAACTATTGTGAGACTTCAGGAGACTTTATAAAGAAAATTGAAGAGTGGTCTAGGGAACATAATTCAGATGAAGATGAAGTATGTATTTAGTTTATAAATGAAAAATAGATATACAAATGTATTTGATAATATTTATTATTCTTAAATTATACATGACTTGACCATTTCTAAAACAATTTAATACAATATATATTTTAGAGTCCAAAAATGTGGTACCGAAGTTCACCAGCAGAACTGTATTATAAACCAGTGGAAGGAGGAGCAGGTGTGGTGCAAACAGCTAAACTAGAAAAACGATGTAGTGTTTTCTTCAAAGAATTAATAGAAAGAGGAAGAAATGCGAGACCTGAAGTGGATGAGTTGCCTCCCTTAAAGCCACCTAGAACGAAAATGTGCAAGCACAGATGTAAGTTTATTACAATATATTGTATAGTCAGTTAGTTCAGCCCATAGACACCCACTGCAAGGCCTCCTCAAAAATACCTTTTGGTGATAAACCATAATCCCTGTGCTTGGCAGGGTAGGCAATTGCAGTGTGGTACTATGCAATGTGGAGGAAACTTATAGCCCATCTCCTGGAAACTTGTTTGTTTGTAGTGGCAATCCTATATAATTTATACACAAAGTGTGTATTATATAAGATTGTATCCCATGAATCAAACTCGTGACCAATGATTGCAAGTCGCAGTCCTCAACCACTGGGCTACTGCTGCTGAAGCTTGTACACTAGTTTTGTATATTCAAATTAAGCAATTGATTTTGTACAAATATTCTTTCATGAGAATGTTTAGATGAAAATTTGTTAAAAAATTTACTTTTTTATTTATATAGACTTAGACTTGCATACATTTTAAAAATATTTTATCATATTTATAAATTCCAGATTATCTTACGTTTTTGTACATGTTATCAACAGTAATGGCAATAATAATGGTTTATTTCCTGGTGATTAATTATTTAACAAACATTTTGTGACATGTTTCCCTACCTTACATTAAAGATAGGAATCATACCAACTTGAATGTTCTCACATTTTTCTAATCCATGCAATTAATTTAAATTTGTAATTAAATGTCAAGATATTTCAAATATCCATTATGAAGGTCACTTTTTTAGTTTTAGTTTTGTTTGTTTTATGTAATATTTGAAGAACTTCTGAAGGAAACTATGGGTGGCAATTATTTTTTGCAGTAAATAATATATGTCTTCACATATAAGTATAGTTGTGGTAGTTATTGGACCAGCAAGTGAATCATAGGACATCCATCCACAAGATGGACAGATAACATGGTTAAGGTTGTCAGAAGATGCTGAACTCTGTACAGTAGAAGAAATGATGTTGATGACAATTTGTAAAGCACAAAGACGTGTCTAATTAAAATGTTAATCAGGCACAAAATTCAATTTAAGAGTCACAGTTGGGTAGAAACAATGTTTTGGAGTTTCTATTTAAAAACTTTCACTGTTGAATGTAACGTACAGTTTGCTGCATTAAAAAAAACATGATTTGCTTACTTCATCTGTCTGTGAATACATAGAATATAACTCAAAAAATTCCAGTGGAAGAAAAAAGTTCATCTTCATCAGAGAGCGATGAATGTTTAGATGAAGATGGATTACAGGGGTATACTGATAGAATTATGCTGGAACTACAAAGAAAGCAGAGTCATCCCAGACGTCTTCATCCTGAAATGTGGTATGTTGAACCTTAATTTGCTAATATTATTAATTTTTGACATGTGATATTGATATGTGTAGTATCTGACACTTGATTTGGGACATTGTTTTGTATATTACATACATATACATGGAGTACATTAAAAATAACATATACAACATATTAAACCAAATGTCTGTCATCTATGCAAAGTATTGTATAAGAGCAACAGCCTGTTTTTAAATAAACATTACTTTATGAATTTTTAATTAAACTTACACACATAATGGTATTAACATATATTTTTTTAAATTTATGAAGATTCAGGCCTGTTCTATATTTAACGTTTGGAAAAAATTGTATATTTTAATAAGATGAAAGCATTCCTGTTCATCCTACTGGAATTAAACCCACAGTCTAATCATTATTCTTGGCCACTTCACTTTTTTAAATTATCCATAAGCTATGATTATCCATAATTAAATTTATTTAAATTATATGTAATTAAAATAAGCACAGAGAAAACGAAATAAAATATTGTTTTTAAATAAAATCCATGTAACTACAGAAATTTTCAATATTGATGGTTCTGAAAAGAAATTAAATCAGCTTATTAGAGATTTACACAAAAATAAAGAGTGTTGTGTGTGGTACAAAAGTTTGTTACTCAAAATAAACTAAATAAACTTCTGTTATATTTAATAACATAGTAATTATTGTAAGAAAAATTGATAATATTGTTTTCTCTTAATGTCAATAAGCTACTAAATAACAGTTATGCTACATGTTTCAACAAATTTAAAAGTTTAAGCTTTGTAAAACACGAAATATTTTAATTTGGTTCATAAATGTATGATTCTTTAGATATTTATTAATGTCCAAATATTTCTAGAAATTTCTCTAACATTTCATTTCTCATGTAGTTGGTACTGTTACATGTACTGTATTTATTTATATTTCAAGAACATGGTATGTAGGTGTATCTCTGTAAATATCCTTGTCTTTAGGTTTAACAATACGGGTGAAATGAATGGAGGCCCATTGTGCCGCTGTAGTGTACGGGCACGTCGATATGGAATGAGGCATGGTGTATATGCGGGGGAGGAGTCATTTCCTAAATGTATTCCTACACAAAGTAATATTGATAAACTTTATCATTACAGGTAAGTTTTAATTTGCTATTAGCAATAGGTATTGCTAAGTTAAGTAATTGATTCTCTTTTTGCTTATATATTTTTAATTTCTGTGAAACAAGTTAATTGATTCGTTTATGTTCTCTGTATTAAACTAATTTTCTAGTCCTCAAAAATACATTAAGGGGTAATGTAGCTAAAATTAATTCTCTATTTGTTTTAAAAAATTCTTTTGCAGGCTAGCTTAAAAACTAGAGATTTCCTGTGAGATATTTTTAAACAAATTGGTATTCATAACAATTGCTTCCCAATACATATTTAATAACAAAATAATTATGAGCCAAAATTTAAAATCTTAAGTGGAAAATAGTGACATACATGATAAATATAAGAGGCTTCCCGGGGATTCCCGTGTTGAATCCTACCTATATTACATTTAGGTAGGATTCAACACGGGAATGTAGTAGACAAAAACAAGGGTCTATTCAAAATCTTCTAGTTAGAATAAAAAAATGCAACCTACAAGGTGTTTACATTTAATTTTATATTTATACATATGCTTCTGCCGGGTTCGGAATCTTGACTCTATCGTGAAGGTACCTGACAAGAAACTCGATAGATACTCTTTTAATTTTGCATGTACATATATATATATACATTATTATGTAGGTGTTAAATCGCCCATTGTATTTTTTGTTAATATCTTCTTTTCTCCCGATGGACTCCCACTGCAAAGCATAAGCCTACCCCAAAGATAGACACGATGACCCGTCTTGCGTTATCCGCATACAACGACCTCCTGCAACCATAACTATGTCGCCAGTCCACCTAGTGGGGTTTACCCACGCCGTTATTATGTTGTTATGCATCTATGTATTTTATTCTGATGAAACAGAGAGTATTAAATAAATATGTCATTATAATTTTCTTCCTTTCAGAATTACTGTATCTCCGCCAACAAACTTTCTGATCAAAGCTCCTACAATAATTGCCCACGACGAACACGAGTTTCTATTTTCCGGATTCTCCATGTTTTCTCACTACAAGTTAGCTAAGCTGCCTACATGCAAAGTAATAAGGTTTAACATTGAATACACTATATTGTATGTAGAGGAACCCGCACCGCAGAATTTCTCTATACAGGAACTTGATTTATTCGGTACGATTTTCTATTTGAATAACAATATTACTTAGAACTGTTTTCTAATTAATTATTATTAACACTCGAAAAATATTAACACAATATAATCAAAGTGAATGACAGATACATATAATATTTGTGACAACAACCTATTTCACATATTTAATGGAATCAGGCGTTACCTTGCGGAAGTCCATCCTAAGTAAGAAAAGGACCAATATTTAGCCACTTCCGCACATGACTGCATGTGATGATAGTCGTGTTACAAAGTGCACCGCCCGCCAGCCCGCTGATATATGCGTATGCGGCAAACAATGCGAATCACACAACCGCCACCGCCAATTTACTCAACACGTGTTTCACCCCTCCATGGGGCATCTTCAGGAGTTATGTTACACCGATTAGTCCCAAACACAGAGTCATTCACTCTGTTGCACGACTTCCATTGCATGTACGGAAGTGGCTAAATATTGGTCCTTTTCTAACCTTTCCCACTTCTTACAGCTATTTACAATTTGTGTTCACAGTTAGAATATATTTGAAAGTATTGTACGTTAAAATGGATAATTTTTAATTTATTCAATGTAATTTGATAAATTATTTGTGATATAATAATTAACAAACAGAAAAGAGATTTTTGAATTAATATTCACTTATAGTTATTGTTTTGTATTAGAACTTATAGAAGTGAAATTATGAAGAAATCCTAATCTATTTGCACACAACCGGGTGTAGTCTATTGTTTCACTCGCACAAACTCGTTAAGTTTTATATCCCTCCCAACAATCGCTCATTCGTATCCTGGCACACTTTCTAAACAAAAGTGCTTTCCATGACAAGCCGAACTTACTTCAAACATGGCTAAATTTGCGTACGAAAATGCGGTCTTTATTAATTTTTTTTAGTAATTTATGTACTGAGAATTTACACTAATAGCTGTAACCTGTTCTTTCAGAGGAATATCTGTTCTATGAACTACTTGAATTAATCGACTTGGATCTGGGGAAAGCAACAGAAACTTCATGTTCACAGTTTCATTTTATGCCAAGATTTGTTCGGTACCTACCAGAGGGAGGATGCGAGGTAAATAAACCTAATATTATATTATAATGTTAATGATTCAAATTATAAATATTGCTATTATGATTCTTAATATTATTACCAAAAATACCATTACTAATTATTTTAAATATTACAATAAAATGTGTTTAATAATGTTTAAACCAGATATATAATAATTAAATAAATAAGGTAAAATAATTATCAGTTAAGAAATTGTGGCATTATACATAATTTATTAATAAAAGTGTATAATTACTGAAATATGTATTTGTTTTTATATATATTATATGCTGAAAAAATGACTCAAACCGTAATCTTTTAACACTTTATGGATAGTAAAAGAATTAACTATTGCATTAACATTTAGAGTCACTAAAAATGTACAAATGTCTTTTATTCATTACCATAAAAAATTACTGCGCAAAAAGCTCTCTCAGAAGTTGTAATATATTTTACTTTACATTAAAACATAAATGTGTAAGGTTTTTTATTTCTATCTTTCTTTAATACCGGAGATGATCAGATGAACTTCGGTTTGGTAGTATTACCATATTGAAGGTTATCCGTGAGTTATCCAGGCTACAAAAAAAATTATTTAAGCATTACATTTACATTGCAGGTGTTATCAATGTGTGAAGTGTTGAAATATTTAATAGATGAAAGCGGCTTACTAATACCACCGGATACATTGGATGAAGTACATGCCATGGATCATTATAGATGGCAAAAGTTTGTTGATGGGATCAAAGGTGTGAAATATTTTTAGTTTATTTTATGAGTAATCAGTCTATTATTTTATTGTTGCATAATTAACTAAGTTCAATCGTTAGTTTATTATGGATAGAACTTTTGTATATAAAAAAAACTGGCATGTGAGACGGATAAATATATCTTCTATTGCAAATGAGAAAATAAGCTATACTAGCTTTTGTTCTGTTAAAGTTTCCGAAAACAGTTTTTCTTCTTAATCTAGGTCAGTGTTTCCTAACCTTTGTGTTGTGCCCCATCTTAGTTTTTTTATAAATCTTGCGTCCTATGTAACATATATACATTTTATATAAAAGCATAAGGGTTAAACTCGTGTCGACTTTCAATTTGCTCCTTTGAATGTTCAAATTGTCCCTCGTGGGGCGTAAGCTCCATTTTAGGAAACACTAATCGAGGTAGATTATTTCTTAATCTATTTTAAAAGTCAGTTAAGGTTTTTTTATGGAGTTCTGATTATGGCTCATGTTGTTTACTAATTCATTTTTCAAAAGGAATGATAGTGACTTACCCTGGAAAGAAACCATGCTCCGTGCGTGTAGATCAGTTAGACCGTAGTCCACCAGTTCACCCCAAAGAGATGAAGGATCCTAATGAACTTAAGACTTATTACCCGGAGATTGTTCACTTTGGCATCAGGCCACCACAGTTGAGCTATGCTGGAAATCCTGAGTATGTAAAGTATAAATATTTTATCAATGTGATTAGTGTTTTTACTACACGTGTGATGAAGAGGTTCACAGAATTTTTCTCATCGACCACCTCTAAAATTTAGCTAGTCCTGGTGGGACCCCCTGCATTTCAACAAAAATGTAAAGATTAGATCTAACTATGAAATTGTGCGTTTCGGCTGAATTCCAACTACGAATTTTAAAATTAACAAAATACAACAGCCTATGTTAATAGGTGAAGTCAAGCTAAAATTTTAGTTTTTTACTACCGAACGCAAAAAAATTTTCATGGAACTTCAATTTTTGTTCACGCCCGCGTAGACTCCCGTCGAGCCTTCTGTGAACCTCTGGGAGTCAACCGCGACCACTTTGGGAACCTTTGATATATGTCAAACATACACACATAAGTATTTAATTAATTATAGTATTACTGACTTTTTGTATAGAGTAATGATTGAAGACATTTGTGTAAAAGAAATATTTGTTTATATTACCGCAATATAATTTTAGATATCAAAAGGCGTGGAGATATTATGTGAAATACCGGCATTTGATTGCAAACATGGCCAAGCCATCCTTTAAAGAACGACAAAAGTTGGCAGCTAAAGAGGCAAAACTTCAGGAAATGAGGACTCAGAGTAAAATGAAAAGGGATGTCACAGTAGCTATATCTTCTGAAGGATTTCACACCACAGGACTTATGTGTGATGTTGTACAAGTATGTCACTTTGTATCAATCTACATATTACTTTTAATTAAATTATAATGAATGCGTGTCAATATTAATTCGATTTTGTATCACTTAATAATGATTTTTATATTTGCTGTCGGGTCTGATAAAATTAATTTAATTTTTAATTCCTTTTTCTATAAATGTAATTGACAAAAAAATATGTACATACAAAATGACCAAATTGTACACAATTTTTTAGCGACAGTGGGCGCTCTTATGAACTAAATTAATTTAGGACTTTCTTACTGCTTTATAGACTTATTTAAGGTTAAATACCTCGTTTCTTGAAAGATAAATACTTTCATTTATAGTTGACACTTGTAAGTCATGAAAAAATGTAAGAAGAGCCCATTTTGCCATCATTCTACTAAAAATATATCTACTAAAAACTGAGTCCGTTTATTTTTTGTAATCACTTATAAAGCTCGGAAGACTTACATATTTAATGTCTGTTTAAGCAATTAATATAATAATTACACGCTGAATCTTGAAAGGAATGACTTATTTATCATAAGTAATTGTGAAGTTTAATTAAAATTAGTTTTCGTGGTGCCTTTTTAAAGTTAATTAAAATTGTCTGTTTCAGCATGCTATGTTAATACCAGTATTAGTGAGACATCTTCGATTTCACAAGTCACTGGACAGTTTGGAGAAGAAAATAGGTTATGTGTTTAAAAAACGGTTGCTCTTACAAACGGCTTTTACACATCCTTCGTACAGAGAAAATTTCGGCACCAATCCGGACCATGCTCGGAACAGTCTAACCAATTGCGGGATACGACAGCCGGAGTATGGAGATCGTAGGATACATTATACCAGAAAAAAAGGTATGTAAAAGTGTCTTTTATAATCTGTGATCTTTTGTCTAAACTTTTCTTTAGCATCAAACACACTACTTTAATGTGAAACAGATATCATTAATTTTCTTTTTGGCAGCATTGTACACCAAATAATCACCAACATTTTATTGGTTGACTATAACACTGTAAGAAAAAGTTTATATGTATTTACGTGTCAGTTTAAATCTGGACAGGAACTAAACAAAAATTACAACTACTGACGTTTCGTTTCCTTAAAAGTTAAAAAAGTTAGTTGAGATTTGGTAATATCGGATATTAAAACAAATATATATTTAATTCCTTAAACCTTAAAAAAAGTAACCGTGTGTACATATTTGTGTGTGCTTATTTCCAATTCTTTTTACTTATTAAACTGCGATAGAATGATCGCTATGCAATGAAAATATTTGTTCAGCAGTGTCATATTAGTAGGAATATTATTCTCTTATTTAAAGTTAATCACCACAGCAAAAATGTTTTATTATTTCAGGAATAGTGACTTTAATAAATATAATGTCACGATTCGGGAAACATAATGAGACAGAATCCGAGATAAAACATAACGAGCGTTTGGAATTCCTGGGCGACGCAGTGGTGGAGTTCCTCTCATCCATACACCTGTTCCGTATGTTTCCTGGTCTAGCTGAGGGCGGATTAGCTACATATAGAGCATCTATAGTACAAAATCAACATCTCGCACAATTGGCTAAGGCAAGTTATCTTTTAATTAAAAACTGATTGTACTGACAGACTTATGATGTGAATAGTTATTTGTCGTTGTGCATAATGAGAAATAAATAAATAAAAATTATTTCATTGTGCTCACTTACAGAAATAAATTTTCTATTTTGTCATCATTTCAGCTCATAGACACCCACTGGCAGGTATAGGCCTCCCCCAAAGATATCTATAAGGGAAAATACCATACTCGCCACGCTTAACAGGCGGGTTGACGATCGCAGTGTAGTAATATGATATACAGAGGATGCTGCTGCCCATCCTCTTCAAAGTGTTTTGTGAGCAAGTATGTTTTGTGACTATGTCTCGAGAATCGTACCCGCGACCTACGATCGCATGTCTTTAGTCCTCCACTACTGGGCTGCCAATTCTTAATTCTATTTCGTACAATGCATCAATAGTAATAATTTAATATAAATAAAATTTTCATTTTAATGCTTTATATTGAATTATATTTTTAGTTTGAATAAACCTTAACGCATCTATTTTAGTTTTATTTCATGGTAAATATTTGGCAGCTGGTGTTGTAATTTATTCTGTGGTATGGGCAAAAATGGTTGTTTAATTTACAATTGAAATTTTTTATTTTTTTTTTCCCAATCAAAACGTTCCTCTCCTCTTGTTTCATTACCGTTTTAGCTGTAAGATGTCCACTTCTGGACTTGGAACCTCACCTATAGATTTTTAATTGGGCTGGTTGGAAAGCTGCTTCCAGCTGACAGACATAGATGCCAATTCAAAGATTTTTTAATGCTGTCCGAGTGTGTGAATTCACCTCTAAAACTAGTTTTTATTTCTTTAGAATATAGAACTGGAGCAGTTTATGCTTTACGCCCATGGTTCGGACCTTTGCCGAGAAGTGGTCATGCGGCACGCAATGGCGAACTGCTTCGAGGCCCTCATGGGCGCTCTGTTCCTGGACGCCGGATTAGAGGCGGGTATTTATATATATTTCAAATTCATAATCTTAACTTATTGAGAATTAATGAGTTAGATTTATGTGATTCGTTAAATAAAATATGTATGAAGTGAATATAGTTGCTATTATGATTAAACATTTTGCATAGCAAGGTCCCTCGGAATGACTATGACATATGGATGTCCAACACTTCATGACCACGTGTTCTGAAAGGCACTTTAATTAATCTTTATTTTTAAAATCTGGTGAAAATGTTTTTGGTTGTCAATTTTAAAGTAAAACAATTATTTAAATGAGCATCAAACAAAAACAATGTTTCTTTTTCTGGTTACAATTATTTTTAATATAATAAAATTAAATTACCTTTTAATCGTTATTATTATCTAAGGAATATCTACTTAAAATAAATATTTGTTTAAAAAAGTAACATTTCAAATCTTTCGATCTTGCTTAAAGAATTTAAAAACAAAATAATTCTAAAGTTTTAATTATTAAATTAATGTTTATTATCAATCATTAAAATAAATTAGTTTTACTTTATTTTAACTACTATACTTTACCTTGAAAAATTTTACAGGGCAAAAGATAATATTGTGTCACGGTGCAACAAAAAAATAAAGAAAATATCTTTTGTAGTGACTACAATTATTTATTTCATCATTTCATTCATTCATCATTTCAGCCGTAGGACGACCACTGCTGTACTTAGATTTCCAACGGGACCGACTATCTATCCATCTGATAGTCAACGTTGTCCAGGTCGTATTTATTTATTGTGTTATTTGAACAAAGTTTATGTTATAAAAGTTAGGTTTTTTATTTTGTACACTACAACACTTCAGTAATAGCGTAATAGACCAAACATATTCCTAAAATGCCATATCTATGACGCCAAATGTTTTACAGTTTTGGTTGCCCGAAAGTGTTTAAATTTTTAATGTTTTCTTCATAGTACCTTAAAGAAATTATGAAAAAAATTAGTCAAATTAATTGAACCTTCTCAAGTTTTGCGCTTAGCAAAATGTTAACCGATTCATTTTTGTTTGTCACAGGTCACAGATAAAGTGTTCTCATTGGCTTTGTGGTATAATGAGTCTGATTTACTGGAGGTGTGGTCTAAAGAGCGCTTACACCCACTACAGGAACAAGAGCCGCTCGGTGATAGAAAGTACATCAAGGATTTTGAATTTTTACAAAAATTGACTGAGTTTGAAGAATCTATAGGCAAGTTTTGGTTCAATTTATTTCACATGCCTTTTACAATCATTTTAAAGTACAAGACTTTAGCAAAATAGATTTAAACATATACTTATTTAATACAAGGATGTTTATTATGTGTTATTTTTACTGATGCTTTTGTTGAACCTAGAATTAAATAATTATAAAATGTAAATGTTACTTAAAATTAGAAACAATGTGTTTCCAAACTAGAAATAAACTGGAAATACAAAATGCCGAAAAATAGGCTCCAGTTGATCCCACCTGGCCGGGACTGCAATAAATGGAGACAAGGCGAGGCCAAATTCCGTACTAAAGCAACCTTAGCTAACTTATAAATTGTTTAACTTAAAGTTGCAATCTCGCTGTTTTCTCTCCTGGCAGCCTCCTCTTCGCACTTATGAGACTGCTGGGTGCATTACTTCCACAGCTACGACGGAGCCAAGCAGCTTACTTTTTACAGCTGCTGCCTAAACTTCACCTGGAATTTCGAGAAGACAGTTCTAATTCTTTGGAAATAGGCGATTGCAACATCTCCATAATTGTCCGATTTTTTTTAGCGTCTTTTTCACAATTATTTGCACATAACTTTGGTTTACAAAGTATTGAATCACCACTACGCCAATTTTTATTCGAAAAATCACAAAATATTCACGTACGTCCGGCACAACAGCGGGGGCTTGCGATAAATCGATATTATATGTTTTTGGAGATATTCTAGGCACGGTTTTTTTCCTTTTTAACAATGGATTTTTGGACCGATCTAAACTAAGTTTAAATTGTCTTACTCCCTGCACGAACCTGCTGTCATTTATATATGTAACATGTTTCTGCGATCACTACTGCCACCACTAGCGAATATGAACCGAAAGCAGATCCCTTCCCATGCGGGCAGGTGTTAACCGTGCGGGATCATGCGTGCGACTTACTAAATATGTTTAAAGCCGCATATATCTCGTTTTCAATGCCAAATTGGTTTCTCTTGCTCCAGTTTTAAACAAACCCTGGAGTGACAACTACCTTTACCTGGAAATCAAAAACGTATTGACAGTTTCTAAGTTTAACAAAGGTGAAAACGCGTTCTAACTAAAATTTGGTTTAAACTGTGACATAAACATATATAGATTTTCAAATTTTTATAAATTTTCTTTATATTCGTTTACATGGGTTATGGTGATATAAAAGTTGTAGTTTCACACGGTTTTATTAAATAAATTAAACAGTGACAACTTATAGAATTCTGTGTATATTACAGTACACTTTTAAATATATGATAATAAACACATGTGAAGGTATAAGATCAAAGAATGTCTGCGGGGTAATTTCGTTGCGCGGTAATTGCGGTTTGCAAGCCAAACCCGGCCCTGTCGAGTTAAGTTTGACGTTTCCACCATTATAGAAACCATTACTCATTAGGAAATCTATCTGCGGACATCTGTAATGTTTAACATGCTCATTTTTGTTCAGTTTAAAATAATTAGTATCAGTAGGAACGGGATAAATAATTTCATTATCAAAATTATATAAACTAATTTTTATCTGGGTTATTAAGGGTTAATGAATGCTATGCTCAGTTTAAACGTAAATTATCGAAATAATTTGAGATTTAATGAAATAATAATATTACACATTTCATAATCGTCATGTCAGCCGATAGACACCCATTATAAGGCAAAGGCCTCCCCCAAATATTGTCACAATGACCGGTCTTGCTATGCCTGCCTGCTATGCCAACGACTGCAAATTAATATTAAAATAAGGAAATAAACAGCATATTAAAAATATAAAACCTTGTCCAAAACCAGATACGTGGGTAAGAAAAAAAGAATGAAAAGAAAATATTAATTAATCATTAAATTTCCAGGTGTGCAATTTAAACACATACGTTTGTTGGCGAGAGCCTTCACAGACAGATCGGTTGGTTTCACACATCTCACTCTAGGGTCGAATCAGCGACTGGAGTTTCTCGGCGACACGGTTCTTCAGCTGGTCGTCTCCGATAAACTGTATCGTTATTTTCCTGATCACCACGAGGGACATTTGTCGGTGAGACTCTGAATTTCATAACAAATATCTTGATCGTTCTGACAATACTACGTTAATGATGTATATATTGGGATTGAGATTAACAGAGTACTTTATAGATTTAAGCCCATAAGTAGTCCCACGTGCATTTATGACCCAGCGGTGGACCAGACCGTGGTGCATGCAATTACTTGTTGTCCAGTATATGGAGGGTTTAGATTGGCGTACGAAGTGAAAACGAGTCGGAGCATTGCTTGTGGCAGCATCGCTTCTTTTGGAAGAAGAGAAGGGCCGCCATACTTTCTTCCGGTTCTGTAGCAGGGTGGTGGGTGATGTAATTAGGCATAAGAAAACCGTGTAACAGGAAGCGTGGTGAGGGATGGGGGGCGATGCGTGGGTGAATGCTGTATTTTGAATGATAGAAAATATGAAGGTTGAAAGAGGGAATAAAAAGAGAAACTGTGAAGGATGAGAGAGGGCAGGTGAAAGTAGGAGGGTGTATATAACTGTCCCGAAAACAAGATAGGGGAAGATTAAAAATAAATGAAGCATATCAAATATGATGGCCAATCTGCAGAGGAACCAAGGTCACCGTCGTAGCTTAAAGATCGCACGTCTGACGTGACAGTGAGCGGGGTACGTCGCTTGTTCAACCAGGTTGCATAGGTGTTAAGGTCATCGTAAAATACTGGATGAAGGCCTTTATCCTATATTGTACGCCCTACGGCTGAAATGATGATAATGATGCTTTATATAACGTAATAGTTATTATAAAGCATTACTTGTTGTTTAGTTAACTTTAACATATGGAATATTGTAATGTCATGTTTAATATTTAATAGAAGTGGTTCCTTAGCGTCTTAGTAAACGATTATTAATTCTATCCATACATGTTTTTTAATGTTGTTTTTGACTGTCCCAGATATAAAATAAATCAATAATCAAAAGTGTAATCTTGACAACTATTTTACTTTAATAAGGTCATGATTTTTAGTTACTACGTTCGTCGTTGGTGAACAAACGGACTCAAGCAATGGTGTGCGACGACCTTAATATGTCGGCATATGCTATATACAATAATCCTAAAGCGAAACCAACGACTAAGAAGCATAAGGCGGATTTACTCGAGGCGTTCTTAGGCGCCTTATTTATTGACAAGGTGAGGAATTAGAGCTAATAATTTGTACCTTAAATAATTCAGACGATTCTTGCAATTAAATTATTTATTTATTCACTCTTTTTACACATTTTGTAATGACAGACATTAAGCCCGTAAAGGCATTTTCTATAACTAAAACTGAGATAGCGTAGAAATAACAAAAATAGGCAAGTTTGTAAGCTATAGAAAAACATATAATTACATATTACAATATGCCATATATACATTTGATATGATTAGTATCTAATCACTAAAATACACATACATTAATAGTATATAATATATACAAAAATTACATATGCATATATTATAATACTATCTAATTCGCAGTTAGATAGAAATTATGACGATTTTTTTTAACGAAAAAGGTATTTTTTTTTAATTGTTATAAAGAAAGGAAAATATAATATACAAAACATACTGTAATTTGTGTGTTTAAGATACGAACAATGTAAATTTAGAAGTCAAATTCTCACATAGCCATTTAGAGTTTTTCCAGAATAGTAATGCTTAATGTTGTATTATTATTCATTCGCATTTATTAAGTACCTTTTCTACGTAAATATATATAAATATGTATATTTGTATGTACGTAAGCCCTAAACTGCCTTCTCCTTCATGTCTCTTCTCTCCATCCAAAGGTAGTCTGGTAGAGATCGCATCAAGCGATAGGACCGCCACTTGTACCATATAAATTATCTTTTTTTTTTTTTTCCTGTATTTGTTGTCTGTGGTGTACAAAAAAGTGTAAATATATAAATAAGTTTGGACGTCCGTTGATCAAAAGCCACACTTCATTATAGTAGGTTTAAATATATCATTAAATTATTACCTACATTTTGTTCTTTACTAGTCATAGGCCACTCTTATAGATTTTCAATAGAATCAACTGGAAACTAATTGCATCTAATGTCTTTTAACGACCTTCAGGGGAATCTTGTATGATGATGACAGCTGTGCCATTAAGGTTTTAGAACAGAGACCACAGATTGGAAAGGTGATTGGTCTGAACGAGTCACAAGTCAACAAATACAAAATGCATACATTCAGGACAGCCTAAGTTGGTGTCATATATAAATTTTGGTTATGCAATATTTAAATATTATTTTACCTGAATATGTTTAAATTGCTTAATTCTTTTAATCACGAAAACAACAATCCTAATGTTTATTATGACTTAAACATTTACTTTTATATTGGATATAAGGAAAATCAGTTTAAAGAAACTACTAAATAAGTAATTTAAGAACCCTTCACATTTAGAAAATAAATATGTTCAAAATGTACTGTTTTGACAACATGGCAACATGAAAACATTTCGAGTATTTACATACAGTTCAAGGTAATTTAAGAAGTAATTTTGTGACTTGTAAAATTTTTTTTTCAGAATCTGGAATATTGTCAAGCTTTTTGCAATGCATGTCTGTTCCCTCGGCTACAAGAGTTTATTTTGAATCAAGATTGGAACGACCCCAAGTCGAAGCTGCAGCAATGCTGTCTCACCTTACGTTCCATGGAAGGGGGTGAACCCGACATTCCACTATATAAGTATGTATAATAATTTGTTAATGTAAAACAAAAATGTTAATGTTTTGTTTTATTTGCATTTCCTTTTTCATACACGGTATCCTATGAAGGTATAATTATAATAATAAAAATACCGTAATCTGGTTAAACCTCTAAACTAATTCTAGTTGCTTATTAAATTTGTTTTTTTATTTATTACAAATTAAAAGGTGTGGTTCATTTTTTCGACCTTACAGTGACAAAAAACCTTCTCCAGGTTTATCTGGATACTGGATTCAATTATAAAGCCAAATAAACTATAGTATATTTTAAATATGTAATCAACTATTATATTAGAGCATATATATTAATTAAGTATTTGTGATACGAATAAAGATATGATACAAAAAATATATGAGTAATCCGCTAATGGTTAATATATAGTTATAACATAACAACTTTGAAAAGCTTTGCGGGCTTATTCCGTTTCTGGAAAATTCAGCATCTAAAAGTAATTTTGCCCCTTGTGATTTTTTCGCAATTTGTCTAATGCAAAATAAAAGAGATTTTTAAAAACCAGTTTATTCCACCATCATGCTTTCCGGCAAAAAGCAGGAATAGTCTTATACGAAAATAATTTAATGAAGCTCAAACGGTAAACAATTATGACGACATATTGCGGGAACAAAATCGCAAGTAGAACCGTAATTACATTACTACTATTGTACTTTTATGAATATATTTACGGTTACGTCTTATTATCATAATCTATTTTAAAGATTCGATCACAAAAGTAACGTAACTCGAAAAAACTGTAAAAAAAACTATTGTGATGAAGGAGTTGAAGGCAATGTACACATGAATAATATCGTATTGTAATCTTCCTGATGACGGTCAATATCAAATATCGCACGAAAATATCCTAAACGACATTAAGTCTCAAAAATGTTTAAATTTAATTCCAGTAAAATTTATTCTCCATAATAAGTCAGATCATTTCCAGAATATATAAACAAAAATTAAGATTTGATTTGGTATATAAATAACCCTTGTAGGTTAAAGATAATGGAAGTTATTAAAAAAATTCGGTTTTCGTTTATCATGTAAAATTAGATCTTCGCGATTATGGGTTTTTTTCGGTAGGGTCGACGACATTATGATGAATTTAAATTGTGCGTAATATTTTGAATCTGTTTAGCAAAGAGTTATATGGCACCAGCTGTCTCGTCCGTTACCAAACTTAATGAATGCCCCCTCTATAAAATAACTTCGTAAAATTAGTCTTAGCTGATCTCTACTCGGTGTAAGGAAAATTCGTACAAAATTTCAAATATCTAAGTCTTACGGATCCATAGCTTTAATGCCTTTACACCTATTTCTATTCACTCTGTATTAACTCTCACTCTAAAATATTTTTTTCTATTGGAAAGCGACAAGCTAATAATTTCTAGCGGTATAGTCTGCAGGGACAGACAGTAAACAATATCTAATTTTATTATCTAGTAATCAGAATTTTGATAATGCTTTTCTCACTATATTATCATAATATTCGCTAATATTTCTGAACCATTACTTTAAGATAGGGTGTATATATTAATTGATATCAAGAGACTTACACATCCACTATTAAGTTTCGTACACTATAAGGTTTAAATCGATTAATAGTCGAATCGTTTAAGCAAAGGTGCATACTTTGGTACACGTCTATCAACCTTATTAAGGTTGCAAGTCCTTAGTTAACATCTTTTTCTTGTCTTTTTTTTTTGTTTTGAACATTCTTTTTTTGTTTGGAACATTCTTAGTCTCAGAGAATGTATGTTAGGAATTTGGTTTTCATTGATTTTAAATACAATCTTTGTAATCTGGATTGATTTGGTTGTGATTCGGGAGTGAAAATTAAATGAGATGTGTTGCCACTTTTCTTACAGCATATTATTATCTGTACTGGACAAAACAGCTTATTAGAATTTCGTATACAGTAACTATTGAATATTGTGTCCCATATTCATTAATGTGGTTTTTCTTTATTATACAAGGTGGATAGGAGTAAATAATTTAAGGATTTGTAAATAAAATATCAAAATTTATACCAATTTTTTTAAAGTTGGTCAAGTAATGCGGTAATTTATTAATGATATCTAATGTACAAAAAGAATCGTTTATCAGTTATAATTGGATTGTTTTAAAGGTAAGGTAAAATAAGCGGCATTTTGCAATTGAACTTGAACTGCGCTTTCACTGCATCCGGTTTGTATCTGTAAATTACTTGGCTGTGATTATAGACATGTACGTTTTTATTATTTTTATTAAGAATTGCCAAAATTTACAAAAAATTATAGGATAAGTTATAAAATAGTACAAAAGGACTCAACCATGATCTACGTTGTTTGTTTGAAATGATAAAACATCTCACTATAAAAATTTAGCAGTTAGTGATCTCGAATTGAAAAAGGTTCTACAGTGCTAAAGCAGTACAAAATTATAGTTTTCTATGTAAACAGGAAAATAAGAAACGATTGATATGTCTAAGTGACCTTTTTGGATTTTTATCTTTCTTTTATTGTCCAAAAAAAAACCTGATTTTATGGAAATAGTGAAAGTGTTAGTACACTTGCAACGTGACGATGAAGTGGAGTATATCTAAGGATAAAAAAAAGAAGGTAAGTAAACGTATTAGCACAAGTTTCTTAAATAGGACTTTAATTACAGTTCAATTCTTTTTTTAATATAAGGTTATCGCGGAAGGGAAATTGCCATTGTCGCAGACCCGATATAATTCATTAACGGTCCGTCGACAGGGTGTTCATCGCACTTACCTTTTAGTCCATTCACCAGGAGCGATGCCAGAGTTCTGATTTTACCTTGGGTTTCTTCCCCTTGACGTTCCCACAGTCTGGTGGTGAAGACAATCGCGGCTTCTTGTTATTGGTCGCAATCGCATGTCTATAACAGATGTTAAGTGCCACGTGTTGTAAGGAAACTGTGGATGTCGCTGTGCATGTTTATTGTATTCTTGTGTTCAATGTGCATTTGAGCCACGTTCGTTTTTGTTTCGATTCGTGACTCACAAAATGTTTGACATAATCTTTCATTTCATAGTTTATGATTCGGATTTCATCCTTTCTAATAGTATTTTCTTGTATTCTTTTATGCATTTTATTTGTATCTAGACGACAGAAAATAGGGAGATCGTGGTTTTATTCGTCGTTTATTTTAGTTGAAATAGGATAAATAATACTGTATTGATAAATATTATAGATCATAATAGTCTTTTGAATAAGCTTTCTTTTCAGGCAAATCAAATATTATCCGTACTGTGATATTATTATGCTTGCCTAACTGGTCATGCATTAGACGGTTCCTTTCACTAAAGTTTAGAAAGTTGAGCTAATTTTGGACTTTCCTATCGCGACGTTAAATCTGACCCATTGATTTTTACAGTGTTTGTGAAAGGCGTCCACAGACATGTGTATGTAAATGCTGGGATCGTTAATTTCCGGATTTCTGAAAAACGATTTGAATTTCAATGAATGGTTTTAAATCACAAAATTCATATTTCAACCAACCTTATATTATTCGGGAATATATCCAGTAAAGACAAAGTGGATGTTGTATACGAATTTTTAATATATTTCTACTCAAAGGTTCTTCTGGTTGAATTCCTCGTAGTTCTATAAGGTTAGCGGCTGTAGCTATAGAAACGTAAAGGAGTGATAGTATAGCCCTTTTGCTGACAACTAAGTTAAATAAACGTCCCTTTAAAACTTTAACATCTATTTCTAGTCACGCTATAAAAAGTATTCACTCAGAAATATGTTACGTTAGTTAATTTTTCTAATGGAATTGCCACAAGCCAATAACTTCTGTATAGCTAGTGATGACATGCAGTTTCGTGCCGTGGTCGCTTCTTATGAGCATCATGAGAAGGCTCAAGGTTACCAGAGAAATGGATAGGCTTTGGTCGAAGATCCAAGCATAAACTTACTCAAAATTCGAATTTTGAAGACGCCTTGCCATTGTTTTTTTTTTTAAGATAGGATCTACCTTATATTAATTGACATCAAATAAGCTATAGATTAACACTTTAAAGCTTTTACTTTTATAACTAATCACTTTATATAGTCTTCGTTAAAATACAATTAATATAATATTATTCACAGTTCACTTGAGCAACGCTTCAGAAAGTACTGCTCGGTAATATATAAAGGGTAGATTACTCACACAAAATGTACCTTATACCACGCATGTACATTGTGATACACGGAAAAAACTCAGTGTTTGTGATTTTATAATAATGAAAAATATAAATAAATTTTAAAATCAATAAACATTATTGTAAAGTTATGAAAGGTCTACTTAAAGAAAAGTTAGTTATCGGGATCTCCTTTTAAAAGTGAGATTTATATCAACGGTAATTTTGATATGACTAAAGAATTGCGACTGGACTTGTATGATTACCCACAACCTTTTATTTTATCAAAATATTACGAGTAGCGATTGACCGCGAGTAATTAACTCATAGAATCGAATTTTATTTTATTCATTATAGATCTCTTACAAAATTCAAGAAGAGCAGTTGTAGCCCAGTGGGAAGAAGGGAGACTCACGATCGTAGGTCGTTCGGTTCCCGAGATACAATCTTTATATAATTCACATTTTGTATATTAATTATATAAGATTTCCACTGTTGCAAAAATGTTTATTTAGTTATATTGTTAATACAATGAGACATACCCGCCCGGAGCAAAGCTAGAGCTAAAGCGCTGACAAAACACCCTCGCATACATTGTAGCATACACGAAGCGCACGATATAGCACATAGCTGGAATATTACGTAACACTCGTCGATAAGTTTCTCAAGGAATTCATTCCTTTCTCTTCAAATATTACCTGGAATAGTCGAGAAATGTATATTTTAGTATTTTATACCACACAGTGACAGCTAACAACTAAGTTCAATTCTAAGTTTAAGTTTACCAAAATGTTCACAGTTTTAGCGGTCAACTATAACACAATGTTTGTTTGTATGTTTTACAGCAACTTTGTAATATTAATTTATGACGTATTTTATTTGAAAAAAGTATACATAATTTCGGCATTACAGTAGTGTCGTGAAAACAATCCAGGTTTGTCTGGATACTGTAGTAGTATGTATTTTAAATGTGTTTATAACATAATAGTAAGGTACTTGTATATATATTATTATAATATAAAATAGAATGACACAAATATTGCGAGGGTAATTAGCTAACAACTTTTATCAAAACAACTTTGGCGATCACATTTGGAAAAAAACGTCCATGTCCTCACGTTTTTGTTAAAAAAAATAAACACCAATGTTTTTAATCTATACGTTTTGATATTTTTTATATCTAGGTATGGTTGAAAATGATGAAACGTATCATGGCTATACACAGTTTAAATACAAAATACTGGTCGATTACTTTAATAGTCGCAAAAGGAATATTTAATATTAAAAATCAGGGTATTAATTAAAATATTTTAGTTATGTAGGTTAGATTTAAGAAAAACTACCGATAATAATTATACTAATTCAAGTAAGATGAAGGTAATTATGTAAATGTGTAAGGATTGAACAACTTTCCTGGGATAGATGGCTGGTCAGATGGCGACATCCTGAGGTTTTTCTTCTAAGCAACAATCACTGCTTTATTGATCTTGCTAGTTCACTCGTACAATATCACGTCGGAAATGACAACGCAGAATCCTTGTTCGTAACTTTTAACAATTCGTGTGTTTTTGAACTTAATTTTTTTTTTACGAAACTGTTAAATATATAGTTATCGGTAGCGACTTTAGAAACGTGTCGTCCTCCCTGCTCGCCAAATGGACTATGACATAAGTTGCATTCCGTTCCCGACACTGCGTATGCAATTAATAGCTCTGTAAATATTCGACCCGTCAACATCTTTTAACGTGGGAATAAAAAGGGCTTGACGATTACATTGTAGCTGACTGTTATGATCAATAATTTGTGTATAAAAAACAATATTTTGTTTTAGTTTTTGTCAGCTATCGATTTCGGAAACATCTAATGGTCGTCGACACTATTTTTCAATTTACATTTACAACATTTACAGGCTGATTAATTATTGATGTGAAAGCATTAAAGGAATGTATGTGTAGCTCATTTGTTTTCGGTTAATGAAATAAAAAAATCAATGGTTTCAAACTTATAAATAACATAAGCAATGAAAAGAGTTTTCAAATTTAAGATTAATATATATTAAAATTAATTATTGTTTACTATCTGTCCCTGGAGTCTTTGTACTGCTCAAAGTCATTAAGCTGTCGCATTCCAATAAAGATATAAATTATTATAACATATTTTAGAGTATTTTATAAAGCATATTTCTGTATACAGAGAAATTGGAAATCGGTGTAAAATCTCTTAAGCGTGTGTCGAAAAATGAATTATACATTCACCTGTTTAAAGCTATTACACATATAACTAGTCACCGTGTATATCCTTGGAACAATTTTGGGAAGCATCGTGATAAGTAGGACTTATCTTAAGTTTGGATGTGCATCGGTTTCAGTTTAAATGAAAGACCTATTTGGCCCGATTTTAAGTTTGAGAACCGCTGAACTTTGCCTCTTATGGAATTTCTCAGTAGTGCCTGTAATTTTGCAATATCTGCATAGTGTCGTTGGTTTCTGAGAATTGTTAGTGAGTGCCCTCTGTTCATATCTGGAATTACGTGATTGTATGCATTAAGTTTGTACGTTATTTTTTGTTTTGTGTATTTGTGTTTTTTGTTTTTTTTTTTGTTTAGTCGTTTATGTTAATAGTTTGGTTAAATGTTTATACTCGATGGTCGTTGAAGCTAGAAGGTTCTGGGTTGGTTATCACGAGTCAGTAGACGCGGCTTGACTAGGCCACTCTTTAGATGGACCGATGATTTGGTGAATGTCGTTGAAAGTCGCTCTCTCTCTCCAGCTCTCGTGGCGACCTTTGCGTAAGGTCTGACTTGCAGTCGTTTATCGGCCGATGGTGATGATGATACTCAATTATAGTTGACAGTTAAGTTCAGGTCCACTATAAACGTGTGAGTTCTCAAATCCTGTGAGTGATTTAAAATTACAGTTAATAATTTTAAGAGAAGTAAGAGAGTAAACTTAAGTAGTGTTTATTTTCACCGAATTGTGATTTAAGAAAATCCTTCTATTGATCTCAAGAAGGGAACTCTGAATACGTCCGTTTTGCTCTGTAGTTAAGTACATATTTAATCCGCAAATGCATATTTGACAATTGCTAACCTCTACTTTCGAATAATAAATATGCCTGTCTGTTTGTTTGTCCAGCGATAACTTTAGATAATAAATATAGTGTTAAAGAATAGATTTTTTTTGTGTTAACTCTTATAAACATTAGCAGTGATTAATTTATATAAAAATGTGTTAGAAATTGGCAACAATGTGGGGTTCACTGTTAAATAAGGTTAAGTTTAGTTTTTCACATGGTGTGTGGTACGAATTATAACAATTATTTATAAAAAGCCTAATATTTCTCTGTTACAATCATATGGATTGGCGAGTTTTATTAAAATTCTAAGATCTTCTTCAGCCTTCATGCTGATTTGCGTACTTTTTCTGTACGAATTTCGTGTCGGGCTCGGAGGGAGTTCGATATTTTTAGATATTACATTTTAATTTGTAAAATCAGACGAGAAACAGGAATATTTAGGTAGAACTAATAATAACTATGATTCCTTTTATACAGTAATTGGGAGACTCACGTATACATTATAAGATGTGTGTGTTATAAGTATTGCAAAGAGAAATTCTGGTTAAGGTAGTCGCAGCGTATTATTCAGAACAAGATCAATGCGATCAGAATCACGGTTTATACCCCATCTTCAGCATACCGTGACATAATTACGATAATTTTGCTATTTACAATGCGACAAAGAGCAGCACAAATAATTGCAGTAACGCCGGAACACTATATTAATATAAAGTTTTACACAATATTCCACTACCACGGTAACTTTTACTGTACACGGTTATATTTTGATTTTTATCAGAATATTACGTGAGACAGGAATAAACGGTTTATATTTAAATACGTATAAGAATAGAGTCGCGATAATCAATGTTTACTTAGTAAGAATCAAGAGAGCATTAAATCCGACTGGAGACTGAATTATGACCGAGACGCAGCTGACGACTAACTGATAACAAAATAAAGTTCGTCGAGTCGTGTAAGCAAAGCTGCAGACATGGTTGCTAACACTGTCAGAATCCCATTCTTTTCGTATCACCGTGGAATTTATATCTGCCTTCCGATCTGAAGAGAGGCTAATTGAATGTATTATCATGTCTCAAGCCGTTCAAGGAATTATCATTCATAAGTATAGTAGCTGTATGCTGTTAAGTCTGTAGGAGCAACATTATGTTATCGTCAGCGGGACATCGAAAAGAGAAATCCCACAGTATTATAATTTACCTTATCACGTCTTGTTGGCTAAAAAGAATACGAGGACACTCAAATTCATATCACCGATACCAAAATATTTTATCTCGGAAGATTATTGATATCTTTATGTAGAATGACTTAGAATCACGTCGGGGTCACCACTGTGGAAATTCCTATGGCCGGTAAGTCTTGAGGCAGAGAGGAGTAGCAACACGATGTCCTAAGAAGAAGTGTGTAGCGTATTTATACCTATATATATGAACAATTTTACTTCTGTGGAATTCCTCTTTTTCAATGCGCCACTGACGAAAACGTAATGTTGCTCCTGCAAGTTAATACCTAGCATATAACATCACTTGAGAAATATTTTTCAGAGTTATCGAGTGTTTGGGGCCCACGAACACGCGCGTGTACACCGTCGGAGTTTACTTCCGAGGCACCAGGCTCGCTGCAGCAAGAGGACATTCCATACAAGAAGCCGAGATGAATGCAGCCGAACTTGCTCTCAATTCTGCACACGGTAAGTTCATACAATACAGAAACACATTGCACGCAATCATGTTACGCAATATGTCCGCACACCAAGCTGTCACCTTGCACACTAAGCACTAACATTTACCTAGTGGGCTACACTCTCGTCACGCACACTAAGTACTTACCTCTCACATTACGCACTTACCAGACTATGCTCTAAACTTATTACATATATAACCCACACGGCTCTCATAACAAACTAAGCAATCACCCCGCACACTTTGCGTTTGAAATGGTTTGGTATATAAATGCGGTATACAAATGTGGCCTCTACAAACTCTCATTCACATACTACTTCCACAACTTCAATAACACAACATTTTATAGCTCTGTGCGGTAAGTCTAGATTACTTTATTGTCTAAAAATAAATATATATCTGCCTAACTCTTTGAGTATCGGTTAGGCTAATATATGAGCCTATTTGTAGGAAAACAAAATAATATAATTTAAATAAAAGAAAAAAAGAAACTGTATGTATAATTAATTGTCAACATACTTTTATAATAATAATTGTTATAAAGTTATTTCTTTATTGTACAGAATTATTCCCACAACTGGATCATCAGAAGAGAGTTATCGCTAAGAGCGTTAGAAAGAAAAAGAACAAGCGTAAAAACGGAAGAGGAAGGCCATCCCCGTCTGACAACAACGCGGGCGGTCACAAACGTAACAGTCTGGAAGACAGAGTTCCGAAAGCGTATAGGCTTGATAAACCGGCGGAAAGTTCCGATGAGAGCAGCGTACACGAAAATATTTCAGAAAACGAACAAAGCAATAACGAGAAATCTGATGACGATTCGGGTCTAGTCAGTGATACAGAGTCCATTCAACAGGACAAGCTGGAGAACGTTCAAGTCAGCAGTCTGCTGAGCGATATGGAGAAGACAAAAGAGGAGTTTATAAAACGCAACGAGTATGAAAAGCTCAAGGAGAAATGTAGGAAATCCGATTCTGACGACGATTAACTTTCCAAAGTTGTTGTAACACGCTCTGGTAGGCTAGTAAGATCTCCTAAATGTTCATTTGTTAATGTGTAAATAAAATCTAGTTAATCTGACGTAGTTGACGAGATTTATCACTGTGCAATACGCGGTATTTGATTTGGCAGGTCTAAAAGATTAAGATAATCTGCTAGGTTCATTATTGTAAAGTCGTTTTTTTCTATTGCAATTACTAATCGGTCAAAGCACATTATCATACTAAAACAACGCTCTACAAAATCGAGCTAAACCAATCTTCCTCAAGTTTTCTGTGTGTCATATCAAATGCCGTGTGCTGTTCAAATATTGTGACATTAGAATAAGAGAAACATCATTTTAGTAGATATTAATTACCATATTTTTTTAGTAAAGTTTTTATGTAACAGTTATAAATATTTTTATCCAGCCTTTTAGCATTTTAAGTTATGGGTTTGTAGTTATATTGTTAATTTACTGTGTTATTACTAAAAATAATTCTCCAATAGTATGTACGTAACAATGATTTTATCTAAACATGTATATTTTAATATAATGAAGTTATCTGGACCTTTACAAATGCAATGATTTTTATCGTGTTTTGATTTTGCAACCAGTAGTTGTGTTAATCGCCTTGTAATATGTATCAACTATTATTTAGTTTTATCTCCTTGTAAAACTTAACTTTAGAAATATATTAAATAAAGTTTAATTTCTAAGATTTAGTGTGTTCAGGTCCTATCTTATAAATCAATTGCAACATGAGATGTACTTTCTTAATATTCGAAGTAATTTATGTGAACAAAAATAAAATGTTTTTCAACTGGAAGAAATTTTTATTACATCAATATATAACTAAGCAACATAGTGTGAAAGCGAGCGGTCCATTCAAATTCGTTGCCCGCAACGTCAACCATTGTTTCTGGTTAGGCACATACATTTCTGCTGGCATCAACTGCTCCGCCGAGTCGCTTTCTGTAAATGTACACGTTTATTACACAGGGTCATTGGTTATAGGTGTAAAAACTTTATAGTTGTGAATATAAAGCTCAATTGCTGTCTATTAATATATGGTACATGTCTTAAAATTTTCAGACATAAATGATTTAATGATAACAGAAAAATCGTTTTAAAATTTCGGATCATTTACTATTCGTCCGTACAGAGTTTATTTTGCTAAAATGATTTTCCTTTCGCATTTCAATCGAAACAATAAATTAATGTAACATATATGAGAGCTATCATCTAATAAATGGTGATTGAAAATAGGTGAAACATCTGTATAACTTTTTGTTGACAAATGAACTACACATTCATTTAAAGCTTTTAGGTCTATAATTAATCATCTCTATAATCCTCGAAGTTTTATCTTAATCTATTTTACGTAAATGTATTAAAATCCGAATCATTAGTTAATTGTAGTATCTGGAAAAATACCAATACGCTTTCGCAGTTAATGGTTAGCAATGATTACTAAGTATGCAAAATAAATTATTTAGTAATAAAGTATGTTTCCGTAACACGTCAGACGATCATTTGGGACAATATTAAATTTATAAAGTCGTCGCCCCCCATTAAATAAAATGACAATCGCCGTTATCATTTGTATATGGTTTTAAAATATATTAATGAACGAGTTCCAATACAAGGTGTATGTATATGTCATTTTTTTCCATAATTTTCTGTCCAAAAATAGCGAAGATAAGCAAAGTTATCTTTTTCTATCTCTAAGTAAACAAGGTAAAGTACAAACAAGAAAAAAAATATATTCGGCATGCTAAGATCAGATACAAGTATGTTCTTATAAATATGTCCGCTGCTTTATGTAGCCAACAATTTTAAGATATTACCAATATTTAGTTTTTCGTCTCTCCTGAAAAGTTGCTTTTTTGAACTTATTATTTTATTAGGTGGCCGCGGCGATATGCACCTATAGTCAATCTGCATCCCCATAAAGACGCGACTTAGGTAGGCTCCCCTACTTGGTAGTCTGAGGACATAGTAATGGTCGCAAGCAGTTCTTAACCCAGTTATTGGCAAGTTGAATAGGCACATGGCGCATAGAACAAATTGCTCTTGAGGTCTGTTTCTGAAGACCACGGACAGGCAAGCGCAGCATACGATGTTCACTCACAAGGTCGACAGACAACCTTGTTAAGTTCGTCGATAGACACTGGATGCAGGTTGGTGTTCTTAGAGATCGATGGGAAAAGCCTATGTCTAGCAGTGGACTTCTTACGTTTGAAACGATTATGATAAATGAGATACATTAAGAGAAATGTATTATTAAGTAAACAGAAAATCTTGTGGTAAACATTCTGATTCTGATATGATGATTTGTTGTATTCTTAGTAAGGCTTTTGACAATGAGAACTTCTAAGATAACAAAACTGTCACTCACCATCTTTGCGAACGCTTTTTGCTGATTGCATTGTGGATTCTTGCATAGATATCAGGTCGCCGGGCGCGTGTAATAAAAGTCTACCGACGCCCTCACATCTCCTTTAACATTAATGCATGCTTTCGGTTATATAAAAAACTCACAAAACAGTATAAATATTTTTACTACTTTGGTAAATTTTATAAAAACAAACAATTGTAAAGAACCATTCATAACATAGGTTCGTTTCTTAAACAGGGAGAAACGCGAGAAATCGATAACATCTGAATAATAATTCTTAGATACAAGAACGTAAAAATAATAAAGTTAAAAATTAATATGTATTAATATATCGTTATAATTAAAAAAATCTAAATTTTTGTACTTTAGCTAGAATAAAATTAGTAAAGTTTCCAGTGAGGTATTTTATGAACGGCACCCAATATATTCGAGTTACGCAAAGTTTGTCCAAATTATGTCCATTGTGTAGATCATAATTAATCTAAATTATGATCTGCCGTATCCTATTTTGCCTAACATATACCTAACAAAACAACTAGTTTCGACGACACTATGATGCACGGAAAAAATAACGTACACTTTACAAAAGGTAACTTGTAATTCAGTATGCTAATTAATATTATTAACCAAAAAATCTTTAATAAGTTGCTGTTGTTTGATGTCATAGATATATAAGGATGCATATTAATCAAATTCACCTTAAAACTTCGTTCTGTAACATTTCTTTTCTTGAGATATTTGATAGTTGCTTGCAATCGTTAAGCCAGTTTCGAACTTCGTTGAAATCAGCAAGCAGCTGAGTAGCAGCGTCTTTCCTGTTAATAAAAAATTATACAAATTGTTTATAAGAATTATTAAGCCTATGTGGCGTTCACATGAGAACACTCAGTATTATTGACTACTATAGCTACAATATTTTTGAGTAAAAAAATTCACGCGCGTCCGAATTTAAATACGAAAATGCTGCAGATAAATACTGACATTGTGGTTGGGTCAAAATTGTAAATGATAGCTTTGGCTATAATTTTCCTTGCCATTGGAGAAGAACGAATAGGGACCAACCTCACTCCTTACCTCAACCTCTAAACCTTTACCCGCTTCGCATGTTAATTTATAATTTCCGAAACATGGTTAAGTCCCATGACAAAGCGACAAATACAGTACAGTACAATACAGTTTATTTAAGTGAAATTAAATATAAAGAATAAATTATGTAAGGAATACTCACGAGAATTTAACTTTAGCAACATATATGTGATGCAGCCATGACTCACACATGATCCTCAGAATCATGTTCAGCGAGGTGGTGTCATCCGTCGCTTTTATGACAGGCAACAGCATTTTGTCTAATAAACATTCAATTTCAATTTATAAAACAGTTTATAACTAGTATAGCCGCCAGACATACATATATATATATATATATATATATATATATATATATATATATATATATATATATATATATATATATATATATATATATGTATGTATAAATTAAATGAATGAATGCCGAAAATGTAAAATTTATTTTACTGTTTAGTGATATTGTGATAAAGATGCGTTTACATGCATGAGTAGTTTGCACGTTGCCGACATGTATTTTTATGTTATTTGCTCAAATTTATTCTTAGACGTATTTTAGACGGGTTTCTATTTAACACTGTGAAACAATTGTGGTCTTGTATGTTTTTGTGACTAGATGTGTTTTCTTTAATAACCAGAACAAGTACATCAGAAAACCCAGCAGCAAAGAGAATGAGATGACATTTTTTGTCAACTTTCTCGAAGCGATGATAACTTTTTCAAAAAGTAGCCGCATGTAAACGCATTTTTGAATTTATGAATAATATTTGGCATTCAATTCAATCGTCTATATTTGTCCATTTGTAACTAATTTACCAGTAAAAGCGCTAAGTTCACTGTTTAGCGAATAAAATATAATATTAATTTGATTTCAATAAAAAACAACTGTCCGCTGTTGGGTGTCCGCTTTGCGTGGCCATTGACTATTGTAGGTGTAATAGTCTAGTAATTTTGTACATACCAAATAAATACTCTGGCTAATTTTTAAACCTATAAGAGCTGCACTTTGAAATTATGCATTTTTTAATGAATGCTACGGCAACTGTGCGGGTAAAATTTTGTAATTTTTTTTCATTGTTGGCTTCTACTTGTCAAAAGCAATATTACTGCTAAGTTTAAAGTCTCCAAACCTTGTGGCTACAGAGACGTTTTGATTCAGAATATAATAGGAAATCTCTTATATGTATACAGGTGAAATTAGCTACGGTTGTTACCTAAAAATTCTTGTACATAGATGGAGTTGTCCGGTTGTGGTGGTTGTGTGATACGTCTCCACTCAGCGTTGCTCGGAAAAATCATAGTCAAGTGCGCCAAACTAGTGGTAGCACACACAGCCGACAACACTAGCGTTATCTCTTCAGTCGCATCCTAATATAATCATATTGTATTAAATTTATTAAAGATTATACATGCTACATGCTTTCTTCTTTCAATTATTTAGTAATGAACGTGCACAGCTAGATTTCATAAAAGACCTAATGGTAGCGGCCTCCATCCAGCATCATCAACCGACAACCAACGACTGTAACAAGATCATCTCTTCACCTTGTAGATAGATGACCTACGCTGAGTGTGTTGCTATATTTTTCACTTCTGAACCTTATGTCGCCAAGCCATCTGTGGCATCTGTGACGTTATGTGGCATGTCCACTTCTACTTCAACCTGCCAACCTGTTGGCCTATACTTTCGTTCGTCAACATATTTCTTCATAACTGATTTGAACTTGTATTGTAAACGCCAGTATTTCACTTGAAATCTTCTTCTGAACCATAGATCTTGGATTAGGCACCTACAAATACACCTGAACGCTTTTATCGGCGAGCGAAAAGAGGACATCCGCCTGTTTGTTGTGCGACTCGCCTTGAATAACGCCGCCACAAAGAATCGCGAAGAATAACGTTGCGCCAACAGGACATCGCTTTGACAATCATGTCATTGGAAACACCGAGCGAATGTGAAAACCTTTTATAATATTATTCCCGCGGGTGCAGAAATAACCAAGTAATTTTACCAATACAAGCTCTTATTAAAGAATTCTGTATGAAACACCGACACGGTTTAATTAATGCAACATTGTTTTATTTCAGTTACAATAGAGAACAACACTTCTTCTAATGTTCTGAAGAAATAATTTGATTTTTTACTAAATAAATGTTATTTGATTCTAATAAAATAGGCCATTCCTTATTAAGTAATCTCCCCGTCGAATTTTAATATTGTTAAAACTGCAAAGAAAAGTTTATTTTGATTTAACATACTCACTTTTAGTTTTTGGATATTTACTTTAACTTCCGAAACCAATTTTTCCCGCATATTCGCACATACTTTTTCATGGACACCGATTTTTTCTGAAACATTTTGGTTTATATAATTCGAATAAGTTCTAAATGCACATGAAGTTGGAAATGTTGAATCGTTACTTTATTCATTTATTTTGTTGCAATTACCAAAACGCCAATGAATAAAATAACAAATTGAAATAACGTAGAAATGAATGAAGTGTTTCAGTACATCCTACAATTGACATCAATCACCTGCTTTTGTAACAGAGTAAGTAAGTTAAGTAATAATACATTGTCTAAGTTCAACTACAATTAGGGCCGGTTCTAGGGCCTTGAGCACCCCGGGTAAAACAAAATTCAAGCATTTTATATAAGTACACCCTTATTTAATGCAAATTAAAAATAAGTAAAAGTGCTCAGTAATGCTATTCCTATTGTTTGCGTGTCACTTACAAAAGTTATTGTAATGTTATTTATCAAAAACTAAAACAAAACTATTTTATTTTTATGTCGGCGCTCCTCGAACTTTCGCGCTTCAAGCAGTCGCCCGGCTTCTCGGTTTTAATAAATTACAATTGTTCTTAAAAATAGGTTCTTAAAATTACTTATATTCGTTAAAAAATGACATACCTGATTCAATAGAAGCAGTATGGTCCGCAAAGCGTAAATTAGCCAATTGCTCCATGCAAACTTGCATATCTTTATGTGTGATACGAAAGAAATCGTCCATCTCCCAAAAGTTGGCTAAACGACGAGTTTCCGACAAACACCACAGTCTGTACGTATGAATAGAGTGGTCTGCGTTTGAATTTCAATGTAACGTTACACATGTGTCTAAAGAAATTATAAGATTGTGTTTTTTGTCAGGAATGAATTATTTAAACAAAACACTACATTATTATTTTAATTTAAGGATAAACAAAAGATTTTATTACAGATGTTTTGTCGTTGGAGATCATTTCAGATATTTTTTTACTTTTATATATAAAGAAATTAATCAAGATCAGAAGATTACAGAATTAAAAAAAAATATTTCTACGTACCAAGTCTATGCAAAATTGGAATTTGTTCAACAATTGGTAAGTCTTCCAGTGGCGCGCCTAAAATATAATCCCAAGTTACTTCACACTGGTTGTTGAGAGTTACTAATTCCTGAAGCATTAACGCGAAGCTTGCACCAGATTCCGTGCTCTGTAATGAGAATTGTTATGTTCGTACTCTTCTATTACGAGTACATTTCCGGCTTTGATGTAGCTACAAACGGGAAGAGGTGATGGAACATGTGGGTCATGGTCGCGGCGTCGTGCGGAAATTCAAAAACATATCTCGATTTCTGCACGATGCAATCTTTAAATGTCCCCGGGGAGATTGCTACGCCGATGGCGGAACCTACAATCGACGGATTTATGCATACCAGATACATACTCGTAAATCAAAATGACGTAGATAGGATATAATATAATAAAACGACTTTAAAGATTGTTTAAAAAATGATTTTTAAAAATTAATTTTTTATTTTAACAGCAACTTTTTAACCGTTCAAACAAACCACCAAAACACTAACCCATAATACAAATCCTTATAAAACTATGAATAATAATGTGAGATATTATAATAAGATTATGCTAAACTTACCTCCGTAATAAATATTGATAAATCTGGGTATATTTTCAACGATGTTGGCTTTAGATTAGTACGTAGTGTTTTTCTAAAACAGAATAAGAAGTAAATTTTTAAGACCTTGAAATAAATGGCCATCTCTTTTTTCCCGATAGAACCTCTACATTTTCTAGGCAGTTGTGACCACCCTTTGTTTTTACAGCACACGATGTACCTAGCCCATCAAATAATTATTTTACTTCATTCTACGAACACACATTCAAGTAATGAACGAAAAATAGAATTAGTAGTAAAGATGAGTAGCGTTTGTTTTTCTGTTTTTTAAACATATAATAAAAACTTAAATGCCATCTATTAAGCAAGTTATTAATTGTAACAATTCATAATCAAAAATAATGTTTATGCATTTATTACCCGAAATGTTTGTCCCAAGACGTCGTAGTAACATGACACCCCAGAGCATCGGCCAATATCCTTAAAGCTGATAATATTAACTCTGGAGTATCTGAAATTATATTTAAGTATGTGTAAAACATAAATTTCTAGTATGATTCGTTACATTGTAGTATCAAACTTTCATTTCATTAAAGAAAATACGTAGAAGTTTCACGTAGTATGTTATCTTAGTTGTTATCTTAGTTTCATTTAAAAAATAATGATAATGAATATATTAAAGATGTAACCCTAATCAAACCAATGCGATATAAGTGATATAGACAATAAGATATAATGAAAACGTTTAATATCTCTTAAAGTTTTTAACTTTTTAGTAAAATAATTACAAATTTTCTCGTAATAGCTATACATACTGCCTATCCCTTACGCTAGTTTTACTTTATACGCATTATAATGTTTAATGTTTTCTCCACGAGTATTATATGTAATTATAATTAATTGTAAATGTGAAATTATAAATTATTATACACAAATATACTGATTATTATTAAAATTTTGATATAATTAACAAAATAAATTTAAAGCCTACTGTTATCGTTGAACGTTGTAAAAAGCCATTGTCGAAGGTTTTGGCTGGTATTTGGAGATCTGAAAAAAATAATAGATATAATATGAAAAGATTCCTTTAACATATGTAAAATAAGTGATTATTGATACCTCGCACCGAGTGGAAATGTGGACCACCAGAGGACTATGTGTTCCATGCAGCTCCCGACGTCGCCCCAGAGAATATTTTGATAATATTCCGTCACTTTATGAGCTGCTTTTTTACTTACTTGTATGCGTCCTATAAAAAATGGTTATGATAATTCATTAAGCGCAAAACAATTATTGCAATTTCATTATTAAGTTATTTTTTAAACCTGTTTTGAGTTTTTTTACACCGTTTGGTCCAAGCAACGAAGGAGCGATATTGGCGACGGTATCTAGCAAAATCTCGATATAAAACTCTTCGCTTTGTAATATACTGTTTACATTATCTGAAAATATTTGTTCAATTGAAACATTATTTTCTAATAAAGTAACATCTGAAACTTTTTTAATTAACCGAAATTTACTGTCACGTTTCGTTTCAACTTTTAAATATTTGGAATACTTGTTCATAGGTGTATAATTTAAAGGTGAAAAATCACCTATACAAAAGTAAGAAAAAACATTTAGAATACGGATTAAAATCCATATTTAAATTAATTATTGTTCGCTATATGTTCCTGCAAACTTTGTAATGCCATTAGTCATTAATTTGTCGTATTCCAAAAGAAAAAAAAAACAATTTATATTGTATTTTAGATTGATTACTTAATAGTTTAATTGGAAATAATTTTTTTTAAAGCTTTCTGCTGACAAATGAGGTATATTTATTCATCGCTTTTAAGCTTTCACACCTATAAATATGTATATGACCGATGTTGGAAACCACTATAGCGCGAATCTATATATGCATCAACTTTTAATTTATGAAGCATTATTTACCTTCATTTTTAGAAATAGTATCTAAAACACCGTCATTACTTAACAGAGAGGTGTATGGAACATCTCCATCGGAATGGTTTATAACTTCAATAAATTTTCTATGTCCATTTTTATTCTCTATGAAACTCTGTGCTTGTTTCATTTTTGTTTTCATGTTTTCGACGAAAACTTCTCGATTCTGAACAGTGCCCAGTTGTTGGGAAGCGGATGATGTTGGCGGCGTTATGTGTTTTGTAAGAGTACTAGAGAAAACATTTATTTCTTTTAGATAATAACCTGTTCATTACATCGAATCTTTTGTGGTGAATAGTCACATACTCAAGTAAATATTATTTAATATTTATTTATAGCGGCTACAGTTAGTTAAGTTAGGAACCGGGTGTGGCAGCCCGAAAAGAGAAGATATGACAGATGGTCATGCAACAATGTAGAACATGTAAAACTGTACAACAAAACATGAAATAAATAACAGTTGCACATAGTAAGAAGATTTTATAATTTGATCACGAGTGACGCTCTTACTTTCATGAACTTTCAAGTTTTCTAAAATGATGAAAATTTATCAATCACCGCTTCTCAAGTTATTTAATTTTGCCGCTTCATGTAAATGCGAGTATATTAAATTAAATGAAACTTACTGATATATTTCTAAACTATCAGCAGTGCTAGAACTTGATTCAACATCCGGATTAACTGCTGGTTGGTACATCTTTACGAGACAATTTATTAATCGATGACAATTTGTCTCCGTACGACTCTTTGACAAAAACTGTGGGAGAAATAAATAGAATATAATGTCATAAGATAAAAGAAGTAAGAATTTTTTAAAATTAAGCACCATTATGAAAATAATAAACTACAATTATACTTTAATCTTTATTCTGTACACAAATGTACAAAAGGTGCATAGCCAATAAGCTAGTAGTAAGTTTTCTTTTTCAATCTCTAGGAAACTCATTTAACGTGTTAAAAGAAGACCAAATAAAGAGAATAGAGAGTAACAGAAGACAGCAAAGATCATAGGATGCATAAATGAAGAGAGCGAAAATAAAAAAAAGATGTGAAAAATTAAATAAATGAAAACAAAAGTAAAAAGATAGGGGGTACGAGAGGGTCCCAATAACGGGGGACATTACAAAGAAGACAACAAAAAAAAAAACAGAAGACAGCGTACAGTCAAATAATATATGAGTATTTGATAGTATAAATAATTATATAATTAGATGAAAACTTTTCACATCCTAATGGAGTAAAAGGCGATTAAGTGTTTTTATGAGAATGAGTGAAAAAAATGTCCTTCTATGGTATATATTTACGAAGAATTAATTGCAGCACTATAGTTTTTTTTCATAAAAATTAAATAAAGTTTCGCATTCGCGGCACCTATTATTAGGTCAGCGCAATTTCTTATGGTATATCGTCAGGTAGACCCCGTGATTGCTATTATTATGAAACGATTTGAGATGACTCCATGAATTCTCCATAAAATTCTCAGGGGTTAAAACAAATCTAAGTAAAGTAATATGTGAACACAGCGGTCTATACTGCAATCTTTAGTTATACTCAGGACATCAAAATTTAAAGTCTTAAAATAGTCATATTGAGAAAATATATAATTATTCAATATAAAAATCCCTGGGATATCTTTAATGGTGGAATCATTAGAAAAGTAACAACAAAATATAAAAGAAATTTATTGAGAACCCACCTGAACAATTTTAGTTAATGTTATCGGCTTCGTAGCGATAATAGCGTAAGGATAAGAATTACTGCAGGAGTTGAATTTAGACGTAAACTTCTTGTAACTTAAACCAATTAAATTGTTAAAAATTTCTACCAATCTGAAATGTGTCAGTTAACAAATCAATTACTAAGATACTTCTTTATACAACATAGATAAATATAATAAAATCGTAAAGAGTACAAAGGGACGGAAGTTGAAGTAATTAAAAGCATATTCTTCTCTGGGTCTGGTTTTTTCTTCAACTGTGAAGGTGTTAAGCGCATTTACCATGTCGGCATGAGGCAGTAAATTCGGAAATTCGGAATGAAAATTAAATACATACCGCAAACACGACTCAAGCAATTTCCTTGAATCCTCTCTATGAAGGCAAGTGTTCAATATTGTTCCAATAAGACTATAAATCGACTGTAACATGGTAAATCTACAGCTACACAGTTTATCAAAAATATGATCATGCTTGCTTAGTATCAAGTCATTATCCTTTTTTAATCTTGCCAGTTTTGGTTTTAATTTGTAAAAAGACTTTACCACTTTTGTTAAATACTCAATGATTTGTTCTAGTACCTAAAAATTGTAAAATTCGATGTTATTTATGTTGTGATTATTCCACTACAAGTCGGGTGGAATAACATGAACGAATTTATTTTTAAACTGAAATTTACCTGTAAATTCACTAATTCCATTATATAGTTCTTATTAGCAAAAGAATGTGGTGTATTATCACCTCCGGAGCTTCTCCATTTGTTATCACAATCTGATATTACTTTTGTAATAGCAAAACATACTATTTCCATCTCTCGAGAATGACTAAATAGCTCTTCTTCTTCGCCAGTTTCCTCTCCCAACCATTTATTACTATTTATTTTTGTAGAAATCATATTAAAAATAAATATTTAGCTACCGTTGATAAACTAATAACAATATTAACTATTGCTAACTGTTAGGAAGCATGATGGTGACTGAACACTGCATAGTGTCGTATGGGTAAAATCGATGTGTGGAGACGACGGTGCCAGTTCACGGAGCTATAAGAAGTTCGAGTCTAAGCTCTTGTTGCAAATCGCAATCTTTAAACTTTTTATTGCCCTCTAATTTAACCACGAGTGCGCTCACAAAGATAATAAAAAACTTTTATATGTAAAAGCTTAATATTAATCAATTAAAATCGTTGCATTGTTGCATCATTTGCATCGTTGATATTAAAATGTACAAATCAAAAAGTTTTTTAAATTACATTTTAAAAAGAGCAACCGTTAAAATTTTGACAGCCTCTACTCAGCAGATTAGCATTCTGTGCTGGTGAAAGCTTTCTACTTATAGTGTTAAAATGATCATCAGAATTAGTATAATACTTTAGAATTGTAATTACCCTAATAACGTGCGCAAACTGTGAATTTAAATGTGAATTGAATTTGAAGGCGGGGTTTAATAAATCTTTTATTAACCGTTTTAAGTTTATAAATGAACAAACAGAAAATGAAAAGAGTGAAGTCTCGTGAACGTTGCATAAAAAAGTCGACTAGAATCTAAGGTCATCTTGGCATTAAAAAGTATTATTGATTATTACGAATCGACATGCATATTTGATGTACAACTTCTTAACTCTATTATCATATTAATAAAGTTTGTGGCATCTTTATAATGCATCATCAACTAGTCGACTTTATTTTTACCGATTATCTTTAAGAATGCAGTGCATAAGGCTATCTTCTACTGATATGTAATTTGTAAGTTCATGCATAGGTCTGTCTAGAAACGCTCCGAGTATTTGTGTATATTGGCTGATTCACTGTCGTCATCGTCATTTCGTTGTCGTTATTTTCTCCGAAATCAAACGTGTCTCACAGCGAGGAACTACACAGAATTATTTGGTTATAGATGTAAAAGCTTTGAAAGAGTGAATGTATAGCTTATTTTGTGTCAATTGATGTGTAGTTAATCATATTCTAAGGTCATTGGTTTTAGAAATAATAATAATAAAGGTAACGTTAACAAAGTCAGAGAAATCGTTTACAAATTTTGGATTACTATATATTAAAATTAATTATTATTTACTATCGGGAACATATTTTGATGTAGAGTTTGTACTAGCTTAAGTTATTGGCTTGTTTCATTCTAATACAGTTTCAGAGAGAACCAGTGTACATGATGATTAAAAATAGGCGTAAAAGCTTTTAAACATGTAACTTATTCTCTGTTAATGTAGGTGTTGATAGCCTGAAGACTTCTACAGCTTCGTCTGAACTGAGTTCACGGAGCGGAAGGGTCCGTAAATAAACCTATAACCAATCACCTGTATATAGTGTAAATGAGTGTCAATAATAGTGTCACATTTTTAGAGCTACGGGAGCTAATATAAACATTATGAAGTTTTTTTGAAGTAGTATTATTAAAATGTATTTGTTGCTATAAGAGATAACACTAGAAATTGGGTTAAGGCTATGTCGAGGTGAATCGTGGAAATTGCGCAACAAAAGCCTTGGAATCCAAGAAGCCGTGGTTAATTTATCGATGTTTTTGGACTAGAACGTCAAATATTTGTTATTATCTCCAAGGTGGCATTATTAATGAACTTTTGAGTAAGCATTAGGTGGGCGGATACATTTCAAATTACTTTTTGATAGAATTTTTTTCGTCAAGGAGGGTTACCGTTTTACTTATTGGCATTCACTTTCTGACGATTGGCAGTGCACTTAACGCAAATACTATAGTATGGTAATGTAGTATTTATATTAATCATTAACTTGTATTTTTATATACTTCTTTAAGAACGTTCAACAGCCCCAAAGGAACTTTAACTATAGTGATTAATATTAAATTTTGTTATGTACGTGTCTAATTATTTAGCATAAATGTAATCGGGCGAAGTATAATACATATAATAACTATAGCTTGAATATATATAGTTATCTTATTGAACACCACTTAAACACCTTTTGCGGGTGGAATTTGTTACAATTCATTTTTACCTGACCTCTATTCAACGGAACAGTAATATCTAGCAACTTTTAAGTCTCTATGCCTCATTGTTCCAGAGATATCTAGATGAGTCAGTATATAGGCGGAAATACATGTTCATATTGATTCGATTTCGTACAAAAATTCCAAGAATTGCCTCTTCTTTAGAGTTAATGCTGTAAAAAACTTCAACAATGCTTCTATTATTGATTGCCTGTCAGGTACGAGGCGGTATCTCGTATGAACTGTTCGTCCTTGTAAGTTCTTGCCAGACTGCGAAGTAATTTTATTTTTTCTAGTCGTACCATGGTCCTAAGACCACTGAAGGATTTCTCTTGTAAACCAAGTTCCAGGTGAATCGCGGATTCGATCCGTTCCAAAGATAAAATCAACAACTTTTGTCGTTTAATATAAATGTATTATTACTTTAATTTAATTGTTACATTTAAATATACTTACCCGCCTGGACGAAGAGGTATAAATTAAAACAATTTTTTTTTAATTTACATAATTTATTTCGCGAAACAAACGGAATAAATTATCCATAGTAAATTAACAAAATATTTCACTACTTGTTCAATCGATATTGCAAAGCGACATTTAGGAAGAAAATATCACAGTAAACAATTTATACCTATTAGTATTTGATTATGTCCTTAAAATTTATTAAGGCTATCAGTTAAAAATAACTTTGCCTAATATTTCATTTAATTTCGAACAATTAATTTTACACGGTAAAGTGATAAAAAATTAATAACTTTTTGTTGCGGTTGATGATTCATTTATATTTTTGCCTTTGAGACACTTTAAAACAGTTACAAACTTTTTTTTTTGGTTTAAATTGATAATGTGATGTCATTACATGTGTTTTTCAATTTTATTTCAATAGTATTTCACATTGCTGTCACTAATTAGCACTTGTATAGATAGAGCCATCCACGAAGACTATCTTAACAAAGTGTGCCCCCACCCTTATAGCTCTATATTCTGTAGTGAATTAATCTCGTATGACATGAGATTCAGAATCACAAGTTTGAGTTAAGTTCGTGACAAAAAATAAAGGATCGTCTTCTTGGATGACAATAACTAAACAAATTTTACTTTAAATCTAAGATGTTCCACGCTTCTTTTATTCTATATGCACCGAATAAATTTAAATCCGAAAATGTACAACATCTTTCATCATAGTGCTACCGGAACCGCTATACCGCGTCTTAAGCATGCACGCGACGGGGAGAGTACCGGCAGCTGCCTTTCCTCAGTCCGCTGTCAACACTCATGTTCTTTTTCCTTAGCCCCAAACTCGCTGCGCTTTCCTAATGCGTGGTACAACAGTTCCCATACTCTAGAATTAGTCAAAATGACGTAAGGCTGTTAAATATAGTGGCAAAAAAGTGGCGTTCAGGAAAAAAACACCTAATTTTATACCGCGACTTTAGAAAAAATATTTACCCGGAAACTGATATTGATTCGCATAATGCCGAATATTAGGATAATTTGGAAAAATAATAACCTACGGACTTTTTAAATAAGTTGCTGCATGTGCATAAACCCATCATTAAATTTATATACAATTTTTGAAACGGCAGTCACCTGTACTATTCACTTGCTTATAAAAAGGGTATTAGAATGTTATATTGAACACTATTCGGCGAATATTGAACAAAAGCACTCGATTACACCTCTCGATATTGCTAATTCGAATAAGTGAAGTCAAAATTTTCTAATTAACGCCACCTTAGTTTTGTAATATTCCCAATATTGGAATATGCTTGTTCCTCTAAATACTACATAAATAGCGCAATTTTAAAAACAAAAATACAAATAAAAGACTGAGAAATTCAACACATTTGACTAATCATCGTGAGGAATGCCAGACTTGTCGACTTAAATCCATAATATTAAAAGTTTTTTACAAGACGCTTAGTTATTGCAAGTTGTCACGACACACGGGACAAAGTGGTTAAATTAATAAAAGTCGAAAAGTTATTAGCGTTTAACGTATTTTCAAGGATATTTAAATATAAATAATAAAAATATTTATTAAATTTTAAAATGTTACGTTAAATTGTAAAGTAATTACACAAATAAGGGACGAAGACAATAAGCACCGAAGGTATAAATAACTAGGTTAGTTGAAATATTTATACATAAAGCATCGCAAAAACGGAATCATATTTGTCTGGCAATTTTTGAGTTAGAAAATTATGGAGACGGCTTCTCGAGCAGAAATTTAAAATATTAAAAAATTCGCAACTAATCAGTTAAATATGAAAACATTTTCTTTAGCATTAATTACTCTTCTACAGAGAAACATTATAATTTGTATAACTGCACTTCTAAATATCTGTCCCATAAATCAAATCGGGTGACAGAGCAGATAACCAGTTAATTTTATTTTAAAATATATTAATGTCTATTTCACGTCACAAAAATTTTAATGTATTTAATAATTTTACTATTTTCTTTTAAAATCGGGCCACTGCAGTATGAATGTTTGTCGGTTGTTTTGATAAGGGTTATTCAAGGTCACGTAAATAAAATGGAAAAGTAGTAAATAAAATAAGTAAACTAGGTTCATAATCATAGTAAAACAAAGTATCACATAATGCCATAATATTCATTTGTTTTCGCCTACATGATTCGGCTTGACGTCAATTTATGGGAAAAATTGCATAAAGCAAGTTATAAGGGTTAGTAATGAATGTAACTAAAAAAAGAGTAAGAAAACATTTTTTATAGTTGACAAGACAAATGTAGTAAATTCGGACCAAACGAAACCGAATTAATTTCAGTTTAATATAAAAAGAATATAAATAAATAAGGTTACCAAAATGTTAGTGTCTTGTTAAATATTTCGAATGTCTTTAAAACGTATTTCGTTTTTGACGGGACGTCAAAAACACCAATCAAAGTAAACACTTATTACTTACGTTGTTCACTTTTTCGCAGCCACGATACAAAAGATGTATTGTGTCGGATATGTCATAAATAACTTAAAAGAGATATATACAAGGCCACGTACGAGATTAAACCGTATAAAATCACTAATGAAAGTGAAACAGATGTATAGATATACATTTTAAAGCTATCATTGAGATATTTTTAAAGAGCAATAGTTATCACTTTAGAAAGGCTTTTTGCCTTAATATCCACAATCGAATGTACTAATCAACGAACATTTTTGTGATTTCTTTCCATAATCTCAGTTTACATAAAGATGTCCGTTAAAAAAATTTCTTCGCATAGTGTCGTCCTATTCTAATCTGAAATTAGCATAACCGTTTGAAAATATACTAACAGCAAAATTACAAGAACATCGACATACAACAATGTTGAAAAATATAATTATGTAATAAAAACATTACCACAAAGACATTGGTAAAAACAACAAATAAAATTGATTTGCTGAAAACGATAAAAAATATTTACTCTCTATTAATGTCTAATAACATCTCTCCATTTCAACCGCAGGAGAAATGTCGCAGCTAAGTGCTAATGTCAAACTTAACAATTCATATTGCTTCATTACACTTAGAAGCTATTTACAAAAGGTATCTATAACAAGTGAACACACAATTTTGCGGCGTATGCATTGTATGTCAATCTGGCATATCTATACATGTTACAGGCACTACCGGCTTCATTATTTCATTTTTCTTTTGATTTTTTTGAGACTTCTTATCTTTCACCTTTTTGTGAGGGTCCTCATCTCTATAAGGCTCCTCGGGATCGTTGGGTACTCCAGTTGATCCTCTACTAACGTTGTTATTGTATGCTATGTTTGCATACTCTTGCAAAAGAGGAAAAACTGACAAAAGGAACTGACAAAAATCTTTCCTTATGCCAAACCACCCTAAAAAAGGTCATTCAGTTAATACACAGATATTGGAAACTTAAAATCATTTTTAAGCAAAATAATTTTGTAATTTTATTGTTGAAATGGCTACCCTGAGTTACTGTATGCCTCTTCTCCCGCCTCCCTTCTCGAGTTTCTACCTGTGCAGAAGCGATAGTTTTCTGTCTCACTTACACAAACAAGTGTAATTATCCTTCACACTCATCCATTTGCATCCTTATCATATGGACACAAAAGTGCGAAAACACTAACACATACTAAATAATAATAAAAAAATACATACTTCAAAAATTGTGTACAGAAGTTATATTGAGATAACTGGTTTAAAATACCTTTAACTAATGGTTAGATTAAAAAATTAAGAATAATGAACTTACATCTGTTACCTCCTTTTGAACTGAAGGACATAAGGATCAGAGTAGCATAACTTACAAACAGTGGACTAACAACCACTATGTGCGAAAAAGACAATCCATCATCTAATTTATTTGTTAGTAGAACCTGGTAAACAAAATTGTAAATAACATTTCTTGAAAGTCAAATTAGCTTAACAGACTAAAGGAAGAAGAAATAAGGTTAAAAATTTCAAAACTTATGACATTTCTTATCAATCTATATGTATAGAGATTTTCAGTTATGTACTGACTCATCGCGATATCTCTGGAGCCACGAGGCTTAAAGAATAGAAGTTTGGTAAGATTATTCCTTATGCAGATTAGAGGCCAACTAAAAATTTATTTCACGAAATTCCACCCCCAAGGGTATTTAAGGGAGTGTTCATTGAAAAAAATGCATATTTTGAAAATATAGCTATTATAGGTATAAAACTTGGCCAGAATATCACCCAAAGTTTTACTGGCATATTTCTAAGCGCGAAATTTGTTTCTTGTTGTGTGCTAACTGAAGATGGTTTCTTGTAATAGATCCAACTTCATTCGTTTCGCATTTAGACTTGCTATAATCTGGTTCTTACTCAACAAAAATATTTAATATATGCAAATTACATTACAATGCAAGGTTAACTAAACATGAAAATGTAATTTTATAAATAATTTAAAGTTATTACCTGAAACACTAATATTGGTATAACAGTAAATGTATAAGCTAGCGCAGTGTTGAAGCTTGTACGTCGCTGCTGCAAATTCACCTCTGGGGTTCGTAATAATATTCCAGCAAATATTATACTGTATAATACCCCTAAAACAACGGTAAAAAATTTCAAGTACAATCTTACATAAACTTATATTACTTTTCATTTTTAATTATGACATTAATATTAATATGTGATACATATTCATCACATGAATATCAGTGAATTAACACAAAGTACATTGAATTATTTACCAAACAAAGTGAAAATACAAAATGTAGTCCAATAATAATTTCATTTACTTTGCACCAAAACGGTGTTAATACTTAGGGTCTTTGTCATTGTTTCTGCCCATAGACACTATCTGCAGGGCTTGACCCCAAGATATCTATTGGGGGATATACCATAATCGCCACGCTTGACAGGCGGGTTGGTGATTGCAATATGTGCTATTATGGTATGCAGGGGACGATGCTGCCCATCCTCTGCTAACTTGTTTGTGAATAGTGAAAATTGTATATAATTAATGCACAAAGTGTGAATTATATACAAGATTGTATCCAGGGATTCGAACTCGCGAACTACGATCGCAAGTCTCAGTTCTTTACTTCTTTACCGCCAGGCCTACTGCTCAATATGGTATTGTCAGATATTTACAAATAACAATATCATAAATATATTAACATTGAGGAGAAATTCGATAACACTATACTATCATCATCATTTTATCCATTGGATGTCTATGTCTGAATAAAGCTGGATCTCACACCTAGTGGCAAGAGGTTTCTAACAAAGAAAGGCATTAATTGATTGAGAAAATCAGGCACCATTAGAAAATACTGGATCAATAAAGTGCTTACAGAAATTACCGCATGCTGAAATTATTGCAAAGATCCATGAGAAGACTCTAATCTACAATAAAATATATTTATTTATCTTGTCTAGTGTGTGTATCTTGAAGAAATTATTAGGTTTATCAAGAATTTAATAAAATTCCTAAAATTATTACATTACTCCACCCATTCTTTTGCGTTCTTCTAAATATCTCCATAAGTGGATTTACATATATGGTTACAATATTATTCCTTTTGGAAATCAATTCGAGAGTTTAATATTTAGCAATTGGTGTTCTTTAAATAAAATAATTTGATTTTAAATACAAGTTTGGATGTATGAATAATGATGAAAAATAGATAGAAAGCATACATACACTCACCTACTAGGCTGAGGCACATTAGTATCCACAACGGTACAAACACCACTTCCCATGACCAATGGATAAAATTGTCCAGCTTTAGTGCCATGAATATAAATTGCAGAATATTGACAGCACAAAATAATTCGAGCTAAAAACAATTTAAAGACATTAATTTTAGTTGTAAGTTCAGACTAGTTTAAGATTCCTACAATTTCTACAATTTATTTTTTGGGTAAACAGAAGATGAATGCAAACTGCTTCCTACTGGAAATTGTGGTGAATGTATGAGAAATGTCAATAATGATTTGTTTAGGTGCAGAAAATATTTATTATAGGGAAGTAATTATTACTCACAATATGCTAGATAGAATTCTACATAAATATCTGTTTTTATCCTGGAAATATACAATTTGGAACAGTGACAGAGAAGTTAGGACGGTGAAGAAGCAGAATTTGTATATTTGTTTATAGACCTTTTTTTTAAATTTTGCATTTATACTAATTTGATATAATGTCCTTTAATCAAAAATTAATAAATATTTATAATCAAACATGTACCAGACTTAGTTTCTGTCTCAGTAAAATAGTATTAAAAAGTAGATGGTTGGTGAGAAAATAATCATTATATTAAGTAAAATAATACCTTATAATAAGTTTTGTATCAGCAAATTTAGATATTTATAAATTAAGGAGGATTAATCTTATTTTTGTATTTATTTTTACTGTAAGCTTTGATAATATAAAATTTAACACATACCTCATAACTTCGATCATGTTTAACTGACCATATACAGATAGCAATGGAAACAATACTTATGAAGATTAAAGGTATGAATACTAGTATCCATAGATGCCGGCCTGTAGTTAATTGGTCACATACAAGCAATTCAAACATGAGCAAAATTAAATGAATTGCAAGACTTATTAACATAGCTTTATAGTGAATGTATGCTTCACCTTCTAATCTGTAAATATAGATAAACATAGATCAGTTAAAAAATACTTAATTTCATACTTTGAAATGAATATAAATAAAGAGTTTCATAAGATCTGGATTTTGATGTAAGACAAAAATTTTATTACATATGCTAACAAAATTGTGGCAAATAACAAAATATTTAATGTTATTTTTATTAACTTTACACAAAAATAAGTGCCTTGTCTACTTAATAATTCAAAATGATAAATTGAATTACAAACCTGAAGTGTGGATATTGCCACCATACATAGGTACCAATAGTAGCACCTAGAATAACTAAAAATTTCCATATCCATATTGGCGTAAACACTGCCCAGAAAGACCAGTTTATATAGTTATCCAATTTTAATGCTATTAACACAGTAAACACGAGTAAACATGTGTGGACTACGAATTTGCTGAAAATAACAAATAATTGTTAGTGTTATTTAAAAAAATATAACTGGTCTAGATTTTTCGTATGATATAATACCTAGGATTGAAGTCCTGGAACAGTGTCTGTAAATTCATTTCCATACACATTGAAATGATATTAAATTTATACACATTTCACTGTAAAACACTCTATTTGTAAACAAATTTTATCACGATAAATGTTACAGTTTAGTCCACTTTACTTTTCATTATACAGTCCTGCACCTCTGCTTTTTTTACTTTACTTCATAACATCACACATCAACACAGATAAAATAAGTTGACTAATTTATAACTTTATTTTATTAAATATAATAAATAGTAATTTTAATGATTTTTTAATGTTGAATAAATACCCAATGAAATTATAAATAATTGCTATGAAAAGTAGATGGGTAATATCTGGAAAAATAATACAAATTTAGTTCATTTCGCAAAATTTTGAAGTGAGATCAATAAATGCGATAGACTTACAGGTATGAAACTATAGTTTTATCATTTTAAATCATACGAGTAATGAATAAACTTTATTTTAACGCTGTTGATATAGTTCATAAAAAGCAAAAACCATTTATGTATTTTTAATTTAATACAACTTTTTAATGCAAAACTTGCAACTCTGACGAATAGTGTCATAAATTTGGCAAATTAAGAACGTCAAAGCTTTTATAAAGCAAGTAGCCTATAAATTGGTAATTTGTATATATATATATTATATATTCTTAACACAAAAAGTAAACTAGAGTAGAGAAATTGTCATTAATAATTGAACTTCGTGAGGTATAAATGGCGTCTCCATCTCCTAAATCTCCTGAACAAAGCGAAAAGACCAAACAATATGACCGGCAACTGAGGTTGTGGGGTGATCACGGGCAAACTGCACTTGAAAATGGTCATATTTGCTTAGTAAATGCCACTGCTTTAGGAACTGAAATCTTGAAATCGATAGTTTTGCCAGGTATTGGCGCTGTCACTATCGTAGACGAAAATATTGTAAGTGACGAAGACATTGGCAGCAATTTTTTCTTGGAAAGTTCAAGCAAGAATTTGAATAGAGGATCAGAAGCTTTGCGTTTAATAATAGAGTTAAACCCGGCAGTACAAGGCTATGCTGTTCAAGAGCCTCCAGACCAAATATTGCAAGAAAATCCAGAGTTTTTTAAAAATTTCAGTGTAGTGATTGCTACATCTTTAACTGAAAAGACAATTATAAATTTGTCAAATCATTTATGGGAGATTAATGTTCCATTTATTTTATGCAGGTCTGTGGGTTTTTTAGGATCATTCAGAATTCAGTTAAAAGAGCATGCAATTATTGAAAGTCACCCTGATAATGAACAATTAGATCTTCGCTTAGATGTTCCATTTCAAACCCTATTTAACTATCTTAATAGTTTTGACATAGACGAATTAGATTTAAAGGATCATGGACATATACCTTGGATTGTTATTATTTATAAAGCTGTCCAAAAATGGCAAATTTCTAATTCAAACAGCTGGCCAATGAGTAGAAAAGAAAAAAATGAGATTAAAGCAATAATAGACCAATTTAAAAGATTGGATGAAAATGGTATGCCAATTTTTGAAGAAAACTTTGAAGAGGCTCTTAGAGCAGTAAACACTGCTTTGAGTCCAACATTTTTACCAGTAAAAATACAGGAACTTATTTATAATAGCTCAGCAATAAACTTAACCAAGGAAAGTTTACCTTTTTGGATTATGTGCTCTGCATTACGAGGATTTGTGGAATCTGAGGGTAATGGCAAACTACCAGTTCGTGGTACATTGCCTGATATGACTGCATCAACAGACCATTACATCACACTTCAAAATATATACAGAAATCAAGCAGCAATTGATTCAGAGATTGTTTACAGGAAGGTGCAAGAGATTGTTGCACAATTGCACTGTGAAAGTATCAGTGAAGCAGAGGTAAAATTATTCTGTAGACATGCACATGATTTGCATCTTATTAAAGGCTCCAGTATTGCTGCAGAGTACCAATTCAGCAACCCAGTTTCTTCTTACATTGCACAATACTTAGAAGAACCAGATATTATGATGGTGCACTACATTCTTCTAAGGGCAGCAGAGATGTTCCTATCAGAACACTGTAGAGCGCCTGGTGAATGGGAATCAGAAAGTGATATAACTAAGTTAAAAACTTGTGTTTCTAAACTATTGACAGATATTTCTTGTTCACCATTTCCAAAAGATGATCATATACATGAAATGTGCAGATATGGTGGGGCAGAAATTCATAGTGTGTCAGCATTTTTAGGAGGTTGTGTTGCTCATGAAGCTATTAAAATTATTACTAAACAATACAAACCTGTTAATAATACCTTCATTTATGATGGTGCATCAACAAATACCGCTACTTTCATATTTTAATTACATTATTGAATAAAGTATTCAAAATTTTGGAATTTATGTTATTTTCACAAGTGTATACTAATATTAATGTAAATTTTTAAAAGATAACTTAACTCGTTCGCTACCAATCGTCACATATATGTGTCACCGCGTTTCTTTACCACAGCCCGGCGACACATATATGTGACAGATATTTTTGTATAATTTACAAAAGCATGTTTGAACATGTTGAGTATTGAACTAAATTGTTAAGTTCTAAAACTATAAAATGCATCAAATCTGTAGTTGGTCTGCTCTCGTATTAGATTATTTACAGTTTTTATAGCAGTTGAATAGGTCGGTTAAGCAAGGTTAGTGAAATTAGTAGGCAATAAATTAAAATTAAAAAGAAAAAGAATTTGTGAAGCCAAATTAATAAGATTTTTAACAGAAACATATCCCTCAACAAAATGTATAATTTTCGTAAGAAACCCCAAATGAAGAACAGATGCATAATATATTCCAGTGATGACATGGAATCTAATAAGAATATACCAGTACCAGATCCAACTGATAATTTTGTTGGATGCACAATAAAATTCATTCAACTAAAACAACTTATTTAGAGTTTCGAGATGATATTGCCTTCACACTACTTAATTCTGATAGCGAAATACCTATGTTTTCACACGGCCCTAATTTATATAGACAGCACTTTGTGAAAAAGCTGGAGAAACGAGTTAGATGCCATGTATGTGCCAAAAACAAACAGCGCAAAGCTACTTTCTACGCCTGTGAGATTTGCAAAACAAACAATGGACAACCGATTGGATTGTGCGTTGACAAATGTTTTAAAATTTATCATACAAAATAAAATGAATTTCATATCGATAAATTGTATTTATAATTTTTTTTTTGTCTTATAATCAATTTCTTATAATTTAATGTGTCATATATATGTGACACGTGGGCTACAGGGTTTAGTTTTTATCTATAGCCCAGCGTCACATATTTGGGTCAGTTTAAAAGAATACTTATTTTACTTTTTTAGACTGTTCTAAATATACATACGTAAAATCTATTTCAATTCATTTAATATAACCACCAAAAAAATGTTGGGCTATTGTGGACGTTTTTCCCAGAAGACCCTGGTAGCGAACGAGTTAATAACATACCATAATTTGTTCACTGTAATTTTAAATTAAATAAAACTTTGTGAAGTTTAATCAATTTCACATAAATTATGACACAATGAGGGGATACAAATGAATAGGCTACCTGATAATTCGTCAAAGTTGTGTATTTTCATTAGGGATATTAATCATTTATAATCTTACCACCGGGATATAAAAGAAGTCAGTGAATACATTTCCATTAACAGTTTTCAACACATAAATTAGACAAAAATAAAACATATCACAAGATAAGAATAATTGAAATAAACTATACATTTGGCTAAACTTCACATGGCAGATTTGTTAGGTTTTACCATTTTCACAACAGCAGGATTGAGTTTATACATATATATATATATTATGCCTGAGACTAGATTGCCTCTAAAAATATAACACAACATTGAGAATTTCCCTTTCTTTACCTACTTTTTTCACCTTAGCCACAATTTCAATCGCAATGCATCTACTCCGTTAAGATAATATCGAAATAAGCGTTTATCCCGGACAAAACCTAAGTTTTCATATAACTTCAAAGCAGGTTTATTTGTTATTTCTGTTTCCAATACAACTTCATCAGCATTGTCATTGATCATTGCCTGAAACAATGTACAGAACATTTATTAAAAAATGTGCAATACTAACTGTTAAAAGTAATGAAAACAATAAAGAATTACATTCAATTGTATTTTTTTTAGCAAAGCATTAGACTTCTGTCTAGTTTGATGTTAAGTGATGACGGACGGGATGAAGGTCTACAATAGTACATGGTAGCCTAGAAGAGATCTATACATACTCTCTCAGTCTTGAAGGTCATAAAGGAATAATATAATAACAAAAATTTATTTATAGAGAAAACTTAAGTTTTCTTTCCAACATATCCCATCAATAACTGCAATGCTATCTAGGATTTTAATATATAAATTTTGGCATGCACTGCATCTGCCTTTTATAATATGTATCTGCCCTTTAAATATAGATGATCCATTATCCTATTCATGTTATATTTCAAGTACTATAGTGCTTTTATAATCAGACTATCTCTTTGTTTATAATGATAAAATACTTGTAAATACTAACTATTCATTTCTAAAATGTTAACAGAGGATATTATATTATCAAAACAACAAAATACTCTACATCAGTTTTTGTGCATAAACCTACTATTCTTAGGTATACAAAGGATGACAGAAAAGTGAACTATTTCAAATAACAAAACATTTTTCAATAAGATAAATTATGTACCTGTATAGCTTTTTGAACAAGCCGAGAGCCAATCTTCCTTTTTCTATACTTTTTGTCGACAGCCAACATTGCTATGTATCCCCTTTTTACAATGTTACGATGCATATCTAATTTACATACAATGGCACCAATACATTTTCCTTCATTTGTTGCTAAAAAGCAAAGCTTAGGCCAGTTATGTATAAAATATCTATAAGTGTAGATGGAGTAGGGCTCTGATAAATCTTTTTGTATAAGTCTCATAATTTCCGGCATCTGTATTTCAGATTCATATGATATAATATCAATTTCATCTATCTGTGCATCTCCCTGGGGTTCATTTGGTGTATGGTTCTCTCCCTCACCATTGTTTTGAGGCGGGCAGGTTTGCTCACTATTGCATATACCTGTATCTTCATTACACTGTACCCTATTTACATTTGATGCGAGTTCACAGACTACCGTATCTAGAGCTTCGGTGTTAGTAGTGGAATCACTGACCCGTTCATCTAGAGAATGATCACTTGTACCATTGGTTAAGTTTCTATTAACGTTATTAACATTAAGGGTATTTGCTAATACGTTACTTAAATTCTCCTGATTTATGACGACTGTTTTATCGGTCTGTTCAGGAAGATCTTTGGCCTTTTTATTTACGTTTTTCGTGCTCTTACATTTCTGACTGCACTTGACATTCGGTAAGTTTTCTCCTGACACTTGATTCATATTGATGTACTTCTACCTATTTTATATACACATTCACAAGATGATAAGCTCATAGGAAATCCAGACGATTTGCTCGGATTATACTAACAGTTTCTTGTCAAAATTGTGGTACATTATCACCGACATCTTGGCATAAAAGTATTACTTCATTATAAAAGTAATCTGACTGTACCTATTTCCACTTTAAGACAAAAGTGATATAATTTAATTAAATAGTTAAATAAAAACAAGTCATATGAAAATACTCCCAGAAATATAGTAAATTTACAAGAAGTCTAAGTCTAAGCCTTCCACAATCACATTGCAAAAAAAGACATTGTTGCCATATGATAATATTCACAGCTTGGCAGAAGGTAATAAAGCGTTCAAAAAATAACTAAGTCCTTATTATAATAAAATATAAAATAATTTTATTATATAGCATTTAAGAAAGTCTCTCTTTTTTGTTATTTTTTAATAAAAGGTACGAACAAATGCATTTTTTTCCATTTTTTACTACATGTGAGACTTTATAGTAAATTTGATTGTCATTGTTTCCGATCTTTTCCTTTAAGCAATATGAAATGGTATTGTGACTATTTACAAAGCTAATATGTTTTTATAATTTAATGAGTATAAACATAAATTCCGTTTACTATATTTCTTCATCTTTTTCAAACCTTCGCAATCTTGGCATGCCTAGAGGAATTAGGGAATAAGTATGGAATTAAGAGGATGGATTGAATTTGAGTTTTTTTTTTATAAATTCTGCACCGCGAATTTTTAACCAAATACAAGACAAGATGTCGTAGCCACCGCATTGTTTTGCGAATAAACAGGGACTTTTTTTGTCTTCGTAACTAAAGAGGCGTATGAAAGCGTGATGCTTTGCTACTACCATGGAGATGAAGACGACAAAGAAAAGAGAAGCTGAACTAACACAAATATTGTTTTAAAAGTTTTAGTCATGGAGACCCTTAAGAGTATGGAAAGACTATCTTTTCTAAATGAAATTAAAATACAACGTGTAAAGTAAATCGCATGACTGTCTAATATGAAACAATATTAGGGAGTCTTTTTGTTTGAATTACAGGGCTATTTATACGCCTGCGGAAATTATACCGCGAAGGTTTCCCACAGTCACGCGGTATAGGAGTGGCTCATTGAGGCGATGTTTGTCAATTCATTGTTCTGTTGCACTTCAGGTGTTACTCAAAGTACGCCGTCTGCTAACAAGACAATTGTTCACGCTTGAAGTATGTCATCGGTCAGGGCTCGCGGGTTAACAAGTGTGGCAGCTACAAATACTTAAGGCGGTACTCGAAGTAGTTTGTCTGTCAATAACAAAATTATTATCTTTTCGCTTATTGTGTGGCGTCGTTAAATTAATCTGAAATGAGTTATTTCTTGGGTGACATCAAGCTAAGCCTACGGCTAATCATCAGATCCATAGAAAATAAGGAACGTTTAATAACGAGAGACTCAAATAATTGCCATTTGTAATTTTTTGTGTAAAAGGTTTGTTCTAGAATAATAAATTTAACAGTATACTTTTATTTGCTTTGCTTTTTTCACACATAATCCTCCTCTCAGAGAGCGCCCGTACCCTGCGAGGTGAAACCTTCGCGATCAGTATAAATCATTTACAACGATAATATTATAAGTAAAGATACTAATTCAAGAAAAAAAATTATAATACATATCTGCTGATTTGCAATTTGTTTCATACTTTGTAATCTAACAGCTTACTTTAAATATTACACATGTATATAGGACAAGGAATACTATTAAAATATATTTGGAAATTATTAAAATTGGATATAATTCCCAGGTGCTGTAATAAAGTCAGTAGAAAAAATGGTTCGGTCATGCCTGAAATATCCCAGAAAGTTTAAACACGGAGAAAAGAAATTAAGTCATCACTATATTAAGTATTTTGAATAACAATAACAACAAATCATTTGAAAGTTGTCTACTGTTAAAGAACATTGTTATGATACAAATCAGAATCAGAAAGGGGCAAGAAAATTGTTTTTAATATTAGTCCCGGTTTGAAAATATACATGAAAAGCTTAAGTAAATAATAATTTATATACAATGGAGACGAAGAAAAGATCGATTAGAGAAACTAGTGACATTAATATTTTTTCTGCCGTAAATAAGTAATTATTTAACACAAATATTCATTGGGATGTTCTAGAGATCAGAAAGAATATAATGAAAAAATACAAACGATGTTGAACTCTCAGAATTTTCGTAATGTTTACTCTAACTGAAATCCCTTACAGTATCATCTTTTTGAATCGGGAACATGGTAATTAGTGGACGTATATTATAGTATATCATTTATTTAAATAAGATATGTCTTACGCGTATAACTCTGTTGTAGAGGTATACGCCATGACGTCATGAAGATAGACAATATGGCCGCTGAAAGCGCGCGCGTGTTACGTTGCGTCAGGTAAAATCCTCATTTCTGCGTGAGGGCACGAGCACTCGATTTGACTTGAGCTCGCAGAGTCTCCCTCTCTCGACTCGAGAAGTCGACACACGAGTTCAGTCAAGTTCAGTTCAGTACCCGGTTAACAGCCGGCGAGGCGGCGGCGTGTTATGGCATTGTTAATGTAGAGCGCACGCCGCCTCTACGCGATTTTCTATAATTTGTAAATACTTTTTATATACAAATTATAAGCACGCCGAATGGTTTTAATAGTGACTGTGTGGATTTTTTATGATCACATTAAAATTGTTCATGGTTGTTTGTATCAGACTGGATCCAAATTTGATAGATTATAATTTAACTGTTTATTAATTAATAACGATATAGTGCATTAGCGTCCTAACAATAATAAGCTAAATCACGTGAATATTTATGTAGGCAACTAGCCATCAGATACTGATGACGTTTATGTGAAATAGATAAAGCAAGTGCACACGGAGATAGGTAGCTTTATGTTGTTCTTTTGACTAACAACGTATGGTAGTGATTTTGAGTAGTATTGCAATTGTATGTATATTTTCAAAAAAACCTTCAACCTGGTGATGTGTTGAAGTCTCCATTTCAAAATTAAAAAAAAACAACAATGGCGGATCGGGATCGTCCTGCGAAAACCCATATAAGGGTGGGTTTTTATGATATTGAAAGGACTATTGGCAAAGGAAATTTTGCCGTTGTAAAATTAGCGCGACATCGAATAACGAAGACTGAGGTAAGTGAAAAAGGATTTCTTTACTATAAACTAAATAAGATCAGTAATACTATAGAATAAATTAGACTTTTATTTATATAGTATGTGGCCTCTATTTATTTACAACAGTTAATAAAATTAAAATGTATATTCATTTTGACACTACATCTCTAGATAAAAGTAAATAATGTTAGTTATCCAAGGGTTACATTATATTTTATAGAAATATAATAATAATTATCAAAAGCTATTTATAGTATTTATTATAATTTATTAAATCTATGACGTTCATGCATACCTTTATGGTATAGTCGAATTTTTAATCCACAACATATAGGAAAAAAATTTAAGTGAAAACTATTTGTAGATTTCCATATATTTAATGTACATTAAGGATCGATGGCTTTAAATAACTCAAACTTCTTTTGACAACATTTTTAAATAAAACAATTTTTAGATACGAGTGGTTACCGTTAGAAATCAAGTAGATGTCCAATTTTCTATTTGCCCGAAATCAATGTTCTTTAAAGTCTGAGTTTGCTTATTTCATTTTAATCAAATAGATAATAGAAAGACAATTCGTATAGATCAATAATTTCGTAATTGTTAGGGATTGTGGTGTTTCCTGACCTGTGTACTTGTGATTGTGTGTGTGACTTATACTGTACTTGCCGAGATCCTATCTGGGTAGCTCTGTCCGCTCATGAGGCATAGGCGAATGCCTGGTTTACGGAATCCCAGTCCGGTGAAATTAATATTCAACAGCTGGGACAGAGACTTCTAAGAGAGTTTTTTAGCTAATTTGAAGAAATTACAGATAGGTGCCTTATTCTAAATAATAGATGTTTATTTAAATTTAGCCTTAAGTTTGACGAAGCTGTAAAGGCCGAGAACGTTTGCAGCACCGAACTTCACCAGAATATGGTGATCGTTTTATCTGTAGCCATATCATTAGGTAATTAATCTTCATGTAGTGATTATATTTTTAAATAGAAAAATTAATATGAATTGCTATATACATAACTTAATGCAAAACTCGGCAACGTTGAATGATTCGGGATTTTTTTATATTTTCTTGGAGGTAGAAGGAAGATACATTTACACAGGTGAAAAAATATTGCGTAAGAAAATAATTAGCACCACTTTATGCACATACAAACCTAATATATATAAAAATAAATAAGTATATAAAAATAAGTTAAAATCCCCATCCTTAACTATCAAATTATTTCAAAATTTGACGTCAATCAAAACCTAAAAAAATATAGGACATACGTCCCTAACAAAATATATCATAAATACATGATCAGGTTTATTTTACACCTTTATCGTGAAAAGATAATAATATCATTACTGAAACGCAGTGTACAAAATAGAAAACGGTTATTTGGTTGTTAATTTTTACGACATTAAATCAATAAATAAAGTAATTCACTCTGAATTAAGTTTTTTTACTTTGTCCAAGCAAGAAATCTGTAATGAAAATAAATGTAGTATATTTTACAAACCCATTTTTTCACACTCGATCTAGAACTATTTTAGATAATATAATTAAACTAGAAATGTGTGATTAAAATTGAAATTTATCGGTTACAGCTTCAAATAAATTTTCGACAGTGTAATAAACGCAATATGATTTTTATCCTGTAGTGATAACACAGCACTTATTAATAAATAAATGACTTATTTTAAAAATAGTTTCATCATAATAATAATATAAACTTTTCTAAATTACTAGTATTTAGGCAGCCCCAAATAAATTACGCATTAAATATCCAGTATTTTAAGACGGCAAGATCATAGGTTTTAATAAAGCGATGTTGTAAGATGACAATGACAAAAGTCCTTTATTACTACACTGATCAAAATGTGTCAGCGTAAAAAGAATGTGGATAAAATGCCATTGGAAATTCTTCCTGACTTTGTGTTGACTGACGTTCCTCTCAATGAGGAACCCTTTTTAATTAAAACTGATAATTTGTCTTTACAACTTTTTGGAACTTTACATTTTTGAAAGCGTCTATTTAGTTCACAGAGTACTTTTCACCTTTTTACTGTACGGATTCTTTTCACAAAGATTATTTTGAGTGCTCGGTGATAAGTTGGAAAAATTTTTGATCACTGGAAAAGTCATCTTACCTAGAACGACAACGAGGCCGCTGCCCTACGTGCCAATCCAATTAGATCTAAACCACGCTCCATGCCACACTAGCCCAAGCAATACACATCGCCGAAGACAGGAAAAAATGACATAACCTACTGCGCGACAAATTTTCCAAAAAGGGTCACGAGTAGTGAGGAATATGACGCATGGAAGAAAATCTTATGTATTTTTTTTAGAGCCTGTATTGTAATTGCAAGTTATAATTTGTACAATTGTAAGTTAGATAAGCAAACATTTTCTAATATAGCTGTAAACACGAGCAATATATTGCTATCTACCGTTTACTAGATTGCACCTTTAATGATTATCTGATATCAGTTTGTTGACACTTTTGAGACCGGGTCAGACATCACGAGATGGAGCTGTGAATGCTAAATGTAATTACGATAAAGAGATGTTACCATTGTGTATATTATTTTATTTGGATAAAATTGTTTAAAGAAATAAGCAAAGGTAATGGTACGAAAAGATAAATTACTAACGATGAAATGAAGACATTAAAAAATGTTACCGCAAAATTTTTAAAATGTTGGGACTTTGTGAATGCTTTTTACATTTTTAGACTCCTAGCCTGCGTCACATAATGACTGCAGCTGCCAAGTGGCGAAATGGCAGGAATTAGCGTGCTTTAGAAACACGAAGGCGCACAACATAAAAGTCACGAAGAGGACAATCTGGCCACGTACAGTATTGTTCAATATTATGATCATTTTAAAAATAAAAATCCTTTTTTTATTGAAATTGTTCACATATATAATTTTATTCGAAATGGTCCTATTATATGTATCCTTTTATGAAATCGTAAAATTAACCTTTAATTATTAACACACTGGAAATTTAAATAGATAGATAAATAATTATTTTCTATATCCGTAATTGACTTTTATGTATTGTAATAGTACCACAGGCTAAAGACGTATCTCATTACCAATAATAACGTTCGTAATCGTTTGAACGGAGAAATCAATGAATCGATTCTAAATATTTTGCTTCTGTTTCGTTGCTTTCGTTAAAATCTGTTAAATCATATTATGTAGCTGTGTATTAATGCACAAGAAATAAATAACAACAAATATTATTTCAGGCTATATCATGTTAATTAATAAAAGGTATAATATCATTAAAATGTCTAAAATCTAAATCATAGTTTACACATACAAGTGTTTTAATTAGATATGTTTTTTTGTTATGTCTGGTACATGCTAAAGAACTTTACAAATTGGCGCACGTACTGAAGTGGGTCGTTGGCCGAACACCCTGCAATTATGAATGAGTCACTGGTTGCTTTGCTACCGGATGACTGAAAATTCATTAAGCGTCTTAATTTATGTTCTGCCCGATGTGCTTAGTTCCTTGGGATACCTCCGTTGATAATTGTACGAGGATGATTAATCGGAAATCTTTTACATCAAGGCACTCAAGATTATCAATTGATTATCTGCTCTTAACTTTTTTGGGTGTAGTGCGTAATACTTGCGTTATAAAAGAATTTAAGAATTTCACATGTGTTCTGAAATCGTCAAATAACGCCACAAAAAATAAACAGTTTATTTTGAGCGACCAACTAAAAAAGTAATAGAGGTCAATGTCTAACATTGTATACGATAATTATAAATGTTTGAAATGTTTCGTGTTTTATACACTTCATAATATTCTCTATTTCGTTTTTAGGTCTTTTAATAAATAATTATAATTTATTGAATGTAACTTGTCCTTATTTTAAATATTTATACATATTATTTTAAATGAAGTTTTACGTACAGTTTTACATTGTAAACGATATCAGGAGTATCCTTTATTTATAGGTGCCTAATGAGAGAACATCTGCGAAATATTTTAAGAAACATAACCATCAATCAGCGATTCAGCATAGTTAGTTGGTTGAGGTCGAATACACGCTGCCGTATCTAGAAATATCGCGGCATCGACCTTGCGATCGGGTGCAAGCGAATTGTTGTTTTTATTATTTAACAGTTATTTTTTGTGAACTGGTATTACTAAGGTGACGGCCAGTGTTGTGTCTTGGCCATTGCCTTGATATTGATTTTTACTTATAAGCTCATACTCATACATCATATGTATTTATTATTATAATAGCTTTATAATCGTCATCATCATATCAGCCGATAGATGCTTACTTCGAGGCCTAGTCCTCTCCAAAGATCGCCGTAATGATTGGTTTTGAGCTGCCCTCATCTAGCCTATGACCTTAACTATTAGTGAGGGAGTGTGGGACATGTAGTGAGGGACCTACTCATGCTGGCTCGTGGTCGCCATTTGAGAACCATTCGGCCCTAACAGCCGTCAGTTGCATGAGCGATGAACCTCGCCTACTATCACTTTAGACGAGCAATTCTTCGAGCTACGTCGGTGCTCATGGTTTTCTGCGGATCTCCTCATTTCTAATTCGATCTTGCAGCAAAGCTCCAAGCATAGTCTTCCCTATCCCTTGCTCTCTGGTGACTTTCAGCCTATGATATTCAAGCGTTATGAGAATGTAAGGCTTTTATATTACCTACCTCTGAGACAATCATCTCAATTTTGGTTCTTTAGTCTATTTATGGAATGGTCGTTACGCTTTATAATAACAGCATAAGTATAAGCGTTAATATATAACGTAATATATTAACTTTTTAAATAAACGCCCGGCAAATAATGTTTGATTATTTTTATATTAAATATTTAAATATCTTCTATAATTATCTACATAGGTAAAAAAATATTCAAACTATATTCACTTGTATTAATACAAGTTAAATTATTAGGCATTAGTATGGACTGCAAATAACTTTCTCATTCATTACAAATGCAATTAATTTTAACACAATAATTCTAGTTATCTCTCAGGATAGAGACAGCAGTTCGTTGTAATTTTTTACTTCAATTATAGCTAGAAAGAGTGTATTATCTATTATTTCTGTGCTATCGCCGAGGGAAATTAATTTTCTCGTGCAATCACGACAGATGATACATAATCACGTTTCAAAATATGTCTCGGCGAGCTTGTTGATTTCTTGCACCGAAGTGTGTACGTCTCATGCGAAACTAAACATTAACTGATAATATGAACGTTATTCATTTAATGAGACTATTTTATTATTTTAAATGTGCTATTTAAGTTATAACTCAAGGGCTATAATACACAAACAATAAATTTTTGTGTCTAATGTTATGCTCATATTTATACTTCTGTTAATGACAGCAACATGTGACCAGTGGCAGTGGCAAGCATAGCGTAGGATGTCCAGCCGCAAAGTAGACGGGCAGACAACGTGATAAAATAGAGGGAAGACGCTGGATGCGTGCCGTCTCCAACAAGGGTTTACCGAAAATTTATTGATGAGGCCTAGGTCCATCAGTGGATGTCCTGCCGCTGAAATGATGGTGATGAATGACACATTTCTTTTGATTCCCAATGCTACAGATTGAATAATTTGTATTGTGTTATTTATAAATAATAAAACTGACAGTACACAAGAATAGCAATGCGCTTCGACCAGAAACTGTTTTTTTTATGGTACGCTTTACATTTAATAAGCTTAGGGATTTCTAATTTTAAACCTTTCTAAATAACAGATTGTTTTACATCTCTGTTTGAGATGCGGTTTGTATACCGGTAATAAAAATATTAAAATGTTGCAATGCAATGATTTTGCTAGTGTTAATAGTTATCTGAGTAGTTTACATCTATCTAAAATAAAGTGGTAAAAATTGTGAAAAGAAAAATTATAAAGTCATTTATTTGTCGTCTCATGGCAGATTTGCGAAATTTAGTCACTGCTCGGACGCGTCGAACTTGTGACTGAAAGAAAATTTAGAAAATCTTTCTTTTCTGTTTAACCGTTTAGCAAATTATGGAACTAATTACGTATGAAACTATCTTTTTGTTAAAAGACAGAAATTATTTACACATGCATAATTATGTTCTTATTCAGATGTCACGATAAGTAAAAATTTCATAAACACGTGTCTTTATTATTATTGTCAGTTCTTTAATCTCTTAAAGTGTAGAAATTTATAAGACACTGAAGTCGCACTGGAGAAGATACTACGTACTATATACATACATCACATACTATAGATTTCATACACGAGCAGGTTTATGATATTATATGATAAGATAATATTTGTAAGCAGGAGCAAATCGAAATTACGCATGTAATAATTTTTGATCACCGTCTTCATTATGATTTCAAAGATAAACATTAGATATTATCTGTTAAAATTAAAATACAACGCATGCTGCCACCGCGTGATGTGTACGTATAAGTCTTGCGAATATTCTGCCAGGAAATCGTTCCGTATGGCACGCTCTTCGTTTACACTGGGGCGCTTGAAAAATGTTCGCTTGACGCAAATACGTTATCTATTTTGGAGTTCTGCGTCAGTGCTTCGGTGTTATCTGTATTCTGCAGTTTCGCGGTCACCCTCGGCGGCGTCTTCTTTATGCTTTTCATATACTTTTACTGTAGATATTTTCATTGTTCATGTTATTTATCTTGTATGCATTATTGATCGACTCTTATCTTAATCACTATGAATACGTTAGGGTTAGTTGTTCTCCGAACAAGTGAACCGTGTTCCTTTGACATCTAAATATCTCAATACAATGAATCCTAAATTTCATATATGTACGTAACATAGCATATAACATAGTAATACAAAAATAATGGCACCTAATATTGCAAGATTTACTAGAATTTCATAATATTTTTGTTTATGCATTCTATTATGAAGCAACTTAAACAGCTTTTTGCGCTATTGTGTACTTCCCATATTAAGGTTCTATTGCTAATGGTTGTATGGGTATTACATACGGGCAACAATGATTATGCAAAGTAATAACAGAACAACGCAATTTATTATTAATAATAACTAAACGAAAATTAATCTCCTAAAAACCGCCCCAAAATCATTTTACGAAATTTGCCAATGCTGTTAGTGTAAGTCCACTACAACATCAATGATATAATTGGGTGGTCTTGATATTGGGGAATTTATACTGCATATATAATTTAATGTTCCCATTTATTTATCTCTGTCTTCCAAGCTTAATACTATTCATCGTTATTTTAAATCTTTTGTAGTATACAATATTTGCTATTATTAGCATTACCTGAACCGGTGTGTCAGTGCGGAACATCGCACCTGTGACACACCTGCCCTTTACCGCTCTAGAAATTTTAGGTCAAGTAATTCTAAAATGTTAGTAACAACTACCTATCTGGTACGGAAATATTAATTAATTTTCTCAAAGGTATTCTCGATCGAACTCTTTTTCAATAGTAACTGGTTAAGTCCGCACGTATATTATACACATATTGCACATATATTTTTTTAAGTTTTACAATAATATTACACAAGGAATAATAACAAGTTAACATAGTATAAAGTATTGTGTGTTTTAAGTCTAAGGGGACACAGCATGCATTACATAAAAAATAAATAGATAGCAAAAGTAGTATGAAATTGTTAAAAACAAAAATAAAGAGTAATTAAAAGTAATATTTTACCTCGAAAAGATATAAGGTAATAATAATTGTTTACATTTACGTCCTTATGTTTTTACAGTGAGGAGTTTAAATTTTTATAAAGAATTACTGATAATATTATGAAATGAGAAAGCTATAACATGACATCATTCTTTTTAAATGTTGATAAAAACGAACTATTCCGTTTCCTTGTTTACTAATTAATATTAGATATTAAATACAGATTTTCGAATCTTTGACATATTGAAAGAAACATATGCTATCGGTACTAGAGAGTATATAGCGAATTAAGAGATAATCCAATAGAATAAGGTCAAAAGATATGTATTGATTCATATTATTACATAAATAAATTCCATTATGACATCCGTAATTCAGATTGCAGTTGTATTCTTTATTAGAGTATAACAATCATATAAGATTGTTATACTCTAATAAAGAATAGAAATAAACATATAATAAATACTATATTTATTTAAATCAAAGTAAGGGAATTTTGAAATAATTTGTTATGAGAGTACAATTTCATATCACAATTTACTTTTATATAACAGTCGGCTTTGTAAAGATTAAAAATTATTTATGAAGCGTGTCGTTAGTTTTATCGACAAAAAAACCCGTCTGGTGTCTAGGCTGAGGTTGCAGGGGTGAGGAAAGGGGGCATGTACTAGAATGGATGGTACTATGCCCCCGACGTAGCGCCGTACTACGTACATAAGGGTTGCTGGGTGCTACTTAACGCGATTTCGCTGCACACTCAGTGAGTTTGAATGACTGTATTATGGAAAAATGTACTGAAATATATATATGCATTTGGTTGATTGTTACATTTTAAATTTTACTCGTAAATGTTCGTAATTTGAAAAGTAATATTCTTTTCTAATAAATGTTTTAACTGTTTGCTAAAATGTTAAACGCTATTCGTGTTCTTGTAGAACATTCTTACATAAGAATTCAAAAAGCATTTTTAAAGTAATCATCATCATCATCCGTTCAGTCAAAGGACGTCCACTGGTGGGCGCAGGCCTCCGCAATGGATTTCCAAAAAGACCGGTTAGAAGCGTTAGTGCTTCAAATAATTCATCTGGACATTATGAATGCACTTATTTATTTAAATCATACCATTACATAAATTTTGAATATAAACGTAGTCCTGCGGTATCCATAATCACAGAGCAAGCATTCTGAACAAGGGAATGTGTACTTGTCTCTTTCCTACTTAGTGCCTCTCGCTTGCACATTGGTATTGATCGTCGTCTAGACTTGTTGATCACTCTGAATTCGGTCGAGGGTTAGTCGTTTTACGAACTAGTGAACCAAGTTCCCATGACATCGTATTTAAATATCTCCAGACACTGAATTGTAAATTTCTTTGCTATTACGTACGTAACGGGGAAAAAGACATTGGTACCTAATATTGCAAGATTTAAAACAAGTATATATAAAACAAATGCTGCGAGAATTCTACACATATTAATATTAGTAAATACGCATACAATTTTTTTTACAAGGAATAATAGTAAAATTTAATTTTCCACTATTTGAATTTTGTCGTTATATCGCGAACTAATAAAGAATTGTATTCAACAGGTGATTTGTTTTTAATTAAGTCGCAGGTGCGTCAATAGTATTATAAGGTTCGTTGTCTTAAAATTTTATCGCTATTAAAAGATAAGCATTGACGCAAACGTCTGTCGCTTGGCGTTCGTAGGTAAACTCAACATCAGGGTATTTAACAACAAACATACATAATAGGTTTACCAATTTTAAAACAAATAAAATTCGAAAAAACGAAATTTAATGATCCCTTATAGTAAATTAAAAAAAGATTTGAGAATTTGATATTGACTACAAAACGCAATTTCAATAAGCAATTTGTAGATTTTTTGTGTTAACACTAGATGAACTGTCGAAATAGTCAAGGTCGCCGGGAGTCTCTGAATGGAGGTACAGCATGAGCGGTGAATTTTCCAATCTTTGGGGGAGGCATATAGCTTGCAATAGACGTCTATAGGCTGACGTGTTGATGATGATATAGAATTAATTCATTTGGCGCTACAACGTTCTTAAAAATAAAGCTCAGTTTGGTTTGCCTGATTAGCAGCAATAATAATTCCCAAGTGATTCTTTTATTCTTAACAGTTTATTCGAGTGATCTACTCCTGGCAGTTGTTTGATTAACAGTCGATGCTAAATATTTACAAATTTGCTAACAGAAACCGAACAAATCATGTATAATGGATAAATATTCAAAATTATGTATGTAGACTGCGATTTCTTAAATGATAATGTGCGATTATTTAGTAATACCGGGTAACTGGAAATCATGATTGATAAAAAAATTCTTCAGTGTAATTAAAATGTATTGTTTCAATAATATATTTAATTAATATTTTAAGAGCAATATTTTAAGGATCTTTTGTCTGAATGTGAAGAGATAAAATACAATTTGTTGTTATCGCTGTGTCTTATCGCCTTTTATTTATTCGTTCAAGCTTAGACAATAAATTACCGGTGTGCTATTCCGATCTTTATCGATCAAGTTGAAGTCACATACGGTGGTGCCTAGACAACCAGTAAGCAATATCTGCTACGTATGATATACGTATCAAATTTACAGCGAGTATTTCTAAGATAACAACTATCTTCGAAATTTTAATAATTTAATATCACAATCTTTTCTTATAATCAGTTGGGAAAACCACTTTAGTATCTAAGAGAAAGAAACTAAATCATTTTTAAAACTTAGAGTATTAAATCTTTACTACGAGATTCAATAGTAACATATTAATCTCAACTGAAACGTCAAATATCACGCAATATGAATGAAATTACAGGTAATGCTATACAATGCCTTAAACGGTTGCACGTTTTGCACGTTGGACATAAATAATGAGGTCATAGACTAGAAAATGGTTGTGAAACTTTTACATATGATAGATGTTTAAAATACGCAAAAGTAAGTAAAAAACATGTCCCTAACACACAATTCTAAACAGATATAAAAATTAAATGTAAAACGTAGATGCATTACGTTTGAATCTTTGATAACTTTCCTCAAATCCTCGAATTTGTTCACGGACTTTCATACCAGATAAGTTGGCTGTTTAATTTTTTTTTGTAACCAAACCAATAAACTTAGACAATTTATGTAAAATCTGAATGAAGAAAGAGTAGGATTACGTATGTTCTTTTTAGAGAACGAACCGAACCATTATTAAATGTATTTTAGGGCTAGTGCTGTATATTAAAATTATGGTTAAAAAAAATTATAGAAAAAATGTTACAACCCACATGCAATCTCAATAAAAAGTATGTTTTTTTTTTTATAAATAGATTATAATATCAATACTTAAAAGAAAACATTTGTGCCTTTGTTTGTTATTGTTCTGTTTGTAATCGGGTTTATGATATGCACAATCTGATAACTGTATAGATTTGAAGTTGCTTATTTCTTTATTTTTACAAACAGTCATTTATGTGCACATTTGACATTAGATTGAGAAATATCATTTTTTTTAATATTGAATAACTATTAAATAGGTATACATGAGTCGATGAAAAAAAGATTTTCTGTAGGAGTATACTAAATGTTTTAATAATTAAAAAAAAAGGTTTATGGTTGATTTCGCTATGAACTTATCTAAATACCCCTTTTTCTTGAGATTCTAAGCACTCATTTTTTTAAGAAGTTCAGCTACTTTTACTTGTAAAAACTTGCACATTCCATGTCCAGTACGTGTCGAGATTTGCAAAGCGTCACGTAATTGCGTTTTTTTTTCAGTTTAGTCAAGTTTTTAAATATGCATCGAATAATAGTTGCCTGGGCGCATGAAATAGGCCGTACCCGTTCCGCGTTGAGAAGTTGTTATGAAGCAATGTGGCAGACCCATGTACAGCACTGGCAGCATAACTTTTTATAAATATTTTTTTCATTACTTTTACCTTTGTCTTCATGCAGATTTTCATATTGCGATTAAGATAGAACACGAAGTTAGTAGCCGAAGTATTCTGTACAAATAAAATTATAATTTATGATTTTCTAATCAAATTAATACTCGATGACGATGTTAGACATACGTGCGTCATACGTTGTGACATTTTTATTGATTGTGTAGTTAATACCGTGATATAAACATAAATGGACAGGGATCAAAAGTCAATGGTATCAAGTAAGGCTTAAGATAAGATGACAAGGCTCGCTATATGTACATTTATAGGATGTACTATTATTAAAATAAAATTTACATAGCGCATCTCGTATTGTGTATGTTAAAAATATAAGTACTACGGATGAACGAATGTCGCGACAACAATGTGAATGTACAAATCTAAACAAAGTTCACCTATGTCTACATGTAAAAAAATAAAACGCAGATTACGTGATATGGATTTGTTGTACTTCTTTTTCCTTTCCATAATAACTAACTTTGATAACCATCAACATTATAATGCTCGGAACTTTGCTGCGAGATGGAATCCGAAGTGGGAATATACGCCGATAAACCAATTTTTGGAGGCGAAAATGTTCTCAGACAGCGTAAGACCAGTCATCGGGGCGATCTTTGGAGAAGGCCAATGCCTTGCAGTTAGCGCGTATCGGCTAACATGATGATGATAATCTGGTAGTAGCAACCGATGGAGCCATGATTTGTACTTGAACAAATCGGATAGAACTCTCACGCACGCTGAAGCTTACGCCGAATCACTTAATGGAGTGTTCGCCTTGACGACCTAAGGGCTCGACGAGATGCCACTCCGTTGGAATATGCATTGCAATGGCAGAAGCCATCATTCCTGAGGAACGTATTAACAACGATAATCCGTGAGAAATAAGGAGGCTTGCTACTCTCTTCTTTCTCTTTATCTTTTACTTATTATTTATCTTTTACTTTTATTTATTTGTTATAGTTCTCCTCGCGAGATTTCCAATAGAACCGGGTGAATTCATAGTGTATTCAGTGACCGCGCTCCACTCCAGTACTTAATGCTCCAGCGATTAGTTCGACACACTATGAGGCCTGCCCACTGTTACTTCAACTCGCTAATCCGTTGGGCCACGTCTGTTAATTTAGTTCATGTACGGATCTCTTTATTCCTAATTTAATCTATCGCGCTGTATGGTGTTCTTGTATTTGATTGTGTTGCAATTAGCTTAACGTCGATATCGTGTTCGATCTAGCATACGTAATTTTTCCTACTATATCGCGTACCTAATTAGTCAATACTATTTTCGGTTCAGCCTTTATATTTAATCACAAGCTCTATTAAGAGAAAAGTTTTAGCGATAAGTTAGTTACTTTTAAATTAAATTACCACGAAAATTACAATATTTAATAGCAACTACTTGAATATGTTTGAAATTTTTCCGAGTTAAATGACAAACTTATATATTTGTTTAATTTATAAATCTGTTTTGAAAAGTATGCTGGTTTTTCTAATTTTTTTACTTTTGGATCACAAAAAACACCATAGTTTTTGGTATGGACTAGCACATTTCACAAAATTGAATCCGTGAAAATGGAGTAGTCTTTATTAGAAAGAATAGTTAATTATTTAAAAATTGCTAAATACTTATTTAAAAAAACCACTGTTTAAAATGAAGACGTGGATTATTCCGTATAACACACCATTTTTTTTATCAATCTTGAATAGTGGCAAATTCAATCGAAGAGATGTTTTTCAGGAAGGTTATATTTGATGATGAAATTTGTAACAAAATTTGTCACATTTATTGTTAAAATAAATCAAAACAGGAAAGGAAGCGAGTATATCTTAAACCTTTTTAAACAAGACAGAAAATGTAGGAGAACTTTGGTTTTTATATTGTTATTTCTATTTAATTTATTTTTTTTTACTCAAACGACTGTATTATTAGTATTTTACCATGTAAAATATATTGAAAGATATTTAGGCCACGCCATTTCTTTGTAGCTTAATCCGCGTCTTTCTGCGTTACACTGACCCCAACACTAGCTGACGACGGTTCAATAACATCTAGGTTATTGACCGCTTGACAGGTACGTATGAAGAAAATGTAAAGAAAAATATTGGATTTAATTACCGTTCAAATATTAATATTTAATATACCTTCTACAGAGTTAAAATGTAAAGTATGTTATCATACTAGCGCGCGGTAAACTATGACATATTCTTTAAATTAAATTTTCAAGAGTGTGTCCCCTTTTTTCTATGTTGTTACATTATCACTATAGCAGCGTAACATTCATGTATGTACAAAAAATTCATAAACGAGGTATCTTATGTGTCCGCGAGTTTCATGGTGGTAGTTAACCCTTCTTTGCATGGTGATGGAAATTTCCATCATAACATTTAGTCAACAAAAAAAGATACTCAAAACCCTTGTAACGTAAATTTGTTGTTGCTCGCAACTTTTTAAGCGACTATTGCGTACAACAAAACGCGGTTGTCGAAAAATAGCAAAGGTCACTGTGAATTACCAGACCTAGAATTTGTTATGCTGCTGTTTGTTAAGACTGGAAGAAAGGAGCGAGATTTTAAATTGTTTTATGGAAATAAACGGAGATATAAAATACAATAAAAAATGAAAATGAGTGGAAAAAAGGTTTGTTTTCATGTTTTTGTTTTTATGTACAATTTATATCAAAACACTATAAATTAATTTCTCAAAACGTTGTGATAGAAATTTACATCACTATGCAGTAACTTCACTTGTAATGTATGGAAAATTTTTTTTTGTAAATGTTTATTTTATGTTGTTTTTTTTGGGGAAACTTGAATGAAAGAGATATTGCATATTATCTTTGTAAGTTATAAGGCGGTTGGCTCTCAGAAGATGGTCTTAATGACCAAGATTCCGATGATGAAAACCACGATGCTGATGAAATTATAAGTGTTGCAGGAGGAGAATGATGATGACGATGTGGATGAAACTGTTGACGTTGAACCTCCTCTTGTAAAACCAGACGATCAAGAACCCTCTCACACATCAAATTCATCTAATTTGCAGTCTTCATCCAGTTTTCCATTTGACAAAAGAAACTTGATTTGGAAAAAAAGGGATCTGGTGTGTGACACAGATAAAATTACTTTCTTGGGGAGTTCTGCTGCTTCAGGTGGTCTATCACACCTAGAAACTCCATATCAATGTTTTAACCATTTTATCACTGAAGATTTTATCAAAACATTATTGAAGGAGACAAATTTATATAAAAAACAGAGTAATCCCAGTTCATCTATATCATTTACAGAATATGATTTGTATAAGCTCTTTGGTATATTATTATACATGCCAGTAATCAAATTTCCTAGCACAAGATCATACTGGTATACATACTGATATTACTTGTCCGTTTATTGTCCAAGAATACAATAAACATATGGGAGGAGTAGATCTCATGGATAGCTTTTTTGGCAGAAATCATATAAAAAAGGGGTCTAAAAAGTGGTATTTGCGTATATTTTTCATCTATTTGATCTTGCTATTATAATACTCTTGGATTGTTTATAAAAAAATGCTCAAGAAAGTGATGAACCTAAACAGAGTCTGCTTACAATAGGCCAATTCGGAAATGAATTGTCCTTTGTGCTATGCAACAAAGGAACCACCAAAGCAGCTAAAACAGGGCATCCTGGTACCAGTGTACTAGAAGAAGAATTACAATCAAAAAAAGAAAAGGTTCTCCAGCTCCACCACCTCCAAAAGACATAAGAAAAGATGGTGCTGAACATTGACAAAAGTAGGTGGGTCACCCCGGTGCAAATTTCCCAAATGTAAAGGCTATTCTACTATTTCGTGTAATAAATGTGGCGTCAATTGGTGCTTAAATAAAATAATTATTGTTTTTTGAATTATCACTAAGAATAAAGAAGACTAAGTAAACAACTTTTTTTATTTATTTAGTACCGGGCTAAATATGTGAAACTGCATGATGATGTAAATTTCCATCATATTGTTTTTTACATAATACATATTTTTATTCACACTAGGATTTTTTTTAATATTTTTCCTTTAATCTAGAGCATTAATTACATCACCCTGGTTTATTTAAAGAAAATAGTAAAAATCATGCAAAGAAGGGTTAAATCCTGTATAATGTTGCTTATCTCTTTAATTCCGAATTTATAATAAAATTGACGAGATTAGATGACTAATTGATTATACGAATAACAATAGCTTTTTTAAAGGCAGGGTGTTATATTTTGAAAAACCTTATACAATTAAAAAGGTATTTAATTGTTTACCGTAGTTAATATCATACGTTATGTTATTTATGGTAATATTATTAGATGTCGAATATTATATTTATATGAGTACCACTGTAAGTGTTTACGATAATGCGTTCGTACCGTGTATCCAACTGACAATAAAAACTTAGTAAATATATGCATGTAAAGATTGTAATTATACATGTTGTGTGTGAGTTTATTACGGCTGTGTTTTTTTACATTACACATAGAAGAATATACCATGTTTTCATTCTTCCGTTGAAACGCTGTTATATCTTGAGACTAATTATATTGTCAACATGCATTTATTTGCAACAATACTAGTCCCGTTTTAAAAAGAAAAATCATCTAACTACTCCTTTTTTGCCCCGCTCAGTGAAAAAAAGTGCTTGCTACGTCTCTACGATTGATGTGATCGTAGATGCGACATTAACTTTATTTAGTTCGTGGATTATGTACTAACTGTAAAATAACAACGTAGCCGCATCTGAAATTTGACGGTGCTTTTCCGTGAGAGAAAAAAATACATTTTTTCTAACTATAATTAACTATCGTAATCCACTAGCATTATTTAAAAAAATTATTAAAAGTTATTGCGTATCTTGTTCATTCAGAATGGTTCGGATGGTTATTTTATTTCGTCGTAGTTTACTTGGAAGTGGCTGATATAATTTTTTCTTTCGAGAGGAGTTATTATAAAATAGCTTACTATGCTTTAAAAATGTATTATGATAAAATATTCTTACGTCTTAGTGTGTTAAATTATTGTAACTGTAATTCTTTCACTAACGAGTCTAAAATAATGATAGGCTGAGTGACGTAAAGACAGAAACGTGCGTTACTCCTATCGGCATATTGGGGTCAATGTCGAAACGTATGACCAGTAGTTCAATTTGCAATGCCGCAAATAAACGTCGTGTCCTGTTTTCTTCTGTTGCTGTCATTGCTAAAATCAGAGAAGTCTGTCCGCTCTATATATGATAGTAACGAGGCAGATTACTGGGGGCGGGTGACGCACTGAACACAATGTACAGGAAAATATTTAATGTAAAAATGAACTCGTAAAATGCATATCGTATAACTTAAAACTTATTTTAAAAAATACAGTATTTATACCTTTTAAAAATAATGGTTCAGTGTGTAAAAGTTCTTAAATTTGAAAATATTTTACGCTCTAAAGCTAATGTATATTTATTGATATGATTAATACATTGTTGGTTATTTTGAAATCGCTATTGTACAATTTCCTTTGCAGTATTAGAAACTTTCTTTTATTAGAGCTTTGATTAAGTCGCAAGCGGTACTAAGAGGTCGCTCCAATCACGTCAATTGGCTCAATCGTCTGGTGCCAGTGACGTTCATTTGACGTCAGCGCCTCTTTGTCTGTGTGGAGAGCGATTCCACTATATAACTGTACGCTTCCGATGCGACCGAGCGAGCTGAATAAACTATGAAATTATTTTTTGTAAAGCTTAAGTTTTTTTAAGCTGTTTTTAGTACTTTTTATATTTTAGTTCCATACTAATAGATATTTGTAAGGTGTAAAAGCTTTTTCACACATTTCCAATCAATCTATTTAAAGAGATCACTGAAATATGGCTTTCAGTAATTTTATTGGAATGTGACAGGGCATTTATTTGTGGCAGTTTGTAGTCCGCAAACAGAGATAATAAACGATAATTAATTTTAATAAATAATAATGCGAATTTTGAAAACACTTTATTGTATTATCATTAAGATATTTATTATTTCTAAAATCATTGATTTAGATAGGGCGTAGATTAATTAACAGTAAACGTTATAAACATTGACTTCTTACAAGCTTTTGCACCTATAACCAATCACACTGTAGTCATCAGGGAATCGTTAATTAAAATTGACTTAAATATTTAATGGAATCAGGCGTTACCTTGCGAAATTCCATCCTAAGTAAGAAAAGGACCAATATTTAGCCACTTCTGCACATGCAGTGGTAGTCGTATTTTAAGTAGTAATGTTCTCCATTGTTCTGTAAATAAAATAATAAGAATAAGAAGTAATAGCAAAAGATGTAGATGATAGGAAAAGATCTAGGTAATAGTAAAAGTTCTAGTTATTAGTGAAAGGTCTAGGCAATTGTAAAAGATTGAAGTAATAGTAGAAGATCGAGGTATTATTAGAGAAGATATGGGTAAAAGTAAAAGATCGTGGTATTACTATAGTAGACGATCTAGGTAATAGTAAAAGGTATTATAAAAAGATTTAGGTAATAGTTATATTTCAGCTGGTTCCCATTTCGAAATAGAAATCTGGTGAAGGTCATATTGTACATTGAGGTAATTGTAGTGCGAATATTCGGATCATAATCTAGAATATTCAAAGGTTGTCTACGTAACTCCATTTCGTCGGTAGTTAGATACGACGGCCAAGAACTAATTCATTGCACTTTTGCCTTGACATCTGTACGTATATCTTCATACTAAATTATTTTAATAAAGTTTTATTTGTGTTTCAAGAATGGTTTTTGATAATTATCATTGATAACGATTTTGTTTGATTGATGGTAATATATGTGTGCATGTACATGTTTATTTTTATTTCTGAGTTTAATATATCGTAAAAAATATACAACAATCTATCAGGATGTTCCAGTTGATTACAGATAATATAATTATGTATCATTTATTTTGCTGGAGAAATGTTTTTCATTTGTAGTAACACTTAGTTTCCAATAAAATTTATTGGATACATAAATAATCTAAGACAATTTATGATTTTTCTTTGTATTGGGAGTTTCTTGAAAATAAAGACGCAATTAAATATGTATATATGAAAATACTTGTTTTATTGTTGCAGGTAGCAATTAAGATAATAGATAAATCACAATTAGACGCCGGCAATCTTCAGAAGGTGTACCGTGAAGTGGACATCATGAAGAGGCTGGATCATCCTCATATTATTAAGCTTTATCAGGTAAGAATCACGCAAATTACTACAAATATTAAAAAAATTATAAACTGAGTGTTTATTCATATAGATATATTACGTTCAATCTGTTCGATCGACATCCGAATTTAAAATGTTTTATTTAAACTTGATCTTAGAAGGAAGTATGTTTTTCTTCAATATATATTCGCACATTTGGATGATTGTCAGCGTTCGTAAATGAAATAGTGCTTGGACCGGGCGCGATTTTCATGAATAAATAACAATTGGAAGCGAATCGCCGGTGCCGTTTTACAGGCTAACAATGTTATTATATTGGGACCGGGAGGTCAGTGATCGCATTAAACAGAAACTCCCGTGTTTGTGGCACGCCACGTTACGGGCACGATTATCTTTAAATATGGAATTATTGTGACGATGTAAATACTAGTAATTTTCCTTTTTTTAACCCCACTATTTAAAAAAAAACCCTTGAATGAAATCACTTTAGCGCCAACTTTGCTGATATCATTAACGTACTCCATTGAAATTGAATTTGCATTACCTTTAAACGGTAGAGTTTAGACCCCCTGGTCCAGGACGCAGCCACTTTACTTGTGGTAAAGCGTGGTCATTACCGGCAAGTGATAGGAGACTAGGAACTGGAGGAACCCGTAAGCTCCTTGAGACTTCCACACCCGTTTGCTCAGGTTGGTGTTGAGTTCTTTTGTCTGGAGGAAGGTGAGGAAGCGGTCTGACTTGCCGCCGCAGCAGCCGATCTGGTAATTCTGTAACATGCGGGATGCTGCATAGCTGTATGGAAGTTCAAGTTGAGCAAATTCTGCACCGTATATCAGGCAGAGCTGCGACAGGGTACGCGGCCAAGGATTTGGCGCAGGCGTGCTCAATCTTGAGCGACCCACGATCCTCCCACGAAATTGTCGCAAGATCGGACACTCTGCTTCCCTGCGTTGATAGTGAATGAGTATATTATGGAAGCAAGAGCAGAAGGGAATGACCTAAAGGTATGTAAAGGTAAGCTGGGTATGTTTAATGAATGGAATAGAAGGAACGGAAGAGACGACGACATTCACACCGAGAAATTTCTTTCCGGACGCTGTATCAGTCGTACTCCGAAATCGAGCGGGACACGTATCTGGTCCAAATGTTCACCTGAAACGGGGACTTTGAGTACCTGTATAAGTTTAAGCTCAAAAAGAGTCCCTAGTGCCTCTGCGACCCAGAGGAGGACCACACTGTGATACACATAATTGTTGGTTGTCCTATGTTTCGAGGACTCCGCTCTGATTTCGAGGTCGAAATGAGAAGAAAGATAAAAGGAGTAAGCATCGACTTCCTGATGGACGACGACAATTTGCTTCTTACATTTTTTGAAAAAAAAAATGTGTAGATCACAATAAATAGGAATATGACTCAATCTTAGATACCAAAGATCGGTAAGACTCGCAGGAAAAAAACTGTTAATAAAAGTCATTTGAAAAGCAATCCTACACATAGCAGGACGAACGAGAGGGTAAATATATGAAATAAAAGAAAACGGTAGAGATAAACTTACAGCTATTATTATCAAATACTGTTCGCTTATTAAAATCAGGGTTAAACAAATTTAGATGTTTTTACTCTTGATAATTCAAGTAATCAGTTCCGCTTATTCTGCATTTAAATAGAACTAACCGTTCATTGTTTAGTTTTACAGACGGTAATATCGCTTCTTAAAACCCGTTACAAAAAATCCCAGTTTCAACGCGACTCGTCGAAATATGTGTGTGTAAAATGTATATAAGTAATTTAGCTATGAAAGTAAATTATGCCGTTATCGTGTCGTTGCATAGTCGCAATGTAAAAACGTTTCGGCCGTTAGCTGACGGCGGAACAAATTCTAATAAATTAACAGTGACTTACTAGCTGAATCGACGGCTTAGCTGACTAACAGTATTTGGTTGATACGCCGTTTAAGCAAGATCTGCACGACCGAGCGTGATCGTCGCGTTTACTTGTATAACGCCTGACATGTTAGCAAACGAAATCTAGGACATAACGTAATTTATTGTTGAGTCCATAAAAAAATTGTGAGCGTTCGTTCTATCTAGTTTATATGTTTGCGTTTGTCCGTAATAAAATAACCAGTCTAGTCTCTGCAGAACATGATTAAGTTAATTCAAGTGTTGTAGCTTTATAATGTGCATGTGTGTTCGTACGCTTAACAAACAATCACTGTGCTAAATCAAGCGTTTCGTTTACGGTAATCGTTAAGTTGGAACATGAAGTAGTTTCGATTTTGATATAGAAGATATATAAAGTAAAAGTTTTAATGAATTTATTTAACATAAACACATCACAGCATCGTTACACATCAAAATTTAAACCCTAGCTCTGGTGGATATACGCCACACTATAGATTTGTGCCGATAGCATTCACCAGCTTTGCAGTGGCATAGCGTTAAAGACTCTTAGCCTAGACCTCTTTACTAAGCTTGATACATCCCTCGGGACTTTCCACGGCTAGTGGCCCGTAATAATATTTATTTCACTGGTTTAATAGCTCGCTAAGTTTTTAGGTTCACATCAAGACCCTTTTAGCATTTAATTCGGAGTTGCATTCAGAGGTCCAATGGTCGCTATTATAGACATAACTATGTGAAATGTGTGTTACAGTAATTAATCTGTAATCGTATAAGAGACTTTCATCTTTATTTATATTATTTTATTAAAGTTAGGCATTCGAAATGTCGAATACTTATACCTTTTAGAAATTAGTAGATTTTATGAATATATACCCGAAAAAGGCAGTAAAGGCCACGTGAAGGGGGACAGCTATATATTATATCCTAGAACACATTTAAATTTTGCATGAAATTTAAGACTAATAATTATAAATATCATGCAACATTTATGTTTACTTGCCGAAGAAAAAAAAATTATTACAAACAATATTTGTAATCATTATTAATAAAAAGATTTATGTAACCTAACAAAAAGCGGTTGACTCAATTTGTTATGAGTGTCGTTCTTATATAAAGTAGAAATAAGGAATCTAGCGTACTCAGTCTAAACGTTATATAACAAAATTATACATTACAGTCGAGCTACTCAGTTTCCCCGTGCATTACTTACAGGAAGTGGTTATTTAATGTTCTTTAATAATTTTTTGTGAATAACTATAATCTGACTATAAGTTGTACTTGTGAATAAATAGGCCATATTAAGGCACAAGCGCGCAAGGCCTATTAACTTCGCTTAAAATAAAATAAAATACTATTTCGTCGAAATATCTATGTGTTTAGTTTGTTAAATATAATTAATGTTCAAAAAACAAAAAAAAACTCAGGATGGTGCTTTGTACGCCTTTTTAATTGAAATAATCACTTTAGTTTTTTAATTACAATTGAAACGTAGTGCATATTCATTAGATGTGCCAGATAAAAAACTTTATAATTGTTATTGATTTATTGTAATAGATAGAATTCTTAGATAATTAGCATATTTGGATAATTGAAGAGTGCACAAATAAGCTGTAAGTAATGATATAATGATGAAGCTAGTAAATATTACTTTCTATTCGCAGAGGAGCAATGAGCGCGGATGGTTTAGAAATACAAAATCCTTTATGAGGAGGCTCATTAACTCCGTAGTAATAATAAACCGGATATATTAGCAACTGAGCAATACACATTTAAATGGTATTTTTATAAACAATTATGGTTTAAATATTGGAGAACTAGATACAGGCGAATTTTGTTAAGGTGATTGGAAAACGATGGATGTCCCTTCAAACCGGTATTATTAAAAATCTATGGGAAAGGCCTGTTTTGTAGTGGACGTTCTGGTGCTAAAATGTTGACGATATAATCCAGGTCATTCTGTACTTATGTTTAAATATGTACGTGTTACTACATGTAAACATACGTGATGTTAATTAGAGGAACGACAACGTCATAACTTATTTAAATTAGCGAGTTTCGGACCTTTGACGGCAGCTGTTTGCACTTCGCTCACAAGGTGAGCGTTAATTGATTTGTCGTGCATCGCCCCCACATACTGTACTCACACGGATAATATTTAAATTCGCAATAAGAAACTGAAACTAGTATTTCGCTTTAGGTTATATAGATTTTGTTGTATTATATTTGGTTGTTTATTAAAATGACACTGTTTCTCATACAAAAAATACTAAATTTTCGACCGCTGATTCGGGAATTATTAGTTAAAATTTAGATACGAGTATATCTCATAGGGAAATAATTTACTCTTACATTTATATACAACGTTTATTTCTACTTTTGTCATTTATAATCTCTTCAGTGTCTTTTCGTAGATAGAACTTTTGAAGTATAGAATTAAATAATTAAACAGAAAATTCTGTTGTTGTATTTCATATTGCTAGCTTTTATTTTATTCATTTCCATATATTTTTTTATCATCACCATCATTTCAGCCGATTCACGACTACCACTGCAAGGTATGGGCTTTCCAAAAAGATCACCACGATGTTACGGTCTTGCGTTGCCTGCATCCAGCTACTCATCACGATCTTAACCATGTTGTAACCCACGTAATAGCAGGCCATCGGTTGCACGAGCAATGGGCACCGCCCACTGCTACCTCAGACAAGAGCAATTCTTCGAGCTACGCTATTTTTTTATTATTTAACCCAACTGTATGTTTTCCGAGAAAATAAGTAAAATATTTTTTTATAGCAGCGTTTAAAAATATTTCTCATTATTCTTTCAACTAAAACTGGTTATTGTAACATAGTTGAGCATACAAGGAAAGTGTAGTAATTGAGGCCAATTTTTGTATTGCTAAATAGATTCGCGTGTGTGATCGCAATTTACACAGTAATTATGACTCTACATTGAGTGTCACAATCAGGTTATTTTATTATTGATTAGTATATATAATGTTTAAAATTTTAAGATAAGTCTTCTCTCGGAGTAGGGATAAAGGAGAAGGGGCCCGGTGGATATAACATACTTTTCGGATATTCGGTCGATGACAGATCTGCTCATTAGGGAACGAACCCGCGACATCTATCACTGGATTATCACTGCTTATTCATCACTATAAATTTAGTACCGTTCCCGACAGACTTCGTACAGTCGAAGTTATTCGTCTATCACAGTTCAGTCCTAGAAATTAATAAACAAAACAAACGATTAAAATAAACGATTGCTTACAAAATAGGTTCTATTGCGAGAAGTTCGTAATAACAAGATTATGTTTTCATTGTAATACTTTATGTTACACGATATTTTTTATTTTATTACACCGTAAACATGGCTTTTTTTGGTTTCGATTGACGTCCAATGTTTGAAATGTAGGGATATTTGTATGAGAAAAGAAAAGTTTTGCACTACCAAATTGTTTTAATTTTTTTTTTATAAGAATGTTCCAAGTGTCTTATCGGAACAGTAACAAAAAAGATCGATAACATAAGGAGCTAGCTAATTCCGAGTTGCACGTATATCGATTAATATTGCTTATATAGATTATTGACTTTATATAATATCAAAGACCAAACTTTCTTATATTTTACTTTTTACACGTACAAGAAATAAGGAACTACAAAAACAGATGATTTATTACTTAAAATGCAACTAATGCGAAGCAAATTTAAATTCAAAAATTAATGCTATATTTATAATCATTGATGGATTGGCTTCGAACAGTAGGTATGTTGAAACAATGGAAGATCTACAATGGATTGCAGCATTGTATATTAAAACATTGAATGGAGTTGCCTAAAGTGTACAAACATTTACTACACGTATACACGAGAACAGAAGCGCGTCCTTAATACACGGGAAGGGAACATATCCGCTTGATGTTATCAACAGACAATCAAACATCCGGATGCAGTGTTTTCGCCTCAATTACATGTGTTATATCGCTGTATAGGCAACGTGGGAGTATGTGAGGTTGAATATGAAACTAATAAATCTTTCTTACATACAAAACAGTTCGTTTCCTCAATTTTAATGTTTTTTTTTTTAACAATAATTAATAAAATTATTATTACGTATAAAATGTTACATGATTTACAAACATGTTGAGCTATTTCTAATATATTTTTTATTTTACAAATTAACCAGATATGTAATGCCGTAGTAATAATATAATAGAACATATTAAATACTTTATAACAAACATTTATTATATTTTATTTATAAAAGTTCATAGACGCCAACTGCTAGGCATAGGCGTCAAAGGTATCTAGGGAGGGACATACCATGATCGCCACGCTTGGTAGGCGGGTTAGGGATCGCAGTGTAGTGTAATAATACGCAGAGGACGCTGCTGTCATCATCTGGATACTTGTTTGTGTGCAGTGGCAATCTAAATAATAAAATTATAGTCCGGAATTGAAGCTGCGTCCCACGATCTCAAGTCCGTGTCCTCTACCGCTGGAATATAAACAATTACATAACTCATTTTATATGTTAACAAAATTGTAAATGTAATACCGTCAGAATACTTTTGCGTTAAAAAGTTTACATCATTTATGAAAAAAGGATCAATATGTACACCTAACTATTTATTTAAACGGGAGATACTTTCCTTAGAAAAATAATAAAAATACATTGTAAATTTAATCTTAATCTACACGTATAAAACATTTAAAAACACGAATTTAAATTAGGAATTAAAATCGATTTTGCAACTATTCATCACTACTTATTAAGAAGCGTTTGCACGTTTATTACGGAATTTTGGTCCAAAATGCTATCATTAGTAGTTACTTCAGACATCTTTAGCACAACTGTTGAATTTGAAGAACATCCTTAACTGCCTCTATTGGTTTGTTGTTGTAAAAGTCAGTTATTAGCGGTTGTTTTTTTGGTATCTTTAGTTGCTTGTAAAATCCGTGATATCCTACACAAAATATAGGATTACTTTAAAATTGTAATAAAATTTCTTTTAGGGATTCGTGTTAGATCAATAAATTCTAGCAAAAACCGTATTTATTTTTAATTGTTGACCACGTTATTTCAAAACCATATGAAAAAGTGTTGGGTATGTATGACAAATGTAAACGCTTGCTCACTCACTCACTTTGTGTAGGGCTATAGTGTAATGACGTATTTTTATATTTTAATACAATTTGCAATCGTTTACCATTACATAAGCACTGATGTTTTATTCAAGTTAATAGTACTTCAGAGAGTGTCATATAAAATAAAAGATCGTTATTAATTTATGTAAGTTGGTTAATTCAACAATGACCGTGAACGCAGGGACAAAAATATTGACTCATTGGATGTTCATAATAGTTTTAATTTTACGACGCTCCGGTCGATCCGTGGCTGTGCTGTATTTAACTCGCCCACGGCGCATCTAAAATATTTAAACTTTCACAAATCAACAATGAAACAAAGCATTAAAACAGTAGGTCGTAACAAAGGTTTTTATATAGGTTTACGAGCTAACCTTCACGTTTAGTTACGTCGTTAGCAGAATTAATGTTCATAATTACGTAATTGTCGTGTCCAACTTTTAATATATTTTTATAAGCATCTAGTTTAACATATATAGGACGAGTGTTTACAGGAGCAAAAATTTTAAAGAAGTAAATGCCCATTTGTTGTAAATTATTGAAAGGAACATCCTTACAAAAAATTAATGATTTTAGAAATAATAACATAATTATGGTATAGTAAGAAAAAACGTTTTCAAAATTCGGATTTATTTGTGTTAAAATTATTTACTGCTTACTATCTCTGCCTGCAGACTTTATACTGCCACAATTAATTGGACTTTCGCGTTTCAGTAGAAAAAATAAGTTAATGTAAGATATTTCATAGTGAACACTTTATGTAATCATCACATAGGTTTTAAAACTCTAAAGCTTTCTTCCTCTTGATGATAAATGAGCTGTTATTAGCCTTTTAAGCTTACACCTATAACCAATTACCCTGTATCTTTTGAATTTTGAGATTTTGGCATTTCGAATATAAGACAATGTCATGAAGTTTGTAACGTGAATGACTCAAAACGAACTTTACGATCAAGTATAAAGCTCCATGAAATCTATCATCTCCGAATACATACATGTGCAATGACTCGGAAATGACCTTTACGAACACTTCTGAACAACCATGAACATACAACTAAGGAGAAAGCAGTTAGTCGTGGTTAGATAACATAGTATTCTCTAATTCAATATATAAGTGAGGTGTGTCTGGCACCTGTTAGTTAGAACATTGACGATATTACTAAACAGGAATTTTATTCCTGGAAGAATAATAAAGAAATTTAAATATCATTGACTTTAAAAAAGTTTGATTAAACTCTACCATTGCTTTTTAGTTTATTTTGTTATTTAAATCTTTACAAACGAGTTACTGTATTATTTTAGGCACGGAAGAAATATATAACAACCTTAATTATATTTATAACAAAATATGTTAATCGTGGTACGTAAGGGCCTGATAACATTATTTATCACCAGGAAGTGTAATATTGTCTTCCGTTACGAAGACTTGTTCCTTTAATTTTTGTTTGCTTTAATTTTCCACATATGCTAATTTAAGACACTTTACTTTATTTGAGTTTAATTATTTTTATGTATTTAATACTGACAATAGTATTCTTATCACGTCAAGAAATACATAACGGTTTTTTTGTTCAATTATTTCATTGGCGCTCGGTACATAAATCAGAGCCGAAGAAAGAAGAAACATATTTGTAATATTTTATTTACCAGATTCCATTTACAATTATTTTTATCATTATTAAAAAAATTCTGCCAAAAATAGTAAGAAACATTAAAAAAATAGTATATTTAATAGAACAATTTCAAATCCCTATTACGTAACGGATTTTAATACGATTCGCTTGTAATCAGCGAATTCCATTCTCTTTATAATAGCATTGCAATGTCGGCAGCTGTGAAGCAAAGGCGGGCATTGTCAGAAAGTGCATCATCAGGGTACCGAATGTTAATAGAAACTAAAGTTAAATGAAAACTGATTAATTTGCTTTTTGGAGCATATAATTAATATAACCTTCGAAGCCTAATAATGAAGTCATACATTAAGCAAATGATTAATATTTCTCTGAGTCAAATATTGAGTAGGTTTATAATATTACGTAAGCCGGAGCTAATTTTCTACCTAAAACAACGAATGTAGAAAAAAACGCTTATATTTTTTTTCATTACGACTGTAATTACATAAATTTCTAAAACAAGAAACGTCTTTTCAGTTAAAGCTTTGGACTAATTTTGAATAAGAAAATATAGTTTTATAATAGTCACGCAACACCTTAAAGCCAGTTAATGAAGTTTATTTATAGTAATAAAATTGTAAACGAAAAGTATTTCACCCAAATATACTTTTACATTTATTAAAAAGCACATTACTCACAGAACTTATCTGGAATACTATCTTTACATTCCTTTAACACGAGTTTATACAATATTTAAAAAATATGTAAGCGATTACAATTTGTATAAATTAGGTCTTTATGAGAATTACTAAACATGTTACATGCGCAGAAATTTTAAATTTTGTTACAAATTTTTACCTGTCGTTTGTAATTTGTTACAGGTCATGGAAACGAAAAACATGATCTACATTGTTTCGGAATATGCAAGCAAAGGAGAAATATTTGGTAAGTTACAAAACTTATATTATTTTTACAGTATGAATAAAAATTATCACCCTATCTTATTAGACAATATTAAAAAAGATCGTAATATTGATTTATTCTATGATATACAAAAATAATAGTTTTTAATTAGATAATGATTGTTTATGTAAAGTTTTAAGTCATACTTAAAAGTAAAAGTTTTACCAGGGTTACCTTTGTGAAAAATCGTCGTCATATCAAACACTGTAGTTGTCTTGCTCGTCTAAAGGATCGACGGAGGAAACGCTTACAGTAAAATATAAGTGTATAATTTGTCATGTTGTGGTTTCCGAGGTTGACGCCACGGTTACGTGTATCAGCTAATAAAAAATTGCGGTTTGGTTGATAAAATAGTTGCAGACGGTGGACCGGTCAACAAAAAAATCACACTTTTTTTTTCATTACGTAAAAGTGTTTTTGAACTAAATTTTCATAAAAATTACTTTTCTAAGCTCTTAATATACCGTGTTTTCTTTTGCCGTTAGACATGAATTTAAAACATCTTGCCATTATAACTTAATATAATAGCAGCCGATCGAATGTTTCTTGCACCTGTCTAAGCCATCTAAGAGCTTGACACTCTCAATCTCATGGAATATGTAATAAATTTGATCCGTGTATTTCAAGGTAGTCTTCGAGCTTAATACTACAAATAATTCAAAATAAGCGTCTTCAGCGCTATGCCACCAAACCCTTAAAAGCTGTAAACCAAAAAGAAAACAAACAGCATTTCCTTCAATTTGGAAAAATCTACCATTCGTCATATGTTCATTTATTATGGTATGGTTTTTCTTTGCTTAAGTATTTACTGCTATGACATTCATCGAAATCTTTCGGATAATTATTCCGATAAGGTTAATTTATCTACACTTGCTTATAATAAAATCAGTTTTAATAATAAACTTATTTTTAAATGTTGTACAATAATAAACTACCGTATGTATTTATTAAGTTTTAGTTGTAGTGGTGGAATGTAAAAAAAATGAAGTCAACTATGTTTAATCGAAGGTACAAAACTCAAAACTTAATTCAAGAGAATTAAACTAGAATATCGATTTTAATATCAAATTTATTTATGAATGGTGTAATGTAAGATCATTATCTATTAAATCGTTATTACAAAACTTAAAAGCAAATGTCTAATGTCGACGTTCCTTTATACATTGATTATTAAATTTCTGCTTGAAAAAGTAGAAAAAAAATTATAATATACAATGTTATATACGTGAATACAAAAATTTTTAAGTACGCAGTTGGCATATATTTTGCGTTTAATTTGCCTACGACTGCTCACATATAAAAGTTTAAAGATAAGTTTTCAAAGTATGGTTAGTAGTTTTGGAGACTTTATTTAGTACAAGTTCTTAATAAAGACATATTTAAGTTCAAAAGAATAATTCGTCGATTCTATAGAAGTAATTTAATTCTAACTTGATTTCACTAGATCAATACACCAAGGTCATCTATAAATAGATAATGTAATGAAGAAGACAAAAGTACACATTCATAAACACATTCGTACTAACTAAAAGTACTTAGTACCAGAAAAATATTATTTTAAACTTACCAGTATTTTGAATCAATAGGTAGATTTTGGTTATTCAATTAATATATCTCTATAACAAAATCGATTAGACGTTCTTTAGCTCTTGGCCGTTTTGTGTATGACGTCAACAGGCTTGCAATGACGTCACTGGGAGGGTTTAGCGGGGTACTAGCGATTCGGAGGAGGGGTTAGGAAAGGGCAATTTCGCGCACAGCTGACTACGTTCCCCAAAACAGCGTCGGTGTCGGCGTAATTCCATTCTTTCATTGAAAATTTACATGGAATATTTTTTTTAATTATTACATGAAAAATAAGCATTAATTTTAAGTTTTATAGAGTAGGTAATATAATTAAAGACATAAATATATGTATGTAAAGTTAAAATAAAACTTCTCTCAAAAAATGTTATACATTTATGTGCGCAGTAGATGGCAGGTATTTTTGATTAATAAAATATACCCAACCCGTCAATGTAAAACTTTGGGATTGGACATCTCGGCTAGAAGTTTCTGGAGTGGAGACTACAGACTGTTAAAGTCGCCGGGAGGCGGTCCTATAGGAAATTTATAAAAGAGGCCCACATCCAGCAGTGAGCGTCCTTTAGTTGAAATGATTATGACAATGAATGTGCCTAGAACGTAGTCTCATCAGTGATACTATTACTTTGCATAAGTAAAAAATAAGCAAATCCTATACAATTTACGACAAATCCGTAACAATGTATAATGTAAAAACTTACTTAATAGTTTTAATACGCAATACGAATCGTCTCGCTCTAGTTTTAACTGTACAAATATTTACGGCTGAATTTCATCAACTAAAACGATGCAGGCAGGCAATTACATGAATTAAAATAAAAGAAAAAATGTTGGGTTAACGTAACGTACATTTCTCTTAGCTTGATACAATTTTATATTTTTCTGTAGATAAGCATAATACGTGGCTTTAACGAGGGAGAGAGCTGACTACGTAATTACTAATTATGTTGAAGATATTGCATGTACGCAAATAATACGTTATAAGGACAAACAGAGGAGGAGCAATGTCAAAATGACCTTTCATTTATGAAAACATTGTCTTTAAAATGTTTTTGTCACAGGCTAAGTATTTGCTACGTATGATCAGTATTTAATACTGAAGTTCACCTTTAAATATTGAGATGTGATCATCAAACGATTTATTATATTTGTGAAATTAAATTTATTTAACACTACAATTCTTAATTGGCAAAAAATTACATTCTTTTACTTACTAAAACTTTTATTATAAATTTAAAAAGTTACTTTTTGTAAGTCAGGAGACGATAGTAATTTAAACATTTATTGATATATCTATTTTTGTAAACATATCACACACTATCTTTGTATCACTAAAAGTAGATAATGCCTGTGGTGTTGTCTCTGTGCATAATTCTGCCTTTAGTTTATTACAATTAAATAAAAAAAAACGTTTGTTATACTTTTATGTAACCAGTTAAAATAATCAGTTAATTTTTAATAACACTTCAATTGGAATGTTATGTTATTATAAACCGTGCGTGTATGTATGGTGATGGGATATTAAAATGGGAGTATTTTAATATCCCATCACCATAGGTATGAGAATATATTTTCAAATCTCCAATCTATAACTAAATGCGACTTGAGAATAGCACCAAGATGCTTTTCGATTACAAATTTTACCAAGAAGTACATTATGGTAATGTAATTTTGACATCATCATGTCAACCATCAGAGGGCCATAGCAAGCTACAGGTCCCCAAAGGTACCCTACGACGACCGACGTGGCTCTGGGCGTATTCAGCTTCTTCTCTTAACTATGTCGTCGGATAGTTTTGACGTACTCATGTCTAAATTTTGATTTTTGAATAAATTTTTTAAAAAATTGTTTTAATCAACTTCTCAACTTATTTTTTATTTATGCTGAATCATTTCTAGAATTTTTATACTAATTTAAAAAAAAAGTAAGTCGTAACTTACCACACTAGCTGGTTGGTATATCAGTTCGTTGGATGACACAATGTTTATGGGATTTTTGTATTAAGGATATTCCGGTTTTTCCATCGTGTTTTTGTTCATCATTCGTTAGGTGCGGTGATGACGCAATAAGAATGTCTCACGGATATACCAACGGCTTTCTATGATCACTGAACAGTTTTTTACCCTTATATTCCAGTTACAATATTCAAAGTAACGGGTAGCGAGGAAATACTTTCTTTAATGAGCTTACTCACTGGCCCGTAACAGTTGCGGGGCATACAATTCCATTCAACCTCATTCACATACCAGTGAAAAGGAATTTATTTTGGAAATATTAATTATATATTAATATACAAACACGTACATGATAATAATTAAGAAGTATTTTACTAAATAACATGTGCATTACAGTAGAGTTTATTCAAAACTTTAGTTGAGATGGTAACATCGCAATATTTTAAATTTAGTTTTTATCAATTGAATATTTTAATTTTTTTGACGCTCTTCATAAAGGAATCGGATACACTTTGACAGACTTTTTTACAGACTTTATGCGAAGATATCAAGATTTTTTAGAGTTTTATATAAACATTAGGCGTGTTTTTATAACTTTTATAATATTTTTACATCTAAGCCGTAATGTATGTTTGGCAATATAAGTATTTGTTTACAGATTACATAGCGAGGTATGGTCGTATGGCCGAGCAAGCTGCCAGGCGTAAATTCTGGCAGATCCTCACCGCTGTCGAGTATTGCCATGAAAGGCGGATTGTGCATAGAGATCTTAAGGTATGTACAATTATTCTGTTATCATAACATTATGAATGAGCAGATTCGTAGACAAAAGTAACCGACATAATCCAGCTGTTTGGCAAGTGGAAGTACGCAGGCCACATAGCGCACAGAACAAATGGCTGCTGGGGCCTTAAGGTTTTGGAGATGAGACTACAGATCGGCTTTGTTAAGGTCGTCGGACGATGTTGATTGACACTGATGACACTTCGAACCGGTCTTTTTGGAAATCTACAGAAATAACCATCTCCAGTAGTGAACATTCTACAGCTAAAGAGGATGATGGCTAAAGAGGATGATTAAAGGCTTAAAAATGAAATTATCCCCTTTTCCAGCTTGTCTTTACTTTAGATGTTCAAAAAATTGTTTCATTATTAACACATTTACTGGGAATTTCTTTTTATCTCTATAATAGATAATAATGTACAAAAGTAAATATTAATCAAACGCGAAACGTTACGTACTTCTATTAGAGAAAGACAGCTACGTCTATAGATATGTAGCTGTATTTTTTGTTTCACGTTCCGTATTTTAGTTCAGTAAAATTAGGGTTCAGTAGATGAATAATTCTTTTTATCTAGTTCAAATTTCTAAAGCGAACTTGTTAATTAAAATTATTTAGAGAAATAACAGTTTTTTTAGCTTGAGTTGCTGTTTATATTTCAAAACTATTCCTTTTAAAAATAATGACCGAAAACGACGATTGGTACATACATTGTAGTTAATGCAGCGCATGGCGGGTTGCAATAAATCTTTGAAGTATGCTGGTCTGTCGCAACGGCCAGTATCGTGCGGTTTCAGCTCCACTGCTCTTGTTTAACTTGAATTTTATATTTCAGTGTATTTCGTTACAAGAAAGCGTGGTTAAATAGGTAATAAAGTGAAATTGGGTTTCAAAACACTGATAATGGCTAACGTTATCGTTATTGTCAGACCCTGCGTTACAAAATATCTTTATTTAACTGCCTGAATTAGTCTATCACCGTTTTAGAGCAGCTTAGTTAGGAAACAAGGCCGTTTATTGAATATAAAGATAAAAAGAAAAACAATTATCGTATCGTCCGCTTGTGTATATATATTATATCTATAATTAGCTAACCTTATGGCTTAGTGTAGGTCAGAACGTAAGTAGTTCAGCCTTCACGGTTAAACGTAACTCTTAACGTAAATAAACATTCATGTTCATCTTATTTTAATTGTTTGTGTTTAAGTTATTTTGTTTACTGAATAATTAACCAAATAAAACATTATTTGTTTTATTATGTACGCAATGATAGCGTGTAATCTATCATTTTAAGATGAAATATAGTTATAATGATAGTATGTAAAGGTAAAATTAAAACACACATTGAATATTTTAGGCGGAAAATTTGCTGTTGGATGCTAACATGAACATCAAGATCGCCGACTTTGGCTTCAGCAACTACTACGCAAATGGAGAACTTCTGGCGACATGGTGTGGTTCTCCGCCATATGCGGCACCAGAGGTCTTCGAAGGCAAACGATATACGGGACCCGAAATTGACATATGGGTATATAACTCCTATCTATTTGTCTATCTGTATATGTGAGCAGATTTCATTCATGTGTTGTTATTTGTTTGTTTACTCTTGTTATTTGTTTCAGATGTAATATAGTATAATAATAAAATCTGTCGTAACATTTATTTAGTTAGAAATAGTCAAGGAATCTCCACATCCGCTTGATCTTTGTACTCTCACGCTGATATAATATAATGAGGAGAATTGACTATTTTTCAACCGATAATAAAAAAGAAACTGATATGGGTATTACATTGGGTATACATTTTACATTTGAACTTTAAGGGTCAACGTTGTGTTTCTTTAACTGTTCATATTTAAATTTAGCATAATGACATTTATTTAAAAGTAACTGACGAGTCATGCTATAAACATAAAATTAATTCATTTTTAATTACGTTAAATGTTTTCATATTCTGGTTGTATCTCGCACAAGAAAGGCGATCGTGACGATTTTTAAGGAAGGTTTATTTCCCTTGCAATTGACGTCTATTTGCTGATTTCAAATAATGGTATCTTATCTATAAAGTTAATTGCATATTTTGAAAAAGCAACACTTTTTAACTTCATTTTAAACAAAAATTCTAGTACTAGTCTAACGGCTTGAATATTACCTCAACCCATAACAAAAATAAAGAAAATAAAATAAAATTACATACATAATTATACACGTCAATTGATAATTTCATAAAAAATATTGGGATAATTATTTTAATTATAATACTCAATAGAATTTTACGTGTACTTATTTCTAAAAGCGCCTTCATTTGTGCGTCAATCTTTTTTGTTAAATTAAATAGTAAAAAACCGCGTTTTTCATTTGATTTCAATGAAACCAATTTTTTGTTGATAATCTGTGATTTGTAAAAAATAATAACCAATATTGTTAAGATATGTATTACCAATGGCATTGCAGACGGCTTATATTACAGCGTTTTCCAACGATCTTAAATGTTGTTTGGTCAATGATATTTAAAGTGCCAATTTTATTAGGTTAGACTTGGCAGAGTGTGCAGTAAGTAAGCTTGGGGGCTCCTTTGAAATCCTCGGCGAGGGGTGTTAAATAATTTCACAAGATCGTCGATACGTCTTCGAAATCTTAGAACACTAGAGCTAACTCTATTTTGCCTACGAACACACCCGACAGGACCTCGGTTAAGCTTATCGAAACTTAGTTATCGTTTCAATTCCATGGATTCTGTGAGTGCCGGACCTCGGTTTGAACGTTAGCTATAATTGAATTATATGATATAAGTGTCTAGGTGAACCGACGACATTGTCAAAATAGCAAGAAGTAACTGGAGAAGTAGAAAGCAGCGTAAAACAGGCTGTGAGCGTCTATGTCTGTCATAATGATGATTGTGTAAAGTTTATTGAATTTTATGATATATATTTGTTTACTTTCAGTGTACTGGAGTGTTCTTATTAATTGAATAGTTTGAGTATTATTTTTAATGACATTTTTTCTTATCTTTTTATTGTTGCAGAGCCTCGGGGTGGTGTTATACGTGCTGGTCTGCGGCGCACTACCATTCGATGGCTCAACACTCCAGTCACTAAGGGATCGCGTGCTCTCAGGACGATTTAGGATACCCTACTTCATGAGCGAAGGTCAGTTTTTTTTATTTATGACAATTAAGGCAGTGTTTTAAAGTTTGCAACCATCAAAAATCTTAAGTTATTTCAATAAAGTGGCAATTGGAATCGATTGTAATGGGAAAAAGCCCGCACTATGTGGACCGACGACATTGTTAATGTAACTGGGAATTCGCTGTCTGTCGATCTTAAATAGAGTGAGGCTTATGTCTTGCAGAGGGCGTCTATTGGTTGATATAAATTTGTGAAATAAAAAGAACGATTATCTTTTGCTGTAAGCCAAAGTATACCTGCGTTTACCCATATTTTATTCATACACCTTTTATGGTATATATCTTTTCTACCTATCTTTTTTGCGAAGAAAATAATTGTTAATGACATTTTATTTAATTCAAATTATTAATAGGTCGGGTTGCTACTCTTTAGCTGGAATTCACATTATATTACATTTAGTCAAAAAAACATTGCATATATTTGTTGCCAATAAAAATTTACATTGTGCACCTTGTACATCTTGTTTACCTTAGATATTTAGTGTAACTCATTCAAAAATAATATTAGTTATTATAAATGAAAGCATTAAATAAAAATAATGTTACCAAAGTATAAAGTTCTAATCAAATTTCCATTGCTCCGTTTTCTTTCAAATACGTGACTCGTTACTAAGTCAACACGCGTATCCGAATTGCCGCCTTGTCCTTGCGACAATGAATTAGTTACGAAATAGAAGTAATTTACCTTATCACGGGGCCAGTTTACCACGAGATTGACTACCCGCCAGGCTAACTTCCGACAACCTCATCTGCTGCCTAGTAACGGTGTGTACTTATCGCGATTGTACTCGAACATCATTACTATTAAACTGGATGGTAACAAATAAAATTTAATCTTTTATTCATATAAAACCTATTTGAAAGCAAAATTTTATTAACAGTTGCGTAAAGATGTCTCGAAATGAATTATAGATGTTTTAGTTTCTTAATATTCTTTGGCCATTGCCATATATATGCCCTAGTTTTAAGGAATAGACCTAAAAATTATTATTATATGATTGTATAATAATAATTTTTAGGCATATGATTGTAAGTAAAAAGTATTATTAGTAAATTTTCAAAACATTTTTTTATTGCTTAATTTTTGTTGTTTTATGAATTATTTATTTAATTCTTACAACTTAAGAAACTGAAAATTATCGAGAAGTGTCAGACAATCAGTAAACATTATGTTTATTAGCAGACAATATAAAAAAAATTACAAAATTTCATACAATTTAAACCTTTTTTTATTAAAACGTGTATATATTCATTTATCCTTCAAGCAGCATTTAGAGCATGAAGGCAATCTCAAACCGTATTACCATATTGTTTTGGTTTTCAAATGTCTGATCATGTTTCTTACAAAGGTTGACCAATACATATTTCATGACAGGGAAATTCGCTTATAAATGATAACTAGGTTCTTGAGATATACATATGTACAATGTAAGTATCACCACAGGCGGTTTATTAAATTGGTTGCTACTACTACTTGCTTTTAATGATTTTGTAATTATTTTTATCATTTATAGGTTCAGGTTTCTTGACAGATCGTGTATTAGGTGCTCCATGTAAAGAACATATACCTGTATAGTATGTCTCAATCAAAAAACATATTATTGAATGTCATATAGTCAACGTATGTATATAATTTTTAACTTTTCTTTTTGGGACAAAATTTCACATAGTTAATTATGTGAATAAGGATATTTTTAATTCAGTATTTGGTTCAGTTATGTACATACATTATCTACTATTAAAACACTATCCTTTGAAATTTATATGAATGGCTACCAGTAATATATTTCGCATCAGTTTTTCGAGCGTTTTAGAAATTGTTATTCTGACGGTTGCATCTAAATACATATTTAATACGTTATTTATACTCCAAAATTTAAATACTTACATAAGAATAGTGATAGACACATAATAAATACAAGAAATAATATATCGGTAGTCCACCTAGTGTATTGTCTACCCATGCCGCGTCTACAGGTTCATGATCGCTACTCGATAACTTTTCGGCCATAACGGTCGTCGGTTGTACGAACTATGCCTTGCAGTGGGTGTCTATCTGTTGACATGATGATGATGATGGTGAAGTAACTGTGAGCATTAGTGTGTGCCTTTCTCTAATGAAACTATTATTCTTTAATTCTAGCTTTATACAAACTAGATCATCATGTATCTTCAGTGCGACTAAAACAGGTGTGAAAGCAAGTTAAATTAATTAAAAAATCTTTGATTATATACATGTATATGCGACCTACACTAAGTCGTTCGTCCACCTAGAGAAGCCTTCTTCCGCCGCATCTACCTAATTCTTACTTGAATAAAGATATTTGGATCTAGATGATACAAGTCGTTGGTCGTGTGGACGTGAGCAATTAATATTGATGCTCCGAGCGCAATTACTAAAGATCTGTTGTTGGAAGTCACACGCGTAGCCGCGTTGATTGAATGCCTCAGGGCAACGCGAGGTGGGTCGTTGCCCGTGGAATGAATGCGATTTAGCGCGTCGTGATTACTCCCGGACGTTTCGTGGTTTACTTTTAAATGCAGAGATAAGAACACAGTTACTACTAGTTTGAGAGTTTCCAATATAACCATTACAAATTTAAAAACTGTAATCTTTTTATATCATGATCTGCATGCTCTCGAAGACATGTTCTCGTATCTCATTGAGAGATATTCATTTATTTTATATACTTAATGTTAATGTATGCATTCATTTAAATATGTCTTAAAAGTGTAGTAAAATTAGTAGATAAACAATTTATATATTTAATATTAAAGATGAAAATATACACACGAATAATTTCTGGCACAAAACAATGTGTATCTTAAATCGTAAGGGACACAGTGGGTGTTATTTATACATATAGATTATAAGTATTTGTAGGCAGACGTCAAATATATAAGACTTTAAGGAACTAAACTGATAGAGTATAAAATTATAAAAAATATGTTTTTTTAACACAACAATATTAAAATTCAGTGATAATTTTATGATGGAAGATGGATTTCCTATCTGTATCACCTGTTTTGGTGAAAAGGCTTTAAAGTTTTTTTTTCTGACGAATTAACTATATATTCCCCACTTTAAATTTGTAAACATATAACTAATTAGCTTGTGTCATAAACGCATACAATGCAAATTATATTAAAATCGAAACGAATCAAGTCCTAATTTTAGTAATTTTTACGAAGATTACTTTTGGTATAAAAATTCCACATAAAAAGTGCGGGTTTGATATAAAAGTATTTGAGTAGCTGAGGCTGGCGTAAACTGTGTTAACAAGTACGATTTCAGTGGAGAAACACGGACTGAACAGGCATCTGCTGAGAGAATTCTTTTATAAAAACAAACCGCTCGTCGTAAATTCTTTTGAGTTTTCTCATTCAAACAGAATTTTTATTCTGCTTAAACTTTTTTAAATGGTATTATTTTTTCGCAGTACCAACAATTTGTATTCAAATAGTTTAAAAACTACACCAAAAGTGTGAAGCAAATATCAATATACAGAATTCACCTTAAATCAACGTCAAGACGAAATCAGACGATAAGGCAGGCACTAACTAAACTTAGAAAATAAATTAAAAAGAAGTTGTGTGACGTATTTTCAAAATTATTACAATTTAAAAAAGTAAATGATTTTTATATACCCTGTTACATCCTTTCTATTATCATGGCTATTAACCTTTTAAAGCTTACGTACTTTCAAACGTATCTTATTTTTTACTGTATGTTATTATGAGTAACTCTTCCGTAAGAGACAGATTCATACCGCTATGGTCAGATTTCTTATGAAAATGTTACGTTTTGTCTTACTACATTTAACCTTAACTACCTTGTTGATTTAAATATATACTATGTTAAATATATACAATATGCATTGTTCGTAAGCGACATTCATACAAATTGTCATTATTACAATCTTTTTTATTTTAAAAACCTTGCCTTAGCACTCTATTTCGATTTTGACGTTAGCGTTGATTTATGGGACTCACTGTTTAAACAAAAACAAATGACTTATTACTAAAGTCAGCATCCAATTCTTGATCAACGGCATAAATGCAATATCTTAACGTTTACAAATCTAATTGAATTTTCATTAACCTCATCTGATAAAATGTTGTTTATCTTTTGACAGCGTCTTTATTTCGTTTATGCTTAATTAATACTACGGTATATGATGGAAACATTGTTCATTAAATATTTTCACTTTACGCGTCCCCTATAAACAAACACGGATAACTTTATTTTGGTACGTAATGAAATTCTTGAGAGCAAACGTGACTTATGACAGATATACTCGCGCCTTTAACGTATAACCTTAATGAGCTGCAAGCACATTAGGAATTGACATGACATTACTTTGGCGCAATACTGACATGATTTATGATTCCTTACAGGTTTTTAAATTTTTCATCTACACTATATTTGTATACTATGTTAAAGTTATAATAGTATGGTTTTTCAATTAACAGTACACTAAAGAAAAACTGTCAAAAAATATAGCTGTAGCGTAATGTTCCTCACTACTGTATTAAGGATGTTTGTAAAAAATATTACAAACATACTTGTTGGTTTAACGTGAGGGGTGTTATTATAAAACTAAATTTGATACTAGTTTTGAACAAAATGGTCTTTCCTAACGTTGACAAATACGCGTAATAAACTGATTGATATTCATAATAATATTTCCACTTGTAATATGTACGCAGGACATAGTTTAAATAAAGTTTATGTAGACTTGAATTCTGAAAATAAAATTTTCGCAAAGTCAATTAAACGAAAGTTGCAATTTTCTTAAAAAAAGCAGTTCTAAGGCGGCACTATTCGCATCGACGCTCAATTAGCTTCCGCATACGATACTCTGGTTTAATGATAGCGACCTACTTCACAGTAGTAAGTAGAGTGAGTCAGAAACTAGGATCGTAACATTGCTTTTACAATCGATATAAGTGTGTAATCATTTACGTCAGCGACTTGTTCAGTCGTGCACGATGTGGCTTGTGGTAATCATGTAAACAAATTTCCAGCGGGGCGTGATATTTCCACACATGTTAAGATGATTACAAACAAGGAAGTGTTAAAGACGCATCGGTTTCTTTAGCTTTATAAGACATTATTATTATCGTATATTTATTAAAATAGCAACAAATTTGTGGGAGGTTCTCATTGTACACATTTAAACAAATTTTCAATCCTAGTGGTACGCCTTGTCGCTAAGATAGCTGTATGGTTTTCGTTGTCACAAATTATGAAAGAATGATATGTTCATCTTATCATTATCATACCATCCTTAAGACGCTCTTTACAAGGTATAGGCCTTCCGCAGAGGTCGCCACAATGACCATTTATGCGCCGCCTGAAACTTAAACTTTGTCATCGGTCCACCTAGTGCGGGGCATACCCACGCCCAGTCTACCAGCTCGTGGTCGCCACTCCAAAAACCTTTCGGCCTTACCGGCCATCGTCCCTCGAGTGATGTGCCCTCAGCTACTTCCGACGAGCAATTCTTCGTGCTACGCTGGTGACCTTATTTTTTCTGCGAATCTCCTCATTTTTGACGATTTTATTAGTTCTTTTAAAACAAGGATAGTTACACAGATTAAATTATTTTTTGTGGTATTAATGAAATAATTCTGAAACGTTTATTTAATATACTGGAATTATTATTTTCACCCAATAATTCAAGTAAAGATAAAAGATAAAAGAAAGCTATCTGTTTCAAATCGAGCGTTTCAATTTGAGCTAAGCAGGATATGGTATTCGAACACTTGGTATAATTTATATCATGTTATTCACATCATAACATCGTCGTTGTCCACGAAATATTCAGTATTTTCGAAAACTAAAATTTAGTACGTGACATTCACCAATCTGTACTACGTTTGTGTTGTATCTTAGGCACCGAATGTGGGTATGGAAGGTATGTTTGATTAAAAACTTTTGTCTCGGCATTAGATATATAAAGAAACTAGAAACAAACAGTATATGTACCTATGCTAAGGTATATAAAATAGCAGCAAAATGAGTTACAAGCATTCTAAAATATTTCACTTTTTAGTGTCCTTGTTGTACAAAAGGAAAATGCATTTGAATTTGCTCCGAGATTCGTTCTCAGTTAATTTTACATTTATTTACTTGAAATGTCAAGAGTTTTGAAGCACTTCTGCGGTTATATCATTTATAAACGAAGTATTTTTGCTTTAATTTACTTAGAATTATGTTTTATTCATAATAATACTTTTCGGTAATAGTCATTATTTACTTATGTAAAAACTAAAATTAAAGTAATATGTTATACAATACACAACGCGATTTTTTATTAAAAGACCGGAAAAAATTCTGAACAATTTTCAGGGCATGTTCAAATAATTTATGCAAAAATAACGAAAGGATGATGGTAAGGTATCATTCAGTATCGAGCAGTGTTGATGTATCTTGAAAGATATGCCACAAATTATTTTGTTACAATTGCAAGTTCATACCAAACTTTCTTTTTAGTCGAGTTTAAATATTTATAGTATTTTTATCGTTTTGACACCGATAAAGGTAAATTTACAACGACAATCATCTACAGAACAATTATTTACCTTATTATATTTTATAATAGTAATTGCTTTTTTTTAATCTGTTGTCTTTGAATACTGTTTACAATTGTCAGAAAGCATTACATAACATGTTTTTAGTGATTTACAACATGAAAGATGACTAATACATATAATTCAACATTAATTGACCGAGGAAATGAAAAATAAATTACCATTTTATTATAATCTTCCCACTCATTCTTTCTGTTGATTTAAATCTCTATTCTAATTGTTTACTTTTTTGTTCATTGAGTAAGCACGTGCAGCTTATGACGGTTGTGCTAAAAATAGTGTCCATTGACGCGTCTTACGGGAACGGTACAGTAGTTGGAACTTTGACGTAAGAAACTATAATGACTTTCAAAAATATATACGTATAAGCATTTAAAATAATTTGGAAACATTTGTGAAGCAACAACAATGAAATACAATTAGTATACCAACCAGTTCAGTAGCACTTGTAAAAGGGTAAATTTTATATAAGCTACTGTATTGCACATACATACCATATGAAGTATTTGTAATTCAACATTTATCTCTAGGGACTTGACCTTGCTCGAGTAACATTGCACAAATGGGTATCAGCGGAAAAATCTTACCAGTTACGTGACGCGAATGCATGTTGACTTTAAATGCTTGTAAAATAAATATGGCTGCTAGCAAACATGTCTTTGTGTTAGGTTTTATTTAATTATTTTAGCAGCAGTTTTTGGAATAATAGTAACGTTTATATTTACGGGTCACAAAAGTGAAATTGAATATCCAAAATGTAGGCATAAGTTGGTGACACCGAAAGCTTATGTCTGGCCAGTAAACGTTATAGATTAATGTCAAAAAAAGTTTAAATTCAGAAACGGAACTTTTTTTAAATTCTTACAATCATTATATCCTTTTTCAGCAGGCTTTAACATAAGAAATGCGTTTCAGCATCATTTTATATTTAATTTGTGAATTTTCATAGCATAATTATTAACGATTTAAGTAATGGTATCAATTAGCAACAATATCACGATAGACTTTAGTCAGCTTTTGGTGATGAAGCTCCATCTCGTGCAACTTATATACAGCTGTAACGATTTCGAACGTTGTCGTACTAAACTATGATAAAACGCGTGAAGTACGTCCCTTGCCACCTACTACTGCAACTAATATCGAAGTTATGCGGCACGTGATAGAGTTATTAGTAAATTCGAGGAAACTATGCAAAGTATTTTGCAAGAACAGGCGTTAGGAAGTTTTATGCTTGATGGATAATTTAATGTTGGTGCGAATGATGACGAATTTGATAGGTAACGAATCTGGGATTTATTAATATGATCCAGAAAAAAAGAAAAAAATTTCACAGACTGTTTCTTTCCTTTCGGAATTCGTGAAATACAGTTTTATGAAACAAGCGATAGCTGCGTTCAAAAACGTGACGGAAGAGACTCACAAAAGGGCTTCGCAGGCACGGCTTCTGAAAATGGCTTTACAGGGTACAACGTGCCATATATTCAAGAAGAATAATTTGTTTAGTATTTAGAATTCTAAAAACTTTCAATTTCTCCTACGTATTTTTTAAAAAATCGATAACAGAAATCGATCGATAAAATCTGTTTATTTACTTTATGGATATTTATGTATACAAAGTCACCATGAGCAATGTTCCTGCTCGTAAAACTTTTTGCTTCCTTACAAAACCATACATTTTTATTTACTAGTCGGTATAAATTATATTCAATTTTTATAATGGACAGTTCCAAAAAATTTTATATTTTGGAAACATAACATTTTTCGATATCATCGTAAGTGAATTAGATGATCTTTGGTTTCTTATTTTCCTTTTTATTACTAAATATTTACAATGTATGTCGAATTCATAAGCACATATTGAGTCCTAAAATCAAAATGTAAGCAATTAACAGAAATACATTATATCTCTGTAGTAATGGATCATCAAAAATATAGAACACTTGACGCAGGCAAGAACCCGTTTATTCGATTTTTCTTATAAAGATTGACTTGTGTTAAAAAGAATTAATCAGTCAGTAATTTTGGTTTAATTGCAATTTCTGATAGATCGATATTGGATTATTTTAAAAGTATTTATATAATAATTAAATGTTATTTTACGATCATAGCAAATGAATATAATAGCTAATAGTGGCCATGCCTTTTGTAAGGAAAAAAACTAAGACGAAATTAAAGATTTTATTCTTATTTGTAAGTATTCAGTATTGGCAGACACGAAGCATTATTACGCACGGACTGCCGTCACAGCTCATATCGGAGGTCATTATGAAAAATGTATTTTCTTTCAAAGTCAAATCGTTTGGGTGGCTTTGACGTCAGGCGAGCTCGCAGCTTCAAATATTAACGTTTCAATATTTTCCTTCTTGTTCAGGAAAATGCATGTTGCCGAATCTTTTTGTGAATTTCTGTGTACAATTTTTTCTAAAATTAAAAGGTTATGTAAATCTGCTTTGCCTAAAAGTGTTATTTAATACATAACTAGTATTAATTACATTACAAATATATGTTAAAATAAAGGAATCTTAACCTAAAGATAAGTTATGTTTTATTCGTAATGTCATGCTATATAAAATTTCGTAAAGCAAAAAGAGTACACAACATAACGCTCATATTTATTATTTTACATAAAATTGAAGAGTATGGTTTATATTGGTATCGTAATACAGAAATATTTCTGTTTCTGTCACCGATCTATATAGATCACGACGAAAGTCATCTAGAGAGTCACCGCTGCTCAACTGAAAATTGCGCAGACAAAAATATTTTTTTACATTTGAAATCTTTGTTGACACACTACTTATAAAAAATAACGTTAGCAATAGCGACAGTGATTATGCGTCAAGTCATACGGCGTGTTTACATCGATTTTATGGGTAGTCATTAGTGGCTTGTGGCCAACGGGAATGACGGGTGTCCAAGCCGGCCGGCGCGTCTACTCTATCTCGTAACATCGCACCAAGTTCATGGAGCCAACATGGCCGCCACCGCGGCGCCCGCTGACTTTCCACCGCTTTATTAAATAACACCCGCACATTTTTCACTCGATTGCGTCAATGGTCGGGCAGACCACGCGATATTTGCGTACGAACGATATTATTAGCAACGCCTGGCGAAAACTTCACCACTCATCGGTTTTATTTTGGAAAAGATGTGAAGGAAGGTAAATAAAATAGTACGAAATTACTTCGAGTTGATGCGCGGTGTTATTTATTTGCGCGGCAAAGTGCAGGACTAGTACGGGAGCGTTCTATTTCGAACGCACCGAAATACTTAAACAAATATTTATATTCGAATTCGTCACTCCGATGGAAACTATGTTTTGTTAAAGCTAAGTAAAGACCGAGAGCCGTGAATGAAATATTTACATTAGGTATTTTCGTCACGATACGAGATTTATTTATTTCTTAATGGGCGTCATTCAGTTTCAGCTTATAATAATAAACATCCTATTTTTTAAATGTGGCATTAAACTTTCAAACGCTAATTATTACGTAGATGTTAAATAGTTGCATTAAAACCCAAAAACATTTAATGCAAACTATCTTTTGGGGATTTTTACACTTCGAGTCCTAAGGCTTTTTAGAAATAGTATAAGTGAAAATTAGATCTTTTTAAAATTCTTACTGATAATTCACCTAAATTGCAATAAAAATAAAGTTAACATACGATCCAAGTTTCTATGCTGGCGTCTATGTTACATCACAGTGTTAAGACGTCATTTCCTGAAAACTGGAGGCCTTCAGTTTGTCCGACCTTTTGTCGAGGTTGAACTTCGTGCGATAACCGCCCTGATTCGTGACGTCAAGTAGAATTTATTTACCTATGAGAATATCTAACAAAGGTTTTTTTATCTAGTTAGTATTATGAAATTAGGAAAGAAAATTGTTTCCGAAAACGTGTCGTGTACGAGCAACGTTTAATTAAAATATTATTGAACCTTTTTATTAATTCCTAGCTGCTCTGATATTTTGTATTGTCTAAAAATGTCCTGAAAAAAATATAAATAAAATGTATTTCAAAATGATCGTTTTATTTATTGTATTATCTTCTTAGCACTTGACAATGATAATTTTTTTAACAACAAATAGTTTTTTATGTTGTACACTGCCAAAGTATAGTAATAATGTAATAATATTTTGATTATAATGACTTATGGTTTACGATATATTTATGTAGTACACCCTATTAGGCCTTTTCGTTGATGTTGATTTGTTTTGTATGGGGAAATTGTTTATTTAAACCGTGTTATTCATAATTTTACCTTATGAAAATTAAATTAAATTTGTGCCTTAGAAAATTTATTTATATTTTATGTTACAGAAATTCAATTTTACTTTTTTAGTAAATTATTTGATCTATTGCTCTAGATAATAAACATATAACCTTGTCGCAAAGCAGTCTCATCAAAATGTACCAATATTTTGCAGTGTGTATTGTAAAGGATAAAGCGTTCGCTGTCTGAATGCGAGGAATATATTAAACAAAAGGATGGAAACTCGGCGTGCATCTTGATGTCTTGTGATGCGATTTGGAGAGAAATTAAGTGAATTCCTCTACATTCCCTTACAAATGACTAGTATTCTGACGTCTTTGCTCTAAAACCTCGAGTAACTAAGGCCATAATACGTACTAACTGCGTCTACTTCTTTTTTCCATCGTTTATCTTGTTTGATGACGGGGTTCGCCTTTCTATTCCATTCCCTCTTACTTCATTATTAATGTTTTGTAGGGTCTCGTTGTCCAATAGTTTAGTGTAGTTTGTAGAGTCTATGTCCAGTTTCCGTTACGCCGCATATCTATATATGTATATCGCCATATAATGATATATATATGGTATGAAACACATGTATTTATCGAGTCTAACGCTGATGATTGACATTGAAACACCCGTGAAAATTAAAACAATGTCCTTAACATTATTATACCCACAACCAGATCTCCATGGACCGACTAAAATATTGACGAACGCCTACCACAAGGTGGTCAGTGCAAAACCCATTTCCGGCAAGTCGGAGCAAATGCGATTGACATGCCTATATGATTTTTTGAATTTATATTGTCTACAGCCGATGATGTCATTACAAAAAATAAGATTTTCTATATGTTGATATGATTAATGCTCAAAACCAATTTTATGAACAAAGGCAATTTATATTTCATACTTCTTTATTAACAAATACAAATAATTTAAAATATAACATATCTTGGGACTTGTTTTTTAAATGAATTTCTAGTCTGAATCTAATAGGGTAAAGTAATTTAAATCCACCCGACGTTAAACCGTTAGTACCTTTATATGGACCGGTGTTATTTTAATGCCATAACATCATTAACTTACGCATTTTACCATTTCATTGGCCATAGTAGCTACAATCTCTGATAGCTATCATAATAGACAGTTTTGTCCTAATGTAGTAAAGAGATAACTTTCAAGGAGACAATAAAGCCTTTTGAATTTATATCTCCCTTCAGCATCCATGTTCGCTAAATATTTACAATAATAACTGTTAATTTTTATCATTACAAATTTAGGCTAAAAGTATATAGTTAATAATTAAAAAATTTTATAAAAAAATTGGATAGGTATAATACAGTATAGTTCGTAAGTTGTTAGAGCATAACAAGGATTTATTAGGAAGAGATTAAAATAAACACGTAATAATTCTTAAAATATTTTAAGTCACCTTTTATTTTTACATTGTTATACTTGCAAATTATTTTTTATTTTCTAGCCGAACGAAATATGTACTTCGTCGCATGAATTGTCAGTTCCATCAGGTTTCAGATATTATTTTCTTTTAAATATATATTTCAACGGGAGTTTGGTAGAAAGATTGTTTGAGCATATTTATTACTTTATCTTGTTTCATTTTCCGTCTATATTGGAGAAATTTTATATATGGACCACCACTTGCTTTCTGAAATATAATATTGTGTTTAATTCCTTTTTCCAGACTGCGAATCTTTAATTCGCAAGATGCTTGTCTTAGAGCCTATGAAGCGGTATACAATAGAGCAGATCAAAAAGCATCGATGGATGGCAACGGAGCCCTACACGGCACCAACTATCACCACCGACCCGGCCCGGAATCCCGTACATAACACCACTCATAACGAGCCAAATGAACAAATACTTCGGCTAATGCAGAGCTTGGGAATTGATCCCATCAAAACAAAAGAGGTAATATTTTTAATTTTTTTTTCCTAATTTTTAAATCTAACGATTATATTACTATGAGTTCGAGAAAAAAATCTAGTAATAAATAAATTATCATCTTCAGATAGTACACACTTCTTAGGAAATTAAGTAAAATATAGTCATTATTATCATTATTTCATAGTGTGATGCAAATGAAGTGAAATTTATATTAAATTACATTTATTTATTTCTTTATACCAGTAGTTCACGCATACGTGCTTATTGCCAAGGATTATAATTGCTTAAATGCAAGCAGCGTACATGAATGCTTCTTAATATATAAGCACAGGAAAGGTTATTCGACATAGTATGCAAATATTTTTCCAATAAAACTACCACTTGTGTAAATGTATTTTTATGTCAACTATAACTGCACTTGTCACAAGTATCATTAACGTCACCGAGCATTGTGTATACTAAAATGATCTCTAGCGGCTGTCCGTGTTCCGTCTTTCGAGCCGTCAATTATACCAAAGTAATTGTCACTCACGAGCTACTCTCGATTAAAGTGCACTTAAAATAAACAACTGCATTTCGTTTATGTTAATTATATTTATATTTCGCTATAACCCAGACAATGTTGGCTGCTGCATTTTATTCAATTGTTTCAACGCGAAAGTATTCCGCTTGATTAAAACAATTGCTTGTGAAAAAGTATACAAATTGTAAAAACTCAGCAATGCATCAAGCAAATGCTTAATATATCATATATCAATATGCTCATAAATTTTCTTTATACGAAATTATTTTCTTCAAATCATTAAACTTTTATATAACAATCTTACCCTGATATAGATTCAAAGTGCACGCTGAACTAAATAGTTATTGGAACTTGCTTGCTTGATGGGCTTCGTTATTTGGGCTGGTGGTTCAGTTGGCTAATTTTTGATCGCAGAGCCTTCGCTCAAACAGTTACGATCATCACGCCGCGATATACCTGCTGCTGTTGGAGCGGCTGCGGGCGCGCGCGGCAGTGGGAGCTAGTGCCGGTTCGGTAGCTGCAGCTAGCGCCAGTGCGGATATCCGACGGCCCACCCGCCGACCTTCTTCCGCTGCTGATCAAACACTGGCGCGAGAGCTGCATGACGCAAGACGGGACCATCATAATAGGTATTAAGATTTCATTAACGACTAAACAATAAATTATTAAAGTGTAAAAAGATTTGACAGTTAACAGAATATTTTTTTCTTTTCAACCACCCTCAGTAGAAATTGGTTATCACATACAATATTAATTTCATTTCAGATTATTACACACTGGAGAAGCCCAAACTAGAGAATACAGAGCTACCCCAAGTATACCATCTGTGACGGGTGATGCATCATCTTCCGAAACTCAGCGTCTTCTGTCGCTTGCCGGAGTGAACATGACTGAGCAGAGATTGCTCCAACGGAATTCTGACACTTCGGAAACACATAGAAGCTTTCTGGTCGGAAATCTCGACGCCCCGTCCAATAGAACCCACGAAACTGAATCCACGAGACTAGTGCCTATCCGAAACGTTGATGTTTCCCAGTCAAACCAGAGATTGGGGACAAAAATAAACGAGAACCTCCCAACACACAGACTTCTCAGTTCAACTTACGAGCAGCAACAAAATATACTGAAGCAATCAAGTGAGGATTGTCGACGACTTTTGCAACAATCGACGACTGTTGGTCCCGAAACTAATAAAAATACCGACGGAACCAGGCTTTTAACATCCTCGAGCTTTGATTCAAAATGTGCTATTGACGGAGGACGCTCTACTACAACTGATCACAGTGTTATAGCCAATTTTCTTCAAAATTCCGCATCAGCGACTAACTTTAATTCAGAAACTGTTAAACTACCAAACTCGACCACATTTACAATGTGCTCAGAAGCAGCCAAACTTATGAATACCTTACAGCAATCACCTTTACCTCTTAAAGGCACTGTCAATCTCAGTACAAGCCCTATTCCGCCGCAATTTGCAGAAACAAAATTTACTACTGTGCTGGAACAGCCCAAGCCTTTGGAGTCAACAAGGCTTGTTTCTCAAGCTCAACAACAAGATCAAAACCGTTTGCAAACTTGTACGCCTCCATTTAAAGACTATATGAATCAGCATTTACCATCGTATCCATATTTACAAGGCGGAGTGATGCCCCCATTATCTAATCCGAGCGATGTGAATTTTTCTATGTCAGTTAATACCGGAGACTTATTTCAAAATGCCTTGTATAGACCAGACAGTAAATTCTCATTAAATAGATACAGTGCTAATCAGACTTACACCCAAGTTCACCCCAATAACGCAGTCGAGGCGACTAAATTTCAACAGCAGTACTCATCTTCCACGGACGAAGGCTGTGAGACCGATATGGAAGATGTGCCCTCTGTTCCAAATAATATACAAAACAGACTAAGCTCGTATGCGAGTTCTAGCTCAAGCAGCGGCGTTGTAACTTTTTTTAACAATAAAAGTTTAAGTCAAAATCTTAGTTGTGATTCGTCGCAAAGCAATTTCTCGACATTCGAAAGTCTCGATTACCAACTGTCCGACTGTTCTAGTGAGTTAGCCAGCAGCCTTCCAAGTTGCACATCCAATGAAGATAAATTAGCTTACGAAAATAATTCTCTAGTTAATACTAGTCCCATGCATCCATGCGTTTATATTTCTTCGTACAGTAGCAAAACTGCTGGTACGGGGTTCATCGCTCGACACAATCCTCTTAATTATCAGTCGGCAAATAAAAATTGTCAAAGGACTATGACACGTAGTCCTGTTGATTTTAGAGAAGGGCGTCGTGCAAGTGATGGCCTTGTGGCACAACAAGCAGCCCAGTCTAATGATACTCAAAAGAACAGTTTGGCTTTTAATAGTCAGAGGCTAAACGAAAACTGTAAAGCAAAAGGTGTCTTAGAGTTACATTTAGTGCAAAAAGAAGCACAAAAGTTAAAAACACAATACCAATCCACAATTCCCGCAGAAGAAATGACGCAAAGACAGTTACAACATAATCAATTCGCTGCAAGTTTTTCTCCACATTATTTAGATACTAAAAATCCAACGCCCAAACGAATCAGTCTTCCCGAGAGTTTCAATTACTCGAGCACATCCCCTCCGATGCCGGCAAGTCCAAAAATGATAGCACAACTCCAAGATCCAGTAGAATTGCCACACGGCACTTCTGGTTCTCAAATAAACAAGCCCCCTCTGCAACAACAGTTAATGCAACACAGACTTTTTCAACAAAAGCGACAGTTACTCCAAAAACAAATGACTCCGCCCAATATGCCTGTTCATGAAATGGTCCCTATCCACACACTCCAAGTTGGATTAAGTAGACGTCAAATGTTACGTCAACAGAGTTACAAAATTGCTCAACAACAACAAATCTTACCACCTTTACCGTTGACAGAAACGGAAAATCGAGATTTGTTAGCATTTCAGGCAATCGTAGAAGATCCAAACAGATCGATAAAAAAAGCGGATGACAATCAGGAGGAAATATCTAAGTTTGCCTATCAAAGCTCGATGGAGATAAGCATAATGAACAAAGATAGACTGGGAAATGAGAATTGGTCCAATTTGCCATCCAGCCTGCAAAGTGCTTGTCAGATTTCGGAACTTGCGGGACGACGCGAAGAAAGAGAGACGGCAGAAGGTGAAAGGGAGGGAAGTAGTCATTCTGCAATGGATACGTCTCTGTGGCCGGGTCAATGGAATGCAGGACTTTTCCAACCGCAGGCTTGTTTCCAGGTATTCCAACAGATCAACTAATTAGATCTCCATATGTAGAAAAGTAGATATTGTTAGTTATGTTTGCACTCAGCGTGACAACCGATACTAATTAAAAAATTAGCAATGCTATCGGTTTGTGCGTCACCTAGATTCTACTTGGTCTCATTGTAGCATATATTTAAGCGAGGACATTTTACCACATGACTCATGATGTAATTGTATTATATTATTTCCAATTTGGAATCTTTAGAATGCATGACAATAACTAGTGCTTTAAAGTTACCATATATATTTTACCTTCAGCAGCCGATGTATTCATTGTCAATAAACAAAACACATTAAATGGACAGTTAACGTTAAAAAAAAGTTTAATTGTGTAATTTGTTCATTCCTTTACGATTTCTGTTTCAAATGTTACTGGCATCGCTTAATACTATAAGCGTGCACTGCTCTTGCCAAAGTCCTGTATTGTTACTAGACTTTTCCAAATGAAACTATTAAGCAAATATATCTAAAATGTTCCTACGTATTGATTCGTTAAATATTTCAATGTTATACCGTTTTAATTACCTAGAATTAAGTATCTATTTATTAATTATATATTTAAGTTATCATTACGTAATTGTTTACTATGTGAAAGTCTGTATAGAGGTTTTGTTATTATTTGCTAATAACTATGAAAATATATTTTAAGATGTGATAGCTTTATTTAGAAACAAGTTTTATTTTATAAGTAAATATTTAATTTATAATAGTTCATTGTTTTATTTTGACACCTTTTTTATTTGCCAATTGGATTTATTGTAGATGACACGTTAGCATGCACGTTTATGTTTACGAATAGTATATATTTATTAGTACGTACGAAAACCTATAAATTAAAGTTAGAATTTAGATAACATGTTAACTTAAGGAGTCTGTAAACGAGTGTTACGCTAAGACTTAGAAAATTATCTTAAACTTACAGAAAGATCGTTATTACACCTTATTTTTATTTAATATGTCTTATTCAAAGAAATACATGAACTGTACAATATCTTTTAGGTTCTATCTGTACATTAATATATGTAACTCAAAAATTACAAGAAACCTTCTTTCCATTTAAACAAATAGAACATGTGTATCTGATAAAGGTTAAACTAACGAATAAATCGTATTTGACACTGATACAAAATGAAGAAGTTAAGTAGTATTGATATCTTTGTAAAATAACCACTAAATTAGATATATTTATTTTCACTATCATATCAAAATTTTCGAATCGCCAATCAACATAAAATGTCGGCATTACATACATCATAGGTAAGGTAACACTGAAAGTTTTCAGAATACCCCAAATTGTACATAAGTATCTACTTATTAACGATTTAGATTTATTGTTTTTCAAAACAATTTCCATGCAATCTATGCATCTTTACATCTTGTAAAATCATTGTGAGAAGCAGTGTTTTCTTCTCTTCTTTGAGGGTTTTTTTTCCAAGCGTTTTCAAACGCAGCCACGGCTTCTTTCAGCGTCATAGAACCGCCTTAAACGAAGATTTTATTGGAAATAAATAAAAATTGCACGGTTCAAAGTCGGGACTGCAAGGAAGATGTCTCAGCGGTTCTAAACCTGCAATAGTCAAGTACTTGGTTGTTCGTTTGGTTGCACTGACGCGTTGTCCTGATGGAGGGCCTAATTGGTTAGATGTTGTTTTCGAAGTCTTTCTAATTCAATAGGCAAATAAATACTCTTGTACCGAGACCGATTGTTGCCGATCAATAATATCCGACCAAATAACCAGGCGATCATTATTTTTCTCTCTTAATTTTTGTAGGCAATTCTTCTTAAGATTTGCTTCCTTTGCGAAGATTCTCACATGGTTTCAGAATCATAACGCCTCGTCACTTGTGATGATGTTAGATACGTATGATCGGCGTCGAATTTCAATATTTTAACAAAACATCTTATCGCTAACGGTATTGTAATAAAAAATATTCGACTCATAGAAATGTCAAACATTGATCGAGTTTGCTGTTGGATACCTTTCTTGTCAGCTTCCATCTTGTGCGACACAACTACGATTTAAGTGTAAATAGTCGCTGTTGAAGGATTTGATTCACTCGTAACATCATAAGAAAGTTTTCAGGTACTAGCTCTGTACGGTGACCATTATGTAGCCAGTTATTCTTTTTATCATTTTACAGTAGGAGGAATACTTGAAGTTGTTAAAAGTAAAAATTAACGGGGTGGGCTGCTGTGGTGCGGGGTGGGACTGCCATTATACCATTATACTAATTAAAAATCATAGAAAAATAAAGTGCAAAGCTTAGGAAAGAAATGTTTTGTTTTAGTAAATAAACGTGACTTTTGTTTTTAACAAGAACAAAACATCAAAGAGGTGTGGCACACACGTACACACTCCTCAAATTTAGACCACTAATTCGTAAAAACTCGATGGCACATCGCTCGTGGGATAGCGGACAATTATTCGCGAATTATTTGGGCATTGCAATCTTCGTCGTTTTACTGGCGTAAAGGCGTCTCTTGATATCTCAAACAAGAGAAAAACTATCCAGTTACGTGAGATCTGTGCTCCAAAGATGCCACGGTCCCTTAGGTGCGGTACCATTTTTCCACTAAACATTTTTTAACAACTGCTAGATTCACTGGATGCATGTGATACTGTGTTATCTTGTTAGAACTAGATTCTGTTGTCAAAATTATGCAATAGCGTAAAGAAAATGTGATTCAAAAGTGAAATTAGCACGCTTTCATGGCGATAATCTCAATAATTAATGATACCTAAAAATTTCTATAATACATACTATAGTGCGATCGACTTCTCCCAGCTCTGATATCTATTCAGTTAAAATGTCTTCGAAGGAAAGGATCACACCTTTTTCTCAAAATACGACTAGGCAACAATTAGCCAATATAATACGTCAGGCGACGTATCTAACGTAGATTTTTTTTAGTTTATTAGTTCGCGGATTTCGGATCCGCGAGTCCTGGGCCCGATGAAGTTGTAAAAGCCAAAACGGCTAACGCCTTGCAGTAACAATCGAATTTAGCTAGCTATCGAAGGTGCTGTACCGCGCCTAAAACCTGGCGAGGTGGGAGCTAAAAGAGAGAATGGGTGTAGCCGCCCGTGCTTTGACGACGGACAAATGGGACAGACCAGTTGTCACTCCCCGTCTCGTCGCGCGCATACCTTTTGACATAAAATTTTAGAATTTGGTATCAATTGCACTCTTATTGACACTAATTTGCAGTAAATTGTGAATTGGTAGATCTCGTTTAAAATCCTTTAAAGCGGAAGACAATATATTAATCCCAATCTGGAGGGCCATATAATGTAATGCTGATTTTAGTTATTGTGAAGAGCTCTACACTAGTGGCGCCTGCAACAGGCACGACACACGGACAAACAGCTTTTGCTAATGACATAACGAATTATTTACTGGACTTTATTTATATATGCTACAAGCCTAGGATAACATTATAGTTTTAATTTTGAATGTACCATCGCAAGTATTAAACAATGTAGCGGCACCCCGGATATGTCAATACCAATATAGATCGCAAGTATCAAAGGAAATAAGGTTATAATAAAAAAAAAACACAAAACAACACAACACAATACAGTTCAGTAATATGCACAGTCCCTAAATATACACATGAATGCAAGTAAGAAAAGGGCATAAGGAAAATACCACGTGTTCATGTTATAAATCAAAGCTCAGTCGAGCTCTGTGAGTTTGTCAGAGCTCTAAATTCTCAACATGTTATCAAATGTAATAAAAACTTAATTAATAACAATGTGTTTAATGAATATATTGACTAAAGTATATTTTTTTCAGCCTTCCTGGCAAGGACACAGTCTACCACCAAGCGGTAATATGCTTCCACTCAGCGAGAGTCCCATCTTAGAGTTGACAGAACAAATGGAATCTATATAAAAATAAATATAATGTTAACGTGTTAAAATTAACATTGGAAAGATACTTTATAATTTAGAACACTGACTCGGATGCAAGCAATTGGGTAAAGTTTATAGATAGAGAAAAAATCAATAATGAACATGAAAATTTTGATAAATGGTTGATATAGAAATGTTAAAATATCATATAGTGATAAACAATGAGACAATATCGACATAGGTTTAATTGTCATGAAAAAGTATATGATTTATGCTTTCAATATAATACGTTATTGCAATTGGTTATTATGATAGGCATTTGGAATTACACCGACATTTTTTTTTTCAAAAAAGTTACTTGTTCGTAAGTCGATACTGCCGTAATAATTTTTGTCTGACATACACATCAGATGTTTAAAGAAGATATATGTCATTTACCGATATATTAAAAAAAATCTTTTCGGTTGATATTTTTAATAGTTATAACTGGGACCACAATTGTTAAACGAACTGATAAATTAACCCATCAGGTACTCGGGTTATCTATGCATGTAATTGTAAATTTTTAAAAAATCTACCGCACGTCTCTGTACATCTTAAGTGTTGTTAATTTGTAATGTTTCATTTCGATGTAAACGTGTCGGAGTATAAAATTCCAAGTGACTATCTAGAATGATGTTATTATTATTTTTGTAAATAACTACCTCGTAAGATGTAAAGTTTTAAATAAGACTGAATTCAGTGTCAATTCAGATCAATAGTACCATTTCGTAATTGCGTATTATTCATTTGTAGCGATTTTCAGTTTAACTTAATTAATACGTAAAATATATTGAATGTTACAAAGTAGACATATCAAGTTTTGATTAGATTTAGAGATGTTCTTTGTAAACCAGGTTTATTTTACCGATCGTCTTTACCGATGACACATTAATTACAAAAAAACTGTTTAATATTCTGGAAAATCATGTGCTGAATGTTGAAAGTTGTAGAATGTGTGGCAAGTTTTGAGTGTTTTATGGTTTTAACAAATTCGATTAAGTGAATAAGTTTTATCGTAAGCAAAATAAATTAACTTAAAAATACTTCTTTACGGTGTCAGATGTTTCGAATGTAATCGACATATGAAAAAATATAATAACAATACAGGCATTTTAAAATACTTTCAGTGATATGTTCACATTTTAAGATTCAAGAAGTACTTTTTTATTTTGTCACGGATCAGTGCTGTGTGGCCGTTTCACTTCGTTCAAGGAGGCAAAGCACTCAAGACGCTTAGACCATAGGTTCCCAGAGTGTTCCCGGTGGACTCGCGGTGGCTTACGGGAATCTCGACGGGAGTTAATAATTCATAAGCGGGGGAAAACTTTACTTTTAACTACTTACTTTTATCGAAAACTTTAATTGTTAATAATGGTGATGAATTAAAATGTTAGCTGGACTTCAAGTATCAACGTAGGCGGGACAATATTTTAGGAAGCTAATCGACTGTTGCTTGTAAAAACCTACATATTCATTTCACTGCAACGTTTTGAGACTTGCAAAAGTGACGCTGTCATCCACCTAGTATCCTGTCTAATTTTGGAAATATGGTTCATATGTAGCTGGAGGAAGTCCACCGGAACTAACTAAATTTTGAATATGGTCTATGCTGCTCTGGGAACCTCTGATCTAAGCCTAAAACGCCTACACGTCATTAAATCTTCACTAGAGATGGTGGAGAAATTCACGTGCAGGTTTTAAATGGCATTTATATTAAATAATAAAATCTTTGGTTATTATTTAAAACTGTGAACGAAGCTTTATTAAATCGTAACAATAACTTACGTAAGATATAAATATAAAAGTTTAGAGTAGAATTCAACAAAATAATGTAGGTAATGTAGAATAGTTGTTTGGAAGCTTTTACACAATTAGAAATATTGCCAATGTATTATAATCCGTCATAATGAAATCTGGTTCATGTTAATCAATTTTAATTGAATATAGTTAAGTAGACAATTTTATAAAACTAAATCGAAATAGATGTAGTGCCACGACACCTACCGTATTTATTGCTATGAGCGCTCTGAATAGTTCACAAGCTCGGTGCAGACTATTAATAACAAATAAAAAATGAATTCGACACTCAGGAAAAAACTCAAATTAAAATTTCAGTTCTTACGTATATTTTAGTATTCGAATGATTAAGGGGTGTTTTTAATTTTGCAGACTATTTTATTACATGGAAAGTTGTTAAGGTCGTTCGTGAAAACAGTCTGCACCTAGTTCTAACTTGCAAATAGTTGTCCATTTGATTTTTGTACTCATTTTTTTGGTTGTGATGTTATACATGACCGATTGTTGAACAGTGTATAGGGCTGTATTCTTATTAAAATTTCACACTGATTGTTTTTTTTACTATTAGAATAAATACCCTTCCGCTACATAAAAACTGTCTGAATGTGTTTTAGGCTCTTCTCAATGTAATTATTGGGATGGCAATGGATTTGAGTTGAAGGATGCCTTGTAGGGAAGTACAATCTGATTTTAGTTTCTACGAAACTGGATCCTTCTGGAATTCTTCTCAAAAGATACACAAGTAGTCATATTTAATAATCATATGTGGATAATAATATAAATAAATTAATATATATACATTTCAAGCAAGAGCAGTAACAAATCATCTGACAGAATCATGAAAAGTTCTGTATTAGTCTGATTATGTATCTATAAATTTTAAAGATCACTAAACAGACGTTATAATTGTTATAATGTACTTAGTCTGGCCATAAATTTAGTTACAATTAAAAAAAAAAACATATTATAGATATTGTATCTAATTTTGAATTATTTATTTTTTATGACTATTTATTGTGTTCTCATTTTCGCGCCAACCGATGTTAAATAATTTGATGACATTGATGCGGAGTGGGGTGATAAAGTGAACCGAATAAGCGTATTAGTATTATATAAAGTAAGTAACGAGCTGAAAGCAATTTTCAAAACTGTTCATCCGGTAGGCCCCCGTCGATTTTTTGTGTGCCGGTTATTAATAAATATTGTGAAACCACCTTTATTTATGACTTAACGCAAACGGTCATCGCAAAAATTATTGAGAAATGTTTTAAAAAGAATGAAAAGGGTTTATGCACAAACTTTTTACCTTAATACCCCATATATGTAAAAGTGTTAAATAACCGTATGTCATGATCTAAATAGAAAATGGGGTGATATAAAGCTCATAATTCATATCTGTTACCAATTATAATTAACGTTTCATATTCAATAAACAATATAGATTTTAAATATGATAAATTAAATATGATTTGAAATATATAAATCGCTTTAAGTAATCTACGAAAACATATTTTAATTTTTTTATTATCTTATGTAACGGTAGTCTGAACCTAGGTTCCTGATGAAGCCACCGATATTTATAACTATAGATGGGAGAAAGCCAAACGCATTCACCATTCTCCAATGATGATTTGAATATCTACTAGGCAAACAGTATTAGACGGAAATAGGGGATGCCATCAATCATGAAAAAGCGATTCCGATCAAGGATGGAAGATCATGCCACACACCTCAAAAACCGTCTCTGTAACAAAATAATTGATTGTAGGTATAAAATCTTTAAGAGGACAAATGCTCATTTCTAATCATTCAACCCTTTTTCATTGTACGGGATAATTTGGGTAGTAAAAGCATGTAAGATCGAAAGAAGTCGTTGGATGCAGGTAGCGAAAGATCAGTCATCGTGGGTGTCTATAAGCTAATATGATGATGATTATATTGTATAAAGTGATTACTATGAAATATGTTACATTAACATATAAGTAGTAATCCGAATTATGAAACAACTTGCTTTCTATAATTAAGTTATTTTTTTTATTTGAATGTAATGAGTTTTGGTGAGGTAGCCATACATTCAACGCTTCAAAGCTTTTACACCTATTATCTATCACTTGTATATCGGTGCGTTTTACCCCGAAAAAGAAACAAGTGTTAAGGATAAATATGACAAGATTTATTGCTGCCGAAAAATCTTTTAAAGATGTAGGGTCAGAGAGATAATTAAGAAAATAAAAATCATACTTAGCCGTATGTTTATTCAAAGGATGAAGATTACACGTTCTTCGAGTTGTTTGTTGAAATTTCATTAAAAATAGTTAAACGTATACAATGTACCACGTAAAAGAATTATTTTATTGTTTTTCGTAATTTTAAAATGAGGTCACAAGTTTTATCTAGTTTGTTAATTGTAAAAAAATGGAAATGATTTACATGTAAATTATTGCGTATTTCATGTATTAAGTTTTCCACAACGTTTATTGTATTTTCTGGTTCTTTTTTTAACTTCTCCATAAATTCTTTAGTAACCTCAACTTTGCACAATTTTAAAAAACTATTAAGCTCCGATTGCGATTGAAAAGGAAATATTCCCGGAATTATGGGAGCGTTTAAATTTGCATCTTTGCATTTTTTAATAAAATCTTTAAAAACGTTTGCTTCAAAAAACGCTTGTGAAATTATGAAATCGGCTCCGTTGTCGATTTTTTCTTTTAATACTGATATTTTATAATTATTGTAAGGAAATCCCGCAACTCCGATACAAAAATAGTCTCTAGTTTTTTCCTTTATATACAAAATCATTTCTTGACTAGTATTAAAATCTGATCCACTTGGGTCAAATGACGCTGTAACAACATACATACAATTAATAAAATCCTGTAAGACTATTTAAACAAGCTTTGTATTTGAACTGTGAAAATAAACATACCTCCTAACACAATAAATAAGTTACAAATATCCTTTTCTTGAAGCCACGGAAGTAATTCGTTTAGGTATTTTTTGGTCATAAGATGACAACTTAAGTTCAATAAAACATGCTTTCCTTTTTGTTTTAAAAGGCTTGCTAATTTTAACGGAGGGATATTCAAATCCTTGCACTGGTGATTAGATGCGTGCCAAGTTACAGAATAAAACATTGGTTGCACTTCAATTTTATCTAAGTCGGCTTCGCTTATTTCTGGAGTCACTTCAAAAGAAAAAGTAAACGGATCTTTGTTTTTTAATAAATCCGTGATCTTCAATAATTTTGAACACATTTTATGTTTATTATTAAATAACCGATGGCACACTCTGTATGACCGTATTATAGAGACTGATAAGGAGTGTTTTATCATATCAATAAATAGTCATTGACATTATGAAACATGTTAAATACAAAAAAAATCAGGAGTTAAAAGTAGTATAAATAATTAAAATTTGAAATAATATAGTGGCAGACATATATATTTTTTTCTTAAAAGGCGATGAAATCAAACACATTCATAATATATTTAAACTAAAACTTAGATTTTCTGTCGTCTTAATTTATAAATAATGTTATGAATCAACAACCCGACAATTGTTGTAATTTATTGTAATAGAAAAAAATGAATAAAAATTTATTTAAAATCAATATTTTGGACTTTAACGGTTTGAGCAAATGTTCTTTCTTTCATTAGGAGTTCTTGAGAATTTAGTGATTTAAAAAAATCGTCAGACTGTGGTCAATTAGGTAACTATTCCAAGCTTGATGTAATAAAGAACCAGAAAATATAATGATGTGTTATTTATTTGCTTAATAAAAAGTTTTCAAATAAAAGATGTTATTAAAATTATGTAGATTGTAACTTTCAATTTTAAAAGTTTTGTAAAATTAAATCATAGATTTGCAAATATTGTGACACAACTTTTATTTTCGCGCTGTCACTGTCATTGCACTTGTCATTTGTAGTAGATTTTGTCTTTAATTAAGTTTTTAAGGTTAAAGTTCTAATTCCGATACCAATACCTGAAAATCTAATTAATATTTTCAGCTCTCAAAATTGGTGTAAAACAAGAAATTAGTATAAATCCGTTTTAAAGTAAGTTTATCTAAAAATCATCGTTAAAGGTTTCCATACATAAATTATTGATAAAACTTCATTGATAAAAATTCAATTTATTATTATAATCCGGTTTTGTAAAATTTTTATGACAATTAAAACGACTTCGACTTCTTCGACGACTTTGTTAAAATTCTTCAATGTCGTGGAAAAACTTAAAAACCCAAAAATCATGACATTCATCAATACCTTTGTACATAATTAACGACAAAGTAGCCTTAGTTAACTCATGAGTAATTTAAATAGTTTATCTTAAAGAAACGTTTTGGTAATGTATTATGCCTTTTATGACAATTATTTTTTCACATATGAAACTGATTCTCACATTCATATTTTTGTTTGTATTCCACCTTTCAGCATGTTCAAACTTAACTTCACAATATGTTTTTCCTTATAGGACATTTGTGAGAGGGAACATGTCTTTCCCAGATCGAGCTCAACGAAAAACTTGTTGGGATTCGAGAGATCGTTACTGGGAGTGTTTAGATAGTCACAACATCAGAGACAGTTCTAGAATACCAAAAGAGTGCACGGAATTCAGAAAGATATTTGAAAAGTCATGCCCTCCTAAATGGGTTACCCATTTTGATAGAAAAAGAGATTATGAATTATTTAAAGAGAAAATGCAGAAGGAGGGATTTGAACCAATCAGAGAAACTTAAATAATTTTCTTACTGACATTCATTGTAAATATAGATAATGTAGTAGTAAATACTGGCCTTTCATTGATACCTAATTCATTTTCAAATTCCTGTCACATTCTGCTTTCTCTCAGGTGAATGTTTAATTATTAAATAATGTTATACAATATATCTTAACTGTAACAACATTTCCCATTGTAGGTTAGTGCTGGGATTTCACATGGAGGACTTGAATTACATTTTATTGAGTCTTCAAGTACCAACTTCACATTTGAATTCAAATACGTTGCAGGTAATTTATTACTATCTAAAATTGAAATGATTTCATTGTCATTTAACAAAGATAATACCTATGGAGACTCACTTCTGTTTAATATATGATAATGTATACACATATGAAATGATAATTTATAGACACACTTTAAATACTTTTATAAAATATTGTAACAGACACTTGAGAATACAAGTCCTAAACCCATTAATTTCATCTTCAAAAAGTTAATAAATACTACATGGGTCTGAGTATATGTATATGTGACCATATATTATAAAATAACTCAAAAAATCTTATACCTTTTTAGTTTTTAATTCAAAAAGTATATTATTAAATGCACCTCATGATAGCATTCAAGAGTTATTAGTTGATCAAAATGTTTGCAACTTTGTTTGTTGATTCCTTTAAATGGTTGATATGATTTAATTTTATTTATTTATTTATTTAATATTCTTTATTGTACATGCTAGGATACATCAGTTTTTAATTGTTTTACAATAATAAACTAAAGAGTACAGTAGGTGGTCTTATCACACTAGGCAATCTCTTACAGACGACCATAGTATAGAAAAAGGTAGAAGTATAATTAATGGGTAGTTACATGTACAAACATACTTAAACATGATATATACATCAAACATCATTACATTTTAAAAGAGCAATTGTTGAGTTTTTCAGCTGGCTTTTGTCTTCAGATAAGCTGTACTAATGTTAAAATAATTAAAGATTCAAACCTATAGTATAAAGATATTTTGAATTTAAAAAATTAATGCTAAAAGCCTGCATATTTGAAAATTAATATTCATTAGATATTATTATATAAATTATTTTCCTCTGCAATCTTTTTCAGGAAGTGTTGCTGAAAATAAAAAAGGTTAATGGAAAATCTAGTGATTGTTGTGAACATTCTGAACTGTCTAATAATATACTGCAAGCTCTATGGAGCCATTTACTACAACAGTTGAATGAATTTGATGAACAATTACTTTGTTCAATTTGTTTTTATACAGTTCTTAGTGCCACCAAGAAACAAGAGTCATTTTTGCATTCAATATTAAATAACATCAAAGAAAATTTTAACAATAGTGACACTGTAAATGGTGAAAATTCAACAAAAACCATATCCATTATTTATGGAATCTTTCAATCCAATTTCCTTAGACAAAGGGACTATGAATTTATTTATATTTTAGAAGACATTCTGCAATATGCAGTAAGCTTACTTATACAGATGGCTTATGAGTATTCTCATTATACATTTATTGTCTTTAAAATATTGGGATCACTTAAAAAAGTATTAGGAACAGAATTACAGAATGTAGTGTTTACAAGAAATAACCAAATAAAATTACTAAACTTAGTTAACCACAATTGGGAAAACCCTATTAATGGAATAAGAAATCTGAATAAATTGATATTTCAAAATATTTTATCAGCAGTGGAAAATAATGTATTTGAAGAAATTCTTGAAGAAATTGATGCATTTTATTGGAACAAGGCAAAATATTTGATGTTCGCTGAGATTATAGACCAGTATAAAGGAAATATAATGATACTTTTGAAAAGGTGTGATTTAATCAATGGGCTTTTGAATAGTTTATCTAAACCTGGATTAGTTTCTGCAGGTGCAGATATGTATTATTGTGTTTTAAAAAAGATGAAATCGGATGAGGAATGGAAAGGCATATTTTTAAATGAAATTACACAAATTTTGTACCAATCGCCACAAGTAGTTACAGAGAATTTTAATAATTATTGGTGCCTGACTACACTAAAGAAGTTTCCATCACTGAGTACATCTTTAATAAATATGTTACAAGAATATCCCAAAACAGAGTCTAGGTTGTTTAGTACTTTATGTGTTATGAGGCAAAGTAATAAACTAAATCTAATTGAAAAGCAGTGGAAGAAATTTACATTTGTTGAACATTTGGTTCTTTATAGCATAGAACATTGCAATTATTACATCAGGATATGTGCTTTTGACATTGTTTGCGTAACAAACAGCAAATCTTGGCCAAGTGAAATAGAATACCATACAGTTATAAATTACCTATCTGATAATGTAAGCTCTGATTGTACAGTACTGAGACTAAATATGTTAAACAGTTTTAGTAGTTTCTTGAGACATATTCATATTCTACACCTAAACAATACAAACATGTCAGAAAGTGAAAAAAGTGACTTATTATCATTTTGTGAAAAACTGCAACATTTTATAATCATGTCTTTGAACCTAAATGGTAATTATCAACGTAAAATTACCACTATTAAAATAGCTGATACAGTATTAAACTGTTTTACAGAAATTCCAAAAAAGAGACAAAAACAAGTGAAACAAAATAATAGCTTCATACAATACATTGCTGATAATGGAGTTTGGATCTTTTATAGTGAGGAATTTGTTAACAAACTTATAAGTATTCTAAGTGATCCAGCAGATGATATACGAGAAAATCTCTCCTTGTTATTGCTGAATCATTATGCCACACAACTTGCGCAACCAGTTATTATTAACAAGATAATAGAAAGGGCAATATTGAAGATCCAAAGTAAATTCTTCTATGAGATAGACTGTGGACGAAGCATGTTTCAATTGGTAATTGATCTTCTGTTAAAGGATGGTTCTCAAGAAGGTATGATATTTAATAGTTTAGAAACAATTTTCACATTTGCTTATAGTGAGTTAATTACGGAATTTAACTTAAAGAGGGAAATTGTGGAATCAATTGAACAAGGAAAACAAATGCACTCAAATTTAGGCATACTGTGTGCTATTTATGAAGCTTGTCTTAAAACTTCGTATAAATTACAAATTAGTGATCACACTGCATTTTCGATATTAGAGATTTTAGAGGAGTTATCTAACCAGTTTGTTTGGGAACCAGATCTCTGTACAAGTTCTGACTTTTCAAAAATGAATGACATGGTTTTACAAATTATACAAAAATCAGGACATGCAACAAATAATGAAGACAATGAAAAAATTACTGGATTACAACAAATTATTTTGAACTGTTTATGGCTAAATGTTAAGGTAATTTATAAGTTTTGCGTTTTTAATTTAATATTACTAGTGTAGATTTAATAAATTTTATATATTTCACATTTACAAGGTGTCCTGTGAATTGGCAGCTCTTATGATTGAATATTACAATGATGATACATATCTTAATGTTTGTGTAAAATCACTTAATGTGATAACTAAAGTCCTGGAGACATCCCGACATAAAGGAGCAATAGAAGCAGCTGGTGTATCTCTTGGTAGGTTATTAACCTAATTTTCAATTAATTTTTACTTTAGAATGTATGTTAACATTACTTTAATACAGGTCAGGGAATAAGAAAATTAACATCACTTCCAGTTAAGTCCGAACTCTCTGAATTACCTCTTGCTTTATTAAAGCGAAAATTGAAGGAATTGATTTCGGAAGCTAATGATATGGCCTCTGTCACCAGAAGAGGTGCAGGTTTATCAATTATGATTCACAGAATTGTAAGCAATGACACAAAAAAGAATAAGGTATCTATAAAAAATTGTAACATGTTTTTACTAAATTTATTAATGATTTAATTAATTTAAGAATTTTTCTTCTGTAGCCACTGTTTCACCATTTCATCAATACCTTATTGAACTGTTGCAATATATGCCACGATGATCCGAAAAATGTAACCAATCCAGCAGATATTAACTGTGAAAAAGATTTACCAAAAGCAATATACATTCACTTCTTAACAAGAATAGTTACAGACAGCAGTTTAACAACGGAAGTCATGTATTATTCAGCAAAATTAGCTGAACTTGCATTTGACAATCTGACAAGCCCCCATTGGCAAATAAGGTAGAATATTTAATTATCCTTTTTGATACATTTATATGGTGTTTTCCTAAATAGTAACATAACATGCCTCATGTTTGTGTTTATTTTTTTGTAAGTGATATGGATATGATTTTATTAATAAATTATTTAATTCTATAGAAATGCAGCTCTTCAACTCTATGGTGCCTTGATTCCAAAACTAATGGGCCAGAAAAAAGTGTCAGGTTTAGAAGAAACAGTTATATCTACAGTTGCGTGTGATGAATTCCGGACACATTTTCCTCAACTATGGGAGTTTATTCTTGATCAACTAAAGAGTCAAGTAGATGAAAAGAAAGATTTATTGCAGACCCATTCTAACTTATTACCTATACTTAATATTTTAGGCAACTTTGCCAAGAGATATAACTTTAAATATAATTCACATGATCAATTAGATCCTTATAAGGAATTGTTAAAGAGTCTTTCATTATTATTACAGAGTGCTATATATACTGTACGACGACTTACGTCAAAATGTATTTACAATATGTATTCCTTTGATGATATTTTTGCATTATTAAGCAAAGTAGAGCAACCAAATGAAAATTTCCTTCATGGATGTCTGTTACTATTGGTTGATTGTAATAAGAATTACAATCACTTGTATAAAACAAGATTGAATTTTTTGAACATGAAATTTAAATCTATACTAGAAAAGCCCTACCACTCTTATTTGTGCAAAGAATTAATTGAAAATGTATTTACAGATAAGTTGCAGAATTTTTCTGATATAAAACAAATTGTATTAAAAACTAAAACCGGAAATGAACCTGGATTATTCCAGTGGGCACGAACACATATTAGTAAATGTTTACAAAATTGTTCATGGGCTGATATACCAGAGTATTTAAATTTCATTTTAGACAATAGCGATTATGAAAGATATTGTGAGGTCTTGCATACAAGACTTGATTTAGAAACTGATATTGACAACTTGATTTTAATAACAATAAGTAAAATTCTGCTCTCTTTTTCAAAGAAGGCATACAGTGTAAGCATTTGGAAGATTCTTTATAAAATTTCTACTTTAATCAATTTTAAATTAGAGATATATACTGATATTAAAGATATTATTAAATACATAGATAATGATTATGTGTCATATAGATTAAGGTATATTATTCCATTTCTTGCAAGGGTAGCAACTGATGACGAAATTATATTATTTGTAACAAAATTAATTCGCAAAATGTGTAACATTGAAATATCAGACATTGATATGAGATTAATTTCTGCTGCTGCCAATAATGAAATTGCTTCTAGATTCAAAAGCTTACCTGATGTAATAAAAATAAATTCCATTATAACTGTGGTTATTCTTTTACAAGATGAGGATGAAGAAATAAGAAATTTAAGTGTTATGTTTTATGAAAATGTTACTAAAACAGGAATTGCACTTCATCCCTATCTATGTTTGAGAAGAATTTTAGATACCAAGTTTTTACACTCTGTTCTATGTGAACCAGTAAACAGTGTACAGACAATTTGTGAAATTCTTTTAGATGTATTATCCTCTACTTCCTTTGAAACTTATGATGAATTCAATCCTTTTGCTAATGAAAATAAAAATATTTATCAAGAGAAAGAAGTTGTAAACCAATTAATAAATAGGTTAAATGATGACTTAAAATAAAAAAATAATAGAAAAAATATTTTTTATTACTTACCTAAATAAATATACAGTAAAATTATAAGTAATTATAGTATATAAGTGTTATTCTTCATAATAATATTTTTGTGGTGGGGAAGTGTCCATTGTTTCATCTATTTTTATAGAAACAATGTGTCGACCAGGTACCATAACTAAACCTAAAACGCGAGGTTCCTCAGTTTCACCATCACTGTTTTTGAGGTATTCTGAACAATTACCTGAAAAGTTATTTTTTAAAAAAGTGTTAGGTGAAATAATACACTAATATACATTCAACTCTGTTTTTTGTGGTGGGTAGACACCACATAAAATAATAGAAAAAACACTTCACAAGTAAGTATAAAAAATTTTTGGTAACTCAATTAGAATTTTTTTATATTAAATTACAAAAAAGTCACATATAACTCAATACTTTTCAAAGTAACTAGGAATTGCTGTACCATATAATCACTAGTCTGATCTGTGATAAAATGATTTAAACTTCCTTTTACTCAAATATACCACAAATATTTTTAGACTTTTTTTTAGTTACCTACCATGTGATTCAGTTTTTGTAATGCTGTTTCTTTAGACATGTATGTCTATTATTTTATTGAGAACTTCAGCTAATATGATCCAATTTGAGTGTAACATGCATAACATTTCAAAAATCTTTCATTTTCATGTAGTCGAAATATTGATATGTTAAGTATTGCATAACATAGATGAAAAATAAATATTTTCTTATAGTTCAATTAGCAGATTTTATCAAATTTTCCGAACTCAATACTTTCTTTTAGTTATAAAAATTTACTTTAGTTTTTACTAACCTAAAATAACATTAGCATCTCTATCTGTACAAAGAAAGACTCCTATCAGAACTCTGCCATCTGTCATTTCTATTCTGAAGTTCATGTTCAACCACTTCCTTAACTTTGTTTTACCATCAATTTCTCCATTATCCTGAAAAAAAAGGAAGAATGCTATATTAGTACCGTGTTTTAACTATCAGTGTTAATGGTGTAAGTAGTAAGTTTAGTAGAGTTGTAGATTAATTAAACAGTCATTAGAAAATAACTATTATATAATCTCTAGAAGATTGTACTTCATAGCAATCTTTCCTTTGGAAAAACCTAATTTTCAATAGTTGATAAACAATGGGTTTAGCAGAAAATTACACTTCACAAGTTCAATTTAGTCCCTAAAAATGGCTATTTTGTACCTTTATCACCTCTGTAGTTTGAATGGATGTAGTAGTACTCATTTCTAAATTGTTTAATGTTGTACACGATGTGAATATATTTGTTATATGTTAATGAATGTTAGTAACAAAAATATAAAATAACAATCCGAAGTTCTTGACATTAAGGCATCGATGCCGTATGTCATGTCAGTGTTACTGACTACAAACCTTGCGTATTAAATTACATTTAATAATACATTACATCTAAAAACTTTTTTAATTTATAAATGATATTATATAAAAAAACAAATCTTTTGTTCTAATTCTGAAAATATGTAAAAGTGAACATTAAACTTTATAAATGTTTTTAATGTTTTAATATAAGAGATCTGTTCAGACAATATGCGCCCTAAATTAAATTATTAATAACATTTACATAGGTTTGGCTAGTGTCTTTTTTTCTATAAATATTTTATTTCTATTCGTTTAAATAAATCAATTTATAAAAGAATCGGTTATTTCAGCCACGATATTAGCACGTGACATGAAACTATTATGAAAATAAAAAAATATAAATATACGTAGCAATTGAATTATTGTCATCGTTGTCTATGTAAGCACGAAACACCAAAGATGATGAGATATAAAATGAAAAGCGTATGTTTATAGAAAATATTTGAAGAAAAAAAAATGAAAAGAACTTTTGATCAATCAAATGAAAATATTTTCATGCAGGTTTTCAAGTATTATAAATGTAATAATCCAAAACCATCGTACGAAGATGTTATTAAAATAGAAAATGATAAGTTGGAAAAAAAGGTATAAGTTTTTATTTTTAATGAAAATTGTTTTTGAGATTTAAATTTAATAGGTGATAAGCTACATGTAAGGCCTGTAGTTTATTATGCATAAATGGTTATAATCGTAGCTTTGTATCTTATGATAGTATTTATAAAGGTTCATATTTATGAACAAGTGTCGTTTTTATTCCATCCACTAAATAAATTTTGTCTGCAGACACTGGATGCAAGGCCATCTTCATCTTGTACTATTGGAAAATTAAAGGCCCCTAAATGTTTAGCATTGGTTGTGCTATGGCTAAAATGATGGTGATATAAGTGTATTGTTTTCTTTAGTTTTAAAAGTGCTTAATAATTTCAGGAAGCGATAGAGGCTTGTAATTTTCAAACTGTTGCTGAAGATAATAGAACAACAGTTTTAGGCCTTAAACCTACAAAAGAATGGAAAACCTACAAATTTGTGAGACATCCTGGATTGTTGCTAATTAAAAATCCATTTACAAGTCTAGGTCAACGTTACTGGATTAGAAAATGTTTGGAAGAATATTCGAGAAAACCGAATAAAACAAATATTGACATTGATATTATTATAAGTGATTGGTGGAAGGAATGCTTTTCAAAAGAAGAGTGTAATGTTAAATTGCAAAAAAAACTTCGATGGACTACTCTTGGTTATCATCATAACTGGGATACAAAAGTACAATGTTAATATTTTATTTCTCACACTTAGATTTATGAAAATAATTAATGAAATATTTTTTATAAGTAATTATATAGATGAATTATTACTGATTAATGAATTTAATTTATATTTTTAATTTAAAACAGCAAATATTGTTTATCAAATTTATGTACATGCAAAATTGATTTTATATATTAGTAGTGCCTTTGGTCATACTTTGTTGTAAAAAAAACTTGTTTATTCCAAATAATCTAGTCCCTATCTAGTCCTTAATATCTTTTTTATTCTTTTGACTAGGTGTACAGTGAAGACAACAAGTCAAGATTTCCAGAAGACTTAGCTGAGCTTTCCGACTGCTTTGCTCAATATCTAGGCTTCAAAAATTTCAAAGCAGAGGCTGCTATTGTTAACTATTATCATTTGGGGTCCACACTTTCAGCCCACACTGATCATTCTGAGATCAACTTGGAAGCACCTTTGTTTTCTTTTAGGTATTAACTATATAGTATATTTTAATGTGTTAATCTATATTATATATATGAGATTTCCACATATGGTTGCTTTCCAGCAATGATTCATCACAATATCTTAATTCACAAGGTTTAGAAACTTAAAATTGGCAAGGAAAACTCTTTTTACGAGATTTACGAACTGTACTGGTAGTGAAAATGATGAATCAAAATGGTTGCACTGGTAAAGAAATCTCATACAAATTTTCATGGTTCATTAGCTAATAAGAAAAATAAACTTATTTTTACTTATTGTTTTTATTTCCAGTTTTGGACAATCTGCCATATTTTTAATAGGTGGAACTGATAAAACCATAGAACCATCTGCAATCTTGCTTGAGAGTGGAGACATAGCTGTAATGTCTAAAGAAGCCCGACTTTCTTACCATGCCATTCCAAAAATAATATCCACATCATGCCAACCTTGGAATAACGATGAAGCTATAATAGAAATTAATGATAACATTATTAATTTAAAATATGTCACTGATGCAGAACAGTTAGTAATTGATATGAACAGAAATATAGATAATAAGGAATGGGACTTGTTTAAATGTTATGTAGAAGAATCTAGAATAAATATGAATGTACGACAAGTATTATATACAAAACAAAAAAGTTTATATGATTTAGAATGTATTAAATGATACATTACATGATTGTTTTATTGTCTGAAACCAGAATGATTACTCTTCACAGGTGACTGCCTCGAGGGGCCTTTTTCCGTGGTTGTTGTATTATTACTGTAATACAATAAGCAATTGAATAACTAGAAGAATGCTTGGGTTTTTGTCATTTAAAAGGTCTTATATTCATATGTAACGGCCATCGGAACGTTCGTCATTGGACGAACGAAAAAAAGTATATTACCGTATGTTGGTCCTTACAGATAACTAAAAGTAATTACAGTAAAAAGCGTGAAAAGTTATGTCCTTTTTGAACTGGTTCTTTCCTTGTCGTCGCGAGGTTGCGTAGCGTTATGTAGTCACCGTCCCAGTTGAAGGATTGGACTGTGAAGGAGAGGAAGATGTCTCTGCTTTTACTTCTGTAACGGAGGAGGGAGTACCCTTATTGCAATGTGCTCCTCTCCATCTCTTCTGTGATTAAGCGTAATTATCAGTGGCAATGAATAATTTTCCTTCATAGTTGAGTTATGGTTGGCGGTGGAGTCAATGACCAGCTCCGCCGTAGGAGGGTGAAAAAGGCCTGTACTTGAGAGTACTCGTTCTTTTTATCCACGTAAACTTTGAGTGAAATACTCAGGGCAGTCGTGCCCACGTCAGGTGACGAGGCCGGGAAGTAAGTTGCGGTGTCTTGGGGGGAGTGAAAAATTTTAGCCTCGAAAATGTGGCCACCATATAGCGGATGACAGAGGAACATTTTTAGTGTTTTAATTGGTGGATCTCCGACAATACTTGCTCTGGAAAGGCGAGTATGCAAAGGCATTTTTTATGTAAAACAAAAACAAAGATTGGTAGTGTATTTGTGACATAGCAGGGTGTAAACTTGTTAGTCAATGTTGTGTAATAATTAAAAAAAATACTGCATATAATTTTTGTGTAATCGATTAACATGTTCGTCTTTGATAAGTTCTATTAAAAGATTACCGGACGAAGTTATGTACTGAAATTGTATATACACAAGTATTTAGTAATGTAATGGTACTTTATTGGCATTAAAATATCAACATCATTATCGATTCATTCCATCTTTATCTTGATAGTGCTAATCGTTTTCGCGAATTGAATTCACAAAGCAATTGGTGTGGGTAATTGATCACAGCGCCATCTTTGCAGTTAATTTTAAGCGATGTAATGAGTATTGTTCGAATAGATAATTTAAGAAATTTCGATCGTCACTCCGTGTTGCGTTAGCCGAAGCGATCTTAGAGCTCAGGGGCAGACTTCGGCGAAATTACTATTCTTACATAAAATTCCATCAACTTTATTTTAATAATTATTTCAATATCAAAATTTTAAATTGCAGTTAGTTACATATTGTGAGCACACTATCGTTTGCGTACGATAAAGATATTACTTTACTTTACCTTGTTCTTTAGGATCCGAAGTAAAATTTTCTGTGCTCCTGTGATAGTCACATAATTCCCAAAAACATTTGACATAATTCTCAGTGTAACATTCGAATTCATCCTCTGCTTTGAAATTTGCAAGTCTGCGCAATGATGGCTTAAAACAGTCAATGCATTTTAATGAAGTTGGGTGAACATACATAGTAAATAACAGTAGCACAAAAAATTTTTGTTTCAATTTTCACTTGTAATTTTATAAATACCGGTAATCTTATAAATTTACCTGTCAACCAATTTTGGTTTGTTTAACAGGTCAGCCAGTATTATGTATATTGTATGAAGTTTTAATAGGTAACTGTATAATTTTTAAGTGGTGAACTTCGCAATGTATGGTAATGGTAATGCATTCACAATGGTTTTCATGATTATTGTGATTATAATTGTTAGTTTATAAATTTGTTATTCGTCGAATATGGGCGCTCTATGATTTTACAATATTGCAACATAATTTTTTTTCTGTTAAAAATTGTCATACTCCAGAGAGTACACATTTTTAACAAGTACCATTTTTAGTATAGAAATATTCCAAAAAATACATCTAACAATTTTATAAAAGTGCATTCACAAAAGCTTTTAGCTGAAATTGGTGTTTCTATTGAAAACTTAAATCGTACGAATTCGTCGTCAGCTAGTCGCTTGGAACTTAAAGGGCTGTATACAATATCGTACGGTAGAGCTAACTGCTGATTCGAACATCCAATGAATAGCTTCGCCAAATACAAAGAGACGGTTGGAATATTGAAGCTTCTGCGTAGTTCGAGCGTTTAAATGAAAGCTACAGGCAATACGGCTAAATTAAAAATTTTAATGTAACTTTTCAGGACGTTTGGTCATGTTTTTTTAACATCGGTAGGCAAGCACGTGTTTCTTTATTTATGATTATCTTCTAAACTAAATTGACGGAACATATGCACAATAACATACATATATGTCATCAAACCAGTACAAAAATAATAACCAATGATTATCCCTAAAATTCAATGTAATGATAAAATTTTAGTCGGGTATAATAAAGTGGCTTTACTTTTAATCCAAACATATTGAAAAAAAATCAATATAAGGATAAAGTTAGGACATCAGCATACCTTTGTTCTTAGGTTTTTTTTTAATGATAAATAGGAGCTATTTTTACCGGAGCGAAATTAAATATTGTTTAAAATTTTTGCGTCCAAATTTTTCTTGTAGCAATAGACGTTTCTGCTGCCTTTGCGTACCGTTAAAAACGTGTTAATTACTCAATATTAACCAGTGCGTAAGTGCAGATTGCAAGTATTCTTTTACAATACACGACATGGGTCTAGGTGTTGTATTCATATCCATGTAAAATATTTTTCTTCACTGCTATGATTGCCTTTTTCGTACGAAGATTACGTGGAAGGTCAGATCTCTTCCTTTCACAAACAGAGGAGGTATCATAGTATTAATAGCCAAGTACAGTAACATAACTTTAAAATATAATAACAGGTTGTCAAATATCTCCCTTCCGCTTTTTTGCTCTTTATTCAATGCTTTATAAAAAGTGTTACAGTGATCGGATTTAGTTCAAATATGCGCCGTTTTGTTCGATAATCTGTTTCCATCTAGACGGCAACTTCATAATACCTCCCTCGTAGAAGCCCCCCTCCTTATTTGGGAAGACCTCGGACAGCCACTTTCCACAAACCTCTTTTGAGTTCAACTTTACACCACCAATGGACAGGAACAGGTGGTAATCACTTGGCTCTATGTCCGGGCTATATGTTGGATGTGATAAAACCTCCCATCCGAGCTCCCGTAGCTTCTGACGAGTCATCGACGAAATGTGTGGTCTGGCGTTGTCCTGGTGGAACACTACACCCTTCCTGTTGGCCAATTCTGGACGCTTCTGGTCGATCGCCTGCTTCAAGCGGTCCAGTTGTTCGCAGTAGATGGTAGAATTAAGCGTCTGGCCATATGGGAGCAGCTCATAGTGGATGATTCCCTTCCAATCCCACCAAACACACAGCAAAACCTTCCTGGCCGTCAATCCCGGCTTGGCCACTGTTTGGGACGATTCACCGGCCTTCGACCACGACCGTTTTCGCTGGATATTGTCGTATATGATCCATTTTTCGTCGCCAGTCACCATCTGCTTCAAGAATGGGTCGAGTTCGTTCCGTTTCAGCAGCATATCGCAGACGTTGATTCGGTCCAGAAGGTTTTTTTGCGTCAAATCATGCGGCACCCAAACATCTAGCTTTTTTTTGTATCCAGCCTTCTGCAGATGGTTTAAAATGGTTTGGTGACTAACTCCCATCTCCTGGGCGATGTCACGAGATGCCACATGCCGGTCTAACTCGATGTAGTCCATGATTTGATCGGTATTTGTCGTCACAGGTCTTCCGCCGGCTGGCTTATCCATGGTGTCGTTTTCGCCGGCTCTGAATCGTCGAAACCATTCCTCCGCGGTTCGAAGTGATAGAGTACCATCCCCCAAAACACCATTAATCTCACGGAACGTTTCTCTAGCGGATTTACCTTTAACGAAGGAAAACTTTAAAATAGCGCGAATTTCGGCGTTAGTGAACTCCATGTTTACACGTCTATAACTGTTGAACGCAATATCCAAACTAATCATGCATAGCGTCGTTTTGTAGGTTATGTCAAGACCTTTCAAATTATGTATAGTATTGCCAGATACGAGCTCTGTAGCGCTTTGTACATAGCTGCGAAATTCAAAAGACAAAAAGGCGGAAGGGAGATATTTGACAACTTTTTATATACTTATATATCAAGTGGAATGAGAATTTTAAAAACTATTTGATTCCGTACCTATTTTATGTAATATTTCAGAAATTAACACCCCATCCGGTTTTTACTTCCCAAATTTTTTAACACACATTGGCGCGAAAATGAGAAAACGTTTATATAAGGTCAAGAAGTTTTAAATTGAAATCTAGCATTATGTTTTTTATTGTAACTGTATTTATGGCCAGACTAAGCAATATTTGCGTTATGGATTTTTGCATTACTGTTAAAAACATTAAGAGACGACTTTTTTTTCTTTAGCAATAATAAATATTTTCGCCTCAAAATAAATTTCTTTTCTATTGTGTTCGTTTAATTAATATCCTGTTTTAATTCGTATTAATTACCTGTCTATAGCAAACCAAAGAAATTTCGGTGATTACTTTTCAACCACAATTCGTGTTTTTGTTGCATGTTGTTATGAAAACATCAATCCAATGGAGCGACTTTTGAGTTCTATTTTGTGGTCTAATGAAGCGGAGCTATGCTAGTAATTATAAACAAGTTTTACCATGAACAGCTAGGCTGGGTTGGGGAAGAATCAAAACATTTCACTGAACAATACTGTATTGGTGTTTCATTTAACCTTTTATTCTGATATGATTCCCTTAATTTTTTAGAATAGAATTAAATAATTATTGATAGTTGTAAATAGTTAGTTATATAATATGACAAATATTTAATTATTCATCGTATTCATGTAAATTCAGTAAATTAAAAAAAAAACTCTATTTCGTATACGACAGATTACACCTTTTTTATGTCATACGTAAAATAAACTTGCATTGATAGTTTACATACGTAAAATATTTTTTTAATAAACTAAATTTATAATGGTGTTTAATTTTGATACGATGGACATGTAATAGTAAGCTGACTTACTAACATAAATCATAAGTTTTGAGTTTTATACATCATATCTATAACGATAAGTCTTCGACAAACGATTTTTAACAGAAAACCTTTACTGCATAAGAGCAACGGTATTGGAATAGAAAATAGAATATTGTCATATATTTCACAGTGCAAAAGTAAATTAATAGTAAAGTAAAACAATAATCGAATCTAAAATTACATCTCTGGTTTACATTACGCAAAATTATAATCATAATTTGCTTATGAAGATGAAATGTCAACAATTTTTGTTACATATAAACAAAATGGTTCATCGTTTATTTTAATGTACTGATAATCTGTATTTCAGGTAATAAAATGATTAATCGTATTACTAAAATAGATTTTAAGATGCGGTGTATAAGAAAAAATGCTTGTAGCGCATTTTAAAGTTATTGTTTCTCTGTTAATTACGTGTTGACTTTTTTAAATGTATCTTCAGTTTAAATACAAAATAACAGAGAATCGCTCAGCCTTACTTATGTGTGGTAAGTTTATTAAGCTTAGCAATTTTCTTAATTATGTAGTTGTTTCTCGCACGAGACTATGAATTTGTTGATGGCAAATAATGTTAATGAGAAGTGCCCCAGGTGCATGGTTTATTTAATTACTACTTACCCCACCTTGCATCTCATGCCTTATCGAAATTTTTGTTTATTAAAGTAGGGTTAAGTAGATTTATTTATTTGATAACAGATATTATAAAATTAACTAGTCTAAGAAATTTTCTATTAGGGTTTTGTTGTACAAAGCACGTTTCATTATTTTATACATTAAACCAAAACATTGCATAACCTAAACGTTCAATTTAAACAGGTAGCAGTGCGGTGCCTAAATTCATTTTCCCACGTTGTAATTGTGCGGGAAATGAATAGGAACATGCTTTTGGTGTTCCCGTAAAGTTAATGTTAACATTACATACGTTTAAATTAGTTTTTGAAACTTTATAAGTTTAAATACCGTTGAATCAGATCAAAATTAAATAGTTATTTCTGAAAAGTACAAATATAAGAATAAATTGACTTTAAATAACATTTTGTTTGCGCATACATAAACCGATCACATCTTTATATATAACTCCCTGCGTACAATGTCTATAGGTGTATTAATTTCGCTTTGAGACCAATTAGCTTGTAGGCAAACACCCTTTGTACTTTGTGGCCGGCGCACAAACAAGCGTCGGTACCATTATTGCACCACGACGTACCGCCGGTCTCTGTCTGGACGGGTTGGTATTATATTGTTTAAAGATATAGTATATACCTTCACAAAACTTCTGTTACGTTGGTAACTGGATTTATTCCACTAATTTATTTATTTATTTATTGCGATTTGCGGCGATTGAATTATGGTCCGTGAATTTTTTTCAAAAAAGAGTTCAGTGCCTACATGAGAAACATTCAGTGATAGGCAATAAATAATGAATCGAACCGACTGCTTTGTTTACGTGGTCATAATGAATTATTTGCTCTTCTTCTACTACTTTACAAAAGTAAAGTAGTAGAAAAAGAGCAAATAATTCATCAATAATTCATCCACTAACTTCTTTTTCTTCTTTTTTTACTCCGAATCTTCTGATCGCTTGCGAAGTGGTCTTACGTGATCGTCGATCTAGCGTGGTTTTTGTTGAGGTCCCTATCAGTGACTTTTCATACCTTAACATACCTAATGAGGTCACCTCGCTTCGAAAGCAACCAGTTCAGTTCTGGGTGGACAAGTGTAATAACAAAGTGTGAAGTAACGTATCTAATGTTCATTATAGCACATATTCAACTTAATGTTTATTTAATTTCTTTTCTCGGTATTTCTGTCCATATATGAATGGATTATTTACGCCTGGTCTTGTAGATAGTGATTTATATTATTCAATGAAAAAAATAAATTCGCAAATAAATGCTTATGCTTTTAAAAATAGTATTGCGCTTGTTAGCTTCGTTAATCTTTGAATGTAGCGCTTTTGTTAATTCATAGATATTACTTTGAAAAAAAGAGAATATTTGATTATAAAATCGAGTAGGAAATATTAAAGATTTCTTTACTTATTAAAGTTTTACGTGATACTTGTACCTTTTATATAATGGATCGTAGTTGACTAAGGTGTCGTGAAAGTCAAGTCTACCGCGTGCGTTCTATTAAGGCTATTGTATGGTTAGCCATAATTACACTTGAAAGTGCTCGTCCAAGCAGATACTGGGTCTGTCTGTAATTACCGCTAGAGAATCGTTCTCTTTACTATTGTCCTCGTGGCCTCAGCGATTGCCATAATTACGATATTTTCAATTGACCATGCAGATCATCTATTGTTTCGTAGTCATTCAAGTTACATTTATATTGATTTAACTAGTTTCTCTAATCCGCGCGGTCACATTACAAGTACTATAAAACATTTTACCCAAGTAAAATTGTTTTTACAATGTATTGTTTAAAATTACTTGATATCTAACTAGAAGTTAGATTATGAGATTTTGTTACAGACTCATTTGGTATCGTATCGTATATGTCGTAAGTTTCTAAAGACTTAATAAAGTATATATAAAAGTTAATATTGAAATGAGATGGACCCTAAAAGGTCACATTTTTTAACCTGACTTACACTGCTACAGTTTGACGAGGCAGGGCACATCTGTTTTCCTTAAACCTCTTTTATAGGTAGTAAAACTCGAGAACTCCTATGGGAGACTAGATCCGTTCAATTATACTATGGCTTGGGATGTCACCCGACACTCGTTCAGCATCCGACTCAAGGGTTCCCTTGAAAGACGAAACTTGACTTGATCGGTTGATGGTGCTTGGTTAACATTGCTACTACTTCGGAAAGCGTTAGTGCTGGGGGAATAAGTGGCAGAAGAAACTGAAGTAACATTAGAAGGGTAACAATGGTCTCTAATATGATCGGGGGTCAGGTCCGTATGCGATCCGACCTCGCTGACGGGGCCGGTCGGTTTTCGAATAGCTGAGAATTACTTTGTACGAGTATGTAACTCGTCTTAATGTCGTCTCGTCGTCCGGAGATTTAAATACGTGTCTTATTCTCGGGACGGATGGGACCGTGTGAAACGACCAGGATTGGAGGGATTGTTTTGTCGGAAGCGGCACCTATATACAATTAACGAATTTCATACTTTTAAAATAGAATGCGTTAATCTATTGTTTATAAAAAAAATTAAACGTTACCAATCATTTATTTTACTTCATGTACAAACATCTCTGTACAGTCCAGTTTATTGACGGTTTGTTATAGCCAAGTCAATATTGCACGTACCGATAACCCTATAGAGAATACATGGGTGTCGATTTGATGTATGGAAGATTTATTTTGTATATGTTCTCACTGTAACTGACTTTAAATAACGGGATACAGTTCGTTAACTTTGTTTATATTCAATTTAGGTTAAAATGAACGATGCGAAAAAATATGTTATATATGCTATTTTACAGACACAAATAGCTTACAGAAATAAGAGATAAATTTCGCGGAAGAATGAAAGTAACCGATATAGCAAAGCTGATTAACAATTTAAAGCTGCAGAATAAGTCCACTGTTGCTCTAAGGTTCTGGAGTGGACGTCCACCCACAAGGTGGATAAATGATTTTGTTAAGGCCATCGGAAGACGTTGCATTCAAGCCCCAGCGGGAAATCTATAGGGAACGCCTATGTCCAGACGTCATTCGCCTGAAAAAATGTTAGAAATTGCACTGGTCGGTTTTTATTACAGCTATGTTCTTACATTGTTCATTACAAATTTTCTCAAGGAACAGAATTGACTTTCTTTGTCGTCATTATATTGTTTAATAAATGTTGTTACATTTATATAATTTACTTGTCGTGAACATCATAATCATTTCAGCCGAAAGATGTTCACTGTTAAACATAGACCTCTCGGATAAATTTCCAACAGGGCAAGTTGGCAGCGACCTGCATCCAGCGTCTTCCGATATTATTTATTCATATTCTAATATTATTGTGACAACTTGACGGCAAAAGCAGTCTATGATTTTATTTTTAAATGAAGCATATACAGTCTATAGTTTTTAAATAACGTAAATATGAAATTTTAATGAAAGTTAGGTAAAATAACACCAACCCTTGATTTGAGTAAACTAAATTATTACATCAAATTAGAGCTAATATGAGTTACTTGGTAATAAATAATAAATACTTTTGTGTATATCTTTTTATTAATGGTAGTTATGCGAAAATAAAAAATATGCGAAAATATAGTGCAGTATGTACATAAACATTTACTGGTAGTTCTAATGATGTCTTTAGTTTTTCAATAAATTTGTTTCCATTTACCTTTAAAACGTTTACTTTTAAAAGAGTCGTCAAATTAAATTTCGTGTGGCGCCCGCGCTCCGACGTACCGTTTGTAAAACTTTTGTTGATTTTTGTCATGAAATTTATTGATGCAGTTTGTTTTCTTAATTAGTAATATTTTATAGTCCGATCATTAATTATATAATAAAAGTAAGTTAAAATTAAAGACTTCTGTAATTGTCAAAAAGAAATTAAAACCAATACGGAATTTCACGTAAATTTGTCTTTTTTTAACCATAATTTGTAGTGCAACTCTTTTTTTAAACTTGTTATATACAAGCAAGTTGATTATAAAACGTCACTTATATGAAAATATTTGATTATTAAAATTACTATCTGAACATAGAAGTGACTCATACGTGTACCTGGGACAAACAGTCAAACCAGTTAAACCGTCGAATCCAATTCGGCGGGGTACCGTTGGGGGAACTGCATAATATCGACACATTCAATATCCCCTAGTTCAATTAAGACTTAGATCCACGAGCAATTACTTCCATGTTCTGCGAGTGATGACTCGCGGCAAAGAAACGAGGACTCTAACTTCAGGCCTCATTAGCAAGCCTTATTATGCGACTGTGTCGCTCATCGAACAATGGAGAGGACTATACTCGGAATTTTTTTGCGAGATGGAATAAAAAATGTGGAGATCCATAGACGAATAAAAGTTACTGACATAGCTCAACAGATTTGCAGTTCGAAATGACAGTGGACACGCCATATAGCGCGCAGAACTGATGGCTGCTGGGGCTTTGAGGTTTTGGAATGGAGACCGTAGATCAGAAAGCACGGCGTACTATGTCCATCCACAAGATTCAGACGACCTTGTTAAGGTTATGGGAAGACGTTAGATTGTCAAAAATATATATCGAGGCTATATCCACCGCTGGACGTCATACGGCTAAAATAATGATGATGTAAATATTTAGGTATGAGGTTCAGTTAACATTTACTCGATAAGAAAAAGTGTCATTAAAATTACGTAATTATGTTAATGTTGACAATGTCATTTCGATTGGTTGAGGCGTAATAAAAGTGGCCTTTCGGAGATTGAAAGCAATGTACGATATACGTATGGACATTTTTACATAATTTATAATCTTTTTTTACAATGGATGCGCCTACACAACACGCTTCTGAAAGGTACTTCAAATTTGCACATAAAACTCAATTTTGGAAGCATTCTTTCACATCTGACGCGCATGAATATGGAGAAATGATGACGTATTAATATGTATGAACGTTGCTTGAACGCTAAAATGGATAGAGACCTGACAGTTGTTTTAGATTGTGCCAAATTTTTTCTGTTTTAAGTACGATATTAAATCAAGCAGCTGCCGTCGAGTTTATTTTGTCGCATTGATTAAACATTTCTTTACTATTTCGAATGAACGTTTTCTAAATGGGTTTATATTGGTTTCTACATGGGTTATAACGACTTTTTGAACAATTCGTGTTAATACACGTGACGGATATAGAACATCGGAATAGAACAGGTTAGCGGAAGTACAATTTAATAAAAAGAAATAATTGGATGGCAATATAACATTAACAGTTGATAAGTAATTTCATATTTATCAATTGATTATTCGGAGAATTTCGCTAAAGTTATAATAATAAAATACAATGAAATAGAACGAAATCTACATTTTTTTAATATAATTACATGACTAATAAAAATTTATTCTCCAAAAAGGTATCCTATTTACACCATTTGAATAATATATAAATAATTATAAATAAAAAGAAGTCTTCCATTTATTTACTTTTATGTTTAGTGTTTTAAATGAAATAAAGGATTAACGAACGTAATTGTAACAATATAAATATAAATGAATGTATAATGACTATGTGGGATTTATTCGTTAATTAATTTTACTAAACACTTAGATTTATTTACATTGACCACTTGAGTATGTCATAACAAAATGACAGAAGACTCTAATTTGATAGAAACTCGGATTAGTATTTGCCTCCTTGAGCCCTGATCTCAGAACAAGTCACAACAAACTCGGAGGGGTTTTTTTGTGGTTATTTTTACTATATCTTTAATACAGTGGCATAGCAATTCATTCCCAAACTTTATCGCTTAAAATAACCATCACAGTAAAATATCATTTTTTTAAAAAAAGCGTTTGTTTAATTTGTTGAAAAACAACTTCAACACATTACAGGCGCATTTAGACACCGAGAAGTCTGATTGTATCTTCTAATTGTTACAAACATTTAAAATTTTTCGTATTAATAAAATATTCCATTATTGGTTTACAAAAGTACTTTGGTATATAATAAAAACAGCGACGAGCATTTCTTACTACTGTTGTATCGATAACATAAAAATGAATATTCAATTAAAAATATAAAATGTGAATTAAAATAAGCTTATTTTCCATTCATGTCTCCTAAGTTTGGTTATTGAATTGTATCCTCTAGATACAATATTTATATTGGATTTCTCAGTTTAACAATAATTAATCTTTTTTACTTAGAAAATAATGCGACCTTGTTAAATATATTATGTTTATTCCATATTTTAATGACGTAATTTTAGTATGGCTTTACTATTTCGATTACTTTTAATGCTGTGATAGATAGTAGCTTTTGGATTGACTTCGTACATAAATTAATTGGATATCCAAACTGAAATATTTAGCTGTAGTCAATAGCTACAGTTCAATCCCTATCCGTTACGACATTCAAATAACATTCATACATATTAATAGATCTTTGTATCCCTCTGTTCCAAATAGGCGGTTGTAATTGAATGTAAAACCAACTTTAAAATTTTGAGATAAATTTTGCGCTTTGTCACAACTGAAAATTATGTCTATGAAGACTTAATGTAGATATATTTACAAACCAAATGTGATTATTTTTATACGAAATAAAATTATTAGTGTGATATATTTATCATAAGTATTCTATAATTTAATATGTTTGTACATCGGATTTCCAATTTCTTATATCACTCGATGACCGCTAATTTTTCGTAGTTAACCTTGTCCATCCAATGGTTGTCTGAAAGGAATAACTGTTTGCGATAAGACCGCTCTTCGTTCTTTATCTTTTGCTATTTTTTTATTACTTTTCATTACCTATTCAATTTGCAAAAAAGTAAATAAATATATATTAAAAGTAAATATATTTTTAATTATTTTTAACTCTCAAAGGATTTCATGGGTTAGATAAAGGTCATTAGCTATTATAAACGAGGTGACCTGTGTGAAAACTTTGATAAAAATTTAACGAGGTTTATGTTACAGACATAGTTATATCACCGAAATAATAAGTTTATGTAATGGATAGTCTTATTATATAGTGTTAATAATAATTCTCTAGAGAATGGATTGTTTATATTTTGAAATTAGCGGCCATGAAGCATTCGAACATAGAAACTGCTTACTAGATTTATTTTCTATCACGCTGATTGCAGAAGTGTCGCCCATGGGACAAGTTGTCGCACTTGCTCCCCTCCCTTTCGTTAGTATACCCCATTTGATGATAATCGATTTCGCGTCTACAATATTAAAAACTTGGTATTACTTTTGACTTACGTTATTGGTCATATATCAATTAGGTAAAGTTTCACTTTACATAAATATTTATAATCATATTACTCCTACATTATCAATTTGATAAAGATTAATATTTAATGTTATATCAATATACACTTAAAATGTTAAGTTAATCATATTTACTGTTTGATAAATTATTACCAATTTTTACCAATGTACTGCCGGGTTTTACAAAATTCCATCCTCAATGGTGTTGAAGGGGCGGTCGTTAAATCTGTGAAGGCGAGAGATAGCTAGTTTTATATATAACATAATCTTTAGTACGTATAAAAACGAATATTTAAAATAAATAAATCAATACAATTTTCACGTAAAGAAAGCAAAATTATTAATCTTTGAATTACGAGTACATAACATAACTTTAGTGTCTTATTAAGTTACGAATTAAGGTTTATTGAGCTGGCATCAATATAATAGTTTAGCAAATATATACCAGGCTGGCATAAATTTTTATTGTGTAGTTAAAACTAAATTGAAGTAATACACCAAATTTGTAAACTTTTTACTGGTCGCTTTGAAGACATTGCGCTTGGAAACCTTCAGTTACTATTGAATTAAATTTAGAACATACATTATGTCTTACATACAAATGAATCTATAATGAGGAGGAAATAGCAGAAAAAGTTTTTTATATTACAATTTTGAGAATCTATACTGATTGCACAAAGGGTCCTCGTGGGACGAAATTATAGTCACGTTTACGGGGACTGTCGAATTCGTTAGTAGTGCGTCTTTCGAACATCAATCTTTACGTCAATAAATTTGCACCATTTTTTTTTAAATCTACTGCTGAAGCTGACTTAAAACTTTTAAACTGCAGGCGCATTACAAAATCTTACTTTTAAGTGAATTATAAGTAATATTTATTACATGCATATATATTAAAATATATTACAATATATAAATAATACATATTACATTATATTACAATAATATTTATTAAAATATTAAATTAAATTACTTTATTCAAAGGGTCACCAGTTACTATTTTGTTTTCTGATACTACTACAATTTTTTTTGCAATGAATACGATGAAGTATATAAGTACCTATTGATAACTGATGAATTTTAGAAGAAAAACAAAATAAATGTTCCTAAGAACTGGATTATAATTATTTCTATGGGCAATGAATACGCTTTTATAGAAGAATCCACGGTAATGTTCAGAAAGCTATTAAAGAAGGTTACTTCCCAAATGTACAGTGTCTTAATCCTTAGCACGCAGTAGATTTCGTAGTGATAGCACACTTTGGGAAGGATTTACTCGCCTCCAGGTTATTTTAATAATTATTAAATATATAATTTTATATTGTTTCAAGAAATATACAGAACAACTCAATGAGTTTCTTCGTCTTATTCTCAGGTCTGAGGCATATAAATCTTACAATAATGCATGTAATAAAAAAATTGTATAAAATGACATTTGAAAGTGAAAGATATCCTCTAGCAGAAAAAAACAAATGAATTGCTATAGTGTGAACAGAACCATAGCCAGACGATCTCGAAAACTGGATAGGGTTGGGATTCCCAAGAGAACAAATTAGAGTCCTAATTCATAGACTCCCCACTAACCAATACGCAACGCATAAATATTTCTAGCACTATACCCATCCAACATTTTTCTAGTTTAGTATGTGATTGAGAGTAATTTTAAGATAAAGTTAAAACATGAATGTTTACTTATGTTTATTCCTGATATAGGAAAATCATACAAAAACGGCTAAAAATATTTTTTTATTTATTGTAATTAACGGAATTATTAATTTAATAATTTATCGTAAAAAATATAGGACGAACAAATTGCGAACATAAATATAATTCGAAAATTAAAATCTTTGTTGTAAAATTCCCCATGTTCTTTGTTAGAATATTTCAGAGTTACCAGGGTTATAAGTCATAATTTTTTTTTTAAATTTAAATCCTAATTAAATTTCAATTGCATCGATGTTATGAATATATGCTAAATTATTGTTAAGCGAAGAAATATTTTCTAGAAATTCAATTTGCATTCCATGCTTAAGCAAATTTGACATATACAATATATTGATTTTCTGTATAATTAAGAAAAAACTTGCTCCGGATGAGGATCGAACTTACGACCTTAAAATTATGAGACTTACGCGATGCTCAAAATATATGAAAATTAAACATTATTTACCAAGTAATAAGCACTGTGTTTTAAATCCTTTTTTATACTTATTTCCTGATATATACATTCAGAGACATTACTACATACACAAACTATTATTTAACTGAATTTGGTAGCAGAACTAAAATACAAGACTCAGCTCAGCTGTTATATCTAATCCTTAAATGAACTTCCTTAAATATCTTACTACTTGCTTAGTATTTTCCGTATCCCATAAATCTGTCTATATTCTCTTTATTGCTAACTACCTCATTAAAAAAATGTTATTATACTTTTGCAGAGGGCTATTATCAGCTTACATGATGTAGATGACCTCTTTAAATTAAATTTCTCTTCACTTTATAATAATTGCATAAAAAAGATATAAAGAAAAGAAATCGTCGTCGTTGTCGTTTCTGCTCATAGACGCCCAAATATATCCAAATATAAATATACGTAAAAAAAATACAATATTTAGCCACTTCTGTACATGCAGTGGCAGTCGTGCAACAAAGTGCACCGCCCGCCAGCCCGCTGACAAATGCGCATGCGCCCAACAATGTGAACTACACAATTGCCACCGTCAAATCACTCAACACGTGTTTCACCCCTTCACGGGGCATCTTCAGGAGTTATGTTACATCGATTAGTGCCAAACACAGAGATATATATAAGATATATATAAATATACGATAATCGTCACGCTTGACAAAAGGGTTGGCTATCACAGTATGGTATTATAGTATGCAGAGGCCGGTGCTGCCCAACTTCTGGAAACTACATTGTTAGCGGTGGCAACTTTATATTAATGCACAGAGTGTGAATTATATAATTTTATCCCGGGAAACGTACCCGCGGCATACGATTGTAAGTCACAGTCTTCTACGGCAGGACTACCACTGTTCAAGAACGAAATTAATTACATAATATCTCAGTAAGCGAATACTGTGAAATGAATTACGTTGCCTAATAATGATAAATTTATTTAATTTATAATGAAAATAAATGTTGCGTCAGGCTTTACAAAGACTATAGAATCGTGGTATTTTCGTTGTATTGTTCGATCGGAGCAACCTCCCCGTCTGACACCTGAGAGATTTATATTGCGATTTATCTTTTTCCCGTTTGGACAACACCTAGTCCATCTGGTACATACGGTTTATTTTTTAAGATATTTTTGTATTGTAAACAGCGATAAGTTGTTATATCTTATTAATTGTGCTTATATATTGAAATCTTCTATTTATATATGAGTACACACACATATGCATATATGCATGACATCACCAACTCGCCTGCTACGCGTGGTGATAACGGTTTTTTCCCTCATAAATATCTTTGGGGGAGACCTATACTTGCAGTTTATGTCTATAAACTGAAAAGAGTAAGAGAGAAAAATGATATATAAGTAGATGAAAGAAAATATAACCTTTTATCTGATTTATACGGAAATAACACATGTTGCGGATATGAATGGGAAATTAGCTTATTTTGATTCCCCTCTTTCATTTTCTTTGCATTTGAACCAGCAATATATAATTTTTTATCATTACTGAAATACTTTAGCGAAAGATTATTTCATAAACTTGGATACCATATTTCAAAAATATTTATTTAAAAGGAAGATAAAAAAATGAAGAATTTGTGTTTTTCATAGCATTAAGTGAACTGAACTGTGAAATAGGCGAGCATTTATACTTATAGGTAATTTTTAAATATTTTGAAATAGAATATGCTGCATTGCTATCCATTTGTACTTGTCATTTTGTGTCAGAATGCACACGACTCACCTTTATTGCCTTTTTCACTAATGTTATATTTTTTTTTTACAAAACCGAACCTTTGTTAAAAAACTTGTTTTTTAAGTAATATATCTTTGGTTAGTTATATTTTTATTGAATTAATAATTGTTTTTTTTTTTATATAAACATATTTAGATTACACTTAAAAAATAATATTTAAGTAGGTTCTAACGATAAATTTTTTTAAACGTGATCCAATCAAAGATGTCTAAAATAAAAAAAAATTTGCCCTAATTTTTATTTATTCCTCCGCGACAGTTGGCGTATGGTGACTCCTTCGATCGGATTCCGCGAATAAATTAAAATATTATATAAGTACGCATAAAAATATACACAACGATGACTCGTGGATATTTAAGTATGAAAAGGAAAGATCGAAACATCGAGTAAGAAAACAACTTCAGATTTTGTTATTTTAATGTTTTCTACACAACTTCGTTTCCGACCCTAGATTGCCGGTAGATATTCAGGAAATAAAATTAATTCTCACAACCTATTCCCAAACGTGAGAAGTTAATCTCATATTCAGGTCATGCAACGTGTACTGGTTACTATTGTAACAGTTTATTCAAGACTTTGGCAACGTTAGCGCTCTAAAGGAAGACGTAAGTAATTTTTGATGAAATTTGTAAGCAGCTACTCTGAAGTCACTGCAATACAGTAATTGTTTAGTATAGAAATGAGACCCGTTGTCGAACATATTGTAAAGTTTCTTAAAAGTGATTTCGTATGGATTAAAATTTGTAACTACTACATATTTTATAACTATGCAATAATTAATTAAAAGTAAGTCATAACCACTGTGGGCTTGGCACACTGCTCGTGCAATCGATAGCGTTTAGGACCAGGTTCTCGAGTAGCGGCCGCAAGCGCAAGCGGTCTTTGCCTTGCAGTGAGCGTCTATTGGTTGAAAGAAGAAAAAGAAGTCATAACCGATGCTTTACTAAGTGTTATAGCAATCGCTACCATGGAACATTTCTGACTTCTTATGAATCGTTTATGAATCTAAAAAGACCAAAATTTAAAATATTCCTAAAACAAATTTAATCTTACGTGTCGCTCTCGTAAAGCATCTCCGAAATTGTGATCTGCATTATCTATTAAGTTGTACGATGTGCACGATTGTATTTGTACCATGAACAAACTTTTAGTTTTTAACTAAGTTGTTTTCTACGGAAACGTATTCACTCATATCAGAACACAGTTTCAAAAGCTATATTTAAATATATGAAACATAAAATATTTACTGAAGCAGCAGTAGAGCATTGAAAGCATGACCCTATTCATTCACGGCACAATCAGAACACGGGCATGTGATTTCAGTCACCGCACCATCATTTGTATAACTTCGTTGTATTCTGTGCTAACGAATATATTCTGAATTCAAATGCTACACGCATACGGGTCAGTAAATAAAAAGGTCAGTAAAATAGGTTTATAATGACAAAAATCCCAAGTCACAGTAAATTCTGTGGTAGATTAATCACAGCAGACGGTTCACACATAACAAAATATAAATATTAATTCATACCATAGGCCAATTACGAAATATTTATAAAAAAAAAAAAGGAAAAAGAACGGGGTATTATGGAAGCGCTTACAGTACCGATGTATTGCGTGTTGATCGTTTCATTGGTAATTGTTATACGAGTATATTCTTAAGTTAAAAAACAAATAAACAATGCGAACATATTATATTTAATAATAAATATGTTATAAACAAAAATTTAAAAATTTTGATACAAAATATAAGAACTATGATCATTTCATCTGCGGTACCATTATTTTGGGGTTTCCTTTTTAAAAGGTAGAAATTTGTTAACAATATTGGAATCCACGTTGTATGCAGCAATATATATTTGGTAGTATATCATATACCAAACAAATAATGTGATAAACATAACCTCAAAATTTACTTTTAAAATATATTTGTTTAATATGTTTTGCTTCTAAATAACAATATAATAATAATAATTAATAATCAAAAGATATACTATAATTATTGCATATATTTCAATTAAATTTATAAAACATTTTCGCCTGCCACGCTAAAATATAAAAGTTTTATGAAACAAGGATATGAATTACGCGAGATGATCTATTACTTACGTCTAATCTTTTTACGAAAATGAATAATAAAGAGTGAACATAGTTTGCCATGGGTTATATTATTGGTGCGTTTTATATTCATGGTGTTATTGTGACTGATACTTTTACTTTTGAGTTTCTAGCTGGCTCTTCTCGGCAAATCAGGGTTCCGAGCCGGTAGCTTACTACTTATAGTATTAAAATTATTTACGATTCCAAAGTGCGTGTAAATGCCTATTAAAGATATTGTGAAAAGGAATATAGCTATTAGTCTTATTTTATAAAGCAAATAGATAATTTAAATTCTAGTCAATGAAAGAAAAAAAATTCTTACATAAGCATAAAATTCTCTCTCGCAGCCAGTAAACTGAATATATTAATGTAAACCGTAATAAAAGTAAACACGACCAAGGCGCAAGTGTAAATTCTCTCTCGTGCTGTCGTTTTGTGTGAATTAATAAGATGGTACTTCATGAATATTGAGGCAAGGGTAGCGGTAACTAGGTCTGTATTCATACCTTTACGCATTTCTATTAGTTATATCACATTGGAAATTGCAATAGGTTGTTAATATTAGAGCTTAAGATATCAACACTGTTTAAACTTAATAATAAAAGAATAAGCGTTTTAATGTATAATTATATAACAATACGAAATTGTTTTTAGATTGCTATTGTTTATTTAGGTATGCATACTTTTTAGTATAAACTATGTGGTGATTAAAGATTAAACTAAAAATGTATACATATCTAAGAGGGATGAAAAACTTCAGTTATAATATTCGGAGATTTTTAATTCAGAGCTTTGGAAAGAGTTTATTATATACTATGTTATTACCTGTGTCTCGCCCGCTAGATCCTGGTGAAACTTAATTAATGTCCCTTTCACTCCCCTTGAAGATGGAATTTTGAAATATTCGTTCTCAACTGACCTCTACTTGGCGAATAAAATATTCCACCACATTTTAAGTCTTTAAGTTGGTAGTTATATATATATATATATATATATATATATATATATATATATATATATATATATATATATATATATATATATATATATATATATGTATATATATATATATATATATGTATATGTTGATTACAAATGTACTAGACTTTGCATAGATAAGTAGAAAACAACATTAATATTAAAAATAAGTAAGTATCGCTTCTTCATTTACAGTACTAGTTATTAGTTTTATTTCAATTATTGACTATAAAAATTTTCTTTTGCATGTATACACATAAATATTATCAAGTTATTTACATTGTAATGACAGTTAATTAATTTATCTCAATTATAATACCCAAGACCAGTTTTACACGTGGTTGTATTATTTTAGTGACATTAACATTGATAAGTACGTATTTAATAAAATAATTATTACGATATTCTTAATAAACTAAGGTTTATTTTAATCAAAATTATTGAATCTATAAATGTTGCAATTTCTTGCATTACATATTTCTATGTGTTGTTTTGAGACGGCATACTTCATAAATAGATGTTTGCCATTAAATCCTGAACAATGATCGGCATAGAGAAGTAGTAATGCAATTTGGTTTAATCACCAGCCGCAATATACAGTGTGCTTGTACGTATAGTAATCGGCATCAAATTGGAAATGATATACGTACGTACAGAGTCTGAAACAGTAAAGGGAACCACATACAAATAATTAATGTTTGTATATCAATGCCTATGTATTGTAATGTCTCACGGTATAATTCAGTAAATAAAACAACATGACTATAAAGTAAAGGGAACATGGATATGGAGATAACGGTTTTACAGTAGTCACAAAATAAACTTTGATTCGTGATTGTTAAAATTAGGCAACGTTCGGGGTATGCAGGTTGGACTGGTCCAGAGCAAATAGATATGTAGCAGTCTCTCTGCTCGACCATTAAACGACTGTTAAAACATAATTATTCGACATTGGTTTTAAAAAGGAATTTGTTCTATAAAATGAATATTGAGGGAGGGTGTAACATACATTAGGATGATACAATTTTTATCGCAGTATTTTAAGTTGAAAAAAGCATTAAAACCTATTACAATTTTATACTCATTTGCGAGGAAGCAACATGGTAGGCTTACTTGGTTCAGCCGTGACCAAAATATAATCTTTCATTGCACCGACGCCGTGAATAACAATTAGTTTTTTTTTTTTAAATCGTCGAATCGCATATTTTAATTACTTTTACCGTTTTTCAAACTAGTTCTTTGTAATATTTGCATACCCTTCTGTATTGTACATATATATGTGTAATAGTTGTATTTTAGAAGGTAAACATTATTTTAAAGAATTAGAAACATAAAAAATGAAATAGAATATAAAACAAACGGATAACATAGATCACAAGGAGGAAAAAATACAATTGATAAAACTGTACTATGAAATAAAGAAGTAATTTACTGTAGTATTTTAAGAGCTGAAGAAAAGGAAGGAAGGAGGTGTGTATAAGGAGACAAGTAAGGCAGGGCAGTGTAATATATTGTGACGAAAAAAGAATGTCGAATAAAACAAATATAACGCCTGCCTGCTTGATAGTTCTACCGAAACCGTGGTGCCGCGTTTCTGGAAAGTGAGATAACGATGGGGGCCGAGGAAAAAGTGTATGAGCATCGTCGCTGCGAGCGGTAACGACGGACTGACGGATCGAAGCAGCTGACACTCCCTCGTCTCATACACATTTTAGGCGCGGTACTGCCGTTTCGGTAGCATTATAATTTCATATTGTATTTACATTTTCTTTTATATACTGTGTAATATTTTTAGGGTCTCCCAAAATATAGCTTTGCGTGAAAGCGCGTTAAACGTTTATAAATCATTTTTATACTGCTAAGTGTAATAAATGAATATAGACTAGTAGTTGTACATCGTATATATATATATATATATATATATATATATATATAAATATATATAGGCAATAAAGCACTTTTCATCAATAACGAACATTTTTATTACCAGTTAAAGCAATTTCGTCATAATCGACACATAAACAGAAACTTATGCAGCATATCCAAAAAGCAAGCACTAAAAACCCCTTCATTCGCCTGAGGTGAACATATGAATATTACAAAGTCGCTGCACCATGATACTCTCACACTTGACGCTTCGAAACTATTCTAGAGAAACATTTCGTAACGTCGGGATTGCTGGTTGATATATCCTGTATTTGTTAAATTAAGGCAGTAACCGAGTTTGTTGTATATTATAGGATGTACTACTAAGCTTATTCTCACGATATTGGAAATATGGATAAAAAATATTATAACTTGGTCTGCAAAGACTGCACCAAAATCAGTATAAATATGTATAAATGGATTACGTGCAGAAAATCAGATTAAATGCAGAAATTTTATATTTATTTTGTGTGTAGTTCAAACTATTTGTTTCAATTGTTTTAGTTAGCCTGTGGCGAATTCTTGCAAGTCGAATATAAAATTAAAAGTATTTCACTCATTTTTAATAAAATTATTTCTTTCTGTTTTAAACATTTTTGTTTAATGTGTTAAAGCCGACTACTTATTTAAAGGGTTATAAAATGAAATGTTTTGTTCAACTTAAATCTACTCTAAATAATTAAAAAAAAATTAATGCTAAGAAAGTATTTCTCTGTTTTCAGCAAATTTTTCTCTACATTATACATTTATGTAAATATTTTAGTGGAGACCAAGAACCGGCAAATGTTTATTCAGAATGAAGTTGGTGTCGCTAGCCGTGCAAGACTATTACAGCTTCATATTACTTATAATCTAAACATTTTTCGGCTCCCAGCGCGTCATTGTGGTGTGTGGTGGTTTGATTAGTCGGGTGGGTGATGTCTCCGAGCATCCTTGGCTCGGTTAATGGCTTTCGTCGAAGCTTCTTTTCTCTTATGATGCCTCTGTGAAAATATAGCAGTGGACGTAGTGCAGCTGAAATGTTGTTGATTATATATCTACCTGACAACTGGTAGTTAAGACTGGATAGTTTTACTTTCGAGAACGTTTTTTCTTACTCCAATATCACTACCTTATTTCTGAAGCTAAGGATTTTTGGATATGGTGTACCTTACATTAATTTACAGCAAATGAGCTACATATTTACTCCTTTAAAGTTTTTACATTTATAACCAATCATTCGGTTTGTAAACGATAAACAATAGTACAAATGAATACCGAAATGCCGATGGCGGTGTATATTTTATTTCAATTGCACGGTATTTGTATTTTACTGTAACGATATAATACTCAAGAGAAAATGTAATCAGAATGAAAGTCTGAATACTATTTTTATCTCTTGTAAAATAAAAGCGCATATAATACAATTGTAAGATAATACAACATATATTCGTAAAAATACTTTTATTCGTTGTGGTACCTATCTACGTATGTATATATACAAGTAATATTTCAAATATATTATTTTCTCCGAGATAATAGATATATAAAATAACTATTATTAGGGTTCTTCGTTTCTGTCGTAAGTCGTCCATGCTGGACATACTCCTCACAGATTTCCGATAAGACCGGTTGAAAGTGGCCTGGATCCAGCGTTTAGTGACATCCGTAATAAGGTCTTGTGTCCATATTGTTTGTGGACGCTGTGCTTACTGGTTTGTGGTCTTCATTCCAAAACCTTAAAGTCCCGGATTATTACTTTAACTTGCTAATCCGCTGGGCGTTGTCGATTACTTTCATTCGTCTAAGGATCTTTTCGTTCCTTTATCGATCTATAAAAGAAGTCTCGATCTTCATGACACCTTGAGCGGCTTGGAGCTTTTCAGTTAGGCTAGAAGATTATTCGAACCAACATAAAAATTAAAAAGTGTAATTCATTTAATTTTCATTGATAGTTTAATAACAAGACTTTACTAAAACTAGAACTATTTGTAACAAATCAGTTACTTTAAAAAGTGCTAAGAATCAATAAAACCCTTGCGAGATTTTAAATACTTTTAAAGGAGTTTTAATAAAAATTTGTTTTAATCTATATCTAAAGTCTCTGAATTTTCCATTTATTCTGTTTTTTAAGATTTTGTTTGACGACAAAGTGAGTTCCCAGGACGAAGTCGGTATAAAAATCTCACTGATTGTACAAAGCCCTTTTAATTACAATAAAATATTAAAAAGAGAATTTAAAAATAATCGCCGCAAAAAAATTCTCAAAGTTTTTCCTTCTGTACTTTCATTTTGATAGTTATAAAATGATGATCTCAGTAAGATAAAAATAGATTATAATGTTAAAAAAAGCAATTATTTATTTAAATACTTAATTAAGCTTTACTGGAAAAAAAATTATACAAAAATACTTAGGAATTTTTGGTTTTAAATTTATACCATGGTTTTCTACTATTTCTACAGCCATATCTCTCACTTCTCAAATGTAAAGTATATTATTTGCACTGAATACATATGCATAATTATAGTAATACACGGTCGTCGATATTATTTTATCACCATGATCATATCAAACGATAGGCGCTCATTGTAAGACATAAGCCCTACCAAAGATCGCCATGACTGGTCTGGTACTTACGCCTCGTTTACCGGCTGGTCAAGCTTTTCCCTCAGTGGCTGTCGGTTGCACGAGGGAACTGCCATTTCAGACGAGCAATTTTTTGTGCTACATCTGCGGCTTTATAATTTATAATTATAATAAATTTTTATTTAATATTTACACTCTTTCATATTGATACATTTTTTTGGTACGTAAATAAGAACACGTATAAGTATAGAAGAGTTTAAATATATCATGTCTTTAATTAACAAGATTGTAAGAGAATACAAGGAGCTAACACAGTCTAGAACATAGTACTGCGTAGTGGGATGTGCAGTTTGTAGTGGAATGTCATGTCTTGCGGTGTTTGCGGAATGTTATCTAACACGAGTATTTGAGCAACGTACAGCAACTGCATTTCTGTGTCAATATTATACCAGCTTCTCATGAATTTACAGGAATATCTATTGTCAAAGGAATGTCACTTTAAATACCTTGCTATTCTTCAATATGGACACATTTTTAGGATAAAAAAGTAATTGGATGAAATTTATACGAAGTAATTATAAATATTAATACAATATATATTATTAATAATGTAACAAGATAGATATGTAATCGTTTTAAATTACAAAAGAAATATTTCTGTTTGATAATTTTATTATAAATTTATTAATCAATAATTAAATATCTATCTTTAGATTTTTTGTTACTTAAGGTTATATTGCTATTCGTTTAAATAAAAACAATTACGTAAATTTTGTAATCATAATGTCGTTAATACGACCCTGATCAGTATTTTGTTTTTATATTTTTAATATTAGATTCTTAAGAGTGTCTTTCTGGAAGATACACAGCCCTTATATAAAATATATTAATGCTGTCAAAGATCAAACTTTCAAAGACTATTTTAATTAAAAATTTCTGTTCGGTATATTTGCCCTTATGTTTTGAAATCGGGTATATTGTATTGTTTAAACATAATTAATAGCATTGTATTAATATTTTATTAACGTTTTTGTTCTTATTATTACATTTTTTATCGATATTTTTTAAACTTTATTATTACAATACGCGTAGTGTGTGGTACCAGGCAGGCCCATAAAAGAGCATAAGAGTAAAAAAAAACAAATGATAAAGATTGGCTGAGTTTGATTTTGCAGAATGTCGATTTAATCTCTCCGACATTTTGATTTAGTTAGATTAGAACCGATTGTGTTTATAAATGTCTATTATTTCGCACGTGTAAATAGAAATTTCGGACATTATACCCCTGTAAAAGGCTTCTGGTAAAAGTGTCTGTGAAACTAATACATAAATACGATTTATTTATGGTTATTAATAAAACCATATTGTAAAACTCAATGTTTCAGTATATATGACTTAAATATACCTTTTCAACGCTGTAAATGCAGCCAATGTACAAATCACCAACATGCTCAAGTTGGCTTAAGTAAGTATGCAAGTAAAAGTGTTCACGTTATAAACACTTCCAAAGTACATTAGTGGGTTGGTAGAGTGAATCTTGAAGTAGCAATTTGTTTGTGATTACTCATGTTACATACCCTATTTTCTCCGTAAGTTTCAAACAATTCCATATTATTATATAAAAGGGCATTAAATTAACACCAAACCAATTTGTAATGAATATAATTAACTGCAATTATTAATGACTAACTGCCCTGATTGAAACTTCGTAGATTAAAAAAATATTGGTCTGTCCCATTTTGAAAGAAAAAATAAAATAAAACGTACTTTCGTGCGATCTCTTTGTATTGAAGTGTATATATACAGGTTGATTAGTTATAGGTATGAAGACATTTACACATACATTTTTTCATTCATCATAGAAAAGTAATCACTCTTAAATATGTTACATTAATTGATTGATTTTCCTATCGGTATGCGACAGGCTAGTACCTTAGACGATGCAAAATCTGCTGGAACAGATGTAAACAATAAAATTTCATTAGAATTTTGACAACGCTTTTTCTTACAATACATTTCATACATTACGTTATTTATTGTTTGTAAAACCATAGATTTTTAGATACATTAAACGTTATTTGACGGGAAAATAACTATACATTCACTGCTTAATCAGGATCTGCTCCTATAACCAACTATACTACATAAGTTTAACTAGACACTTAAATTTTTTTTATAAGTTAGATACGACAGTTACGTAATTATTGACATTAATACTGCTAACGACGTAACTAAACGTAAAGATTACTGTTATAACGCATTGTTTAATTGTGGATTTTTAAATGTTTAAATGATTCGAATACTTTTGGGTCGAATTTTAGTTTATTTATATACTTTGAAAGCTTCTACATTTATAATAAATCCAAAAAAAAGTATACATTTGTATGTACTTTATAAATAACTTGTTGCAAGTAAAAATCACCCAAGGGTAAATTACAAGCAGCTCTAAAAATATTATAGTTAAAAAATCTTTTTTTGCATTAACAGTTTCTTCATGTGCGTACTTTAGGAATCAAACAAATAACAGCCAAAGAAAATTTTTGGTTAGTGTTGGGTACGTCGTGAAGTGCGAAAACGATTATCATCAATTGGTGGTACACTGACGAACGGGAAGGGAGCAAGCGATAACTTGTCCCATGGGAGACAGGCGGTGCAATCAACGCGCAAGAAAATATCTAGTAAGCAGTTGATTTATCCACAGGCTACGTAGTGTCTAATAAGACGACTATTTTATAATTAATTTATCGAGACGAAGAGAGATCTAAAATCCCATATTTAGTACTTATATTTTCGGTAAAAATCAGTATCTACAATGTTCCCCGCTATTTTTAGTCTTACATGGTATTATTGTTTTGAATTAAAAAAAGCGCAACATAGAGGTTGCGTAGTTAGAAAGCTGACAAATATTTTTAGTTATTTTATGGCCGTCTTTTATGCCAGTTCTGTATAATTTGTAATGTATTAGAAATTTATATCTGTATGAAATTAGTGTTACGTTATATATTTATTCATTCGCTTGAACGAAATATTATAGTATATTTTTACGTTGTAATTGTAAAACCATTTAAGAAAAAAATTATGTGCAAAAATAAATATTTGGTGAAATATAATAATAAGAATTTAAACGAAAATAATGATTTCTATCACTATCACCAGCATTGTTGTAAAATGTTTTTGATAATGTAACACAAGCCTTGGGTCAGCTATAGTCTAATGCTATAGTGACCCGAAGCAAAGTAATTTATTTAAGATATTAAACAAAAATACAGGTTAATTTTGTATTTATTCAAAGCAAGAATTAATTTTCGATATATTTGGCTGTTGCTTAAGGTTGAGCATTTTATTTTTGTTATATTACTGTTTCGAATAATAGATCATTATTATTATATCAGTCGATAGACGCCAACTGCAAGGAAATCGAAGACCGGTGTTACGCCGCCTGCATTTGTAAATTTCTCGCAACCTCAACTATGACGTTGAACCGTCTAGTGGAAGACCTACCTGTGCCGCACTACTTGCAAAATTTAGATATTTTAGATGTGATTTGTAAATAATTGTCAATACAATTGCAATCGAACGACTCAAAACTGTTGTTAACACTGTTGTTTTTTTATTACTATTATTTTAAAAATGTTATATGATTTGTATCCATTTTACAATTTAAATAATTTTTAGTGAAATTCATGTGCGTTATATTAAACAATCCTCAATTTGCGATGACCTCCGGAATAAACGTGACGTTTTCAGTATGGAGATGCGACATATTAATATGCATGAATGTTATTCGAATGTTCGAACGGCTGAATACAAGTCGTTGTAGACTTTAGCAAAACGTTTCGAAATGGATACATTATTCAGAAATACATTGTATGAATGCAATGTTTAAACACAACAAATACATTAAGGAATTATATGATTATTTTTAAACAGAAATAACATTTCCTAGTACTCCGGCATTTTAATTTTAGCACGAGAAATTTCTAGAGTTCTGCGTTCTTCATTTAAAACTAGGTGAAACTGCTTCGAATTTACAAGTCGAATACAATACCGTTTTTCAGCGCCAACTGCTAACAAGTGTCGTAAATCCAAACTTTGACCAAATTAGGTTTGTTGGCAGGATCAACTCCTTGGGAGCACGCGTCCTCGAGATAGACGTACGCAGTATACGCAAGTTTTTATTTAAAAATGTTTTGTATAGTAATTATTTAATATTAACATAAATATACACGTGGAGAAAGCACCTTCATAATGACGTCTTGTTGGAAATAAAAGGGGGAGGCCCAAGTTTAGCAGTGGACGTCCTGTGGCTGAAACGATAAAGTTGAATACATACGTCGGAAAAATAGCCTTTGTTATTTTTAAAAGATTGTGTGAGATCGTATGTGCGAAGTTGACAGTACTTTTTTTTGGTAACTACAATAAACTTAAAATAATCAATCAACCTTCTATACTCGCCTAATAGCGTAACATGTCTTCATAGATTTGGACGTTCCGGTGATTGTATCGACAGCTCTATTTTTCTTATGCTATTGGTGCGTCGCTATTTATACTAAACAAAAAGAATTATTCATCCAACTTGAACAATTATTTGTACCAATTGCCCTTAGCAATTAACTGCTTATGTAATACGTGCATATCATACAATGTCAGTTAAGCCGTATCTTCTCACCTTCTTCTCCTTAGATAGTTATGGCAGCTCGCTGAGTTCTGGAAATTAATAAACTGCAACATCTCGTGCTGGTTAGAACCGGCCAGCAATGTATGGATAATATTAAAAGATTGAAAATAAAAATTGTATATATAGAATAAGTAATAATAGTGTAATAATTTTATAAAAGGTAGTTTTATTTTTTATAAATGGCGACACTACACGACCCCGTCACTCTTTTGTGACAACTTCTGGTAAAAGGATTTTTGAGACGAGAGCTCGGTCACTCGTTCATTAACCATAGAAGTGATAAGTTGTCTAGTGGAAACTATGCTAGTTGGCCTGTAAGAGTATTAAAAGTGTAATAAAAGTATTTACTGTGCTGTGAATTGGAGTTTTTCTGATAATAGGAACTAGCAGTTTTTAAAGTGGTCTCAGTGCACTCTATTCGTAAAAAGAGTGCACGTGCACAAATATGTATGTAGTTAATATTTTAGGTAGCATAAGTGTTTTTAAAATGTATACTGTAAAATTAAGAGGAAATTATAAAAATAGGAGTATTGATAAAATAAAAGTTAGGTTAAAATTAATAAGCCCGATACTTAAAAAAAATTATTTAAATTAATATAAATTAATTATATTATTATATATTTATTATAATTTATATTAATTATATTAATATAAATTAATTAATTTAGGTAGTAGGTTTTTCTTTAAAAAAATGTAATAAATTAAGTCATCTGAACAACTTTGAAACCTTGCTATAAAAAGATTTTGCCATTTGGCGGCAGAAGTTTCAGGCGAAGAATAATAAAAAAACATAAAATATCAACATATCTATATTGTGTGCACAGAAAAATAAAACAATACTGGGTCATTTACTGCTTAATATTTAAAGGTTTCTCACACTACTTACGTACGAATTACTGACGTTGGTGTAAATGATATATTTTCGACGTTGTGTGTAAAGTTTTAAATTGATATTCATTACACAACAACATAAGTGTTCCCTAAGCCACATTTTCAGATTTTTATTAAAATAAACACGCAATATTTTAATTTAGTTTCCTGGTAATTCCGCAAATTAAAATTTACGAATCAAAATATCGCGCTTCGTTTTACCGGCAGCAAACTAATGAGAAAAATCGACAACGACAATTTTTACGAATTTAACAATACTTTACGAATTGGGCGACGTAACGGCGCCCGGACATGTTTAATTGGCAACGATAATCGAGTGCACAAATTGGAAAAAAAAAAGAAAAATCAAATGAATACACGTTTAAACTCCATTATGTTATAAAGTTTCCTATTTACGTTCAACAAATAAGTTTATTACTTGGTATATAGTCACCTGAGGACATAAAAGCAATGAAATCATAAATAATAAGTATGATTGTCAAAATTTAAGAGAAAATTACATATTTTACATCGCTTTTTTATTCTGCTATATATGCCCAATATCCGCCATCATGATTTAAGCTAGAGTTTTTTTTATGCTGAATATAGGTCTCCCCATAAACTTCCAAAAGGACCGTTTTTAAGCTGCCTGCATACTGCATCTCCTGTTAACCTTAACAAGGTTCTTTGTCCGCCTTGTGTGTGGACGTCCATCGTACAAAGCTTAGCACTTTAAAAAATAAAATAAACTTAGAATTTTGCTCTCATAATTATAAGATAAAAAATTGTTTTTATTTTAGATTATCTAAATAAGTAAAAATATAAATAACGAATTTTGCAATTATAAAACAAATTATTGTAAAAAGAAAAATTAGTTTTTTTACAAAGAAATATTTATACTTATTTGAAAAATTAAGCCTTAGTTATGCAAGTATAAAATATAAAGCGTGTATTTTAAACCATAAATGACTAAAGGTATGTACTCTAGTGTTCAACATCCACGTATTAATAACAAAACTTCCAGACAGAGAACGGCGGTACGTCGTGGCGTAATAATGGAACCGACGCTTGTTTGTGCATTGGCCACAAAGTACAAAGGGTGTTTGCAAATAGACTAATTGGTCTCAAAGAGAAATTATTTCCCGTATCAACAATGTTGCAAGTATTATAATATAGAGTTTCATAAAGATATGTTTGTAGAGATTTGTGATGAATTCCGAAATTAAAAGAATTTATGTATTGTTGACTTGTTAGCTTTATATAACTTCATTGGTTTTAGTTCACATTTGAAGTCAAAATTAAAATATCAAAACTTACGTGATTAATTATAAGATATTAATTTTTATTTCACTGTTTATTACATTTAAGCGGTTAACATTTTTTTTTCAATACAGGTAAAAACTTAATCGTTTTTTTAATATAACAAGTACGTTACATGTATCCACATAGATTTAGAAAAAGTTATTGATTCATTTATGGCTATCCTGTAGGAAATAGTTATTACTTAATTTTAGTACTATTTAAGACTCAAATATTTCTTAGCAAAATTTATCACAACGAAGTAGGAAAGCGAATAGAAATTAACATGATTTGCGCTTCACAGATACATAAAAAGATTTGAATGTTATCAAAAAATAAGCACTCTATCGTATAATGTAATGAAATGTATGGACAATGTTTACTTGAGAAAAAATACCCAAAGCGAAAAAAATGACAAAGCTTTCATAAATTTTATGACTTGGAAAGATTTAAAAGAAAACATGAAGGTGTTTTAACATATCTCGTATAGTGTAATTCGTCGTAAAGTATAATTATATCTTCATTGTGTACAGTGAAAACCGAGTTGTTTAGATGTATAACACAATTTTATCCCTGTACATTATCAAAGAACAGTTGTTACGTAAAACTATAAACAATTATGTTTTTTAGTCTAGTTTAGGAAGTAGAATTTTTTAGTCTAGTTTAGGTTTCCTAATACAAACCTGATATGTGATACCAACGTACATACGTTGTTAACATAATCCAGTATGTAACTAATAAGGAAAAAAGAAAAATATTAACTCACTTGAAATAATAAAGAAACAAAGCGGTTTCTTGCGGCCATTATGGTAGCATATAGGTGTCATAATGGTGTGATGTGGTATAAATGAATATATATTACAGCCTATCATATGTATATATTTTTATATATATATATATATGCAAAGTGCAAAAAAGTAACTAACTTATAATTATTCTTGTTATTTGAAATCTATCTTTACAGTCTCACTTGTTTTTGAACAACTATATGTGGGAGCAGTATATCATTCCAGCAATGACTGGCAGCGAGCTCAAGTATTCTCAGGCAGCAATTAGGCAGATATGACGGTGACTTAAACAATTTTGGTGACACTAAAAAGTTTTGCTACTTCCCTATTCAAAGCTTCACCGCATTTGATGTGGCAGGGAACTCAAAGCGCCTCTTTAAACCTCATTATAGTAACTAAGTTCATTGATTCTCTTACAGGCTTCGCTTCTCTTTAGATATTCTACTTGCTGGGAAGACTGTTTAGTTCTTGGGTCGCTTCATATAGTAACTGGGCATAGGGGCCTTCGCGAGGGGACCACAGCTTGGAGTTTAACTCGATACAATAGTGAAACGAGAAGGTCGAACTTCAGGTACTATATTATTATTTTCGGAAGCATTACAACAGATAACATTACTATCTCTTCAAAAAGTGATAGCGCTGGACGAAAACGTGACGGTAAAAACTCCGATAACGCTTTTTAATAAGGGAAAATCTTATGACCCACTTTAGTATTCAAATTTAGCTAACACTTCAGTGAAATTGATTTAAAAGGTCCCGTGTTTTAGAGGCCTATATTTTTATCTAATTTGAATAAAATTTTAAGATTGTTTTATTCAATGTTTCTAACAAAACTGGTGATAATTATGATTAATTTAAAAAAGTCAAAGGTATTCGATACCAGATAATAGATTAGTGGTCTATGTAAAAAGAGGTTTCCATCTATATACTGACTCATCACGATATATCTAGAATCATAAGACTTAGACTTGAAATTAAAAAAAAATATTCCTTTTATTGGGTAAAGGGCATCTAAGAATGGAATTTACGAAACTGTTCCCGCAATGGGATTGAGGGGACATACATAAAAATTCATACGTTCAAACTATAGTTCTTATAGAATATGAAAAAATGAATAAAAACGTTTTTGACATGGTAAAAATTACCGAAAAAAATTACTTCGCTCAAAAATTTTTGGACCACGTGTAAAACGGGACAGTTAATTTGAATATATGTATTTACAAAAAAATTTGCCCCGGGTGAGGATCGAACTCACGACCTTAAGATTATGAGACTTACGCGCTGCCTACTGCGCCACCGAGGCTTATATGTACTACATGTAAAATAATAATATACACTAGCGTTAAAACATAATGCTTTAAGGTCATCAAATTAATAGATTAGCTATTTTTATTTTTGGCTAAATACTACAAATTGACGGTAGTAATCTCTAGATGAAAAAAAAAATTAAATACACATACAAAACAGGCAAAAAAAAACTTTGATTCGAAACCTCTAACTCTTTTTTATTATCAAAATTAAGTAAAATCTCTATATATCTAAATAAACCACACACTTTTTGTGAAGAAGTTGTAAGTTGTTTTGAAATATTTTGTGTTGAATATAACGTTAATGAACAGGGCGGTAAGAAATATCGCCCGTGTAATTAATTCATTACGAAATTTAAGACTTAATCCTGCCGCAGTTTTCATGTAGGTTAATTTTTTTTTCAAATTGCTGGAAAGGCTATTACTTAGTGCCTGCTGCCAAAATAATTATGTTTTCCAAGCGACGGTATTAAATAACGCGGCGAGCAATTAACGCCAAGGCTTTGTGTTTTGTTTATAATTAAAGATTGCTGGCGTCTGTAAGTCAAAATAATCAAAGACCTATTATTTTATTATAAGGTAAGATAAACATTTATTACCCGCCACAATAACACACACAATTACACATGCAAAATTATTGCAAAAGCATACTTTTAACTAAATACAAAAACTTACTCTAAAATAGAACATAATAAAATTATCATCATACCAGTCGATAGACACCCACTTCAAGGAATAGGCTGACTTACTTACTCCCGCCTACACACGCCGTGTTATCGGCTCATGGTCGCTGTTTAAGACCTTTTCAGTCCCAGCAGCCATCTGTTGTAGGTGCCATACGCCCTGGCTACTGCCACGCTACTGTTGCCACGAGTAATTCTTCGAGCTTCTTCGGTGACCTTGATACTTGATGATATAATAAACAATGAAACTATTTAGTAAAATTGACGTCTGTTGCACTTGTGCGAAATAGGTCATGGATACAATGACAAGAATCACCCAGTGAACAAAAACTTGACTGTCAATCGTGGACCTGCAGCTGATCAGAACAAAATGTATGCGGTATGGTCTTATGTGGTGTGTACTTATCGTCTGATCCGTATAACTGATTGTAAGTATAAAAGTGTTTTTTATGTAAAAACTGTTTTGTTTTAATAATGTTTATAACAAAAGATAACGTTTTATCTCTATAACTACTTTGTTGATACGTTTATGTTAGCTGCAGAAATCATTCCGATAATGTGATTATGTCACCTGATGGAGACGTGGTTCGGCCATCTCGTGCACGCCTGTTTTGGAATACTGAATGCGTAATGAGTGACAGCTGAGGTTTAAGACCTGGTGCAGGGTCTACCTAAGAGATTATCAGACAATCTAGTGAAATTAATAATGCATTAGTTCAAGCCGATACTCTAGAGGTGCGATTGAGTTTAATTACTGTGAGCGGATCTAAGATAAGCGTCTTTAGTCCTGTACCACTGCAAACCCAGTGAAGGTATCATTTGGCGGCTAATTTAGTCCTATTGGGATACATACCTGGACAAATAGCCACTAATAGTATACCGTTTCACAAAACAAACAAAAAACACTAGATTTTTTGTAGTAAAACAAAATTGTATTATCATCATCAACATTTCTGCGGGACGTCGTAGCTACACATAAGCCTATAGGCCCATAGGTTCCCGGTAAGACGATCCGTGGCTAGTTGGGCTGTATGCATTCTTAGCACCATTTGCTCCGTCATTTCCATAGTTTTTTATTTATCTTCAGGAGTTGCGAACCACTTTTCGCAAAGCTTGACTAACGTGTTGGCGAGTACAGTTTTTAATCTCAAATGTGGTCGAGTGACGCAGCTGCCCGATGTCCGTGAACATTTTTTTCCTTAGTCGACTCTTACGGCAAATACGGGAGGGTTTTATATTACACGTAATTCTCTGTGACTAGATTTTACTAATAAACTTTTTGTATCTATATTAGTTCGTTTCTGTGCTAAGAAAACTAATTGATATTATCTGTATCATTATCACTATAACAATTTTAGGACGTTTGCACTGCTGGACAGCGGCCATCTTGATAGATTTTCAGTAGGATAAGCGACATTAATTTTTAATAATTTGCATCAGCAATATAATATATAATAAAGAGCAAGGTGAAAACCTTTGTTAATGTTAACTTATATTAATTTCTTCATTTAATTAATAATATACAGTCGTAAAACAGAAGTGTTAAAACTTATTGCGTCTAGATTCAGGTAATGTATGCTTGAAAAATATAATTTCTTGCTTTACAAAATAATTCATTATCATCATGTGCCCACTGCAAGGCATAGTCTATCACCGACGATAATATAGATAGTTGTCAGCGAATAATTTCTTTTGTATATTTTGAAGGATAAAATATCTATGAGCAAACGTATTGCTTAATTGAAATTTGTTTCCGCGAAACAACATCGTCGAAACATTTATCTTGTAAACGTAATTTAAACTGTTTAGTTCCCGGAATGTTTTAAAGGTATCCGTTTTAATTTTAAAGTTTGTGAATTATTATGATACTTTAATAAAGTTTATATTATTTTATATCTACGTACACAAAAAGGCAAGCATTGTATATATATATATACACACAGGTAATATATAATATTTTAGAATGATAACTTTTTACAGGTTGATTAGTTGTATAAAAGTTTTAAAGGGGCGATTGTATAGCTTATTCGTGAGCAAAAAGCTATAAAACTTGTACACCTATTTCTATTCACACCGTATAAAGTGATCACTATGAGTTTTTTTTCTACTGGAATACAACGGGCTTATATATTTTGGTAGTACAAAGTCTGTAGGAACAGACAGTAAGTAATAATGAATTTTAATACGTAGTAATAATTTTGAAAACGCTTTTTTCTTAGTTTATTTTCAATACGTAATTTATTATTTTTTAAAGCGATTGATATTTGCAAAGGGTACCCCATGCATTAGTTGACCGAAAATTACTTTTACGTTTATCTCTTTAAAGCTTTTATAGCTATAACCATTCATTCTGTATACACAAGTTTCTTTAATTGATTAAACTGATATGATATGGAGTGAACGACATGTCTACTGAATTACTGATTTATATAAAATAAAAGTAAATTAATAAGATATGAAACAGATCTAATGAAGATGAGTACTTTCTGTGTGAGCGTGATTTTAGTAAAACTTTCTTTGAAATCAGTGTGCTCTCGGTGAAGTTGGAATATTGAGTTATTACTTTTGCAACTACTATCGAATAAACTTACGAAAAGTTAAGGAGCATCTTAAAACCGCAAATGACAAACGTTGAGGAGAAATTCATCTAAATATGAAAGAAAAAATTCTTAAAGTAAATATTTATCTTTAAACGCTTCTTATTTTACGCATACGTAGCCACAAATATTTATAGCGTTTTTTGTATTGAAATGTGATTCATAAAATATTTTTTATTTATAATCGTTAGAGCTACATATAGTACCTATAATCCCTTTTATAAAAGTATTGACTTGACTTTGAAACAAAAAAAAAATCTAAGATTTTGTTTAGTATGGACCACATTAAATTGAATAAGGTTGTACAGTCTCCTATGGTTGAAGATATCTTCTATAAGAATATAAAGAATGCTTCATCAAACAAGATGTTCTGACAAAGGGGGAATCAATATGAACGTGACCAGAACTTTGAGTTAGATCCTCAGGGATGCTTCGTATTACTGTTTTTTATTTGAGATATTACATATTTTTAATATTCACCCGATGATATACATTAGCACTAATATTTTTAATTTGTTTTACACAAAATTAAAAGGTAAAACTGTTGGAAATTAACTATATTATTATAACTTATTTATTTATTGATTTTCGTTGTAAGCAAGTATTTCCATTTATTCAGAACTTGAGTTTATAACGAGGCTTTTAAACTATGTACCATTACTGTTAGCTGTTGAAGCAATTTATGCAGTACAGCACAAACTTTTAATAATCACTCGAGTTCCATCAACGTTTAGTGTGTCGTACATAACTTGTTCACCAAGTTAGACGTTGCAACGGGCTGTAAGATACTAAATAATATCCTCTTTCGTGAATTTACACTGTGAATAACATAGTGTTTAAGAAATCAGTTATAAAATAACACAGCGGTTATGTAAACGACTGTAATGACATTACAGTGGAAAATGAAAAGGCCCAGTTTATCTTTTCCACGGAACACAATGGTTACGGAATTGCATTCCGTTTTCCGTTATTAAGAATCGTTCAAAGGAGAACGCAATTGCAACGATAACGTAATAAGAGGGGATCGAAAGAAGCTTTGTGCAATCAGTGCGATTTATTCTTTAGTGACGTGCTAGGGGACACGCTCCTTGTCCGGGGTAATCGAAATTATTTCGATATTCGCTATGCAATTCATTGACATGAATATAAAAGAATCGTGTATTGAATTTTGTTTTATGAATTAAAAGTAACTATATGTATGGTGACATATTTTGAAATGCGAAAAAATGTCCCGTTTCACCAAGAGAAGCACGATTGCTTATATATGTAGTCATTACACCAAAAATCTATATACTGGACTACGAACTACCGCATCCAGCATATTTTCCAGATTTAGCCCCCAAAATATATTATTATTTCTTTCCAAACCTGAATATCTGGGTAATAAGAGATTCAGGTCTCATGAGGAGGTCATTACTGTAACAAATGCCTATTTTTAAAGCCTTGTGAGAACCTTTTATTTGAAAGGAATTAAAAAAATTGGTAAAACCCTGAACTAAACGTTTTGTTCTAATAGAAGGTTAGATAAAGTTAAATGTAGAGTCCATTAAATCCGACAATAAAATGCAAATGCACTACTCGTTGCCTCGTCAGGAGTTTACAGTTTGCAGCATTCGAAGTCTCCGTAATTCACAGAGGTGAGGTGCTAACTTAAAGGTCATCTGAATCTATTACTGTAACTAGTTGTCTTTATTACATAACCGCACATACCTTAATATATAATTACTCATTTCTTAGTATTACTGTTATCGATTATTGAATGAATGTATTAAGCAAATAATATAAAAATTCAAGAGAGTCTGGCTTCGACTGGAACTTTCTTAGCGATAACTTTTGTATTAAGAAGTTTCGCAGACCCCTCACAACTGTCAATCCGAATTATTCATCCTACATCAAATAGAACCTTGATTTAATACTATGAAAAATATACATATTTTATATTTATTCCACAATTTACCTTTTCTATATTAGAGCCAACAATTGGTTTTATTACCAATGTGAAAATAATTACTATTTAGTAAGATTTGCATTTAATACTTATTTAATGAGTTACAAAAATAATGGTGTTCTCATTGATTAAACGTTTAAACATCACAAATGTGTTTTGTAAAACAATTGTATCTGTACAAAGGTAGATCAACACACAGGTTTTAATAATGGATAAATCACTTCATTTAAATCTAAGAAATTAAGCATGAGCATGCTCTTTATTATTAGTATGACTAGCTAAAGTTATCCTCCTTTTATTAGAAATGGATTATTGTCAACATTTATAACATTTTGTGCATTAAAATCTAGTTTAAATTGCACTTTTCACTGGCTAAAGCATAAAATTAACTAAGTTTACACGTGATGTAAACTTTTAAGTTTACGTGATAATAATGCCGACATTATAATTATATTCAATTAATTTTCACTTTATTTACAAAAGGAATAAAACACGATACTGAAAAGTTCAACAAATATTGAATAATAACAAAAATCATCATCATGATTTCAGCTCTAGAACGTTCACTGCTGGGGATAAGTCTTCTCCATAGATTTACAATAAGACCAATAAGAATTGGTCTATCACTGACTTTGTCTTTTTTATGTAATGTAATATTAACTTCAAGTTTTGACTGACTTTTAAGTTATGACATAATTTTAATAAATTAATTTGGTTAGTGATTCGTTTTTATTTCTTTGAAATTTCTTCTATGATCTAACGACGATGTATGAAATATTTCGACATAAAGTGTCGGTTAGAGACAGGCTTTTGCTTTAAATTGAGGGTCTTGCATCTAGAGGGTTATTAATTGTACAACACCGACTATTGCCGCTTCATAAATCTCCGTCGACTTAACGTCGGCACTGTGAAATATTAACCGCACGCCGGTTTTGACGCCTCGGAGCACTCGAAAGCAAGTAAATAATATAATAGTGCTGGGTTTAACTTACAATCAAATTTACTACTTTGTTTCTCATATCAATTTCGTTATTATATTATTTAATATGTAAACTAATTTTTAAACAATAGTAAATGTTTTCACACAAATAAATATTGTTTTCGTAATTAGTTTTAACTATTAAATGGATAGCTGTTATTGATTACGGTTTTTGTTTGCATCTGCTTTCAACGGACACTAATTACCTTTGTTTTAATGCATATTATGATTTCAGAGAGTCATTAACCGTTTTTAAGAAGTATGTTTTGATAATCAGTCCATGTGACGGAGCATGGTGTTGCAGATCCTTTGAATGTTCAAGAAAATTTAGTTGTTTATGTATCGTGATTGGGCCCTCGTGATATGTATAACAATTACCTACATGATAAATATGCCCAGACGAAAAAGTTTGGACTCGTGAACAACAGATTTTAATAAAGTAGATAATTATCGTTTAGATTATCTTGACATGGGAATAATATTATAACATAAAATGTTTTTTTTTGTTTGTGGTTATATACGTCACGAATACGTTCGTCTATGTTCACGCCTGTTTCTATAACTTCATATAACTGGGAGATCAGCAACTTCTGGACTAAAATAAATTTTATTATGAAATTTATAATGGATATAAAATAGTAGTAAGCAAGTCATCGTACCTTACGTTTAAACTTATTTCTTTTTTAATTTATTGTTGTTAAATTACATTATTCATTGACCAAAGTGTGTTGCCAGTGATAACATATGGATCCGGGCTCAAGGTCACTCTGAGAGCAAGGGAGAGAGCTTTGTTCCAACTTTCTCAGCGAAATCAAATCAGAAATGAAGAGCTCCGCAGTAAAATTAAGGCTTAGGTCGAAAAATTGCTAGAATTGCTTGTCTGTAGTGGCAGTGAACGGAACCTTACAACCATCGCTTGCACATTGTTCGTGCCGATGGCGGTTTAGGTTATAACTACGTAGACTGACGATATAGTTAAGGTGGCAAGAAGTCGCTGGATACCGGCAGCGCATGACTGTGTGCGATCTTTGGAGTGGCCGCTTAGCTTAGATAAGAAAGAAGAAAGAGAACTTACGTTTTATTATAGTATATATCTGATCGATTGTACATACTAAAATATATGATGATATAGTAATAGAAACTTGAACATTAAAATAAACATAAAAAATGCGAATGTTTCTCACAAGAAATTAAATAGAAAAATGGATGCCTAGAGTATTTTATGTGTTGATTTGTTAACGTCATATTCTAATTTAAATTTGTTTATAAGTCGAGATTTTTGTCGTGTGTATGTGAATGAATAATTTGTAAAAATAAGAAATAATTTGAAAGAAAATGAAGTCTCTACAGACGCTATTATACGTTACTTCAAGTTTAAAATAGATGATATCTAGTACAGATGCGAATGACATTAAATGAAGGCCGAGTATATTTTCACATAGTTCTTTCGAAGAAAGCGTCGAAGCTTTAAATTAAGATTCTTCAAGTTCCGTTCATAGGAAAAAAGATTAATGAACGTTGGCACCTGAGGGTCGCTGCCATCTTACTAATGACGGAGACTGCTTCAAAAGAGGGAATAACTGTAGAAAATAATAAGAGTCAAAGTGAAGAAGAATATCAAAACTTTACGATGTCTTTGTTCCATTAATGAAACTTTATTATACGATGCGCTGTATCGCAGGCTTCGCGTGACAGTCGACTGTTATTTGTCTTTAACTAAAATGATCATTAAAACTATTTGTAACTGATTTCTTTAACATGTTTTTGTTTTGCATATAAGCGATTCAATATAACTTTATTACCAATGTGGTTATTTTATTTCATTCATAAACTGTAAAAGTATACAATAAATACCAAATACAAATACAACAAAATGGTAAGTAATAATATATCAAAGGCGATAATTTAAATTGGATATTATAAAAATCTTAGACAAAAAATAAAATCGGAAAGCATTTATTAAAAAAAAAAAACAGAAGTATGTATACCTGTGATCCAGTAGTAATATCTTCATATAAATTTCAACAGCCATTTTGTGGTTACATAAATATTTGTTTATACAAAATATATAACAAAAACGGAACAAGTAAATATTACAGTATAAATTAAAGAAAAAAAAAACAAAGTTATTGAAAAAAAAAAACATTTTAGTATTTCTAATTCTGTTAATTTACGTTCAATTAAAAAAACATCATTAAAATTCGATTCAGTGAAGGCAAAAAGTTAGTAGCCAACAGAGACTAGGGGAGAACTTTTGTATTATAAGTTTGAGGAGAGTTAGTCACCCCAACGTCAACCGGGGTCAAGCAAATGGCGGTGCATTTCAATTTGCAATGGAAAAATAAAAAAAAGCTTTGAAAGTTTGAAACGGTAATCTGTTTTAATTTTTTGATCTTTAATTTGCGTGTTTTTTGTTTAAAAATTGGTGTAGTTATTGACGGAAACGACGTTTTTTATGTTATTACAAGTCTAAATATTTAAGTAAAAAACAAGTACATGAAAGGGGTTAAAAACGAAGACAGGAACGAGCATTGAAATAAAAAACAGTACTTAACAAATAAAAAACAACTATAACTTTTACACATGTATTGTAATGACAATTATTACAAATTCGCTGGCATAAAATATGCCAAATATGGTACAGGGCGGTTGTTTAAGTTTTAAAAGAGTAAATGTATAGTTCATTTGTAAGCAAAAATATTTAAAGATTTTACACCTCTTTCCAATCAATCTGTATAATGAATCATTTTAAAATGTGTATTTTTTTCTATAGTAATACCGCAGACCAACAACTTCTAGTACCGGCCAGTATAAGGTCTGTAGGGGCAGGTAATCAAAAATAATTAATATTAATATATAGTAATCCGAATATAGAAAACGCCTTTTCATACTATATTATCATTACTTTATTTATAATTTCTTATATATTACTTTATTTATAAATTCTTACTATACATTGAGTGCCCTGTAAAGTTTTTACACCTATCACTTAATATATGTATGTATAAATAAAAAATTAGACGTCCGCTTTAATTATGTCTTCATGGGAATTCATTATTTTGAGATATGTAGATGAACAATGGCTTTGAAATTTCTGATTAAGATTCTTGACATTATTTTCTCCCGTCAGGAAATAGAATTGATGAAGTGTCTGCGATGCTGACGTTCATATTGACATCGGAGATAAAGAGGGAAAAATTTAATACAAATTCCTGCATATGTTCATATAAAAGCCGTTTTATCACCCTCGGACCATTTGACAGGGGACTTTTAATAAACTATGCCCTATCTCCTGGTGCAAAGACTGACATCACTATTTTACTTGTTACCTACGAATTATGGTATCTTTTTTTACTACTAATTTTATTTTTGATGTAAAATTACAAATTGCACTTCAAGTAAGAAAGAAGATAAAGAGGTTATGATCTTTGTAGTAAGTACGAACTATAACTTCGACATCGGTACATATATTCTCGTATGATTGTAAATTTGAAGAGGTACCTTGTTAGAAATTATAAGATCTTTGGTCGGTCGAAAATAACCGCTAAAGCTTTAAAGTTCTGTAAATGTAGCCTGGACAGACTATGTTAAGGTCGTCCGAAGACAATAGATGCAGGCGGTTTACCACTGTTCCTTTTGGAAATCTCTAAAGGAGGTCTATATCTAGCGTGGACCCCTTAAAGCTGAAATGATTATATAAGACGTTAGTCAGAAAAAAACGTTCTTTTTGTTTTAAACAGAAAGTTATGTAATAACTCTGATACATATTATCATGAAAATAAAATACAATTAATTATTTACAATTTAGGTGTGTAAGTGACGGTGAAAAAGGGAAATTGTGAGATGAATGAGACAATGAAAGTATTAAGAGTATAATAGTGAATAAGCTGTGAGCTCGTTGAAAGCCGCAACCCTGAAAATAACAATGCAAATGAAATAACAATGGAATAGGACCTGCATGCGTTTAGCGTAACAGAAAAATAAACAAAACGTTTCGTAAAAAGATAAAGGAATAAAAAAATCCCGTTTTGAATTGAACAAGGGCGGTTAAATGTAGTTACTTCTATTGTGATGCCCGTTTTTAATTAACCTTGGCGGGAATTTTACCGTATAAAATATACGAAGGTTTTTTCAAACTAATAATGTAGTATTTCTGATTTAAAGAAAAATAATTGAAAACCCGAGTCTGCGATAACATAATATAATGATCTGTCAGCGGGAATAAGTAAACAAATAAACAGGGAAAAATTATACGAGGCAAGGAAATTTTGGGGTGAGGTGCTGAAATTACTCTCATGGGCATCCTGACTCGGGAATTGCGTGGCTTTGTTTCCTTTTTATTGCTTAGTCACATTAATGTGAAAATATAAAATATTATATGCCGTGCGATAAGCAAAATTTTCTCGTTTTATTGTTAATTTACCTTCTTATTTATGTAATATTCATGGTTTTTAAGTTAGTTAAATATGTCACTGATATCCATGACTTTCATAAATAAAAAACTTTGTATAATAAATGGGATTAAATCATTAATATATGATGTGATAAACAACTATTAAATCTTAATCACAATTGGCATGTAAATTATGTGTTACGTTCTTTTAAACATTCTTTCTATTAACTCTTACCGAATTTATAGAGTTTCTATAAGATTAAATTTCCGCAAGCTCACAGTAGCTCAACAACCACAGAGAGGGCTATGCTCGGGATTTCCCTACGAAATCTTTTCAGAGATAAGGAGATCGATAGACGAGTTTGTCTATAGACATTCCAGTGGTTTAGCAAGTTGAAGTGGCAGGGGCAGACTATAAAGCGAGCAGAACGATGAAGATGGCTAATGTTAGAAGAACAACTGCTGAGACTGCATTTTCTCGAGTGCAGACCACGTACTAACAAGCGCAGTGTAATACGTCCTAACAAATTAGACAGACAACTTTGTATCCGGTTCTATTGCATGTTAATGAGGGAGACCTATATACATTAGATTACGTTCTGAGGTTGAAATGATGTTGAAAAAAAAAATTGCTACAGTGAAATTATTATCCGCATAATTATTTTATAATTTAATGTGTATTAAGGAAACTTTTCATACACATTCCAAAGGATGATTATAAATTCAAAAATGAGACAAAGAGAAAAATTGTCGATGCACATTTATGAGTCTATAAATTCAGTCCAGCATGGTGCACAATTTGTATTGGCACGTCCTACTTTTATTACTATTGCTATGGCAGCTGCAAGTTTATTGATGCAATCGTGTGTGATACATTGATGCAATTTTATAACTGAACGTCGTTGTTAACATGATATCTGCGTTACACAATACTCGCATCTCGACTAACAATAATTTTTCAGTAATGATTTTAGTAATAGGAAAAATGCTATAAACGTTATTTATATTTACGAAATATTGAAATAATATTATTCAAATTGCTTAATATTTATTTTATAAGTATGGACAATATATATAGTTCATGTGCATACCCATCTAATGTTCTGTGACGATGGTTCATTAGTCTGTAAAACACGAGTGAAGCGATTTATTATTGATTCACTTTTTACATAAAGTATATTTGTGAAGTTAAAGTTGATGCCATTTTATACGAGTTTTACCATTTCGGCGGTGCTGATCTAAATTAATAAAGAGAGAAAAATAAGCAAATTTTGTAAAACGTGAATAATAAATAAAAACTTTGAAAGAAAAAAAAAACTTACTTACTTGTAATATAATAATTTATAAGTATAATATGATTACACGAATATACTTAAACAGAAATACTAATTCAAGGCAAATTGTAAAGAAAATATATAAAATTGGTATCTGTTTAAACGAATAATGAGTCACGAAAAATGCAGAATTTAATATATTTCTGAGTAAAATAGCGTAAAAAAACAAGGGTTCTCAATAAGTCTTACATAAATGGACATAAGAAGTGATAATATAAGCCGACAATACCAATGTCACAGGCATTTTCCCGGAGATGCATTCAAAGTAAAAAGATAAACATTTATTTTATTTATTGTTGAGTTGCTTTTATTGTTCAATAACAAACGCTTACGTACGTTATGAGAACAAAGCCAGAAAAGTCCAACTTTATAGAAACAAGAGATCCCAAGGCGCTCTGGGAGACCTGACAACTTGTTTTTGAGTATAGCACTACACTTACCACAATGGCAGGACACGACAGAAGGATATTTGAGAGGTGGAGATTACCACCCTTAGAACACATGACCAAGCCCAATAAAGATAAAATTATTGAAATATAATGAACTTTATCTTCTATAATCATAGGAATGTAAATTATTATCGCCTCATTTTACGTAAGTAAAGTAAGACGAAAATAACCTTAAGAATTAAATAAATTTTCACAAATTATTTTACTAAAAGGCACCTGAATGTCACAGACTCAGATAATAATATTCTAAGGATAATGGCGCTATTTCTGTAAAGTAGTAAAATGTAATAGGGAGGTTCTCCCCTCTGTTTTATTGTGTTATGAGGTTAATGCGAAACGTCTAGATAAGCGTTATCAAAATGCGTAAAAAATGCGAAAAATCGTTTATTTTTTATATAATGGATTAAAGAATAATAATAGTTTCCAGACGCTTTTATCCAACGATAAATAAATACCTAAAGATATACTATTAAATCGTTTAGTGATAAGACTTGCCTTTGCAATTTTTTTGCACATTACATGTCATTACATTTTATATCCTGTTATGGATATAACCCACAGAACTGTACAAAAAAAATTAATAAATAAGTAAAAGGATTAAAGTCTATTCACACAATCAGTATTTCCGGTAGAAAAAGTAAATACAGGACATTTCAGAGAATAAAGCAAGATTTTTTATTAAATATAACGTGCAAAGATTTTCATATTAATTATGGTTATTTATTTAAAATGAATAAAAAAGATGTTGATGTATCACTTTTTCTCAATAATCTTATAACCTTATAAAACGATTCTCTTTTCTGACGTAGAAATTAGACAAAATAGACTTCTTTAAAAATGTGACAAAAACCCTTAAGAAACACTATATACAAACTATAATTCTTAGCGATCCTTGCAAATATTTAAATAATTGCATTTGTAATGTAGCAACTTTGCCTATTGTCGTTATTTAAATTTAGTATAATCTGATTACGTGAACTAACAAAATGCACAGTTCGGTAATAAAGCATGTAGATTTTTTTGATAATAATATTTGTAAAAAAATTTCTTCTAAAACTGGTTTTAATGAATAATTTTTTTATCCGCGGTTTACCTTTGAACCCACCAATTTTAAGTTGCATTAAGATAATTATATGGAAAAAAAACATTTTTCTTCTATTTAGTGATATGATAGGTTCGTCGTTACTTTACATATTATTACAGCCACAACTTCCTTTGATATACTTACCTTCATTGTGCAACATAAGGCTATATTCCTATACGTCACGTTGTTAAACAGTTAGAACCCTGACTTAATCAACAGTGAAGTTTAGTCGCCTTTCAGTCGCCTTTTTACGACCGGCGGGAATAAACCTTAACGATCGATGACGGCTTAAAATTTTTGTGTACTCATATATACTTTTTCAGAACCAGCTTCGTCGCAGTTGATATCATCATGATCATCATCATATCCCCCAATGAATGCCCACTCCGAGGCATAAGCCTCCTTCAAAGATTGCTAAAATTTTCTTGTGTTTTCATCAAGGCTGACGCTCCGGGGAAGAAGTTTATTTTCCTTTCGCTGTTTTATTTATTAATGAAAAATTCTTTGACTATACTTGTGATGGAGTGCCGCGCCAAAAGCTCAAATTAACATTCTTAAAGTTCCCCTCGGAGCGGCAATATTAATGATCGATAGCACCTGAACTTAGACTTTGGCGTTTATCAATGAACTTGAACGAGGAACTGGTTTAATTTTCGTCTAAAGACTAAAGTATTGTGAAATAAGTTCGATTGCTTAAAGAAAATAAATGTATTAAAAGTAATTAATTTTATTTTTTTCTCCTATAATACATGTTATATAAGCAGTTGCAGTGGTAGAACAGTATAGAACTAAAGTAAGGCTCAAATCATATAGTTTATTTATTTGAGATTTAAATAATATTTCAACGATTATTTTCTAAATTTAGGCATCTAATTACGAAACATTGGATATTATTGTTACAAATTGTCAAAAAGAAATTTTGAATTACATTTTGGAATCAATAAATAATTTAAAAGTTTTACCTTAAAAATTCGTGCTTACACGCACTAGATTACTGCCAATTATTGATTATTATGAAAATTTTGTTCAATATTATACAAATTTGACAGATATAAATCTAGTATTATAGTTAAGAAATACTAACTGTAGTCTTATCGCGTCGGAATTACAGAATATCTAATACAGAAAAAGCAAAGTTTGCATATTTCCCAATATTATGGAATTTAAAATTTATAGGATTTGGTGTTTTATTACATTGATAGTATATGATTGATCAAATGATTAATTCCTTGTTTGAATTGAGTGATATAAAAATGAATATTAAATATTGGTGCATTTAAAAAGTATGAAAGAGTTTGCCCCGGATAAGATCGAAATTGCGACCTTAAGATTGTGAGACTTACGCGCCGCTTGCTGCGCCACCGAGGCTTGGCTAATTTTCGTAAATAAAAAAAAAATATTTACATACCTCATGAGAATGTAGCAAAAATGTATTAAAATTGTAGCCATCATGATATCTCAGAACATAAGGTTTAGAGACTCAAAACTTGGTTGAATCATTCATTTTATGAAATAAAGGTTAGCTAAGAAGTAATCTTATGATGTTGTATCCGTAAGGGTTTAAGGAGGCGTTCAATGAAAAATTCGTTTGGTCAAATAATTTTAACATACAGTGCTGCAGAGCTCTAGTAGGTAAAAAAACTAGGCCAGTGTTTTTTTACATATTAAAAATGACTATAAAGGGTTTTTTGAAATTATTACACATAGGCAAAATTGTAACAGCCGGGCGAATCTAGAGAAGCGGGCGGGGTATAGCTAATATATATATAAATGAAAATGAATGCATGTCTGTCTGTCTTCTTAGTTATCTGATAAGATAGATTCAAGAACCATACATCCAAGGTATACCTTTACATATTAGGTATATCTCCGGAAAAGTTTTCGAAAAAAAAAATTAAGTTTTTCAATCAGTTTAAGTTTGATGAATCAAAAATGGCGTTTTTTTTTTAATACACGCGTAACACATCAACAGCTGAAAGTATGTCTAGTGTTATACAAAAACAATTTTAAAATTCGAAAATTAATTTCATTCAACGCACTGCATCAAAATCATAATTTATATTAATCATAATATATATTAAGATTAGAGACAATTGAAAAATTACGTTTAAGGTCATTATCAATTTGACGTGTAATATCTGTGGTTGTATGACTTTTATTTAGTAGTCTCGCCTAGATAGTCACGATAGATTTCGGTTACCTTTTTATGACGAAGCTTCATTTCTACTTTTTACAGCTGGTTTAATGAGTAGAAAATTGATTGTACAAATATTAGTGATGATCCTGATGAAAATATTACAGCTTTCATATACGTAAGTGATCTAAGATAAGAGAACAAAAGATTTTCTTACGACTAAAACTTTTCAAACATGAGTTTACCAAAGAACAACTCATTCAAAGTGAAAAACAAGACAATGCTTTCAAGCGATTCGTGTGATGTTAAAGATTCCACTGCATGTTTGTAGGGTGGATTACATGCACGGTTAAGAGGGGAGATAAAAGTAATACGTTTATTTATAACCTTAACATCATAATATATTAAAAGTAAAGATATGAAGAACTTAAAAATAACAAAGTATTTTCGTTTTATAGTTCATTCATTTTAGTGCTAGCAAGATAAAGAATATCCTAATAATATAAGAGTATCGTGAGTATAAAAATATATAATGCTATTTATTGTGATTATTTAGGTGTTAGTTAGATTATCATTTAAAATGGTATTTTTTATTTATATTATGCCTTGCTTTTATTTTTGTTTTTACATGTTACTGTCTAATAGTTGCGTTTTATTTTTAAGCTTGTAACTTAAATTGTGATAACTATTTTGTTCTACTTAATTTAAATGAAAATGTTGTGTATATCTATCATTAATCTTTGCAATTCTTTTTTAGTTTAAGATTACTTGTTATGTTTTCCTATACTTTTCTACTTTATGTTACTATTTGATGATTAAAAATAAAACAAATGAAATAAAGAAGATTGCACTACAAATATATTATTGTAACTATGTTTGTACAAATACATGTAATGTATCAGTGAATTATGGAGACAGTATATTATTATTCTGAAGTATTGAAATCAGAAGAAATAAAAGAGAGAAACGCAAACAATTACTCTGTGCAAATAAATTTTTGGGCGTGCTGCCGAAACGACTCCCGTAGGGTCTCTAAGTCGTGAACTTTGTGATTAGGTTGCGGCTTTATAAGCCTGTTACGTTTTATGTCCAAAATAATACGGTTTTGGGCATCTTTTAGCTTTAAAATAAACTAGGAGTAATGTTTATAAAAACATGTTTAATCATAAATGTGTTGTGAACATTAAAATAATAACTGGCAAATGAAACGTTGATAGCAAAGTTATTTATTTACCAAAGGTATACGGAGGTTTTGCGTTTAAATAGCGTTTGGATAGATTACTAGATTTTTTATTCGTGTCACCAAGCTAGTCGATTAGACAAACTATAAATAAAAAAGTGTGCATTATAAAGGAAACCAAAAGTCACAATAAAAAAAAATAAACTAAGTTAACACAACACTGTCATTATTTGAAAATCAAACACTATGAACGGTTGTAACTAATAGCTTCTTAATTTGTGGTATGTTTAGCAAATGCAGGATAAGGACTTCGGCATGAATATTATTGATAATGCGATAAGAGTTTCATTCACATTTTACGTTATTGTAGCGCTCCTGATATTTAAACTAATAACGTAATTGTAGTTTTTCAGTTTCTGATCTAATCTTAGAAACTTTTGAAATTGAGCATATTCATTGAAAATTGATATCTTTTAAAAATATATACACAAAATTACAAGATTAAGGGATTTTTTAAGGATGTTTCAGATTAACACTTTCCATTACTTTTTAATTAGGTTATTTGGTATAATAATAAGTAAAAGATTTAGAAAAAAAACTTTGACAATCTCTTGCCAAAGATATAATAAATTTCCGTATAATATTCTGTTCTTCTAAAATATATTCCAACTTTGAACAAGTTCCGGAACAGGCCTAGCATTAAATTTTCAGTTTAAAATTTAATAGATAAAGTTAAGAAAACTTACTTTTCAATAGTGGCAAGCGTTTGTTTTGAAATTTCTTAGTACGTAAACGTATGAGGCTGATCAAACAAGTGTGACGTGTCAACATATAGATAATAAAAGAAATTGAAATTAAATAAAATAATAATGTTGTATTATTTAGTAAATAAAATTAATATAGTCATCATTATCTTATCACCGGTAGGCTTCCACTGCTAGATATAGGCCTCTTCCATATATTTCGAATAACTTAATAAGGTTGTCTATGCACTTTGTGATTGGTCACCTTATGCTGGATTTGCCGGTCGGATATCTTCGGTCCAGAACCTTAAGGCTCAAGCGGCTATATGTTCTGCGCGCTATGTACCTACTTCCACTTTATTAAAATGCAAAACTATAAAATAATAACATTCTACCAAAAAGTATGCATTACGTAATGTACTTTTTACTGTTATTTCCTACACTTACATGAAACTACTTTACATAAAAAATATAAAACTTAATATTGAATTGAGATAACAAAATAAGTCTTAATGTGTATAAAGTCGAAATGCTTAGAGAAGAAGGAACCGTCCACATTAAATGTCATTACAAGATTATTACAATACTTTCCAAGAAATATATTATTAATTTAGGCACTTGAGTGTAATTTAAGATAGTAAGTAGTTGAATAAATGGCAGGTGTGATTAGGTATCAGCTGAGATAGACAACTGATGACAGTGTAATCTATATTACATCAATCTGATAAGATAAAACGAAAGTAAGTTGCCATTCAAGATAACTCCGCGACTTATTTTTTCAATAAATATTAATAGATTTATTTCTATATTGTTGTATTTGAAATCTCCAAACCGTTAAATGCCTTGAGGTATAAAACAGTGTTTCGTAGATTCTAACGATTGATGAGATGATAAAAGATGATGCAGAAGCAAAATAAGAATGAATGAGAATGTTACATTATATGAAGATTGGTAGAAGATAGTGACAATAAAAAGACACGTAAAAATGTATTTAAAATGTAAAATTCCCTTTTCGTATAAGCAAGGGATTTCCACTATTTTTCTATATGCTATGCAGTAGATCTTTTCTCGCTTTAAGAATTCATATAAAGCCTCCACCTTTTAAAATTCAAACTTATATGCGATCGTAACAGTCTTCAACCACTAAGCGACAAAGCGCACGTGTAAATTAATACTAATAATACATTTATTTCACATAATACATGAAAAAAATTAAATAAAGCGTACTTTTATTTTTACTATAAATTATTTACACGTATTAATTTAAGAAGAAATAAAAGAGAAGGAGAAATTCTGTTAGTATTTTATTATAGGGTTCTGTATTCATATATAATCATTACATTTAGGAAACAACCTTATATGTAAATTACATTTGAGATCGCTTAAAATTGAACGTTGATAACTATTTACTTCATTGAAGTTAATATCTCACTAGCATTAATAGTAGTATTAACTACATTTATTTAACATTGAATTTAGTTAAAGTTTTCTTATATTCAATATTAATAATCATATATTTTTTAAATTTAATTAACGAGATTGTAACATGTTTAAAAGTATTTGTAATTATATAAGCCTGTTACATATTTCAGGAGAAGCTATTCCCATATAATAGAAACATGGAAGTATATAAATGCATACGCTGGCAGAACTATTGAAATAGGTCACCACTGCACTCGAGTAATTTGTCTCTTTAGGAATTCATGCAGCTCGTTCTCTACAAACATTCTTTGCGTGCTCTCCACTGGTATATTCACAAGGTGAGCAAATGTACTTTATTATATAATTTATAAATTAGTTCTACTGTGTGTACCAGTATTATGTGAATATATGAATAACATAAGCCAAAACTCTTGCATTTTTGAAAAATTCTATGTATAACAAGAGTTAGTATTTTTAAGTTAAATCTACGATCGAGTTACATAAGAATTTTTTTTGTCGCTTAAATATTTACTACATGTTTGTAATGATTTTGTGGATGTAGATATAGCTAGCCCTTTTGTAGTCTCATCGGAATTGTTCCACCAAGACTGATACTGATTTCTCAAAGCTGTCGTATTAGCTGTCGTAACTTTATTAGATAAATGACGATTTTATACATTTTAAATTTATATTGATTTGAAAAGCTTTTAAACTCTACGTTCATACGAATTCGTGGCCATGGCCATATTTTCCTTTCAAATTCATAGATTATTGAAAGCGACTGTGAGAAAATTATAAAAATATTAGCCTAGTACCATACTTCCTGAATAAACTGCAACAAGTTTCAATATTGGATATTAAAATTTCTTGAGCTCAAGATGGGCCTTACTTGAAGTGCAGAAAGCAATAATGCAGAATACGCTGCTTGAACTGTAGATTACTGCGGCGTAACTCTCTCGTGCAGTATTAACCGCAATGGAAGCTGATGTCGTCCGTTTAAATGACAGTGCTTTATTGTCGCTAGAGCTGCGTCAGATTTCACAGTAAATCTAAACCGCCGCCGCTAAATAAACGAAGCACAAATTGTGTTCGAATTCACACTGTAAAATACTTTATTGGTTAAAATTTACAAACGTGGCACAACCGTTTTATTATTAAACGACGACTTTATAAAAGAATATCAAACCCCGTGTGAAAGTGTCAAAGTTTGTAGACAGTTTTAATATTTAAATATAAATTTTAATTTAAAACTTTAGAATTTAAATTGTTAATAAAAAATGATAACACGTTATATTTTAAAATACCTTTATTCCCATTTATATGCATTCATATAATTAAATACCCCTAAGAGAAAAAGCGTCTCATACGAGTTTAAGCGGTGAATCAAACGTTGAAGGTCTACAATTACATGTTCCGTTACAAACAGTACATTTAAAATTACATGAGTTTCGTTTCATGTACTGTGAAATTAAAGGTAACCAAAAATATGCTTCGAAATTTTATTAAATTTATTTATGATATATAACATGATTTTGAATACAGGCTTTTAAACTTTGAGGTCAGCCGTCGACCGCAACACGCAGTGTTCATGTCTTTATCAAGCAATGCTTTAGCTTTTTAGTAAGAGATCCTTAGAAACACTTTGATTCTCATAATGTTTTTTCCCTAATATTGTTATCTGCCTAGATTTCGATGAGGTGAAGTCTCAGCTTTTTTATTCTAAAATTGGAAAAATATTAATATTCGGCTAGAGCTGTTCGTACTAGTTAGTGAAATTCAAAATTAATGGCTTGATTTCAAAACTTATATTTAGCAAACATAACACATATAATTTAAGTATACATAGATACTTATCATTGACCGTGAAGGTTCTATGTAAATTCCCTTGTCTACCTCTTCTGATTTATGCGATAAAAAGAGTCATGAATTTCTAGACGTCGTGACTAAAGATAATTGCTTTGTGAATTGAATTAATTTCTTCTGTTAATACTTTATGATACCCTTTCTGTAATTAATGGGATAGCATTTTAATTCGTTTCAAAACCTATTTTAAGTTTGTTAAATTTTATAGAAGAGCTGTTGCAATTGCAACTTTTCTTAGTTATGAACTTTTTATCTTGCGTGTTACATTTATTTTTTTTAAAATCAATAAATACTATTTTTCAGCGGCATCGATAACTTAGGTACCATGTGTGATCCAGAGTTGTCAATCACAAGTCTAAATTTAATAAAATATACAGGAATGTAAATATTAACTATATCTGTAATTCAAATAAGGATTATTTGACTTAATATAGATGTCAATATCAAATGTCACTGCGCTTTCCTTTTTATCCAATTTGTTATACTAAATTTGCACTGTTTCCTTGTCAGGTCCATCTAATTATTTTAGAATGAGTAGTGTGAGTGATAGTCAAGATAGTTCAATTAATAAAAATGATCGTATACGAGAGTTTGTAGGAAAAGTAAAAATTATTTTAGTGGATTCTCCTAAGAGAGTATATATGCGGAAAAGATGGGCCGCTGCTTTTATAACCCTTTCTCAAATAATGATTGGAATAACTAATATGTTTGTACTGTTCTACGTTTTGAGTTTTAAATCAGAATTTCTGACTAACGTCCATATATTTTTATGTACAGTTGGGGTTAGTAATGATTTAAAACTTTTCGTCGTCATCATCATTTCAGCAGTCATCCACTGCCGGACAGTGGCTTCTCCCTGACATCCAAGAAAACGAGTTGAAAGTGTTTCGACAACCTTAACTAGGTCGTCTGCCTACCTTTTTGGAAGTCGTATACTGCACTCTAGATCTATAAGACTCCAGCGGTTACCTATTCCGCGCGCAACGTAGCTTTCCTTATGTAAGTTCAACTGTCCAATCCGCTGGACAGTATCGATTACTTTGGTTCTTCGGACGGATCTCTTCATCCCTGATTTTATCTAGTAGTAAATCCTGTAAAGCCATCTCCATGATTTCCTTAGCCTTATTGAGCGACTGTGAACTTTTCAATGAGGCTCAAAGTGAAAACCATTCTTTTTCTAAATTTCTTTAAATTAAAGAAAACTGTTTAAAAACTTATTTCGTTACAGTTTCAATTATGCATACCTGTAGGGATGTTGGGCCTGAACAGTTTAAATGGACCTTCAATGCCAATGAACGTAGGAGATAAGAAATTTGAACACGTGTTTGTGGAAACGTTTGGCCTCATTTGCTGTATGCTTGGTACCATAGCAATAATTTTTGAAAGAAATTTAATCACAGAAAAAGGTTTGCACGGGTTTTTAGGTTAGTTGTTTTTTGACTACTTCATACACTTAAGATTTTTAACTATAATATTTGATAAGGTAGATAATTTTTCGTCACGGTGTAGCTCTGCAATTTGAAAGTTATCACTGCAATAGATAATCGTGGCGTGTCTACATTTGTTCAATATCCCGTTTTACTTGTTTAAAGACATTGTAGGGGTTCTCAAAAATAGAGACAAAGTAAGTAGTTGCATTATTAAGTATTTAAAATATACACATTTTGATGCAGGTATTATCGCAGGATTTTTAGTTGTACTGAGTGCGATCGTCGGAATTTGTTCCAACGGAAAAGGAATGTTTGTCGGATTTATGAAGAATATCCATATAATGTCTGCAGTTGGTGGTTTTATTTCTTCGTCAATGTGTTTTATATTAGGTTTATACATGCCGTGTATGGAAAAATGGGCTCCGGTGCCAAGTGTAATCAGTTACTTAGTTATATTTTGCAGTGTATACTCAGCTGTTGTAACCATAAGTTCTTTCAGACGTTTATATAAAAAATAAATCCAGTTTTCGAATATATGTGTTTTTTGTTTAATTCAGTTTAAGATCAATTATTAAATTAGACACGAAAGATTTAAATTTAACTAACAGTTCAGTCTTTAAATCTTTTTAAAATATATAGGTTAGGGTTGATTTACTGTAAGAATATGTCAATAATAACGTCGATTATATACCGCGTTGCGAATATAATATTCGTAGCGTTAGGATTTGTACTTATTACATTTGTTTGTTGTTTTAAAAAAAAGTTATCATCGTCGTTTATCAGCAGTGTAATATTTCCCTCTACATATTGACATAGGGAAATTTTAGATTGCATTGAAAATAGTTTGATAAAATTATATCTGATTATCTAATCCGTATCATTCACTAACAATTCTCAATAAAATATTTTTATATACTCGTAATAGAGTATGTTATAAAGATTTGGCATCTTATTTCACATTCGACAGTATCCATGTAATCGTTGTTTCTAAATGGAATAACTATAACACTTTAACATAACATAACGGAGAGAACATGCCGGAGATTTCTCTATGACATCGAATCTGGTATAAGGTGAACAATGAATGTAACGAAATCAGGCAGTGTGCACAATGAATTAATAAGTTGCAGTGGCTGTGGCCACATAGCGTTGAGGCCGTTAAGGTTCTGGAGTGACCACAGACCAGCACGCACAACGTAGAACAACCAACCACAAGTTGGGACTCACGTCGTTTTTAAGGTCGACGAAAGACAGTGGATGCAGGTCGCTTCAAACCAGTCATATTTTACAGTGGACTTTCCATGGCTAAAATGATGATGATGATGATGAATTACATTGTTATAATGTACCGTGATATAAATATCAATAGCAATAACATTATAAAATAGGAATGACTAAATAGCTATTAACATAAATTGAGATAAGTGGGGTATAAACATCATTTTCTAAAATGGTGTTTTAATTCCTTCGACCTCACTATTGAAAGTTACATTTTTAACGTTAAAAAGGTTTTTTTTAATGATTTTAAGTAACAATACCTTTAGTCACAATTAAATAAATGCGTTTTTGCAATACAGATACTCTGTCATCAGCTGTCACGAATGCGCGGGAAATCTTATCTGCGCTGGTTGTGGAGCTATAAACATCTTCGCTTCGCGTGCTACTGGAGGAAGTCGATTAATAATATTTGCCAGTATAAACATTAACAAAATTAGTGAAAATCGCGTCTGTTATAATATTTATTTTGCTAATGAAAACGATAATAACATAAATAGAGGAAGAATTAACAATTTCTATTTAAACTTGTAACTATTTAATTCTTACTCAGGACTGGAACTTGAGTAATAAGGAAGGTATTGTTAGTGTATAGAAGTAGTAATAATAACAATGAATTGATGTTATTCATAACAATGAAAGAGGTTAACTCTAGTAGTGCAGAGCATTAACATTATCTTTGACTCGGTAAATATAATACTCGCGATCTATAGAGATTTGAAATTTCTTATCAGTGTACTATACCAGAGTGCAACATGTTTTCTCGTGTATTATTGCTATGATTATGACATTAATTTAACTTTAGCCATGAATACGAATAGTGACAGCCTTCTGAACTCTTGTGAGCCTGTTCAAAATGTACAACAAATGTGTAAAATACATGTAAATTATTCTATAATGTACGCGTGGTTAATAATATGTTTCAAGTCGGTAGCTCATATGATGATTGGTGCAAACGTGTTTGTGGCGCTATGGTTCGCTTTTAATTCGACGCCTGTTAGTGCTTTTCACTTACATGTTGGATTAAGTGTTATTGGGGTAAGTCTATTCGCTCGTCAAATAGTTGGTGTTTTAAAATTTGTAGCCAACAAAAAATAAGCGTAGGAAGGTATTGAATAGTTGAATAAAAAACTGTTTTTTTATGAAACAAAATATAAATATTATTTATATTTCAAAATATTATTTATATTAAAAAAAAAAAACAAAATATATATTTATATTTCAACAAAATATAAATATATATTTTGTTGTAAGAGTTTATATTATATTTTTTAATAATGATGGTTTTGCGTTGTTGTCTTTTTGTATCTTTCATTAAACCAAATAAAAACTCAAATTTAATATAAAGAAATAAGGTCGACTAACGATCTTTATAAAGTCCTTGGAAGCCACTGGATGTAGGCCGCTTTCAATCGGTACTGTTAGGATAGAGGAAGGAGGAGGTATAGAGGAGGCCTTTATCCAACAGCTGGCACAGTGAAATTCAATGATTACAAAGAAATTAAACTCCCTGTTATTAAACCTTCATTACCATGCTCGTATTCATAAGCCTTACTACTGTCCAACACTAAAAATTCTACGTTGTAGTAGCTTGTTTAATACTTCGAGGATATTAATTTGTATCACTATTGAGTAAGTTGTCGGACTAAATTTATCAAAACATTAAATACTTGGGTTATTTACGCAGTAAAAACCCCCTGTGATTTCGAAAAGACCCGATTGAAAGCGATCTCTATTCAGCTGAAATTTTATCAACCAAACTGTACATCTTACAAACTGAAGCTTTATATAAATATCAGCTGTCCCTCGCCTGTTTCGCGAACTTAATGAGCGTCGTCTCATCCACCCTTGCGCGTGGAATTTCGTAAAGTCCGGCTGACCTTTACTCAGCAAAAGTTCTAGAAATATCTTGATGATTTAGTATAAAGGAAGAAATGTCTTATTTTTTAAGACTTTGTGCTTAATTAAAATAAGCCTTGAAGTAGTTCTGTAAGACTTCAAATAAATATAAATATATGGTACAACAACATTCAAGCTACAGATGATTATTATAAGCCTGCATTAAGAAACATACTGTAGGTAAATGAATCGCATATGAAAGACTATGCATGGTTATTCATTTTGTTTACCTTATCTTAAATTCATCAATGGTTATCTTAGAATAAAGAGCGAATACTCCAAATAATACATAATAGATAAAACAGAATAAAAGCTATCGTTTGAAACTCAATTGCAAATCTTTTAAAATTTAATTGAATTATTAATTAAAATTAAGTTCCACGCCATCTGTTTTAGGAAAAGTAAACATTTTCCTAATTATAACTAGCTTATAAAGATAAGTAGACGTTAGATGCCGCTTTATCTTTTTTATTATTTAATTATAAGTAAAAAATCCTTACCTGTTTTCTGAATAGAAAACAGGTAAGGTTTTTTTTGTTTATTTTTTTGGTAAAATATTAGAGTAAACAATACGATTGTTTACTCCAATATTTTCCCAAAAAAGTTAGTGATATATTTATAAAATAGTTTAATAGTAATTCTATTGTAATATTTATATCAATAGAAATTAATAAAAATAATATAACATTTTTTAATCAAAAATAGAGATTCTCATTTAATAATCTTCTATTATTTTATCAAAATAATTATCATTATTAATTTTATAACTTTTTTTTAAATAAAAAATAGAGATTCTCGGTTTATAATCTTCTATTATGTTAGCAAAATAAATATTTTTATTAATTTTACAGCTCCAGTTATATTCATTTTTTCCCAAATAATATTAGAAGAAATAAAGAATGATTTTCTTTTCAGTATCAACTATTAATATCACATGCAATACTCTGTCTGAACAAAAATAATGGATGGACGTCGCAAATGTCTTTTTTACAACGTATGCGAGCTCACGTTGTCTTACAAATTTTAGGTTCAACACTGGCCATTATTGGATCTGTTACTATGATTCTGGAAAAGTCTGTGCATTTTACATCAATCCACGGTAAATTAGGTAAGAGTATGTACATCTGTTACAGTTATAACCACTTTGTCGTTTTAATTCCTTTTAATAGCTAGAATTTATTTTCACTAAACTTATTTGTTAAAAATAGAAATATCTAATCAAAACTAGATTTTTTTATCTGTTACGTTTTCTTTATGATATGTATTTATTTTCGGATAAAACTAGTTATTACTCCGAGCTTTAGATAAAAGCAGTTCTAGAGATATAACATTTGGGATTAAAACAAAACACAGTTTTTCAAAATAATTATTAAACAAATTTAGGATTCAGAAGATAATTATTTTTACACTTAAAGAACATTATTCAAGATCATTCGATAACATAAAATAGATAACAATCAAAAATTATCAAAACCTTAAAACTAAAATGGTTGAGTATTTACTTTCTATTTCATGATAAACTGAGGAGGACATTTCGAGTTACAAAAGAAACTATAATTTTTCTGTTCCTTTGGCTGCATCCTTAGCAACAATTTTCATAATTAAATCTGTTTTCAGAACATTGTCTTCAAGCAAAAGTTTTTCTTTGCACTTGTCGAATTTTGTCCTGAAAAGCACATTTAAATAGCTTTAACTAATAGAACGTGTAGTGCAACTCAAGTTAATGTTATTTATATCTTCGTCTGTTTTTTTAGCTTTGTTGTGCCATCTATAGATGCCATAATTAATCATTTTACTTTTATTACAACTTCAAGTCTTTGTTATTTGGTGGTAATATATGGGATAAAGCCTGTAAAGTGGTATATGTTTGAGTTCCAATGTGATATTCATTAGTTTATCCTGCTATTATCTCTTCTAAACTTGTCTTAGATGAAGTTTCTTCGTCTTTTTGTGGCTCCTGACACTAGCTACATGCTCACTTTCTGCATCACTCATACCATCCTTAATATCTATTTTATATAAGAAATTTTCGACATCATCTTCATTTCACATATCCTCAATAACGTCTAAAGGCAATCAAAGTCAAGCTCTGCTCGCAGTTGTATACCAAAAGATGCTTTGGTGATATGCGGTGAAATGCCAGATTTTTTATAAATTGTACAAAACGAATACCATTTACCCAATTTGTAGTACTGATAAATGAATATTTAATATTGATGATGATGAATGGTTAAATAAGGAACGATGAGCCGCAACCTTAGTAGGAACAATTAAAACTCACTCGCTTCGGAAAAAATAAGAATTTTTTCTAGTAAGAACTAGTTTTAACTGATGTTTAATTTTGAGCATTTGTTAATTCTAGTTTTAACAGAGGTATATCTTAAAAATAGTTCTAACTTTGGAAAACATGTTCTTTCAAAAACCTGGTTTTAATTGTAATATATCCGTATATCTCTTATTATGTTTATATTTGTAAATGGTACATAAGCGTTATGCTTGTTAGTAAGCAGATTGTATTGTAAATAGGCGTTTGTAGTATATAGGCAAGCTAAGACGCACAATTATGCAACAAAATCGATTTGCACCGAGCTGTGTTAAGGAATTGATACGGCTATTCAGATTCGAAATAACGCATAGAAAATTTATTATAATGACGTGTGCTTTGACAAGATTTCGTCGAGGAGATCTTCGGTATCTTCGAAATCTTCGAGGTGGAGACAATATATTCTGGAGGAAGAATAAGTGGTATTATTACCCACTAGCACCCCTAGATGGTAGTTCTCGATGCCTTTGGAGAAGACGACGGATCTTTTACGGAACTCTCAGATGCTACTCAGTATTGTACCAAGATACCCCGAAGAAAATCTTTTCTCGGCATCCTTGCTGTACCACAGCAACTTAAGACTACTGCCCTCCTTGGGTTAGCATAGAGTGGAAGGTGAAGGCCCTCACCCTCAAAGCCCGTGAACCTGACTAGCTTTTAGTCGCCTCTTGCGACGGTCAGGAGATAGTTTAGCCCTATTCTTAAGAACCCGGGGTAATGGGTTAAAGTTCAATGCTCTACCGACTGTGCTATTTGGGCTATCAACTAAACAAACTCAATCTAATCTAGTCTACTGAATTTTGACCAAAACGTGTTAAAAATTCGGTTTATATTTATTTTGTTGACTATTCGACTATCAATTATTTAATTATTATTATTTATTATTATTGATAAAAGATCATTTATAGTGATGACATTTGTGTGTCACGAGAAGAATGTTAGAAGAGCTCAATTATATAGAAGTTCGACTTTAAGCTACGAGGATTCCAAGCCTGCTCTGATCTAAAAAAATGTCCACAACAACCTCTGGTGGGTTTTTTGTGTTAATAAATCTTAATTTCCTCAATAGATTAAAGCCGTGGCCGCAATAGAGCAGTCCATTGTCGAGGATGCCACATGTACATATTTTTTAAAAAAAGCATGCCATCTTATCTTAATAAAGTTTGTATTAAATCAACAATTCTGTGAAACTGTAATTAGTTATATATTACAATTTGACGGATACAAAAACAGTCATTTAAGAAAACCACGTAGTATTTTTGTCACTATATCCTTTTGCGACCCAATATATGTATTGTAAAATATGAAAGTAATTCTTAAAGGAATACAAGAATAATTGCAATTCTAACTGAAATACTATTTACAATCGGCAGTGGTAGCCTAGTGGTACAGGACCGAGACTTGACTTGAGACTTATATAATTCACACTGCAATAATGCAATGTGAATTTGTGTGTGCATACAAATTTACAGAGGATGGACAGCAATGTTCTCTGCGTAATACCACACTGTGAGTGTCAACCCCCTTGCAAAGCAAGACGATTGTGGTATATCCTCCTCTTGGATAACTTTGAGGGAGGCCCATGCCTCGCAGTGGGATTCTGTGGATTTAAAAGATGATTATCTGCAAACAGATGTGAAAAATTTAATTGTAAAACATATCGTTTAAAAAAATTATCAAATATATCAAATATATAATATATTATATAATATATCAACACAACATATTTAACATTCGTTACTCACGTTATATCTGCGCTTGTAGGTCATCAGGGCATCAGAAACTTTCATATCTAAATTGATTAATTAGTATCAGCTATAATGTTTCTACGTTTATTATTCTCGGTTTTCAATAGAAATAATTTTAATTTGTTATATTTATTAAACATGGTTTTAGTGTTTGTTTAATTTCTGTTATTTTGTGATTTTTATTTTCCATTCTGTTACCGGTTGTGGCTTGGTAATACAGATATACTGTTGATATTAATAAATGCGGTTTCAAAGTCGGGCCATTTTACCGTGCTTGACTTGCCTTTAGCGTGATCCCAATCAATTGCGATCAAATTTCAATTCCTGCACAATAACTAAGCTAGAGGTATCTGAAGAGAATATAATTTTTATTTTAGTGATTTGGGAGACTGCCTAGTTCCATGAAGTAACGGGTTAAATGCTGTTATACTATAAGACATTAGCTGTACGACTTTCACTGCTGGACATAGACCTCTCCTATAGATTTTCCAATGAACCGGTTATAAGCGACCTACATTAGCTGTCTTCCGATGACTTTAACAAGGTCGTCTATCCACCTTATGAGTTGATGTCCTGATTCGTCGTCTTCCGGAACCTGAAGGCAAGCAGTCATCGTTTTTAAGTGCCATGTAAACGAGCTAATCATCATATTTTAAAAGGCATACATTACTATTACGTCCAAAAGGGCCCAATTACGGCTTAACTGGTTGTTATTACCTTACTGTAGACAGAGATTTACATGTGGCACTCTCTTCTGCAGTCACAATCTATCAAAATCGAAGATAAAAACTTATTATAAATGTGTAAAATCCTAACTCAATCCAAAATTATTGTTTCAGCTCTAGCGGCACTTATTTTTACCGGATTTAGTTTTATCAATGGAGTTATATCATTCTTATCAAACGGACGCACCAGTTCCATTAAGATTGCAAAAACTAGTCATTTATTATGTGGAATATTGACTTTTACGTTATCATCGCTTTGTCTATGTTATGGATATAACAAGAATTCATTTAGGACTTGGGCCTCCCAGGAAGTAGCTTTCATCATGATCTTTATAACCTGCATTAGTACAACTTACGTTATTGTAAATCCACTTACTACGTTCACGAGGAAATTTTTTAATCTAATCAAAGTAAAGATATGGTAATAATAATTTGACTATGAATAATTAACTTCGTAATCGTCAGACTTTGCACACGTTTACTTATCAATATTGATATACATATCAATGCCAAATAGTAAATTAAAAACTTTGCACGCGCATTTTGTAATATTTAGTATATTTTCCATTCCGATCAACAAAATGATTTCCTTTAAATGTTTTACTCTCGGAAAGAAAGATTTTTGATACATTAAATCTATAAAACCGATCTCATAAATTAAAACGTTATCCACGAGTTAAAAATATTTAGCGTGTTTACATTTAATTCACTTAAAATTTGACCGCAATGTTGTCTTATAATTCTGTAAAACATAACCCTATGAATATCTTTCTTTTCTATTGGTTTACGTGTAAATTTTGGCTAAGAGTTTAGTTTTATTAATAAAAATATAGTTTAAGCGTTTTTTATTCTATCTTTAAGGCACATCAATAACACAAGTATAAATATACGACAAAAAACATTATACCGAATCTTAAATTAGTGCATGCATTATTAACAGACGTGCACAAGGTTTTTATTGAAATGAAGTACAATAGAAAAGTTTTCGTAATTGGATTCATTAGCAAAAAGAAAAACCGTTAGACTACAAGATAATAATATATAAAATAAAAATATCATAAACATCATCATCATCATCATTTCAGCTGGAGGGCATCCTCTGGCGGAAATATAAATTCTCAAGAAGACCTGTTGGAAGCGGCTTGCAACCAGCATCTTAACATTCTAATGACTGTATCAGGGATATCCGACTACCTTGCGTGAACGTCCTACTCTGCGCTTGTCGTACATTTTCATTATCGTCGTTTCAGGGGATATCCACTGCTGGACCTAGGCTTCCCCTATAGATTTCCAAAAGCATTTTCCAACGACCATGACAAGAATATCTGTCTACGTAGCTGTTCCATGGAATCAGGAGCCTAAGGACTCCAGCGGTCCTTCGTTCGGTGCTCTATGTAGCTAAGTATATAGGAGTTTTTTACCTAATTAGGGGTATCCGGTCATGGAAATTATCCCGGTAAAGCAGTATGTGCCAACTATTTGGTGAGATTATAGAAATATTCAAAAAATAAAGACAAGTCTAACTTATTTTTTCCATACGGAAACATATATGTTTTCTGCATATTTATGTTTAAAGAAATTATACCACTAATGATAAAATAGATAAAAATGCTTATTCATTCTAATTTAGTTAAGGAATTTCATAAAAATATCTTTTTTAATCTTTATTAAAATACTGATAATATTTAAGGAGATTTATTTTGTATGAAAATATCAATTTTAACGCACGATTAACATATATTTTCTGGAACCACAAAATCCCCTCCTTTATGTTTACATATAATCTTTTTGAAATATCTGTTAAAAAATCTCGTGAAATATGATGTTAATTATTATAGTACTGTAAATGGCGATGAATAAAGTTGTTTTTAAAATATTGTGTTGATTTATTTCAATATCTATGGTATGCAATAAATATGCGAACAAAAAATTAACTAAAATATGTTTTCGAATAAAATTTTCATGATAGTTGCTTTATATATTTAATTTGGTGAAAGTTATTCCAAGATCCACTAAGGGAATAATTTAAAAAAATGCTGTCCTTTTTTAATTATGAATAGAATTGTTTTTATTATTCTTAATTATATTGAGATATTTTTTGAAATTAGTATATTTTGCCCAAAGTGTATATATAATATTCTTAACGCAGCAGGGTTAAATACAATTTAAATAAAATAGAGAAAAAATGATAATACGTAGCAGTTCTTTATTTTTACTACGAAAAAATTAAAATAAATACACATCAACATTTCAAATATTGTTACTTTATTACATAGTGTTGTATTTTATATACATTTACATTGCTTTGATAAGTATTTTGCATTGGTTTTCTTTAATTAGTAACTGCAATCTAGCTGTATCGAAGATACGCTGTGATGACGTCATAGTTTGAGATTCCATTTATTTAATGTACGTTATAGCTGATAATTTATGTCGTTGATATAATCCGTTTAAATTATTCATATAAAATAATATCAGCTTTTTTATTAATAAACAAATGACATAAAATTTTCTTCTTTCTACTTGTTATCTGAAAGTGAATTATGTCATGTATCACTTTCATTTTAAGAATACGTCTATTTTTTAACTGCGGTGACAGCTTTTGAGAAGAAAGTAATGCAAGGATTAATTATGACAATGAACGTGAGTGCCGCTGTGAAGGCAATGATCGCATGCGTAAATTCTTCGGTTGCCCAAGCTTTGAAAAAGTTCTTATCGAAACCGTAGCAGAGACTGATGCTAGACGCAGCAAAAGCGACGACTCCGAAACAAATATGTGTCAGCTTTGAGATTGTGCCGTTTAAAAACTTGCGAAATTCGTAAGCGTATAACGATGTTAACCCATTGACAAGACTGGCGATTGTGAAGACCATTGCTACCAGCGCTGAAAAAAAAAGACATAACGCATGTTAAAAACAAAACGTTGTTGCGTGATATTAAGAACTTTTATTAAAAATGGAACTGACTTTCTAATTTAAATTAAATAATTTTTGAGAAGCATAGATTGTTTATCTATAATTAACTAGAAAAATACATAGCAGCTATATCTAACGTTACTGATGATCTCTGTTCTTTAGTTGAAAATTTTCATTAATTTTTTTATCATCATTTATGAGATTTCATAATTTTGATTGTTAATCTTTGATATATTATAAAGAAAAATATTATTTATTTACCAAATTGTCCATGGTACGTATTCCAATGTACTTGTTTGTCCACGATCTTAATAAAACTTCCAGCAAGTGCGATTCCTGAACCTAATATTTGAAGAATCCAATGTGCACGACGCTTGTCTACCAGTTTTAGTTTTTGAGACCATCCATTGTCAGATGATAAACTAAGAATGGATTCAGCCATGAGTAATTGGTGCTGTAATGGAAAATGCTCCATAATAAATATTTAAAAAAGTTTTATTTGTAATATTTTTACTTATAACTATAGCTAGTTGTTTACTAAGGTATTTTTTAAACAATGTACCCACTTAATGTTGTTTAATATTGTCAATTATTATTAAGAAAACTTGTGCAAAGAATAAAAGCTTTCGAGGTGCGAAATTTTTTAATGTTTTTAATAACGCTAATCAATAATATCAACCAAAAGAATAAACACCAATGGATGGAATATAACTATTGTTATAATATTAATGTAACGAAAGTTTATGAAAACTCACCCCAACCACGCAGAGAATAATATGCAACGGTGTAGGTCCCAAAGGCAAACCATTGCGTAACGAAAACAGAAAAGAAATCCCGACGACAATACCAATCAAAAGATGAGCTAGCAGATTTAGCGTTGATTGAAAAATATACAAATTATAATTAGTTTCTCCTTGTTGCGGTGGCACGTTTTGAGATTTTGTTGCACATGGCACTGGAGTTGAATCGGACGGAAAGGCAGGTTCTACGATATTTGGCGGCATTTTTTAAATAATGAAAAAATGAGGTGGAATTTTTAGTATGTGCTCTACACGTAGCAAGCCTAATGTGCAACTGAAAAAAATTCATGAATTTATTTATAGTGGATGCGAAGACAGATAATATTTGATGACTGATTTTATCAATATCGATTGAAGCTCAAACGCGTTGTAGATAAATTAGAAGTTTATACAATGAATTTGGATAAGATTAAAGAAATATTAATAATCATTGTTGAATATTAATTCGCTGAAATCGTGGCTTCATACACCTCTAAATGACGTCATTTTATTTATCTGCGAAATTTTTTAGTGATTTAATTTTTTTTAATTGTGCTTGCTCTTTATAAAAATCCATGAAAATTTATTTGCATTTTACATAATGAACTACATAAATTTTATTGATCAATTTATCCTTAAGCAATAAACGAAATCGTGTATAAAATATCCCGTATCTTTTTAGCACACACTAAACGTGGTATCCATAAATATATTCCAGAAAAATTGCATATGCTGGTTTTTAACATTATTATTCATAATGACAAAACTGTTAATTTGGTTATCATTTATTTTAATATATAATAAGAATATCATGCCAAAAAGTTCAAATGTCTTTAATGCACAAAGGGACAAAGTAATAATAACACGTAGCAGTTCTTTGTTTTTATTGTTTGAAAAAAATTACAGAAATACACATTCACAGCTCAAATATTATTTTAGTTTATACCACAGTGTAAGATTCTATTAAAATATCCATTGCTTTGTTAAATAATTTGCATTGCCTTACATTTACTAGTAACTGCAATCTATTTGAATCGAAGATATCGAAGTTACGCTGTCATAACGTCATTTTTTGTTTGAGATTCCATATATTTCATGTACGTTATAGCTGATCAATTAAATCGTTGACATTTACAGTATTTGATGGTCTTTATAATATTTTAAAACATTCATAATTCGTTGGCATTTATATTATATCTCAAATATAATCCGTATAAATGTCCAGTGCATGGCCCTTATCGTGCTAAAAAGTACTATCAGTTTTTATTTATTAATCAATAAATGACAAGCAAAATTATTTTCTCTCTACCTTTTCTCTGCAAATGTATAAGGCTAATTATAACTAGAATTTATAGATGTCATCTATTTCTTAATTGCAGTGACAGCTTTTGATAAGAAAGTTATGCAGGGATTGATTATAATGATGAACGTGAATATCGCTGTAAAGGCAATGATCGCATACGTAAATTCAGGGGTTGCCCACGATTTAAAAATGTTGTAATTAAAGCCGTAGCAGAGACTGATACTGGACGCAGCAAAAGCTATAACTCCGAAACAAATATGTGTCAACTTTGAGATTGTACCGTTTAAATACTTTCGAAATTCGTAAGCGTATAACGAAGTTAACCCATTGACCAGACTCGCCACTGTGAAGACTATTGCCACCAGCGCTAGAAAAAAAAATATATTTTTGTTAAACATTGATTTTCATAACTTTCGTTAAATACAGAATACTGACTTTTTTAAATTAATACATTTATTAAGCTTATTATATTCTTAATAAAAAGAGGCGCCAGTATGCTTGATTACCTACAAATAATTATATAACTCAAATCAGCTCTTTAATTAAACATTTGTGAAAACTTTTCACAACTATCGGAACTCCAGTTTTCAAAATTTTGTCTGTAGTCCATTGATCTTTTGTAGAGAAAAATAACATTTAATTACCAAATTGTCCATGGTACGTATCCCAATGTATTTGTTTGACCATAATCTTCGAAAAACTTCCAGCAAGTGCGATTCCTGAACCTAAAATTTGAAGAATCCAATGTGCACGACGTTTGTCCACATGCCTTAGTTTTAAAGACCATCCGTTGTCAGATGATAAACTAAGAATGGATTCAGCCATAAGCAATTGGTGCTGTAATGAAAAATGTTACATCATAAATGTTTGAAAAAGCATTCACTCGTTATATTTTTACAAAATACTATCAAAAGTTTTAGATGAATAGAGATCGTAATTGACAAACTACTGATTAATAATGTTGTTTTATATAGCGCTACCAATAATTAGCGAGTCTTAACTCAAGTAACAAAAAGAAGCTCTTTACGCTTCGAGGAGCAAAATCTCTTAATTTTTTTCACAACACCTTAATACTTAATACACATAAATATTCTATCAACTGGAGATCGTTTTAACTATTTTTATAAATTTTACAATTAATGTTAGAAAAATGAAAACTCACCCCGATTACGCAAAGAATAACGTGCAGACGCGTAGATCCCAAAGGCAAACCATTGCGTAACGAATACAGTATGGAAACACCGACGACAAAACCAATTAAAAGATGTGCTATTAAGTTTAGGGTTGATTGAAAAATATACAAATTATATTTAGTTTTTTCTTGTGGCGATGGTAAGTTTTGAGATTTCGCCGCACTTGGCACAGGAGTTGAATCTAACGAAATATTCGGTTCTGCGATATTTGGCGGCATTTTTAAAACAGAACGAAAGATAGATTTTTTTAATGTGTGCTCACCATGCAACAAGCCTAATGTGCACCTTAAATCATTTCATGAATTCATTTATAGTAGTTGTGAAGACAGATAATTTGTGATGACTCTGACTTTATCAATATCGATCGAAGCTCAAACAAGTTGTAGATAAATTAGATAGTACAATGATTTTATTTAAGATGAAAAAAAATTATAATCAGTGTGGAATATTAATTCACTGTAATCCTGCTTTCATAGATCTTTCTTTTCGGTTAATTTATCAACGTAATTATTGTGAAATTTTATAAGTATTTATTAAATTGTGCCTTTAATATCTCTTGGTAAAAATCCATAAAAGTTTTACTTGCAACTTCGATAAAGAGCTACATTTACAATTTACCAAAAAACGAAATATTATGTGGCAAATAAAAAAAACAGAATATTTATACATTTATTATATACTTTACGAATTCTGCATCTTTGTCTTTAGTTATGTGTCCAATTAAAATAAAGAATAGATATATCTACACGATGCCACAAACTAAGAGATTGGAAATGTATATACTCTGTGTTCATGCTACACTATTGAGCTTCTAGATACTGATAGAACGTTTAAAAGAAAAGCCCGCTAATCTAAGAGCAGACCGTAATTGTCGAGACTGTTTGTCGGATCTATGAATGTTTGACAACATAGTTTCCTGACGGAGTTAGGAATTGAATTGTATGTGTATTGCAAAGCGCAAACATTCGGCATGTACTTCCAGGTTTGATCCACGTCATTGCAAATTTCCGGTGAAACGAGACAGGCTCACTACTTTCTATTCAAAAAAATTGTCGTAAAGTTCTCTGATGGCCATTTCTAAGGTATTTTGACCTCTAGTCAAGTCGATACTGATCGGTAATTTAGTCTTAAGTAAAGTCTAAGAGGACGCCGGTCTGAGTAGCAAAGGTCTTCAAAATTCTTAATTTAATTTTATACTCGTAATTTTGATCACGATCCTTCCCCATCGAACGAATGTAACACTTTTACATGATAACATATTAGATTAATGTCATGGGTAAAATTGATTCTTTCAATGCGAATGAGGTTGCGAATCAAATAATTATGTACAATTCTACACATTTAAAAGCAATGTTTTTTATAGGACTTTATTAGATAGTCAAATATTGTTCGTAATTGCTTGATTTGGTATAAAAGACAAACTATAAAAGGTTTTCAAATTTAATTCATTTATCAAATAGATTGAAATAAACTTAGAGAAGGATCCAGGAGCGGGGCAAACATAATAAACCGGTGTTTTGGTCAGCACAATTAAGGGACCTCAATTCGACCAGTGCTAATGGAATTTAATCCAATTAAATTTTAGGGTTACAATGTGAAATTTGCCGACGATAAGCAAATTGTATTTTGTTATGGTACACGCCAGCAATATTGCTTCTCATTATTTCGCAGTACGTGCTATTTGTGTAGATTACTTGTATACGTAGACTAAAGTAACCAACATATTGCAGTGAATTTGTAAGCTGAAGTGGTAGCGAGTAGGCTACATAAGGCAAGGAATAAGAACAGATGATCGTTGGGGCTGAAAGTTTTTGAAGTGGAGACAACGCACCGCTAAGCACACCGCAGGACGTCCATTCATAAGCTGGAGACAAGACCTTGCTCAAGTAGCTTGATATAGATCGCTTCCTACTGGTCCTTTTGAAAATCTTCGGAGGAGGCTTAAAGTCAGGCTGTGGACATCCTACGGCTGAAATGATACCGGAGATGATGAAATGAAACCCATAGCAAACGATTATGTAAACATTAATGATCCTTTATGTTTATTATTTCTATCAACTTATTTATTTATTTTAATTGCAAAAAATGTTGAATTTTTTTTAACGTATTATATCTGAAACTAAATTGTCGATTTTCCTATTCTAACCTCATGTTATAACGTAACACAGAAAGTTATCTATTTGCAGCAAATGTGTATCTGATAGAAAGTAGTAAATTTTTTTAGAATGGTGACCTTTTCTATATCATGATTTAACAGGCTATTAGTTTACTAATCGAAAGTATTTTTACTTACTGTGTAGTATTGACCAAGCTTGTCTGAAAGTGCGGCTTTCCTCAATACAGAATCGTTACTTTGTATAGCTCTGGAATTATTACGTTCGCGGATTGCTTATTCCCAAGGAAAATACAAGTATTAACTGTAAGTATGTAAGACTAACCGCCACGTATCGAATATGTCTTATTTAATCGTAGATGGAAGCGTTGCTGGAATCGTTTCTTCTACAATTGGCGAAACTGTTCGGCAGGCCCGGAGTCAGCCAGCAGGAGGGATGGCTGCACCTGGTAACTTCTAATCTTCTTCTGTGCCTTCCAATTCGGTAATATTAGTATGTTACGTATAAATCTGAGGAACCCGAGAGAGCCTCCGAGTTTAGAATCTAAAACCTGGTTTAGGTAACACTTGCTTCCTCAAACCCGCATAATTTGTAAATACTAATAACAGGTAACATTTTTTAAGTAAAAAATCGGGCCATACCTTTTTTTTTTTCATTTAGAGCTATATGATGGTATGTACCATGTGATCTGAAATATCAATATTTACTTTGTAATTGTCAGGTACATGAATTTTTTGACTTTAATAGTTTCATTGAAGTTTTGAAATATTTTATTGTAATAAAAGACTACGTGATATCTTTTTGGAGAGTGTCGGAGAATATCGGAGATATTATTGTTAGAGAAAAGCCGAGAGAGCCACGGATATGTCACGTCAACTATTTCCATTATGTTTTGTATGCAGATTGTATAACGATTGATATTTGATTGTCAAGTAAACTCGTGGTTAACCGCGTTTGCCACCAGCTGGTTTGTACGCGATAACGTTACTGAAATTGCAACTTAATATTTCGTAGAAACATTCCGCTATGGTTGGTAGATTTTACCGTTTTGGATTATTGTTATATATTTCTTTGATAAAATTTCGTGCTGGATCCATTGCCGTTTTTGTGCACACAATAATACCTCGACATAATGGACTGGTCGCAGAAATATTTGAAGTGTTACCCTTAGACACTATTTGCAAATTACATGTACTTACACACTGCCCTCGACACATACTCTGTTTTGGGATTTATAATTTTTAGTCGTAAATTTAGATCTACCAGTTTGAATTAATCTCCAAAGATTGATTTTGTAGTAATTATGAATATTTTTTAATCGTTTGGATTTATTGATTTTAAGTCGCACAGAAAAGGTTAGTTTTGTTAATCTCTGTAAGCAATTTAAACTTTCATTATGAGATTGTAAGAATTTTAGTTTATTTATTGATACTAGTTTGCTAAGGTTAAAAATGGAATCAGTAGTTTATAATAAAAGATGATTGAAATGATTTTAGTGGTACTTTATTTTATTATATTAATAAGACATTAAACGTGTTAAAAAACAAAAAAACCCAAATAAAATTATCTTATCATTTGCGATATGTTAAAGGGAAACGTTGATAATTTAAACTGAACATTCTTATCCATTACATTACTTATTGATAATGATCAATTATCGAATTTCGCACATTGGTTGACGTAATCGATTGAATCTTAAATAGTGTCGTGCATTATTTTATGTTCTTTATTAAATTCTATTACTTTTTTACTGTAATATGTAACTTGAATATTTTGATTCAATTTACGAATGTCTTAAATTTAAACTGAATTATACATAATACAATATATAGTTGTATATAACATATTTTGACAATAGGTATTTCGTTGCATCATAATTCCTCTGCAAATGGTTTAAAATATTTTATAAAAAATATGTGTATTAAAATTACTTTTATCTTTTAAATGTTGGCATAAATAATAGTTCAAAAATAATACTATGGCATTCATGTTATGGTTACATAATTTGAGATTCCTTTTTGATTATTTTTTATAAGTTAATGTTGGAATATCTCACAAGCTTTGCATGTAATTATCTGGTTAGGCTTTACCTTACCTAATCAAAGTCTAAGTACATTACTTTGTTGTAATCACAATAAATTTACTTAAGAGTGTTTAGAAGTATTGCTTAACATAAACAGCCCTTGTATGTTTAAACTTAAATTATAAGAGATCGACTATAGATGCACATTTGTCTAAAAAAGTCTTGATTTGTTATGGAAAACGCTTTTTTTCAAAATTTCACGAAATTATGTAACTCTATTAGATGTATTTGACTTAACTAACCATATCAGAATGTGTGAAACAATAGACTGTGAAAATTGTATCATTTGTTAATCTCCATAACTCGCTCTTTGTAGCGATTTCCATAACTTCTTAGCAAGAAAAAGAAAATTATTTTACCAGCATGCACCCATATTTATAATCTCAAGTAATTAGTAGATAATTGTCTATAATTATAGATAGTTGTCTGGTAAACATTTCTTTTCAAGTACCTATAGTGCTTCCGAAACCGCAGTACCGGGTCTTAGACGCGGCAAGACGGAGGAGTATCGTTCCCTGCGTTCTATCAGTATAGTGTCAATGCCCGTGACAGTGGCGCCCATGATCTTTTTTCTTCGACTCTTACTTCGCCGTACTTTCCTAAAGCGCAAAACAACGGTTTCGGTATCACTAATAATGCACATGAAAGGCATAAAGGTTTCCATTTATGTATATAAAGACGTTAAAAAAGTGTTCATAGAAACGTTTTGACTCTATCTTCTTAATGCAATAGTTGCTTTCGAATAAAATGTAATAAATGGATTAATAATAACAATAAATGTTAATATCGCAGTTAATGCGATTACTACGTCGGCGACTTCAGACATTGACCAGTTTCTGAAACGTTCATAATCAAATGCGAAGCAAAGACTGATGCCTGAAGCAGCGAAGGCTATTGTGCCAAAACAAATGTGTGTTAGTTTAGAGAGAGTTCCGTTTAGTAATTTTCGAAATTCGTAGGCATATAATGCAGTTAATCCATTGAGAAGACTCGCGACTGTAAAAACCATTGCCACCAACGCTGCAAGTAAAAATATACAAAATTTATAGATGAACTGGCCACAAAAAATGAGCAGTGTACAATTGTCATGAATTGATAAAAGTTTTAAATTAATATTTGCTTAAATTGACATATTTACTGTAACTTATCGTTTACAAAAGAAGCTTTATAGAATGGATATATGGATATGTGATGGATTGTTGGAATGGATATATGAATACGTCATAGAATGGATAACATTTCTCCTTGGCTTGAAGAAAAATCTACGACCTGTTTGAATGTTAAATGAATCAGACTAGAGAAGAATAGGTAAGAAAACTCTAGCGGGACTATTTGTTTTGTAAAATAATGTAATGTTACATATTTAATTAACATTGAAATAGGCCAGAAGCTAAAACATTAATCTCAAGGTGTTCTATTTTCTATGTTTTGTTTGTGTTAGTTATTTATAGAGTTACCTAAAGTAAAAAAAAACATTCCATGCTTTTAATTAAGCTATAGGTGTTTTCTAAATATTATCTGGAATATTATAGTTAAAATATACAAACAAATGAAGTCGAGTCTTATATATGAAGGTATATGAAATTTGTTTACGCTTTTAGTGTTTACATTATATATATATATATATATATATATATATATATATATATATCACACTTCCTGAAAAAATCCGTAATGTTTTTCTGAACATACAATACATTTCATAAAAGATAAAACCCGTATATCGATTTTCAAATTTTATTTTTAAATTCAAAAATTTTTGGGCTTTGTTATATGTATGTAAAATATAATATATGTAATATATGTAAAATATAATATATGTAGTACGTAGAAGACGGTGTTGCCCATTCATGGTAACTTGTTTGTGAGCCCTGGCAATCGTATACAATCAATGCACAAAATGTGAATTATATATAAGAGTACATCGCAAATAATAGTCCTCAAGTGCTGGGCTACCATTGCTCTACTACTTCCACTGTCACTTTCATCCAAATGTAAATTTGTGATATTAAGATAGCTACTAATCAAAATGTTTAATTTATCATTTATTTATAATTGAAAGAGATTGCATACTACTGCCATGGTGTTCTTGAGGATATCTTATTCTAGAGGAAGGCACAAAACGACCATATAACACCAACAAAATAATTATATGAAAAATAGTTGCATAAAAATACTATTTCTTACTAAGCAATTAACATTTTAATACACTGGTGATTATATGGCAGTCACAAAACAATAAGTGAAAAATTATACCATTTAGATTTTTTTAAATACGAAAAATAACGCGTAGAAATAACTTTCGCTTCTTGTTTATTTTCACTAGCTATGATGTCTTCAAAGCGGAATTTATTTTTTATTTAAAGTTAACTTATTATATATGTTAACTTATTAGGTATGAACTGGGTATGCCGTTTTAAAGTCTTGCCTATCAAAGCCCACAGTATAATTGTTGCAATTATGATAAATTGAGATCAGGTCAAATCTTATACTTCGGTCTTGTTTATGCCACAAATGCTCACTCACTATGAGTAACAACTATTTCTATGGTAACATTACCACTGCATTGTTGGGGAATATTATTTTTCCGATTATTATCATTTCAATTATTCTTTTTTTAATTAATATTAGTTTGTTAACAATGGTTCTTGACGATTGTTTTACAGTTTTATAGCACCTTAAGGTAGCGCCTCAATATTTTCATCAGCGTCACTATCGTATTAGTGCCAAAGGAAACCACATAGCGTGCTGCCAGAAGTTTGATTAATTACATATTTAAAGTTAATATATATTACTTAAAGTTGATATGTTAGTATATACCATCATTCTTTTTATTTCACGCTAAGAAAATTCACTTTCCTAGTGCTCTAATAGGGGCATATCTATTTACTTCCGTAATTATTTAAAAATATGTTTTTGATAAGCCTACATAACATAATTTATTTGCAGTAAACAAAACTTATGCTGATGTTATCTAATTTAAGAGTAATTCTCATCCCGATGACATAAGGAACTAAACATAAATATAATAAAATAATTATTATAAGTAGCGTTTACTTACCAAATTGTCCATGGTAAGTATTCCAATGTACCTCTTTATCCATAATTTTAATAAAACTTCCAGCTAGGGCCATTCCAGAACCTACAATTTGTAAAACCCAGTGTGCACGAAGTTTATCGACATGCCTTAGTTTTGAAACCCATCCATTAAAAGATGATAAACAAAGAAATGATTCAGCCATAAGTAATTGATGCTAAAAGGAAAATAATTTCATAATAAATGATTACATTTAAGGAAATTAAGCCATAAAGTGAAGTCATGCTTGAAATTAATAATCAAGGTTGCTTTCAGTTGTCTGTGCTCTATTGTAACTTGACTTACATAGAAGTAGTGATCCGACACTAAGAAGGTTCATTAGTGAACAATATACGTTATCAAAAACTTACCCCAATCACGCAAAGAATAATATGAATTGGTGTCGGACCCAAAGGCAACGGAAAGTTGTTCCAAAATGTAAACAGAAGGCAAACACCGACAATAATACCAATTAAAATATGGGCTACTAAATTCAATGTTAATTGAAAAATGTACAAATTGTATTTCAAACTTCGTCCTAAAACGTTTTCTTTTTTCGGTTCACTAGAAACAATTGTTGGGTCAGTAGAAAACATCGGATCAAATGTTTTAGACATTTTACGACACAATTAAAAATTCTTAACGTATGCCAAATTCTTTCCGCACTGCTGATAAAATGCTATCCTGCATTAATTTCATTTTTATTTATGGTAAACCTGTAAAACGATCTTATCTTATCAGTTTAGATTTAATCCATAACAAGGATTAAATCTAATAAGTGTAAGTCTATCAAAAGTGATATATTTAATGCAGAATAGTGCATAAAACAGAGATAAGACAAAAATGGAATTTTATCTAAGATATATCATGTTAATCATTAATTTAGATAAATCGATGATGTTGTTTAAAGCGGAAAACATAAAAGATTTTAAAAAAGTCCCTCGATGTTATTTATATTTCACAAATATACGAATTTACAAAGCTAGACGTATTCGTATCTGGCGTACAATTAAAGGTAATAAGTGATTATAAGAAGCGTGTTCCTGGAATATTGATTTATTTTAATAATTATATCAATAAACTTATAGATTAAACGTCTAGATATTAGCAAATGTTTACAACATAAAATTTTGATAGAATGTGTTAGTTTCATGAGTTTAATATATTTTGCTTCAAGGGTTACTAACGACTACTTTGTGAATACTTTGGTTACGATTTATTTTCGTATAAAATATTACGGAATAAAATATATAAATTGCGGTTAATGATTTTTAAAAATTTACACTTGCTGCGTTTGTTTATCTTCAAAGTTTTTAAATTATGATTTATATACATATATCTAACGAATTCTTAGTAAAAAAGAGAAATAAATGATTTTTAATGAAAAAAATCTTCAATATTTATATGTATCACAAAGTATGCGATTAAAATGTTTTGTTATTACGTCGTTTTAAATTTCATGCTATGGCTATCTCAAAATTTAGATTAAAATTATTTAGACCTCAGAATAAGGAATTCAATAACACAGAGACGTTTGTAAACGCACCGGGACCGGCTTTCATTTGTCGGTGTCTCCCCTAGGCACTTAAGTTTACATTAAATTTGTCCAAGCGCGAAATTGATCTTTTAGTGAGGGGATTGCTCAACGAAAATATAAATTGGCACGTGACACTATTGATATTTCACTCAAGCATTTATTTGCTTTGCTTAATAAACATGTATTACTTTTCGAATCGCTGTAAAATAAACTGAAATATCTGTTGGTATAGATTTTACTTGCTAAAATAATAAACGGGTGTTTCATTTGATAAAAAGACATCATCTAAAATTAATTCTAAATCTAAAATTATTAAAGGATTTTGAAAACAATTACCGTGTAATATTGCTTTCGTGTTTGTAATGGTTACATTTTACTAGCCAAAGCATTCTTCAATATGTAATCTAAATGTAGGTCTAAAAAGTACTGCTTTGCGAGGAATTCTACTATTAAGGAATAACTGCAAATTATTTTTTTGTTTACGTGAAGTTATCAAAGATTTGACCAATCGCTGTTTGCCATGATATCGGCCTTTGTTCTTCACCTTTTCTCTATTTTATCTGAATTCTTTTTATTTTCAGGGTTGATTTACATATTTAATATCGTCATTTAAACGGACAGGAGTTCACTACTGGATGTAGGCTTTATTAATAGATTTATTAAAAGAGGATCTGTTGGAAGCGGCCTCCGTCCACCCTATGGGTAGAAGTCCGTAGCTGCGCTTGCCGGTTCGTGGTCTTCACTCCAGAATCTTAAGGTCACAGTGGCTGTCCGGTAAGTGGCCTGCACACTGCTACTTCACCTTGTTAATCCGTTGGTCTATAAATATAATAAATAATTAGTCAGCATAAATTTTACATGTAGGATATGAAGTAATGTTTTACAACATTGAATTAGAATTAGCAGTTACAAAAATTTCGTTGTTTTTTTATTTTATGTACTACAGGTTATGCTGCTAGCCGGTTTAGGCTTTGTGCAGCTTCATCGAAATTGAGCCCGTGGAAACAGGGGTCCACGGACTAAAAATTTTACGCTAGGAATCGTATACCAGTTACGATGAAGACGTCCACATGCACACATGAGAACTACACTCGTGTAGGTGTATAGTGTAGTGAGTGGGGTGTAGTGTACGTAGCACGAAGCGAGGACTACTCGGCGGTCAGGAGAGACTCGGGCCTCTCCGGACCGCCCTCGCTTGAACGCGGATTAGGCGGAACGGCCGCCGTGTTATGTGTAAGTAAGTAGTGCATGACATGTGCATCGAGTCCACCGGGGCTCGATGTGAGGCGTGTGTCCTGGCGTTGAGACGGGGCAGCGGAAATTATTTAAATTCCGCTTTAAGGGCAGCGAAAAGGGCCAAGTGCTCCGCAATACAGAGAAAGCACTCCGAGGGACCGGAGGCTTTACGGAGTTTTGCGGCGAGAATGCAGACCTCGTCGAGGTCTACATTGGCGAGGTATTGTGCGAGGGCTTTGAATTCCTCGGCAGGCGAAGGGGACCCGGTTTGGGGTTTGGAGGGTTTCAGTTGCTCGTAAGCAACCGATGTGGCGGTAGGGAGCGTGGCGGGCTTGCCTTTCAGGTAGAGTGGCTTCGCCAAGGCTGAAGTGGCTGGGGGCGGAGGAGGGAGAAGGTATTTCGAAGCGGGCTACAAAATATTCTCCGCGGGAGCTGAGGAAGTTAGTCGGGCAGCGACTTTGGGTGGGCGGAGGGTCGAAGGGCGGACTGCGCGGCATTTATTAGGCGCCTTGAGACAGCCCCTGTCGTTGGCGGGGTGGCCTTTGGTCTTACAGAGGACACACGTCTTACAGTCTGCAGTCGCGTGATCCCCTAGGCACTTGACGCACCGGGGGCTGGAGAGGCAGTTGCGGGCTGCGTGGCCGTACAGCTGGCATCTGTGGCACTGGCCGACGATGCCTCTGCGGTGAGGGGCCTCGAAAGAAACCCTGAAAGGGAGCAGACCTCACTGAGGACAAAGATTTTCTTTCCCTCGGAGAAAAGCTCTGTAGTTGCCATAATGAGAGGCATGCTATAATCAGCTTGGTGCACAGAGGCAGCAGGAGGTACTTTTACCTTTCACTTTGTCCATCTCGTTGACAAGAAACCACGAATGGACAGTTTTCTACGCTTGTTTGTCGTGGAAAAAGACGGGCGGGGGAGGTTTGGTGCCGTTTTCGGGGGGGCCTTGGGAGGCCACAATTTTTGAGGTACTGCCGCGGTGAGAGGGGGAGGGTGCAGCACGAAGCGGCCTCTTCCTCTTGCCAGTGACTAGGGTCAAGTCGTCGGTTCGGGGGACAGACTTCGGTCCGTCGATCTCCATCTCCGAGTCCGAACCTAGAAACTCGGACCCGGAGGTGTAGTCCGACGAGCCGGCACTCGGGTGTGGGTCCTCGACGGGGAGGGATTTTCCCTCTTCATAGCGGACTGCGTTCATAGCATAGGTGACTGCGGGGAGTCACTTCGAAAGCGGGTGGGACGGTCCTTGGTATCTGCCTTGTGTTCGTCCGGGTATTTCATGGCCTTACGGCCGAAGTTGATGACCGGATCCTCGCCGAAGGGAGGGCCCGTGTAATGATGCAAGGATTGCGCCATTGTTGGGTGAAGTGGTGAGGGTGGGGTCGAACTACTCAGTACCTCCTTGCCGAACGGCAGGGGGAGGGAAGGACACTGCCAGCACGGAACGATGGAGAGCGCGGGACCGCGGGAGTCTAAATGAAGTGACCTCGCAGGTCACTCTGGGCACCCTTGTGCCAGACAGCGGTGTCCGACGGGAGGTAAACCCGCGTTACTGAGCGTCACAACGCGTCAGCAAATCTAATTAAACTCGGCGAAGACTGAACCCTAAACGGTCGTACGAACGCGGAGTCACCCGGCGTCCGTAAAACGCGCCTAATGGTCCTAGTCTTACCTACTTAATTCTCTAAGCAACCAACGTAGGGGCGCTGTTGGGGGGAGGGGGGACAGTCCTCGGGGCCGGGGAGGGGGGTAACGGCGACGACGCGCGACGAGTGTCAAAACGCGGAAGGGCGGGTAGCGGGCAGGCCGACAGATGTTGACCGAACATGTGGCTCGGGTGCGGCTTGCTTCTTGACTTGGCACGACGAAGGAGCCGTCCAGACCGAAGCGACAGGAGCTGCGTAGTCTGCGATCGTTCACAGACTGAACGTGCGTTCACTGCAGGTTTCCCAGGGACGACTTTAGACTTTCTTTAACAGTTAGAAACAATAGTCTGCGTTAGCTACTAAGGGAGGCGGGGATGTCCGGAGACACTTCCGCCACTACAAACGCTGATCACTGAGTTTTCTTGCACAGAGGTGCAAGAAGGCGGACACTACGTCAGTAACTGCGGGACGCGGAAAAGTCCGAAGACACTTCCGACACTCCAAACGCCGAGCGTAGCGAATCCATGCGCAGGGGCTCAGGATTTAACGGGCAGCAACTGCAGAGAGGGCGGCGGGAAAGTCCGGAGACACTTCCGCACTCCCACACGCTGTGCACAGGAATTCCTTACACTAGGGTACAACGCAGCGAACCTAATTGCTAGTCAGCAATACAGGAGGCGGGAAAGTCAGGAGACACATCCGAACGCTCCAAGCGCTGAGCTCGCTGATCATTTTATTGATTGTATTCATGTATATATTTATAAGAACTATTATAATGCTGTAAAATTATTAAGGCTATAAAAAAGTAAAATAATAAATTTACCTTGTGCCAGTCTTTGAATATATAAATCCAACGAAAATTATGGTACACAAAATATTACATTTTCCAAAACACCGATTACGATAAAATGGAAGTGAAGTTATTTTACATTTAATAATAAGACAATTGTTTATTTTGTTTTGAATGAATTAGTTACAGCTTGTCTATTTTATAAGACCTAATAAGAAAGATTTTAAAATATTGTGATACTTTTTCACGTGTTTGTATTCCCGTTATTCGTGTATATATTAACATATTTGTAATAAGAAATTTCGTTTAGTCTTTTACGATATTGTTATGCAATCCTTATTCCCATAAATAGCAATAGTCAGAGTGATGTAATGTTCATCTACCGGCGGAAATACAAATCCGCAAATTACACTCCAATATCCTTTCATGATGGGAAATGGCGCGCTTTGCTTTGCATTTAAAATGACCAGGGTAATTATTATGATTACGTATGCTTTACAACTATAGAAGTGAAATGTAAAATAACACAAATGTTAAAATCATTTCCATGTGTACCGAGGTTCGTGTTCTCTTCTCAGATCTTGATAGAAGTGGGTCGTAATCAAGGATTAATTTTCTACTTGAATTATTTTCAATCCTCCGTCATATGTGAGATTTAGATGTGCTTTCAAATTAACGGTATTCCCTTGGTTGCTAATTATCTATTGAGATATTTCAGTAGTGACATAACAGAGAAAATTTTGAACTTGGAAAGTGTTACCTTCTCTTTTTATAATTGTCTACATAATTTTAAAAGTGTCAAAATTAATCATACTTTTTTTTTACCATCACCATCTTTTCATCCGTAAAACATCCGCAGCTATACATACGTCTCACCATGTATTTTCAATAGGGCGGAAGCGGTCTACATTGTTATTATGGTGAGAATAAATTAATGAGACGTTGTTCTTACGTTTTTACTGTAGTACAATAGAATAACGAAACCGAAAGCAAATTACTTGGTTTTTATGCTTACTTTTCTTTAAGTTAACAGTTTGGTAATCATGAGAGAAAACAAATTTTTAACAAATTATGTCGCGATTTTTATTTATATCAAAATATTTTCAATTTATTTTAATATTCTCGATATGGTTATCGAGGACTCGAAATGTCAGGAACATAAAAGTAATTGTTTGCGATTATATATTCAGATTTCTTGGAGCAAGCGTTGCGACTCAACGTTTCTGATTCGCACAGTCGAGTACTATTCCTACCCCTCTAGAACTATTCCTAGCCTCTTCAGGGTTAGAGTAAATAGATGTATGATACCGACACGTTCGTCTTCGACCGCGTCGTCGTTATCCATCAGGCGAGTTGGTGGTCAAATGCGCACAAGAAAGTGTTAAAAAAATGTAATGCGTTAAAACTAGTTCCAAATCAAAAATAATATTAGCGTAAATATTAAAGGTATTAGTTTATATAAGGTTATGTTTTCAGTTATCATAAATATAATATTCGTTCAGTTAAAAATTAAATATTTACAATTTAAGTATATATTTTAATATTCATTATATTAAATTTTATTTTTTACATCTCTAATTAATGTTATTGAAAAATGAATTACATTTTTTCATTTAAAAAAGATTATTATCCATGAAATAGTGCAACGTATTTCAAAAGAAAAGTGATGTATTTGCAAACTAGATAACATGTATTGTTGGATAATATAAAATTTATGTCCGCGCTGTACACTCTTGAATGAAGGTTCTTTTTCATTTTATAACTCGTGTGTGAAGATTTACGACAGCGTTAAAATAAAATACAATTTCATACCTCACTCCTCAGCCCGTATGCAGGGAATTATAAAAATCTACATAAGGAATATGCTTCAAGATTTCATTTTCAACTCTCGTATTTTATTAAAACGACTGTTATTAAGACAATAAAAAAATAACATCTTCAGAGTTTTGCTGAACTAAATTTAAAAAATTTGGTGTACAACTTTCTCAACTTAAATTAATTACAATTTTTATTAAACATTTTTGGATACTGAGTTTAACAACATTGTTTGCTTTATTGACGTTTTTGTTTATATTTTAGTGAAAAAAGGATTTCATTGTATGTTATTTGGTTATTTATATCTTTCTGAAAAAATGTACATAACCACAGCATTACTTTTCATAATCATTCAGAAATAAGATATTTATAGTGGTTTCACCATTCTTATTACAGAAAAAAACAATTCTTGTCGTTAAGAAAAAGGGATATGTTATAAAATCAGTATATTACTTTACTTGTGAAGTTCGTACACTCATTTTATGCAATGAATTTATTTTTGACTAAGTTTAAGAGATTTTTATATATATAAAATAAACGTATAGAATATTTTTAATTAATATAAATTACATAAAAAGAATTATAATACGTTATTTTCAAATACTAATAAAAAATTCTCGTTTCAATTTATTCTAAGTATTAATCTTAATGTTCTTTCGACCCAAAAGAACGTATTTAACAATAAAAAATAACGGTACACTGAACCCTGGAGTTACACATTGCATAGGTAGCTTTCAGAGTATTGCTGTAATAATTAATGCGCTTAGGGTAAAGCTGTGTAGAATGCTAGGCATCAATAGTAAAAGCGAGAGCGAGATGCTCGGTGCCGGCGGAAATCCGAAAAGTATTTCCGCACCGCCTGTTACAGAGCGCCCGTATTAACTTGCGTATATATGCCCTACGCTTTTGGTGAGTACAGGGTGAAATATTTCGATGTTATAGTCTTGCAAATAAATGGACTTAATCCTGATAATGAAGATACCAGAACACAATACCAAAGTTCCAGCGTCGCGTCATTGTCACGTACATGAATTTTGAAAATTATGGGTTCATTGTCGCCTTAGTTTCGAGGAGATAGCGATAAGGTTGATAGCTATTAATTTTGGAGCCTAATTTGTTGTAGAATATAGGCTGTACAGAAATAATTTTGGTTCTTATTAAAAATTATGTTTTAGCAAAGAAAAACGACTAAAATTCAACCACATTTTTATACGCTTTATCATACACATTCCAATTTTTTTTCAAAAGTATGGAAATAGTGCAAATGCTCTTGAAAATTAAAAATTTACATTTCACGTACAATTTTTTTCATTTGCCTTTATGATGTCTTAAATAAAGAATAATGGAATTTCATGTACATAACAAATAATTTAAAAAAAAACCTATCTGTCCCTTTAAAAAAATATTTGAGGCAAAGTTGCGGAAGGAATTTCTTGAAATCCGCTGAGCCGAGCTGAGCTGAACCCTTCTCAGCGAAAAGAGTATTTCTACTAAGTCTATAGTTTTTTACACTTGTAGTTCTAGACTCATTAAAGATGTGTGTCTACATAGCAGTAATATATATGTAAATTTTCAAAAATAAAGAAAAAAGTAAACTGTCTTAATTTTCATCAGCATGTATGCTGTCGCTTTGAACTAGCGATGGATCCCGGAGGGCTCGGTAGGGCGGCCCGAGTTGCAGATTACAGTACATTATTAAAACGATAATACGGCAAAGTATTAAAGCGCGTTAGAAGCTAATTTTAGCTCCGATATGCAATTTAGGTTTTACGTGAATTCAAACTTTGAGGGTTGGTTGTTGGATACAGAAGAATCCTTTGTTGTTGTCTCTCTTTTGTATCATAAAATATTTTTTTAAAAAATACTTTCATTGATAGTATAACAATCCCTCTGTATTATTTTTATTATTACTATTATTTTTTCATCTATTTAACAATTTTTCAATAAAGGCATTTTAACAAGTTTTTTTTGGGCACTCCGTGATGTTTTTGTAAAGAAATACTACCTTATGATAGATTGATATGAAGGCTCAAAAATTTAGCGACCTTTATGGATACCAGGGATAGTAATGTAAAGAAAAGAAAACTTAAAAAAAGGTTTTCAGCCAAAATTAAATTGCAACAAAAATAATTAAAGAACTTGAAATTATCAAAGGTTTCTTTCAGATGCGTAATGACAAGATTCAAAAAACTCAGCCAAACAAATTTCTAAGACAATGGTGACCGCTTTAAAAATGTCATTAAAACATCTTCCAGACATATTTTTAAAGAAATACTGAAATTTAAAATGAATACACACCAAGCCGAATGTTGTATGAGTGCGTAAAATTTAGTAAAGATACTCTGTTGGAATATTTTTTAAGTGGAAGCAGTTTTGTTATAAATGGATTAAAAAAACGCAACTTGCGTTTTATTATGCTTTTTTTCGTTTTTTCTGTCGCCAGTGACGTTGTGCTAAGGGCTGTCTCTGCAGACAATAAATATTTTTTTTTTACACATTCTTTTAAAATTATATGTTATTATTGATTTAACTGGATAAGAAGGCCGCCAAGCTCTGAGGTTGCATGAGAGTAAACTGTATATTTTACCAGGATTTGGTACGGGTAAGTATTCCAATTTAAGACGGTCGAACCTCGGTTCCATCGAATGCTATTATCTTTATTTTTATATTTAGCTCAAGTTACTGTCACTTTGAAAAGCCTTAGCTCAAGAAAAAAGCGTAAATAGTATTTGTTAATTCATCTCGTGTGCAAAGTGTGCCTTTAATCAATAACAACCGTATCAAATAAAGTAATTTTTGCGTGGCAGTTGTTTAAAAGAAGTGAGATATTTTCAAAACCAAAGTTATCTGAAATTGAATTTAGTATTGCTCTAATATAAATATTTAAAGAGTGATATTGTTCTAATCACGATATCAGTAAAGTTATGTTATAAAATTATAACTTTTAGACTAGATTGGTCAACAGTTGGTACTAGTTCGTAGCTTTCAACAGAGCTCTGGTCAGACGGAAACTTCAAAATTAATTTCGAAGTTTGATCGAAAAATGTTTCTCCGTCGTCGTAAGTCCCTCGACTTAGTAGAACGAGAATCCAATAAAGTGTATGGGATGTTCGCGTATGATAAGATTATTCAGGATATTTTACATTGCGGGGCAAATTACGTTCGTAATACTTTATATAATAACATGTTTTAGAATAAATTTTAACAATATTGTTTTATATCATACTATTTTCAGATAAAACGATATGATGATAAGTATATATATAAATATGCAAATAATAAATTCAGCACGTTATTTATGTATTAATTGGTGAATATAAAAGAAAAGTTAATAAAACTTAAAGATAAGTAAATTTTAATAAAAGGATATGATGATAAATATATACATTAATATGTAAATAATAAATTCAGCGCGTTATTTATGTATTAATAATTAAATTAAAAAAAAGATTAATTAAATATTGCTTATGAATTTCCAAATTAAAAAATATCCTTTTCTTTTTTTTGGAAGTCCGCTGGCGTAGACCTCCGCCAAAGATTGCTACGATGATCGCTATGTCGTCAGTCCATGCAGAGGGGAGCTTGCGCTAGCAATATGCTCCTACCCACTGCCACATCGGAGCAATTCTTCAGTTGTTTCTAGTTTACACGGGACTATTGATTACAGGCGAAAAAGCGCAGACTTCAACTTTTGTCACAACGCAGTCTTCATAGTTAGATAGTAAATGTTAATAATTACATCACTTATCCTAATTATTACAATAATTATTATTTCTGATACCAATGATTTTTGGAAGGCGTGTACCAGAGGTTTATTGGCAGCAAACAAGCTTCTCTATATTCACCTTTTTAAATCTTTCACACCTATAATCAATTAACCTGTATACCAAGTGTGTAATATTTATAAAATTATAGGACAATTATTGGTTATTAAAATTAATAAAATTATAGGTTTGGATAACATCTAATACAAGATAAACAGAAAAATTTAGGAGACTGTGTTATCAACATATTGTCAAAAATATTGCAACCTAAGAATAATAAAGTGGTTTTATTTACCTGCGTGTATAATTAAATATGTTTTTTATTATCCGTAACAGAAAATGAAATATTCATAAACATTCGCAATGAAAATTATGTGAATTATCGTTGCTATTGTGCCTTGGGACCGAGTGATATCGTGTACAAATTAACAATAAATATTCATGTTCGACACAATTACCAACGCTGTATCTATTACAATCATAAAAACTGTTAAAAACTTCATCTTTGCAATTTAAATGCATGTTTGTTTCAAATATTGGTTTTTAAGCAAACTTAATATTTTTTGTTATTAAGAAAGAAATTAAAAATAAGTCTGTGTAACTAATCTTGACTCATATTCCTTAATTCGGATTTTGATTTATGGTGAAATATGTCGTTGCTTTGGTGCCTTTACTATTGCCTCCTAGTCCTTGCGTCTTAATTCTCATTGTTGAGGGCCTTCACCTTTTTTTCTGATGCTTCCTGAGGAACGTCTTTCTTGGAAAATTGTGATGTGGTGGGTTCCCTGGTCCTTCCACTATCAGAGTTTCAGGCGATTTAACTTATCTGGGTTCGTTTAACCACATCGTGATTAAATAGCAACGAAATTGTTGGGTTACCCTTTCGACGTTAACTCTTCAAAGACTGGATTTAGTCTCTCCATAAGTATAATTCTTTTATATCCGGGCATAGCACTGGTACTATAGATGGTAATTGTCCTATTAGTTACCTTTTAAGATAACTTAGGAATAGTGGAAGTACTGCTATTCTTCAAGGTGGACCTAGACATCACATGAGGAGTACGGGAACCGGGTCTGTCATGTCGTAGGAAAAAATCCGAATATGGTAAACAGTATATAGTGCTGGCTACCCGCGTAACAGACTCAGGGAGGATAGTCTGCAACACATTAGCGTTCACCTTCACCGAGCATACTTTCTTTCTAACCAATCAAATTTTAAACTGTTCTGGTAATGCTGAGGGTAAAATATTTCAGAGGATTTCCGATGTGATGTCTGTTATATATGCCACTCCTACTTTCAACGCATGCAATTTAATAATGAATTAATTAAAAAAAAATAACTTGTATTTATTCTTATATATATATATATATAAAGAGAAGTGAAAAAAAACTTATATATAGCTTTTACATATACCCTTTTTAAGAACTAAATAAATAAATAAGTTTAAGAATAAGTTTCATTCAATGTAAATGTAAAATGTATATTGAAGAGCTATTTTTAATATCTTAAGATATGCTTTTTAAAATTTCACGCGGCTGAATTAAAAAATAAAAGCGTATATGAAATCATTTACAATGAAATAATTTCGGTGTTTTGTTGGAAGCTTTGTTCCATTTCGTAATTGCCAGGTGGCGAAAATTTCAAAGTTTTCAATTGAGGCTCGTCCCTAATTAATTTTTGGTTGTTACTCCCTCGGATTGTTCACTCATGTACAAGTATTTCGTATTTGCAACGTACTTGGGTACCTCATTAAAATTTTAACTCTGCAATGTTTTGTCAACTTTTTAAAAATTTTCGGTTTAACGTTAAGCTTAGATGTAGCTTACATGTTACATCTGTACTGATGGTTATCTTCTTTTAATTGTGAAAGTTGCATGCAAAGTTCTTCGTACATGTTTAGTAAACACAGTTAATTAAATTAATAAGTATATATCAAATGCTTTTCTTACTTTAAGCCCTGGTATAAGCCTGTGAAGAGATGTAGTATTATATGTTCGCTGGTCAGGACCAAGTCTTCCAAATGGGTACCTTTTTTTTGCGAAGACAACAAATTTATTATGCCGGACTCCTCCCAGATCAACTCCTAAATTTTCTTTGACACCTTTTGTCAAAACTATGGGTGGGTATGCTTTCGCATACTATTGTAATTTAAGTAAATGGCATCTACCCATTATTATAAAGATGCGAGCATGAGCAGCTTGCTCACCACCATGGGGCAAAGACATACGTGCGGCGGACTATCCTAAATTCATCGCAAAGGCATTATGAGCGGGTTTAAAGCTTGCTTAAACATCCTTTGAGGTCCAGATCTCTGGTTGTGTATGACGAGCATGTTCTTTGCCTATCTCTTTCTGCAACTTTCTGCGACAATAACGACTATGGATACCCCATCCTATCATTGTAAAATATTTATAATTGAAATGTGTTCCATCAGCATCATATAGTTAAAATTTTTAGTGATAAAGCTAATTATATTTTTGTAATATGACACTTTTATTTTGAGAAGTATTTTATTAATTTTAAATTTTTCCCACGTTTTGCAAATCGTAAGTGGCAAATCTACTTACGATTTCTTTAAATGACTATAATAGATATTTAGTTTGATAATGTATTTAGTGTGCCAATACCAATATAATTCATGATATTTTGGCATGATTGGTCAAATTAGTATCCTTTGAAGTTTAAATTGGTTGATTTAGATATTCAGGTTGTTTAATAAATCTATATCGTCTGAAAACTCAATCTTGGAATCGATTAAAATGAAGTACCATGTATGTAATTATACTGTTTAATGTATTAATAGTAATACTAATATTTTTCTTATTATTAGTTTCCTTATGACTGTAGGTCGTGTCGAAAGACATCAGTCTCCGCCACCATTTTCCTTCAAGTTTTTCTGTTACGTTAAAGTTTTATAGAGCCATACACGGTGCTTTTATACGCTTTTGTAACTGCGTTAGTGCAACGAGTAAGTGACCGACCATTAGCCATTTTACATTCGTTATAGCTGATGTCTATATGTCTCTTTAGATTGTACGAGCGTCTCCGTGCAAAGTGTCCGAAATCCTTGATGACTTTACGCAAGTAAACTGCGTACACAATATTATGTTCAAACATTTTGAGTTGTTTTTTTAATATGCTTTTGAATACATTTATATTTAAATCGATTTTTATTTAATTAAAAAAGCAAACCTTGTTGCAAATATTGCACCGTTATCGAATTCAAAAATAGATGAAATAAAGTTTATCCACGCTTATCGTAATGTTTGATTTATATCTCTAGAAACATTGTAACATATTGTCATGTTGTTATTTTTGTTGTTTTTGATTACTCATAATTGTTATATGACATCCTGATCGGTCATACTTGATTGCTTACCAAAAGATTGGAATCTCCCGTACCCATATTGTAGGTTCCAGCAAAATGTTTCCGGGTCACTGCGTCAGATTCCAATTTAGCCTAGGTAGATTCAAATGGTGTTGATTGATACCTTTCAATGTTTATATTTATATTGATGAAAATTGTATATTTGAAAAAGGCAAAAGGAAATATTTTGATAATTTATTTTGCAAATCTATAAGTTGATAAATGTCGTTGACTATTCCCCACAAGTCATTTGTAAAAATTATCTATAAGGTAAACTAATTCTTAGAGTTTCTTAATCAAAATTTTATACGGGTATTAAGTAAAAGTCCACTAAATAGGATCACTTTTCTATCTTTTATTTGTACCATTCTCCTAATATTTCGAAAAATATATGTGTTTTAGTTTTAGGGGAAAACGCATTTATTAAACAAATTATTGTCACGATAGCCACAATTTTGAGATTACTTCACCATGATATTTTCAGCTATCATCATGTCCACTCGCTTTTCATATATTTCCAATGGGGTTAGCTGGAATATTTGTGGGCATGTTATTAAAAAAAAATTTTAGTGACTCATATCTTAATTTTAGCTCAATTGCAGAGGCTTTACTTTTGTTTGTCTTTCAAAATCAATTTCTCGGCCACTTGTTGCCACTTCCCACGCAAGCGATCTGCATACATTTGCAGGCTCTTTCATTCTCGTACTTAGCATAAAACAAGCCCCGACATCAAGTCATTATGCAGTCTCGGATTTCGAACTACAGCCGCATAAATTTACGTTATTATCAAAATATCGTGAATGAAGTAAACCGAGCATGAAACGGATTTAACCAGTTTAGGGGTCATTAACGCGTGCACCGCTTATTGTTCGGTTGTGTTTCCATTCGCACAATGTACGGTTAACTCGCTTATGCACTATGACGGCGCGGCGAGAATAAAATAGCACTTTCATTTTAGCAAACATTCCGATCTGCATACGGTTGAAACGCTCATTAAATATGTGGATTTAGGGAACGTGTTAGCAAAAACAAGCAAAATTAAAACGACTCAGGCTTTGCAGCGTTTAGTCTTTAGGGATTTCACATGTGGCTTTCAGCTGCTGACGTCTAGTATACAAAATTAATAAGATAAAGACGATGGTTATGTGTAAATGTGTGAATCGTTTCACATCGTAATATCTCGATATCTTACAACGTCAGCAATGAGTTTGAATGTTTATAATATTCAATCAACCTAAACAAATTGAAATAATTTGGTAATATTTTGCTATTTAACAATATGATTTATAGGCTACCATCACAAAATATTATATTATTGCCTTTTTGTTTTAGATGGTAAACGAAGGATGTCACCCTATTAATGGCATCCCATGGCATCAAGAATAGAAACGATTTCTAAAAGAATTCAATAATATTAATCTTGTATAATACATTTGATTTGGCACATTGAGCAATAAAGACTCACCGCAAATTTTGACTAGGTTTAGTTTTGTAGAACGTTGTCTTTATCGCACAGTATTCTGATCTGGCGATTATGGTACATCCCCTCATAGATATCTTTGGTTGAAGCCTTGACGCCTTTAAACGATTTAGATAACTTGGTAATTGGAATAGACAAAGATAACGCTTTACAAAATCGAAGCGAGGCGAATACCTTGCTATTTTTGTTGTTTTCAACTTTTATCTGTTTTCGATGTGCCAAAAGAAATGCAGGTAATATATGTAATATTAATATAAAAGTCAACTTATGCTTCGCTTTAATTCGATCTTATTATAACTTATTTTAAAAATTTCAAATACAGTGGTTAATAATGTTCTAAGAACTTGTTACTGTAATAATTATTTTAAACAAGTTGAAATAATTCAGATTCTTTAATAAAGTTCATTCTTAGTTATAAAAGTGTTGTGCAGGCCGCTCCCAACTGGTCTTAAAACCAATGTATATACATGAACATATACAATACAAATTTAAAAACAATGATCTGTTTAGTAAAAATATGTGCTGCTATATCTTATTTAAAAATGTTTTTATACACATACACACTGTGAGGTATATACTCGTATAAAGGGTCTTTTACAAAGAAGCTAGGACTATGATTTAGACGTTCCAATCTTGAAAAATGACTAAGTAAAAATTTGCATTATTATTATAATATACGCATTAACTTGTATAACTTAATAATCATTAAAAATATTTTTACTGTGGTTGTATGCCTTTAATATAAATCAAAAATTTTTTTTTATCAAAGTTTTGATTAAAGAAGGAATAAATGCGTAATACGATCATGAATAGATCTATTTTTGGTCATATTTCTGAAAATCTATGGATATATTAATAATACACAGGTATAATTGATATGTGTTTTTATAAATAAGACATGTATAGTATTTATAATTCTTTTCTTTTCAATTATGTTTTATTTAGCAAAAAAAACTTGCAAGCTTGCGTTATCCAACCGACAAATACATTATTCATTACTTTGGAATGTTATCTCTATAATTCAATATTTTGTCTCCGTCAACGATCGGTATTTTGATATTAGGCATAATTATCTTATAACATAAAAATAACTATAAAAATCGGTGATAAATTTAATCCAACTTAAATAAGAGCAATAAAATATAAAGTATTAAATATATTGTGGTTAATAATAATAAATTCATTGACCTGTTCACAGTAATTAAAAAGTCAGACCTATGTCAAAGCCCCCTATTAGTACCAACGACAAGTAAACATTACTGCCGCGGTTTGGCGTCGTCTTACCTATAATTATTTCATCGGATAGCCATAACGAAGTAACGATGCGTTTACATTAGTGAAAAATGTCAGTCAATATCAGTCAAGCAGATGTTTTAATCGCCTACAATAAAATGTTTTTATAAAAAAAATTATTTATAACTTAAGATACCTATAGACTTAACTATCTATTAAATAGTGATTCAAATAATGGCAACATTTTTGGTTGTGTTAAAAGTAAATCACTTCATACTTCCGCATAATATTAGCTATGTGAGGTAGCATCTTCAGATTTATTTACAATTCTTGACGGCCACTACTTTTATTGTTCTCTTTCTGATTTTTTAAAATTTAGTTAATTAAGTTTATAATTTATGTTAACTCTGTCCGGTGAATATACAGTTATATAACAATGACTGGATCTCAAATATGTAATCGTGATAATTGCAAACTCTGTATTACTGATTGTAGGAACAAAGCTACGTCGTCCAACTATTCCTGATATTAACACAGGTACACGGCACTGTCATTTACGGGATGTCTTATTTTTTAGAAATAAAATCATAAAATTTCTTTTGGGTATTTTAATATCATTAAGTATAGAAAGTCATCGTTTCGACCTATTCTAATATGTTATGAACTAACCAGTGTTTTAAAATACAAAATCCCCAAAATTACTCTTTTTTTTGCAAGCGTCGTTGAGGTATGTTTCTTGACTTTATATATAATAACAGCTGCGCCATCTAAACTGAAATACAGAGCCGACGTATTGTATGTTGCAGGGTTATTGGCACCGTCATCTACGAAGCTGCTGGTACGTAGACATATAGACATCGTCCAAGGGGGCTTAGCGCAGAAAATTACGAAGACCGACGTCTCTGTACTGGGCCCTTATTCTTGCCGGACTACTTTCTCTCCATGTTCGAGTTCATGAAGCAGCCACTTTATTTGAAATAAAAATTGGATTTTAATATCAGGTGGTAGGGAATCGGGACCTGTAGGTATCGGTCAGCTAACTGGAACTTCTAGTCTGGTCAGTTTGGAATGGAAATGCAGAGGAAGTCCAACTGGTGGTGAGGGGCACAGTCATACAGTAAGAAACTTATGAGATGCCAGTAAGCAAAAGAATAAAAAGAGAATCAGGAATTAACATAAAAATTAAGATAAATGTGAAAACCAAAGAAACGAAGTATAAAATTGAATAAATGTAAATGTAGAATCCAGGAGAGAAGGCAATGAAAGTGAGATGATGTCTGCATGTAAAATAGGATGGGAAGGAATGATAGATAATGAATGAAGTGAAAAAAGGAGAAGGAACGGCTAATATTAAGAAGGATGCAAGATGAAAATGTAAATAAATCATGAAAATATTATTATAATAAAAAATATAGGGATCTGAGCAGGAGCTCACACACGGTAGGAAAACACTAGAGACACCGAGAACAAAAATAACTGTAATACAAATAATGCATGTACTCTATTTAGCATGAAGAAATAACAAAAAGGCGTTTATTTAAGCTTATTCCATGAAATAATATAGTAACTTTATGAATGTAATAATAATAGAAAGTAACGAATAAACAAATAATTTAATAACACTTAATAGCTTTTATCGCGATGTTCGGTTTTCATTAAATATATTTCCGGAAATAGTTCACTCACCCGGGGACGGCCCGAGTTTATCATATTTATGGATCGTTAATAATAATTTATATGACACATCAAATAATTGACATTTTTGTGATAAGCGAAAAAAAATTGATGTACTACTTACAGTCCCGCATGTATGGAAGCATTGGTCAATCTTGCATCAATTGCCGGTTGAGGTCATGTGCACAGGCGCAGTGTAACTTCAAGCGTATTGTGGAATTATTTATATCGCTACTTCAGTAAACCTGTATTTAGTATAAAAAAAAATTTAAACAATCTTATTATAAAAAGTTCTTTTTCTTTTCAGTTGATGATTCTTTTCAGCTCACAGGCTTCCCACAAATTTCGTTACAATCGCTGTAAATAAACTTAAAATATGAAATGGTTAAGACAAGTATATATATTAAAATCTGAGGCTCCGTTATATAGTTAGTAATGGCACCTTTACATTGAAATAACATTGCTGGCGTACTAAGGTTTTTCGATATGAAAGCGACTTTGTTTTTCATTAAACGCTAATTTATAAAAGAAAATCAAGTGACATTTTTATGAGATTCCGTTTCAAGATTAATTAATATGTATACAAAATACTATATTAATGAAAAATTCCCAGTCAATCTTACATCGTCATTAATATATAATCTAGAAGATGATTAAGTTTTTCTTCATTTTTTACAATTACGATTGTTTCATAAAGTAAGCAAATTATTTTATATTGGTGGTTATACTTACCATTCCTTGATTTATAAAAATTGGCTCATTAAACTCTGAGAATTTGGTAGTTTGTTTCGTTGAGTTACAACACAATTATCGTAAATATGAGTCAAATCGTTTATCGGTAGTGTTAATGATGCAAAGGATATCATTTTAGCAGTTTTGTAGCGAGATACGATCGTTCAATTTATGTTTCCATTGTCTGAAAACGTACAGCTATTCTCATTAACGTCTTCCAATTGAAGTTTACGTAAGTCCTTTAAACGCTTAGGATTTTTCGATTGCGTTCCTACTATTCTCGGTGGTTTTATATTGTTCGAACAAAAATTTATAAATAGACGTAGGCTATGTAAATTTATTTCCGAAGATTCATAGTAAACTCTAAGTAAATTGTAGTGTAATAGCTAAACTTGCTAAGCTATTTCCATATTTCTAATGTTCCATAAACACGCAATTTCCTTGTATATACTCATAATCAATTTTAGACTATATTCTGTTATTTTAATCGCATAGGCTTCCCCAGAGATATCTGTAGGGTGACATACCATAATTGCTACACTTGGTAGGCGGGTTTGCGGTCACTGTGTAGTATTATGGTACGCAGATGCTGCGGTCCATCCTCTGGATAAGTATCTGTGAGCAGAGGCAATCCTATATAATTAATGGACAAAGTGTGAATTATATAAAAAACTGTATCCCGGGAATCAAGCCCTGGACCTACGATTGCAAGTCTCAGTCTTCTATTGTTGGGCTATCATTGCACAAACACTTCTATTGTTACTTTCATATACATATAAATCTGTAATAATAAGATAGCTGTTGAAAGTTTAGGACATTTGTTCTGTTAGTGACTAACTTTTTTATATACCAACATTTGTATTTTTTTTGCGTTGTTTTAAAGTATATTTCTTAAACGTTTTACAGTTCTAAACTAACAATGATATTACATAACATTTGTATTGTATTGGGTTGTGTACTGAATACATTAGTTTTCATATTTAAATATTATGTAGTTAAATATATATAGTTCATTTAAAATTTAAACCGTTTAATTTATTTATAATATTAGATCAGTGGATACTACGTTCTAAAAAGTGTAGATAATAATTAGAAATAATGCAAGTTCTCCTTTAATTTGAGGATGGATAAAAGTACTATTTTTGATATTTATACTTAATAATTTTCGACTGGGTGCAAGATTGTGAGGTGATTCCTGAACATCACCCTCACGATCTTTAGCAGAGAAGAACACGAAGTGCGGAAGGTTATAACAAAGAGTGTGTTCTCCACAATATAACGAAGTTTTGCATAACCTAACATTTGAATGCACGATTATTACTTTATTGTGTTTACATTTGTTTAATTAAAAATATCTAAAGCAGTTTCTAGATATCCACTACTAATATATGTCTTGTTCCGTAACCATTTCATTATCTTTTCGTAATTGACGCCAATTTCTCGCTACCTAATTAAGCAGCGTTATTGTTCACACTCAATTTGGAAATTCTAGCCATTAGCTGAAGGTCATTTTTGATATTCGTACGTTTGCCCAATCACGGATCGCCAAAACCAAGAATATGGCGCCCCAGCGGAGAGAGCAAGTGCAACTTGAAAATCGCTTGATGTCGGTTGCAAAACGCGGGCTGTTCAACAAAAAACCTCAAAATACATTAACTTACATGTCTATCGACGCACGTGTAGCGTGATTATCTGTAATAAAAAATGACACGGGATTTAATAAAAAATCATTACATGAAAGATGTCCTTTCTGCAAGCTGTTCACATTATTGATGTTTTTATCGGGACAGTATCAATCTACCCACTAATACGTGACTAAACGTATCTCTAAGATGTATGTAATCTCAGTTTTATTCACGTATTTATCCCACGTAGTCTCTAATCTACTGCACACTTGATAGAAGTGTCGATAAGACAAAGTCACTTTATAAATATGGAATAAAGTAACCGATAAGGATAAACAGCTATAGATTATGTTTTTAAACTTTTTTACATAACGAGCATACGAATATATTTAAGGGAATGGTGAATAATCAACGAGATTTTGTTCTCTAAGTAGCTCTTGCTTGAGGAGTATAGGACATTTAAGATTATGATAGTCTGGCGTTCTCCCAATCTAGTGAAAGATTTAATGCAAAGACGAATCGAGGTTTAAAACATACTTCGTGTTTAGGAACTGCAAAAAGATTTGAGCGAATCGTATTCAACGCTCTTCAACGTCAAACACAAGCAACATCATACAAACAATATTTTTCACTATTTTGTAACAAAACACAGTTATTGACTCTTTGTTGTATGATAATTTTAATTATTTATAAGATTTGCCAATTAAAAAGATCAGTAATTAGCGTATGTTTCTTTAAAATTAAGGCTAAAATAACACTCGTAATCAATTACGTGAAATTAGGACCGTATTTTGAAAAACTTAAACTGTCGTTTTAAACTTGAAGATAATAACGAAAACACATTAGAGCATGCAGTCTTATCCATCGTAATTGCTGACAGGCGGAAGATAGCTCAGAAGTAATGACATCGTATAACGTTCTAATGACGTCATAACTACATTGCCCTCCAACGCTCCACTACTAACGCCAGCGACAGCAATGAATGCAACGTAATTTACGGAGCTGAACTTGTTAAAGTGACACATTTTACATTATTTTATATCCGGGCTTCGTACTTTTGTAATACTATAATATATTTTTATTACCATTCATCATCATAATCATCAATGTATCCGTGAAACGTGCTCTGTTGGAAATAGGCCTCCCCCTAAAGATTTTCGAATGAATGAAAGTTGCTTGCATTCAGCGTCTTTCGATAATCTTAACAAGGTTGTCTTCCCTTGTTAACGGATGTCCGACGCTGCCCTTGACAGTCCGTGATCTCCACTCCAGATCCTGAAGGCCCCAGTGGTCATCTGTTATGGGCTTTATCTGGTCTGACCTTTGCTACTTCAGCTTTCTAACCTTGTAGGATTTTGTTCGTTACTTTCATTCGTCTCCAAATTTCCTCATTTCTGAATCTATCTCCTAGAGGAATTCCGAGCATAGTCCTCTCCATGGCTCTTCAGTTCTTCAGTTACTAAGCGCAATCGAACATATTAATATAAAAAAATCGCTACTGGAATATGCTTCATAAGGAGTTCCAATTAAAAAGGAATTAATGTTATCGTAGAGATTTAGTTTCTAACGATCATATTTATGGTTATGATAATATAAAGGTTCGTGTCAGTTTATTCTGATCTGTACTGAAGAGAATTTCTATTTATAAAACTCACAAGGTTCTAATATAAATATAACATTAAAATGTGAAGATACTGGAAATTGTATTTCTTGAGAAACAACATATGAATAGCAATAACATAGACACTTACATACATAGGTAAAATCTTAATTATACCGGAGAGCACATTTAGTGCAGGAAAGGTCTACGACAGATTTCTTTGTACAGAGATACCTTTGTCTTTTATACATTTCATTAAATGGGTCAAGCTTGTTTTTAAATAATTCTATTCTATCGATGAAGACGTTTTCGTAATATACTTTTACTTCCTGTCGTTCATCTCAAGCCTCAGGGTTGTGACTTTCCTTCACAAGCTATCGACGTATGTTGCCATCAAACTCGATGGTTGGCATCAATCAATAGTGTCAAGTGAAATGCAATTTTCACGGTGATTATCAGCTTTTTTCATTAATTGTTTGTCTTCCTAATATTCTAATTAAAAAAAACCTTTCACAAAAATATACATTTCTACATTGCTGCTACCGTTAACGAATACTTTTATAGATATTTATTATTAAAGCACTTAAATTACAGGATGTGTCGAAATGAGAACTCATATAAGTGAAAAAGGTCCGCAATGATAATGTAGTTCCATACATAGTTATGAAATTCCTGTATAATATTTGGTTTTCTCTCCCGGTCTCGATGTTATATTTCGTCTTATTAATCGAGTACTGTCATTGTGCCATCTCGAACTGGTTTCTGCTTTGTCATGGTGTGGGAGCTTGTTAATTTGGCTTGCTTACCCACGGTGAGACTTATACGGTGAGGTAAGGCTATCTCGAGGCTGTTACAGAAAGAAAGCTGCTTTACTATGATGAAAGATTAGATCTTTGCTGCCTCAGCGAAGGTGGATTCGCTAAGGGGGAGGAGTATCGGTATCACGATTCCGCGGCGTTAGCGTTAAAACTGATGGGGAAAATCATTCTCTAAGGTTGAATTATGATTGGCGGCGGAGTCAAAGAACAGTTCTGATGTACGAGTCTTATAAGACATGTACTTGTTAGGACTCGCAGTCTTGACCCCCATGGCCTCTGGGTGATGGGCTCGGCAAATGTGTGTTCCGTACATTATATCAGAGGCCGAAAGATTCCTTAGGTTCCGACGTTCCTTTACTTGGTAGAAGTTAGGGAGATTTTCTCTACCGTGAGACGGGATGATTATTGCTGGTGCGACCGCGGACGAGTTAAAACGTTCCAAGGGTCGAGAAGAACATCAAGAGAACTTTAATCGGTGCATGTCCAACATAAGCCGTCGTTACGCAACGGTAGGTGTACGGAGACACAAAAGTATCCACTAGTACTTTATAATTAATTTATTAACATGAATTCATTATATTGACTGTTTCGTTAACTAATCCAGAATTATCATTTTTTTTTCAAAATGACCTGCAGCAGCGGTGATTAAAACTATAGTATAAGATTATTGCATATTTAACGCTGAGTGAACAAACATTAGATTAGATTTGACTATATATTAGTTTTCTTAGCACACACATTAATCAGCTTAGTCTCAGGAAATATGTATATGTGCGTAGAAAAATCTACATCCTTGCGTATTTTAGCTGCTATTTGACTTTGTGTAAGATTTTTAAAAACATACTATAATTACTTGCTTGCTTATATTTAAAACATACTATAATTAAATGCAACTATCATTTACGTTATAATCTAAAGGTCGATAAAAATAATTAAGCGGTTAAAACTAGCTGTTACTAGTATTACTCGCATCACACTGTTTTAAACGAGCTTATCATTATTGATTAGGTTGAATTATTTTATCATCGTCTACATACGAGTTACAAAGTTGCTGTAAATTTGTATAAATTCGTTTTAAAATTTTATGATTGTGCTGGTAACGCTTTTTCGTAATTAATGTGATTTTTCATTAGCTCGCGTGAAATGCTTGTTATTCAATTACGTATCGCCTTGACGAACGATCAAAAATATTTATTAGTTGTAACAAAAAATAGCACCACTTGAATGGGATGTTCATTATAATAATGTCACACTACTCATTCATGTATTTTATGTAAAAAAATTATATTACGTAATTATTATCATCTATGGTTTTCGCTCGTAAACAAACGAAAATATTCATACTCAGTAAAGTTTTCCTTAGGCGTTATGTTTGATGGCCTTCTGTAATAATGCTTATAATATTAAAAATATGTGGCAAAAAATATTTCGTACATAATTTTTTTCATAAAATTTTTACATAGTTATACCCAAAAAATTTTTCATACAAAGTTAAGTACTCAGAAATAATAATAGCCCTTATATAGCAAAACTGTATTTTTATACTAAACGCAGACTGTTTGGAGAGGGTTGCCGCTATTTGATACGGATCTTTCTTCTCCCAGCTGCGAGTCACGACAGCTTTTTCTCATTATTTACAATTTTTATACATACACATGCACCTAAAATTTATACATTATACAATACAATTTAAAGTTTGACTAAATTATATATTAACAGGTACATTATTTTATTTCAAGTCGCTGCCCAAGCGCTACAGACCGTTAAATACCTTGAGGTTTACGACAACGTAAATTTACATACTATAAATAATATTTGAAGGGATGTTATATTTCTGGAAAAAAAGCTAGAAGAATTTCCACACCAAGACTTAAAAAAAAGAGTTTAAAATACCGATTAATGCATACAAACTTTGCTAGGTCATTTAAACATTCATTTATTGATTAATATGCTTTTACTTCAATTTACTATGTACTATATATTAAAAAAAAAAACGTTTATTTCATAAATAGAAGGCCAGTAATGTTTTGGAGAAAAAAAATCTGATTCCAATAAAAATTAGGTAAAAATAAAATATAACGAAATAAGGTACTAATTAAATGACTAAACCAGATTAAGTACAATAATAATAACATTAAATTATTGAAGTATATTTATTTCTTTTTTAGCAAAGCAAAAAAGTAATGAAAACCGCACATTTTGTATAAAATTACCGAGTCGTCGATTAGATGTACTAATGTTACTTATAATTCCAGCTACCCTAATTTTAATAGTTTAATAAATTACACTTTGATTAAGTAAATCTCTAATCTTTAAGGCACTAAAATTCCCGGTTCATATTACTTCTGCTATCATTCGTCGTTGTAATTGTCGACAGGCCGACATCGCTACAGAGTTATGTCGTCACATAACGTGCTAATGACGTCATAACTGCATTGCCCTCTCGCCGTGACTAGCGCTAGTGACGGTAATGAATACAACATAGATTAATATTCTAAACTTGTTGAAGCGATACGTTTTACACCTGTGCAAAGAGGTGAAGATTTATTATACAATTTCACTACCTCGTCTCTCTTGAGCTCTATATAAAGTTGTATATCAAAAATAATGAAAGTCTTTTGTATGTATGGTCATTGAAGCTCTTAAATGTCTATGAACTTGTGGTGGATTTTTATTGCAACGAATCACTATCATAACTTTTCCCATAGGAGGTCCATCGATGTCACATCCCATAGATTTTAAATAGGACGGTTTGAAAGTCGCCTGCATCTAGCAAGCGGTCTGTTTGTAATGTAATCTGTAATTGATCGCATGACTAATATCTCTTCGTTCTTCTTCTGACTAGCAGTAAATAGCAGACAATAGAAGAATGTTTAAAAATAAGACGATAGAGATGTACTTCGTTGTTTTGACTGGAACACTAAGCAGAATATTGTTATTTAAAATTCTGGATTTATCGCTTTCTTACGTAGGCGTAATAGTTTCCATTAGAATTATAAAAAGCTTAAGAAGGCTCTAAAATAAATGTACAATACAAGCACTATTCTATCCTGGAAGCAGTTCCTGATTCGAAACTTTTCATAGACACACAAAATAAGATATGACGTCTTCTAGATCGGAAATAGAAATTACAGCTCTCTGGGAAACAAATACAACTAAAGACCATAAAAGTCATGTAAAAAACGCTGTGATATAATCAATGAAATAACTACGACTAAATTCATAGTGAATTTGTATGCGGTGGAGATAAAAACGATGTAACAAAGAAATCACACTATATACTACTTATCATACCAAAAAAGTTTCTGTTTATACTGTTGCATAAAATATAAACATTTTTCAAAATTACTTATTACTTCTTAAAAAAATTATTGACTATTGAACTTGGATAGATAAATAAATTATCTTTAGATTATCATAAATGTCATTTAGTGCTTTTTTATCTATCAGGGAATGTAATCTTTTTAAAAAATCATATTTTACGTGTAATAATTTGTCACAATATACACAGTTAAATAACATTTTCGTGAATCATTCGCAATAAATATTGGAAGTAAATTGAAAAGACTTACGAGTCACGGATGAGTTGCTCGTTATAATGAAACGGATGTTATCCTTAAAGGATCTAGTTCAAACTGTTCAAGAATTTACTTTTCTGCGTCGTATAAAATTTCAATATAGGAAAAATTGAGTATTTCAGTTACAATAATGAAATGTTTTATATGAAATCTTTATTTAGATGAAGAAAAAAAGAAACCACGTAAGTCAGATTGAAGACCGTATTATACTTCAAAATCGTTCTTATATATATATATATATATATATATATATATATATATATATATATATATATATACATATATATATAAGTAGAAATTCAGAATATGTTAATCTATAACGATTTTGAAGTATAATACAGTCTTCAATCTGACTTACATGGTTTCTTTTTCTTCTTCATCTAAATAAAGCTATTATAATTACAGAAAAGTTTTCCGAGCATCAACAATTGCATAATTTTAATTTTAGGTACAGAATAGATTGCTATGTACTAATGATATTCGTGTATTATTATATTACTGTGCATGTATTGTGGGAGGCACTGGACTGGACTGGCGCGGATTTCGGATCCGCGGGCCCTGAGTCCGATGAAGCTGTAAAAGCCAAAATGGCTAACAGCGCGCATCAACATTCGAATATAGCCAACTGGACAGCTACTTACTGGTTACGGTGAACATTTCTGAGAGAGAGACAATCCAGCAGTGGAAGTCATATGGATGGAATCATAATGATGATTGTGAAATACTAACTAAGCCGGCCAAGCAATAAATAACAGTTTATGTGTATAATCTATGTAAATAGCATCATTACATAAATCTTAATATAAGGGATTTCCACCGACATATTGATATCTCTGAAACAATAACACTGACAGACTTGAAGTTTAATAGGAATATTCGTTTTACCGAAAAGAGGTCAGCTAAGAATTCATTGATGTTTATCGGACATTCCTCAAAATATGCAAAATTCAAACTATAGCTTATAACTATAAAACGTGGTCCGAATATTTTCTTGAGATGTTAAAAATTATTAAGAATGGATTTTATGTCACTCAAAAAAGGCATAACTGGCTACACGAAGCGGGACTAGGAACGTAAATAATGACCATAAAATCGTAAAAATAGCGAATATTCTGAATCATATTCATACGTAGTGAAAGTGCATGCTGAATATGAAAATAACTTTGATGATAAACTCAACGGGTGACAAATGTAATGGTATCAATAATAACTTATATCAAAGTATAACTTTTCAAGTTTGAAGAAGCTGAAAAAACATAAATTTTCTTTGTTTTAACGTACAAAACAATTTCTTTCATAATAGTAAAATTAATATAAAGGTTTTCACTACGTAATATCGAATTTGAAAGAGACTGCTCCTCAGGATTGTTGTTTGAAGTTGTTTTCTAAATTAAAACAATATAATACGTAAAAAATATAGTTATAAATATATCTGTATTGTTCATATTCGCTATTTTATTAGCTACCTTTTTAATCTATCAATGAAGAATTAATTGATTAAATTGTTACTATTAATCTCAAATTAATGTCAGAAGCTTATAATTAAAAGAAACATTAAAAAAAACTACTCATAGTCGACAATCGATACATTCCCTCACACATGGGACGGAGATATATACAGAATGATTGGTTATAGATGTAAGACTTATAAGATATAATTTTCCGTCAATTAATGTGTGGTGTGCACTATTCATAAATCATTGGTTTCAGGTATCATGAATAATGATAATTACATATAGCAAGAAAAATATTTACAAAATAAATTATTGTACAATAAAATCAAGCCCCTTTGTACTGCCAGAAGGTAGGTGTGAAGGTGAGGTGGCCTATTATATATCATAATTTCAGGGTGACCACTTACTATGTGATGATTTGACATAGGTATAAAAGCTTTAAAAGTTACTTACAACAAACCGATCTGTATATGTATATACTAAATTACTTTTACTCTGAAAGAGGAAACGAAAAAAAATGTTAATAAATGAAATGTTTTAATTGTTAGTTCAATTAAATGTAAATGCAACGTAAACTGAGTCTTGTAGCTCGGTGCTATTTGGCGCAATAAATGTCAGACGTCAGGTGCGACCGCTATAAATCTACTGCGGTTGACCCGCCTTCATGAATCACTCTTGTGAATTGCACGTTGTAAGAGTACGTGCCGTACAGAGGAAAGAGTTAAGATGTTGTCGGATTTCAAAGTGAATTTTTATTTGGCAAAGCGGCTTTAAGCTGTTGTTGAGCTAATATCTACTGTGCGATTTCAACTTTTTGACTAAGATGTAAATTTGCTTAGTAAAGTTTTGTTTGGAACGATTCTTGTATAGTCTGTATTTTTTTAAATTCTGGTTTTCTGACAAAAACTAACATTGCGAAGGTTGCCTATTTTTTGCATTTTATATATATATAGCGAATTGCCATTTTTATTTTAAGGAAATAAAGTTTTTTGTAACAATTTACCCTTAAGTAATGTCTAGGTACTTACTTAGAATGTAATGATACAAAATTGACTGGGTATTAATATGTATATACAGTAAAGTATACATTTAATTACTTAACGAATTACAAGTATACATTAATCGTTTTAGGAGATGTTGAGACGAACTAAAGTAATCGATATAACCCGGCATATTGGCCCATTGAAGTGGGCAGATGATATAGCGCTCACAAGACGTGGGCTTCTGGAGTCTTGACGTTCTGAAGTGGTAACCGGAGCTTAGATCTGTATCCACAAGGTGGACATACGACATCGTTAAACCGGGAACGGAGTCCAATGCTACGCACTACGTCCGGTCGTGGCGGGAGGCCTCTCTAAGCCTCATAATATAAAAAATTGACATCTATTCTTACCGACGTTAGGGTCGTCGGAACACGCTGGACACAGGACGATTCCCTTGGAAATCTATGGAAAAGTTTGCGTCTAGCTGTGGATATGAAATGACGATAATGATAAATGGTTTACAGTGTTTACTAATCCCAATTGCACAAAGTGGAGAGGATTGTCACCAAATCTTTTTGAAGTTCTGAAAAAAGATAATATGTGACATAATAAAAACCATAAATAACGCGTTAAAAAAGATAACTAGAATAATTAAAATAATAAACAAAGTGATAAAATAATTGCGATGTTAGAAGAGTAAAATAAGTGCGATATACATTGTAAGAAAATAAGGTTTAAGAATAAATAAATGCAACAAAGGATAAAAATAAGAACCTTAAAATCGTAAAACTCTGGAGTAAAGGCGAAGAAATTGATGTGAAGTTTGGAAGGAAAGTATAGAAAAGAATGAATTAAGAAATTATAATGTAAACAGAGATCCGGTCCATCCATGATAACTGTTGGACGAGAAAAAAATCCTTACTGCTCATGAAATATACGGAAAGTAGTCGGAATTTGAGATTCAGTTAATCAGTCCATGTTTGGAGAATACTCTGTATCATGAGACTAGTGAGTCGTTTAGCTAATTGTAGAAGTACGGCGCTTCGTACTGTGCTAAATAAATGCTAATTTTAGTTTTTTTATGAAACGATGTTCAATATCTTAGTTATAATGTTTACATAGCAGATGTTGATTTAATAATGATAAGTAGTCGTTATGAAAAAGAAAAAATGTTTTTGAGTGTTTAATAATATTTTGTATTATTATAAAGATGCATTAAATGTGACTAGTCTATTGACTCAATGCCGTTCGTTATGTGTGTTTGTTTTTATAAAAAACTTACCGAATTTACTCTGACGGCATATTTATTGTAAATGCGATGATGTTGAGGACAAGCTACATAAAAATTTGCGTAGCACTATATTGTTATACACAGACCGTAATAAAGCCAACAAAAGCTCGTCCCGATCATGACTAAATAAAAATGGTTGTCTTTAAGAATTCGCTGTTTCCGATAAGACCGTCCCTTGGACATCTTTAACCTATTTCATCTGATAATGATATCTGTACAATAAAAAGTAAGTGCCATAAAATGTATAATAACTATATAAATATATATTTCCGATAGGTCGGCTTTTATTGTTCTTATTTTACTTCAGGTTTCTGCATCAAATTAATATTTAAACATTCCGAAGTTCTGTCACGATTTTAGGTGAATTTTTATTTTACTATTTAGTGTACCTAAATTAATTGGAGATACGTGTGCAAAACAATAAATAAACACATTTATATTCACGAAGATGTTACGACGTAAAAATACATAGATTGTAATTAATGACAGTCTATGTAAAATTTAAGTATTAAGTTAAATAGATTCAAGTAAAAAAGCGCTTAAGTACTTCAATATTTTAAATTTGTAAAATTCCAGAGAGAGTCAAATTGTTTCCACTAAAAGATATTTTTGGAAAATGTATGCGCTGCGATTTGATTCAAGTAGCGATGGATTTGCGTGCATATTTAATTGATGCTTATGCAAGTGAATCTGACGTAGTCGAACTTACTTCATAATTGGGCCTCAATAAGTGGTTCGCTAACGAGGTCCGCGCACATGCCAAAATACGAGTTCAACTTTATAAAGTATTTCGCGTAGACGTGAGGATCGTTATTCGCGAGTTTTTTTATTTTAATTCCTTTAAGTTTTACATTCGGATAAATCAAACTTGAATCTAAATTTTACAACGACGGACGCCAATCTCATACGGAGAGCGCGATGGCCCTTTTTCTGGTTTAGGTACGGTAAATATCTTTGTTGTTCTTTTACATGCCTTTGCTTATGTTAGACTTATACCGATTAAAACCTGCACAACGTTCCACCACCATCACACATCTGCAGCTCTACGTCTCAGCGATTATCATCCTAGGGAGAGATACATCCCTTCTGTCAAGGACTTACTTTTCGGAATGTTTACCTGTATACGAAGGCCCTATTTATTCCTATTCAGACAGATCTCATGCAGATTGGCGTTTACTTTATCTTTCGGTTCCAAGTATTACTTCGATTATATAACACATCATTATCATTATCATTTTAACATCAAAATGTCGAATACCGGACATAAGCTTCCTCCGTAGGTGTCCAATTGGATCGGTAGAAAACGGTCAGCTTTTAGTGCGATGGGTAAGGGATTCCATATCAATACACCTAAATCTGTGCAAATTAGAAAATTATTAGCAATGTTATATGTTTCTAATACACGCTCCCAATTACGCTTCGACCACAAAATGTTAAGGAATTACTTTAATTACAAATGACAATTTATGAGTACACGTGTGGTACGTATATGGCTGTGCACCTGACATTATTTGACGTCTATGGGCTAAAGTTAATTTATTTAGCATTGTCCTAACTTAATGATATTCCAAATAATGATGATGTAACTTATGAATAAATTATCACCTTGTTCTCACATGGGTCCAACATAGATCGGCTTGGCTGGACTAACTTACCTCGAAAAACTTAGGCTCTGGTATGAGTATCATGACAATATCACATTCAAGTGGTTTCTCTACTGTGTGTAATGTACTGTAGCGAATTTGTTGAAACAAAAGAATTATATAAACGAAACGATTCCGTGTCGTATAGGAAGAGATGTTTTTATCTTTTTAATTTATTTTTGGCCTCGTAGTAAAAGAGCGTTAAAAATATAATTCCCTATTATTTATCTTTTGCTTTTATTTTTTTCACTCTGGAGATTATGCCTTTGTCGTTTACTTCTTCCAACAAAGAAAACGTACGAAAAGTTTTAGTTATTTTCGTGTCTTTTATGATTTCTGTTCTTATCTCACAAGGACAAGCCCTAAAGCGTTTGGAAGATTAATAGCAACATTTATCAAAGTTGTTTGTTTTTAAGATTATGAAACATACTCGGAGAGAAACTCTGTAAAAGTGTTTCTCTGTATAATTATTAAGTTCCATTAATTCAATAATTATGTACATAATTTTACTGAAATTTACTGGTCTCTTTTGGTTTTGACTAGTATGTAATTGTATGAACTTTTTTGTATCCCGCTTTGCATTCGTTGGGGGGTATTTTCACATCCCAGGCAAAAGGAACCCTACCAGATAAGGGCATATATTGAGAAGCTCTTTCCATTGACCACAAGTGATTATTGATAATCTTGAATAGAATATGCATGAAACATAAAATGAACAAACAGCAGTTAAAATTCCTGCCTCATGGATTTAGGCCCCGTGCGAAAAATTAATACGCTGGATTTTGTTTCAAACAATTTTGTTCAGGACTACATAAAAGGTATCCCACCACCTACTTATACCTACTTATTCTCTCGCAAATACACTACATTTATTCCAGGCGGAATTTTTTGTATAAATAAATGTTGTTTAAAATTTCTATATCGGTAGACAACATATCAGAGAGTTATATCATAATAGGTGATATTTAATTTACAGTTGTACTTAACAGCTATGAAATGGCATTGGTGGCACGCATTTTTAAAAAGTGGCTGTTGGAAGTCCTGGTTTGTTGGTAGAAACATATGTTGTACAAACTCTATCGATAGGAACATATGAGACATGATTTCTACGATTTAAGAGTGGTGATTTCAATGTGAAAGACAGTGAGCGCCTTGACTTACTACAAATTGAAATTATTAGAAATCGCAGGAATTACTGAATGAAATGGTTAATACACAACGCTATCGCAAACAAATGATTATTTAAAAATATCACCTAAATATTACAGCGTGTAAGTTTAAATAACTTCTCGGGAAAATGTCTGTTACATTTACAATTACGTAATGTTTGTTTTTCTCGAAAACGTTATTGTAATACTGTTTACTATCTTTTATATTTTTTGTGTAATATTAAGTACAAACATTCAAATCTTCATATTCAGACATTTGTAATAAAAAGTTTTGCTACTTCTAAAACTTTAACGGAAGAGCTAAATAAGAAAGGTTCATTGCATATTTACAGTATACTGGCATAATAAACTAAAATATTGCAGACTACAGAATTTACTATATTTATAATCATACTTATAATTATTATGCATAAAGTGATCAGTCTGAAATGTGTTACATTAATTTAGTTTTTCTATTGGGGTGCGACAGGTACATAAATATTAAATACGAATTTTGTAAGTGCTATTCTTATTATAAAATTTGCAGCTATGAGACAAATTCATTCTTTAAAATATTTTATTCCTATTTCCAATCACCCTATTTAACATGATTGTTCATGAAATTTTTCAAAAAAAGACTTAATTGATCTATTTATATTTATTATTATTATTGTATAATTAAATAGTTAAAAAAATATATTTCAGCTTAGTTCCATAATTTTTAACACCGTTAATACTTTTGGTGGAATTCAAAGAATGACAAAATATATTTTCCATGACGCAAAAATAAAGAATTAAAGTAAAATCGCAAAATAAAAGCCTTTCATGTGGACAATACTTGTAACGTCAAGTTGCGTAGGTCGTAAATACATCAGCGGCAAACCGTCACACAATGTGCATACTTATGCGTGTTTTAAACTTTGACCCATTTAAAATATATTAATAGTATCATAAAATACATTTGATATATGAACCAGGTACATTAATTTTCATGTCACTTACGGGTGCAAGTGTAGCCTTTTCGTTATAATTTTAATGTAATCAAGACTACATCTTTATATATTCTAATATTTTTGCTAGTAGACCAGGTGTGGTTACACCTACACTAAGTAAACCGACGACATAGTTTAGATCGCTGGAAGTCGCTGTATGCGGGTAGCGTGTGACCTGCCATCACCTGGCAATCTTCTGGGAGGCCTATATCTTGCATTGGGCGTTCATCGCCAAAAAGAAGAATGCTCCTTTGTCTTTTCATTATTTTAAGTCTTCTATTTTTGTCAGGTAGTGATAAAACATACGTAATAAATTAAATATGCTTGTCTGTACCAGAGCATTGATATAAAACTAAAAAAATTTCCATAACATACATTTGCATCGTCCATTACATCGAAATACAAAATTTCATTTTCTGCCCCCACTTCGCCTTGTTTTCCTAACACACGGTACAGAGGTTTCGGTAGCACTTCACCGTTACTATTACTTTACACCGTTATTATTTAAACTTCACCTCACCATATATTCCTAAAATTAGATTTATCATTCATCATTCTATATTTTAGCTTTCACTTGAAGCCAATTGAAACTGTGAACAAGAAACAAGCTACCAACAAAATATAGAATAAATTAAAAGGTTTCTCATATTTTGATAAAAGTTTAACTTGTTCCCAGTTAAAACTTTTAAGACGCGTTTACTCGTTATGAGTTGTCGAGGACGAACGGAGGCGTGAGGGGTGACATCAAAGCGAATTAACGAATGTTGTCTAGGGGCGTTCGCTTGTAAGCCGCTTTGAAGTAGGACTACCTGTGCAGAACTTCGTGGAAATATGTCGGAGCTCGGGTCGTCTTATTTTACTGTTTACTACTACTCTACTTCTACACAAAGAGCAACTAGGCTATATTTTTGTATTTTAATAGTAAATACCAATACGATGTAAATATAAATTAAAATTAGTAAAGACTATTTTTTATAGATGGAACAACGTTATAGTTAAGATCGTGAGTAGTCACTGGAAGCAGGCAGCGCAAGTTCGGACATCGTGGTGATATTCGGGGGCTTCTATGCTATATAGTGGGCGTTTAACAGCTGGAATGAAGAAGAGAAGAACAAAGAGTGATTTTAAATATTATTAATCTTAAAGTGTCTCTGTTAATATTCATAATGAGTATGTAATTGTTATGACGAGAATAAGATTATATTAATTTGATTATCATATTAATGCTGATATTTCTTATTAGAAAAACATAAAGCATTTTTAATAAAAAAAACATGCTTTTTTGGCCTGACATTCACTGCTACTAAAATTAACATTCCCAGATTCCGCGGGTTATAGGTAGCATGGCATATTGTATTGTGTATTATGTCTAAGATTTTTTTGCTGTTAGCCTTACGGCTTTTAAAGCTTCATCGAAGACGAGTAGCAGAGCGCAGAGGGCACCTAGCCTTAGCGTCTTTTTATGTAGGGAAGCTTGTAGGCTCCAGTAGGAGCCTTGGCTCGGGTCGCTACATATTACTATTTCACTAGGACAGAGACTATTTCTCGAGCTCTTAGATTACTTTAGCGGACGCTCAATGAAGTGATTAGTTTCAATGATAATCTCGGCTCGGGGGTTTATTAAGTACCTTTAGATAACACTAAGGATTCCCCTAGAGAAAAAAAGTGTTTATAATGCTATGATCTTTTAATTAGCGCATTTTGCATATCGCATTAAAATAATTTAATAAATAGCAATGATAAAGTGACGCGTGTATATAAGTGTCATTGTAGGTTGGTAAGTACGTTTGCATTGTGATACATGTGAGTTTCAAGTCTCTCAAATTCGTAAACAATATTATCTGAACCAAGAATACGAGCACTTCGTAAAACCTTTTTCACGAATTGTTCGAATTCTTACTTATTTCTTACTGCAGATACACAAAAATGTTGCTGCGACCAGGAGTTCTATTTTATATAACAAAATAATGTTAGGATAACATGTAAAAGAGAGATTTTATTATTTTTAATATTTAGAAAAGTGACTAGGCACATGTTTTTTGAGATTTCAACTTGTTGTTAAACTTTTAATACGGATCTATTTTTCTGCCTTTTATATTTTTCCATTAAAGAAATGTACTGAATACTAATCGGGATTGTAATTTATAACAAAAGGGAATAAACTGAATATTGTATGAAGCATTATTGTTGCTGCCTTGAAGTTTTTAATCTACGTTATGGGGCTTGGTATATTTCATGCGTTATAAAATGTTACATATTTTTTTATTTAAAATAATCTATTTTCATTATTTTTCACATTGATCTATTTTTAAAAACTACTGTAACATATATCGAGCAAATCGTTCATTAGTTCTATTTATTTATTCATTTTATTCAGGCGCAACAATAGTAATAACACAATAGCAAAACATAACATACATTTTCATAAATTTCTTATAACATTATTGTAGACATGCACAGCTTTCGTTCTAATTTACTACAGCCTTAAACTAAAGGTTAGTAAATAATAAAAACAACTGTTCTCTTAATAACAATAAAATAAGCTACAAATAATCAACACTAAATTAATTGTTAACAAAATAATATAAGGCAAAGTAAATGATTCGGCATATCCGTCATATAAAAGACTAAGGATAACTAAATGAAAATCTAGTGAAGCGTTTAGTAAGGCTGACCATCTTGAAACATGAGACAATACTCTGTTCTATTTTATTATCAATGGGGACATGCAACCGAAAACACTTGTATCATGATTTTTTTAACAAAAGGAGACGTCACTGTCCTGCAGGCAGATTTTTTAAATACGACAATTTCTGTTATTCTTTATTCGTTGTATAGTTAACATAGTACTGTTTCAACTGCATGTAAATAAGACAAAAAGACATGAGTTTAGTAGGATTGAATAATTGTAAAGACAACACTAGATGTGATTACATGTATTTTATAAAATCTTTTCTAAAAGCGTGGAAATAAAATTTTACGCTGTTTTTAATATTATATATCATGATCTTCTTGGATTGATATGTTGCCGCTATCTCTTTATTACTGGATTTCCTATATACTTGAACGGTTTAAATTTTAGAGTAATCACACAGTCAATCAAGAACTAGTCTGCATCGTTGTGACGTCAGATGTATGTAAACACATCCTCAGCTTATTATCAAAAAGTTGTGCATTTTTTACAGAAACATACTATAACTAGAATCTTTTACTATTCTTTATGCTGGTATAATCAATAGCCTTTTAAACTATATTTTTGTAAAAGGCTTCACCTAAAAACTAAAGTTATTTGATAAAAATGTCATAAGTGTATTTAATTTTTAATCGTGGTATTATTTTGTAATAATAATGAAGTATATTTTCACGCTTTATAGATCGTAGAACAGATAGACGCTGGAGCCTAAATGTTTTGGAGTGAAAGCCGACAAGAACAGCGTGAGACTTCCGCTTACTAGGTGGACAAGCAACCGTGTTAAAGTCGAAAGGCGTTGGACGCAGGCCGTTTCCTAACGGTATTATAGGAAACCTATGGGGAGGCATACGTCCGGCAGAGGGTGTTCTATGGCCGAAATGATTTTGAGTATGACAATAGGGAGTATGACTTTAGGGTCAAAGTCAAAAAAATTTTAATTAAAATATGCAAAATTTTGTCTAAGCACATTCCTTTTGACTTTGAAGTTAGACTGGGGGATTGAGTAAATGTGCTTTAAGTTAATTATTTCATCGCATAAACTTAACCAGCGGCAAATGCGATATTCGTGAAAATTTTGCCCCGCGTATTTCTTTGTCAATTTATTCCTTTACATTTTATTTGAGGCGTGGTGTTGCTACTTAAATGTTAATTAAATATGGCTGTAATTAAAGCGAAAAAACTTAGCTTTACATACGAGGTTTTTGCACTTCAGTTAGTACTTCCTTGCTCGCGATGTGTAAAAGTGGGGTAATATTTTTAACACACATTTTTGAGACCAAATCTTTCTCTAGTTTTTTTTTCAAGGTTATTCTAATATAAATTTATTGAGACTTTCATTACAATGAAAAAAAAATGATTTCCCTTTGATAATCTCTCCTAACATTTACACAATGCTTATTAAGTAATATATAAAAACTGGTTATTATAATTTTGCCCCAAGCAATTATTTAAAAATAAATTGTAAGTAAAATTAAATATTAAATATTTTTCATGCAATATCCCAAAGTGTCTTAAAATAAAGGCCGCAGACCAATGTTCCTTACCAGTGATGACTTACGGCCTAGCAAATCTCTTACTTCAGTAGTCATTGGTGAACTTACAGTTGTTCAAAGAGTTAAAGAGAGTGTTAGGTTCGAGATAACCCTACGATATCGAATCAGGAATAAGGATATCTGTAAATAGATGAAAGTAATCTACACAGCTCCACGGATTGGCAAATTTAAACGGACAGGTCTGACAGCACTTAGAACAGATGGCTGCTGGGGCCTTAAGGCTCTGAAGGAGAGAACATGGACTGGCAAGCGCAACATAGGACGTCTGCTGCAGTACAGACTACCCTATTAAAGTCTTTGAAAGACACGGTCTTATAGGATATCTTTAGAGGAGACCTGGATCCAGTTGTGTATGTCCTGCGGTTGAAATGATGATATTTAATTTATACACATTAATTACTTATTGCTCATTAATATAAAAATAAAAAAGAAGTATTCGATATAGTAAATTCTAAAGTGCTTGGCAGTTGGCAGGCTACATAGCACGCAGAGCAGAAGGTCGCTAGTGTCTTAAGATTCTGGAGTGTGGAATAGGGACGACCACGCATGAGGTAGATAGGCGAACTTAACCAGGTCACGTGAATACGCTGGGTGCAGGCCGCTACTAACCCGACCAAGGTTTGTATATTTTAAATATTTTGTTTTTCTTGATGTGGGAAAAAAAGAGAAAGAAGTTTACTATATTTTAAAAGTGCAGATCTACATAAAAGTATAAACGCGGAGGAATAATAATGGAATAAATAAATAAATGTACCGGCAAACATATTAGAAGAGAGTCTACTGTGTGACACGTTGTTGGCAAACGTTATCGGCTATTAGGCGGACGCAAACAGGGGCGTTTACAGCACAGTGGCTATAACACTGCTTCCACGGCAGATAGATATGTTTTAATGGCCGGAACTTGTAATTTCTTTAATCTAAAAATATAGAGCATTCTTGTTTCTTCTTCTCTGTTTTCTGTACTGAAGGTTGATAAGCCGTAGACTTCGCTTACTATCTGGTTTATATCCATGTTCTTACATAAACAAATCGTAATTTAATTTATGTTTTATCATTATCATCGTCATTTCAGATGTAGGACTTCCATTCCTGAACATAGATAGACGTTTCGATTTCCAATAGGACCGTCTGGAATTAGTCAGGATTCAGCGTTTGCTGCTGGCTTTAACAAGGGACAGATGTTTAGGTGACGACTTATTGAAATAAGCAAATTTTTTCAAGATACGTATTATAAAGAATTATTGGGCATGTGCAAATGACAAAGTGAATAAAAAGGATATTAATAATTCATCTTTTTATATTACAAGTTCTTCACACTCACAATCTTACATCACTTCATAATCTTTTGATATTATGAGATGCTTCTTAATAACTGTCTGCTAATCATGTCCGTTCAATCATTATACGTTGCTTGCGTCTTTGTTTGTAATATTTGCATAGCTGTAACAAAGTATGTATATATTATAATATATAATATATGTGTATATAAATTTAAACTAAATCATTAAATTATTAATGCTTTATTTTAAACTATCACTATTATGTAAGATATACCAGTGGCGATTTGTAACAATAAATTTGTATTATTTTACACTTATCTGAATAATGCATGTAACTTTGCGCTTTGTATTCCGTGATCCCATTCTGTAGTCTATTCAGAAGACGTTTGTGCTTTTATGTTGCCATTTATTTACTCCCCATTAAAATATTCTGTCCATTGAAATGTAAGATAAAAGAGATGAAAGTAAACGTCCGCTGGTGCGACTCTGTATCAATTTATATGCGTATCGACGGGTATAGTGGCGCGGGTTCAGTGATATATTTGCCTTAAAAAAATTATGGAGGAAACAAAAAATTTCGCGTTTCGATATTTGAATAGGACAATGTATATTTTTTATCTTTGACTATAGCGGTCTTACATATCACGAGAGGTCGAATATTTAGCTAAAGAATTCTATGACTTTTTAATTATGGAAGCGGCTACATAGCCAGAGGGCAGCAAATTGGCAGCAAGTCTGTTAAAATCATACTCTCTCATTGACTTGTCGTGATTATTTCGATACAAAAGTGCATTTATACACTATACCAACAAACTGCAACAGAATACGTATTTTGCATATTACTTTTATTTTGATTAGGTTTAACAGTATTAACTATCTGGGTAAGTTTATCTTCATTTTAGTATTTTGTATTACACGTATAAATTGTGTTCAAACAAATTATTAAAATTACACGTCTATAAATACTTGTAGGCTTTCGAATCACAAATTCTCCTGTTTCATCTAATTGTACTGATAAATATCTAAAAATATAAACTATGTGTTTGAAAAGAATTCAGGAGTCTGAATTATTGTGACGTCTACGGGTGTCGAAATATCACATTAACGTTGAGATAAAGATGCACGTAAGTTTTTATGATGAAACATGTTATTAGATGAATAAAATTCAAATTACCATAAAATATTTTTCTTTATTAATTTCGTCGTTTAGTCAAACAAGAAGAAAAAAACTTGTAGAAAGTTACTACCGTAAAAGATTTTTAAATGATAATAATGCTTGAGAATGAATTGCTCTACTACGGTGTTAAGGATATTCAGAAGGTGATCACAAAAGACCCGTCTGAGTTTCATGTGGGCTCTTCTTAGATCAACTAACAAACTCTTTCTCAATAGGAGTCTTTCTTCCGTTACTCAGTTTTGTTATTAGAACTTTTATGTAGTAGACAATTATAACTTAATTATTAATACTGAAATTCAGTCAGTTATTTAAATATATATAAGTTACACAACCAACTACAAATCAATACAATTCCGAGACAATAACCGAATACTGTATTTACTTTCAAGTCTTAGTCAGAAATTTTTTGATGTGTTGATTTATAACTAGCTTATAAAGGAACGTAATCTAAAACTGAATAAAGTTGGTTAGTTATATGTTGCAAGTGTTGTTAAAGTTTGTTCTTTAGCGAGTAACTTGCATGTAATTAAAACACCAGCAGAGAATTTTGTCAAAATTTCAAAGCTTAAGGCTGTTTTGGTTTTAATATTACAGATGAACAAAAGGGCTTTTAATTGAGCTTAAAAGTTTTGTTAAACTTATTCACAATGTTTTCAATTCGTATAACTATACTACACATCATTGTGTTAACCATCTAGACTCTAGATTATCCAGTAGTATAAGTGACATATAAGTCTATAACATATGGTACTTTATATGCAGCATATACATTATATCTTAAACTTAGTATACCGTGTGACATGTATAATATTCACAACATCTATATAATAATGTCGGAGCTGTCGTAGCCCAACGGTAAAGGACTGTGACTTTTTATCGTCGGTAGCGAGTTCGATTCCCGGATAAATAACTATAATAATATAATTAAAACTTTGTGCATTAATTATTAGGAATTGCCACTGATTACAAACAAGTTTCCGGAGGATGGGCAGCAGCGTACTCTGTGTGCCATAATACCTAACTGCGATCGCCAACCCGCCTGCCAAGCGTGGCGATTACAGTATATCCCCCCATAGATATCTTTGGGGAAGATCTTTTTTTAGTTCTATATAACTAAAGAAGTTCATTCGTAATGTTTCTTTAATAATAACTTAATTGAACATTCTTTTTAGTCGTGGATTTGTTGTCGAATAGAACAAGAATAATATTTAGTATTTATCATTAGAATAAATAGTATTTCTGCTATTATAAATATAGTAAGCAGATGTAGGGATACCTATATTGACTGAAGTCATTAGAATCGGTGCCGTTGAGCAAATGATGAGTTGTTGCGAAAAGTTATCAGAATAACGACCCGTCTGAAAGTTACTGAAAGATTTTCTATCTGTACTACATTTGTAGCAAGTTCTGTCTGTTTTTCTACTCTGATTTATATTACTTCAGACGAAAAAAACTTAACGTACACTGTTAGGAGTTTGTGTAATTCATGTATATAATAATATATTATAATGTTTTCAGATATTTTTTATATTACAATAATAAGTCTTTGGCCTTGGAGACATTAGTTGATTTCATCGTTGATCATGATCAAATTCAGAGCCATTTAATTACATATGTGTCAACTGGGAAAGAGAGAATTCCAAATTAAAGCAAGTTTAATTTATACGCACGATAATTAAGCACGAAGTTAAATAAATGAATTAATTTTGTGAAATCCACGGGCAGATTGAAGCGATTGACTGGAGTGCTCACAAAACGAAATTTCGTCATTAATGTGAACAAGGGCATTCTGTTATTTTCGATACAATACCACTCATCAGCTTTGAGTCAATTAGTTTAATGCGATATAATTGTCGGTACAGTCAAATCGATCTGTTTTCTTTAGGTGACGAATGTCGTATTTATTTACTCACTTGAAGTCTCATACTAAACTAATGTGTGTAAATGGTATGCATTAATTAATACAGAACTAAAGTTTTATTTATTTACCGACATAATTGATACAGTAATTTATAAGTGTCTAATTATTTTATTTATTTACTACACGTCAGAAAAGAAATACATAGATGAATGAAAACTAAAAAGAGGTAAAATGGGCCGTCTCATCACTCAAGGCAATTTCTTACAACAACCATACATATAACCCTAGTATGGAAATAGAAGCAGGACATGGAACGAGTAGTCGACGTGTACACACTTATTTATACATATATACTAATAATGGATAAGTATGTAATAAATAATAAGTATAATATAACAAATTATAAATGCAACTATAAATGAAAACATGAAATTAGCATATATAGGTTCAAACTTTACCCGGAGAGAAGAAAGAAAATGGAATGATTAAAAGAAAAAATTGGTAGCGATTTCACACGTTTTATATTTAACGGCTTGTATGGTATAAGGTTTGTCCATGTACTGTACTGTGCAGTTACTGGAACATTCCGGCATAACTTATTCCGGTTTGCCTTAAAATATTCAATGAAAGTTTTATAACAATTTTGGTATCGTTTTAAGATTATTTCTCATTAGATTAATTTAACGTTTACCAAATTCAAAAAAAGAATATGGTACACACCTAAATAGGATTACATTTATTTCTTTTATATTTTCGCGTCTTCTAGACTGTCGAATAAAATTGTCGAAGTTAGTTGTGTCAAGCGGAACAAGAGCAGCTTTTATGAAATTTTTTCGCGGTTGACTTGACAAATCGGATACAGCTGGCACGTGTCCAGTAAAATTACTTTCATTTTTCATTTCTTAATATTATTAAAAATGGAATATTTATGAGTTAAATATTAATTTTTACGAAAACAAGTAAGATAATCGTGTAAAAGTATAGGTGTTAATATAAAGTAGTAAGGCCTTTTTTTAACTCTTGATTCAAGGTAAAATATTCTGGATTTTTTGTGAGATGCTGCCGGGGGAGGGCAGGGCAGGGTTATGTGGGATTCCTACGCCCTGAAATTTCTTCGTTGATGGCCCTCTGCTTTGTATGATGAACTCCGGTAAGGCCTTTAAGCCCCCGCGACTCCGTTTCTGGTAGAGCAACACCTTTTTTCTAAGGAGCTATGATACACGTTTCGATGCTCGTTGTTTCCATGAGGGATCTGTTCTCCGCCGATCACGTTAAACTGCTTTCTTTTAAACCCTGACTATCTTACAGAAGGAGGCCTCGGCCCTCCTCGTACGTGCACCTATCTAACTTAACTTCTTTCTTTAATATACATAAAGGAAAGTTTATATTTTAATCTTGTGTGTTTAATGTACACATAAAGAATCCAACCTTTTAAAAAAATTAACTGTTTATTGCTCCTATGTAACAAGTTAAATATATTTATCACACGTAATTACATTTATTTAACGTTTAATACTGGTTTTGTACTAAAATGAAACAAACAGTTTATACAATTTTCTCTCAGGTGTAGTAGTAATAATGTTGTGGTTTTAGGAATTGGCGTAAGTGATAAATGTAAAAATTTACTTATTTTTACCTTTATATTTTTAACGCTATTAGCACAATAAAAATGACAATGAATTTGTTGTTTGATTTTTCTATTCCTGATAGTACAAACAATCGGCGTGATGAACTTAGTGTGATGATATATACGCAGAATACATTTTCAGAAAACGGATATAGCATTGGTATGAAAACATGAAAGATATCTTCTTATTCATTTTAGGTTCATACACTTTCTCACATTACATCTGTTGTACCAGGACCAACTTCTTTTTTCTTCTATTTTCTTTTAATATGTGGGAGAAATAATGTTATGGAGTACTTTTTACTGGACCTGCTTTTTCATTGGTGCTCGTAATTTATAATCTTTCTAAACTCAGTACGAAAGCCTTATTACATGCGTGCATGATTTTAATTAATAAAAATAAAATTTGTTATTTGTATGGAATCACTATAGTTTTAATTGATTATGTAAGAATACACTAGAATCAAGAAAATATTCGTTTATTTTATAGGAGGATAAAGATATTCTTTTAATAGAAATGTACAAAATTATACAGGCACGGTCTAGTGTAGTCTATACGTATCAATACAAAGAGTACGGGTTGATACATACCTGATACGCTCTATTTTGCTCATGGTACAGTAAATTGCAGCAAATAGACTCCTTGCTATCTTAAATAATAAAAAAAAAATTATAAATTTTTGGTTTTGTTATATTAACTTGCACCATACGTCAAGTGCTTTGCGGTTCAATTTAGAACAGTTCTTTGATTGTGAACTTTGCACGCTGTCGTCATCAAGCGTTAAACATTGTCTACAGTCAGAGTTATTCGTATGTTCATTACATAGTTGTGGTTGTTACCTTGTAAAACATTGTAGAGCACTTTTCATTCTTTTCAATAAAATTGTTTTATAGCGATGATAACTATTCGATTAATATGATAATGTATACATTAACAATTTAAAACAAATTCAAAATAAAGCTTACATATTAAAGAGACTGAAATAGACGAAAAATAAATTGGCATGTCTTATAAAAATAGAAGACGTTATTTTAAGTTGTACAGATTCTAATTGTATTTAACCGATGCCGTAAGAAAAGGGTTCAATTTTACAACATTACCTTCACGGGACCTTCATACAGTTTTTGCTAAATTTGAAACAGTACATAGTTCTAATTTTAACATTTGCTAGCATAATATAAAGGTAGAGATAAACTTATATGTTCTAATTTACATCACATTTTGCTATATCTATCCAGGCAATAGCTTCCGACCAAGTTGAAGTTCGACCTTCCTGGGCACTTTGAGCGACACCTCATACCTAATTCCACGTACGGAGGGCCTTTTGCCAGGTCTTAAAGTGCCACTATGAAGCGCCTGCCTAAACACTCGAAGTTGTAAATCGGCAGTCTTCCAATATGGTAATAATACATGTGATGTAATGGCCCAAGCCGAGGTTTCCGAGAGGGCCGTCGGGCTAAGTTGCGTCAAGGAAGCTTAGGCTAAGCGTCATCTGCGTTCTGCCGAATCAAACCTCCTGAAACTCTTAATGTCAATAAGGCAGCGGTGTGCATCCTGACCGAAAAAAGTAAAATGTATATAATAGAAAAAACACAACAATTTACTTTAGAGAAAAATTCGTAATACGCTCATTTATTTTGAATTTCGAACAGTAGTGTTTGAAAATAACTGGGATTTGATTCGATAGGTGCAATAGGAAGTAAATTTATCACCTACCAAGTTATGAGATGCTGTATACAGCGGGGAATTGTAACACCTCAGAGTTGTTGTCCTTTTCCATAGAGAGAAAAATTGCGACGGAGAAAGTATAGGCGATAAGCCAGCACGCGAGTCCAGCATAGAATGGATGATTTTTACACAATGTCTATGAATAGCATAGATGTTCTGTGTACCCTGCAGAGGACGTTTATGGGCTGATATGATGACAACGTCGACGACGACTGTGCATGTAATAATCTGTACTGTCCCGAAAATTGTACCTTCCATCTATAATCGCCTAACCACCAAGCCACTATTTTATTATTTTTACAGGTGATAGATGGGAATATTTCTTTGGACATTAACAGAAATTTGTAAAGCGAGTACTTATGCGCATGTCAATTTAAAGTATAGATTTTTTTCTTTCTCCTGTATGCGAATGCGACCACAAGTTGGACGACGCGGAATAGGTAGGCGTCCGACTAGGTGTATAAGTAGCAAAAGTCACTGGCTAAGAACGGTCATCGTAAAGAACTTTGAAGGAAGTCCTTGCCTTGAAGTGATCGCCTATCGGCTGTCATGACTATGATGATACCCAACAAGGTTAAATCAATTTTTCTATTTAATTATAGCAATGATACGATATGTGAAAATTTAAGCGCTGGAAGCATTGAAACATCCATGTGCGTTTACGCTTCTATAATTCGATATAAGTATACAAGTTAATTAAAATCCAAAAGCTGCTTAAGAATATCAAGAGGAAAATTGCTATTGTTGTTCACTTGTTAATTTGCGTTTTGTCGGCTCTCGAAGCGATCGTTTGAATTCACTTGCCAATTCCACGAATTACATTCATTAATTAAAACGCGATTAATTATCGTGCAACCGTATTTAACTATGTTTTAATTTTCTCTTTACTTATTCCGCTTGTAATAAAAATAATGGTTCTTTAATTATTGTCGTTTTAAATAAACTAATAAAAGCTTACAAAATTTTAACTAGGGATCGTTAAAGATAAGTCTTTTAGGTTTATTAAATTTAGTCTTTTAAATTTTTTGTCATTAATGAATTATGTTTACTCGTTGCCATTTATAGCTTTAAAGAAGCATAAAGCTAAAGGTTCTTGGCCCTAAGCAGTCAGAAAGTTCACGGACTCTGTTTCGGTGAAGCTGTAAAAGCCTCCAGGGCTAACAGCACTAAATCTTTAGAAACAATAGAAACCAGTATTCTAATCATCGAGTAACACAAAGTGTTACACATAGATTTACATACATACTACATATTATTTATAATACATATATCATCAAAAAAACTACTTATTATTAAAATACATAAACGATACAGTTCAAATACGATACGTATGTCTAGTGATAAAAATAACTATAAATCTCCATTTGGCGTAAGATAATAGTGGAAAAAAAAAACCCATCACCCAACAAATCATTAGTTAAATTGTTTCACCAACGCACCACAGTCAAAGAAAATTATACATAAAAACATTTCCAGAAAATGAAATACAACTAAAGACAAAATTTACTAAAACTGAATATGATAAACCAATAAACATGTTTTGTGTATATTTTGAATATTATACGTGGAGTAAAAGAATTAGTAAATTAATATATTTTAATAAAATTTATTTATTACTAAGAATATAACTAAAATATTGTTGTTAATTAAAATATCCGAACTAGTTTTTAATTAACATTGTTATTTGTTATTATCTTCTTCGTCTTCTTTTCAGCTCATAGCTACCCACTGCCCGATATAAGCCTCTTCCAAAGATATCTACGCGTGTTACACCATACTCGCCACACTTAGCAGGCAGTGAGTGTTATGGTACGCATGGGGTACTGCTGCCCTTCTTTTGAAAACTTGTGAGTAATGGTTTTCCTATATAAGTAATGCACAAAGTGTCAATTATTTACTATTAATTATTCTACGAACACAAGTCTTAGTCCTCTAACGTTGGTGTAATACTGCATATTGTTATGATATTTATCATCTCTTTTTTTGTTTAACACTTTTTTTTCGAAACTACAAATAGTAGTTTATAAAGTATTTTAAATATATCAAAACAATTATTTCTTATGTTTGCATTATTAAACAAAGACTCAGTGGCGTAGCTAGGGGGTGGCGAGCGGGGCGGTCGCACCAGCCACCACAAGCAGGGGGGGCACCAAAGTTGAAAATATATATTTTTTTAATTTTTTTTGAATGATCAATAATGAAATGTTAAAAGAAAAATGAAAACCATAATTTAAAGTAAATAACATAAAAAGAATACCGAATTTTACTATTTTTGTGCTAAAAAAGTTGTTAAATGATACATACAAAAAAAAAAGTAAACGGTTACAAATTATAATATACACAGTGTTTAAGCCTTTCATTCGCAAAACACATAAAGTGTTTTTTAAAAGGGCCCTAAATCACAAAACACGTATCTGTGTTCATGAAATGTACAAGAAGATATATATGTGTTCAACATTTAAGGACATGATTCTCTCCCTTAATGTATAAACCACGAAGATGGGTTCATAAAGAGTTCAAAAAATTCCGGAAACACATTTTTGTTTTATACAAAAAGGGTGAGGATCATGTCCCTTTAAGAAAAAAAAAATATTTTGATTTATTTAATAATTCAAAGAAAAAAACAAAATTAAGCTTCGGATTTTTTACTATTTTATGGGCAAAAAATAAAAAATTGTACCAAAATGTGTAATAAATCAAGAATTTAGACCCTTTGGGGGGGGGGGGGCACCAAGCCCCAACCTGCCCCAGGCCCCAAACACCATAGCTACGCCACTGCAAAGACTCCTTATTCTATGAATAGTAATTCGGATTTAAGAACAAAGTAACAACTATTATCCTTTTGCTTAAAATTTCAAAGATGATTTTATTTATGATGGAAATATTACATTCTGTATTTACTTGTACTTATTAAGCTTTTAGCGATATTGCTTTGTGGGATGCCAGTGGTTACGGTACGCTTTCATAATGTTGATTGAAAACGATACAAAACCACCACAAGAACTTTGTACGGCTGTTTTCATATTTGTTTGGTCCGCGCACAAATTATTCGATAGCTCATAATACAGATTTATTTTTAGCGAAAATAAATATTAAACCTTTGAACTCAGTTTATATTTTGTCCGCGTGTTTTAGGATATGAACAACTTCATATTCTAAAACACGCGGACAAAATAATTCTTTGTAAAATACGACGATAAAATGTCAACATACTATTTTAATGAAAGGAAAAGCTTTAAAAAATATTACAGTCATAGGAAGTAATTATTGCCATACACAAGAATATAAGTAATCAAATAAAGCTTCGTCATCCTTCGTGGCAATTAACCATAATTATGTGTTATATTCCCCCATTGGTATATTCCCCCAAAGTTATCTATGGGGGAATATACCAATATTCCCCCATAGATAACTTTGGGGAAGTTCTATCCCTTGCAGTGGGCGTCTATAGACTGAAACGACGACACTCGAACGCACTTCTAAAACTTAATTAGATTACTTTAATGATTGTTATTTACTTACTACTACTTATTTATAGTCGATACTTTTGAATATAACACCTAACCTCATAATTTGAAGAAGTCAATCTCTAGCGGACAAGCAGTGGACGGCTTTTGATAGAAAAGCTGATGAGGAAAACGTGATCGTTACTTCTTAAAATAAAAGGTACGTAATCATTACTTGGGTTAGCAAGCATTTTAAAGTTCAGGATTTAAAATTATCAAAAGTTCGTTACTCGTACATATTCTTGAACTTTTCGACCTTGAGACTAATCTGACTAATCTAAAATTTCTTGGCTAATTTTAATTATTTTAAGCTGTCATTTTAGTTAAACTCTCTATATTATGAGCGTATTGGAAAATAAAATAATTTTATATTCCCATCTTTTCAGCCTTCACTGTGTTTGAAGGCAGGCAAGGACTTTTTAAAAATTGATCGCCGTTGGTGCTTTTAGAAAAAAACCCGGAGCATTTTTTTTTGCTTGAAAGTAATAAATTTCTGTCTTTTTAAATCTTTATCACTTTATCAAATATTAAATATTTTTCATTTAATTTTTAGAGTTGTAACTTCCTTTTTAGGGCATTCAAAAAAAAATTACGTTTCTGATGTCTGTTTTGCGAACTAATTTTCAATTTATTTTTAAGAAATCAAACAAAGGTTTAACTATATGTAAAATAAATTTAATATACTTTTAATTTTAACATTTATATCTGGGCAGTAGGCCAGTAATCCAAATGTAAATAAAAAAATTGTAAAAATTTATATCTTATGTATGTATAATGCATATTAATCAGATTTTATGACATTTTGATCATAAGAATACTAAATTTATCTTCCCTTTTATAGATCCATAAAGCAGTTTTTTCCTAATAATATTCTTATTGAATCTTATATTAATTATACTCACGCAACACCCGATTAATCCTTATAAAATTGTGTAAAAAAGACCACCACAAGCTAAATTGGTATTGGTTCATTTCGTTCATAGCGCTTGTGACTATGCCAAACAACTGCCTCGCTTTTGTAAATTTCACGAAATTTGTTAATTAACTTAAACACGCTTAATTATCGTGCTCTTCAAATTAATCGGGTATAAATCGTCGGTTTCATATTGTACCGTCAAAAGTAAATGAATTTCACGGTTTACTTGTTAATCTTTTATATTACAAATTATAACATTGTTCTTGTCAAAATATTAAAGTATTATGTTATTTCAAAGATATTAACTTAATGTGATCACTGAAGTAAAGTAATTGAGTAAAATAATTAATTGAAATATCTGTCGCTATAACAGAAAGTGTTTAATTAAATTTGACGTTGGAAAATAATTACATTTTCTTCTATTTATTTTTTTATATTATGATGCTCTAACACGTTAAAAGATATTTATAATACGAAAGAACGGAAAATATTAATCAACTGCATAAAATGTATTTTAACTTGGCTCTGGTAGCACATACTCGTATAATGTTGCCTAATGCGGTACTGTAATATTCATATTTGTATAGGAAACTGTTTAATGACTGGCGAGCAGTAAACGTTGCTATTTGGGCCTGCAGAATCGGTGATAACGTTTGCCTATGGTAGTTTCATATTGGAAATTTTAGGAAGCTTATAACGATGAAATTCATTCATATCAACAAACAGTGCCAATTTTGGTTCAAAATTTTATACAAACAGAAGCTGGCATAACCGGCTGTGAAATATAATCGTTAATATTGATAACGGAAAATAGTTTAATAAAAATTGTGTAATATCAATTGTGACAAAATATTGTTTCTGCATTATAAATAGAAATATTTCGCCTCTTTAGTCCAATTAAAAGAGAACCTGGCTTTAAGATGAAATTATACACATCGTTTGCCTTGTAACTTTATTACCACGTTGCAATTTTACGTCGCCTATATAACGAAACATTTATACAGTGCTTTTTGGGTAACAGCTACAACAGGCACTATTGTTTCTATCTAGATAGAATCAAGCAAATGTGATCTTCGAACAGTATTGTTCAATCGGAAGACATTTTTCTACCAATCTTTCATATTAAAAGTCACGACAAGAAAACATTTACTTTTATTTTTAGAATTACGAGCAAAGTCTGTTTGCTTATTTCCGTAACAGATTTCTATTGTTGTAGGCATTTCAGACAACAACAATGTGACTATGCAGACTATGTGTTCTTTAAGCATTATGGTTCTATAGATATCGCAATGGGACTTAAGTGCCATATTAAATAATGATTTATTAGTTTAAACTTTTAATTTAATATGTTAGTATAGTGAAAAACTAAAACCAAAAAAAAAATTGAATAAATCTTGGTGCATTTTCTAAAATACAATTTAATAAAAAGTAGAAAGTTTTTGTTGTTTTCAGCTGCCATGTGTGCCGGCCCTTCCACCTGGAAGTCCGCCAAAGTCAGTTCGACGAAACTGACACATTTTTTGTAAAAGTTTTTAAATATTATTTCCTTACCTAAAATACCAGAATGGTTAGTTTTATAGTAGTGAATTACAATACTACATATATATGTAGTTATAAATATTACATTACAAGTAAACTAATATAATATTATAAATCTATTTGGCTTTAGCTTTAGTTAAATATTTAGTAATTGACGTAAAAAAGTGCACAAGCGAAAAAAAATGATGAGTATAAAACAATGGAAGAATTATGAATGTCAGTTCATTCAAATATGGCTATAAGTAAGGTAAATTCATGGGGGATAGTATAGTATAACAGAAAAAACTTCGTTTTATCGAAACACCAACTAGCTAATAGTTAGTTTTCAACGTTAGGAATAAAAGATTATATGGTCTGACTATCTATCAGAGATGTAACAACGAGTGAGCATTTCTCTTCTCGTAGGTATGGACGTGACAATTAGGGATGCAAATCAGGAACATCGATCACAAGCCAGACTATCGTGATCGTCGTACGACCTCGTGAATTAGTTATTTTAAACAAAAATCCCTTTTTTAAACCGTATTTGTAAAACCAATTTTTTTACGTGTAACAGACTTCATCATCGTCGTCGTTTTAGGGGTAGGACATCAATTATCTTCACCTTTAGATATCCAATAGGACCAGTAAAATTACTAGCACCCAGGATCCTCCGATGACTTTAACAAGATCGTTTGCCCACCTTGTGGGTGGACTGGTCCGTGGTTTTCATTACAGAAACATAAGAATGTTTTATGTAGAATATTTAATCCAAAAATATTCATGCTGGCAAAATTTTTTAGACAACCTGCAGACAACTAACCGACGATCTTTTTTGGATAACGGTTGTATATTTAAATACAAAACTAAAAAATAATCAAAATCTCCATCAGTCTCAATATTTAAAAAGATTTAAGATGATTACTCAAGAGTCACCAGCCTGATTATTGGTTAATTTTATATTTAGTTTTCCGATATATTTTCAGCCAGAATTATACTGTAAGAAAACACCAAATTTAATCATTTTGTTAAGTTTTTAAAGTACTGTTGTCTATATTCTAGAACGTAGTGAAATTTACACACAGGAACTCGACGGCATAAATAACCTCCGCGATTGTCTTCTAAGCATCCAACGTAAAAAAATGGACTTCAAAAAATTATTACATAAAGAAAATTAGATACAAATTATTTACTTATCAGATGTAATCTACTACTGGTTTCCAAACTTTTTAGCCTAAAATATTAGAATAACTACTTTATTACCACCTCTATAACCGAGTAAACCGAGTAAACAGTAAATGTATGAAAGACCGAAACAGTCACCGTCCTCTTGTAAATAAAATTTATTATACAACATGGATAATACAGATAATTTTAAGCATTTCGTAGTGACTGCAAATAAAAAAATCCACGTTTGGCTTTTTCTATATCTCTTTTATTATTTTTTTACCATATTTAACTAACATTGCTTTAAGCAAAGCTTTATAGTAAAATGTTCGAGTGTAAATGTTTCTGTGTAAAGATGAGTTGAACAAATTTTAACAAATCTAAAAGTTTGGTAGTATGTCGGCGCTGGGTTAATATTTTGCCCTGCCGTGTATGTCTGGATATGCGCCAAAGTAAACTCAACCGTTCTAAAATTTCGGGTTAGTTGTGAAATAAATTACCTTTTCTGTTAAGTGATATCAAGTATTTAAATAGTTGGAGTGAATTTTTTTTAATTACTTATTGTTATATAATCATCACTTCATACATAACATGGCACAGTGAACAATGGTTTTTACTAGTTTTTCTGTACATCTATAAAGTTGTTCATATTATCACCAGATTACACTTTTTAACTTTAAATTATGATGTTAGTTTTGACGCTGTCGTACACAACTTATATTCAGTTACTGTTTTACTTAATAGTTATTTGTGTTACGTAATATATAACATAAACAAGTGAATGTACTCGTATATAATATATAAATATGTATATACATTACAAACGCAAAATGAGCACAGTGCCGTTTCTTCAGTGCCGGTGTCTTGTATTTTTGGGATCGAGAAAATTAAATAACACAAAAAATTTACTAAAAGACTTTTAAAAAATGGAGTTGAGGTTATTTTAGGCTACATAATTTAACAAAAAGATTTTTCATAGAAAAAAATGAGTTTCGGATGTTTTTCAAACACCTACGCAATTTTATAATAAGTCAGTAACATGTTCACACGGTTGAAACCTTTCGTACTGTATTTTTGTAAGAAAAGAAAATTTAATAATAAGTTTATTTTATGAAGGAATATATAATTTGATTAACGTGGTAGTGATTAATATTTTTACAGATATTTAGTCATTATTTATTTGAGATTGAAAACGTGTAATTTTTAATTTCCAAGCATTACTTAGATTGCCTGCTAAATTAAAGATTAAATACAAGAAAAAGATTTTTTCTACAACTATTTTGTAAAGACGATAATGATAATTACATATTCTTTATTCTTTTAACAACCCCGATAAAAAGATTGTTAACTGCAGTTGTTTTTAATTATAGACTTGATATACGATTCTTTCAACGATGCCCTTATGTGATATAAATATATGTTATATATGTAGTATAAGAAGTAAGTAAGGTGAAAGTAATTTTAAATACAAAGAGCTTTCTTAAAACTATTCTAGAGCGCCGCGTCATTTTGGTGATTCGTACTTTAGGGCCGTAACTATAAAATCCCTCGTGGGTGCAGTTATATTAGCATTTAAAGTGAACTGTTGAACTATTCTGTCCTTTCATAGAAGTGTTTTTTGAAACAAATCGAAAGCATAAAATTTTATAGGCGGCTTTTCGTTTTATTCTGACAAGAAAAAAAACAACAAACAGAAAACCTTTCTTTTCTCAATGTTACTTGATGGCGTGATAAGATCTGGGTATTTATTTTATTCAAAAAATAACACCAGTAAAATCTGTATTAACAGAATTATAGACAATATTTCCACATATTGACCAATTCTGATGACTCGTCATTGAAGTTGTGCAAATTCACAGCAATAGCTATATAAACATGTTAACCTATAAGCTTGATAGGGGGTGAGTGAATAGCCCATTTAATGTTAATAAATAGTTTCAAAAATAATAAATTACGTAATGATAATATAGTAACAAAAGTGTCTTCATAATTGAAATTACTCTGTAAAATTTATTATAGTTTATCTGTCCCTGTAGACCCTGTACTGCCAGAAGTAATTTGCTTATCGCATTCCGACAGAAAACATAAATTAATGTTACACATTCCAGAGTAATTACAAAGTGATTGTAAATAAGTGTTTAATTAACTTTAATGCTTTCTGTTAACAAATAGGCCCTAAATTCACCCCATTAAAGCTTAAACAGCTATACCCAATCACTCTGTATAAAAGATTTACACCTAAGTGCTCATTTCTCTCGATGTCTCCAGAATCATAAGGCGTGAAGACGTTCGGCGGGTGGAGGTCAGCCAAGAACGAATGTTGTGAAATTCAACCCGCAAAGTATCTTTTAGGAACCTGCATAACAACGTACCTACAACGTCAAGATCGAGTGATTTTCCATTTCGGTGAAATTGTGGTTCCTAGGGAGACCTCGAGCATCGTTATCTTGGAAGAGGTTTTAGACTAAGCGCGCTCAGGGCTCTGCCCCCTCTTATGTGCGGAATCTGGTAATGCCACTTGGACGGCAGTGCAAGTCAGGTAAAAAAAAATCAGGTGATTTAGACAGCAATTAAATATTTTATCAAATGTTGAATTTTCTGCATCTGTTGATGTGTAAGTAGCATTTAAAAAAGAAACTGTTAGAAACTTTTTGTTTTATGTTCATAAGAGCGTTATTTAAGTTCATAGAACTTTATAAAAAAAAAAACAAATTATGCGTATATTGTACTTGACAAGATACACGTAGAATTTGCGGTAAATACTCGTTCGTTATGTAAATATACCAGCGGCACGCCGCAATACGATTCAGCTACCCGTGTTAAATCATTACTTTCAGTGATAATTTACATATAAACCTACATTAATTTTAACATATCCTTAAGGTAAATAACACTGTTTATTAAAGTTATAGCGTCGATCTTTGGTCATAAAAGAAGCGAAAAGTCAATGGGATGTTTTCCCGAATATTTTTCAGCGTGATAGACGTCCGCTTTTCGACAGAGACCTCTTCCAAAGATTCCCAAAAAGAGTGTATTTCGACTACTTTACCGAGGTCTTTTGACCACCTTGATTACCATGCGATAATATTTTTAAACATATAAAAATAAGTAAACAGAAAGTTAAAATTTCATACACTGTCACAATAACGCAATAATAAACTGTGCAATAATTTTGATATATCAAAATATAAACATATTACAATAAAACGACTTATTCATATATTAATAAGTTTTAGGCAATATTTTTTCATTTTTTATCTGTAGGTAAGCAGTTCCCTAGAGCGACTGATAAGTACGGCTGTATTCTCCTAATCTGGTATTAATTTAAATAAGGGATGTTTTTTTTTTATAGAAAAAAAAACAATTATTTTGTTTTATCACATTAGTCAATGATTTAAATCACATACATGTCAAGTGTTATAATAAATTTTTGTATTGCAAAAAAATATCTTTTAGCAGTGATTTTATTACAACATTAGTCTTGTGTTTCACATAAAACAATGTCGACTACAATTTAACTTGATTAAATACAAAGTATCTTTCATGTTATTAAGAGTATTACTTGTGATATACGAAATGAATAAGTAGTAAAAAATAGGAGCATATGAATTGTTCTATGCAAAAATGTAAAGGAAACATTTAATTTTAGTTTATATACCAAAATAACATTCTGTAAGTTACTATTGAAATTCAATACAGGCCACGTTAAATTGATTGAATAAAATTAAAAAAATTGTACCTGTCAAAGTTGCTCTTGTTTCAGTACATGTCAATTAGTCGGCGCTAGTTGTTAAAAGTTTTAATTGCATTTACTTTTATAGCATTGAAGCGATATGTGATATTTATTATTATTTCTCTCTGCCAATGTCATCGCTTGTTACGGTGAAAATTCGTCGGAAAATGCTTATGAAATTTAATAAAAAGTAAATACACTCTAGCCACACAGACTGAAAAAAAGTATTTCTGCCCACATAGTTCAAATACAGATCTCTTTTTAACATTGATGTTTTAGCTTTGCGTATATTTTCTTTCGTACTATTTCATTCATGCTACCAAATAGAACGAATCTTTACTTTTTTATTTGCTTCACTAAATTAGTCTATTACATATATTACAAACAATAAATAAATTAAAGTTAAAAAATTTAAACTAGAATAAAAATGTATGACTTCTAGAAATGAACACCATATGCATACAATCGGGGCTAAGTTACGTTGTAGACTACGCTATACTACTGGTCAAGTTATACTACACAACCTAACATTAGAAATAATTATAACTAGCTTCTTAATTTAAGATATTTCAAGATATAAATATGTATTTCTTTCCGACGAGTACTGACTATAATTAGTTCGCCGTACAGGAAGAAAGAAAGTTATCTTGTTAATCTGTCTTTTTTATATTATTGTTAAATGCATGCAGTATTATTTAGTACGGAACTCGGAAAACAATTGCTAATATGAAATAGTATAAGAAAAGTATTAGTCATTAAAAATTACATTTACATTGTAAGAACCAAGATTACCGGCGTAGCTCGAAAAATTTCTCTTGTCTGAAGTGGCAGTCGGTGGGGCAGAATGCTCGTGCAACCGATAGCCGTTAGAACCGAAAGGTTCCTTAATGGTGCCCATGAGCTGGTAGACGGGGCGTGGGTAGGCCCGCCATTAGGTGGACCGACGACATAATTAAAGTCGGTGGGCTGCGCAGGACCGGTCATCGTGGCGATCTTCGGGGAAAGCCTATGCCCAGCAGTGGGCGTCCATCGGCTGAAAATAAAGATAGAGTTTTCCATTAAAAGAACTTATAAGCTGTTAATTTTTTGTTTTCTTGTAAAATAGTTAAGTTTATTTTTTTTCGTTTAGAAGAGTTACAATTTTTGAATATATAACACAAGTAACCACTTAGAGTTTATGTGTGCTACAAGAATTAACAATAACCAAAAAAAAAAAAAAGATTAAGTTAGTGTAACTTGAGAGGATAGAATCTATAAGTATCTGATCTATAAGAAAGTAAGACGCAAATTTGTGTTTATTGTTGATTGTGTAAATCTATGATTTGAAGAAATTGATTTATCCTTAACGTTAAATTAATTTTCAAATTTCGGAAATATCTGAATACATAGTTTAACGATGCAAAGCAATATTAATTGAATAGTTAAAATTGAACTATTTCGAGTTTTCTTCTTAACAGTCAACAACATGATTATATAAACATTAATAATTGAAAAGAACCTCATTTATCTTTTATTTCGATATTAAAAATATTATAAGAATTTTGCAAGCTGATTAAAATTTGTTGATTTATTTTTAAAAATTTTACTTTAAGACAATAATTTAAAAAAAATTACCATATTTGTCATGGATTTTATATGCTGTGTTTCTTTTTATAGCAGTATCGATTTTTTAGTATGAAATATATTCATAAAAAGGTTGATTGCCAAACGTGGTTTTTCACTAAGGGCCTCATTGGTAAGTCCACAATGGCTCAACGAGCCGGTTAGGACTATTACTCGGGATTTGTCTATTTGTAGATAAAAGTATGTAAAAATCATAATCCAGTGGATTGTCAAGTTGAATTCTATGTAGCTAGTGGATTTGCTATTCAGGACTGTTGGTTGCTGGGGCTTCGGAGACTATGGACTAGCAAGCGCAGCGTCAACCCTCATGGTTTACAGACCACTTTATTAAAGTTTATTAAAGTCGTCGGAAGATACAGGCCACTTGCTATTCTATATCTTGCGGGTCTATTAAAAATCTGTCGAGTAGGCTTAGGTTATTAGTGAACAATCTACGTATGAAATGAGGATGAAAGATTATATACGTAACTTCCCGACGTGCGGTCGTAATTCCAGTAACTATAACGACTGGGCTAAATATGAAAGCTTCATCAACAGCGTATTTTTAAGTATTTTAAAATTTTCTTTTTTAAAAAATTGAATCAAATTTACGCATACAAATATTACAGCGAATATGGGGGTTTCCTTTCATTGATGCTTCTAATCAAGAAGCACGCATCTATAAAACCTCATTAGCGACGCTCCGCGGAGCAAATTACAACATTTTGAGATAATTAAGGAGAAATTAATTAAAATTTTATCACAATATCTTGAATAAACCCCGAATAACAGCGCGGTGACGCTGAGCAAAATTTCAATTAAAACAGCAGAGGAATGCAAAAGACTTCGTCTCCCTCGCGCGCCGTGCCTTAACACTACAGTTTATATTTACATTTTGTTAAGAGAACGACAATTTAAAACGTAGTTTCTTACCTAGAAATGTCTCGTGCAGAATAGAGAAAACAGTTGTGGATGTCAATGTATTTGGTTTTTAAGTAAACATATTTAAAGTTTATTTACTTGCTTTTTAGTTGAAAAACGTGAAGAAATGTACCTAAAATATTATTTTTTATAACTGGTTTAAGAGAGTTTAACTGTATTTTAAAATCATAACTTAACTAACGTTAGAATATCTTGATTATTTATAATAGTTAATGGCAGTAATTTGGTTAAAAAATCATTTTCAACTCTGAACTCCAATACGTATCTCATAAAATGAACTTATTTAACTAACACTATGTAGTATTGAATTATTTTGTTATTAAAGTTGTATGAATGATATTTCTTCTTTATTTTTTTCATTTTAATAAACATCTTGATATCACGTTCATTAATTCAAAACAACGGATCAATTTAAAATAAAAGTTAATTTTAAATTGCGTCCGTTTACTTTTGTCCTTTTTTATTATTGGTTAATAAAACATAGCATTACAAAGTATCATTTAGCATATAATCGATTTATCAATTTACTTAACATTATTGACATGCAACAATGGCTTCCCATTTGTTCTCGTTCGCATTAATTAAAAATCTTCGTTGCATAAGTGTCTATTGAACCATTCCACCCTACTCGGTCCGGTTAATTTATTTCAATTGTCATACTCTTTTATTAATCTCATCAATTTGACTCGATGTAATTGGTTTCTCAAATGAAGGTATATCTCCGGATTTTCAGTAATTAGGTTAATAACTACAACCTTATTCCCGCCACGATGAACATTTGTCCGATATCACGGTGTTTATTCCGATCACGGATTTAAAAATTTTGAAATAATAAAAATTAAAAGCCTTATTTGTCAAAATAGTACTAGCCAAAAATAATAGTTTAATAAAAGGATATTACATAATAAGTCGAACTAATATTATTTGAGGAACACTAGTCAGGCGAAGTGAGAAAATTCAATAACGTGTTTCGTGTGAGTATCTCGCTATTTCGTCCCTAACGGGTATATTTTTGCTAACTTTAGAAGCGAAAACTTTCTATATTTTTTGCAAAAATTACAATATATTATTTATTTTAAATTACTTTTGTTGTTTAGTTTTATAAGGTGCCAGGGCAAGTCCAGGGCCATGTTTATCCTTTGGTAAGTAAAACATATTGATACGGGTCACATGAGTAACAGTTACTGGCATGATAAAATATAAAATCTTGTGAAGAAACATTTATTGTCGTCACGTTTTAGATTAGAAACTTTATTGGCGATAGCGTCTATGGATTTGAAAATTATGCTCAGCACTCCAGAGGTCTGTAGTTTCCGCCCAAATGTCATCAGTGTGATTAATATTTTCATTGATACGAGTATAATAGATATGACACAATCATGGTATTAGACAGTATTAAATTCAAGCAATTTGTCAGTATTTTTCTGATGGTTAAAATTTAATGAAATTTTAGGAAAGATTTTTACGGAATTCAGCTTATGTTCAGCGTATGTAGAATAAATTAAAAGCAGTAGCCAAACAGTTGATCGTTAAGTTAATGAGGTAATATATTCTACTCGACGTGGACTACGGCTTTGTCCAGTTGAGTTACACATTACGGTATTAAAGACCAAAGCGGTAATTAGAGTTTGCAGTTAGCATTATGTTTGGCTAAAATACGGACTTTATTTCGTTTCGAATTCCTAAGCGTACAAATTAGGTTTACCTAAGTAAAAATATTTAAACATCACATCATAAAAAATATCGAAGCGAATCGTTGCGTTGCGCGTATTTATGTTACGTGTTTTTTTGTGATGTATTATTATTTTTTTTTAAGAAAACTTTTTTTTTTAATTTATGTTTTTGATAAAATTTACACAGAGTTCGTTTCGTTTTTTATTCCCTAACATATTTTTTGTCTACTATCTACAACTACTTCAATCTTTGTTTAAAACACATTTTATATTCTACTATTTGACCCAGCCAATTTCATTCCGCCTAAGAGTCAATGAATGAGTAGATTTATGATTTTTGGTTATACAAACAATAAAGTTCAAGTTTTTTCATGGCCAGACTTATATTTAGGACGATTTTTTTATATCTTTTTGATGAATATCATATTTTAATGTTTATCCATACCAGATGTAGACAATTACAAAAACCTAAAAATTGGTCCAGCCGTTTTAGAGTTATAATTAAATAAATAACACCATTATATTTTATGTCTATATTTTTGTTTAAATGCAATATCTTCGTAGAGTTACGATGCATGTTTTGTAATTTAATTTTATATTAATTATTTCATATATTCCATCATAATTAGTTCCTGTGATGTTATATATTTTTGGAGAATTAAAATTAATAAGAATTTGATTAAATTAGTAGTTAGCATTGTAGTTCAACTTATAGACATGAGTATCATGAGAGAGATACAGAGTTGTTATCGTGGTTTACTGTAAGCTATGCAATACCATTATATTATGGTGACGATGCCTATGTCCAGCAGTAGACATCTCAGTGATGATAGCTGGTGTCGAGCTTTGCTACTTTAAATGACGTCATTGAGGCACGCTTCCTGCGCCCAGCCATTTTAAGCAAGTGGAATCTTAAATTCCATTTAGGTAGTAAGAGATCAAACTAGATATTGATAGACTCTTATCATTGTTCCCATTGTTAGTTTTGTCTTTATTTTGGTCTTACATTTCACACATTTAAATTCGTGTTATATTAATAGATTTAATAATGATAATATTTTGTTTATCCTAATTTAAATAGAAATGTGCACGTTCGTCATTAACCTAAGCGATGTTTCTAAGATTTGTTGTAAAGTTTTTTTGTATGTTTGTATTGTTGCTACGCCTTTAAAATGATATTTCTAAATGACCTAGAAGTTATAAATTGATCAATTTAAACATATTGATCAAATATATTATGTACACATATATATACATGTACGTATATGGATTTACTATACACACTTACTCTTTACGTTCAGCTCGTATAATAATGATCGTATAAAAGTATATATATTTTAACTACTTGTATTTCTCCATCTAAAGAAATATATTTTTATGACTTGACTACATTAAATTCTATGAAAGTAGCCAACTTAAATCTCTATTCCATAGGCTGACACGAAGTTTCATTCTAAAGTTAATTAGGTCGGTATGATAAAAAATATTATTCCACACTGAAGTTTACATTTAACTGAATTATATTTTATTGAAGATATTTTGTAATTTATACTTTGACTAAAGAAAGAATTAATTTTTTACATTTTATATAGAGAGTTTTGTAGTTTTCGATAATAAATACACCAAAAGGCTATCTGGATTCATATTTAAGTAACAAGAGCGGACACTGAATGAAAAACAACTTTAAATACATAAATCTATTTAAAATAATAGACATGAATCATTTATATTTAAAAATATTTTCCTTCAGTAGTAAAAGAGAAGTGAATCTCTTGAAAGCTCTGATTTCTAAATTTGATATTTTGCCTGTCTTAATATGGATGTACAAAAAGTCTTTGTGTTGGGTATGTATTAAAAGGAATATTTCAGAAGATTACTGTTATACATTCCTTATTAAATAATAAAAAACTGGAACATCTCAACAATGACTTACATTAGATTATAGAAACATTTTTTGTATACAAGATAATATTTAATAAAGAGAATTAGGTATGAAAATTGAGGTTATATATTACTATTTACGTTCTTTGACTTACTCAAACTATGTTATTATTAAAACATTGATTAGTTTAAATATATCGCGTAACACAAATGAAAATAGTTTAATAAAATACTTTTTTATTTTACTTATTATGTAATTTATATTTATGTACGAGTAATTATGATATGATCAATTGAATATTTTTTTGTTATGGGTGTGTTAGAAACAAATAAGTCAAAAGTGGGCGTAATTATTATAAAAAACATTTTAAATCGATTGATTTTAGAATCAATAGAGGATGAAAACTTGTATTACACGATTTATTTGTCTCTCGTTTCGTTTAACAACTATTATATTTTAAGACAATTAATTTTATTTAACTACTTTGTCATTAATTGGCGTGCCTACAAATCGGCTCTCTCCAAGCGCGCATTCAGGGCCGCTGAATTTGAAAACTCAAACGTATTTTAATTACAAAATTATGTTTTCAGCTTGAAAACTTATCTTTCCAGAGGAACTATTATCATGGAAATCTCTTAACAAGTTACATTTTAAGGCAATTTTAATCAAAATACAAAGTTATAGGAAATTTTACAAAAGGGTTCTAAGTGAAATAAACATAACAAACATTTCTATATTGACAAAAATGACTGATCGCATTCGATTTGCCATCCATTTTTATGATGTTTTTAATCTGTGTTAATGCTTTTAAAGTTTTTATTATTACTAAACCTACTCTACGATATAGCGTTCTGGTGAAAACGTCGTTAAGATGACTGTGGGAAATTGAATACAACGTAAATAACTCTGATAATGAACCAAGTGGTCAGTTACTGCGGGACACTCGAGTATTAGGGATAATCAAATTTGCTCATTGTACGTTTTAATCCCAACAGCGGTGCTATATTTCACTTTAAGCAGCCATAAATTTAATTGGATTATTTTCCTTTCAAAGCACATTTTGTGAACAACCTAATTCAGGGTATTTACGACGACAGTCAAAACAAACGAAAGTCTGATAAATGGTGCTATTAATCTTCCAGCCGCTTTACAGTTTGTCCTTACGAGGTAAGAACAGGAATCATAAAAAAATGCTTCAAAACATGGTTCGTGGATTTGCGAAACATTGCTCGCCCCATGAAAGCTTATGCTCTTGTATCAGAAAAAATATTATGCTAAAAGTTATGACCGTGAACGAATGCTTGTGCTTAACGTAATTTTTCGTAATATAAATATTACAATTCAAAGATATTGTAATTTTACTTCTTCAATAACGGAATAACTTATCTTTAAGATTATATTGACGTACGACGTGTGTTTTCACAGTTGGTGTAAGTCTCAAATATGAATTTTTTATTACAATCAAAACGATATTCTAAAATAACAAAAACATACCATTTCAAAACTATAGATAGTACGAATATGATATTGGCAAATTTTTTCCCCTTAAACTGATTTTTTTTCGTTTCAAACAAATACATTTTATCACCATATATACTTATCTATTACTAAAAATTGCTACTAAGAAGAATTATTAAAGAAAATAGCTCTCAACCTACAGATAGTAAGATTATAAGCAGTAACAATTTGTGATATTAACGACATGTTCGTCAAATAACAAAATAAATACAAATACGCTCCAACAAGCAATGTTGATTCAAATAAAATCATTTGCGAGCTACATTTCGTCAATAGAATTTGTATTACATTTGGAAAGCATTTAAATCAATGCAGGCAACATCTACATAATATTAAAAATAATAAATATAATTGCAATATTAACAATACACTATAGTATATCTAGGTAATAGCTTTAAAAAATAAAATAGAAACTATATAATAAGAACACGGCGTTAATATTGGTGGTTATATTGTAGTCTGTGATTACAAACAATATAATATTAAGAAATTTAATTAATAACATTAAATAAAAATTTTGACGCATTTGCATGTTTGCATACTTACATAAAAGTTTTTTTAATATTTTATAAATCAAAGTCTTATAATGAATTCATTCGTTGCAGCCACTACAAGCCTTACTGCATGGCTTAGGTCCGCGTCAAATATCGTCAGTGTTGTCTTGCTCGCGACCAGAGACTTGCCTTGATCTTGAATATGTCGTAGCCAAAGGCTGTGTAAACGTACGATGTACCCACTGCCACTCAGACGTGCAACTATTCGGGGTACGTCGATGGCTTTCGTTCTTCTGCAGTTCTCTGTGTAAACATAACCCTTCTGTCTATCGTAAGCGACCACGTTTCGGATCCATATGTGATCACTGGCAGCACACACTGGCCAAAGTCCTTACTCTTCAGATATTGCGGCATTTTGGGTAAAAGATATTTGGAAACAATGAATGACTAAATTATATTAATAAACTATAATTTATTAAAAATTTCAACGTTTAAGACGATATTATTATTAGACGATAAATACGACGATATTATTGTAAGCTACTTTTCAAGACATTGTTGTTTCTATTACATGACAATAAAAAATGTTTAAAATTCCATTAATTTTACATTACACCTATTTCTTGAGATTAATCTACTTAAACCTCGGAACGTAAAGAGCTTTAAATGAAATAAGCTTAAGTAAAGATTAAATTTTCATCAAAACGTTCTAATTAACTTTTTAATTAAACTTTGTGGTAGTCATTTCGACATTTCTTTTTATAATATGTATTTACTGCAATGCAGAGAGATGTAGACCGTAGAGACATACATTATACAAAACTGGTAACAAAGGTCTATTATTTTTAGACCTTTTTTAAAAAAAGTAAAGTTTCTTTTCGTTAAAATGAAGAAATGTATTATAATAAATACAAAAGACGCTGTTGTACAATATATTAACATCATTTTAGTATTAGTATCTTTACTGTTGGACATTGACCACTCCAACAGATTTCCAATAGGATGAGTTAAAAGAAGCCTCCAACCTTTACATACTGTATGTTACATGTATTATATAATATATAAAATGCATATATATAGTAAGCAGTCAGAGACTTATTTAATAAAATTTAAATATTCTTTTAAAAGTTTATTCAAAATGAAGCGTCTATTTTTATTATTGTTGTCATATTTAAGATAACTTAGCAATAGAAATCAAAACATTGAAAGCGGTTAATACTTTCATATGAATTGTCAATCTAAATGATAAAGCTGACAGGTCTGTGGACTTATACAATTATGTTAATTGTAGAATTAAGAAACATCTCGTTTGAATTAAAGTCATGGGGCTGTCAATCTAACAAATTATGTGGTAAGCCGCAGCCCGTTTGTCCGTAACGCCTGTCGAATCCAACAGGAACCAATTAGTCGCATTTGGGATATTTATTTGGGGTTAGCCAATACAAATGTAAACTTGATTGAATTTAGCTCTAAGATATTTTTGGTTCATATAAATTAGCTATTGCATGCTAAATTTACGGAGTAGTTTCAGTGAATTTATTGTAAATCAAATAATAAACTTTAAAAAAAGTTCCCATGTAATGTTTCCAAGTAATCTTGCACTAAATTTAAGAGGTTAATTAAACAAAGGATTGTAAAAAATACTATTTCGGAAAAAGTTTAGTGATATTAAAGCTTGGTAATGAATTGCTTACCTATTGTACTAAGCAATAACTTAAAATTAAGTAAAAAAAATGACCTTAAAGAACCCGTGTTGTTGTGGGATCTTCTCAGGTCAAGGCGCGTTTAGAATTCTCATAACTTTAAATTGAAGGATGCTATTATGGGGGAGGTCAATGTGATGAGATGTGATGTCTTCATATGACGTAAAGTGTTTTTGAAAATAAAAGCATCATTAATTATGTGTCTATACATTAAAAACAAATAATAAATCGTTTGATTTTTACAATGTATATTACACAAGCAATGGAGTAATGTATGTCGTTTTTGTTTTTTTTCTTACTACACAAATAATGTGAACATAAAATAAAAACGTGAGTATTAATATCGCTCCTTCGTTTGGAAACTCTCAGCACAATTCCTTAGAATTTTAATGATCCCATTCAGTAGGTTCAATTCTCGTACATAGTGAATGTAATTTTCATATTCTACTTCTCAATTGCCGCTATTCTGGGGTGAAATTTTGAACAAAGGCCTGCTTCTTGTAAGTATTGATTAATTTTTGAGAAATAGATTGACACCATTTATGTTAAATATGACATAGGAAATACTTGGTTATAGAATAATTTGTTTTTTTTTTTAATTATTTGTTACAAAAGTAACAAATGTGACCGTTTAAATACAAAAACTACAATAGGTAACAAAACGAAACACAGGTATAGAGTTTATTAAGACGTATTTTAATTATTTGGTTTGCATTAATTTAAATTTAACAATTCAACATGTTATTGAAATTTTAATATTTTTATATTTGAACATTTAATATTTTATTATTATTCATAAAATGTATAAGCCATGAATTTTTATTACAACAGATTTAATATAATAGTATAAAGCAAATAAACGTATATTAATGTGCGTACCCTTAAACAAGTGTCCAGAAAGTATACTGGAATTCATTGGGCAGTCAACCTAATAAATTAGATGGTTCACCACAAACCCACAGTGTACATGCTCGCCGAATACGACACGAATTGACAGCCAGTGTAATTGAAATTATTTTTATTTACTTTTCACAATAAACTTTTTTATATTTTTTTAAATAATAGAATTTAGTGAAATTGGTGAATAAATACGAAATTTGACTAAGTAAGAGTTGGCATTCCGAAAATAATAATGAGTGATAATGGCACTGCTTTGTGCACTTTAGAGTTAGAGGAGTTTTGTGCGTAAATTTATGATAAAATCCGATTTATCATTTACAAAGAAATTAGAAAATTTTTAATCAAAATTTTGCTAACCAGTTAGGGAAATTATAATAATGCTAGAGATATTTATTTAAAATGACTTTCAATACCTTGATACTTCCATTTTAATACCATTTGAATATAGAACAATGGCATTTCGGAAACAAAAAGAATTGTTTGAGATAAATGCAAAATCGGACGTAAGAAAAGGCCCTTTAGAACAAGCATTGTTAAATCTTTTTTTAAGTCTTCAACTTTTGCTATTACGTGCACTTTAAGAAAGGAATTTTAAATGAAGTGGAAAAGTCACCTCACCCAAAATGAGTACTTACTAAATGTGTTTTTTTCCATTTGCGAATGCACATTATTTAATTTTTTCGCTAATTTTATATATATAATATTATTTACCAGTGCTTATAGTTAGAAGAATAAAACTTCAGTAAGTTAATATATGGGTTATTTTAAATACATGTAATGTGATAACAAATATTTATAAGTAAGTGACACGGTTCGACGAATTGCTTGTCTTAAGTGACAGTGACAGGCGGAGCACATTGCTCGTGCAACCAATTGCTATTGGGGCCGAAATGTTCTAAAGTGGCGTTAACCATCTGGTAGACGCGGCGTAGGTAGACCTTTTACCAAGTGGACCGACAATATAGTTTTAAGGTTGAGGGAAAACGCTGGGAGCGGGCAGCGCATGGCCGGTCAGCATAGCGTTTGGGGAAGGCTTATGCCTTGCAATGGTCATCATCAGCTGAAAAGAATTTTACATTACCGGGCCACGTCTCACGGAAAAAAAATCCTGGCCTTTACGTTTTTTCTTTATTTGCTTAAAGATTCAATTACGATAACTATTTTCATGGTACTTAATATACATAACAATGTGCACAACTTTCAAAATGGTCTCGTTGTAAGATTTGCTGTAATTTTTTGGTTCGTTGTTTACTTTGCGTTATATGCCTTAAAATAAAATAAAAATGAGATGAATTTTAAACATTTGATTTCAGATTTAAATCAATAATGGTAATGTAATGTAAATCGTCACTTAGGCATATGCTTAACCGTAGCCCAGTATATTTATGCATTTGTCATAAATGGACAGATACTAATTTTTAAGAAATTTTAAGTAGCAAATACTCATATACTCGTATATAGATGCGAGGGTCGGCTCAATAAATTCCGCGGCAGACCTCTGTCCCAGATTCACCAACATCTGCTGAATCCAACGGGAATTGTTAGACCCGTATTGGAAAATATACATTGGATGCATTAAATAGATGTAACATTAATTTACTACGAAATAAATTATTTAATCAATATTTTAATGTTTTTTTTTAATCGTTTCTTAGATTATATTGAAGTATTAATGACAGTGTAGAATTTCAGCATTATAATAAAATATTTATAGTATTAAAAGCTATTGTCTAAATGTGATGTAAGTGCAAGTAACTTTTACTAGATACAGTCTAATTAAAATAGATGCGCTATTTTATCAGTTTATCTTTAATAACGAGAAAAATGTTATGTTTCAGTTATATTAAATGTTTATTATTGGTTTTACTTACATAAAGCACATTAAAAATAATATAATATAATATAATATAATATAATATAATATAATATAATATAATATAATATAATATAATATAATGCAAGATTGATTAAACAGATAACTAAAGTTGTGTTAACAAAGGTGAAAATAAAGAATTACTTTAATCAATCATAGGTCCAAAAAATTTTCTTTTCGAACGCCAACCTAGGTGTTTTAGGAAATGTAGGAATATTTTTACACTCCACAATTATTATCATTCTTTTAAGATTTATGTTACGTTACATTATATTTGGTTTACGCTTAGCTGAAAAGTAATTTAGACAATATATTACTTTCAAGTAAGTTAAAAAGCAACGATATATATTTTTTTATTAAATTTCAACAATTCATGTTAATTACTGTCATGGTGAAATAAATGATACTTTAATGTAAAATAACTTGTAGTTACAAAGGCAAAAATATTTTGGGGTTTCACTATCTCACCTTGATAAGGTCAGAATATCAGTTTTTCGCTCTAAATGCAAATATTACCGCGCTCAAGAGACGTGTTATAGAAATGGTACGGAGCTGAAAGTAAAATGAAGGCGGCGCTAAATGGCTAGAAAATGTTTTCCTTCCTCGCATAAACGAAATGCTTGGCTGAAAGTGGAATGATATGTCGAAACTAACCATTATTCAGCATATCTTACAACAAAAACAGAAACGGACTCTCTATTATTTTTATTCAGAACAAAAGATTCTTTTTTTAAACCAAAAATTGCAAGACTAAGTGTCGGCATAGTGATACATTACACAATAGTTACCTCGACAGATCTCGTATTGTTAAAATACATTGAGCAGTCAGAGTAAAATGAAAACAAAATTAACTGAAATTATAATGAAGATTTTTATAGATTTACTGTATCACACTGGTAAGTGTTTTATTGTTAGAATCCTATTTCAGTAATCTGATTTAATAAATCCGGATAATTAAATCCGGAGGAGTTCAGTAGCAATTTGATGATATTTTCGTTGTAAATTTATGATAATTATCATAATATTTTTATTATTTTAATGATATGAATCGTTGTATTATAATCGAATACCAATAATGAGTAAAAGTAAAAGTAAGGGTCTAAAACTCGTCCTTTTATTTATTTCGCACCTGAGCTATAATCAAAAGGTTGCAAAAAAGCTGTATGCTTAAACAACATCTGTAGGTTCGTATAAATCTAATAAGCGAACCAACATGCAACAGTAGATTACAATTTGTGACCAGGCGTTAACTTTCGTGATAGATTTATTATTCCAGTACACGTCCTAATTTAAGTCACAGCTCGTAAAGACGTCGTTACATTAAATTAATACAAACACTGAAATGTACGCCACTTTACGAAGCCTCACATAGAGAGAAAGATATTTATTTCTGAAAATCAATCTTTTTACAAGTCTGTATGTTTAATAAACTTTACACAAAATGCCAAATCACCATTGTGAAAACGGCAATAGTTATTTAAATTCAAATTAATAAATCTATTAATTATTACAAGTGATTATTTGATAAATACTATATTTAATTGAAGCTATAAAAACTTAAGCTGTACATTGTGTTATGTGTTATTAGTTTGGATTAATTCCAGTTAACAATGCACATGTGTACATAAATAGACGGAAACACATGTTCTGGGTGCGCTGTTAAAATCAACTTTCTCACGTTAAAACTTAAATCCATTTCTTTATTTATTTTTTATATTTAATAAAATTTTATTAGGTGGTTTTTAACAATAAATAAATAACCTATAAATTAAGTTTATGTGTAAATTTATCTACATCGATCGTAGTACCATCTGTTTTTCTTACATAATCTAATATCAATATTTGGTCATAACTTATAATAAGTATATATAAATAATTTCTATAAAATAGACGTCTAAAAACATCTTGCTTGCAAGAAAAGTTTCTGTCAGCCTCGGCTCACTTAGATAAGGTTAGAATCAGTTTTCCGCTCTAAATGCAAATATTACCGTTCTCCAGAGGCATGTTATAGAAATGGCTCGAGGTAAAAGTAGTGCTAAATAGCCAGAAAATGCTATCCAGCTGACAAAAAAATGGAACATTTAGATAATAGAACTCATAACATAAATTACATATGCTAATAGGGACTGATAAACAAAAGTTACTACGATTTTTGTCAAGCGTGTATAAAACCAATAGTGATAATAAAATTAAGTTAGTGTATTATCCTATGAATTTTTTATCAAAACATAAAGTGAAACAATAAACATACTAATGTTTTACTATAAAAATCGATGACTTAGGAAAAGAAATATATACACCAGAATATATACAGCTTTATTGGTTACAGGTGTAAACTTGAAAGGCGTGAATTTATAGCTCATTTGTCAGAAAAAGCTTTAAAGCTATTATATATACCTATTTCCGATTACCATGTAAAAAGTGATCACTCTGAAATAAGTAACATTGTTTTTTTCTACTGGAGTGGGACAGGCCTTTAACCTCAGACAGAACATTCTGCCTGGGCAGATAGTAAACATTTAATTTTAGAAATCCGTACTTTAGAATTGCGGATTCTTACTATATTATCATTACGTTGTTTATTTTGAACGCAATTATGGCCAATTATATTATATACAGTGATTACATCTGATCTACATATATGTATGTAGGAACATTTATAATTTTATTTATTCTAGCAATCTTAAGTAAGACCTTTCAAGGCAATGCTTTGACACGGACTAGTGTCACGTAATAAATAACAATACTAAAACATAATTCTATTACAATGTTATAAAAATATGATTACGGGAGGATATAAAAAAAAAGTTTTCTAACAAGTATTCAGAACACGTGATCGTAAATTGCAAGTTGTGACCGGGCGTTGACTTTCATGACAGATTTATATTTCGTAATACATGTTTTCTATGAATCACGGCTCGTAAATATGTCGTGTATTGTACCGGAACGAAAACTTAGAGTAAAATGTTCCGTTCTATTGCATACGTTAAAAAAAGTTTTTATAGTCAAAAATGTACAAGGTGACAATAGTATATCTTTTCATCAATTTATGTGATAAATTTCTTTTTGCTCTTCTTTGTTTTAAAAATTTAAAAATGTAAGATCGAATATTTGTATATAATATAAGCTGTAAGTTATTGTTTGAGCGGTACAGTTAAAAACTGTTATCTGAAATAAAGTAGATGTTAGAAGAAAATTGTCCGTGGAACTTTTAATACGGGCGTCAAATCAGTGCGAGCTTGGGCTGAAATAAAGAGTTTAACAGGCCGCTATCAAACCTTTGGGCTTTAATAATTGTTAATGTACATTGATATTAGTATACAAAATACGTATCTTTACTTTTACCTTATCACTACTTTTTCTATTTAAATAAAAACAATTGCCATCTGTTTTTAACCTACTTCGTATAACCTTATTATTCACTCATTATATTTGATTAACATACCAAGTACATATATCTCTTCTCCCTTTGTGAGTTAATTATATATAACATTGTTTACTTTAAATAGGTCGCCAAGTGAATTAATTAGGTCGTAATATATGGGTTAAAACGCTGGCAGCTCGGATTTGTAACGCGCATTCCGTTGCATGAATGTTAAAATTGGAACATAGTAATATTTCTTTTCATGTTTCTTTCATTAAATACTCTACTATTGTTATGTGTACATGATTGTTTAGCAGTTCCAGGAACATATTAAAAATATTAAGTCTTTATTTGATTTATACAGATATCTTTAATATTGAGCACAAATATATACATTTCTTGATACTTTATACATGGGTAATTTGTATTTATTAAATGGATCTCTAGATATTGTTATTTAATTCAGTAATCAAATATCTTAAGTAATAAAAAGTGAAACATATCAAAAATTAAAAAAAACGATGTTTTGTTATATTATGATGATGTATTAATCTTGAAATTAGGAGATAGAATTAATAATTGTTACGTCTGTTTAAAAAAAACTCGCACAAAAGGAGATGAAATAGCCCAGTCTCCCAAGCCTTGGTCGATCTAATGAATTATGTGGAGGGTTAAAGTCCGAATTCGGAACGCCTTTCAATTCCTAGAGGACCCAATTACCGCTTCGAATATTTATTAGAAGTTCTCCTTAAGTACTCGAGTATTGAATTGATAACCAGTTGTTATATTGAGTATAAAAGTTACTTATTTTAATTAAAGCTTAGAATGACATAGTTATCACAGTAATTGGTTTCAGGGTTATTTGTTCCGATGTCAAATTACGACATCAGATAAAACATTTTTGAAGTTTTATATAAGATATTTTATTTTTATATCAGGAAGGCCACGTGGCGTGCAGAACAGAAGGCTGCTGAGGCTGCAAGGTTCTGAAATTAAGGCCGTGAACCGTCGCTATTATGAAAAACTCGTAGATGCTCAACGTAATATGGAGAGGGGAATACTCGTTATTTTTCTAAGAAAGCGAAGGAAAAGATTCATAGACGAATGTAAGTAACCAACACAGCCCAACGGATAGGTAAGTTGAAGTGTAGGTCACATAGAGCGTAGAGCAGATGGTCGCTATAGCCTTAAGGAGAGACCAAGGACCGACAAGCTTAGGACATCTATAGCTGAGTAGATGACCTAATTAAGGTCTTTGGAAGACACTGGAAGCAGGCCGTTTCTCGACAGTCTTAGAGGAAATCTTTCGGAGAGGCCTATTTCTAGCTTTGGATGTCTCACGTTTCAAATGATGATGATATTTGATTTCTAAGACATTAATTACTTATTGTGCATTAGTATAAAAAATGAAAGGGAAACATTCGATATTATTAATTCTAAAGGGCTTCCAGACGATTGCACGTCAATTACTCGCCTAAAATAAAATAAAAGTTGCCGATCGGAAGCTACGTGACAACGACACCCAGACGATACGTGTGACGAATGTGTTAAGTAGTACTCGGTACTTGTGGAACAAAAAGTAATAAATACTCTATAGGGTATTCATTACTTACAATAATCAAATTGTTTTATACAGAGCATTGTTTTCTTAGCATAAAATTTCTATGTGTTCTCTTTGTGTACGGTAATTAATTATAGTTCGTGTACAAGCCTTCATAGTACATGTTTAGTTCATTTTTCAACAACAAAGATACACAAATGTCCTATATATCACACAGCTTTTGTCTTATAAGAAATTTTAATAAGCATTAATCCAAATATTGAAAACGTTTTTTCTTACTGTATTATCATTACATTATTTATTATTTCTGAACCTTATAATTTATGCACTGTATATACCATACATTAACTGGCATCAAACAACCTTTATAATAAAATATTGTACTTCTGGGAATCTTATCAATGTAAAGGAAGGTATGAATTAAATTTCAATTAAAAAAACTTCAAACCTCATCTAAAAAAAATATGTTATCCAAAGTATTTCGTCGCCAAAAAAAATTTAAAAATATTTACGACGAACATTTAAAATTTTGCTAAAAAGAGAAGTTTTTACGACTCGTGTCTGGTCACATTATGGCATGCAAGTAATCTCCGGCGTGAAGAATTTTTTTAAAAACATGCTATGGACAACACTATATTATATAATATATAAGGCATAAAGGCTACAAAAATTTTAGTTATTTCTAAACTTACCATTCTATACTTACGTATTAAGGTAGCCAAGCAATGTTTAATCGAAGTTCGAAGCTGTTCGAAAGGTGGTACGAAACGTAAGCATCGTTCGAAAACAATGGAGATTGGTGGTGGTCACATAACTTCTTAAGTTTCTTTTCCCACGGTTTTCTTTTACACTTTTTGAGCAGTGATGATGAAAAATAATTTGAACAAAATTTATGCCAGGCAAAGAATAGATCCGTTGACTGTTATTTTCACCATATTTGTTACAAGGTTTCCGTTGCTTATATAAATACGTAAGTGTATATCGATTTATTTATTAAGAGGGAAAAGTACTTTCAGTTTTAGAAATGTTATAAATTTAATATTTATGAAATGTAATTTTCCGCAAAAATTGAAAAGATTAATCTTAAAATTTCAGATTGAAAAACGAACCGGATAGATAGCTTGAGACGCTTCATCGTCAATGAATAATTTATTTAAGGGACCCGATTTCGCAAAATTGCTTGCAGTGGCGTTTGAAAGAGTGCCGCTTTCAATCGGAGAACTGATAAGATATTCATATTATATGTAGCCTAAGCGCCGTATAAATTAAGCGGGTAACAAATATAGATGGTGAAACATTTATGTCATAAACATATCCTACATAAAAGATAGGAAAGTTTATGAACGTTGTAATGTTGATGTTGTATAAACATTCATAACCTTGACAATTTACTACATTAGATAAAATAACAATGTATCATATCCCAAACATAAAGTTTCCTACTGTAGAAGCCATATGAGAAGCAATTCAAAACAACCATTTACATTTCTCACGCCTTATCACGTTATCTGGTTATATGTTAATAATAGACCTCAATATATTAATGTTATCTGTGAATGTATAAACTTTGATAGCTTCCAACCCAAAATCTATGTAACAAATTATAGAATGACAGTTTTTGAATCGATGTACCGTCTTTATCTAGGCATAAACTGTTACTTCCAAGCTGTATTTAATACCTCTTTTTCTTATTTGTTAAACACATACTTTCTTATTTTGAATACAAAAGAGAAATTACATTTTAAAATAACATTATTTTATTCACTATTTATTCGAGTCGATCATTTTAATGTTTAAAAAGTTATATTGCTAACTTGAGCACCGAGAGTTATAGAACTATTATAATAGTAAATGCTATATTTAAAATACTATATCTAATTATTACTTATATGTGGAAAATCAAAAGCTAAAATTATTTCATAAGTGCTAGCCCGAATTCATAAATATATGAAACATGTTAAATATTTAAATATTGTTCTTTGATGAAATGCGAAATAATAGTAACAAGAAATCCTTTCTATCCACGCGATAAAAAGTGATACCGAAAAAGGTATAGCGACAACGGGTGAAGCCTGTTGATCATGGTATCGTTTCCATATGGGAGCTTATCGCGATTGTTAATGAGCCCTGAAAAGGAGTAAAGATAAGATCTCTGTAGCAAAACGTAGACAGGCATGATCACATGTTTATTTTGTCTCAATTTAAAATACCTGCGTATTGCTGAGACCAGTTGCTATTAATAAGCCAATTAATTTAAATAAAATTACCGGTATCTTTTTGCTTATAGATAAAATCGTTAAATAATTAATTTTGATCAATTGGAAATTATTATGTATATATGTTTAAATTGGCGTATAGGTTAATTGCAATGGCAATGAGAAAGGCACATAGAGCGCAGAACTGATGCCTGCTGAAGTAGAATTCACGGAGCAGCAAGTGCAACGTAAGAAGTTTACCCACACGGTAAATAGATAAATTAAATAATTTCCCCAGAAGACACCGGGTGCGGGCCACTAGCATTAGACCTTGTCTGAATTGAGGTCAGCTCGCATATGACAGAGGTCGCCAACCTCCGATAATTCCAGATAGAAGCGTTTCTAGAGTTTCAGCTTTATCTTTTTATTTTAATTATTTTTGATCTGGTAGTAATGTTAGCCAGGGAATAGGAACGGAACAAGTCGAGGTATCACCTTCTCGGGCGACTTTAAGTCGAAATACTAAACAAGAATTATCGATGAATGATAGCCCAAGCTATAGTAACTTCATGGAGCGTCTTTTTAATCGATATAAAATCTCGGTGGCCTCCCAATCCTTTGAAATTGTAGTAGACCTCGAGCTTCGTTGTCTTAAAAGAGGTGAGCTGGGCATCCTTTGCGCACTGCCCTTCGCACACGCGGAATGTGCAAATGCCACTAAGGCTGCAATGCAAGTCAGGTAAAAAAAATGTATATAATTGGTAAAGCGTTTAAAAATACCACAAAAATAAGTAAAATTGAAACGGCCATAAAATTATATTGAATATTAAGGACCACTTAAGAAATGAATAATTTATACGAGCTGTGCTTTTATGAAATTGCTTTAAAGAGTGTAATGACCTGTGAGGTACATCTTATGTTTATGATTAAGCCGTAGTTCATTTAGCTATTATTATATATTTAAATAATATTCATAAAAAATATATTTTTTCAAAGTGACTAGTGTTGCTGTTTAGTCGAAGTAGATGAATGTTAAAGTTTACACATTTGCAGGTTAAGATTAAGCTCTGTGGTTTACAATCGTAAGTATCTGATTCGATCTCCAACAGGCACACACTACCTCTATAATTTACCAAAGATAAAGTAAACCAAAATTCAACAATTTATGGGACTTGTATATTAACGATAGTATCATTGTAAGACTAATAACGCTAAATAATAATCGTATAAAACATTATTTATTTAAATATAGCAATTAAAATATATATTTTTATGAACATTGCATCATCATCCTTTTAGCCGTAAAACATTTAATATTGAAAAAAGGCTTCCTTCTGAACTTCTAATAGGATCGCCAGAATTCAGCGTCTTCAGACAACTTTAACAAGGCGACTTTATACTGTACAATCAATCCAAATTCCATTTACCAAAAATCGAATAAACTTTCTCATCGTTTATTTTTCACGTAACATAAGTCGGAAAACGATGATATACAAAGAAGAGAGATTTTAATTTTCGATGGAATTTTTGATAATCGATGAAGATAAAAATATGGTATGCCTTTGGTTAGAACAAATAAATTGGTTATGTAAGTCACGACATTGCATTTAAATGGTAAGAATATGATTAATATAAGTATCAGTTTGTGCATTTATCAAAAAAATCCTATAAACTGTTTAGTGTAATCTTACTTTTGTATGTAGGTTCATTATTGAAATAAAATTCCACCTTGATAACATCGTATGTATCTCAAAGTGTCACATGTCAATGTATAAGTGTAATCTTTAACTGACTGTACTTCTGTCTGTTTCTTGGTAGCATCGCTTGTTAATTAACAGCAAACTATTTATTACTATTTTCTATTTAGAACAACCATGATAGAATATAAATGGAATATTATAATTTTAGTTTTCTAATTCAGTTACAATTTGAACGTTCATAACTAAATATAATTAAAAAACTAAACATAATAAAAATTGTAAGGAAAATAACTTAATTCTACATTAATTCAAAGCCAGTGGTATAAAAAATGAAAGAAAAAAGGTAGAATTGAGATTTAGAAATGTAATGAATACGCGGCTTGAGGCGTTTTGTCGCCAATGAATAATTTATTTTAGAAGCGCGTTTTCACAAAATTACTTCCCGTCGCATTTGAAAAAATAAGCAGTTCAACCGAATCTACTTACGTTGATACGTGACAACAATTTTAAAGACTTTATATATATTAAATTATTGTACGGTGTGTTATTCTATAAACATAACTTTTTTTAGATGCCTTAAATAAAATTAAAAGGCGATCAATTAAGAATTTAATTTGTCCCTAATTAGATTTCTTAGATAATTTTAGAATACGTGACTATTAACCTGCTACGTAAATATTAATTAATTTTATAATAATTGCAATGTCGTCAGGAGACTTCGGGTTTCAGGTTGCTTCCTCTCTTTGACACTACCTATGTACAGCAGTGGACGTCCCATAACTGATAAGATGACAGTGATTTTACCACGGTATAGGTATCGAAGTTAAGGGTTGATGTATTTTTTAGTAAAAAAAGTGTAAATAAATGAACTTATTGTTAATGTATGTTTGAATGAGGAATATGAGCGCAATGGAAAATCTATTGTATAAGTGAAACTGAAGCCATGTAAGATTAGATGAACAATCGTTCATTATTATCAAAATTGTTACAATAAGTCACACAGGAAGTTAATTGAAATCTTGCCCATGAAGTCCGAATCATCTAATATAGCACTTTCATGCCCACAACTGCTCAAGTTCGCACATAAACAAGCAAAATTAACCATAACACGAAAATTAGCTTCGAGCATCGCGAAAGTTACTCCAGGGAGGTATGAACGAGAGGCCCAAGGATTCTTAACGGGAAGTTTATTAATAAAGTGTCTATAAATCATCAAAATTGTTCTATTATAATTTTAAGAGCGCATCCTTGCGATAGAATGTACTCCCATTTTAAAGAATTTATAGAGAAATATTAGCTCACATCGTAATAACTTTTGGCATAACTTGTGATATTCAATGTTTTATAGTTCATTTTTCATTTAGAAATTTATCTTAATTCGGCGATTTATATCGAAGTAAAAGATTAAAAAATATTGTCTATATAAAAGTTTAAAACAAAACGATAATGTGATTACCAAACATTATATTTGTCGTTAGTTTTATAATGTGTCAACTATATTAACACGAGTTTTGTTTCAGAGAGAGAGAAAAGCGTTATAATCTAGTGTGGCTGCCAAGATCCAAGTTTATACTAATTTTTTGATGATTTTTCATGAGTTACGAGTAGATAGATAGACCATAAAGGCTTATTTTGCGCGCTGATCTTAAGAGTCCACTGGTGACACTGTCGCTTTCGTAAGAAACCGCTACTGTAATTATGTGCTTGATGATGCATGCTTCTGACTCCAAATAGTGATTAGAGCTGCTAAGGTACCAATTATTGTAGCGGTATCACTGATATGGCGGTTAATTACAAAAGAAAGGCTGCCGGAACGAAGAAAGCCCCGTCCCGCTCCGCGCGTACTTAAGGTGCGGTACGGCTCCTGCCTATTTCTTAGGACGTTAAGGTGGAATTTTCGTGAAGTCAGTAAAGGCCGAGGTTTCTCAGGAACCCTCGAAATCACAGAGCTACCGGAATTGCTTTACCGCGCCTTTTAGTTTTGTGTATTTTAGGTCCCAATACGAAAGCGAATATTTGAAAACAAAAAAAAAGTGTTTTAATAATGATAATCGAATAAATTACCTTTTCGGTATGCGGTGAAAACGCTTATGTGGAATAGAAGAATGCTGCATTTGCAATTCATGTGAGCATATCGTTCATTCCAGCGTTCGCATTACTGGTAACCGTAACATGGGGAAGGGGAAATGGAGGGCTGCCAACTAACCAATTGTTATTTTGAAGCGTTCATTCGGAAAAACAATTATTGTTCGAGCTCGTAAATGGGAAGGACGAAATTAAAGATTTGCCACGGTTCGTGATGATTTACTCCATTACGTACGTAATGTGTTTAAATTTTGTAAAGTAAATCATATTTTATTTTAAAAGCAACAAGAGAATGTACAATGTACAAATGTGGGGTGCGGATTTCTTATCATTTATAAGTACTAAGAACAAAAAATCCTGTTACTCAAAAAATTAAATTTAAATTTTAAAACGAAAAGATTCTTTATTCCTATTGAACGGAGTCACACAGTAAAGTTTTTGGAGAGGAAATTTCTTTAAGAAAAATGGTTATAACCCGTATAATAAAGTAATCGGCGCCGAGTGCCCCCTGCGAGGTGCCAGTTAGCGCCTCTAGGAGGGTTAAGTGAGGATAATTTCCCTTTGCGTGCCCACTCTTAATGACAAGCAGGGGCAAGTTACCGGCAAGAAGGGGGATGCGAATAACAGTAATTTTAGAAAGAGAAACGGGATTCAAATGGTTTTTATTTATTTGGATCCCCTGGCAATAGTTAATATAAAAATTATTATTATTTCTGTCGTAGAGCATCTAATCTCAGATTTCCGCGCAGTGTTACAATACATACATAAATATGGATAAAGAGTTTTTATTGACTATGATATACATTATGATTTAAAGCTATAGAACATTTTCACTGCGAAATCTGTATTCAAATAATTTTAATATAAAAATAATAACTGTGTTATATGTTACATTCAAATCAATTGTAATTTCAAATTGTGGAGAAAATTACAATGAAAATACAATTCAAACGTAAATTATGTTTGGATTAAAGGTATTAAAAAATAAAATAAAACGAAATTTTAAAATATTCAAAAAAAGGTTCGTCATTCATTTAGTTGATAGTATTTTAGCGATCTCTAAAATACTTCGATATTTTTATTGATACAAAAACACTAATATGAAAAATAGCTAACTTACTTATGTAGCTTTACATCCGATTGTTAATATAATGCAAATGTATGTTTGCGTACTAAATTTTAATCTAATGAGAGAAGAATATAGTGCACATTTTAGCCCAATGTTATATTCATTATATCTTATTATTATTCACTTAGGCTAATTCATAAAGAACACGTGTACTTCATATGAAAGGTGCTAAAAGGTCTCAATTCTCAATTTAAAATCCCGCTACTAGGGATTTAAACGAGTCCTTGAGTGGCATACACAAGACACGACAAAACACGAGGAATTACATTTATTAGCAAGAACTAAACACTGTTAGAATGTGTCCTCATCGCAATTCCAAACGAGATATTTGCCTTAATTAAAACTTGACCTAGTCCGGTTTAAATAGATATTAGTTTCAATGGAATAGTCAACCCGCCTTTGAGTAAATTCTGTCGTTATCCAAAATTAGATTTAAGCTATGTAGAATTAACATCCTTCACGTCTTTAAGGAAGAAATCTCTACTTTTATAAGTCAATTATAATGTCTTAACAATGTACCAATAACATATTTTTAAAGACTAGTATGAAATTTGCGGTTATAACAGATTATAGAAAATGTTTTCTTAACATTACAAACTTAAAGACAAAGAATAAAATTTCGGAATGATAAAAATATGCAACTAAAACAAACTAATTAACTTTTTATTTCACTTTAATCTTGAGGAAAGGGTAATTATTTTTAATGATCAAAAAGTAACATTCAAAAATATTAACAGCAAAATATACAGACATGTTAGTAGAACATTTAACTAAAAAAAAACTACAATAGTAAACTCATACTATTGTGGATAGATAACGTAGGCTTTAATGACATATAAACATAACTTCAGTACTTTGGCACTTCTTCAGTGAATAACGAAGAATCTATCACTTTGGGCTAATTGACAAGCTCACAGTTGCTCACATTGTACGTGGTCGAACCTTCCTTGTTGAGGAAATATGTAGACGAAGTAAAATAACCGACTTAGTCAATCGGATTGGCAAATTGAAGTGACAGTGGAAAGGCAACATAGCACGTATATCAGATAGTTTTAACCTTCTGTAGTGGAGATGTTGAACCTTCAAATGCTGTGTAGGACGTCCTTCCGCAAGTGTTATTAACTTTTCTTGATCATTGGATGACGCTTGATACAGACCGTCTTATTCAAGATCTTGGTACACTAGTGGACGCCATGCGGGTGAAATAATGATTCTTAAAATTCAAAGGGGTGGTGGACAAAAATTGACAAAAGACACGGCTCGAGAAAAGAAAACCTTAGAGCACTTTGCAAGATAAGTACTATAGCCTTGTTTAGAGCTAGAGAGTTAACGATGAAGATACTCCTAATGAAAGCCAGCCTAAACCACCTCACCTGAATCGGCATTATAAAGAATAAAAAGAAAACTATATAAATAAACAAACTACTGTAAAAGTACTTCTAATAGTAATAGTTTATTTGCTTTGAAGTTAACGTTAATTAGGGTATAAAATATACCATTTCTATACTTTAACATCATTATTATCTTCTAAAATAGTCTAATCGTTTCTAGTAGCTTATCGCATTAGCGTGTGTCCAGAAGCGGAACATTTGTCTTACAACGGCATTCATTAATTTACGAGTAATATCGCATCGGTACTCCAGATACCGTTAATTGGAGCTTTGTCTATTATCACAGGATTTCCTTATTGAATTTAATGCGGATGCTTGCGCCTTTGAAGTATAAAAGATTGTTCTGTATATCTATTATATTAGTATTATTATAAAAATGTTTTTAACTGAAACTGTATTTTTTTTAATAAAATATTATTTCTTATAATTTACAATTAGATGGTCATCAATCATCATTTTCATCATCATGAGATCGTCGTCTCTTCACCTTGTGGTTGGACTTCCTGCGCTTGTTAATCTGTGGTCTTCACTTCAAGATCACAGCGATATTCCGTTGTGAACGTTATGTGGCGTTCCACTTCTACTTCAACTTCCTTTCCCGTTGATCTACGTTGGTTACTTTGATTTGTCTACGGATTTCAACTCAATTCAATCTCGTAAAGAAATATAGGAACATACCCCTTTACATGGCTTGTTTATAGTGACTATATGTGTATTCTATTTTGTTATTAAAAATAGGTAGTTTTGAGTTATATTAGATAATTTTAATAAAATGAAAAACAAAATTTTATTTAATAAATGTTTAATTTTACAGGGGCCTTTGTGCAATCAAATTGCAGTAGCGAGCGTTTGTTCAAGAAACTTGTTTAAAGTATTTACACAATGAGAGATTTTAAACTCAATTTCGAATTATAAACGCAACTTTGACGTACGAAGCAAATTAAAATAACAGTGGAGAACTTTAACTCTATTACGGATTTTAATAAAATTTAGATTTATTTGAAATTTAGATGTTAATTCATGGCAAGAATAATTACGAATTTATGAACACATTGTTTTAATAAAAAAAGGCAAGAGAAATTATCGACAATCTCGTGTCTGTAATAAAATTGGTAGAGATAATATCTATGGAGACTTTAAATCAACCAGAAGCAAGAAATCTAAGATGAATTACTGCTAGAAATATATAATAAAAACTTTATATAATAAAAACTAATGTAGATATGGATTGGCCCAACTTATTTCACGTGAGCAAGCATTCAACTAAGAGAGATTAAATGCTACATAAGAAATAAAATGAACTTGTGAGATACATGACTATATTACTCCCGACTACCTTAAATCTAGATTTTTTAACGTGATTCACATGATAAGTTGCTTAGATTATCGGAGAATATGAAATTAACTATGTTCATTCTACAAAAAAAATTATTGGCGAAATCTTTCACTGTGGTCGCTGTCAGGTTACAAAATGAATTACCAGAAGCAATAAGATGCACTAAATTGCTGGCAGCTTTAAAAAAGATGGTGAAAGAGCACTTTCTAGGCTTCTAAAATAGGATATTGTGTAGCATTTGTATTTATTCGTATTTTTGGGAGACCTTTTCCATGTAAAATATTTATGGATGCATATTTATATAAGTATGTTTACATATATGATGTGTGTGATGTATTTATTTCTTTGTATGTTTATATGTAGGTGTGTTATTCTCAGAAATGTGTAGTACATTTTAATGTTTATTATTCTATACACTCAAAATTGCCCTCTTTTACAGGTCTCTCATCTCCATCCAAAAGTTGTCTGGTAGAGATAGCCTCGAGCGATAAAACTGCCTCTTGTACCTGTGTATAATTGTTTCTTTTTTATTTAATAAATATGACGCAATGATAATGATATTCTATCTAATTTTCTTAATATTTTTTAAATTTTTACAGAGTTTTGGTGTACAATACAGTGTAACTAAATAAATATTTTTCTTTTACTCTAAAACTCGCAAGATTAATAAGTTTATTGATGATGATAAATGGGTCCATATAAAACACTACAAAGTTTAATTATTACTTGCAAAATATATATGTTATTAGATACACTAGCGTTACCAGTATATAACATTTCCAGTAAAATAATTTTTTCACAAGTTTAATTATAATATGACTACAACATGAGGTAGAAGTTAGCAGGCCATATAGTGTGCAGAATAGATAGCCGCTGGGGCCTCCAGATCATGGACTGTAAACAACGGACAGGAAATTACAGCGGAGAAGACTCATCTATAAGGTGAACATACCATTTTGTTAAGAAATCAATGGGAGAAACTTATATTCCATCTAGACGAATCACAAAACTGATATAGTCCTGGTTTTGCCTTTTTTCGGGCACCCTTAGTCCCCTGTCAGGGCCAACCTTGGCCGCCTAAGCGATTTAATACCTTGGCGGCCACCCAAATTTTTAATAAATAATACATTGGTTCGGGCTTAGGTTTCTGATGAAGTACGTGAGCACAATTACTGTAAAAAGTTCTTGTATGAGATTTTAATGTAAACCGACAAATATTAATTGTAAATGAAAATAAAAAAATTAACTAGTACTTGAGTCATAGAATCTCGTTGGTAATAAGTAGTTAATGATTTTTACTAATTGCACGTTTGTTGTATTTATTAGGAGTGTATTATTCTTCATTAAAAGTATAGGAATTTCCCCTTTTTGTGATCCTGTTGGGAGTAACCGACCATAAATCACTGGTTCGACGGGTGTGTAAGCATTTGTGACGCCACGTGACCAACGAATGAATTAATGGCCTCAGTATTACATTTTGCTAACGCCGAAATATTGCTATCCACCTTTACCCACCTTAATTAATGATTTAATGTACGTAAACACGGTTCGATGTTCGGGGTGCACTTTTGGTTAAATTAAAATGAATTTCCTTTAAAATTAGTATATTATTTTATTTACAGGGATTACTAGCTCGTTTTATATCATTAACAGTTTCATTTGTGAATAAAATGAGAAAAATAATAGAAAATTCCTGTTTGATACAAACTAGAATAAAATTTAGTTTCTCTGTAATTGCTTCCTTTAACAAAATCATAAAAATTTAAGAAAGTGAAGTATAATTAAATGTCGTCAATCAAGTAATGGTTGTTCATAAACCATTCGGGGTTAAAGTTTTTACAGGTCAACAACCTTTAAAAACAATTAATTCAATTATTATTTATAAAAACACAAAGATTGAACATAATATTAGCAGTTCAATCAAGAATAGTGTAAGGACAGATCCCTTTAGATACAAAATATTTCTAATTTGTATTAGAAATATATTCTAGAGGTTGCAGAGCGCTGTTGTGTGAAGTAAAATATTGGAATAATTTTCGAAAATATCAAGGTGTTAATTGGGCTGTGATACGCCTTTAGTAATAAAGGCTTTGGTGTTAACAAATCACACCGGCGGAAAGGCGACATTTAACGACTGCAAAATATTAATTTTAATTTATTCAGACTGTAAGCCCGCTCTGGCCATAGCAGTAAATTAAGTAAGCGGAAGAAAGCTCATTTATTTTTGGCCGGATGCGGCGAAATTCACATCCGCGTTAAATACACAACCCGTCGTGGAACGTAGGTACTCTCCCGTTTTGAGTGTTTTCAGTTAAAATTTAATTTGGGACACAAATTACTGTCTTTTTGTTATTCGCTTTCTGAATTTTAAATGATAGAATTAGCAAGCGCCGCCATTAATTCGCACTTTGAGTTGAGCTTTATCGAGAATTACTTGTTAATTATTAATCAAAGGATTTGATTTAGCTTCATCTCTAGATTTATATATAGGTTTTGATTATCATATATACACGCATTATAATGACTACAAAGCCACTAAGGGAACTGTTTGTAAAAAAAAAACAGATGGATTTGTCGGTAGAATTCAAAGCATCGTATCTAACGCATTTACATATATATGTTAAACTACTACGTAAGCAGGTACCAGTGGGTAATTACAAAAGAAAACAAAGTCTGAGCAACAATAACATGTGTCCACATGTTAGACTCCATTCATTAACCCTCGACTGCGGTATCGCGCATCTAAAATACAACGGCGAGCCAATTAAAGTTGACCCCACGGCTTCGTTCCGCTACTGCACTCTTAATCAGAGAGCAGATACACGGTTAATTAATGAGATACGCTTTTATTTTCGCTACTAAAATTGGAGGTCCTATAATTCGTACGTTCATGGAAACGTGAGAAATTTTTCAAGTAATCAATTTTGCAATAAATTCAATTTGGTTTTTGCAATTTTTATTAGTTCGTGTCCAATTTCAAACCTAATTTAAATACAAGTATTTTGCACATCGCTTATGAACGCTTAATTTAGGATTAGCTCTAATAATTTTAGAAATTGTCGTGTTCTTTAAAAATACCCTAAATTAAAAACGAATAATGTAAAAGGGAATATTTTTTATTAATACAAAGTAATATTTTAAATCTATGTAAACTTTGATCTATGTCATACAATTTTCATTCACCGCTAAAAATCTACCGCAACGTTTGATTGTCGCAATGTTACATAATGTCGCATATTAAAACTACACGGAAGACTCGAAATGCAATATTTCGAGCAGCGCTGTCGATCTGCCACTCAGGCCTTCGCTGCGTGATCGACATTACAATTGGGTACATGCATACATATATATTTAAACATTACATCCTCTTTAACAAAGTTTAAATTATACGTTCAGTACATAATTTAATTGGAAAGAACAAAAGAAACAAAAATGTGTTTATTTCATCATTATTGTGTTTTGGTGTACATTTTCATTTTTAGTTTCATTTTTCTGCAAGAATTTTGTGTGTATGTATCAGTGTAGTGTGAAATAAATGTTTATCTTATAGTCAGGTGCATGAGGCGAGGAGAAATAAAAGTGAATGTTTGCGGCCCTAAATGGTAGGTGACCACTCAGTATAGCGTTGTGATGAAACAACATCGCATTAACTTTTAATGCTGACCTAGTATCAAATAGCAAAAAGAATATGTGTTATGGGATAAAAAAAAGAAATCATACTATTTATTACACGTGTTTTGGGAGATTTTGAAGATGCGTTATGATAGTAAAAGCTCTAAAGCTTTTTACTAGTAAATGGTCTGTACAGTTTTCAGCGACAGATAATAAATCAATTATTAACTTTTATAGTTCATTTCGTTTACACACATATTAGGATATCTATGGAGCATCTTCTCAACAATAGGACGCCCACTGCTGGATATTGGCCTCTACTATAAATTTCCATTAGCACATAAAAATATGTGTTCAGAAATAAAATGTCTTGTAAAACAAACCGTTGTTTTTATGTTCATTTAATAATAGTATTTTGAAACGTAATTTTAATGTCAACAGTTTTTAGGAATCTTGTGTATGGAGGCAATAATCTATTCCCAGTATGTAATTATTCAACTCTCCGATCACAGATCTGTGAAGATTATACAAAGGATAATTGCTGTAATTGCCGCTTGGTTAGCGTGTTTGTTACCGCAGTTACGAGATTCATTGATATATCGCTGCTAGTTATCAATTGCTAGGAATCTCAGATGACATATTGAAAATGGGTTATTTAATTTGATACGCTCTATGGTGTACGTAACAGAAAGAAAAAATCGGTCTTATTACTGTCTCAAGGAAATTTTGTACAGACAACTACAGCATAGAAAAAGAAGGACAACTAGCTGGTAGAGATCGAATAGAATATAGAAGATAGTTAACAGTGTATATAATGTTCTCATCAAGACAAATAACCACATCTATTTAAATTTCATCCTACGTATATTTATTTAAATATTGTAATAATAAATATCCTTAATTATAAACATAACAATGTATCGAAAAATTCAATTAAGCTGAAGTTTGTTTTTTTAGGAAAGGAAAAGGAATATTAATCCTATTAAATATATATATATATATATAAATATATATTAGAAAAAAGAAAACCGTACTTATTACTCCAATGGGTTATCGTATTGCTGAGACATCACAGATGTACACATATATGTTTCATTGTACTGCTACAAATACCGGAGTATCTTATCAACGGAAAACTTCTCCGGCTGCAACTACCGAGTTTACTTGCATATGTAATCCATGTACTCACGCGTGCCAAGAATTTCTAGGTTAAATAATAGCAAACAATAAATGCTTGAAATAACGTAATTTACAGTAAGATCTATAGAAAATGATGAATACAAGAAGTCATCTTGTTTTTTTAATCAAGGCTCATAAGTTACACTTTTCAGCCTCATTTTGGGACATATTATTTAGATGTAATTTTTCTTTGAGTATTAATGCTAATTAATCAAAAAATAGGGGGCATCCATAGTGTATTTACAAGTCAGCGTAAAAACCAGTATGTACCAAAACTTCTTTTACAAAAAATCTTATTGATTTTTTATAAACAGAATTTGATTTTTTAATGAAACTACGCAAAACATAATTAAACTTCCATTAATTAATTTCAAAACACATTAATAATAAATTGGCAATAACGGTATATTATTCATTATACAAATAGTTAAATGACGGAAATCCTTGTCATTTCTGTCTCTTGATTATTTTGTTTTCATCATCAAGCTATATCTGAAAGAAAATGCGTATACTTAAATAAAAATTATTAAATTTTGATTAAAACTGGTGCTGTTGTGGAGGTTATACCTTATACCGATCAATAAGAGTTCTGTTAATGTTCCAAAATTGAAAAAAAAATAGTTTTATATATTTAACCTTTCTTATCGTCACCAATTAATTATTACGTTTATTTAAAACGTGCTTAATACTAATTCATACGTCAGTAACATTCAAAACTTAAAAAAAATATATTTTGTACTATAGACCATTTTATTATAATAATCCAAGTCAAAGTACTATAAATAGAATTCCAATGTGTAGAAGGATTGCATGTTATTGACAATGTGTAAAAATAAAAATAATAAGAAAAGGAACTTTAAAGACAAAAATGTCTAATAAATTTAAACAAAAGCGTTCATAATTTATATGTGTACGTATTTACAGTATCAAATATAAAAAGCCCTTTTAATAGTTTAAAGCGATCAAGAAAGCTTAGATTTCTGGGTTTCTAATTTTGTATTTACCCTAAATCTTGTAATTAGTCTGAATTATGTATTTAACCTATACGTTCCGTAAGCACGTCACTCAAAACGTAGCGCGGTTATATATTTCAACGAAATTGCTTGGTTACATAAAACACTATTTTCAATGGATCTATTTAATTAAGGTTACCAATTGAAATGTCATCAAATAACTTAAAATGTCCTTCTCATCGTAAGTTACGCTTCCGGTCTTCTACGGGACTTTTTCATTTCATCAAAAATTTAAGAATAGGAATAATAAAACTGAAGCAACACTATGCAAATGTATGTTTGTAGTAGCCAGTCAGTAACGGCCATTGATTCTTTGAACAGATTCGTACGGGCAACGGTGGAACCAGCGTTCAAAAATCAAGAAAAGTTTTATATTTGCTTAATTGCAAACAGAACGTTTCAGAACAAAATGAAATGCCCCAAAATCACAAAGATAAATTATTTCGAAACAAATTTGTGTTAGATTAAATTCGAAGTAATTTTGAATTTTTTTTTCGCGCCTAATCCTTGATGTTAGTTCAAAGTTCTATTTCTGACAGTATTGACAATGGTAATTTCATAGATAAAGATCTAATACATGGCAGAGATCTTGGTTCCAGGATAGTAATAAAGCTATACACGCGTCAAACCTTAAAGATAATATATTGGTACGTTGCCCAATAGTCTTCTTTAATATAAACGATTTGTAATAAAAATCATTAATATACATAAATTCATTAAAAAAAAACATGAGAAATTAAAAGAAATTCAGTGAATTGTTTGAAGTCGTAGATGACGGCGCTACTTAAAGTAATGAAGATATTAACAAAGTTAATAATCAAATATGCCAGACATAACGTTTGTCGGCATGTGTGTAAATTGCATCTCCCGCGTTCCGAGACTGACAACTTTAATCAAGTCGATGGAAATTTGTCTTAGTTGTAAGTTCTATTCGCGTTTCCTATTATTCACGGAACAACGTGATTTGTTTAGAAAACACTCGAGAGTATTAAGCTTGGATGTTTTACTTAACATTTAGGTACAATTTAAGTCGTGTTTGTGGTGTTTATTTTTTAAAATTTTACACGAAACAGTACCAAAATACAGCTCGATTTAAATTCTACAACTAAAAACACCAATTTATTTATGTGAATACCAAAATGTAACGTAAAAAATAGATTTAGTGGTCGATAATTTAAAATAACATTATTTATACATATAATGCAGAAATTTTAAAAAAGCTTTTAAAGACAATGGATTCTTAATATTATGGTTTTTACTTATAAATATTTTGTGTGAATTTCGTATTTTAGAACGTGATTTTTAAGTTTGTTTTGTTTATATACATATATATTTTTAATAAAACGTTACAAAATCTTAATTTCTTTAAATCGTAGCTTAATGATCAAATAATTTGATGAAGGTGCACAATATCCTGTATACCAGGTTACGTGTGGCCGAAAAGACAGCCACTAATACATATACCTACCATTTATAAAATAACAAAAGAACACTGGCACATAGATATACAAGTCAAGCAAAACAATATCAATGACACAATATCAAAAATACAACTCATGTGCCAAGAAAACCATTGTTTAATTTTATTATAATTAAATAAACTTTTTCTTAAGATATGAGGAATTGTATGTATTTATATATATGCAAGTATTTTTTAACATTTTTAACAAATTAATAAATGTAATTATTTAAAATATTGTTTGTATAATTAGACAGGTGCACTGCCTTAGCCATGCGTAGCATTTCTGCGGCGCTACCACATTACCATATAAATAGGCGATGGGATCCTGAAAGCTTCGGAGCAAAACGAGCCTCGGGGATAGCGACTTTTTTACATTTTTATTACAATCCAATTATTACTTGCAATTATCGAGTTCGATAGACAGAAAACAAACTGCATATTAAAAAGGCAAACTCAATTTAGGTTTCGATTACTCGACACTCAGTTTGATTAACGTATTACCGACGTGACAACATTTCTGTTAATTCAAGTGTTGGAATCCATATTAACAGCAAAGATTAATTTAAATATAGCTATTTTCTTTTCATTACATTAAGGTTATTCATCATTATTATTTCAGCTATAAAACATCCACTGCCTAAGTAGGCCTCCCCCATAGATTTCTTATGGGACTGGTTGGAAGTGGCCAGCATCCAGTGTTTTGGGACGTTCTTAATAAGATTATTCATCTACTCCAGAAGAACCTATAGGTCTCATCAGCCACCTCTGTTTTGCACGCTATATGCTTTACTACTTCAACTTATCTGGAATATGTCGATACTTTCGGTTACCTACTGATTTTCTCACACCTGATTAAATCTTGCAGAGAAATTCCAAGCATAGCTTTCTCTGTGGTTTGTTGAGTGATTGTAAGCTGGCCAATGAATCCTGAAGTGAAAGACCTATAGCGCCGAAATGAGTTATAGACTCCATCACTAGTAACACTGAGGTAAAGAGATTATGAGAAGTATTATATTGGAGTCTTAACGAGTATATACTTATGTATGCAGTTAATAACATGAAAATTCGCTTGTACTTGACTCAGAAGTTTATGTCATCCGAACGTAACAAGCAAAGTGCTGATAGTCCATTATCACCGGTTTTTATCCGATATTGTAATTTTTTTTACTAGATAGAAAATAATATATAAAACGTATTAATAAATAATTCATATAAAATAAAATAGATTGGATAATCTTACTAAAGTGATAGATATGGTTGACTCTGCTAGACTAGACGAAATAGGTACGGATGATACTTTAAGTATAGCCTAAAAACTATGTGAACAGAAGATTATTTCAAGGTCATCAGAAAATACTGGATGAGCTTAACTTGTAGCCAGCCTCCTTCCATTCGGTTCTTTTTAGAAATTCTATGTCAAACAGTGGACTTTCTACGTCTGAAATGATGACGATGTCTGAAAACGAGTCTTTAATTTGTATAGACTGTGGACTATAGACGAGTAACGAGCGGAGTGATTATCGGAATCTCTCTTCCGGATGGAATCTGAAACGAGGAAATTCGTCGAAAATAAAGTGCTCACAAGTAGGCCGACCTTTTTTTGTGTTGTCGATGGTTGACGGATAGGAAGGCTTTTTAGAGAGAATGCTGTATTTGGAAAAAAATAAGGGAAGATGCTTCAGAACTCATATAAACATATTGTCGATTATTTTCTTGGATTGTCTTCCTGTAGTGGATAGATAGATGTGCCTATATAACAGTCATTATTTTGAATAAAAATATTATTTAAATAGTTAAAAACCATAATTAATCAAAATTAAAAACGGAGCTAAAGATCTTGTTCCGTTTTTATTATTTAACATTGCCAAGAAGTAGTTAAAATTTTTATTTATATAATATTAGGTAATAACTTACGAGAATATACTTTAAATTACGTTATTGCCTACAGATGCTTACAAATAACTTCATGACATATTGCGCTGCATGTTCACGCCTTCCCATTTACGCAATAAATGGTATAAGCGATGAACTTCAAGAGATAAAATTATGTTATATGTTTAAGTTCTAACTAAGAAGTTTAATCGATGGTACTGTGTACACAAATATTTATATATATAGATGTATATATAGCAGTCTCCCGACTGCTTCGCAAACCCAATGACCGCCTCTAACTCCCTGAGCGTTAGAATTTTTAAAAATATGCTCTTAGCTGACCTCTTCTAGGCAAAAAATACTCCTACCAAATTTCAAGTCTCTGAATCTTATGGAGAAAAACTTGAATCTTATCGAGAAACGTGATGTGATGAGTAAGTGCACAAGTCGAAATCTCATATATTTATATAAACAGGTTGAGTAAAAATTGCATCCTATTTATTATTTGAGTAGATGTATGTAGAGATGGTCTAGAGAAAAGTTTACACACAGATTATAAAATCTATAATATTATATCTGAAATAAAACAAAACGGGCGCAGATTATTACTTAATATTTGTAACAAACATCGGAAATAGTAGAAGTTTTAAATGTTAATTGTTTGACGTCCACTGGTGGACATAGGCCATAGGCCATATCTTTAGATTTTCAATAAGACCGGTAGAAAACAACCTACAACTATCGTTTTTCGACAACCTTAACCTAATCGTCTATCTGTTCACTTTATAAGTGGACGTTTTATGCTTCACATGCTCACATATTTGTATTTATTTATTTATTTTCGATAGTAATTCAGTGTGCACCAGTTGTTGTCTTAAAATCTCTTGGTAACATTTCGTGTTATGATCACTTTATACCGATATGCAAAAGGCACGTTGTATTTTATTATAAAAAAAATTGTTAAGGTAAGATTTCTCGATTGCAAAATCTTGACGTTTATGGCTTGTTGCATCTAATATGTCTGTTAGGGTCGGCAGCGACGTCACTTCCGACGTGCGGGATACCGCAGGCTGGCTAACGTCGCATATAGCGTTTCCACATGAACAGCTGTTGAGGAAATATTTGTTATCACAAAACTTAATTGCTGACAACCCTCTGTACCCCACTTTGAAATTGGTTTATGCCACATTTTCATGTCATTTATATATCTTAATTTTTGTTAGTTACAGTATAATTGGAAATTGATGTAAAAATTTTGATATGGTGAATGTATGGTTAACTTGTTAGAAATTTTGTAAAACTTTTACATTAATTTCCAACCATGTTGTATAACTTTATATAGATGATTGGAAATATGTGTAAGGGATCACTTTGAAATATCGTTCAATATATACACCCATTAAAACTTTTACAACTGTAACCAACCACCCTTTATAATTATAATTTATAAGTAAATGTATAATATTTAGCAAAAATTGACAAATAAATTACATGATATTGGTTATACAGCGTAAATTGTCGAGTGACATTTATTATTGGTTCGAAGGATTTTATAATGACGTCAGCACTGTAAAGAAGTTTCTTGATACTCGTAAATATATTCATCCAGTCTTTATTACGCCACTCGGTTAACAACACTTTAATATTTTACTTTAATATTTTGTGACTATGAAATTTTTGCTCACACCATTGGTACTGGCTATATATTCTTTAGATCTAGCAGACATTAATAGTATTAAATGATGGATTTCAAAATTAAATTGTAAATTTTCTTTTACTCTCCCTAATTAAGAAATTAGTCAAGTTTCAGTAGAATAACGTACAAGACATTTTTAATTTAAATATGACGTATAAGACAAAACTTTTGTACAAATTTAAACTCAAATTCATATTTTCTTTTTTTTTTGTCGTTGTAAGATACCACACCCTAACACCTACTACGACCTAACAATGTTATTTGCCGACAAGAGCCGGACAGAAACTCAACCATTGCTTTTTTCAAATTATTTTTATCAATATGTGTTATGTAATAAGTACAATATAATACATAATTCTTTATTCCAATTTAACGACCAAAATCTTAGCGAATTAAAAATAAGTTTGTGATTTAATTAACCATTAAAACTTGTGTTCGGCTACGAAACAGTCGCTGCTGCTATGGGACATTAATCTACAACTTTCAGGCTGAAGTTCCGTCCAACTATGCAAATTTTAGTTAGCACTTTGCACAAACGCGCTCTTGCAAATAACTCCACGCTACAAGCGTTCCACGCCGAGACGTCTGTAGCTGAGTTTTTAAGTTAATAATGTCGAAAGGTGATGACATTACTATGTTTATAATAATTTAGTTTTAATTTAAATGTATGCTGTATAATTAAAAAAATAGAATTTAATATTGTTTAACAATGTCGACATACTTGTAAGCGAAAGGCACTAGTCATAAAATTACAGTTAGAATTTTTGAAAATAATATCATGCTAGCCCTGCTCTATTTTGTTTTTGTGAGGTAAGATTTTTCTTCCTCCAGTTGTTGCAGATAAATAACCCTTTAAATCAAAATAAATAAAAAAAGACTAGTGGCGTTCATTCTATTTTTTCAAATGGCACAGACTTACATGCCTATATATAAAAGTATAAAGTAAATAATATCAGAATAGTTTAAAAAGTTGAACAACATTTATTATATTTAATTGAATGATACCACTCATAAAATAAAATAAATTTGTTCCAAATAAAACCGCTGTTGATATTTATTTTTGTTACTTATATTTTAAGTGCTTTGCAGCACGTGATTACGTGAATAATACTTTTTAAATGCGTTTCTGGTTTTCATACGATGAGCTTGCGATATTTTTATGTCTTGAGGTGTAATTTTTAGTTTTTTATTTAATTATCTTAATTATTGGTTTTCACGTCAATGAGAGCCCCAGAAACCTTCTCCATTGCCGTTCGGGTGTTTTGTAGAAGTCAATATAATTTAGGTTATCGGTATTTAACTGGGATGCTTTTTTTTAAATAAAAAAAATAATTGCAGTATCATGCAAATTAGTATTCATTTCATTACACTCCAATATGTCGTTAAAGTTAGTTTACTATTCTGATGTTAGAGAGTGAACTAACTTTTAGAACATATTTATAATATTTTGTTAATAATGCGTTTTTTTGTTAGGCAGAGTTAGGAGTTTAAATAGAAAAGAACTTCCACAACACTGTAAATTGAATTAATAAAATGCACCTTGAATATGCATGTGCAGTGTAGAACCATTATTATAAGAAGTACAATCAGTATATTGAACGCATTTAAAATAAATTTATTGAAATTTAAATCTTCTACCGCAGAGACTCTGTTTTTTAGCACAAAATTTTGCATAATAATATTGACTAGCCCTATTTATTAAGTATTGTTAGAATAAGGTATGTAAATCAAATTCTAGATGCAGAGATGTCCTGGACGTTCCCTATATGCGAGCTATATATGTCGTGAATAGATGATTTATGTACGAGCCTACAATTGCTACAATAAGAATTTAACAATATTAATATATTTTGACGCGAAGTCACTGGCTGCGGGCAGCGCAAGACCGCTCATCGAGTCGATCAGTGGAGAAAGCCTATGCTTTTCGATGGGTACCTGTCGGTTGAACAGACGAAGATATTAAGACAATTTAATATATATACTGCTTTAGACTGTTTATTTATTAAAAAGATAAGTTTGAAACTAGTGTCAACCATAACTTCTGTCTAGACAGATGCTAAATTTAGGTACTATATGAGATGAGTTTGAAACAGTAACAGTAACAGTAATTAAATTTAAAAATTAGTGAAAGATAATAAGGGCCACTATTTTCTGCCAACAACGGTTTAAATGTTTTTTGTAAAACGTTTTTATCGTTTTTTCCTTCATGAATAAAATATATTGTGCCTATTCTTTGTCTATTTTTACCCCACCCCTACTGTAATTATATAAAAATAATTCTATTGTAATAATCATGATTACTATTTTTGCCCATTCTGATGACTTATAGATATGCATTAAAGTCAGTTCGCTCGTTAAAGTCGGTCGAGTGTGTTGAAATTCTTTACTCGATTCACTGACTTTTATGAATACTAATGCTTGGAAGAGAAACATAAGCAAGGAATGGGATGGGACAGTTCAATGTGATGAAAAGTTTTTTTTTCCTTTTTTAAAAGGAGAGAATAAAGTTACACGACCGTCGCCTTTAAAAATTATTTATATTTATAAAAGCCTGCTGATTAAAGTCTGTTAAAAATTATTTCTTATCTTATTGAATAATTTTAGGCAAAAATTTAATTAGCTACGAAACAAATTTTTGTCCAATATCACTTGCCTTTATTCATTAAGATGAGAGTCTGTGATCAGTTTACTTGTGGTATTATTCATTATTAATTTTTTTATCAATTTACATTGGCTTCTCACAGTCGATAATCGAACAATGGAGAGTGCTATGCCCAGGGTTTCGAGATAGAATCAAGAATGAGGGGATCTCCTATAAATATGATAAAAAAGTTATCTGACCTATGCCAGCGGATTTACACGTTGCGGAGGTAGTAAACAGGCCAAATAGCTTGCAAAACAGATGGACGCTGAGCTGGAGACCATAGATAGACAAGCGCAACGAAGGATCATTGTCGGAAGTTCTCGAGAAATTCAGGCCGACTACGGAAAGATTCAGGCCTCTGTAAACTGATGGAAATCTATGGGACATCTATATATATAAGAGGCCGTCCAATAGCTGAAATGATGATTGTGATGATCTAAACAGTATAAACAAAGACGTTGAGTTTTACTACGTAAATATTATTCTCTTTTTTTGGTAAATTGTACTTTGAATTCAAATCAAGTAAACAAAATATAATACTTCGTCTATTTTGCTATGTACTGAACGTCACATTGTTTTTAAGAATTATGTTTGCAATGAATCAGTCTGCAAAAAGATCAAATTTTTGAAATTCTGTGTTTACAATAGACTAGTGATAAATAAATTAGCACGAGTAGCTCGACTTGTTATATCTTGTAAAATGATCAAGGGCTACTATTGTATCGAATCTACAAAGCATCGCACACAAGGAAATTTATTTATACAAATACGCAAACACACATATCTCCGCCCATGCATACACGTAATCTCATGATGCATAGTGCTGTAGTGCTCACGCCCTCGTATTTAGACGAGAAGGGGTTTAAGTTAGAAAATATAGCGGTAAAACAAACCTACTAAACTTTTTTTTAATTCACAACAATAAATATGCATAGCACCAATACGAATGGCGACTTAAAATCACATGTGGTTTGCTGAGTATTGAGATGTGTACTTTAGTGCTACTGAAACTGGTGCACCACGTCTAAGGAATTTGTAGCGAGGTGGGGTTCGGGGAAAAAGGACTCATCAAAAGGTATTCCCGTACCGCGCTCGTACCTAAGTAGCGGTACAGCTGTTTCAGCAGCACTATAGCCCTTTTAGATAATTTATGGTACAAAATGTCAAGATGCCCTTGCTTTAGCACTTTTGATTAAATAAGTATATTTATGTTCTAATTTCAGATCTATATTTTTATAATGAATTAAACGGAAGCTCAATATATTGTTTATCAACAAAAATTGGAGATGGGTGCATTTGCTCAAAGTTGGAGTATTGGCTTTTTAGAAACAATACCTGTTTGTGCGTGTATATATACTCATGTACTCGCGTGTACATATACTCGTATGTTCATAGAGAGTTCTAAGCGTTAATTTATCTTTTAATAATTCATTGAAAACAGTCCCCTATGTTTTGAAAAAAAAAATTGAATACGTTTACACATATGTATATATATATATGTATAAATAAGTATATATATATATATATATATATATATATATATATATGTACACATAAATGTATATAAATGTATTTAAACGATTTCCCTAAATTTTTTTTATGAATTTAGAACTGTAAACATTAATTCGACTTCAAAATTGTTTAGGAAAAAGATGGACGCCTTTATCGTTTGCGACTTGTAACGTGGCTAATACCTATGCAGAAATAGCAATGTCACGTCTAACGTGTCCACCGCAATCCTGACAGAGCATGCGGCGGCACTTATGTAAGCGATTGGTATCGAAAGGAAATTTTTTTTTCAAATTTACATGAAAAAATAATGGAATACATAAAATAAGATACTTCGAAGACATCATATATACTCAGAAATGTGCATTGCTATAATTTTTTTTAAATATTAACCTTTTAATCCAATTTTCAAAATCTTTATTTAATTTTGAATACGATTTATTTTATTAACAACAATTTCTCACAGGACGAAATCTTAATTGTCACAATGTAAGCTATAGCTAGCTATCAATATTTGAATCATGCAACGAAATGTTTATCGATTTTCTTCGCACATCTTGAATGAACTCTTAATAAAATCTCATGAAAGTTATACGTATTCGTAAAATAACTATATATTATAAAATAAAATTTAATCGCGTTATGTTTTTTAACATGAGACCGTCTAGAAAGGTACCACCGCGCTGTTAACTTCTAATAATGGCATAAAAATAATGTTATGTTTTTGTTTCCAGAGTACACGACTTTTGAAATCATTAAGCTAATAAACTATAATATTGTAAGAGATCTTTTACTAGCACTCTCGACCCTATTTTAGTTACGAGTACCAATTATAATGAAATACTCTTTTTATTATTTATTTTCTTCATTTTTATCTTTAATGATCACAATGAGCAAGTAGTTCATTTGTATGTTGGCGATAGAGTTCAGCTATTGCAATGCTATTCAGGATTTTAAAAAACCAAAATTGTCTAAAACATATTTTAAGACGACAAAATGTAAATTTAGTTAGCCGAGTTATTTCACAGGAATTAGTGCATCCGTGAAATGCATCTCGTCGGTTTGTAAAAAACATCGACTATCGGAAAACTCGATAAGAAAAGTTTGATATAATTTAATAATGAATTGTTTTTGTTTTAAAAATTTAAAACTTGTTTTAAATGTTGTAATAATGTTGTAATAATATTAAAATATGTTGTAGTAAGAAAAGTTTTTTTTAGGAAAACTTTATTATTTATATATATCTCGACAGCAAATTTACGGCTTGGTTATTTATGGACGCCGTATATAGATATCAAAAGCCAGTGTAATAATTAAACATGAGGCGATCTGTGTGGTTGTTTGTCACCCTTTTTGTATTACAAAAATAAATGAAGTAAAAACACGGGCGTACAATGTCATTAAATTAGGCTCCTCTCCAAAAAGTGCGTTGTTTTTGTCGCGTTTGTAATAAACAAAAGTGTCACGAGCCAACGACACTGAGTAGCGAATTAGCGAAATTTGAAATTTTATGGCGGTCGTAAAAATGAAGGTTAATTTTGGACTTTGCGGATCCGCTTAGCTTGGTTTTATAACGCACGGGACTTGCGCTAATGAAAGTAACCTTTTATGTTTTATTACGCTCTTTACTTCAGTAGCTCGAATTTTACGTTTGAAAAGTGATTTGACGATGCAACTACTTCTGTTATACAGATACTGTAATTTAACTTCAATAAACTTCTTTCAGTCAAAGCGTGTAAAAATAAAGATGAGAATTTCTACACTTTCAAGTTTTATGTTTTACTATCTGAAGTTAACGAGAGTGTTTACTCATACTCAGCGAAAAATGCTTTTGGACCTCAACAATTAATCATTATGAAAAAAAAATGATGATAAAAGTAGATTTATCAGAAACGCTGCGACTGTATTTAATTTATCAATTATTCACGAACAATTATTATTGCTTTTGTTTAATTTTGATAAAAAATTGAATACTCAATTCTTGTTACACTATCTCAAGGCTGAAACTTTTTGATATCACGAAGATTTTAACAGTGATTCCTTAATGATTGGTTAGCTTTTCTATTTTATTAATTTAAATATTTAAAATATACTGCATTTGTGTTTTATCCATCTTGTCACTTTCCGGTATGAAAAAAAAAATGTTTCACAGGCAAACTAACTCATTTGTGTTTTAAAACACTCAATATAAAGCAATCTCATAAAAATTTTCATGAAACACTACATTTATGATACTTTTTCATTTAGTAAAATTGGTCTAAAATCATTATTACGGTTTTCGCTATATAATTCATAAGCGCATAATAATCTTGAAATAAAAAGAAACTTATGCGAATTCCTTGAGATTTACAAAAAATCAAAAATAAAGGGCCAAATAAAATAGTTCAACAGAAAATCGGCATGGTCAATTTAAACTAATTTTATTATCCACTTACTGTTCCCACTATTGAAAGACAAGTAATACAAATATTCGAACTATAACAGTGCGTTATTATTTTGTCACATTGTTAGTGTTACTTAACGGTAAAGAGGCGTAGGTTATTTACGTACCAATGCGGTGAAACTGTGGTATGTAGCGACCCGAGCAGAGGCTTCCTAGGGAGCCCATAAGCTTCGATACCTTCACAGAGCTTTTCTTAAGCTAATGTCCTTTGCGCCCTGTACGCTACATCTGCAAATGCCACTTGGCCAGTAGTGTAAATCGAGTGAAAAAACAGTTCTTGCAAGTGCCTCTCTGGCTCCAAATATTTAGTTACACTAAAATACAAAATCAACCAGTGGAACATAAAGTAGCGGCTAATGCAGGGGTCCCCGAAGGTGGCTCTGAGGTGATCTTTGTTGTTGTAAGAGGCTTACAAACCTTCAACCTCTGGCACTTCATACCTTGTAGTGTTGTGACGCTCTAAATTAAAAACTTCAAACCGCATTATCAATATTAAAAATGAAAAGTTCTAAACTTTCATATGATGTTTTATAAGTAGCATTTATTTTTATTAATAAAAGTCGCCTAAAATAAAGTAACTAAAAAACTTTTAATCAATAGAAATAAAAGAAACTCTAGATTTTATTAATAATTAATTAACATCGGGTTCGGGGCTTATCTTGTCTACTAAGAAACTTTGCTTAACTCAATATTTGTCTTTCTCTCCTCTGTTGAAGTTCCGTCCACGAATAGTTATTAGCTGCTTCTACCTATAACGAGGAAGTTTTGCTTGTTCTTATAATATTGAATTACGTTTATCAGCCTGTACTTTCTAAAGACTAGATGACGTTGAAGTCAATAATATCTGACTGAAATAACTATTTCTTTCCATTGGAATGATCAACGAGTTTTGACAAGTCTATAGGGCCAGATAATGAACAATAATAATAATAATTATTATTATTTTATATAATAATCCGAATTTTGAAAATGGTTTTTCTTACTATATTATCATAACGTCATTTATTATTTCTGCAACAAATGAATTTGTATAAGTTTTACTATACATTAACTGACTGCAAACAAGCTATGCATTCATGCCTTTAATGTTTTTACATCTATAATTAATTACCTGTATACCATAATATTATCAAACAGAAAAGATCTTACGTGAATCAAGAAAGGCTATTACTACAATGACTGAAGAATATCATTATTTAAAAAATACATTTAATTCATTTATTGTCAATAACAGGTAGTTTTTGCAATTATTATTAAATTTACAATCAATGTTTACACTTTCACTTTTATTTATAGTCGACTATAATATGCTATTCTGAATTTACGTAGATGATTTCTAATTACTAGAAACAGGTTTATATGTGAATAACAGTTTTTTTTATTGTAGTTATAATTAATGTGCTTCAATGATATTAAAAAAAGTTTATCAATAATAAGGGTGTAATTTTACTTAACCTGAAATAACAAATTATAAAATTGTATGAATACGCTTTTCGAATTTTTTTCCGACGATTTCACGAAACAAAGGCAATATTGTTAAAAATTTCTGCATCTTTAAGTATTAGTATTCATGGAAGCCCCTCGATTTAGAAAAAGTATTTTCGCGCGTCCGACCGAACTTGACGAGATTATGGACTGTGCTGAGTGGTTTCCATTTCCTTCTTTCCCTCGTTTTTGGCTTAATGATTTAACGAGTTCGTTGCAAAACGGTGCCATTCACTTCGACAATATTCTTAATTACGACTTTTATTTAAAAAAAAACAGATAAAAGAAAATCTATGAAAGAAAACATTTATACTGTATATATACAACAAATTATTATTTTTTTAAACGTGTACTCTGTTATGGATTTTAGTAGTGATCTCGATTAGTTTTACATTTTTGTGATTACTGTTGAAGGTAAAAAAATACGTATTAATTTGGTTATCAAGAAACAATGAGCAATAAAAGTCATCCTTTGTTTAAAAAAAAACAAACGTGTACCAAAAACTTTTTTGCAGTAATTAGACTGGATAAGCAGTGCATGTAAACAAGTGAGACTTACATTAAAGGTCACCGTACATGTCATTTCACTAAGAATGAGTAAGATACTTATTAGTAGTAAGTAGGTGTTTATTAATAGAAGTAATAACAAGGTATTTAATAAGATTATCTATGTAGGAAAAGCCAAATATATAAAACATGAACAGGAGCAAGTTTTCTTACATTTTCTTATTTGTTATTTACTTTACATAAGAAAAGAAGGAAATTAGTAAAAAGTTAAATTAAACTACGCTATACATTACTGAACCTTTTTTTCGATCAGCACGTGAACTTTTGGGATTGTATCCAATATATTAGAAATCATATGCCATATTAGAATAGATTACAGATTGCTGTTGGTTTTTTATTACAGACTTTAAATCAAGTTTTATATTTCATTAAAAATCTTGTATAAAATACACATCAAGAAAGAAGAATAATCGCTTAACGCCTTAATTTCGTGTTCAAAAATTAACAAATCATTCAGGGGTCTGAGTTTACGTATATGTAATATAGCTCTATAACATATGTTAGCCCATCCATTTCTTATCCTTGAATCTAAAATTCAAAGTATATTATTAAATGAAGCTTATTTTAGTATTCAATAGCTTTTAGTTGATCGAAATTCGTGGAGTTTGGTTTGTTGATTTGTCTACATACTTGATATTATAGTGTACACAAAAAAAAAACTGTTAAAATATATTTAAAAAAGAAACTTGCGTGATTGCTACTTATAATGTTAAAATAATCGACGGTATAAAAGCGCATGAAAATGCCTACTTGAATAAAGATATTTCGAACCCTAATATTTATATTAAAAAATCATTGTGCAATAGATTACATTTTTAGCGAATAATATAATCCATGTAAGAAAACATACAGACACGCGTTTTACTTAATTATGTAGTATCTACATTTATAATTAATTTAATGAACTTTGGACAACTCCGTTTATCTTTTATATAATTATAAACTTGTGAACTATTAGTAACATTTTGCCAATAATATTGTGTTAGTAAAAAGAGATATTATAATGATAAATTTAGTATTAGCTATTGCTAATACTGTATAATTTCTATAAATGCAACCTTAATTGACATATGTTCTTAAATTAACTAATCTATTATACCTTATAAGAGTTAAAACCGGGAAGTCGCTGGAAGTAGGCAGCGTAAGAGTGACCATCGTGGCGATCTTTTAGGGGCCTCTCTCTTTAATGTCAGCTGGATAAAAAAGCAGAAGAGGAAGAAGTTTCCTATAAATACATGAATTAATTAAAAGCTTTAACATGTCTCCTAAAGATATTAACTCAATATTTATTTTTCCATCGGTATTGATATACTGCTTTGAATGTAAAAATTGTACGACAATTTAAACGAGAAAAGCTTAAAAAATTAAAAAAAAAGGTTGGTGATGAACCAACAGCATATAAGAAGTTTCTCCACACATCACATTTTTATTTTCGAGTCAAGAATGACATTTATGTAAGGGCGATGCGTTTTACTTCTCATAAAATAATAATATTTAGGAATAAAAATAAAAAAAACCTGTACAACACCGCATCGGGATTGCTTTCGAGAGCCCATGGGTTAAATCTATGGTTTTAAGGTTTTCTGATATAACTAACTTTAACTTTGGAGTTTAAGATTTTACAGGCTCAAGTATTGCTTTACGAAAATATGTAAAATCCATAAAAATCCGCTCAAGTGCTTAAGACACTACTGAGCGTCAAATTTGATTTTGTACTAGAGTGTATGAAGTACACAACAAGGTGCTTTCATTTTGTTTAGGTAAAATATCAATCATCGATCAATGGTTTAGTGTAAGAAATCAGTTAACAACACATTGTTATGGTATATACTGGAAAGTAAAATTATCAAGCATTAATATTGTCACGAAAGAACAAACAGGGCGAAATGTGCAGACGTTCATGAGTGAATACTGCTTGGAAGGCGAAATAAGACAGACTGATGGTAAACTTTAAGACCATGTGAATGATCGTTGCAATAACAATCTACAACATGCAGATGAAATGGTTGTACAGTTTCCACCTCGAGAAAATTAGTGAGCATACGTGATATATACGCTTAAGCAAACGGTCAATTAGGTATTTCTTCTTCTATTCTATTTTTCCGTTCTCAAAGGTAAAAGTTGTGACACCTATTGTCCAGTGACTGCGTCTTTTTTTCTATAATCTTTATCTTTGTGTCTCTATAATCTGCCTCTCAGGTATCCTAAGTCTAGAGCAGCAAAAACTTAATTTTTCCATTGCTTGATTCGAGGTCCTCGTATATTTTCCATTGGTAGTCATTATTTAATCATAATATAAAATAAATATCTAGATAGTATCAGTAAAAATTAGGGCAACGATGACTCTGAGAAGATGAATATTGTATTGAATTTTCAGTAAAGTTAAAATCATAAACAAAGTAGTGGCGCAAATCAATTAAACCAAATATCAAAAACAATAGTTAAGTTGTTAAACAATTAAAAAATGTTGAACGGAAAAATAAAGTGTGTTTGCATGTAAATACGATTTAATGAAGAAAGGAGTCTCTCGGGACGGCAGTCTAGACGATCAAGAGTTGGTTAGATGCTATAGGGAGATAGGACAATATGGAAAGTCTCAAGAAAGACCGTTTTTTATATTCCTATGCATTATGGATGTGCAATCGTCTTAAATAGCCCAGGGGATTAATTAGGTTTGTTTCACGTCATCAAAGAATTATTCCTCACAAAAAATGTCATTTCTTTACTGGAAACAAATATTAATAATTTTTATTATTCTATCAAAATTTATATACCTGCGTACTCGTTATCTTTGCACCATTTTAAATTGATTAGCAGAAATGCTAATAAGATATTAAGTTCAAGTAATAGTATGGTCATTATAATTGTGTAAAAGAGTAAATAAACAAAAAATAAATCAATAAATAAATACATGTCATATAACGTCCGTCCAGAAGGTGAATAGACAAAATTTAAAAGTCTTTGGAAGACTCAGGATGGAGGCTACATCCAACCGGTTATATTGGTACGTCATATGGTTGAAATGATGATAATGTAACATAAATAAAATTTTATCATGTTATCGCAATATTATGTAATGTTTTTATTTTGCAGTAGTTAGGATTTTGTTTACGGTCGGGCAATCTTGTTTAATATCTCTCCGAATTATGTTATCAAATTGATGGTTATGCCTCTTATCCCAGGCAACACGCGTGAGTTTAGAGAACGACGGGGCAGCACAATTTGTAACATTGTCCATCGTCACGAAAGGTTGGTCGTAACTTTAATATCGTCGGGTCAAATGTAGCTCGTAAACAGAATATTACAATAAAAGTGTTACACGGGCTATGGAAATACTCGTCCCTTTCAAGTATGTTTCGTTTACGTTTACCTATGTGTTTTAATTAAATTATATATTAATTTTATTGGTAAAATATAACTTATTTCACGATTATTATTTAAAATACAAAATTAACAGCTTTGATTTCATACAAACTATCACAATAGAGTTCAATAGAAAACTAAGAAAAAAACGTTTATAATTGATTTTTCAATTTTAGAGACTTTGTTTAAATAATAAAACAAAGTTTATTTTCCTTCGAAATAAAGCCTCTTTGGAGGTCTCAATGGTATGCAATATTTTCATTGTAACAAATTATTTATCCTTGACTTTTTATTTGGACACAACCCAACACAATTTTTTAGTATCGATTGACATTACGTTTCTGACTGCTGTTTATATTTATTTTATAGTCTGTATAACAAAAAAAAAGTTTTGTTTACGCGACCTTTCATGTAATTTTTCAATTTATTCCCTTCATAAAAACCTTCCCCGTGAAAAAAAAATTAAACTGAATTGGTCGAGCGGATCTCAGTTTAGCGCTTAGATTTACATGTGAATTAATATTTTTAAATATTGATAATATAAATACAACATTTGTTACTATGAGCGACATAATAACAATTGTGATAATTATAATTAATCTGAAGTTTCCAAGTTTGTATTTTCTTTCCACGGAGGTTTTGTCTCTGGAAAAGAAAAATTTATTTACAGTAAGAGATCGTTGCCAATTAAAGGCATATGATTTAACAGAATCTCAAAGGCTTATCTTTCTATAGTCACACTATATGTTCTATTGCCATACAATATCATCATATATTTCCAATAATAGGTGATTTGTATAAAAAATAAAATTATAGACTATTTATTAGACTTATGGTATTTTTCTCAAAATAAACGAACTCATCGAAGACTGGTCTGAAGAAAAACCTTGAGAAATATATTGAAGTTAAAAGGTTTGTAATGCTTTTGTATATTGATTGAAGAAGAATGAATCAATAAATTTCGAAAAATATAAAATTTACGATTTATGTGATATACACCATTAAATAGTAATGTGTTTAGACAATACACAACGATATTTGATAGCGGCTTTCCATGAAATATATTCATTAATTGAATCCTGTTTAGAAAATAATATAGTAAAGCATTCCTTACTTTTATATCCTACAAGTAGTATTAATTTCTCATAAAAAGTTGAGGGCGCTAAAGATATAAACGCTAAAAATTAATATCAATTTTAGCTTTTACATCGGTCGTAAAACTAAGAGTTAAGACTTAGCGGTTCCGCTTCACTTGTTTTAATACGCCGTTATTCTAATGGTAGTCAACGCAATCTTGCACATTTTACAGTCAACTAACTGCTTCACCGACTTTTAGTACAAATTACCACATGATATAATGCGAATTTTGCACTAAGATTATTTAAAATTACGGAATATTTTAAAAAATGATTGTGTCTATCTTTTTATTCATCATCAACATTTCGCGGGATTAGATTTCTAAAAATACCGGTTCGAGGCGGACCGCATTCAGCGTCTTTCGATGACCTTACCAACGTCGTTTTTAAGAGTTTGCATCCTAAACTGCGCTTGTCGATACGTGGTTTTTACTCCAGGACCCAGCTTCTGCGCCCACTTATTCTACGCGCAATGGGGCCTGCCGACTGCCATATAATTTTGATATGGTAGTCGGCAGGCCATATATTATGACTCTTGTTTGTAATCATAGAAATATGAAATCAATGTGATGTTTGTATAGAGAATTAACTTATCGGTATCCCGTGTATTCGAGAGGGGCCGGGTAGGCTACTTAGGGCTGTGGAAACGCGTAGAAGGTTTAAGGAGGCCTGCTTGAAATACATCGGTGTTCATCTTCACCAACCAGGCCGCTCTTCCTACTTAGCTAATATTTATTTGATCACACCAGGTCTGTTTCCGAAGACCGTTCCAGAAATACGCTAATGTTCGCTCTTGACAGGTCTAGGCCCATCAAACTGCTGTAGAGGATACAACGAGAAAGTTTTCATTTTTCTGTCGGTGCTTCAGTCACAGCATACAAATTCACATCTTGTATTGTAACTTGTAAACACCAATTTAAAAAACCAAATTAAAAATATAAACAGTCTTTCAATATTAAATAGTCTTTTTCCAACAAATTTATATGTACGTATTATTTTTTGATTACTTAAATAAGTATTGAGAAATCTCATTACACGGCTTTAATAAATTTAGTTTAGTCCTTTATCCGAGTCAGTCTGCCGAGTATTTGGGCGGCTTACTGCATTTTGCAAGTTCCGGGAAATTCTAGGTAAAATGAACACTATATTATTTAGCTTGACCTCTTTGCGAGTTCCAGTCTGTGCACTGTGCAAACAATGTTGTTACACTTTTTGTGATTCACAACCCTCTTCCTGCAGCGTTACATGTAAGCTCGAACTATAGGCATTCTCAGTTTTTATTAACGATTCCGAAATAAAATACTTTATAAATACTTAGTAAAATTCTGTCAAATAGTTTATTGATTCTTCAAAAGTATTTCTATTACGATAAAAAGTGGGACTTATGGAATAAAACAATAAATTGTACATTTTCAGCGTATTATTGTGTATGTTTTGTTTGAAAAACATGTTAGATATCGTGTAAGCGAGGCACTGCGAGGTGTTTGCACTAAAATAAAGAGAATAGAGTGCATTGCTGGTCATTTCTACTCTTTTATATAATGTTAGTATAATAAAAGAATTTACAATTAATTAGAATTCTCATTACTGCAACATAAAATGTTACAAGTAAAAAAAAATAACAATGCATTATATTTTTTTTATTGCTTATAATTATTACTCTTAGTTGGGGTACTAATTATAAGAGCCTTAATTATGATCCCATGCGGCTATTACTACTGCGAGTTGTGTAGTCTGCCCGCTGCTACTCCAACTTGCCAATCCGCAGGGTTATTTCGGTTATTTTCGTCCGTCTACCGATTCCATCTTTGCTGCTCTCGTAGAGAATTTCTGTGCATGCCTCCCCATGGCTAGTTCATCAGCTGTGAGCTTGCCAATGGATCCTAGAAATGTTTACGTAATAGAGCGAAGGGCATACCCACAAAGATGATCTTGTTGAGGTTGGCGGAAGAGACGAAATGCAGGCCGATTCCAACCGATCTTATTAGAATACTAGGAGGGATCCCCGTGTCCAACATTGGATGACGTATGGTTCAGATGATGGCGGTGCTAATTATTACAGGGAAATATGAAATTCGTATATAATAAAAAATAAAGGAATAAAATAAATTGAAAGTTTAGTTTTTACATAACCTTAACATATTATTTATATTAGATGTTTCTATAATAGTGAGATTAACATCGATACAATTAAAAAAAGTTGTAGCTGGAAAATGGATACTTTCTGCACATTTTGCTTTCGTACAAGAATACATGCACGCACAGTTGTATTTATGAATGTATACACTTAATACTTAATTACATGGCTCAAATTCGGCCCATACATCATTTTCTATTTTGTTACTTTATAAATCAAGCTATATCTAACAGGTTGTTTCTCACCCTACGTCGGAGACACAGTAGCCACGCCAGCATACGCTGGGCCATAACCATAAAATTTTATCGTTTTCGATGCTGAAATGATACACGAAACAATCTAAATTATGGCCTTGTATAGTTGGCAGCTCGCCAGTATTTTGATAATGACAGGTCTATGCAATTTCCAACATCGTCTGTCGTCTTAAAACGGTGATTAAAATTACTGAAGAACACTCCTAATAACCTAACTAGCCAAACAGATTTCTAGACATTAATTTTATTTAAATGTCTTTCAGTTTTTCGATTACGACGATTCCACCTTCTTGTTGTTAACTATGACGGCTTGAATCCCAATCGCAGAAATACAAACAAAGCAATGTAAAAAAAATGTTTATTTTCTTTATTTGTTTCTTTGACTCGTGAGTATTCGTAACTAAATAAAGTGTTTGTCGTAGTAAGAAATGTACAAGTAATGTAATTTTTAGTTAGGACTGATAGGTAGGCTAATTTATTTTCATTTGAATGTAGTAATAATTTTAAATCCAGGATTTGATAAATAAAGCTATTTTCTGAAAGAAAGGAAAGGTGTCTACTTGCTTTACAAAAAGTCGCAACACGACAAGGCGTGTGAAATTTATTTAACGTTTGAAGCGAAATAATTAAAAAAAAAATTCTGACATTTTTTAAGTTCTCGGGTTAGTCAGTACTTCTCTATAATTCGACTACGTCTTGATGTAGATTTATGAGGCATTCTGTATATTAAGTAATAATAAAAATAATACATATACCAAAAGGCCATCGTTATATTATTAGACAATAACAATTGAATTTAGAAAAACTTATAATTGGGACCTAATCCTTTTGAAATCTACAACCCACCCATGCATGGCGCTTTGGTATAATGTGCACCGGCGAAGCCAGATGGCGCTAGCAGTATCGTAATAGAAATTAATTACAATAACATTTCAATGATAAACCATAAGTTGTTTCCTTTAATGATTAAAAATCCTTTTTTAAAATATATATGTTCTTAAATTCTGTACGTCGTAACGACAGTAACTACACTTATAATATGCAATTACAAAGAAAATTTCATCTCTTTGTTATTATAGAGCCATTAATTGCAACAAAAAGAAGTACGCCCTTGACATTTGGATTGAAAAAATCTTGGCACTACAATATTTAACCGTAAACTTATGAAAGCAGTTCCAATAGAGTTTGCCAATTACACTTCTACCTAATAGTCGAGTGTATTTCCTTCAGATATTTACGTTTATTGCTTAGTAACACGGCTCAGGGTAAGCTTTACGGCAGTGTCACAATGCCAAGTTGTTGTATAAACCTTTCTGGCAGACAGATCTCTTGTCTTGAGATTCAAAACATATATTTAAACTTTCTTATCGTATTGTTCATTTTGTTCTTTTTTACTTTTGGATTTGTATCAATATGTAATATTTATACATAACATTTTTACTGTATAACTTTAATTTTATACTCATTTTAAATCTTTGTCATTCACAAACGTTAAGTTTCAATTGGCATTTAATATGTCACTCGTATTCGAGACTTCATCAGGAACTCTGTTATCTTGTGTATTTCACCGGATTAGGCGTTATTTATTTATTTATACGATAATAGCTACCTTAAATAATAATAAGACAGATTACATACGAGAAAGGAATTAAAAAGTTTTCACACATTTTTTAATAAAATTATACAAAGTTAAGCGGCCGATATCAAAAGTATACAATTTTGCTAATCTATTTAACCTTTAAAAAATTTATTATCTGTCTTTTCAATAATGAAAAAGTAAACAAATTAAAAACTAAATGTAGTTTCGACTTGCAAATGAGTATTTAATTTTTTTATAAAAGACATCAAACTACGATGAGGCTAAAAAGAATATTAAGGGTCAACTATATATTATTACATATATTATAATCACTTCATAAATAATTAACATGTAAGCATCAAACTCTATATCTGTAGTATACATATTTAATTCTCTGTCATTACTAATTCTACCAATTTAATACTAGTATAATCGTTACATTAACAAATTAATCTTAGTTATATTTTGAGACGCAACCGGCTGTTTATTCATGAATTATGAAATAACTCTTAAACTCCTTTGTAAAAAAAAAATTAACATCTCTCTTTTAAATCCTCACCGATGATTAACCCAAGAGTTGCCATTAAAAATAGATAAAACAAAATATTGCCGGCGCCGAGTCCCCTGGGCCCGTCGCACGTGCTGCCGACGCCAGCCCGCTCGCAATTCAATTACTCACGTTCTACACTACCTATAATATTTGTACAATAAAATCAAAATAACGGAAAATGCAAGATATTTCCAACTCGTATTTTTAACGGTTGAATGAATAATGATTTATATCAATGATATATTCAGTTTCGATGATAAGTTTAATATATCTAGTTAGTTCATTTGCAATTTTTAATCTGGTTGTCTACGTATGCAGAAAATATAGTCATTCTAATCGTCAAATTAAGTGAGATAATTTCTTCGTTAAGTTGAAGTCGCAGTAGACAGGCCACAGCGCGTAAAATGGATGGCCGCTGGGGCCTTAACATTCTGGAATTGACAGCACGGTCCGGCAAATGTAGCATGGAACGTCCACCCGTGTGACCATACTATGATAGTCGAAACGGTGGGTTCAGGGTGTTTCAATAAATCTTTAGGGGAGACCTGTATCAAGGAATCCTAGAGTTGTAAAGATGATGATTATGAATCGGTAAATAATGTCTTATGATTTATGTACTACCGCAAAATTGCCGATTACGTACATGAGTTATGAGAAGTACTTTACATCTTATTAATAACAGACAGATGAGATTTTTAATTGTTTTTTTAATAATGTTCAATGTTTTGATTGATTAACGTCCGCTGTCGTGTTCAACAGCCATGATAAGCATAGAACAACACTCAATAATACATTCAGCAATCTGGAAATGCATCCGAGGCAACAGTTGCTGTGACATAGACTGACCGATTTCATATGCACCCTTCCGCTCAGTTCGATGTACCGTTATGGCAGCCGTATCTGTCACTCCGGTATAACTGTGTATATTATAGCTAAATGTATAGAGAGTCGCAAACTGCACAGAGGGTTTTGTTATTACTACCACGACTGAATCTATCTTGATGCAACTTGTTTCATACAGAATAATATTATCTCTGTCGTTGTAACTTTAAATATTCTAGAAAATTTTCCATTATATTTTTTTTAAATGTTAAATACTTTACGAACATTTTCTTATAGTGTACAAGATTGGCGAGTAGTAGTGGCAGTATGGCTTGCCACATGGCGTGTAAAATAGTTGGCCACTCGGACCTGACGAGGGAAAGGATACCACAGATCAGCTAGCGCAGTGCAGGAAGTACGACTTAGTTTAGGTCTTTAGAAGACCATGGATTTAGGCTACTTCCTGTCAGCACAACGTTGGACGTCCACGCATAAGGTAGACAGAATACCATATTAAACAGACGTTCTCAATAGACGCTGATGTCAATCACGAGACGCTCAATGTCCAACCATTTCTGATGGAAGTCTATAATAGGATAAGCATATAACCAGCAGTAGATGTCGTACAGCTAAAATAATGATGGTAATGATTTTACAAGTGCATTTTGCATACGCCTTTTCCGTTAATGTACTTGACATTAACATACTTACATTCTTTTCGTAATGCATGTCAGTGCGATTCATTGAAATGTAATTATGACGACATAACATCAAAAAGAAAAAAATACGTATAGTGGAATTCAAGATATATATAAGTATAATATATAAGGGTACACATTATGAAATACTTTACGATAGTCATAGAAACTTTGGAAAGATTTATGCGTTTGTACCGTCCGGTGACGATGGAGATGTACTAATTAAAATTCACGTAATAGAGACTTGACTTGAGCACTTAAACTAAAATACAAGGGGTTAGCATTAATCTTTATTCGTGTTTTACATTTTGCACTTTAACATTTTATTTTTAATGAATTGGGCACTAAGTTTGACATGTGTCACTTGTTCTTAAAAAACTGTTAAACAATAATAATAAACAACTATCGAGAAAGGTCCCTATAAATAACAAATTTTATAACAAAACTTGTTATATTTACTAATAACAAGACAAATACGTATCTTTAAGACAAAAATGTGTGCCATTAATACAAATGTACTAAACATTATTAAACGATTGTATGAGTGTTTCAAAGTATATATATGTATATTTGAATAATTAGCTGATTTTCATGCAACGAAATTAATCTAGATTGCATTAATATAAATTATATATCCCCTCAGCAATGAAAATCGATGAAAAATTAATGAATTATCTATGGTTTTTGCTACTGGGGTCTTAAGATTCGAAATGAAGATCACCTGGTAACGCAGTCAAGGACGTCCATAAATAAGTTGGACAGATGACAATATCTTCAGAAAGCGCTGGACGCAGGCCGCTTGCAACCGAGTTTGCAACGTGTGAATCTGTGCAAGAGAATTCATCACCCAACGTAATTAATAATTCTTCAGTATTCTGGCATAAAATCTCAATGAGGTTATCTAGATTTAGTACATTTACTCTTGTATTATAAAAAAGTAATGAGCAGGGGTAGCCCAGCGGTAGAGGACTAAGTCTTGCGATTGTAGGTCGCGGTTTCCACCCGGGACACCAGCTTATATAACTTACACTTTTTGTGTTTGTTACATAGGTTGTCGCTGCTTACAAACAAGTTTCTAGATGATGGACAGCAGTGTCCTCTGTGTACCATAATACCACACTGCGATCGCCAACCCGCCTGTCATGTGAGGCGATTATGGTAAATCTCCTCTATAGACATATTTGGAATAGGTCTTACTAAGTAATTATTACTAAAATTTATATCTAATAAAATATGTTTAAACTGTCTGTAACTCGTTTTAGAATTGCTGGTAATACTAATGTTTGGGTTACATGAAACTTAACAAATAAATAAGGTAAAATTATACAGTTAAATCAGGAAACAATATAAATTAACGAGAAATTGTAAAAACAATTAGCATTGGTTTCTGAACAAGCTCTCTTCATTTGCATTCAGGTGTCTGCGACTTAAATGATACAGTGTCAGCAAATTTGCCTCGATTGGAGAGGCGAAAAACAAAACCGTTGTACAAACTGCATTAATTCTGTTGCATAAAAATCAGCCAATTATTCAAATACCGGAGTACTATGAAGCGGAGACTGTATCGATGAATATTAATTGTTTTCGATGGGAAAAACAAAAGAATGAAAAAGATATGAATCCATTTTATTTCTGTTTTATAACAAGTTTTCTAATTAGTAAGACGCTTTTGACTAAAACTGTTTATGAACGATGTTTCAGTTACGAGTCCCTTGTAGTTGTTAGAACGTATTAAGGACTTTTCACAGTGGAAAATGTAGCAAATTAATGTTATTCCAAATTAAAACTTTTGTAAATTACAGATCTTATATTGTATCTGTTTTGAAATTATTCTCTTACATATATTATAGCTGAATTAAAAAAGCGATAGAAGTTTTTTAAGCAAGTAAATTTACATCCCAATCACCTTGAAATATGTTAAATTAACAATTTTTTTCTATTGGTAGGCCATTAAACTCCGACAGTACAAAATCTACAGTGGCAGATGTGCGTAATAATTAATTTTAATATGTTGTAATCCTTATTTTGGAAACACTTACGCATTATATTTCTTTTTTCTTTCTCTGTTCCTTTATTCTTTCAGGGGTAATTATACTATGCTTGCCTGGAAGAGATTGCCTCGTGTGATAAGACCGCCCATTGTACATTTTGATTATAATTATGAAATTATTTATGTTTTCTAGCGTGTACAATAAAGAGTATTAAATTAAATAATATCACGCTGTTTATTATTTTTTAAACATTGATTTTGAAATTGGGCGTACTATATTATAATTGACAGCAAATTAGCGATCATTCACTCCTTTAAAGCTTTACACTTAAAACCAATTAACATGCATGTATGAGTATATACTTGGATATGATTTATACAATATACTGAATTATCGATATATTACCGTTATAAGTAAACTTAACCAAATTAGTTTTAGAAAAAGGGTTATGGAGTATGTTAGTTTTTAACAGACTTTTTTAACTATTAGTTTCTGAGCGAATAAAATGTGTTCAAAGCAATGTAAAGTAATAAAGGTTTTCGTTGGCTATTAAGTTTTGTTACTATTCCTTGTTTTAACTTCCATCTTTACTCGCAGAGCACGTGTGCGCGAAGACGTGGTACATTTTGATTCGAATGTTAACTGCAGACGTATCACCGGGGTATTATCGTGTTTCCTAATGATAATGGAACTTTCGAGTGACTGTAACCCGACATTAATTCGACTTGTACTTTAACGTAATGGCGTCGGTTTCGCTAATTGCACGTTAGAATAATTATATTGCGCTACGCATATTCCTTTTAATGGATTCAACGCATTAATATTGGGCTTAGTCACGTGCCGCATGTAATTTTGTTTGCTCAAATCTAATGATACAGTAATTTGTTCTCACGTTACTTCCTCTAACGGAATGTGTTTAAAGTTATTCAATTTTGTAGTTTTCGCTATTGAACATTTTCCATTCCATTCCATTTTCCTTCCAAATTTTAAGTTACTAATCCGTTTGTAATAACGTGATGACTAAGTACGTATATGAAAATCTCTTTTCGGTACGGTGGTTATAGATGTAAAAGCTTCAAAAGGGAGAATGCATAAATCATTTGCCATACATTAATATAAAATACACCCAATCTAAAAATCCATAGTTTAAACAATAATGTATTACGTAGTGATAAAATACTAAGAAAACGTTTTTTCAAAATTTGGGTTACTATATAGATTTTCAGAGTGATCACTTTAAACAGGCTGAATGGATATAAATGGAAAAGCTTTTAAGCTTTTTACTGACTAATGAGCTATACCTTCACCCCTTTTAAGCACCAATAACAAATCACCTTCATTCAATACGATAACGAGAAATTGTCGCTTGCATAAGACACAAGTGACATAAGCAATAATAAATAAAACGGTTTTTCTCATTATGTAACATTTTGCATAAAGAAATATTTGCCTTTGGATTTTGAGATGCATAAAATTTTCAATGAAAACTTTGAAAGTTTATGTGTACGATTTATCAACTTTAGAATAAAAGCACAGAATTATGATTAATTTTTTTTAGCAGCGTAGCTAAACTTACATGCAAAGAAAAACCGTATAATTATATATTTTTACGCACACGTAATTCCAACATTTGTTGAAAATGTTTAAAGACTGCTATGAAAAAAAAATACAAAAGAAAAACTAATAAAGCCGCAATGAAACTCGTGTTTAACAGTATACTGGTACAATAGAGCAGTGTATGTAGTGCCTATTTACCGAACATTGCCACAACGGCGCACACTGTACGGCGTCTTCGGTGCCAATATATTGCTTTCTCGCGTGATGTCGTTACGGGCAGCTGTTGCCATTGCCTACTTGTTTTTGCAACCGATATATTATCCTTCCAAAGTAAAATTTTCTACTTTATCATTGTCTTTTGATTGTTTTCAGAATATTTATTTACGACTTTTTGTCAAACGTCGATTTGTCGATGAATATCTTATTTAATCTTGCTAGGTTCGACAGAACATTTTTATGGTTAAATACACATATAAGTCCAAAGTCTATATCTTAGAAACTTACAGTTCTCGTTTATACCATGGACGTAATTGAATAAAAGTTAAGTATTTCCCTTATTCATGTTTGTCATTTATTCATGTTTTTATCCACACAGGATAATTTATCAGTGACCACTAACACTTCATAAGAAGAAAATCAGGAGGGAAATTAGAATCAAAGTAAGCTTTCCTATAATAATGGCATCCTGCAACTTAAAGCTATGAGGGTTCTAAATACGAACTGATATGAGAAAAGCTCAATTTAAACTTAGACAATATTTTTTATGCTATGATAGAATGAGTTTTCAATAGAACACATAAAATAAAAATGAGTTAATCTACACTAATACGATTGATGGTACTATTTATTACATTTGACATAACTTAATTTATTACAGCTAATAGGACTAACTATAAGGAATATTTTGTTCAAGCGAATTCACAACTTTGAGGCATCATTCACGGTTAAAGATCTCGAAGTCATAACAAATTGAGCCAAGGTTAAAGGATAAAGCGGGATTGACAGGGGTCTTTAGCACTGCTTCGGGCTATAAGCATCCGCTTCTGTCGATTGCTCTCCATTTTATCGAGTGAATCGGCTTGTAATTTTTTAGCCGTTCACGGCCTTTGCTTTTTCTTTTGTTTACCGTGAACCGATCAAACGATTAGCAATATTGGCGAATCGCTTTGTTCCTTGTCCTTAAGTTTAGTTGATAACAGGATTGACATGCGTTTTATTTGAATTTTATTTTGATTTAGTGTTTGATATTATCGTATGATTAATATCCACGACATGGAGAGATTTATTGATGAACAAAAGTACTAACATAGCCTAGAACATATGATCATTGGTGCCTTAAGGTTTTGGAGTAAAGACCACGAACTGTGGGAGCAATATAGTACGTCCATCTGCAAAGTGGATGGACCACCCTTTTAATGTCTGGGTGCTATATTCAGCATGGGGCGGGAGGTGAGACTAGCTATATCCAGCAGAGGGCTACAGCTGAAATGATGACGACGATGATGGTGATCAATTTACCAGTTTTAAAAGATCTGTGGAATATTAAGAGAAAGAAGATTGAGAACACGATTAAAGTCCGAAACCTAATTTTCTAAATTACCTTTTTCAACACAGGTAAAATTCCAAGTAGACCGAAGACACATCTTATGGCTGAAAATGTTAGGACGTGGTTCAAGAAGAGTATTGTAGTGCTAACGAAACCGTTGTACCGCACGAGTCCGAGGGATAACATCGGCCGCTCAGCTTCTTCTTGTTATTCTTTTATTTTGCTCGAGCCACAACTTACTGCGCTTTCCTAAGGCGAGGTACGGTTGTTTCGGTAGCATTATAGAGTTCGGAGCCGCGTCGACGTTTAAGATTGTTTAAGTCAAAGTCAATCTCCGGCAGCTGAGGGAATATTAAACAGAAGGAAGATAAAACCTCTACAGCAATTACAACTAAAATAACTTTTAGTTAAATGACTATTAAGCTAAGTTATTTTTTTATTTGTGTTAATATAAGACATCTTTTAACTGTATGGCAGTTGATGAGTGATAGCTCGTTTGAAATGGTCTTATAAAATTACTAAATTTGTATTAATTTTAATTTTTATGTGTAAGTTTATGTTCATTTATTTTATTGTTGTTATATTTTATATGTGATTCAATGATCTTAATTCAATGATGACAATGTTATCACTAAGATATATTTTTTTTTCAATATTTTCTTTAATATATTAGAAATTGATGCCAAGACACAGAAAGTGAAGCTGTAAAAAGCTTTAACTACTTTCATGTGTGATGACGTCCCTATCTTGCCCTAAATCTCAGAATGTCGCCTTAAGTGTTTATGAGAACGTCTTAGTTCGTCTATTTCTGGCATACAAAAACAGATTCAATGCAAGTCGATATTACTTTGAGCCGTTTTTTACATAAAGTATATATATACATAAATAAGTACATTTTGTTATGTGTTCACTATATAAAATACATAAGGTGTCAATTTATTTTGATTAATTTATATCTACTTTTATTATTTCAATACAATTACCTTCAATAATAATATAATTCAATTACAATATTTTTAATTTTGATAACTTTTTTTAAAAAAATTACGATGATTCAAAGTCGCGGAAAGTGACTGGATGCAGGCAGCGTAAGGCTGGTAGTTTTGGTGATATATGGGGGAGGCCTATGTCCTGCAGTGGCCGTTTATCGGCTGACATTATGATGATAACAATGAATATATTATATGAATATATTTATATTTTGTATTTATATAAAGTAGTTTCAGTTAGTAAGTGAAAAGAATTTACAAATATCATTCAAACTTATTGCCCAGTAATTTTTCTAGAAAATTTTAAACAATAAACAAGTGGGAATGAAAAGTGAAAATATTAATAACACGGAAAATTAAAAGTTTAACCCTATGAGTAAATATAAAAAGATCTAGGTCAATCGACTTTCAGTTCATTATTTTTAAGTGAATATTTGCATGACGCTAATGAAGTCCCACGTCATGTCGTACAGACGATAAAAAACCACCAGTTCTTTGTCTTAACTACCGACCGTAATTTGAAAACTTTCCCCGAATTAAGTTAATCAAACTTAAAATTTTACTAGTTAAATTTTTTTCATTTTTAACATCAGGTTAACATATTTTTACTATAATAATCTCATGTAATCTATAAAGTGATTGGTTATAGGTATTAATGTGCAGCTTATTTATGAACAAAATGCTTTAAAGTTTTCACAACTATCATCACTCACTCTGAATACAGTGATCACTCGTAAATATATTAAATTAATTTATTTTTCTACTGGTATACAACAGGGCCGTTACTCGCGGTGGTACAAAATCTGCACCTACAGATAATAAACAATTATTAATTCTAATATGTAGTAATTCGAATTATGAAAACGTCAATCTTACAATATTATCATTGAAGTGTTCATAATATGGGAAGCCTTTGATTTTTGATAAGCACCAAAAATTAATTGTTCGCAAATGAGCTATACACTTAACTCCTTAAATCTCTTATATCTACACCCAATTACCCTGTACATATATTATGCTACGAAAATATCATAAAATTTATATTCTTTACTTTTAAATAAATGGGAAAGGATCTTATTGGAATATCTCTTCTTGTTAAAAAGATGTTATTTCAAAAATTAAAAGAGTTGTTATGTCGTTTTAAGCCACGACTTAAAACGTGTTTTACAGGAGAGAGAAAAAGAAGATTACTTATAATAACGACTTTTTCCAAAACAAAAAACTTTATAATCCAAGAGAATTCTCTTGTTCCCAGATAGTAATTAACAGAATACAAAAAGGTTAAGGCATGAGCAAACAATATAACCATGTATTTAATTATGATAATCGCTTGTAATTTTAAAATAATGTAAATGTTCTTTGAATGCATATTGCGTGATTACTTTCATTGTTGGTGCATGTCCAACAGGTTTTGCATAATTATTTAACAATGTTCGTAATGAACGACGAGATTGTAATGAGCGAGGAGGAGCAACCTACTTAAGACTCGTTACAACTTATCTTAAATTCGAATCTGTTTTAATCGTGCACATAAAATTAACTAATAACGTCACACTTTACCTTTTGATCATATGGTTTACAGCTGATATTGTTACGTAAAATTCAAACAAGCGTTTTAATTTTGTTGAACATTTGAGATAGTGTGAGAGAATGTTTGAAGACTTCATCATCATTTCAGCCGTATGTCGTCAACTGCTAGACAAAAGCCTCCAGACAGGTTTATAGTAGAACCGGTAAGAAGGGGTTGCCTCCAGCGTCTTTCGATAAAAGACTTAAAGACACAGATTTCAATAATTATGAAAAAGGCACAAAAGAAATAGGTCAATAGAAAAAGTCAAAACTATTAAGAATTTAAGTGGAGACAAAATGACAAATACTTTAGCACTAATAAAATTAACCCATCTTTCTTATATAACTTTCAATTCAATAGAAAGATGTGTTCGCTAATAGTTGACCATTATTTAATTTAAAAAAAGACGGTTTTAGAACAACTGGAGAAAAGTTTTTTCCCAAAAAAATTACAGCAATTTTTTTCGATTGTCTGGGTAATATTATAGTTTTTTTATTTATCTTCTTTAATCCTGTATTTTACATAATTTTAAAACGTTTTTTATCTATTTTTTCTTATTTGTAGAAGCTTCCTCAGGAGTCCACGAGCTTCTTTACCATAAAAGAGGTTTTATGCTAGGCTCACTGTCACTTTCATCCCATTCGGGCAGCAGTGACAGTCCGTTCCAAAAATAAAACAATTCTTTATCGTAAGTATATGTGGGCGTTATTATTCCAATAAATAAATTAATAATGGTTAATCTGTTAAAATAAGTCCTGCAAAAAGATCTTAAGTGTCCTATTATTTCCTATGGTCTAATTGGTTAAAGGGCAAAGGCAAGACAATTGACAACAATGACTCACTATTCACTTAACGCAAATTGACTATAAAAATATTTGTCTGAGAAAATCGACATCCATGAGTCATCTGATGAAAGTAATTCTTGAAGAGATAAATTTATGGTGTGCTTGATGTTTCTGTCTTTTTTTGCCTTGGGTTATGCACTCACATGTAAAGGTTTATTAAGGGAGTCAGAAAATGTTTCTTTGATTTCTAAGCTTTCAGTTCTATCGGAAATCTTATCTCCTTTAGCTGAAGCGATGGTGTTGATTAAGGTTTCCCCAGAGTTGAACTTTTCATATAGGTAGTCTTTTATGTCTGTGGTAGCTCCTGAATTAATAAATATATAATAGGAGCCTATATTAATCAAAATGCTGGATTGAGATGGAAAAATTAAAAGTATAGTCAATTGCTACAACTGTCTAGATACATAACATACATTTATACATGCATTTGAGGCCACCTTAACTAATGATATCACTGGAAATCTTATATATAAAGGCGATGAAATGAATCTTAACTGCGAAAGGCAGCTTTCTAGATTTAAAGAAAATATTTTTTATTGTCAAAAATGTACAAATAATTCAAATTTATTTTATAACTTCACTCATAAACTTATTTTTAATTCATTTAAATTAAGGCTTTTTAATATTCTTCTCCTGACGTACGCGAGTAATCGTATTAAATGTAAAAAAAATAAAGTGAATAAGTGTTTGCTCTCTATTCTAAATAAAACATAGAAACAATTATATAATGCGGAGCTATCTAACAGTGCTAAACTTATCACCTCACTAGAAGTGGACTTCGCGTTGCATTTTGCCTCAGCTTCAACAGATAATTACCAAGAGATTTACGTTAATCTAATGAATTATATCATAATAATTTTAAATTACTTAAAGTTATTATTTTAGATATTTTAGTTAATTTTCCTTCATATGAAAGTTTGTAAGTGGTATATAATTATTTAATTTATAAAATACCCTTAAGCTTTCCTAATAACAAATATTTGTTTTAAAAATAATGTTATAATAAATTAACTTTAAATATATATAGTTATATTAAAAAAATCAAAACGAAAACTTTATTTTTACTATAGTGTGCGCGGGAGTGTTAATCACACCCTGAGGTTAGTTAGGCAGTAAGGGTAAAAGAACGTCAAGGTGTTCGTATCTTGCCAACCTCGTCAATCTCGCTCTCTCCCGTCTCACCGCTCATATGCCACTGGTGATGACTAGCTAGCACTTGCGCGCACATTATACGTAGTTAGGCTACTAAATCGGATCATCAGGTAGATTGATTATATACTCTGTAACATTAATCATTTTTAAAACCAAAATATAAAAACCTATTGGTGCAGGAACGGTAAAATTGAGAACACGGAGCGACACATATATTTCTAAAAAATTTCTCATTATCATCATCACGCATTGCATTCAGCTTCATCAAGCTTCAACAAGTTCGTTAGTATACCTTTACGCTGCTCCTGCCGATCTGTAGTCTCCAGAACCATAGGGCCTCAGCTGCCATCTACAAAAATTAGTTACAGTTTAAAATTAATTTAACATAAGGTAAATTGATAAAGAGTGATATTAAGACATAAACTTATTTTTTCAACCATTTACACTACTTTCCAGAAGAATGTTATTCTTGAGGCCTTTAATTATCCCTTAAGAAAAAGTAAGCTATATACATAGCTATTAATCTATTCAATTAGCTTACTTTCGTTATTAATATGCTACTCAAAATGCTAAAGCTTCATGTAAGTAGCATTATTTTATTTTATAACAGGTTATATTTTGTTTAGGAAATATATGAATAAAATATTACCTTGAAGACTATATAATTAATAACGGAAGACACATTTCACCGCAACGTAAGCCACAGCCGAAAGCTTATTAATCATAACTCAGCACATCCACTGGCAATGGTACCGCGTGTGCAATATATTACCTACGATAGTAAGGAGAGCCGATGCGAACAGTTGGCGTTAATGGTCGGCCTTACCCCAGGGAAATGCGCTCTTGATAATGTGAACAGTAATTTTATGTTGCAACAATAGCGAATGAATGTACGATTTGATAGTGGCTAACTCTGGCAACAGATGGCAATCTTTACGTAATTAAATTTCTTAGCCCAATGACTAGTTATGTGATTATAATTTTGTCACTGATATTTACAGTTGTAGTAGATCTTAAAACTAAACTTAAGCATGATTGAACATAAAATTTTCACCAATTTACCGAAAGTAGAAAATAAAAATATTAAAATAATCTTATGATTTATATTGATTAACTAGAATTAAACTTTACTAAAATAAGACAAACAATCTGTGTAAAATTTCTATATGCATGTAAAAATAATATCTGCATAGGTACTTTCGTTTGTATTTAATAAGAATCGGTTTTAATTATTATTTTGTTTGCATCGACCTCTAAAAAGCATTATCACTTTGTGATGCAGATAGTCCAGATTATTATTCTGTAATATTAGTGATTATAACATTTTTAAAAATAGAATATGGACGACACAATTGCTGCTGGATAGGTAATACAGAGACCTCGGAAGTATGCATGAGTTCTTGCAGAAATAGTTTAATTAGACAAAAAATTTGTTTGAAACATCATTATTCTTTTAAAAACACACTTTTTTAAAGAATCGGTTTTAATGATTATTATAATTAGATGGATTCATGAATATACGAATAATAGAGATTTTAGTTACTTTATATTCAAATGTGAAGTTTTACGCAATGTATTATGTTAATGTTTCACATAATTTTCGCTGCATGGATACACTTCCTTTGACCAAGAGAAAACTTACTATACATAACTACTACTAACATATAACAGAATATAAATTAAAAAGGAACACATTTTTGTAATTTTTTATTATAAACCATAAACAAAACTTTTTAACGTATTAAATATAGTGGTATATAGTGGTTAAGTAAATCACATGAAATATGTGACGGCCTGGAATCGAACTCGCAGTGCGATTCATAGACACTGACCCTATGCACTGGACCACTACGTGTTTGAAATGTAGCTTTCTATGATATCAGTGCATAAAGTCACATTGAATAAAACTATTTATATTGTTATACACCAAAATGAAGAATGTAAGACAAAGTTCTTAGAAAAAAATAATAAAACTGCTTATTAAAGAATGAAACAATCATTAGGTAAAAATAATTAGTGAAAAATTTTAAATTACTCATTGACACAATTTATAAAACATTCTTTAATAAATATTTTATTACATCAATATTTAAGTAAATTTATTTATAAAAAATTTGTAAATACATTAAGGTTGAACTATTAAAATAAGACTTAAAATAAAATGTTAATTGAAAAAAATTATGTAAATTTATTTGATTAACAATATACGCAATACTTTCACAATTCTTAATAATAAATCAAAAAACCAAAAACGTGTTCGGTCTTACACTTTGGGTGTTATCTACCCTAAGTTGCCCTCTAAAAAGTAAGTAATACGGGTGGTACCAAACTCTATAAATCACTAAGCATTAGATATATCGCACCCAGTATTAAAGCCCCATAAACCGTCGCTACAAAAATGCAACCATTTAAAAATCCCGAGCAAAGTAATTGTATAGTTGTTTGCCCTTGTTTGTAATAGCTGTTGTGCTGCTAAATTACGCTGTTTATGTGACACTTATTACACTTTTTTATTTGGAGTAACGTACAATCGTAACTTTCAATTTATGTAAATGGCTCGCGAAAGTGGAAAGTTATTACAAGCATAATATACGTACATCTTTTCCTCAGTCCTCGGTAAATGTAAAAGAAAATTATATAATTGAAAAAGTCGTGGGTGGTAATCAGAAAAGACATTCTGGTGTGAATTTTATTGAGTTTTCATTGATATTAGTCTGTTTCTTAACCTTTTCTAACTTCATAAGACCATAGATACCGATTTGTTTCTCTTTCAGCACATAATATATTATAGTATATAAGAGTACTTAAAAATTTAGTTAACGAAATGCATTATACGTGCATATTTCCTAGAGTCTCTGAGGATACGGGGGGTGAGGTCTTTTAAACTGCGCTCATTCCTTCTCCATATTCTCTATACGACTTCTTATTCTCGAGAACATCAAAACATGAACAATCGATAGAACTTACTGTTCCCTATAAAAATAAACTAAACAATCTCTACAGAACTATGGTACATGTGTAAAAGTGCTACAACATATTTTTAACCTGTTTAAAGATTTAGTTTAGTCAAGGGCAAACATCAGTTTATTTCTGGAACAGGCTACCAAAGGAGTATTTAAAATTTGATAAGGTATGGACAGGGGTCTGGTCGCTGAAGGTGAACGTTAATGCATTGCAAGAAGGCATAATTAAATCTCCTACGCTTGTCGTTAGCCCCGAGGCTAGACTGTCTAGCCCAAGCATGGAACTCTGAGAGATTATGTCTTATATCCATAAACGGCATTTAACACAATTTACCAAATAAATTAAGAGTAATAAGGTTTGAATATTAATGATCTCAACTAAAACATAATTGTGTCAACAATATGCTTATATTGCAACAAATAAAGTTGTTTATAAGAAATATGCTATTTATAAGTTTGCTCTCTGTACAATACATGTTTCTACAAGTGTTCTTAAATAGGCTAACACAGGCTTTGTCAAATAATAGTACGTAAACCCCTTTATAAAGGCGAAGGTAATCCTTTCATAGCTATCAAAGGAGTGTCCTCGAGCATTGAGTAGATAAAATTGCTCAACATGTAATTCCTAAGAGAATCAATTGATCAATAATAATTTTGGAACTGTTCCGTGTATTGGAACTCACGGAAGTCTGTTTTTTTTGTTTGGGAAAACATAAATGTTTATTTTCATAACCATGATATTCTTTAAAAACAAGTGGACGGAAAAATTATGAAAACTGTGTTTATTGACATAAAAAGAATGACCACGAATGAGTATTGTGATAGATTGTCATAAAATTCCTGTGTTGCAAAAGTTAAGCAATAATTTTTGTATATTTTATTGCAGGGTTTCTCTGTACTTGTTTCGATTTTAGCCTATCTCTTAGTGTAGTTTATTATGAAAATGTAAAGGTTACTATGATATCATTATCTTACTAAATTATTAAAAAATTATAATAAACAAAAGATATTTAACGACTTTTACTTATGCAATTTGAGTAAATAAACAAAAAACCTAATAAAACTCCATTATGGGTAAATAACCTTTTAAAAATGCATAAATAAAAACAAGATCAAAATAATTATTCAAAAGTAGCACTGGGTTTTAAATTATGACACAAGTCATTTTTAGTAAAATAAATTTATCACCCGCTGAATTTATTCAATGTCATTTCTCGTATGTCTTCTCAACATTAAGAGGTAGTGTAGGTTCACGTTTAAGTGAAGTGTTAAGTCACTGTTAAAATGAGATCTAGATTCTCGTTGCCACTAGTCTTTTTTCTCACAAAAGGCTTCCTAACACAAATTGTCGGAAACGATATTGGTTGTGCAGTAATACTTGTGTTTCAATATTAAACAACGCTCTAAAATTAAATATCTGACAAAAAAATCATCAGTCCAGCAAAGCCGATATAAGTACGCTACCGGTGACAATAATGTGATAATCTAATCTTAGATCTAACCCAATCATCATCATCACGTCAGCCAATAAACGCCCACTACCTGGCTTAGACCTCCACCAAAGATCCTTACAATGATCTGTTTTGCGTTGCCCGTGATTTCTCGCGAAGTTGACTGTGTAAAAATATTATATGTATTATACAATATAGGAAGGACGTGGTTATCAACAAAGTTTAACAATTATCATCTGAACACATCATAACATACATAACACGTGTTTAATTAGTTAAAATATAGGGATGATCTACAGCTTTGCCGGTTTGTCCCTTTCTAAAGTTTGTAACCGAAAGATCCTTGATTTTAACAGTCAAACAGTGGCGATGTTTGCGCAAACAAAATATGCAAAGTAGGTGCGGGCGCGCGCGATACGGGCCCGCTAATTATGTGAGAGCACGCTGTGCTGTGTCCGACCACCCTCGTCCTACATTCCGGGAAGCTAATAAAAAATGCAAAAAAGAATGTGGCGAATTATCAATTATAATTAGCCGCCGCAACGCCGAAAAAAATTTATTCAAATTTCGAACAGAATGACGCTTCGGCTTTATACTTCCGATTTCACGGGTACGGTAGAATAACCATTCTAATTTTTTTTTCATTAGATTAAAAAAATGTTAAACTTTTTTAATTATAAAATAAATGTAGTAGGTTTCTTAAGTTGATAAAATCTATAAGATAGATAGTTGTAGTAGTAGTTGATAGTTGTAGTAGTTGATTTGATATCTCAAAGACAATATAGATAGAATCTATATTGTCTTTGAGATATCATTTTCCCATCATAAGATGCAATTTGTTTCTATAGCATATTACGATAAATATAATATATGTAAGTATGGATGATTATTTACATTATTGACCAGTGGATCATCAACCTTATTTAGGTACTCAAAAGACGCTGGACGCAAGTACCTTCCAATAAGTCTGAAATGAATAGGTATGAAAATATAAGGAAGAGGCATAAGTGCAACAGTCAACAGCATCCTACAGGTAGAATGATGATGATAATGAAAAATACTTGTTGAAATGTGATTTCTTGTAAATCAAACTATCTCAACAAAAGCAAATTTTTGAACAGGTATTTATCTAGATATACATAATTTTTAAGCGAAATTTTCGAATAATTTGTTCTTAAATTGTATGTGACAAATTTGGTCAATCATGAGAAAGTTTCATAAAAGTACAAATTATGTAAAGAAAGAATTGAAACGTTTTCATTTTAATCTAATCTCTCTATTATATAAATATACAGAGAAATAGTATGCTTATATAGGATGCTTTCAATTCTAATTAAAAATACAATAATATTCTATTTGGTTTAAAAACATCGATTTTATAATTTAAATACAATTATTACGTTCTTAATTATCATTTTTAATAAATTATTGTACTACTTAATTTATTTGCGTCAAGTTTTTTACAAGTTACCGAAGATTGTCATTATATTATACAGATGTTTCAAATTAGATCCCTTGTATGTTTACTTTTTTCATTTAATGTTTTCAACTTAACACCTCGACTTTTTTACCGGATGACTACATGATTTATTGTTTGTAATGCGATCCATGCTCTCTAGAGCAAACTAAGGTTTTATCTCCCCTAAGCGCGATTTATTTAACACCAAGATGTTTGAGATATTTCAATAAATCACAAATGCGTATCAAATTTCTAAGGAGACACCCTTCGCGCTGTCTGGGTATAAAGCGGAACTTGGGGTTGTTTAAATATTCACAAAATATTTTAACTCTATTCCTTTTAAGATTACAAACATCTTTTAAAAAATATTTACAATTAATTATTTAAACATTACCTACGCATATGTAGGATAATTAGTTATGGATGTAAAAGCTTTAAAGGCGTGAATGTATGTATAGCTTACATGATAATATGTTAAAAAAAGCGTTTTCACAATTTAGATTACCAAACATTGAAATTAATTATTGTTTATTATCCGTCTTGACTTTACATTGTTAGAAATTAAAGAATTGTCGCATCCCATACAAAAATAAATTAATGTACCACATTTCAGAGCCACCACTAACATGATTGTATTTTCACACCTGTAAGCCATCACAAAATATACGTTCATTTGTTATATTTTGATTGTTATTTGATCATTATTTAAATAAATTAATTTCATTCGTTTTCATGGAATTAATTATGTTCTACATGCATTGTAAGGTATTTTGTACTTAAACTATGAGTTTATAACAGTGATAATAATGCTGTGAAAAATTAATGGAAATCGATATAGTAAACAATTTCTTACATTATATTTCTGATGAACATATTTGCCACATAGTTATCGAAGATAAATATTACTTTAACAGCTGTCCCGAAAGACTTTGTACTCCCACAAGTTATTATGCCTGGAGCATTCAGTTAGAAGAAAACTTTTTGAATTAATTTTTATTTTTAAATACTGAGATGCAGCTTATAAAAGACAATATAAATTTGTTACGCGCGAACTGTCAATTTCAAAGCGAATAGTCTCATCAGACTTGCGAAGTTCATGGCGAACTGATATTTTTCCAGTTTTGGAGAAATGTTTTAAATGTTTTTTCTTAGGTAATCTACTAGAATTATTAGAAAATTTACAATAAAGATCAACAAAATGTGTGTTATTGTTCTCAAGTAAGCTGTGACCATAGTGTGAGAATGTAATTTTATTATATATGTACAGATAATATTCATTAATGTTATGAATAGATTATATATGTAGATAATATATACATTAATGTTACATATAGTACGTAACGTACGTATGTCTGAATAAACTGCACAGGTTATATGTTGTAAATGCTTAGAAAAAAACCCACCGGGTAAAATTTTTATCATTATTATTCCTAATTACTCTCAATAGGCTTTTGAATTACGACATTGAAATGTGGTCTCTTACTTCGAGCCTCAAGCTCACAGTTACTGAACGGGATATGACTCTTTATAGGTCTCTATCTATGCTTGAAATTTCTCTACAAGATCGTTTTAGAAATGAAGAGAGCTGTAAACGAACCAAAGTAAGCGACATAGCCGAGGATTGACAAATTGAAATGGTAGTGGACAAGTAACATAACGTCAAGCCGCTGGAGCTTTAAAGTTCTGGAGTAGAAACGTCGTATCCGTAAGCGCAGTGTACGGCAACCATCCACACCATAAATAGACTATGTTGTTAAAGTCTTCGGAATACACTGGATGCTTCGAACAAGTCTTTTTCGAAATCTATGGAGGAGACTAAAAGTCTTCTGCCAGCAATCTGTCTAATTACAACAGTGAAAACATTTATGCTAAGTTAATAGCTACAATATGTACACTAACATAAATACAACTCTCAGACTAGGAAGGAGTACAATAAATTCTATCGACATATACATAGTTCTTAACTATCTAAATGCTGTGGGTGAAAACTGATAAACGATACGAAGACATAGTGTGGGTGGGATAAGCTCCAACACAATAAAGCTGTGTTTAAACATTTGTCTTGCACTCTCATAGATAATTCCGTATGTTGCCACCTAGACAAACATTATTATCATCCTATGTTGTAGACAGAAATTTGCGTCGTCCAGAAAGTAATCTTCACAGGACCTGTTTGTATTCATGTTTTTAGTTGAAGCATTTATAAACAAAACCGTTATTTATAGAGATAAGAACATGCTCTGAAGTAGCATCTAAATATTCGAACGATAGAAGATTATGTATTACTTTTATATCATGTTATACGATGGTGGCTTAGACAAACTTGCGATTGAGTGTAGTACAAAGAAGTTTGAATCCTGTTTTTGAAAGTAGATTTATAATATATTTAACTGGTAATGTTGCACAAATAGCGCAAAGAATCCTAGTAGAGCGTTATGTAAAGAACCAGTGTATCGTTGCGAAACTAGGTACTTATTTATTTCATTAACGTATTTGGAGTATCCCGTCTGAGAGCATTTTTCTCATAAGCAGGTTTTTTCAATTACTCCACGTAACATATTAATTCATATTTAATTTTTAAAATAGAAACAGTTTAGTTTTAACAAGATATTAAATAATAATATTGTTATAAACTGTGATGAAATCCTGTATTGTGATAATTGAGGAGAAGGTGAGAGGCGATGCAAGGAAAGAAAATACAGAATAAATGAGGATGTAAGATTTTGTTATGTACGATAGGAAATGTATAACTGGTATTATGAAAATCGGTAGGAGGGAATAAGAATAAAAATAAATGTGAAAAAGTTATTAAAGAAAAAAAAAGTCCTATTCCCTAAAATAAGATTATGTTAGGTTGTAAGAGAGCTATTTAAAAACGGGAGCCGTATTTAAGGAAAAACATATTAATTTAAATATTTGCTTTAGTTTATTATTTTATAAAAAAGAATACATGTAATTTATAGGCATTTGTCTCGGAGATATGCTTTGTCAATAACTTTTTCATTATAATCCGCTCGTCTTAAATAATTGCAGGGAGTAATCCGCATTGTGCTTAATTTACTCATACAGCCCGTCCGCCTTGAAAGAATTCTAAATTGAAAAAGTTAAAATCCCCGTTCCCGAGCCAGTTCGCTGTGGAGGCAGCATCGTGTGCATCGTGTGCATCGTGAGTGTAATGAATACCTGTCAGGCGCGCGTGTGGGCGATCCACCGGCTCTCTAAGTCGAACGCAAACATTTACCCTTCGCTCAACAGTAATTGTTTAAAATTGAGCCTAACTGTGTGGGCCCTGCCTGTTGCCCGTTCAGTCATCCGCTTTTGCTTTTATTTAATATCTCTGATAAGCAGATACTCGTACTTAATGAGGGTAGAGATTGAGACATTTCTCTTAGTCTATCCTTTGCATTCTTGTCGTAGTTTTATAGATAATGTTTATTATATTTGCTTAGAGTGATCAATTTTCAATCTTTTTTTATAATTGCGACGTTCTTTTCAATCCCAAGGATGGTGACCTCCTAGTTATGACATAAATCCGAACTATTGGCTACCTGTATGGAATCGTATAAAATGGTGTCAAGTGCCGTTTGAGCCTGGTCAGTCCACCATATGGGCATGCGCTTGAGTTGTTTTGGCCTCATATTTATCAGAGTTAATTTTATGTATGTTAGACTTAGTACTGAGAATATATATTACTTTTTTTAACTAAATTGACTACTATCGCCGATTGGCAAGCTTCTGTTGCCGTAGCAAGGACAGAAATATATAGAATATAAAATCTTGCATCTCGCATTACCTTCTTGAGACTTGTACTTGTGATCAGTTCCATGTTTCCCTCCTCCCTCTTCATATTATATATCAGATCATTTGATTTCTACACAAGCTTCTAGCAAAGACAACATTTATGTAGAATATTAATCACAAACATATTAATTCAGTGAATTTTGAATATTGTTATTGTCGTCGTAATAAGTTTAAGATAAAGCAATTTAGCGAGAAGGAAGTTAATTAGGTGGTATTTAGTAATTGTTAATCGACGAACAGCTTGGGATAAAAACAAAAGCCATAAGGGACTGCATTTATTTGATCTTCAGTCATAGTTTTCTTCTATATGTGTCAATTTTTGACGCGACACTTCTTTTAAGGGTACTATAGCTAAATGTAAAGAATTGTTTTTGCCATCATTAAATCTATACGTAAAGACAATATACATAACTAACATTATATTATATGTTGTGATTAAAATCAGAAAACATTTTCAAATAAATTTTTAATTAAATTGAGAAAAAAATATTCGCCAAACGCATTTACCTTAATGAGTGCTTAACCAAAGAGTTTTTGTTTTTAAGTTATTTTCATTTTTTATTTATCCCTAAAAACTGTTTTGAACAAAGATACTGCTTATAAAAAAATTATCACCATTTTTGAGTGACCATTACAAATATTGATTCAATGTCCTTATGATAAACAACAATAACCTAAAAAAAAAAGTTTTCTATTTTTTACAATGTAAAGCTTTATGGTACACAATATTTTTTGTTTGAATACAATCCAACGCAAATAATGCTAGGTTTTGATTGATGCTAGGTGTTTTAAATTAATTTGTGGTATTTACAGGCAAAGCTAAGCTTGTTAATGTTTACCTCCCAATTTTTAAAATTTTTAATCCCCGTCATAACCGCCGCTTGCTAAGAATATGAAAAAATAGCCAAACTTCCAGAAGTTTGCCCTTAAAAATGCATTATTATTTACACGTAGGCGGATTGAATGTATATGCATAAAAATGACTCGCTGTTATGATATTTCCATAATTTCTGCCGATTGATATATGTTATGTTATATAATACAGAAAGTACGTAGAGTGAATTTTACAATTCATAATCCTGCGTAACATCGCTTTTGCGTGCGCCATCTTGAGGCATAAGATGGAACGTCTCATTAGATCGGTAATTACACTACGGATCATTCAAACCGGAACGCACTAATACTTGAGCAGCTTGGCGGAAGTATAGTCACCGTGGATTAGACAACCACTTTTAAAATAGACTAAGTGTTGTTTGAAAAATAATGTCGAAGGAGCAATGTTATAAAAAATGGATTTATTTAAATATACTTTTATAATTAAATAAAGTAGATTGTAAATGTATTATGTATATCAATATACGATAATTATTCCGCAATGGCGGTAATGAAGTTTCAAATATAGCATCATTGACACTGCACGATATTTACATACTGACATTAATTGGATGGAATGATTGCATCGCCGTTTGCCAGTCACTAAGCATTTATCCATTAACTAATGCACATTTTCATGTAAATTTTCCTATTAGATTTAATTATAATTGTTTATGTCATAAAAACGATGGCCACTTATACCTTATTACTTATTATTTTTACTAAGAACAAGTAGAACACGCTATGAAAGAAATTTATTAATAGTGAAATCTTTAATTTTGAATTTTGTTTTAATTAATTGTTATATTTTCTTAGATCGTCACACAGGCAGGCTACACAGCGCGCAGAACAGATGGCCGCTGGAACTTTAAGGATGTGGGATGGAGACCACGGATGAAGCGCAGCGTTGGATTGTTTATACACTTAAAAGATGAATAGCCCATTTTATGAAAGTCTTTGGAAGACGTTGGAAGAAGGTAGATTCTAAAGAAAAGAGTTCCAAACGGTGGATACCCACGGACGTCTTACGTATGAAATGATGATGACGATGAAATCTTAGATTGTACGATGTTATGTTTTCTTTAAGAAAGAGGTAAAAATTCTATTTTATTAAAAGAATGTTATGAAATGGTAAAGCTCGGAGGTGAATCTCTTTAAGTACAGTATTAAGGGCGTTTGCAAAAGTCATTACAAAAAACAGTTTTTTTTTATACTCTCCCCAAATCACGGTACGTTTGGAAACCTCCTGGCTTTATTTTTAGTTAAAGTATTGGACTCTTTTTGCTTTCTTATCATGAAGTATACAATTCATTACTATGGTTAATTCAAAATTAATAAAGACAATAAATGAATAAAAAGGTGTTCGAAATTTATCTTTAGATAAGTCACTTAATTAATTTATCTTTTTAACCTAATTCACTAGTTCACAAAGTCTTAAATCTACATGTCCTGTCTTCACTTTTATTCCTAAAATCCAACAAGACTCATGTCGTTCAATCCGAGAATTTCTACTTCACTTAAAATTTTGAAGTATTATAGTAACAGTTATATAAAAGACAACCATTACTAAAGATGTTAAATTTAAATGAATAATTTTTTTAATTGCGTAATTGAATATATGCTCCAATACGTAATAATTCAGTCAATCAACGATTTTCAGCTAACGTGGTGACAAAATAACTCGCAGAGAATATTAATATACAATAGTTACATGTTTCATTCGTGAGTAATCATAATTGATTCTGCCGTTTAATTAAATTTTCGACCACAGTAAATAGATATATCGTCAATTTAAAGGATAAAATCGGTCGTTCATTTTAAATTAAAACGACCGGCATGTTAATTTCGATCATCCAATTTTGTATAAAATATTCGGAGGTTTAGCAGGCTAATGCGATAGTAAATTAGGGTGTTGTAGTACATGCGAGTCTAACTTAATTCTGACATGAGTACACGTCACCTGGCTTAACCTGTATCAACTAAATGGAATAAAACCGTAGGATAAACGGAAGCTGCAGCGATCTCCCTATCTTCTCAAGAATGGCATGTCAAATTTGGGCTTTATTTATAAATTTATTCGAGCAAGTCTACTTTAAAGTCTTTTAAGCAACTTATTTCTTGCTTGGTAATCAATTTCACCTAATTTGCAAAATTTCATAAATTATTTATTCAATAAATGAATGGATACTTTATCTTATTTAGCTCCTAATGAGTTTACCTCCTGTTTGTAATATAAATGCCTCAGATATGAGAATGATAAGTGTAAGAAACTCACCGGGACTATTTATATTGTTAAAAGAATATATAATTATATATTTAATTAATATTATAATAGCCTGGAGGAAACACTTGATAATATAAGGAAATAACTTTAAGTAAGTAAGTTCAAAGTAAGTAATTAAGCTCTGCGCATTTTTTGAGATCCTATTTTGTTTCTTTTGATGTAGATGCTGCTTGCCTAGGTGGCTTTTGCAGCTTCATCAATTATGGTACTCAGAGTACACTGCTGCCCTTACTCTGAAAATAAGCTTATGAGCAACGGCAATCCTATATAATCACGCACAAAATATGAACTATGTAACATTGTATCTCGGGAATCGAACTCTCGACTTTATATCGCAAGTTTCAGTCCGCTACTCGTAATCTATCACTGCTCGCAATTTATACTTAAAATTGTGTTAGGTACCGCAGTTACTCAAGTTCATATTATTGATGCACTGAACGGACAAATTGGATAATTTCTCATAAAACAAAGTATTCAACACTCTATGAATTCACTCATGTTAAAACATACAATTTTTATAACATAGGCCGCGAAGGTACAAAATCATTTTCTTTCGCGTTCAGTAAAAATAGAATGACATGATCAGGGGGTGAAAAGAGTACTACTACAGACACAATGCCACAGAACCGGCGGACCGCTTCGATTGTACAAAAGAGTATTGTTCTTGCTATGTCGAATGTATCCGATGGGAACGGTAGTGCCAACATGAACTTTATTACCTTCCTATTATCCTACGGATATAGATTAAAAATTGTCATTTTATTTATATAAATATAAATAGTGTTGAAATCGGTTATGGTTATGAAATCCGAATTTATTAATACTTGGCAAGTAAAAATCTAAACCTATTAATCACAGTCATGAAATTTAAAATTAGGTTTTCAAGGATTTATCTTATAAAGGGTAAAGAGATTAGTTATTTTTTTAATAAAAAGACCCAAGCCGAATGGAGAAAAATATGAAATAAAAAAGTATTCTCGTCGTTAAATATTATGCTATTGCTGTAAATATATACAAGGAAATCAAAACTTTAATTAGTTTATCGTGTTGTTATTCTTATATCAGTTTCAAAAGAATGATGCGCGTATAGTCAACAAATAAAATTTTCTATTCTAGTATTAATATATCAGTGATTCGATTGGGTATAGTTACAAAAGGAGACGAATGACTACGCATTTATCAATGATCTGTCGAAATTGATTTTGGAACGGAATATTTCATTTACAAAAAGGGTATTTGGTAGGATTAATGGAAGCCGGTTCTTTTTGAACGACTTAATCGGATCAATAGATTTGCATCACTAATAGCGTAGCTCCTACGCTTTATACTAGTAATTTCTTAACGGAACTGAGCGGACTTTTATTGCTATTTCTTTTGACAAGTGTCTTAAACGAATTTGGTTCGGGTTAAGAATATCTATAGTAGATTTGCTTCATTATACATATGTCAATATTTTTAGATTTATTTTAATAAAACTAATAACACGCGCAGAGTATATTGTTCTAGTACAATAATACTGCTTTTTTACTATGTTTACCCAGTTTGTTTTAATCGGTCTAAACCTAAATTTAAAAATTTCTGCTCAGCACAGGGAGAAGTTTTTCAACGAATTGTTCATAATTTTATTAAAAATATGTAATTTTTTTCATTAAACAGTTATTTTGAGCCCTTCCTATTGTATCTATATACTAAAAACTTATGGTATGATTGCTTCTTTGCTTCTTTGTATTAAAATACTCTATAAAAACACTTTATATAATTGATGACGTTCATATGATATTACTAGAAATCATATTTATTATAATTACTAGTCAATTAATATCGATGTAATTAAATCTAATATCTACAAAGGATAAAGGGGAACATGCTGTAATAAGCAAATCTATTGAAATGACATTTAACATAAACTTACATTTAAAAAAAGGTTAGAAAGGAAGTTTTGATTTATTCATTTCAAAATTAATCCTAATTATACTCAAGTTTTGTTCGAAGCAATTTTGTTCCACTTGTCAGTTCTATAGCTCATTTCTGTAATAAAATGGATTACCCATCTACAGAGCGCAATTATTTTGCCTCTTAATAGTGCACCCGATACAGTTATGACATCTATAACTCTGTCAGCTGTTGCTTTAGTCTTATTAAACACGGGACAGACAAATAACGACGTCGCAATTACGCCACGCTTATTAAATAACACACGTTGTATTTACCTCGGACGGAGTAATTTGGCCGGGCAAATAGTCGAGCTGTGACCCTACGGTCACAATTTGCCCCGGCAATGGCCCACGGCCTTGCTTGAACTTCGGTAACATTGTTATATCGTCCCCCTGCGTCCCTCGAGGCACCGAATGTCCCTACATCAGTTGGATAAGTCCACCTATAAAATTGTGGCGGAGTTTACAATCCGCAATTTCATTTTATGGACATTGCACGATAAATCAAGATGAGTGAGAGTTTCGTTTGATTTCTTTGTTCGGTTGCGGTGGTGCCGGTGTCGCTTAGCGATGCGTCCCGAGCGTTTGTAATTGAAAACCTGCAGCTTCATTTTCTTAGAATCCATTGTTTTATCCGTTCCTTTCAATACTTATTGTTTTTATTATTGAACGAGGAAGTTACTGTTTTCCATCAATACGTATTTATGCCAAGGATTTAAAACTTTAGGTAGAACATTATTTACTTAATTAGATTTATGTACATGGCGATTCATAATAAATAATGTTAACATATCTTGCCCTAAAGGTTTCTTTCCCTTGGGGACACGGGAAAATTTTCTTAATAGACTTTGGAACATTCTGCAGACCATGCCCCTCAAGGCAAAAATATCCCCTATCTACCTTCTGTTCAAACGACAAAAATTCGATTAACTAAAGCTATTGATATTTCTAGAGAATATATTGTTTATTTTTTTTTTGGCACATAATTTTCATAAAATGTAAAATAGTTTTGCAAAATAAAATAATTTCGAAGTGCAGCGAAAATTAGCTGTAGTTAAATTATCTACCAATACAAAGGAAAGGAATATTATTAAATTCCTTCTGAGATGTTATTAACGTAACGAGAAATTCATGTAACCATTACGGTAAATCAGCACGTGCTTGGGACATAAATATTCACATTATTACAATGTCAGCTCATGCCCTAAAGCTTCTGCAGTACGCTTTTTTTTCATCTCCCGTTGTGCATTTAGATACAGGGGGATTTGGGCGTAACATATCGATGCACTGTGTGCAAGGGTGACGCGTGCATTGCCTACTGTTTACCATTATATGCCTTAATGCGGGTGAAATTTAGCTCGTTTCGTCTATAACGCACCGTAATTGTCTCCATGCTTTTATTGCAAACGCTTTTATTTATAACGTTGTGGGGTCCGCATCAAAATCCGGGATTATTTGGCTAACAAATTATATCGAATCTGTTCAGAATAGGACGCAACTGTCAATAAATCAACCGTCGGATTTATTGATGAAAGGCGACAAATTTATGAAACGAATTTCGCTTTCGTCTTTTGTGTTAGCGATTCTGACAAAAATGTTTATTATTCGACAAAAATAACTTTTCGTTGTGTTTAAAAGCGGTCGGACAATTTTTGTCTTTAGATTTCTTTTTACAAATGGCTCTGAGGAATGCCATAAAAGTAAACGTTTATATTAACGGTGAATATATAAGAACGTCACGGGGAAAGAAGCCAACAATGATTAATGAATCTATATAACTACTTTCTCTTTTGTAGACATGTGTTCTTCTTATATCTCCGTACGTTTCATTTAGTACATTTTATAGGTAAAATCACTTAAAATGCAATAAATCGATAAATAGATTACGAAAGTTTTCGTAAGTTCTGATTGGAATTTTTGTATGAAAATTTTTCAGCACGAATTGGTTTAGGTTATTAACTAAAGTGTAAAATATATAAAAATGAATTTATTAAAAGGAATGGGTATTTTCATTTGATATTTATAGTTTCAAAAGCTTAATGGCAATGGAAGCTGTTTTTAGAAACTGTAAACATTCTGAATAATAGTTGAAATTTACTTAGTTAATTAAAACAAATAACTGTTTTGAAAATTAATATTTCAGTTACTTTTAATAACACTAAAGTGGCTATTGGGGACACATGTACACACAAATATACTTGTATTTTTTATACTTGAATCACAATTATCGCTTTTAAACTTAGTGTAGTTGATTGGCGACTACACTCCGGTGATTGGCGTTAATATCTGCAACATAGTTCTAAACTAATACAGATATTGGAAAATATATTATTGTATTTGAAATGTATTCTTTAATTGTATTTTATATTTGATTACATTCTAACACGAATGAATATTTTCATGTCTCGGAACTTGTCCTTTTTGAATAGGATTCTCTGCAAGAAATTGCTATGTGGTACGACCGCTTACTGTACTTTTTTACGACTTATTATCATTCTATGTTTTAATTTTAATGGACAACAACAAACCGTACAATATACAGTATATATAATATAATACGTATGATGTATGATGGATATGCTCTCTTTGCGATAAGTACATAAATGTAATCCAGTTATATTAAGTAACCCAGTACAGATGATGGTATATCGTACATCAATAAGAAAAATTGCGACAAAACTCTCATATGCATTACGATTAGTTAATTTGTCTTACTATATTTATTTATTGCCCTTACAATATATTATGACAGACTGATTTATGTCTTACGACAAATCTCATGCGTAACTGGAAGCATTTCTTTTGTACTATTATAACGCTACTAAATATGTTATATGATTAGTGATCTAGTTTAATATTCATATTTCTTATGTATTTTTATGGTTCGAGGACAAAGTCTGATAAGATTGAAATCTTTTACCGCAAGACAATTTAGCAATTTAATATGAATAACTAAACATAAATTGAGTACAAAAATTTTCAAAGATTTTTGTACAGAGTCTAAGGAATCTAAGGAGTCTTTGTTTAATAGAACAAAACAATAGATGAAATAAAATAATATACATTTATTCTAAAAATATTGAACTAAGAACTTTAGTTACCTTTGACATGATTAGTGTCTAAATTGAGAGTTTTAAAAGAAGAATTTTGTTTTTAAATAAAAATAAGAATTAATGAATTATAATTCCATACATTTTAGTTAGCAGAGAATTTAAATTTTTCAGCGTAGATCTCTTCAAAGTAACCAGGCTCGAGAACTGCTTAGCTTGGCACAGCCTGTTACATTGCATATTTCATCAAACTGTTCAAATATCATTCAACGTATGTACCATTGTATGTTAAATTAGTTTACAAAACAAAAATAAACCTACAATTCGTAAAACAGATTTGTTATTTTTGAATAAAAAATAAATGTAGTTAGGCAAAACAAAAAATAATATCAGACATACGTCATAGCAACGTCCAGTTTATATCAATAACTCGGTCATATCAAAATTCGTGACGTAATAAAAAAAATATTTTATTACGTCACGAATTTTGTGTCTTAAGTCTTAAATCGATTCGTTAAGCTCTGTATGGATATATTTAACATAGCACAAAAATAATTACCGAGTCTCAATATCTATTATCAGATTGAATGTGTTCAGCTATTTCATTGCTGTATGTTCGTAATTTTTTTGGCAATAATTTCGACCCATTCACTCTCACTAGAAGTGATTCGCTTGTGAAGAAATTTGAATACATGTGTAATAATTTGGTGTCCATTTGTAGTTGCGATGGTTCTAAATAGTTTTATTTATTTAAAATTTATTCAAAAACATTTTTAGTCCTTTCAGTTCTATCAGCGTTTAATTATGACACTTTGACATTGAATTGTTTTAAAAATAAATCAATGTTTTCTATCATAATCATTAATAGCTATTAATCAATATTATGATGAAAAATAATTTAATTAAATGTTAATTAAATAATATGCTTCGTATGGTCCAACTAAAACATTTCACTGTTCAAGCAAAATAGGTTAAAACAATAGAACACCAGTTTTAACGACCCGGTGTCCTAATTCGTTATGATCTGCATCTCGTTTCATACCAGACGTGCCTCATAACACACGACGCTCCATTACGTTGCAGAGTTATACGTGGCGTGTATTTCAGTGCATTTTATTACGCGGAGAAGTCCTAAAGTCCTATTCACTTTCGCGTTACATAAATTGAGATTGCTAAATGTATCTTGGCGTAATGTGTAAGTATATGAGATAATAATATAGGAATAAATCATGAGTAAATAAAATTTTAATTTTACTTATACTTTAATTAGCAAAGAAGTAGAGACGCCCACTACACGGCATAGGCCTCTCTCAGAGATATAAAATATATGGGTCGATATACCATAACTGCCGCGTTTGGCAGGCGGGTTGGCGATCGCAATATGGTGTTATGTTACGCAAAGGACGCTGCTGCCCATGTAGTGGTAATCATATATAACTAACACAAAATATGTGAACGATATAAGATTGCATCCCGGGAATCGAACCGGTGACATACGATCGAAGTTTTAAGTCCTTTATAGCTATAAATGTTATTACAGCACAATAAAATTCCGGATCATTTTATTATATCTGTATAAAAATATCAGTGTAAATTACTTAACCAATAATGGTATGTCTTTGGTCAAAACAAAATAATAATAATAGTAATGTTTGATGAATTTATATTTCATTATGTTTTTTTGGTTCACGCATTATTCATAAATATTAGAAAAATATAGACGTACGTCCATGTCCATCTGTAATATGTCGAATAAACAGTATAAACACATAATATTCTTTTTATCCTCTTTAGGAAAGACATCTTAATGACGATAATAAAATTTATATCTATTTTTAAAAGTGACACAATAAATCGAAATGTCAGCAGTTTTTTTTTTAAACTGAAGGAGTCGCCTTCTTACGAAGGTAACATTAATTATTATAGTGCTCTAAATATCGTTTCTATTTTTGTATATTAGTACTGAACATTTTATAACCCTTTCGCTGTGTACATTTTATGGGCTGTGAATGAGTCGAAGCATCTGTGGTAGATTTATTTCAATTTCCTTTACACTTCTAACTTCCTTTACTTTGACTATAAATTTCGGTGATAAAAAATTAACTACCTTTCTTTTTTTGGAACAATATCCTGAAATACGTATCATAAAGTAAGGCAAGCGTTGATGCTCTGTACATTACGCTTTTAACACTTTTTATACCAAAACTCGGTTTTATTAATAGGCTTTTACGGTGTTTTAATGCGTATTTTGTTATAGAATGGAAGCATTTTTATTAATTGCAACATACACGATAACGCGTACATAAAATTAAAAAGTTACAAACATTTTGGCTCCAAATGTTCGTTTGAAAGTTGTCAACAGAGTTCACGCCACCCGTTTGAAACATGTGGCACCAATTAAAGTTCTTTTCTCGAGAGGGATAATAAAGATAAAACTTGAATAATTATCTGTGAAGAACATTTTACGAATGACTGCCACTTGTTCATGTGACCACCTAACTGCCGACTTATAAATAATAATGAATTTATTTTATTGTAAAGTTGATGTCACAAACGTTGTTTTGAGGTAATCATTGTACAATTAAAATGTTTTTGGATAAAATATGTATAATAATTAATGTGCAGATTTTGTTACACACACAATATGTAATTTATTATTAAAGTTGTCATGTGCGGTAAACGGAATTGAATTTAAATAAGATATTATGAAAATCAATAGTGAAAAAATCTATTTAAAAGCTCAAGTTATTTTAATATTTTTTTATGGAATAAACGTTCTTGCCAGGCAGTCACAATGATCACTTTGCGTAAACTACTTGACGGGTTCAATTAAAATAATAATTAATTGCTCGGCTCAAAGCACGGACAGCTTCAACGCGAACATCATTCACTTTTATATTTATGCGAATCTACTTGACAGGTAAGGTACGGCGCTCATAACTTCTTGAAACTTTGTTACTTTTAAGTCGTCTCTCTTACGTTTTTTATTATAATTGGCCACTATAATAGCACACACTTTTTATTTTGCCATTATAAAAAAAATTAAAGATTGTATGTAAACATGTTTTAAGTTTATACAATAATATTTATTATTAATTAGTAGATATACGATATTATTTTTCTGTATTTACATTTTTATCGATATATAATGTATAATGATGACTTTAATATGTAGTAATCCGTATTTTCAAAACGTTCTTTCTTATTTTAGTATCATTTCGTTATTTATTATTTTTGAAACTATTGGCTTGAATGGGGTGCGCCAATTACTAATTGACAGCAAACGAGGAAATCATTTACAACTTTGAAGCTTTTATATCAATATATAACGAATACCCTGTATAAGTACCATACTTTGTAGAAATAACTTCAAGGTGTTCGCAACAAAGCAATCGTGTTATACGTTCTTTAAATGAGACCATTGTTTTTTTTTTATATTGTTGTTATATGTGTACGTAACTTTTGATTATACACCTAAACGTTCTTTGACCTTTGAGATGAAGTGATTGAAAATGTTGCTTAAATATGACAAGTCGTTCAAGAGCTCCATATTTTTTTAGTAAAAATAAAAAGTATAACGGGTTCATTGTTTATGTACGTTGTCAACGTAGATATAGTAAAGTTAAAAATCGGAGTACAATAATACATAATTAGTTGTGCTGGCCATTTACTTATTATTAATTTTGGTAACTATTTTATGACGTCTGACAATAGTTGAGGAACTCTACCTCTGCTCTAAGTTAGCAACACGCAAGGCCATGGTTGTTAAAGCTACGGTGGATCACGAAAACGTTCCTGTGATATTCACAATATGCGCCTTTGACAATAGAAAATCGTTTTTAGGAAGTGGGAGTTTGATATAACACTTTTCGTGGTTTTGCTAGAGGCATTTTAGTTTTAATAGATAACTGCGGCGTCCTGACTTATACTTCAAAGTAGTACGTAGGTAATTACTTTAAAGTGTTCTAGAAATTCGTGGCTACTGTCAATTTGCGTTAATAAGTTGTTGTCTATAGGCCTAATTACGCTTCATGGCCAATCAAATTGTTTGTAAAGTCAACGGCGACCAGTTAAAGGAACACTTTCTGACGCAACGGTTAATGAGATAAAAATGTTACAAGATATTTCCTGACACCATAATGCTGGAGGTTTGCCTTATATGTAGATTTATAATTATGGTTGTGTTACAAACCAATAAATTTCACCAAATTTAATGTTTGCGACGTCTTTTACTAGTATAAAATATTAGATTCCTTAATGTTTTGCTAAAATTAAACCCTGATATCAAATGAAGGTCGGGAGATCGAGTTAAGTTCACCAAAATCCAATAATTAGTGGTATATTCAAATATTTAGCTAATGTGTAATACGCGTTTGATCTCTAAATATTGTGCAATTTTGATTTAATGGTAATTAGGAGATGAATGATAACATGTCTATCCGGGCGATGTGTTGAATCAATAATTAACTAACATTGCATACAAATCTTCTAAACCATGTAAATGTTGTTAAAAGCACACATATACACGTATGTCATAGTTTGTTTGGGAATATATGAGTACATACTTGATCTGAATCTTGTTTGTTGAACTGTTTAACTCATTTAAAAAAATATCGGTCTTCATAAAAAAATAACTCTTGACAACGTTCCATGCTTATCAAAAATAATCACAATTATATATATACATATACAATTACATATTATAATATAAATTGATTCGGCGAATTAATATTGTTTTCAGTATTGTGTGTGTGTGTTTTTTTAAAGAATGTGATCATCTGTGGAACAAAAGCTTTATAGCAATTTCCAGACAATTGGCAATAGACTTTATCCATCCACTCGTACAACAAAAATAGAATTGCCGATGTTAATATTCAGGTAGCGCTACTTATCGAGCTCTAAAAACATTTACACAATAGCTTAAGAAAATCCTGCCCCCGGTAAAGCAGCTAGGTATTAAAAGGACTATTTTACACAATAGAATGGGTCTGATCGTGCTCCTATAGAAAGCATTATCAGTGTTCAACAGGCGGCATTTGAGAGGTGTCCTCCTTTTAAGATCGAGGGAATTCTACTTACATACATCCGATATGGGAATAGCTATTCGTGTAAAATCCTCTTAAGGAAGGCGTGTGGTAATTGAATATTTTTTTTTTATTCTAGTACCCTCAAGAAAGGTTCTACTCTTACCTTATAATTGTTTTATGACCTATTCTATAGAGAAATTTAACTTTGGAAATAAATACTTGCTTCCGTCTAGACTAACAATCTATGTCAAGACTTGCGTAGTACTTAATTAAAAACTTCATAGTAATAATACTTGTTAGGTTGGCGGCAGACATCTTCAAAAGATTGTCTAGGTGGGAACGTTTGCAAGGCCTATGTCTATCACCTGCGTTTATGTTCCTTATCCTTGGCTGTGAAATTACCGGGTCAACAGTCCTCCTGAAGTCTCAGGTTGATAAGGACTGACGTACTATTGTGTAAGATATTGTAGTAATATACTATGTTTATTGATAATTACTGTCATAGTTCGCACATAGTAGCATGTAGAAGCGATGGCTGCTGAGGTCTTAAAGTTTTGGAGTGAAGAACACGCACCGGCAAATGCAACGAATGACTTTCACCCACGAGGTGGACAGACGATCTTTTTAAGGTCATCGGAAGACGCTGAATACGGGCCGCTTTCATCCGGTTCTATTGCAAATCTTTGGGAGTCTTATAAAAAATAATTACAAATGTGACACTCTGAATAAAATAGCATTGTGTAAATGAACTCTAAATACTATAACAGATTAACGCATTCCTCTTCGTCTCAATTATAGGTAATTATAGGAAAAGTTATCGTATTTTTATCTACATATTAAAAATTATTTTTTCCCCGGAATGGAAAATGAAATTTATTTGAAATTACTTCGTAAATCAATAAATTTACAAAATTCACATGGTTTAAATGTTTTGGGAACTAATTTTTAAACATTATTTAGAATTTCATTCCCGCGTTTTCGGACGACATTAACAAATTCATTTGTCTACCTTGTGGGTGGACGTACTATGCTGAGCTAACCTATTCGTGGTCACCATTTCTGAATATCAAGGTTTTAGCGACTACCTGTTCTTTGCCCTGTTTTGGCCTGCATACTACCACTTGCTAATTCCTTGGGCTATGTCGATTATTTTCGTTTGTCTACGTATTCCCGTATTCCTGATTCGATCTCTAATCCTTAGCATAGCCTTCTCCATAGGAAGTTGACCGACTGAGCGCTTACCGATAAGGCCAGAAGTATACCCTAAGTAGTGCTGTTTTGCTACCGTAATATAAAGCTTTTAAAGAAATATTGCAACTCGGCACTGAAATATTTGTCTTAATTTTTTTTTTTCACTAGATGTAATTATATTTTTCGGTTATCATCTACTGAATAATAGCTTTATTTATGTTATTTAAACTTCTTTAAGCTTCAAATTCTAAAATAGTAAATTTTATCAAACATAAAAACGTTCCGTTTCACTCTATAAGCCCTTACAACATACTTCTACATTCCAGGTAAGAACGAACTAAAAAATCAACCGTAATTCAGCAACATTGTTCAATCAAGCGCTGACATCACTCAATAGATGTTCCATCAATTTTACTCAGTAAATCGTTCAATCTTGTATAAAATTCATGGGGTGTAGCTCTGAGTAGAATGATAAATAAGTCAGAGGTTCGCCCGAATATTCTCATTTAATACGTGACTTGTTTTGTGAAAGTATACTGCAATATGAGTATCGCAATAGATGGAAATTCCTAAACGTTATCATTCATACATTTTTATCCATGCGAATTAATGTAACATCGTCGAGGGAGAATTAATGTAACTCCGGTGATATTTATCCGCATTAAAGCAGAAAAGCTTTAGTTTTGTACGGAAATTAGATTTGTATATTGATTTATATTGCGTCTTAAATAAAAAGTTGTCGACCCGTAAGTCGCTTAAATATATTAAAATATATTGAAATATAATATAATATAATATAATATAATATAATATAATATAATATAATATAATATAATATAATATAATATAATATAATATAATATAATATAATATAATATAATATAATATAATATAATATAATATAATATAATATAATATAATATAATATAATATAATATAATATAATATAATATAATATAATATAACATAATATAATACAATATGATATATTGTTACATTTACTAGATTTCTTTCAAACTGAAAACGCTATTTCGCCAAATACCAATTTAATAATTACGCTTTTCCCATTTCATGAAACATCGCCATGCAATATGTTGGCACGCAGTTCTGTTGGAGCGATACCGGATGTGCCGACTTACATCCGTTTCCTGAAAATGGCAGTCAGCGCTAACGTCAACTTTATATTGTTTTACCAAAAATAGATTTTGAAGACTTAAATATAATTTTTAATCTATTGTTAAATCCCAAAAAAATGTTTTAAATATTATTTGACATTACTCTTAATTGTAATACGAGTATATTGTAGCGGTTTGGTAGTTTCGATGTAAAAATAAGGTTCATAAATTGATTATTTAAACTTTTTATAAAAACCGATATAACACTTACGGTAATATTATATTCATGATATTATTCGGCCTCATAAGAAGTTTAAAATATCGCAATAATTCATAAACGCAAAGCAATAATAGCGGTTTTTTTGTATAAAATATATTCGTATAAAATATCGTCTTGATGTAAATTAATAACATAACTAATACAATACTTACGTTGTATAATACTTTGATATTTAGATTTTATTATTAAGTAATAATGGACATCTTATAACTGGATTAATTTAGCCGTGGTTACTTGATTGTATATAAATTTTCAGCCACATTTCTACTAGCTCTTTGCACCTCTTAATATACTACACAATGTGCCAAAAATAGGTGTATGCCTTTTTTCTTATTTTATTGTCATATATCGCCGATTTTGGGATTTCCTTAGCTAGAAATATCCCTAACTAATTAGAGTAACCTTATCTGCGCGTTAATCCAGACGACAGTGAAAAGTGAAACCACCCATGCACGTATTTGTTCCTTCTTCGATGGCGAGGAAAATGAAAGGCTAGGTGGTGTATGTTATATATATAAACGGAGATTATTAAAATAATTTTGACTCAAACACGCTTGCAGCAAGTATCTCACTGATGGCTCCGAATTCAAGTCGGCGTTCGATTTTGAATTCTAACGCATAATAATAGTTTAACGAGCGTTCTCACGTGACCACCACACGTGTTTCAAGCAAATGCAGTTTTGTGTCAAAACACTGAGTAACACCGCAATGTAACGAGCGAAGCGTGAATTGATTGTCAGCAAATGCGTTATTCATTTCGTTCTTTTAGGGTTCCTTGCGTAGTTACGGAAAAATTTAAATGACGAAGGACTCAGTTTTGTAGGGGCAGAATAGATACATAAATTTATTTAATTTATTCACTCTCTTCTTAAATTCTTGAATTATGATAATTGTCCTATGATTTATTGTTACAAAATAATACGCATTTTTTTTAACAAAAATGATAATAATATTTCGTGCGCGGAAATTTTTAAAGTTATTCTCTATGATCAAAAAATCGAGTTTGTGTGTTTTGGTAGATTCTGTTACTGTTTAATTTTAAAATGTATTAAAGCTATTTATAAGACGTTGCTTTATACTCATTTATCTCGTTCTGACACAAATTCAATTTAAATTTTAACTAACATTTACTATGTAACGTATTGGCAAGTCCTTCGACCCGGCTGGACACTTAGATACGGATTTAATTAAAACGGTACTTCGAAGTCTGTTTGAACCGTCAGTTCAGCACTCTAAATCGTTTCCAATTAGGTAACGTAAAGAAATTAATTTGCGTTAAAGTAACATTTTAAAGAAACTATTACTTTTAGGCAAAATTCATCGCAACCTACCGAGTATACCTATGTATATTTTGTAACCATATCAAAATTATTTCTCAGCTCTTTGATCATTGTATAAGAAGGGACTTTTTTATTCATTTTAATGGACTTTTTTTTAAAAAAAAAGCTAAGACAATCAGTAAAACGCAAACACTACAATATTTAGCGCACCTACCTCTATGATTATGGACAGCTTTGTATGACACAATTAATAAGCGTCATTGCTTGACCAAAAATCTTTAAATTATAATTTCGTAAAAACACGCTTATAAGAAACGGAGGCATCTTCTTCTTTTCAGCGGATAGGTGCCCACTGCAAGGCTTTACCCAAAGATTGCTACGACGTCTGGTATTTCATTGTCTGCATCCAGCAACTTGCGCTCGACTTACGGTCGCGGGACCGTAGCTATATCGTCGGTCCTACCCACACCTATTCACCCTAGTAGATAGGCCACCCATACCGCATTTATAGGCGCGTGGTCACCACTCGAGAACTTTTCGGCCCTAACGGCCATCGCTTAGACCGGCAATGTGCCCCGCCCACTGCTACTTCAGACGAGCTATTCTTCAAGCTACGTCAGTGACCTTCGTATTCTACGAATGTCCTCATTTCTGATTCGATTTCCCAGCGAAACGCCAAGCATTGCCCTATTCCACAGCTTGGATCCTTTTGTCTTCATTGTTTATGGTTGCCGGGATTCTACCCGGCTAAAGGTGTATTTAAATTAATTAAATATTAAATTGCGAATAATTAAATACATTCACGGGTACATTTGATTATCCAAATAAAAACTAAAAACAAGTAGCTAAGGAAATCATAACTGAATTTAAAAAATTAAGAACATTTTTAAGACAAAAAATATGACATTGTTTTTGAAAAATGACCTCTGATAAATATTTAAAAATGAATACATTAAAACTGCTAAATAAGACAATAAGATGAAACTAACCATAAAACTGCATATGCGTGTTAAGGAATGTTATAGCAAAAATGAGTAGTCACTCATACCAATCTATTGACATGATCTAACAATAGATTTATGTACACACATCTTTTCGAGAACAAAACCATTAATATATTAGTGGATTTTCTTAATAACATTCTGTATTCAAAATAATTTTGTTATGATTTATTTTTTAGATACTTATCGACTATATTCACGAAGAAAAATAGAAGTGATGATGGTGATGACGCCATGAAGATGGCGGGCAGCAACTGGAGGTTCTTTGCCTAAAACAGGAAAAATTGGAAAGAAGGGATACACTACATTTATAATCAACGAAGACGGATGAAAAGAAAAAAGAATGGTGGCAATCAAGATTAGACAACATTTCTCCTATTTATAAGTTTTTATATTAATAGATCTAAAAAAAGTCAAAGCTATGACTATTTTATACACGATTAAAGACACGGATCTATTTTTAATTAACTGTATGTTTTATATTCGACTTTATAACTAACTCCTCAAGCTAAAACCGAAGTATTTTTTACTAGAGCGTATCTAGGCGAAGTACGACCGGCGCCGCCCGCGGCAACTTCCAATCACTGTTATTAGCCAGCGCTCCTGAGGGAAGCCACTACTGCAATTGATTTTTATCGTGACAACATTATTACTAAAATTCTTCGATAACAACTAAGCTAACCCAAATCGTAACCCGTAATTATTATTATTTATTTATAAGGAAAAAATCAATTACACAAACATAACTTAGGTCGAATATAACTATAATCACGACATAACGTTTTATCGATCTAAATTAAGATTATTGCATAAAAAAGTTGGAGCGAAAAAGTTAGTCTGAGCTGTCGAAGTGAGGATAATCTGACAGTTTCGATCGTCGGCAAGTCGAAGCCAGACGTTTCTGACGAAATTTACGATCTAACTTTCGCACATTACTTTTTCTTATCTTTCACCTTGTAATACGCCGTAATCTTCGAAGTAGATATTGTTAAACCGCAACGATCTCGGCTATAAACATATCTGAAGTTCTTACAACGTTTAATATAAGATAAAATTATAACTAAGCGGCACTTAGAGCTAATATGTATCCGCCGGTGATGCGCCGAGATAAATCTCGTTCTCAAGATGTTTTAGCAGCAGTGGATTCCTGTTTATAGGCTCGTATGGTGTAGGCGCTGTGGGTGGTACGTACTGAGTCCGCAAGCTTATCGCTGTGCGGAGCTTAATGACCGCGATTCGGTAATGGGCGCACGACTATCGTGAAGACATCCTCTTATGATAATTAGTGAAGTTTAATATTTTATTACGTAAGGTAGGGCAGTGCGGCGCTTTCATCTCTATCACATGTTTATTAGTATTGCCGCCGCCACGAATTAGGTTCACTCATGGATAATTAAGTCCGATGTAAAGGATTTTACGCTCTAATTATAGCTGCGTGCCTGGTTATTACCAATTGTACATATTATTATATTAAAGATTATATAAGAGACAAACATGCCTTTGTTTATTATTTATTTTATTTATTTACACTTTTTTCTACACCATATATAATATCTAAAAAAACGAATCATGTAGAGGTAAAAGAGGCAGTCTTATCGTTTGGGGCGATCTCTACCAGACAACCTTTGGATGATGATGAGAGACATGAAGGAGAGGGCAGTAGAGGGTGTTTAGTATCCTGCTGGTTTTCGGGTGACATTAGGACGGTTTATGACAGGATATAAGTTCAAAACTTGCTTTAAAAGAGTATCTAACGAGTTTCACCAGGTACTTCTTAATAAAATTAAGTTACTGAATCTGGCAATAGTGTATGTAAAAATACGTATTTAAAAGTACGTCAATATTTATAAATGTCGTGATTTTTTGAAAATGCTTACCGAAGCCTATTCGAAAGAATAAAAAATTGTTACATTGTTATATTGCACTTAGGTGGAGGTTTGATTTTAAAATTGGTGTTTATTTATGGTTAAAATGACAGTTAACCATATAAAAATTTATGTAACCTGAGATCGTGGTCGTAAATTAAATAAGAAACACCGCCTCTCATAACTGGTTCAGTACTACATCATTTCGTCGTTATATTTAATCAATGCAATTTTAAAAATATTTTTTGCTCGGTGCTGGACGCACTTATAACATAATTCATTTTCTTTGGCATGCAAGTTTGTAATGGATAAATAAGATTGATGCTGCACATCCAATGCGGCAAAAAACACAAATTTACGTCATTAAAAAGTCATCTCTGTAATATTTCTTAAAGCTAATAATACAAAAGACGTCGTATTTGAAAGTAAGTGATAATAAGCTAAAATTTTCATTTACTTAGTAAACGATAATCCCCCGATAACGCGGTTCTTTCATAACGCCTTCTCAAGTCCCGCGTATAACTATTGTTTCCTCTATAACGCGGTGGTTTCCCACGTTGCGCTAAGGAGTATAATTGTACCCATGCACTTCAAATAACATTCTTAGTTTGATAATGACAAAACACAACTATTTCGTTTATAACATAATTTTTTTCTTTAATATTCGAGATAAACTTTTTAACAAAAAGTTAAATACGTTTTTGTCGTTAAATAGTTCCTACATTTGTACATAACGCGTTATACGGGATGCTATTGTTATGAAAATGCTCATTCATTATGACTTTCATATAACTATATTGATTAGTTTGTGGATAAAAAAAGTAAAATAAACATTGTTTATTGTTGCGATGCGCCGTTTAACTTATTGTAAGTAATAGAACATGACTCAAATATGTTTGTTTCTCTGTGATAATTAATTTATTTGGTGATTAGATAATACGAATTGCAAATAAATACACCTTTGTGATTGCAATGTTTTATATAGCATTATACGTCGTAACCAGACAAAAATACAGGTAAACGCTTCTTTATCTTAAATGTTTAATTTAATAGTAATAATTTAGTGGTAATATAAGTACGACATTTTATCAATAATAATGTGTAATTGTAAATAATTTACGTCTTATTTAGTAAATTTTTATCATTATGTTATACAAACTTTGTATACATTTTTGAAGATATTATAAAACATTAAATTAAAATTTTACAGTGTTTTTGCTGATTTTAATCATTGTTAATCGAAAATTGTAATCAAAAAAAAGAAATATTAAGTTTTATTACCACATTTTACACAGACATTATACACACAGACGTATGCAGAATCAACGCCAAAGGCGCCATTTACCAAGTAACCTTGAATGAAGTGTTTATTTATAAAATATATATTTTCAGCTACCCAGTAAGTAGCGAGTGATACGCATAATTTGATTAAATTGATCGAATAATTGTTTTGAAATACGTCAACTGGATCTAAGCAGCGACTTGATTGAGTACCCATTTAATATAGTCTGCAAGTCATCTACCAAATAACTGGATGACAGGATTCTAAATTAACGTCACTGTCAATATGGCTTATAACCCTTGTCAATACGGTATAAAATCGTCTGCGTACCATCAATACTGTACATGCATATATGTATGTTGTCTCACTTCCAAGCGGTCAGCTGCTAGCGATGGCTAATTAAGAACCTAACCTCAGAGCCTTGGTGGCCTAAGGCGCGCTAAATGCGAACTAAGTGAGCTTCTAAGCTTGTCTTTCGGGGCATTAGCCTTAGTTACTTACATATTTACACTTCGCATGGCGTTCGTCTTAATGGTCGAAGTGTTTTAGTACTTCAGTTTCCTGTGATTATAATATTTAGTTAATATTTATATTATTATCACAGGAAACTGAAGAACTCATATATTTTCTTGTTGTTTCAGTTACGCATATGCCTCTCTCAAAGATCGCCACGATGAACGATCTTGCGCTGACCTCATCCTGCGAAATCCCGCGACCTTATCTAAGTCTTTATACATTATTATAATTAAGTCAACAACTTGTAAGTCTTTCTAGAACCACATAATAAAGATTTTTGAAAGTTATCATTACATTTCTCTGTGCTCTCTTTATCTTTGCTCTAGGCTTGCATGCCTGTTTCACAGAGATCAGATGAAGCTCACATTATACTTAGATTTTTTTATCGATATTACGTTACATAAACAACTAATCATGCGTACGTATTAGGAATTTGTGAATTACATATTTTATTTACATATTTTTGTTAAAAAGATTGAACGTTTTTTTTTAATCTACTAAAATTATCGATTACATTTTTTTGTGTTGTGATGATGTCATGACATTTTTTTCAAAATAACAATGAAAATGATAAACAACTATGTCATGAAAATCTTAAAAAATAGTAATTTATTAAAATTGTTTTTACGTCATGTTCAAACTATATCAAGTATTGATAACATCTTTTAAATGTTAAATATTATAGTAATTAAAAAAGAAGTCTCTTGCAACAAACAGCACATAAAGTATTTTCTACTTTTTTGTATAATGCGTAAAAATGTTTCGATTAGTCGAACAAACCCGAACTGTTTTATGTGTCAAAGATTTTTTAGTAATACGGGATCACCACGTTTTTTTACAAATAACATGGCTTTAAGTACGGCATTAGACGAGTCGTAAAAAGAATTAAAATAATTATAAATAATGACGTATCTGTTGGTTGGTTATAATAGCGTAACGTTGGTTATCACGCAAAATTAAATGAACTGCCATAAATAAAGCTTAACGATATTATGTAATAGATCAACTTGTTATAATTAAAGAATAATGATGTAAAGGAAAAATTTATTTACAATTTAATAAAAACTGAGCGGAAACACCATTATTTGGATATAGGTACCTAAATGAATTGCTAATATAGTTAAGTGTATACATACATATATGACAGAATTTACTTAAAATTGATTGCGGTACGAAAATTCAAAATTGACATACAATAAAGGGGGAATGTAGCCGGAGCGGCGCATTAATATTCCCAGTCTGTACAACATATCAGCATGCGACGGCGAGCGCGTTACTCGGGGGACGGTTATTACCCTCAAAAATAGTACGCCATCCTATCCCCTAAAGCCTTTTTATCATAACGTTCTTTTTTGTTGTAATCTTTGGCACGTTTACATGGTTTTTATGTGTTTAAGACGTTTTCGTAAAATGAAAGAACTCTTATCTATAAAGTTGTAAGCTTAATTTAATTACTTTTTTGTGGTCATTACGGCGACGTCATTATCATCATACATTCAGTGGTAGGATTTTCAAAGCTGGACTTAGGTCTGGCCTGTAGATTTCAATTGGATCCCTGGGTGTGGCCAGCATTCAGAATCTTCCGCATATTAACGTCTGTTCACTTCGATGTTGCACGTCAAATGCTGCGGTTGCAGGTCTATAATTCTAACATTAGAACTTTAAAGTTCCAATAACCATTGGTTCTGCGCGCCATGTAGCCTACCCACTACCATTTCAATTTGCCAGTTTGCTGGGCTATGTCAGTTACTTCCGTTAACGTTTTTGAGCTTATATTGGTTTTATTATAAATGAAGCGTATACCTCTCAAAATTGAATCTGCTATTAAAATACTAAAGCGATATTACTGATGTATATAGCGTATTACATTAAACATTTTGTCATATAAATTTTTAAGGCCATTTTTTGAACTTTGTTTCATAGTTAATATTTTTCTTTACATGTTATATGCTACAAATTAATCTTAACGTCCCATAAATTTCTAACTTACATAAGCTAATTGTTTTGAAACTATTATTACAGCATGCAAACTTACTAGATGGAGTCGAGTACAAACTTATCTGTATATCAAGACAATCTACGACGAACACGTTTCTCGTAGAACTAGTCTAAAATCATTAGAATCAAGCAGACATGTGCTGAGATGCACATGGTTTAATTATTAAATATATTAAAAACCGTCTTAAAAATATTTCACATTAAAAGAGCCACTTGTAAACTAAAACTGATTTTTTAAGTTAAACATCTAACCATTAATTTTATCTTGTCCAGTACAAATTTAGCTTTTTAGTTATCATATAGTACTCTCACTTCGATTTTTATAGAGTGCAACAGGAAAAATACCTTTTATTTGTATATAAAAGGTTGTCAAATATCTCCCTTCCGCCTTTTTGTCTTTTGAATTTCGCGGCTATGTACAAAGCGCTACAGAGCTCGTATCTGGCAATACTATACATAATTTGAAAGGTCTTGACATAACCTACAAAACGACGCTATGCATGATTAGTTTGGATATTGCGTTCAACAGTTATAGACGTGTAAACATGGAGTTCACTAACGCCGAAATTCGCGCTATTTTAAAGTTTTCCTTCGTTAAAGGCAAATCCGCTAGAGAAACGTTCCGTGAGATTAATGGTGTTTTGGGGGATGGTACTCTATCACTTCGAATTGCGGAGGAATGGTTTCGACGATTCAGAGCCGGCGAAAACGACACCATGGATAAGCCAGCCGGCGGAAGACCTGTGACGACAAATACCGATCAAATCATGGACTACATCGAGTTAGACCGGCATGTGGCATCTCGTGACATCGCCCAGGAGATGGGAGTTAGTCACCAAACCATTTTAAACCATCTGCAAAAGGCTGGATACAAAAAAAAGCTTGATGTTTGGGTGCCGCATGATTTGACGCAAAAAAACCTTCTGGACCGAATCAACGCCTGCGATATGCTGCTGAAACGGAACGAACTCGACCCATTCTTGAAGCGGATGGTGACTGGCGACGAAAAATGGATCACATACGACAATATCAAGCGAAAACGGTCGTGGTCGAAGGCCGGTGAATCGTCCCAAACAGTGGCCAAGCCGGGATTGACGGCCAGGAAGGTTTTGCTGTGTGTTAGGTGGGATTGGAAGGGAATCATCCACTATGAGCTGCTCCCATATGGCCAGACGCTTAATTCTACCATCTACTGCGGACAACTGGACCGCTTGAAGCAGGCGATCGACCAGAAGCGTCCAGAATTGGCCAACAGGAAGGGTGTAGTGTTCCACCAGGACAACGCCAGACCACACACTTCGTTGATGACTCGTCAGAAGCTACGGGAGCTCGGATGGGAGGTTTTATCACATCCACCATATAGCCCGGACATAGCGCCAAGTGATTACCACCTGTTCCTGTCCATGGCGAACGCCCTTGGTGGTGTAAAGTTGAACTCAAAAGAGGTTTGTGAAAAGTGGCTGTCCGAGTTCTTCGCAAATAAGGAGGGGGGCTTCTACGAGGGAGGTATTATGAAGTTGCCGTCTAGATGGAAACAGATTATCGAACAAAACGGCGCATATTTGAACTAAATCCGATCACTGTAACACTTTTTATAAAGCATTCAATAAAGAGCAAAAAAGCGGAAGGGAGATATTTGACAACCTGTTATATACTCACTTTGAATACGTTACAATAGTAATATTAAATGGTGTTCAGTACTTATATTACTACATAATTTTAAACTGCTTGAGGGCTAGCCTTAGACCTCTTTCAAGCTACTGTAGCTCGAGGGACTTCGAGGGAGCCATGGCACAGAACGCTACATACATACATCTCATCATACATCATACATCTTACCGCAAAGGGAGGTCGTCGAACTTGACTTTTTTATTTTAATGACCCCTTTTTAAGGCTTCTCATACTACCACTGTAATTGTGGATAAGGACTTTATTATACTTAGGATATAATGAGTTTTCCAGTGTTTTCTTTTTACTTCTTCCGTGCTATATGTTATATTTCACTCTCAATCTTCTATATTCCTTCACAATCTCTTTAATTTTTTCTCACGAAATACTATTTACATACATAGCCTCTAACCTTTTCCACGATTCTTTTGATGTTACAGACACATTTCTTGTTTTTATAATCTTTGGTATACGTGTCAGGTCACATTTTCCTTTTTTTTCGCCTGGATCCATGGAATGACATGGCCAAGCGCAGGCCAAGACTTCCAAGGTGTCTTGGCTTGCGCTGACACTCGTCGATCATAACTCCTTAGAATTCCGAAACAAGGTCGCCCGAACCTGGGCTTCGTCCGTTGCTTTTGACTGCCTAAGTTATTTAGAGATATTTCAGGATAAAGTTCTATTTTTTATATAAAGAGAATTTAAAACATAGCAAACAAACTTCTAGGTGGACAATTGAAAATAATGCCCCGTAACTTTCCAGCTCTAACAACATCCTGGGTTTTTTTTTATTCTAAGATAATCGAGTTTATCACTGAAATTTGTGATCTCCTTCTTTTTTATTCGCTAAAGGTATTGATTACATAGAAATAAATCTGTTAACGCTTGTAATTTTAATTTTAGACTCCGTTGCTTCGCATAAGACATCTTTTAATAAAATTCAACGAGCTTAATGAACCACAATGAATCACAGACCCCTATTAATTTTATGATATAAATAATTTAAACGTGTCATTGAGTTTGTTTAACATTCATTTGAACGCGCTCAAGAACCGCACCTTGAAAGGGTGAAACCGAAAGCTTATTATTTTAAGTTATTTTATTTGTTCGTTTCGTTTCTGAACGTTATTGGCCTACGGCATTTTGTTTGATGATTTGTGAAAAAAAGATATAAATTGATATCCTTTTATAGCAATTATAAGCCGCCTTATAAGTTGTTGACTGTAATCCGAAAATATAAACGTGAATTCAATTAAAACAAATGAAAAAGAACAATGTGTTGTTTATTACTACCGATTGAATGTACCGAGGGATAATTAACATAAATCGTTAACGGAATGAAGTGAAAAGACAATTCATTACAACACAAGTGACTTTACTGAAACTGTGTTGCAGACTGTACAGAATACAAAACATCGCTGAATCGGCAAACAATAAATTTGCTCACGAAATAGACGTGCGTGCGCCGCGCTTGCACGATAATAAATAAATTTTATGTATGCTCTGAATGTACCCGTGTTTCAACATTTGTACTGCCCAGTTTTGGTTGCATTTTGTCTTTTCCACTGTTTATTAAAAATTCATAACTGTGTATCAATATTTGGCGATTTACAGTTACAGTTTGCTGTGTTTAAGAGATCGATCATAACGAAATCATATTCATTAAGGTCATTGATTGTCATCATCATGTGTTACCAGTAATGACTTACGGCAGTGACAAGTAGATGAAAATACTGCGCTAGGGATCCCTTTATGAAATTAAATCATAAGAGTTAGACCCGGAGACAAATAGAGTAATAACCCGGCAGACTTCTAGTTAAAGCGGCAGTAGGCAGATCACCTAGTGCTCTAAGCACCTGCCTAAAAGTCCACAGTTGAGATCACACACCGACCATATACAATACCAATGATAGTTTTGTTTACAAGCATTAATCTATCGTATACCAGCTGTCCACCGCCTGCTTGTATGCACTGCATTCAGTGATTTTAATTTTAAAATCTTTCGTTGTAATTTTTAACATCCTAAAAATGTTCCGGCAAAGTGTATGTATAAGACTTAAGTTTTAAAATAGGATTTTTTCAACCATGTTGTAAGTGATTTTTTTCGTTCGCATAAAAATTTTACGCTGACTTCTGCTCGGCGAAGTAGAATATCCTAAGAGAATTTCAAATCTCTTAACTTTGTTGTGTCATAGATATTGTAACGTGCAATTAATTAAAATTAAAACAAACTAAATATGTAAATAATTAATAACGTAATGATAAAATAGTAAGAAAAAGCAGATTCAAAATTCGGATTACCACAAATAAAAATTTATTATTGTATACTATCTGTTCCAGGAGACTGTAATCCCAAAAGTTTTTGGCCCGTCGTATTCTAATAGGAGATCAAAATGAAAGTAATATAACGTTTTAAAATATAATAAAATTTAAAAAAACATGGCATGTATTATATATATTACTCTGAAATTATTACAATACAATAATTTCAGAGTAATCGCTTTATACAGAGCGACTTGAAATAGGTGTAGAAGCATTAAATTTCTTTGACGAGAAACGAACCTTACAGGAGTAATTTAATGCTTTCATACCGATTACCAATCATCGTGTATATAGATAAATAAATTTATTATTGTGTTAGTAACAAGTATATTATACATTAATTATTAAGAAAATTATGCTTGATTAGAAGTTATCTGTGTGATCACTTTTTGTGATATAATTCATTTTATTCCCAAGTGGTGCATAATATTACTTTATGTAAATAAATCAAGACGCAGTGATTTGCGCCGTCGCAAATTACAGAGTACGCGGCACGCATGTGGCTAAAACGTTCCGAGACAATCCATAATAGTGGGCCAGAATTCAGCCCTAGATACTCCGCCTGGGGCGATACGTGGTTACCTTTACCACGTCACTTAGAAGCTCAATTCAATCTCTCTGTGGTCGTAAATTTAAATCTTTATGTATTCTATATATAAGATATTTAAAATAAATATTGTTTTATTTAAATTGTTAATTAATATGGTGGCTTGACGATTAGGCAAGCTAACAACAAAAGTAAGTTTATAAGTTTCACATAAAAAATTAAAAATGTTTGCAAGCTATAGTTGGCCATCCCATCTCTTCCCATGGTCGCCGTAAGATTCACGGACGACGAGCAGCAGTATTTCTCGAACAAAGTTGAAATAAGAAAAACTGTGCTCACTAACCCGCGTGCAAAGCATATCGTGAATTAAGACATAAACCTGACATGGAAGAGGACTATTTCCTGTAGTGGACGTCCTACGGCAGAAATAATGACCATGATTGTTACCGAACACACCAATAACAATTATTCTAGCCTTTAACTAAATATTAATATATTTGTTCAATAAATGATCATAAAATAAGCTAGAAATAATCAATTTTAGATTAATTATAAACCAGGTAATTGATGTAATAAAGCGTTTTATACTTACGTTACAGTGACAAATGCGTGGTGAAAAGTGGTAGCACAGCGGTAGAGAAAAGAGTTTTGCAATCGTAAATATTAGGTTCAATGCCCGGGACACAATCTTATATAATTCACACTTATAAATTAATTATCTAAGATTGCTACTACTCACAAACAAGTTTCTAGAGGATAGGCGGAAGTGTCCTTTGCATATTGATAATTCGCTCCGTATTATGATATATCTTCCATAGATATCTTTTGGCATAAGTCTTGCATAGGGCGTCTGTGGGCTGAAAAGACGAACGACGACAGTGATAAAAAAATTATAATATTAAAAATTCATTCCCAGCATTACAATGTTATATTACCAAGGACTTTAAATGCAAAATCCTTTTGCAGTATCTCGCTTATGTCTGCCGCTTTAGAAAATAAGATAATGCCTCTCATTAGCTTAGTAATTTTAGTAGTTAGCTACGGTGGCTTCCAAGGCGGTATGACAACTTGCACACAATTTGAGACATAAATTGACGGTACGACGCTATCAGAGACCGCCACCTTAAATATCTACTACTAATAAAGAAACCGTACATTAGTTAAATATACTTAAATATTACTGATTTCAAAAAAACAAAAACAAGCTGTTGACGTGCTATTTATTACAGTGATTGCTAATAACTGATCATTAATCGAAATGCACATATCCTTTCTCTACTCTATAGTATTCTTTTAAATTCTCTTATTCCTTCTCATTACATGTCTTAAGTTTTTGAGATCAATAAAGAATATGCGAATATAATGTCGGCGCATTGTAAATCGTACATGACCAAATAGATTTCCATATAGTGTTCATTTACGATGTGTGTTACAAGTAAATTTTCGAAAAAAGGTTAAGGGGTATTTAATTGTCGATTGATTATTAATTTAAAATTACGATTTGTCGTATTTTCTCTCTCAGACAAATTTATTTAAGTTAACTTCATGTTTCTTTGTGTTATGTTTATACAAATATATGAATAGTACATAAAATTCTAAATAACTGCGATGTATAATTATATTTTTTCGATTATTTATCTACTACTATCTTCACTTGCGGCAATAGACTGTGTGGACTCTAGATTCATTGCATTACATAATTTGAAGTGATATATACGTGAAGTAGCGAAAACTTGTTTTATTTCACGCGGACAAAGTCGCGAGTATTGCTTAGTGTTCTACAAAACAAAAAAGCCACAGACAAACATTGTACAGACGTTATTCAAAAGTAAAAGTATAATACACAGGCCGTTTCTTTTAGTAACGAAATAAAACCATTAGCATCTTTAACAACTCAACTTCAAAGGAATTCTTGAGCATAAAATCAGCGGCGTACATTGTATCGGTAAGATTTCGCGTATATCGCATTATGACACTGCGCGCAGTAGAAAATACAAATAATTTGTAATTGTAATTGAGACGGGACGACTTGGTACGGAGCATAAAACTTTACGACTGTTGTCATTCGTTGCACTTAACGATATGAGCTAAAATACGTTTTCATACATTACTAGGAACTTGCGACTCGTTCACAATGAATTATTTATTCTTCAATTCCGTCTTGAAAATTCATTATTACCTTCCACTTTGTCTGCACGGTCGGCTGAATATAAAGTTGTGAGACGAAACTGTGTGAGAAATTGTAAATCAGCGTATACGACTCATAAAGACAAAACGACTTAGTATTTACAATAATGTTTTTAAAATTTTCTTTTGCTTACCTAAAGCTATGTACAGCTTATATTTAAAAATACGTTTTTTTTATAAATAGTCTAATATATTGTGTCTAGATAATAATTTATTCTATGTGACCATTCGACACCTCACTTCAAAAGAAAATAAAGAATAAATGTATCGAAATATTTATTCCCCTGCGCATTCTCGTTATAGCGAAAAAGGTCGGCGGCAAATGCAATATTAAAAAAAAAAACAATTCTTTTTTATGTAGCTTCCCATCTCGGGATGTACGGTTAGTTGATCTCGATAAATCAAAATAAGATTTGTGAAAATAAAAAAACTTAATATGATGTTATTAAATACTTACTTCTTTTTTCTTCTCTACACATATAAATTGAAGAAAAGCTTGCATTCGTTTGTAACGCTTTCTAGTACTCTTCAGAATATATGAGACATCGACGTCTTTAGATAAGAAAAATATGTAACTTATATGTAAAATGCTTTTAATGACGTCTAAAGCACAATTCTTCTGATGTTAAATATAAGAAGAAAAGTAAAATGTTTAATACAAAGTTATAATAGGTTACGGCAATGGTATTTTTAATTTTTTTTTTAACATATCTGTTATTACGCAGTATGACATTTTTAATTACGAATTAAATACCTGTAGCAAATGTACAGCACCGATACTTATATATTAAATAATTTCCCAAAACGCAATTTTCTATGAATATATTTATTAGTATTTATTAATAAGATTTTTCCAATATGAAATTGTAACGTGAAATATTATCTAATGGTGTAATTGAAAAACAGAGCTTTCTTCGTTCGCCGAAACAGTTAACGGATACGAAAGCGACTTGAACGTAAATGCAGTAATTACACTAAATGAGTCGAATCGTTGTATGTTAAGTGGTTTGAGCACTCACAGCGCACTTTACTAAAGTTGTATATTCAAATAGTTTTATACCACTTACAGAACACTAATGCACTTTTTCATTGAGGTAGCCAGTAATATCGCAGTCCATTAGTTGTTCAGATTGAAGAAACCATCGCTATCCGGGGTCCGGTTGTACTAAGTTTTTTTGGTTTTTTTTTTCTGATTTTGCATTAGCATAGATAAAGCTGTTTACATGTTTCTTGCTTATTTATACTTACTAGTAAGGAGTATGCACCTTAAGAATGTTCTCACGTTTAGGGTTGTCTCCGAGTGACCTAAGTGGTTTCTGATATACAAGAACTGTAATACGCCATGCATGCTCCCTTTTAGGATATTTGAATACAAGTTGAATGTCGTATATCTTCTGGATTTTGTTTGTTTAAGCCTATAGGAGCCCACTACAAGGCATAGCCCTCCCCCAAAAATGTCTATGGGGGATATAGTATAATCGCCACTCTTGGCAGGCGGGTTGGCGATCGTCTTGTGGTATTATAGTACGTATAGGACGCTATTGTTTATCCTTTAGAAACTTATTTATGTGCGCAGTGGCAATCCTATATTAATAAAGAACATAGTTTCATTTTTATAAGATTGTATCTCGGAAATCAAACATGTGACCTACGATCGCAAGTTACAGTCCTCTACTGCTGGGCTATTACTGCTCAGCTAGCGAACAAATGTGATGTGTATGTGTAAATGTTGTACACAAAGTGTGCGTCTGTCAGAGAACGTAGTAGTGACTTTTGCCAAACACTACTGCGAGTATTCCGTAATAAATTATTCCAAATTACGAATTTCTAACTCTAACACAAATCATAAACATTTTTTTTTAAATAAGAAATAATAAACAAAACTTTTAATCGTTATTTTTCACTTCTGCTTTCATTAACAATTTTAATATGAATAAATAATAAATATATACCCATAATGCATATTGCCGGAATGAATTATTTTATTTATTTTAACTGTCGTCGTATTGCATTTTAGCAATTTCTTATATACAGTTTCATTGAGTTATCTCTCTGTAACATTTTACTAAATCTTTCGCGTACACATAATGTGAAATTTTAATCGATTGTCTATTACGTTTACACATGGAGTAACACTTACCTTTTTAAACGTGAATCAAAGTATTGATGACATTTTCTTAATTCAATAGCAATGAACGCATTGAAACAATGTATTTATTGACTTAATGAAGAGATCTAAACAAATAACACCGTACATAAACATTCTCACAGCGAATGAAGCATTCAAAAGCAAAATATTGTGACAACGACGACATAACTTCCACGTTCAATGTAAACATCGAATTCTTAGAATCAAAGCCATCAAGCGGGTAATAGAGTTTACTGAGTAAAGAGCAAATAAAATAACAACCCACTGAGTATTGTATATGCTACGTCCCGGTGATACTATGCGAAGGCCCGCTTGTTTCTCTCCCAGAATTGTCTATTTTATTCTGTTTCTTTCTTTGGTCTTAGCTACTTTCTATACAATGTTAACGATAAATCGAACTGATATAACCCTATTAATTTCAGTATTTTCATCCCGGGCTATATACTTAAGACAGAGAGCAGAACACTTAAGAAAAAATATTTTTAACTGAATTGTTTTCGTTAGTATTATTATTGAGTATTTTGTAATTTTATTCTTAATCAATTTTATGTTATAGATAATATCTAATAAAGTACATGGAAAAACTATTCAAAATGTTATATAGTTTAAATTTTATGAAACATTTCATATAACTAATGACAATTCAAACTCAAATTCGTATAATCCTTTTAAATAAATATAATTAGTATAATCCGAGTCAGATATTTTTTGTAGTTTCTCACAGCAATGTTTTGACTATTTATTCAAACTAATCTTTATTCATAATTTCATAGTGAACTTAATGCACCTGCTAAAGCTAGTAATATCTCATCATCATCATCATCATCTACAAGGCATAAGCGGACCAGGACTTGCGTTGCCTGGATTCAGCGATTAATTTCTACCTATGTGTTCGTCATATTATATATTTTTTGTTAAAATTAGTTTAAATTTAATATCTCATTATTATTTAACAAAAGGTAAGTAACAAATACATATATAAAGTAGCTTTTTTATACTAATCCATAAATATTATTACATATTGAAGCTGGCGCGATAGGTCCGTAATAGAGTAATAGAGTTACAAGTTCTTTCCCTACGTGTTTGTAAAAGTTGATGTCTTCTAATCATGTCTTCGGTATTGCGGTCAAGCAAATTGTATGTTTATACAAGATGATTGGGTATAAGTATAAAACCTTTAAAGGGGTGAAAGTATAGGTCAATGGTTGTCAAATAGTGTGGTACTGGTTTACAATCAGTATATGCAGACTTTAAATTGCCAGAAGTTATTTGCCTGTTGCATTGCAGTTTAAAAAGTTAAATAATATATAATTTTTCAGTGATTACTTCACACCGGTTTATTGAAAATATGTTAGGTGTAAAAGATTTAAAGCTTTTCAACCTTTTGCGGACAAATTTATCTCTTTAACTTTTTAAACCTATAACCAATAATCCCATACAGCGTGAAGTATTATTATTTAAGGTGAACGGTATATTTCATTAAATCTGCAAGGTTTCTGCGGAATTCAAACTTTAGTGTTGGCAACAAATTGACAGGCATAACACTAGTATTAGAAATGGTTTTCATATACAAATCGTTGTTGTTATCCACTATACGATAAACATTTCTAAACCATACACTGTATTTTGGTACATTGTAATGACTTTTGGCACAGAATCTCAAGACATTCTTATGTTCGCTCAATAAGAAATGTAGAGATTTCTACATGATCGAATCAGGAAATACGAGATCCGCACCTGAAAGAAGGTAATCAATATAGCCTATGTTAATTAGAGGTCTAAGTGAAAGGCCACAAAGTGTATAAAACAGTAGGCCACTGGGGCCTAAAGTCTTAAAGTGTAGACTATGGCATGGCAAGCACGGCATATGACGTCCACCAGCAAGGTGGACAGAGGACCTCGTTAAGGTTCCGCTTCCATCCGGTGCTATTGGAAATGTATCGGAGAGATCTATGTTTAGCAAAGAATGTCCTGCGGCTGAAATGATAATGGTATTGATCATACACATTTTTTATATTTTACATTTTTATAGCTATTTTGTATACCGACCACCACACGTTTTATATACACTTTTAACACAATTACAAATCAAGAGTATGCGGAGTTAAGTCAACCTGTGTTAAATAAGTGAATTGAATGAAATGATATTAAAAAAACGAACGTCTTGCATGACAATTTTTCTTACCTTATTATTATTTAGACTACAAAACACCAAAGAGATATTTTCACAAGTAAATACAGTAAGAAGTACGTTGAGAAAAAAACATTTATTGCCGTATGTCTAAATTATAAAAATATAGTTATATAAGTAATGTGATTTTGATTTTTTGGAAAGTAAGGAACTTAAATGTGTGATGAATTCTATCTATGTCATCATTTAAATCTACCCAGGGTAATTTTAAATAAGTGTACAAGCTTTAAAGGATTAATATACAGCTCGTTTTTATGAGGTCATTTTTATAAATAAGCTTATAAAAGGGCGAAATAATATTATAATAATAGAAATAAGCTTATGCTTTCACACCTATCTCACCCTGCATAAAGTAATCTATCTGAAATGTGTTAAATATATTTATTTTTTCTACTCGTATAACAATCCTTCAGATCAATAACTTGTGTCAGTACAAAATCAATAGGGGCAGATAGTAAACTGATTAATTTTAATAATTAGTAATCTGAAATGTCCAAACATGTATATCATTTATAATTTCTGAAACCATTGGTTATATAATACATTGGGTGTACCATATTTATTGATAGCGAGTGACCTACACTTTGAGTCCTTTACAGATTTTTAACCTATATCATACTATAAAGATAAATAAGTCAAATAAAATAAATCTCACATCAATCAAAATTGTAACAGTCATTGAAATACGCTTGTTTTTACACTACCACGCATGTCCATGACTCACGGCGTATCAGTTGTATGGCAGTGTTTTAACCCTTGTGCAGCCAGCAGGCGAGACTTGTCACGACAACGTCACGCTGTCGACGAGCGTGCAATGGGGTCACGCGAAATTTGAATACAATTTATAGGCGTTACGCTTTGTTGTGTTTCTTAGACATGACAGCAACTACGGCGCAAGCTTGCACTTGCACCTCCTTCTTTATTGACATTTTCTGACTTATTTGATCGATAATTGAATATTGAATACCGGCAACATGAATTAAGTTCGTTATACTTTATACGAGTAGAAGAGCATACACGTCGACTTATGTAACTGTTGTGTAATCACCCTTCGATACGGAACAATGCAACTAAGAACTAAGTTGTAATTGATTCGATTCTATTACAGCTGAGAAAGCACTCTAAATACATTTGCGGGTACTGCAATTTTATTGCAAAATTCGACAAAGGTTTCTTTACTGTAACTGGGTAAAATAATTACTTGTATTATTTACTTATTACCACTAAGTTTAGAGTTCTCCAGATTATGAGAGTTCATCGTAGACTAACGACATATGCTATACTTTCTAATAATCGTGCACTGTAGCTCTTTGTAAAAATACTCTGGTACTCTCCCAATTTCGTCGCGCGTATTTAAGGCGTAGTTTTTCGGTTTCGGTACCACTACAGTAAATATTATTAGCTGGATAGGACGTAAGTATTCTTTGCCTTTTCGCTAAGTTTTGCTTCACTTTATTGATCATACTGTGTTTATCAAATGTGAATATAATTTTTTTGTTTATGATTATGATGCAAAATTTAATCGGAGTAGAAAACCAGGATTTATATTCTCTATGATATGTGTAAGTAAGTAAGTGTTTTCTGAAAGTATATTAACACAAACAAGTTTTGCTAGAAATAAATTAAACTATGTTTAGTCGTTTTTATTTTGGAACTTTGACTAGAGTATTCTTGACTTTAGCCATAAAATTTTACCCCTTCCTCAACAATAGACCTTATGTAATAACCTAAAGCTACTTAATTAAATAACACCATAACATAGATATGCTTTAAATATAAAGTCGTCGATAAAACAGAACCTTTTGGGATGCCGGTGATAGTGTCTATGCATTTGAAGCAACGAGAAATTTGGAAAGCCTTTATGAATGCAGTTTGGATGAAAGAGATTCGATCTCGAACAGGACGAAATCTGTTAGCTATTTCCAGACTTAATAAAAACTTAATATATTATACTTAATATATACTTCAATATGTCTTCCTTTCATAAGGAAACACTAATGTTTGTCACTAGGCAAAATATTCTTCAGTTAAACAAAGAGCTATAGGTAGATCACATGCTAACGCGAATAAAAAATGTAATAGCTATATTATTATGATTTTTCAGGTAAATGTTATGCATCTTGAATATTGGTTATAGATGTGCGGCTCTAATCAAAAATTTATGTTCAAAATTGGTAAAACTTACGTTAGCACAACGAAATAATATTATTGAATTTTTAATGAATTTATCGGTTTTTAAAAACTACTCGAGCAAATAAATTTCATAGGACCGCGTGGTACCCGTACAATAGAAGAACATTTAGAATGATCTTGTGTTGTACCAGTACTACAAAAGATAGAGTAATAAGACTGTGGATGTAATAATGGTACACGAGGAAAGTTTACTGTACGGACACGGACATCAATCATAAGTGCACTGAATGAGCCTATCTTATAATAGCATTGAAAACAAAGTCGATATCTACAGTGTTTCCTTAGCAATTAAAAAAAAAATATTCCGAATTCCGCAAGCAATTTATTATCGAATAGTCACTATTAATAAATTTATAATTATTCTTATATATTAAAATACTTCTTAGGGGCTACAGTATGTTTTGGAATCTAAAATAAAGAAGAAATTTATAGGATAAAGATACAATTTAATATACAAGTTTTAAATGTTTTTTTTACATATTTAAATAAAAATGTTTTTAAGCTGTAGACGGCCATCATTATTTATACCAAAATACAAATGTTAACATAAAGTTGTTTGTATCTAGAAATCGCTGCGGCGACGGTTACGAAGTAAACAATCAATTCTCTTTTCAATCTCGATTCGACTGCGACATGTATGAAAACATAAAATTTTAATCACATTTCTTGTAAAGTATCATTTCACTGTATTAAAAATAGACACATTGTTTTATGACACATGTAAACTACGTTTTCAAATAAAATTACATCATGATTTTACGACGTTTCTTTGGTTGTTTGGATCATTTATTGCCATCTCATAAAACTTTGTAAGACTATTTAAATAAAATGAACCGAGGCAATCAAGACGCCATAACCCCAATTCCGTCGATGCACGTTACCGACGGAAACAATGAATGTTCTACATACCTGGGTGGATGAGTTAAGTGTTATGTAATCACTAATGATAATTTTATGCATTGGCAAACATTATCGGATCCATTTTAATTGCAAATCGACCGTTTTCTTAATACACGGTATGTGAATATTCACTCAAGACATCGGACACCTGTATTAAAAAGTTGACGCAAATAGCAATTTGCGAGATTTACGAGGCCCTGTGTTTTAATAACTCAAAATATTAACATTTTTAATAACTATTAATCATTTTGTTTTACTTACGAATATGCATGTATAATTTTCTAGATTATCTGAATCGCTTTAGTAATAACGATTTAATGATGGTATTCATATTAATTCATGTACATTATCTATTAACTTCTATACTCTGTTGTTATATAGGAGTGAAAGAAAAAATATTTAAGCCTTTGCATGTCTTTGAAGAAATGTAGACATCTGTATACGAAGAGCGGACATAGCCGAAATCGCTGAAGTAGCAGTGAGCAGGTAACTAAGTACGCAGAACAGATGGCCGCTGGAGACTTAAAGGTCTAGAGTGAAGGCCAAGGCCCTTCAAACAAAGCGTACTACCTCCGTCGAAGGTGGACAGACAACAAGGGTGAGTTTGTCGGAAGACGTTGAATGCAGGCCACTTCCTACGGTTTACTTAGAAAATTATAGGGGAGGCCAAAGTCAAGCTACATAGAAGTCCAATAATTGACATATGACTGTGTATTGTCTAATAACGAATCCGTAGTCACATTCAATAGAAAAACATATTTAAGCTTATGTACAAGTCTATGGCTAATTATATATTATAATTTTATTAAATCTGGGCGAAGTTCGAAAACATTGTGAAGTAGTTTTTATTTACGCGAATAATTTTATCCATATTACGTCCAATAGCTCTAGATTTATTTTGGATTCGTTCTTACATAATTGATTTATAAAAGTTTCGTTCCATTATTATGATCAACATAATTATTAATAAAATTTTACATACAAACAGTCAAGTATAATTCAGAGATCGTTTAGTTTGAATTACATCTAAAATTTTTCTGTTCGTTCCTCTTCTTAAGGCTCCTACTTAAAATTTCTTGACCTCTAATTGTGTAAGAGAATTTTAAATATGCCATCTCTTTGTTTATTTTTTCTAAAAGTGGAACGTTGTAAAGAAGGAATATGAAAGAAGCAACTTAAAGTTTTTTTTTTCAGAAAATGCTTACAGATATGTAAGTTCGGTTAAAACATTCAGCGACCGTGAATTCATAGTGTGGCGCAAATTTATTGTGCAATATTTGTGTTTTTTTCCGGTAAAGATGCCTAAAGTGCATTAGTAGATAAATTGCGCTAACAAGTGTTCTAACTTTAAAGTGTAATAATCACTATTTTTATATAGATTTGTGAGGCTCGACCTTCTGAAACTATCTAAAATAAGCAAGTTTGCATGTAATTACAATCATAATATAATTCTAGGATTAAAATAAAAACAAGCAGATCATATTCATAGATTCTTAAAACAATGACGAAAAATGAAAAACAAAAGGTTCGTTTAAAAAGAAAAAATTCTCATGCTTTTTATGTGTGTGAGTTCGTTTATGTATTTATTGTATGTGTGTGTGTAAGCGTAAATATACGTATTCTGGTGTATGCAGTATTGTTCATCCATTGAATTTAATAATGTAAGGGTCCGTGTGGTCGCTCCCGAGGAAGCTTTCAGACTTACTTTTCATAAAGTGGTCTAAGCTACCTTCACTTAGCCTAACAACTTCACCTCAAACTTGGAAAAGCTTAAAGCTAAAAACGCTAGAAATAGAACGCTGGTAAACAGTTTATATTATTAAGGAAAGGTAGTGCTCATATCTACTACTGTCCCTGAGCCATTTGACGGAAGTTTCGAATCCCGTGACTTATTAATCCTAGAATAATGTCTTTCCTTACCTAACTTTTCTTAACGTGACGTGTGCTTCGCCTAACGAGAGTCAAACACACTACCAACAATAAATCGAAGTCTCGAACCACTAAGGCACTCCGGATGTATACGTATGCTCAGAATAATATAGCCCCAACCTTCTTAAGAAATGATCGAGAGCGCCTTCGGGTACTTCGGTTCTAGCCGATTACGATATATATATACATACATATATATATTCATAACACTTATTATCTATACTCGTTCAGAAATAAGTTGCATATCACTCAGCTTAAGCACGTATCTAGACCATCATATCACATACACACAGTGAACTGTTAAAGTATGCTTCTCAGTACAAATGCGTCTGTTATGAAATGAATGGATACTATATCCCAGGTTTTTATTATAAAATAATATGTATACAAAGTTTAAACAAGCAAAATTTATTACTTAGTCCGTGATAAAAGATAAAGATAATTAGATCCATGAGGTAGCGCGTAAGTTGCCGAAGGGATTATGCTTCGACCTCAGTCTTAAGTACTTCCGATCTTTCTCGTTCTTATAACATGAACATAAAACTATATTATCGTTAAGATTAACTGCTATTAATAATTATTAACTTTTGTACCCATATATCTACATTTATGGTATTATTATATTGTACTGTTTACATGGATGAAGATTAAAAGTCTTGAAAATTTGTATAATTTAAAAATATACCTAACATGTATTCCGAATGTGGTATAGCCCCCATATAACTATTTCATACATATATTATAACTTTGGCAGTGAATTCCACATCGCTGTTGTATTGACTATACATAGTATAGATTGAATAATAAGAGTTTCTTCGTCTTTTGTACCATCACATTTGTTAACAATTTTTTCTAATAAGCATTTTGGACTTTGCATACTTAAGCTTCAACGGTTTTTTTTTATTTTGTATTTTGTTATGATGAAAATAAAAAAAAACTTGCTATTTATATAGTAACAGTAATAACGCCTCTGGCACTTTTGAGTTTTCTTTTTCGCCGGGAATATATTTCTTAAATTAATAACAAAAGTTTTGACGGTTTTGTTTTATTTTAAACAGTGAAAAAACAACACTTTTAAATTTCCATTCCAAACCCTTTTTAAGGGATTATTATAATTATTGAAAATAGATTGCAATTGGACTTTTCTAAATTACTTTTATTTTTACCGAAACCGCTGTCCAGCGACATAGGTATCGCATCGAGACGTAATTTATCGGCTGCCCCGTTCAGTTTGCTGTCAACGCTCGCGTCGGCGGTGCTCCTGTTCTTTTTCCTTGGCCTTCACCTCATCGCACTTTTGTACGACACGGTACAGCGGTTTCGGTAGCAATGTAACGCATAAAATAACAAAATTTATTTCCTCCTTTGACAGTCGCAATGTCGACTTAGCGGATTAAGTTAAGTCTGTGACTGGTGTTTACTACACCAGGTGCTTGCGCGCTGAAGCGGTCGCATCCACAGTTCCGCGCTCCCATTACTGTGGATTATGACATAAATATTTATTAGCGCAATAAATAGACGGGAGACGCTCTCTAGTTTTGGTATTATCCGTTACTTTATACTAGAGGGCCGGCAAGGTTATGGCCTCTGTATGTTAATGTTCCGATGTACTGAAGTATAAATTCGTATAAGAGTCTACTAGTTGCAAATATTTTGCGGAGTAAATCGTTTTGCTACCGATGAAATCCAAATATGGTTTTCGATTTGCAGACTTATCGAATATTTAAGCTGGGATCAATTTCTAATTTTACATAACCATGTCGTCGTAAAAAAGCAACTTAGGAAGGATTTACAGAATAAAATTTTAAAGTCTCTTATTAAATAACGTAATTAAAATCGATACATTTATGGTATAACATTTATTTACCCTGTACTTCCAGTACGCAACAATGGATTAATTTGATAAGAAGCGGAAAAAGATTCTAAATTACAAAAAAAAAAACTTGAAACTTGCAGCATTATCTTTTGAGTAACTGATAGTCTTAAATATAAGTAACAAGAACGTGCAAAGTTCGCAATTACTATGTTTCAATATGAATAAACAGACAGAGACGAGGATAAAAGGTCATAGGGGCTGTACACCTTCCGCATGCTTCATTAATTTAACAACTGCGAAGTATTGAGAGATAGTAATAATGAACATGGAATATTAAGGTAAATATGTAGCGTATAAGTAAGAACGCTTCATATGGCTGGCCACTACGACTCCGATACTTTTTTATGGTAAATCATTTTAGCGCACTAGAATTCAAATTCGAATGCCGATTCGAATTCGGACGCCGTCAGTGCAGTGATCGCTGCGATTGCATTTGGATTGATTTTGAGGAATAAATACGTGCACAGGTGGTAACACCTCCTCTAACTAATCGCGTATAAATAGTTGTGTTTGAAATTTGGGCCAAAAGGCTCGCTCATTATATTTGTTTAATGTATTTTTAATCAATCAGTTTTAAATCAAAGTTGAAATTATTAATAACGAAACGTGAAATGAGACTTTTTATATTTGAAATCGGGGTTTAGTTGATACTGATTAAATGATAAATATAATAAAAGATTTGTTTCAGGATTGATTTTGAAAAATACTTAAAACTGGCTATGTTTTATTATATTTCAATAACACATCGCGTTCACAGTATTTTATATTTCAAAAACCTGCGTAACACTGCATTGTTGTACAGGGATCATGAAGTAAAAATATATAAATGCTATGCTTAAAGGAACAATGTATTATGGTTAATCATTTGAAATAATGTTAAATTACGTTGATATGGTGAGGACTGTAATTTAAATTGATGTTTATATAAATTTATAGGTTTATTAATTATTAAAGCATTATCCGTATAATAATAAGTTACTGTGTCAGTGTTGTGGATTAATAAACTTATGAATTGGAAGAAATAATATTGACTCATTTTTTTTTTATTTTAGTTCATTATCAAGACACCGACGTAGATCGAAAAAATGCTCGTCTGAATTGATAGTGGGCGAGGCAAAACGTTCGTGTCGCCCACAGACATTGCAGCCGAAAGGCTCTCGAGTGGATACTACGAGCCCATAGACGCGGCGTGGGTAGGCACCCCCAAATCATGGGCGCAAAGGCCTTTCCATGAATTTCCAATAAGATCGGTTAGATGTGTTCTGCATCCAATATCTTTCGAAATTGTTAAGGTCATCTCTCAACCTTTCAGTCGCAGTTTATTAATTAACTTTTATGCAATCTTACAATTCAAAGCTAAGAATTATATAGTGACACGCTACATAAACATTCAAGTAAAAAGAAAAGAAATTCACAAAGAACTTGATGGAAGGTAAAAAAAAAGTAAAGTAACGCATAACAAACAGCCATTAATCCAGTTTAGACACTAATAACGTACCAGCTGAAGATTAATCGTCCAAGCGCAAGTAATAGAATATTCTGTCACACACGCAACCTGCAAGTTATTATAAAATTGAAGCACGCTTTGATAAATTAGCCTTATCCATCACGATTGGTCACGGAAGTCTCCTAGTTACGGCGTAAGGTTCACCTTTAATACCCATTTACAACGGCATCCTCACGACGGAGGTGCGTGGTTATCCATTACCAGCATAACAAATGAGTTGGACTTTTTGTGTTATAAATCGACAAACGATATATTGGAGCGACCGAAAGAAAAATATACTACACAGCTTCACACATTCACAGCTCTTTTTTAAGTATATACGAAGTGAAAACATAATCTCATATATCAATATTACTGAGATGTTAGTAAACAATACTAAAGTATACTATCTTGTGAGAACTTAATATCGAATGTTTGATTAGTTTCTATTCACTAGATGACGATTTAATTTTTTTGCTATTTATTTTTAGTCTTCAACAAATAGGCAAACATAATTTACCGTAATGATATTTGAGACATGAAAATATTTATTACGCTGTTGACATCTCTGAATAAATTAAAAAGATAATAAAATGAAATATTGTAGCTGTATAATATTAAGTAGAATCCTTTAATAGCCACTGATTGAGCCGTAGTCTTCCGGGCGCATTAGCATTGGAATATTCAACTTGTTTTGAGTGACAGGCCCTCTCTTTTGACGCGGGACCCTAAACAATCCAGGGAAGTATGTAACGGCACAAGTGAAGGTCTCTCGGAAGCCTTTGAAAATACATACTGTAAACAAATTTAGGATTTGAAGGTATTATTCATCATTATCATATTAGCTAAAGGATGTCCACCGCTGTACAAAGGTCCCTCTCATAGATTTCTAATAGGACTGATGGAAACTGACCTGACTTCGGCATCCTCCGTCGACCCTAACAAGGTTGCCTGCCCAACCTGTGGGTGGACATCCAAGTCCCTACAAGAAAAAAGCACTAATGTTTAGCTAAAAATTCGCCTATGAAAATTCGTTATTTTGTGAATACATTTTTTATTTTCTTCTGTGCACGGTAAAATTATATAAGTATAATATTGTATTACACTTACAGTGCGGGAGATCGTTTATCCGACTACAAAAATATCTTGACACTACACAAAGAGTTTTACAAATGACGTGTGCTATCACCAAAACTCGCACGACTCTCGCCTATATAGCGCTATAATGGTTTCCTGCTTCCTTGAGCCTCGTCACAATGCTGCCTCGAGACGAAAATTATAAATACTTCATACAAAACGTGCTCCCAAAAAAAGAAAAAAAATAACGAGACGGTCGTAGCTGAGCTGCAATTTGCATCTGTTCTGTTTTTTAAATCGGATACCATATTGTGGAATATTTCCAGAATTTGCACATATCAAAAAATGGATTCCTGAATAATAAAATCTTTTTTAAACACAGGTTAATTTATTTAAGAGTTTAAAGAGCTTTTTGTTTAAGAGGAGTGAATGCATCGTTCATTTACCGTCAGATAATGTAAGTTACTCCCTGCCTAAATATCGATAGTTTCAGAAAAAATAAATAGCGTAATGACATGTAAGGAATAAACGTCTATTAACTTGACTGCATATTTAATGTAACTATTGGCCTTTCCTATACTAATAGAAGAAATAAATAATCTGAAATATTTCAGAGACATCACAAAATATGATTATATGAGTAAAAATTTTAATTTTTTTGCGAATCAGCTATATTTTCACCAATTTAAGAAGGCTTTTTCATATATTACCAATATTTCTGGATATTAAAAAAGTATTGAAGGTTTGTGTGAGGAACATATTTAGCAAAGACGTAACATATACTGTAGGAAAATTAAGACTCGATTTCAAATTTAAATGAGCGATCACAGAAAACGAATGGCCGACATCCGTCCCGGCGCAACGGGTATTTGTTACTCGTAGGGGGTCAGTGTAGAAGCACGTTCCTGGCATTCTTTCCGAAATAACACCCCTTCCCATGTGTTCCGGGTAACATCCTCGATTAATCTTCACACTTTCGACATTCAACGAAATTATTAAGTGGAGACATGCTTTTTCTAACAGCGGATATAAAACTTTTTTCATCATTTTAAAATGTTCTTGAACTGTTACGTATTTTGGTTATTATTCTACAGGTTACTTGCTAATGGCATTCTCAGTGATAGCATCAACTATTTTTTAACTTTTAGTTTTTGTTCCACTCACTATTAATTATAAGGTATATGCAATACACAAGAAAAGGACATTTTGTAACAATATATTAAACACAAAATAACTAACATTTTTCTAGATTGAAAGTATTACTAAGAAAAATAAAAGCGGCTTCTGTTAACTGCATCAATTAGCAAGAAAACAAATGAAAACATGTTATACTTTAAAACAATTTTTTATGCTACTAACACTTATAATTAATTATATTTTCGATCCATTTAATTATTTATTGTTTAACAAGAACCAACAATATTAATCCTTGTGTTGCCTTTAAGAATGATTCTAGTCGCTGCAAAGTTTATAAGAGCGAGTATAATCTGAAAATGATGTGTTCCATGTAACATTAAAGTCTCTATGCATGGCTGTGAATTCATGGATTCTTATTTTTAATCCCTCAACCTGTTACCTTTAAATCGGGCAGTCACGTCTAGCGCAGCTGCCCGCCTCAGCTTTGCCGGCCAAATTGAGCATTGTTCCGTTTACTTACCGCTACCTATTCGCCTCGACCTGCAACCGTTCTTTTTTTCAACGTCAATACATTTCATTCTCTACAACGTAACGCGAACGTGACTGAACAAGTTTAAATCACTAATGTGAAATGTAGCTTTGCAGAAATAATGCGGCATTTACCTTAAAATAGCTGACCAAGTTAAAATGAACTCAATGACGTGAGTATGTACATACTCGTATTATGAACGAAATACTTCCACAAAACACATTATTTTTTACCATAGTCTAAATATACAAAATTACATAAAGACTGCCCTGTATTTTTAAAGAAACATTGAAAATATAACTGTTGACGTACACACATAGCTGAAACTTAATAATATCGCTGATAACGTGTTTTTTGACAAAAATCTATTTCAGCAGTTTTTAATGTTGACTGTCATATATGATTTACGCAATAATTCCATAAAGCGTTTTGTTTTCCTAGGTTTCTCTTGTCGTCTGTTGGATACTCTCCTGTTATATTTCCATATTTTACCACACATTACATGCCCTGGCGCGGTGCCCGAGGTGGTTGAATTTCTATTGATCGTATAAATAAGCAGATAAATTCTGTTATTAATCTATTTTTAATATTACCTTAATAAAATAATAACTTCAGTAAAACATTACTTTTAACTAGAATTCGTACTATTAAGAATGTTGACAATAGCGAAGTATACAACATTTTTCAAATAAATACTATAGTTAAATTGACGAGTTTCTTATGCAATGATTGTAATTAAGTTCAAAAATACAACGTACGTGTCATCGCTAATAATGAAGGTGAAGGGAAGGCAATTGAATTAAAGTTTTTGTGTGCTGTCTCTATTTTATTCCACACAGGATGATTGGTTCTAAGTATAAAATTTTTAAAGAGGTAAATGTATGTAGCTTATTTTCAGTCATTTAATATACATTACGCTTTACACAAAAATCAATGATTGTAGGAATAATAATGATAACAAATTAAGACAAACCCAAAAGTCAGAAAACTGCTTAACAAAATTAATATGTTTACAATCTGTCCCTAAAGATTTTGTAATGCAAGAAGATATTGTCTGTCGCTTTACAATAAAAAACAATAATATGTACAACTTATTTCATAGCGATCTCTTTATATGGGTTGATTAGAAATAAATGTTAAACCTTTAAAGCTTTTTGCTGACAAACAAACTATACATTTACACAATTAAGGCTTTTACGCTGACAACCAATTACTCTGTATATTTCAACAGGTATTCGACAAGTTGAATGCTAAATATCAACTTCATATAGGTAGAGTACTTCATCATAAACCAGAAGTAATTGAACACGCCGAAACGATTGCTACTATAGAGATAACAATAATTAGTCGTAATGACTACATCGATGGTTGGGCCCATTCACGTTGTTTTTTCTTTCGAGTACCGTGGGCGGCGCGATGGCGGCACGCCGATCAGAAGATAGTGCGTCCATCAAATCATATGATAATCGGGTGCGGTTAATTCCATTACCAATAATAAATGCACGCATTAATTTAGACCTGTCGGATGAGTCGACGGAACGCAGTCTCGCGATCGCTCCCATCACTTGGATTACGATATGAATAATTTATCACAAAAAATATACTTCGTTTTATTATTGTTTTGAATTTTGAACGTCAAGCTAATGTGTCGCTGAGCGTTCCTGATCGTAGATGCGATTACGTCCGCTTAAAGAATTAAAATAATTACGATATGAATCCTACGCGCCGATATTAACGGAATATATTTTTAATATAAAATAATACACTTTATAACCACTGTCTCAAATTATACATTACCTTTATTTATAATTTGATAATCGTTGTTTTAAAAATATCAAATAAATAAGTCTATGCATGGGTTTTTTCAACAAGATAGCATCATAAATGAGGAGGTCCGTAGACGAACGATGGTAGCTGAATTGGCAAAGCGGATTAGCAAGTCTAGTCATTGTTCACAAAAAAAAATCCAGAGGAAGGGCAGCAGCGTGATCCGTATACTATAATACTACACTGCAACCGCCAACCATAATCAACGTTGGAATACAGGTTATGCTATGCCACAGTATATAGCTGTTTATCAATTTTGAAAAAAAATACTGTAACTTGTGTAATAGATCAAACTATAAATTACTGATTATTATTGTATTATAGACGTTTTTAAGATATAATGGGTGTTTAAATTTACTTATTAATTGCTTTTATAGCGAATTGGCAAGTTGAAGGGGTAGTGGGCAGGCCTCATAGCGCGCAGAACAGAATACCACTGGAGCCTTAAGGTTCTAAAGTTCCATGGAACAAGAAATTGCATCGTTGGACGCTCCCCCATAAAGTAGACAGTCGTCGTAAGACATTAGATGCAGTCTAACAGGACGCTTCCTATCAATCCTATTAGAAACCTATGGGGAGGCCAGCAGTCAGCAGCGAACGTTCTTCGTCTTAAATTATCACAAAAAATTAATTGAATTTAAATCTGCTTCTGACACATGATATTTTCTGAATATCTTTGATTTTAAGTTGTCATTATTTTAGAATATTCGCATAAATATCTTTCGAGCAGTGGTTAACAAGTCGATACCTCAATTAGATACCTAATTGATTTTTTTAATATTGTTATTACATTTATATTATTAAATTTTAATTCAGCCGGTAAATTTAAATTTAGGAGGAATTAACTTCCGAAAAAAGTACACCGCACAACCCAACTGTAACGAGCTATGATAGCCTTATGATTGAGCGATAAAGTTTAAGATAAAGCGCAGTGGCCACTTTCTTGACTAGTGGGGGAATAGCACATAGGATACTGTTCCGAAGCAGAGGCAAGGGAAGAGTTATGGTTCGATATATTTCAGCATAATGTCATTTGTGAAAACTACGGAACTCTTTTGCATATTAACGTAGTTTAAAAGGCCTTAGTTTAGGGACTCCACATCTCAGGATAGAGCAAAATAGACTCGAGTAACACCGCGAGACCAGGATAAGCGTACTGGGGTTCTCTTTGCATGAAGCAGAAGTTTACGTGTACTGTACACGTATGAGAAATAAAATTAATATCATCTGGTGTCTTTAAATGACAAACAATGCGTATTTGAGAACTGTATTTAGGTGTATGCCACTTTTAGTAGAGCCTTCGTGTCCCGCCGTTATGGCAGTTCAAGGGTAAAACATTTGTTCATCACACCTTTTAAAAAGTAGTTATTCCACAGCTTAATTAAAGACATTACGTTTAATGATACGCGTGAAAAATATTTTTCGCTATGGAGAGGCGCGATTACAATTTACGAGTATGTAAGCTCGTAAAATATACAAGTTTCTTTTGGGTGTTTATTACACCCTTTTTCGTACACTAAAAGCCTACGTAAACTGAGATAGAAAGAAAGTATTATTTTGCTTGTTATGTCTTGTAGAAGATATTACTCCTCAGACGTTCCTTTTGAAAGCAAATCCCGAAGCGGCCTCTATTTTTACAAAGTACTTGAGGACTTTCTTTTAATCTAAATATTCATATGCCTATTTATTACATTGACTAAATTTGACTAAACTATAGTGATATCTTGTGTATGTGAATATAAATTCTTTCAGAAGGACTATATTTGAAAGTAACCAGTATCAAATTGTATTCCCCTAAACGGGTCTCACCTTATATTAAATCTTCTAGGGTTCCTAAGCGGTCTTGGTTTTAGAATAAGTTACGCCTGATTCCATTAAATATTATTAAATTTCCATTAAATATTATTTATCTTATTTATTTGTGTTCACGCACAGATACGCGTACTTATATCATCTTCTTATATCTACGACAAAGCAAAATAAGTCAAATACCAAGCATGCAAAAGTAGAAGTATATTTTAATATTTAAGTTTAATATTTGCCTTTTATACGAAAAGATTTATATGATGGATGTATGAATGTTTTTATATGTATTAAAATGTTCTATTACTTGCCCGTATAAATTTAGTTTAACATTTGTGTATTTATGTGAACCAAAGAAAAACAAGAAAAAAATTAGTTCCGTATATCGAAGCTATGATAAAGATAAGTGTTTCCAATTTTGTAATTGCCTACGAAAGGATGGTTCCGTAGAAAAATAGAGAACAAAAACAAATATATCTTTAATTGTAATTTAAATTTTGTTGGTATTACGTAAAAGAAAAAATGTTTCAGTGTCAATTGATTTATTTAAATTATTTTTTTATTGCTGAAACATTTTTGCTTGTTTTGATTTACTTAAAGTAATGGTCCATTTTTTAATATTTATTATACAATTACTGAGGAACCAAATTAAAAGTGCCTGTGATTAATGTTGGAATATTATCCTACTGTCCGGTATATGAAACTGTTACGTAAAACATTCGTTCTTCCTTCTGCGGAACTCTAAGAAAAAATATATTCGACAGACTATAAATTATTTATGATACGATTCTTATCTCAGAACATAAAAGTTTATATAAGGTAATGATATTGTCTTAAAAACCACTCAGCTCCATAATTTCAAAGTAAACATTAAAATTTGTTTTGTAAGAATACTTTGTTAATATGCTTCTTTTAAAAAAAATATTTTTAAAGGTTAATATATTTATGGGGAATATGAACCTACTAGTAGGTAAAAAGGTATTGTGAATTTACACCAAGATTATTCGTAGCAAAATTATCTTGCGTTTATTGCAATGCAATCAAAATTACTTTATAAATACTTTATAATCATGTTCTTGACGCTTCCACGGCATATTTCTTAAATATTTAGATGCACTGGTTACAAACAGGATGATTGCTTATAAATTTAAAAGCCTTTAAAGAGTGAACGTGCACCTAACTTATTAACAAAAAGGTTTTAAATATGTTTCATTAATTTATTTTTTATATTTAAATTCGACAATCACTTCTGGCAGTACAAAGTCAAATATTAAACAATAGTGTGTTCTGATCGGAACTTTGAAAAGATTTTTCTAATTTCTTTATCTTTGCGTTATTTATTATTTCTAAAACCGTTGATGTTTGCATAAAGTACAACAATATTAATGAGCACAGTAAATGATGTTTAAGTCCTAGAAAGTTTTTACACCTATAATCACCCTACCACACATTAGGTATTTTTTGTATGTGGAAGCCGTCATGAATATATTGTAAAAGTACCATCATTCAAGCGAAAACATCTTTTCATTTACACTGTTCATTAAAAAATAAAATATAAAAATAAATATTCAGACCACTCATTACTAGCGCTAAACGGTATGGAACTTTGAAGCTGAGTCATCGTGATGGGCATATCAATATTTAAAGTTGATTGCAGACTAATTAAATGCTTAACAACCGGCGTTGATTTTAATAAGATAATTAATATTAATGGAACTGCCTTTTTAATTATTGCACAAAAACAGTGAAACGAAGGTAAATTCAAAGTGTACATAATTACCAAATGTGTTTTATTTAAGTTTTGTTTTTTAACATACAAACTATAAAGATGATTACTTTTTTAATAAAAATACCTCCTCTTACATATATCCCAAAAAATTACTCAGATGTTTTAAATGCATTTTAATGCATTATGCGCTTTATATTTTATCTTATCTTATTAAGACTGCTACACATATTTGTAATGTTTATTAACTTGAAAATGTTATTTTAATTAGCGGTGTATAGTTACCACTGTGGATAAAGGGCAGTCCCTCAGTGATTGAAGGAACATAACAAACTTTTAAAAATCCCACGAAGAAATAGAACACTCCAAAAGAAATCTCAACGTTTACATAGACGAATTATTTGTTTTAATGTGGAAAAAAATGTTTTTCCGTTATTAAAATGCATGCAGCTACTCTTTTTAAATGTAATTAACGAACATTTCAAGTCATCATACTCTATAATTAAAGACAAAGACTAACTGCAAACAAAGTCTCAAGTACTTAGCAGCTCGCGACAGGTGCGTCCCGAAGATAACTGCGAAGAAGAAGTATGACTGAGTAAGAAAATCTCAGACTTGATGGCTCTGACTGTAAATTTTAAATCACATTTAAGTTAATTTAATATCGTTTTACAGCAAAATCGCACAGTGCATTGCTTTTATATTAATTTGCACACGTTCTCTTTTATAGTGTTCTTGATTATTAATCAAATGGTAAATTTCATGACAATATAATATATTTTCTATTCTATTTTTGCTATGTCTTATCACAACGTTGCATGATGGTGGACTTATTCATTACGATTCTTTCGAATATTAAGGCTTATAGTCTTAAAATATGAAAAGAGATATTCGAAATTCTTTCCGCATAGTGGTAAAAAATGCCTATTTTGAAACTATCTCTTGCATAAAATATGGCTAGAATTTTTTTCGGCATACTGAAAATACCAAAAATGGATTTTATGATTTATTTTGTTTGGATTATTTTTAATTTATTTTACACCCAAGATAGATGGTGCGGGACACGCGTGCGGGGGCCAGCATATACGCTGATTAGTTATATGTGGTAAATATTTAAATAGGTTAATATAAAGCTCATTCGCAGTCAACTAATGTATGGTACGACCTATCCGAAATCAATGACTTCAAAAATAATAAATAACGTAACAATAATATAGTTAATATATAAAACGTTTTGTAAAAAATTGGTTTACTACTTACATGAAAATTAATTACTGTCTACCATCTGTCTCTGCAGACATTGTACTGCCAGAAGTTATTGGCTTCCCGCATTCTAATAGAAAAACTAAATCAATGAAACATATTGCAGAGTGATCACTTTATCCAGGATGATTGGAAATAGATGTAAAATCTTTAAAACTTTTGGCAGACAAATGGATTTCACAATCACCAATCACAAAAAGTTTATATACTTATAACTATACTTTCACTCTGTATAATATAGAAGTTAAATTAAAACTCCTCCCGTTTCACTAGTAAATAAAGTTTATACATTTTTTTTATCCCCGAGACGAAAAGGACGTTCACCTGTGCAATACGTTTCGTCTAAAAGAATGCTGTTTTCATGAAATCATTCTAAGTTAATAGACTTTTGAAAAAAAAAAGTCTACAATGTAGAAATTTCTCAAGAAAATACTTAAACAGTGAATGAAATACATACCTTTTGTACTACAAATATATAAGGAATAAAACATTCATTTTTCATGTTATAAAAACATCGTTACAACACAACATATTAACATACAGAGTATAGATAGACAGACAGCTCTGCGTGTCCGTGGACATTTACAATCAGGATCGTTTTACATTCAGAGCAGTTAGCACGCTGGTATTGATCCAATGCAATGATATCGACGATATTTACGAGGCGAAAGTACGTAAAAATACCGTCGGAGTAGTAAACACTTTAAGGGGAAGAACGTTAATAAAAATTGTACACGTATATTTGAATTCGACACCTAGTACGTTTTTCTTTTCCGAAGACATAGATACTTGATAAATTCGATTTTAGAAGTGAGTTTCCACAAAAAGCCTTTATTTTTATAAATCTTATCTTTTAGAATAATAGAATTTTTGAAAGAAGCTATTTATAATATCTGTTAGTTCATGGCTTCATCACTGGCCTCATAGGCATGCTCATAGTTGGTCGGGATTTTTCTACAAAATCGTATCAGGAATGAGGATATTCGTACACAGAGGGACATAACCAACTTCGCTCAGCGGATTGATAACTTTAAGTCGCATTGGGCAGACTACATAGCACTCAGAACAGATGGCTGCTGGAGTCTGGTTCTGAAGTAGATTACGAAACCAGAGACTGGCAACCGAAGCGTAGAATTTCCATCCATAAGGTGGATTAAACCCTGTTAACATTGTTGGAAGACGCAGGTGCTGGCCGTTTTTAACCTGTATTTTTAGATAAGAAAAGGATCAATATTTAGCCACTTTGTTGCACGACTACCATTGCATGTGAGGAAGTGGCTAAATATTGGTCCTTTTCTTACTAAGGATGGACTTCCGCAAGGTAACGCCTGATTCCATTAAATTTCTTTTTAGAGATGTTTTTTTGATATATCAAGTATTTGAGGTCCTACTGCTGAAATTATGATGATAATGATGTCTTGGTATAACACTATGTCTTATACTCAAGTACACTTTGTGCATATATGATTTTATACCATAATGATTATCATTTAACATTTAAAATTTTAATTATGGCTTCAAAATGTTTCTTAATTGATTTCGGTCGAGATTCAAAAATAGACAGTAAGAAAAAAATACGGTGACGGAACCAAGAGCACATCGAAACGGGGACGTAATTAGAGAACAAAATGTTGTTCTTTAAATTAACTTCGCGTACCTAAATGTGAGCAAAGGAACAAGGTAAGTTGGCGAGCCTTTAAGCCAGCACTTAATTTATAGCCAATTAAACTGGTGTTAAGTTAAATAAAGTGACAATCGGATATCTACAGCACACAATGTTGACACAATGTTTTTAAACAGAAAATTACAGTGACAAAATTTTTATTATTGATATTTGTTTGTTTTTACATTTGTATTTATCTGAATTGACAAACATTTCTAATTCGTAGTGCAAACTGTTACAGTTAAATATGGTATACAAGGTGATTAATTGTAGGTGTAATGATTTTAGAGGAATCAATTTATAACTCTCTCGATAGCAAAAAGTGTTTTCTCTAAAATATATTAAATAAATTTATTGTTTTCTGTTGGAATATGACAAGCCACTAGCTTTTGTCAGTAGAAAGACTGCAGGGACAGGTAGTAAGTGATTAAAAAAATTTAAATGATGGAGATCCAAATTTCGAAAACACTTTTAATTATTATATTATCAGGTATAATTATAAGATACCATTGATTGTCGATAGAGTGTACCATAAATTAACTGCTAGAAATTCCAAATAAGTTATATATTCAACTTTTTAAAGCTTTTACGCCTAAAAACAATCGCACTGTAGAATGCATTCAAATATTGTTTTCACCTATAGACACGGGATTGTAAAAATGACGGGTCGCTACAAAAACGTATAATGGGCCCGATGTTTAACATTTACAATATAATATAAAAAATTAAAATTTTTGTTAGAAATATAAACTTTTATAACAATTAAGGCATTTTTATATAGAACTTAAAGTTAAGACTAAAAACTTCGTGGAGTTTTATAAAATCATACGAAAATTGTGAAATCAATGTAAATAACTGTACGTTTCATGAAAGAAATTTTGAACACTTGACGGTTGTGAAGAATATTGCGACAGAAGTTTAATATTACATTATAATTGTTTTGCAATATTATTACAATGCGAGTGATATGTTACGTGAATAGATTAAAGATTAGCGTGTATATCATGCTACAGATCAGTTGAGAATTAATTAACGACGCTTCACAAAACTATAACACGTTAAGAGACCCTTTGAAGTTCCTCCTAAGTTCACGATAACGGAAACTTAAGTATCACAGTTTCCATATAACATCTTCTCACCTTATCATATACCACTACATAGTTTATGATATACCTTACTGACTAGCTTTGCTTTGAATATGATCTCATAGATTCTCCCGTCTGATTTGGCCATTTATTATTATATGATTTTAAATGTAAACTCGCAAATATGAATGGACATTTTGACTATTGTCTTGAACTATGACGTAATGCCCTTGAAATAATTTATACAGCAATTTCAAAATGTTTCGTTGTCGTCGTCGTTTCACTCCTTAGATACCCACTGCGATGTATAGGCATCTCCTAAAGATGTGTATGGAGTATATACCATAATCGCTAAGCTTGGTAGACGGTTTGGCGATGGAATTATGGTAAACAGAAAGCGCTTCTACCCATCTTCTGGAAACTTATTTGTGAGCAGTGGAAATCCTATATAATAAATACTCAGAGTGTGAATTACATAAGCTTATATCCCGGGAATCGAACCCATGACCAACGATTGCAAGTCACAGACCTCTACCGCTGAGCAACCACTGATCATTCAAAAAGCTTATTTACAATTTCTCAGAAAAAAAATCCATTTACAATGTAAAGGATTTTTAATATTTTTGTAAAAGAATGAATAGTTCCTACTACTACCTATTGAAAATATTTGTCAAAGTGATCACATACAAAAAAAATCAATTGAGTTCTTTGTGGGCTCTTTTCAGGTCATAGCGCCCTAAGGCACCCTCGTTGCCATATATTTTAATTTAAGAGATGCCATTGTAAGGTAACGAAATTTTATTCTGGTTTCTATCAGACAGGGCTTTTCTGGCATTATTCTTATAATGTTCACAAGTTTATATGAAAGTGTAAATGAATAATGAAATATTAATACAATTGGAACTTACTTTACCTGGATAACGATGGCAGATTATGTTTATTAACAAAACTGTTATAACTGGGTTTATTTAAGTTGTTACAAATCTTTTCTCCTAAATTGAAATTTGATGATTTCTATTGTGAAGCAATAATAATTTGAAAATTCGCGTAAGAATGCCCAGCGATGAAGGACTGAGATTTGCAATCGTAGGTCGCGCGTTTGATTACCGGGGTACAATGTTTTATAATTGACACTTAGGGCAATTATTATATAGGATTGCAACTACCACAAACAAGTTTCAAAATATCTTTATCTAACATGAAGCATTAATAATTTGCTAATTGTCATAAGAATGCATGAATGAATGAAGAATGAATGAATATATTCTTTTGGTTTTGTTTTCATACTTGACATTTTATCGGACGATGTTAGCTTTTATCAATATATGTAATTTACCTTATGCTTTTCCATACATTAATGATTATATACTTCAACAAAAAACAACTACTTCCATCAGAGAACGTATTTGATCGAAACAATAAGAATTATAAAATAATGCTTACAATTCAAGCATAAATAATAGTAAATACAGGGACGTTTTAGATAAATTTAAAAGATCGTTAAGCTTTACTGAATAACATCGTCTTTTAGCTGCCCTAAATACTATTATTAATTTCAACAATTGTATTTACATAACCGGTAAGAGCATTCCGATTGCCGCAACTAATCGAGACAGGTATAGTTTTTACGAACCGTACATATCTATACGTAATGCATTTTAGCCTTAATCATAAATAAAGAACCTCTCAGCCTGATTACAATGACCTCGGGCGAGCGAAACAATTATTTCCATTTTGATTTATTATGTTTGCTTTTAATAGTAAGCTAAAACATTCGTTGGCTTTGTTACGAAGTTGATTTCGTGTTCATTAAGCGATATAAATAAATAAATTTCTAATATTGAACTCTGTAACCCTTCGTTTTACTCAAGACGTTAAATGTGGGGTCTTTCAATAATAAGCAGTACAATGCACGAAGGGAAAAATGTGCTTGGGGCTGTAAGGCCAACCAGATACGGATTTGCCCTAAATTAGACGAATGAATGGTATAAAAGAGAGCTTCCACTAATTAAAAAAGTAATTTACTTGGAACATCGGAATCTTTTTTAACATCTTGAATTAATTATATCTCAAATATCTCTGATTAACTCCCACAAAGTCTTTTTTATAAAATGTTTGCTTTATACATGGATGCTTATCATGAGAAAAATTAAGTTTTCTCAGTGAACTAAGCAAAAGATTAAATGGAAGTTCGAAAAGAAGGAAGCAACGTACAAAGAGTAACGGATTTTTTTGTTTCACTTTGTTCTTCTAATAAATCCTTAAATGAAAATTAAAATCTATTTTCTTACATAATAAATTGTTATACTCTTATATAAGAGTACTCTAATACTCTTATATTTATTATGTTACATAAAATTAAAGTATTTTCAAAACAAAATAATAATCATTATAATAATATAAAATGTACATACAAATAATAAAAAATAGTGAATCGTAATAGAAAATAAAGTGTATTATTTAACTAAACGAAATGTTATAAACATAAAATAGAAACAATACAATAATTACAATGGCATTGTAATAGATTTCTTTCCGCTTTTGGAAATAATCTTTAAAAAGAAAACTTTTGAAGTTAAAGTTATTAATTAATAATCTTTAACAACTCATATATGCTTCTTTTTATATATCTAATTTTCAAATAAATAATCGTTAATTAGAGCCAAAACTCAACTGTCAATGGCCTATTAGACACGAGATGAGATATAATCGGTGTGGTCGCGAGACAATAAGTATCCACGGGGTGCCGTGTTATTGTTTGTCTTGTCTCACTCGCGCAGCTGGGCGCCACGCTTGAACGAGGTAGACAAATTGACAAAAATATTACCATTTACCGTTCACTTTACGTAAACTTCCAGATTTACAACGCGTTGTCCGAGTTTATTAGGCGATTTATACCCGATATCAAGCTAACATCACACAAATGAAATTTGTCTTTGATTGGGCGATTGAGAGATTTTATTATAGTAAAAAAAAGTCTAATCTACTTTGGTTCCACAAACGTCGTATATTGTAGGTTATTACAAAGAAAAATGTACGTTCGTTTAGTAAAAACGTCTATTTCAATGTTATTTAAATCAATAAATGATGCAGCGAGTGCAGTCAGTTGATTTGTGCTGAGTAGCTGAATAATATATTTGTATTCATTAACGGCAATTTTCCTAGTTCATCATCATCATCACTAATGGATATCGGGCTTTTCCATAGATTTCAAATAGGACCAGTTGGTTGCGAGCTGTAGCGTCTTTCAACGACCTTAATAACATCGTCTGTTTATCTTATGGGTGGATGTCGTAAATTACGCTTGCCGGTCCGAAGTCTCTACTACAGATCCTTAAAATCCCATCTGCCATCAGTGTCGCACCCTATGAGGCCTTCCTACTGCTAAAACACCAGGTTTTGTTTATTTAATTTGTCTACGGATCTCCTTATTCCATAAATATTCTAATTCCAAACATGCTCTCACTGAGCGACTATTAGCTCGTCTATGGGTCCCACAACGAGAGACCACGATTATTAGTTCCGAAAATTTTACTTCAAATTATAGTTAAACGAAAATAGTTTAAGAGTTCAGTCTAAACTATTCAAAATAGTATCTAATAGATTCAGGCGTTATTTTGCGGAAGGCCATCCTAAGTAAGAAAAGGACTAACATGTAACTACTTCTTTACTTATTCAAAATAGTGAATATTTTTTTGAAGTCTTTGGTATTTCATCAAAACTAAACAACTATTTATCAGAAAAACTCCAATTCACAGCACAGTAAATACTTTTATTCCACTTTTAATACTCTAATAGGCTAAGTAGCATAGTTTCCACTAGACAATTTATTACTTTGATGGTTATCGAACGAGTGACATAGCTCCTGACTAAATAACCAAAACGCTGTTTCAACCTCACCACTCTCAATCCTTTTACTGAAAGTTGTCACAAAAGAGTGTCGAGGTCGAGTAGTGTTCCCATTTAAGAAAAATCAAACTACGTTTTATAAAATTATTACATATTTTACATAAGAATTTGTGTAATCATAATTCACCTACCTTTCGCAGCTACCTACCTGCTTAATCTTAGAATGTCCGCAAAAAATATGATCTGGTTATAGCGAGACACTAAACTTCCGCCTCTCGTGACAGAAGCACTCTTTTAACTTTAGAATATTGGTGTATTCTGTTATTTTACAATACTGCATTTAATTTAAAAGTTTTTGAATTCAAAACAGTAATTAAACTTCTAAGGTCTTATGAATTTTGGTAAAAATAATTCACTACTTGAAATCTACTGATCAATTGAAACATTCCTATATCGATCCCACCGTATCCCTTTCACCAAATGAGTCATTGTGGGCTATAATTAGTTTTTGTCACTTCATTTTGACAAATCCCATTCAGATGCTGGTGCGATTGCATGGGCCCCAGCACTTACAGCTCCGCACCAAACCGGCTCTTATCAAAGAGAATATTATTTCAAACGCCCCTGTCAACCCCAATGGGCTTTTCGAACCCCAAATCCAGTTTGTTATGAATGAAATTACAGAAATCGAATAAGGTAAACACAACTGAGAGGCAACAAAAGCTTGGTCGAAAAAAAATCTAAATTGAATTCAAATTGGTTTCGTCGGGTATTAGGGACAGCCGGGGGAGTTTTTCAAGACGCGTACAGGAACGTATAGCGCGGCAATAATTTAAAGTAGCTTTTTTGTTAAAAGGCGACAGTCCGTTGAACCAGATAAAACTGGAAGTGATCGAATGAAAATAAAGGAAGTAGGAGACCCTCCAAATTACTTGACAGCAAACACACACACGTTATTGTAGGCATAGAAATATTTTCGTAAGTGTGTATTACACACAAAAGAGGATTCCACCTATGCATTCAGTCACAATATCTTCAGAACCACAAGCTAATAAGAATATTATTTACGCCAAGTTGAGGCCAGCAAAGAACAGGTTTTACGAAATTCTTTTCGGTAAGGGTGTTGAGAAAGCGTTCATTTTGGCGGGTCAAAGATTGTCAAGAACGGATGGGAAAGACTTATTTCCCTCAAAAGGTATTAGCGGTCACACAAAGCGGGCAAGATACGGATGGATATCAGAAAAAAAAATTTTTTTTTTTAGAATCTGTATATATAGATAGATATACAACCAAGTAAACAAGGTATTTCATGTCTTCATATATTTGGTTATAAAGAAATTTAAACTTAAATAAGAAGTAGAAGTATGTAATATCAAAGAAACGTAGTTCGTATTACAGAAGCATGAATCTTTGATACAAGTGTAGAAAAGTTTTATAAAAATTAGGCAAGTTTAACGATTCGGTGCGATGCATTATTGGAAATATTGGAGGATTGAAACCTACAACTCCAAGCATAAACTTTCAAATGCACGGTTTACCTGACAGAAAGCGTTGTGGTTAACCGCGCAAAACGATTTAACTTTGTTGCCTGAAGCTTATTTTATAACGGTTTGTTGAATTGAATTTTGCGGTTATTTATTTAACTGGATATAAGGACGAGATGACGCGATCCAATTTACACTATTCTATCGGCAAGAGAAAAAAGGTTTTCCAGCCACAAAAGCCATCTGCATATTTAATAGGTAACAATGTTTTTTAAATCTTTACACAGTAAAGGTTGATTAATAAGAGATGTTAAAGTTTTAAAGAGGTGAACGTAATTTGTATTTTAGCTATTTCCAAACACCTTATATAAAATGTTGACTCTGAAATAAATAACATTTTCTTTACTATTGGAATGCGACCGGCCGGTCGGTCAACAATTATTAATTTTAATATGTAGTATTCCGAAATTTTAAAATACTTTTACTTACTGTATTACCAGTAACTTAGTTACTGTTTCTGAGACCAGTACTTTTTGGATAAGGCGAACCATACATTTATTGAAAGCAAATAAGCTACTGATTCACTTCTTTGTAGCTTTTAAGCCTATAATTAATTAGCCTGTATGGAGTAGCAACGTATTGTAATTAAAAATTGTTGGTAATATTTATCCAAAACACAGCTTCCGAAAATGATCGCCTGATTAATGAAAAGTTTGTGTTCCCAACCGTAGTTTATTTAAAAATGGTCCACATTAAAAAAATATATGTTTATTTAATAATAAAACCTTTTTGCATTCCTATAAAATGAAAAGGCACAGAAATGAACGACTAGTGGGATTCTCCGCCAATAAGTGCTTAAATTACAAAGGTCCGTTCTATATATATATATACAATTGATAGGGTTCAATTGTAATAATTAGCTAACCGTATCGAAGTGAAATGGAGCTCCCACATTTTTCTTTAATTATTATTAAATATTTAAGTTTAAATTATGAAAATTGTTACATATGCACGTTAGTAGTATGTATGTATATATATAAAAATAAAGATTTTATTATGCGTATTATGTTATAGCTGTTTTCCCATTTTAAAATCAAAAAGCAAATTAACATAAAATTCCCGAAGCGTATTCAATTCGCATGGGATCCTCTCCAAAGCAGCCGACTAAAGGCTACGTCTTAATGGTCATAAATTAAATCGTATCTTTTTTATAGTCAATTCCAAAAGCTAAAAGATCGTTAAAATACTGGATCCATTAACGTAATCATTCGGGAGCCTATAACGTCATACAAGCATGCAAACGCGGAGTGGGCCGATCAACGACTAACAATTTATGGCTGATTTTATTTAATACGTTGACAATAAAGTCATGCTCTAGTTAGTAATCAAATTTCCGATTTACTCTGTTAAAATTTTTGATTAAACATGTACCTTTAATTCAGTATTTACAATAAAACACCTGTATTTAAGCTGTGTGATCATTTTTTTCTTCTACTTACTATAATTCGAAAACAAGTTACCCACAGGTTTGGACGTTATTGCGAGGAACATTATCTATAGAAATTTATTTGAACGAAGACCAAGCTGGATTTAAAACTCTTACCGTGTAACAAAATTAAATTTTTATTACATCATCTTAAAGTATCACCATTTAAAATAAAATGAGATTGTTGTGAAATTATGGCGTAAAATAAATTTCTTATAGAATTAATTGTTTGTGTATATTATAATAATATAATTTGCCAAAAAACATCATCATCACTATTTGTCATGGGACCTCCACTGCTGGACGAATCCATAGATTTCCAACAGGACATGTACGAAGTAGCCAGCATTTCAAATTCATCATCATCATCTTTCTTAAGTAAATGTTTACATACACTGCAAACTTAAATTATTTCAGGATTATTAGTAGTAAGTTACCACGGGTTTGGAACGTTCAATAGCTGTCCTGTCCACCTTGCCAATCGGTGGTGTCAAAAAAAAACATACAATGTTAAAAATAAAGATTGGAAAATATTATTTTGTAATAGTTCGCTATAGAGTTTTTTATAACCGATTTACCAACTGCCAACTGCAGGCACTTTGCGAAGCGACTCGGGGCGCATTGTACGTGACGTCGCGTCGGCAACGGTGCATCGGTTGGCCGCAACTGACATGCGTCCGATACAGCCGATATTGGGATATTCGCTTCTGTCCATAACAGCATTACCGTAATTCTATTTTGTAAAACAAATAAAGCTTTTGCAGGAAATGCTCAAAAATTCTGCCTTTTCACAAAATAAATTACCTTTATTGCTCCCTTGATAAATACGGGTCACCCCGTAATAGGTTATAGAAGTAAAAGCTTTAAAAGGGTGAATTTATAGCTCATTTGCTGTCAATTAACGTATGGTGTACGAGGATATATCAGAATGAATGGTTTCAGAAATAATTATATATTAAATAATAACAGAAATAAGAAAAAGCAATATACAATATAAAAGTACGAATAACAACTTTATGAAAATTAATTACTGTTTACAATCTGTCCCTGTAGACTTATATTATGCTGTCGCAATCCAATAGAAGAATATTATAAATTAACATAATATATTTCGGTGGGCATTTTACTCAAGATGATAGGAAATAGAAATAAAAGCTTTATACATTAATCTTCCAAAACTCTAAAATCTATGACCCTTTGACCCTGTATAACTATACTTGTGATGATTTTCGGAAGTATATTTTTCTAGTCATAAATGTTTTTACACTTAATAACTTAGCTGACATTATGTGGACCTAATGTTATCGTAACTTTTGGAAGTAGGGAAGATTGTTGGATTATTATTAACTTAAACTCCGTCTAGGTTAGACCTACTAATTTGAAGAAGGTTTCAATGTTTTATTGAATATACCGGTTTTACTAGGCATTCGTGGTGATAGTGATGTATAAATGTGATAAAAACAAAGCAGTATCTGTATCCGGTGTTCTACAGGAAAGCATAAGGAAGTCAGACGACAAGATTCTAATCGACGTTTGATTCAAATTATCTTACTCTCGTTTCCTGGTGAAGTAAAATATTTTTAAATTAAAGGGCATACGTTGCATTTGCTTTCGACGAACCATAACAAATCGAACATCTTTTGTTCAAGTAACAACGATCGCTGCTACAATAATCAAATTGTAATAAACTTGATTATGTAGCGTCTATTGTTAAATTTAGTAAGTTGTATTTAGCGGCTTTATCCAAGGTTCCCCCAGGAGCTCCCTAACTTGCATACTTTAAAAGCTACTTTAAAGCGCGAGAGATAGTCCACTCCAAAAAAACGAGAGTCGTGTAAGTTAGAACATTAGATTTCTAAATATTTTAAAGTAGTTCGGAAACTATGATTGCTTATGTAAATATTGTACAATCTTTTTTTTCCTTTTTTATGGCAAATGTGAAATTCATCAAATTTGATTTGATATTTTTTACTTATTATAATATATTTAGTTGTAATTATTATTATGCTAATACAAATAAATTTATGTTTCTGTTTATATAATTATACAGAATGATTTATTATGTGTGAAGTGATCATTCTGAAATATGTTACATTAATAAATTTTTCTTTCGGAATGCAATTAGCCAATGACTTCTAACAATAGAAAGTCTGCAAGAACAGATAGTAAACTATGATTAGTTTTAATGTATAGCTCCCTAATTTTGAAAAAGCTTTTTCTTACTATATTATAATTATAGTATTTGTAATTTCTGAAATCATTGATAGTTGGATAGGATGTACTACACATTAAGTGACAGTAATGCGCTGACCCTTCTAAAATTTTACATCTGTAATATTTCTCTCTGTGTATTTATCATAAACTTTATTATCTCTACTATTGACTATTTGGTACTTGTCCTTCTTAGGTTTTACATACTATGGTTGACGGTATGAAAAATGTCTGCCTGTTTTATTACCATTAAGACCAATTGTACTTTTTAAAGTTACGCGTAGATATAAAAAAGACATTAAAATAGACGTTTTAAATTATTAATGTTCGAATTATATTTTTTGCAAGAGTATTCAACTCCATAAAAATTAATTAAAAATCTCAAGCTTAATAAATATATTATAATTCGTATAGGTCTGACTCCAGTAAAATTTTGTAAAAGTATTAAGTTAATTAATTTTAATCACCAACACTTTAAGGGTTTAGCCCGTTAAAGTAGCTCGCTTAAGATTTAAGTCTTAAGTTTCATTGAATCATAAAATGTTCTATTTACTTTGAAATAACTTTGACATTGCGCTATAATTGCCTTAACTTTAATGAGGCAATATGGAGCTTTCATAGTAAAGAAATTGGAAACATAAGTTTCTAGAAAACAGTTATTAATGTTACAGAACATTGAGTTACAATAAAGCAACGCGTTTTCAAAGTTTCAAAGCCTTAATTATTCTATAATTATTTTAAATACGTTAAATAGTTAATATTAGGGATTTCACAATTTTAAAATAAGCTTTCACTATTTTTCAGTAGTTTTTGAATTACTTAACTTGAATAAAATTTATATTTGATTTAATTATTACTTATTTCCAAATATTAAACTTTAAATAGTCCATTACATATAAAAAATTAAAGTACTCCTATATTAATGAAGTACAGCTTCAATAATCATTTCTATTATACTAAGTGATTAAATGTAAAAACTTTAAAAGAATGTGCTCATTTGTAACCTCTTTCCAATAACCCTAATCACTCTGAAATATGTTACATATTTTTTTTTGAAATGCGACGGGCTATATCTTCTGGCAGTACTAAGTCTGCAGGGACAGAGAGTACACACATATTTGTTGTCTATGCGCTTTATTTAATCTAATATATAAAATTCTCGTGTCACGGTATTCGAACGTGAACTCCTCTGAAACGGCTTGACTGATTTTTACCAAATTTAATACGCGTATTCAGTAGGTCTGAGAATCGGCTACTATCTATTTTGTATACCCCTAAGTGATAAAGGTTGTTCACACTTAAAAAAAAAATTTTTTAACGGAATTTTTTTTTATGATACAGCATACAAGAATACATACAACCATAAATTTTCACCCCTCTACGATCAACCCTTATTTTTTGTTTGTAAATAAAAATATCAATTTTTTTTTGCAAAACGACGTTTGCGGGATCAGCTAGTACTTCTGTAACCATCAATTTTTGGATTAGGTGTACCATACATTGATTGGCAACAAATTCATTCCTAAAATGCTTTTATACTTATAGCCAGTCAACCATAAAAATGTTTTGGACTGCTATTATACGATATATTTTTTGGCAAATTTTTGAAAATGTCTAACTACTACAGCATACTATTGAAATAAATTTCAAACTTTAAACCGTTTACTTTTCATTTGAAAACGACAGAAGTTTTCTTTACCCGCCGCTTCATTCCGTGAGACATTTACCTAGTATTTTCTAGACAGAACGACTGGAGAAATAAATTGGTTCAAAAATTTATAATACCTACCAACGCGAAATTTTCAACCACCATGCTATCTAAAATATTTGCATTTAAACCCACCGATTGAAAGAAATTTTTTATCATCCTATATATTTTACATTTATAGGATGAAAGATAATAAGGCTTAAAGTTTTTACACCTATTTCCAAACAAATTATACAAAGTGACTTCTCTGAAATATGTTACAATAATTAATATTTTCCATTTGAATGCTACAGGCCAATGACTTGTGTCAGTTTCAAGAGTGCAGGGCGTGCAGTTTCAATCAGAATTTTGAAAATACGTTTTTGACTTTAATATCTTTTTTATCCAAAACCATTGATTTTTACATATACCTTATACTAATTGGGTGTATAGTACAGTAATTGACAGGAAATGGGCTATTCATTCACCGTTTTAAAGCTTTTACACCTATTACCAAAAACCATATACAATAAAAAAAAAATTTACCATATGGGTTACTTTTAAAACGTTTTATTGCACTTTATATTAAAAACATATTTTTGATCTAAAACACGAGAACCTTAGAAATATATACTTATAAACAACAAGGTTTAAATTATAACAAATTTTGTTGAAAACACAAATAAATTATTATGAAAAAAAAAAGAAATGTTATTTCTTTATTACAATGTATTGTAGCTTTTAATTGGGCATCGGTTTATGACGTTGTTTCTCGTCTTATTTAACAACATAGCTAGTGCAGCAATTACTTTAGTGTAGTTTTTATTTGTATTGTTTCTGTTTGTTATTAATATTACCTCTACATTTATATTACAGTAAAATTTATAAAACAGTATTTAGTAAAATTTTTATAGAAACTGTCGGATCATTTACTGTCGCCTATCAATATCAACATCAGGCGATAGGTTAAAACAATCCAAAAATAAATAAAATACATGTTCCTTACTGATCGAGGTAAGTCGTTCTTACTGCGCTAATAACAACGGCTATGCTTGCATCTAAATTATTATTTGTGAAATATAGATAATAGTAAAATACGTTCAATATATTATTGTATTGTTTTATATGGCAGTGTTAGGCTAGCGGCCGAAAAATGAAACTTGCGACCGTTGGCCGCGGGTTTGAGTTCCGGGTTACAGATTTATTTATTATTCGTAGGATTGTCACTGCTCACAAACAAGTTTCTAGAGGATATTCAGCAGCTTCTACTACGTACCATAATTCAGAGATTCAGATCAGAGTTGCAAGTGTGGTATATCCCCTCATGGATATCTTGGGGGAGACCTATTCCTTGCTGAGGGCGTCTACGGGGTGAAACGACAACGAAGACGATGACTTCGAAAACTGACTTATATTAACTTTCGACAGGTACTTGTAGTAAAAGATCGAGTTCCTTTTATGAGATCAATTTTCTTTAAATTCGCACCGATATTTTTCTTTGAATTGACTACAAATATTATTATAAGTCCACTAGAGTAATTTTCTATTAAAAATTCCAAGAATTGAAACCAATTTTGATATTGATTTTTATCGCTTTTACTCTCTAGACACAAATATAATTTTATAGATTGATTGATAAGATAATTTGTTTTTTGAGAAATAACAACTTTTTTTTTAAGTTTGATTTAAATCTTATAATTGTAATGTATATATCGATTTTCAATGAGGTTAAAACTTATGTTTTATCGATCAGATATAAGTTACTTCTAACTCGAATATTCAGAATAAGCACAAAACTCGAGTACAGTATGATCAATTTGGCTGTTCCTTTTAAATATCTGTTAAGCAATTTAGCTTGTACATATTCGTTAAGGTACTAGGAGAAGATGGATAGAAAATATCCAAAAAAAAATTGATGGAAGTCGGTTATAAAACACTGCTTTCACTTCTCTTCCCATAAAAATACACAGAGAAAGTTAAAACAACTATTCCTAATTGTATACCCTTTCCAAGAACTAAAAGGTGGTTTAGGATGTAGGGTGTAAACTAAAAATTATAATAAAGTAGTCGCTTTAGTCCACCGACGCCCACAGTAAAGGAATTGACCCTCTCCAAAGTCATCAATGGCGATTATGATATATCCCCCATGTACGATAATCGCCTCGCCTGGCGGGCAGATTGGCGATCTACTATAAAGTATTACAGTAAAAAATAATTATGTTACTTTATTAATAACTTTTATAGTGTGTAAAAAAACTTATTTTTGGCATTAATATTTGTTTATCATTAAGACACTAAGTCGATTAATAAAGACATTACTGAAACACTTTTTTTTCCATTTGACAGTGACATGCACATCATATTTGACTAGACGGAGTCTGTCGTACTAGCCAGAGTTGAATAAGCAAACCTAAGCTAAGTTAAGCTAATAACCTTTACCTTTTTATATATTACTGCCATAAAAATTACATAACATTACTTATTTCCCTCTATCGAAAGCATTTACAACAATTCTGAAAACGGAAAACATGATTGGTGCGTCATTTCACCTGCGCAAATCGTTTACAAAATGTTGCTTTGTTGAATTCATGTCGTTTATCGGATTATGTCACAATAATTGATAACATTTTAAATGATAAGTGTTAATTTGACTCGGATTTTTATTTCCAAAATACATAAAATATTGTATAGTTTCCTGGTATTCGATTTTGTACATAATATTTGATTAAATAATATTATTACAACTTTACGTATTCTTTAGAAATTTTAATGTCAGCAACGTTGAAATGTTGCAAAAAGAAAATCTCGAGACAGTATTGAATTACTTTTAGTACGTAAATAGTAAATAAGCACGAAAGTATTTAGAACGAGTATCTCGTTTGTCACAATCTATACATTAAAAGGAATTTAAAGAAAAAAATAAATAAAAGAGTACTCTACCTGTGCAGCGTAAGTGGCCGTAACAATTCATTACTTATTCAGCTTGATGAAAAACTATGGAGATTAGTACAAATAACTAGAATTAATAAATGGATCGTCAGCTTTTTATGTTTTTCGTGTAACGATGTTACGTCTATTTTTTCACTGAATTAATATCTACACCTCTAATTTCTATAATTAGAGGTCAAATAAAGTCTAGAGTTCTGCGATTTACTTCATACATAAAATCTTATTGGTCGACATTACAACACATGAAACATTTAATAAATAAAAACATGTATCAACTGTCTCTAAGAATACTGTTAATTAATTTTAAAAACACTCCTTTACAGCTGAATTTTTATGCAACATTTTTTCAATTATTGGTCTCAAAGTCACAAGAAATATATATTCAATCCAAATAAACTTACAAACGCAAGTGATTAGAAATAAATATTTAATGGACTGTGATATCTAGATGGCACACGTATTTACAAATAGATGTGATTGCGTAGTAATGTTGAGAAATGTACTCGTACATTAAATATTTTCTTTCAAGATACCTGGCGAGGTCGTTGGCGTACAGCCAGAGAATTTCCAGTAATGCAGTTCGTGGTTGCAAGGTAACTAGTCTAAGATACGGAGCAGGGAAGTCGGAGCGTGAATGTTATGTCATATTATCATTGCTTTTAGTTATGTACTGTATATATTACGTATGCATTCTATTTTATCATTTCTTTTTATTCAAAATGACTCTAATGACTTTATTTTTCCAAATAGTTTATATATTTATAACTGTTTTGTATCAAATAACTAAACATGATACATAAGCATGTTCAATAGGTCCAATTAGACTTTGTCCTCCGACTTGACAAGGTCCAACCTAACACCCTTAAGGGTGGAAGTCCTGCGCTGCATTGTCGATCCATTGTCTCCACTTTAGTGCAGGTCGCCACGACAGTACAGTCGCCACCCGTTTTACATGCTATCTGACTTGGCCATTTCATCTTGCTGATCTGCATGGCTACATCGGTAACTTTCATTTGTCTATTGATCTCCTCATTACTGATTTAATTTCGTTAATAAAACCGAAATTTGTTCTTTCCATGGCTTGTTGGTCGATTGTATGCTTGCTAATAAGTTTAATATGTAAATGTTTAATGTTTTATATTATATTATTTTAATATATCAAAAAAGTATAATTTTTTTATTAATTGTTCAGCTTGATACTATAATTTATAATTCTACACGTTGATTATTCTTTAAAAAAAATTAATGTAATATATATATGGTGAAATGAAATCATAGAACTTAAAGTAACGAAAACGAACTATAATTATATATAAACATCATGCGTAAAGACACTTAAGTCTTGAATTATTTCATTACAAACATTGAAATATTATTGCACAGAAATGGAAGTCATATCATGCCGATTAACCTTCTGCAATATATTTCTGCGTGGATTGCATTTTGAAAGAATTAAATATAAGCAAACCGTTATCTTTAAAGTTATGGCTCCTTGATATTTTATGTTTGTGTAATAAAATTGACTTTGTTTCTAAATTTGTCGAGATTATCCTTATACAAGTTAATCGTTTTCAATTTAATTACTAAATAATTACTTACCATACTGGTGACACATTTGTGTTTATGTACCATAAAAATAATTGTCTTTTTCATTGCCTTCCAACTGGAGAATTAAATATAACTACATAATAAAAAAAGAATAAATTTAAATTTTCAAATGATTCTGTAATGTAATAAAACTCTTCGAAATTATTTAAATGCGTTTGTAAAATCACAGTGTGACTGGTTATTGATATGAATGCTATAAATGGTTGAATGTATGGCTTTACTTCTTCTTTTCATCCGATAGATGCCCACTTCATATGACGACATAGGCCTTCTCTAAAGATCGCTATGATAACTGGTCTTGCGTCGCATTCAGCGACTTCCCGCGACCTAAATATCAGTCAACCTTGTGTACAACATGTCTGTAAATTTATCCTACCAATATGGTACGATAATTTTTTTAAATTCAGATTACTACAAATTAACATTAATTACTGTTTACGATCTATCCTTTCAAACTATATACTGCTGGAAGTTATTTGTCTGTTGCATTCCGAAAAAAAAAATTATGTAACAAATTTCAGAGTGATCACTATATAGGATGAAAGGAAATTGGTGTAAAAGCTTTAATTTAAAGCTCTTTGCCGACAAAGGAGCTATACACTCACCACTTTAGAGTTTTTACATCTATAACCAATCACTCTGTATAATTCAAAAGTAATGCAATTAAAAAAATTGTCATTGATGACAGCAATAACTTTGACAATTCACAATGTATACACGTTCATTATAATCCACACAGATTATGTTTCTAATGCAATAAAGGGGTTTGTATATACATAAAGTACGCGTTAATGGCATTAAATACATTGGTATTCAAGAAAAGAACTAGTTATTGCATTGCTTTTTTATTTTCATTATACACTTCTCACATACACTTTGTTAAAGTAAAGCATTGGAACAAAGCATTCCATTCAGCCCGCATCGGTTAACCACATTGACGTGCGGGCAATATGCATAAATGTATAAGCTAAGAATTAACCAATAATATTGTATTATGCAGGCGAAGTTCTAGAAGATATGGCTGAGCGTCGTCAGACTGTGAGACCGTAAAGCGAAATAAAAGTAAATTCGCTTACGTAATAATAATTAATAACGGTTTAAAATTAGATGGTAATTTAAAAGGCAGTTTAAATGTATGTACATTTATTTTTCTTACGACCAAATTAAAATCGATTGACTCGACATTTTATACTGATTGTTCCGAAAATTTTCCCTTCAAAATTTCGTCATAAAAATATATTATTACATAATTTACTGTCTGTTTTTCCATTCTCCGTTTTTTCCATCTATCATACGTTACCTATAAAACGCAGAAAATTACATACCTAAATAAAATCGACAGTTAGTTTATTTTTATATTATTTACGTACAAAAACAAACATTTAAGTATTAAGTACTAAATGCTTATATTATATAAATTGCTTGTCTCAGAATAAGCTGTCTTATCGCTAATGGCGTTATCCTCTACACAACTTATAGTTGAAATTTTCCACTTTGCTTATTTATTTTTAAGATATGCATTAACTTAAAAAATGTGTAAACACAACAGATGTCCCTGACGATAATCGTAATGACGACCACGACATTTAAGTTTCATTCTACTAACCCATATGCGTAGAAAGATAAAACTTTTCGTGTGAGTACTGGTAAAATTCAATTACTATTTATTTTCAACATAGGTTTTTGGCTTAACATTTTAAATACAATTTTTATAACCCTCGTCAAAATATCGAATTTATTTTATTAAATACATAGGAATGTAATAAAGTTAATTCTTATTTTATTTTCCTGTTCGTAATTATCGGAGGGAAGTTAACCATCGCCAATAATACAGAGAGTAAATTGACCTATTAACAAAGTTCTTTTTCCAAATTTGATTCAGATCGGCTAACAAGTACGGCCTTAGTTTTTCGTTACGTGACTGTGATCAGCGAAGATGTAATGAGATTTTCTCGAAATTCCAGAATTCTTTACTGTAAATACATTTTCTCAAATTCTTACGAAGAAGCAAAAACTCTTAAAGACCTTTTTGGACATTGACGAATTTTCGTTGAATGTTCTGTTATTTCTATAACTTTTTTTAAGTAACTTGATAATTTAAAGACATTTCGGTTTTCTAAGATATCACAGTTGATTTGATATGTACTATTGACAACTACTTTTCTCAGAAAGGTGTCATATCTGTAATATAGAATTTTTGTAATGGAAACATAATTTATACTTTAAAAAAAAAAAAACTTTTGGTGGTAAATCCACCGAAAGAGATGAACAAAAAATTTATTTATCTTCTATTAATAATGTCTCTAAATTATTATGTAATAAATTTACGAAGTTTACTAAACAAAAACTTGCTATGAAATCCTTTTTACAAAATAAGTTTTATAGTGATAATAAAGGTTAAATATAACTCTATCATTATTTTAGTGATCGGTAAGTGATGAAAAAACAAGTTTATTTTTCTAACTTTGTTGTGGATTCTTTTCAGATCTGGACTAGATCTGAACCTTCATAGCCTTAAGTTGAAGAACACGATTATGGGGTAGCTCAATCTGATTATGGTTTCTATCAAATTAAAGTCATCTGAAGGTCTTCTCATGATGTACACAAGTGGTCACTGTAAATGATCCTAAGTGGATAGTAATATTTTCAGGCCTCTCAGAAAAATATCATAGTAGTACAATACAAAGACATTTTATATATTTAATTTATTTTTACACAACAGCGTATTGTTATGAATGATATAGCACTCCGCATTGCCTGAACGATATATACAATTTTCGTAAAAAAAAAAATTTAAAAAAACAATTATCAATAAAAAATTCTAAATTTAGAATAACCTTTACACACAAAACCTACCGTTGAAGATACAGAAGAATTACATTTGTACTTAATTAAAGACCGCATTTCAATATAAGCTTAGACGACAATATGGGAGTTTCTAGTGAAAGATATACCTGATATCCCGTCATTAATGAATAAGAAAAAATAATCTAGACTCTATTTTTCATATTCTCAACAAACATGTAATAAAGACAAAAGCAATTTAAACAATAAACTTAGTTACAGATCTTCAAAACAGTCATTCCGTTCGCGAGGTGGAGCACCGACTTGGAACTAATAATAATATAAATAAATTACCTCGTTTTCTGTAATTGAAGCACACTGCGGAGTACAGAAGGCTTAGTATTGTCCATATCTGTGTCGATTTAATAATTTCCCCAGGAAATTGTAGACAAATAAACGAGCCCTTATCCTAAATAACGTTTATTATAGACTCTCTGTCATTTTGTAATTTAATTTTGTGTCTAGATGTACTACAAATTATTTTAGCTAATTTGTATTAGGTTATATTTGGATACTTCATACTCGCTTTATTAAGTTCTTAAATATTAAAATTATTAAATTTTGTTGTTTTGTTTAATAGTATCTTAGGTGCACCTGGTGGCCAACTGTCAAGAATTCGGATAACTCCGATGCGATTCCGAGCTCCTGCTAGGAAAAAAGATTGGTGAGGACATCATCGCCTCACAGATAAATAGTGACGAAGACAGGCCTGCGTTCCTCAAATGTTGCAGAACGATAATAGAGAACGTAATTAAAAAGAATAAAGGTGAAAATAGTAAAGGCCGGGTAAGAAATTAAAGGACCTCAGTGCACGACTACTGCTACATAGCGGAAGTAACTATATATTAGTCCTTTTCTTACTTAAAAATTAAAGAAATAGCAAAAAAATGCTCATTTGAAATTAATAGGCTAAAATAAAAAAAAAAAAAACCACAAACTTCTGTAATATGCAAAAATTGTTTAATTGTGAAAGTAAATAAGTATTTTAATTAAGGATGTTATATATTATAATTAGATTGTAATGCCGTCTCAGAAATATGAATATTAAAGAAAAAATAGAATCTCGGGTTAAAATGCAAAATATCCGATCTCAACTCAAAAACTACTATGTACTTAAATATTCATTTGTTAATAAAAATTAATAAACACCGTTATGTGCTTAGATAGACCACATGTTTGGCACAGTAGCAGAGATCAGTGGTGAGGCAATCATTACTCTATCGCATGTTGCGAGCTCACCACATGGGCCGGCTGTTTATGTAAACCGTATATGCTTGTTTTCATACAGGACATGCTTCGAGTTCAATAAATAAAAAAACTTTTTAATATTTTTTTCACTGATTGAAAGAGAACGCTAAAGTGCTAGGTTAATAGAGATATTTGCAGAATTATAGTAAACACCTGTAAAAAATAAATTAAGATGTTTTTAAAATGACGCATCTGTAAGTCATAGCTCCGTGATTCACAACAATGCGCAACATGGCGTCCACACATTACCATTATCATTTGCCTCACAATGAAAAGCTTGTCCTGATCCGATTCACAAGAGACACATTTTGTCCCAATAACGTGAAACATAAAGAAACAGCGGGGAGTATCACTGCCACCCTTTCATTTCAGATCCGTTTATAAACGATATTAGATCTAGTGCCGGCGTAGCACGCGCTCATATTTTCAAAACTTCTGATACACAGATAACATAACAAAAGATATTGAAGTTTTTTTTATACAATCGATACTCGTAAAATTTAATAAGCTCTGGTTATTATAAAAATTACTTTCATATCTCCGACCCAATCTTTTTACTCGTACGTTGCTTCACGCCTTTTTAGTATTTATCTGATTTTAAGTTTTTCATGTTTTCGCGATTACCATGTAAATGTAAGTAAATTGGGTAGACCGGTATTTTAAAATATGCTTTACGAGTGTATACGGGACATTTTAACAACTCGTGTTCTTTATTAAGCAAGTCCATCCAATGGGCATCTGTATAAAAATGCAGTTTGCGATGTGCTCTTTTGTACCAATTTTTTCCTATTTCAACAGAATTTTTATTATGTCTTGGTGATAAAAAATTGAAGATAAATAATCAAATAAAGTTATACACAAATTGTTATAAAGGGTGATTGGTTACAGGTGTAAAATCTTCAAAGATGTATAGCACTATTAATATATGGCAAATACAGCCTTGCCAAATGTCATTGGTTTCAGAAATAATAAATAAAGAAACGATAATATTGTAAGAAAAATACATTAATTTAACATATTTCAGAGATTTAGATTAATTTAACATTATCACTTTACACAATTCGATTAGAAATAATTATAAAATAGCAATATGTATAATATAATCACGGTGTCTACTTCTTGACTACACAATAGACGGCAATATTGACTGAATTCTTGTTAGTGAAATAACTGAGGTGATGTAATTATGTCAAGATAAAAAAAAATTCTTTGCATAAATTAAAAGGATTATTACTTCGAAATGAGACAAAACTAAATTTAACAAATGTGAGTCTTACCATACAGTGTTTGCATTTATACTATATTATGACTTACTTTTTAATTTAATTTCATTAAGATCCCTCAGTACCTTAAGACGAAAGTTTTCGGCCAATGTGCTATCGGTAATGACTCATGTCACAAAAACGTTGTCTCTCACTCTGAGCCTGGTTGGCAAGCTCACAGTCGTTCAATGAGTCATGGAGAGGGCTATCTAGACGAATGAAAATAACCGACATAGCCAAGCGTATGGCAAGTGGCAGCGAGCTGGCTACATAGTCGCAGGGGCCTTAAGTAAAGTGAAGTCGAGCTTGAATGTAGATTCTGAAGCGAAGACCACTAACCAGCAAGCGTAGCACGCGTAAGGCGACCATGTTAAGAACTTGGATGCAGGCCGCTTTTAACCGGTCAGTTATAAATCTATGGAGGCTGATGTCTAACAACGGACGTTCTATGACTGAAATAATGTAGATGAATATGTGGGATATATAGTGAACAATGTTTGCCCTAAATATAACACAATTCAGCACTTTCCATACAAGCGCTAAGATAAAAACATTACTACAAAAAATATCGAACGAGAAAAACAGTGTCCTAAATAAATATGTATAAATCTATGAAGATCTAAAAATATTAAATTCTTAAATATGTTTCAAAAGTGGTCCGCACTGTACTGTTTTGTATGGGGCGTGACACTTATCAACTAGTGAAAGCTTTGCTCCTCATGTATCGTTCACAAGGCAAGGTTAACTAGTAGACAAATAACTAAATGTGTAGTGTAACATTACATGCTTTCCATCAGTTAAATATCAGTAACTTTAGATTTATTCGTGTTATGGGATATTTAACTTATGATATCAGAAGTTGGAATGTTACTAGCTTGCGTATATATTTTTCATTTTTAAGTTAATAGGTCGACGCTTGAACGGTTTTGAAAATTGTTCCTGCGTTGTTGCACTAAAATTTGCACCTGTACCTAGATATAATTTTGATTAAAATATTAATTTACTTTATTAAATTTTATGTTTCGTTTCATACATAATTGTCCTTGTAGTTATAATACGCGATGTCATTATAAATATAAATGCTGGGTAGTAAAGACATAATGATCGGTAAAAAAATATGTTTATCTTGGATACATTTCTTGCAAAATAATAAATATGTTGTCAATTATAGTACCTTTGAACTCGTCTATGTGCCTTTATATAAAGAGTATACTCATATTTACATATTTTATATACTAAATATGACTTCATCGTTTAAATAATCGTATTTATCGAATTATCAACCTATTCGCAAGTGTCTAAAATTAGATATACTCAAAATTATACAGTCCAAAGGGATAGTAGACTGTGGTTGAAATTCTGAAATTCAAATTAGTTAGAAGCTTACTTGTGAATACCGCCGCATATTTAAGTACAAACCAAAGTTTGTATACAAATGACGCAACTTTTTGAAATTATTAAACAATGAAATATGAATTCTCAATGTGATATATTGATATATATTGAACATTATGTATTTAATCGTCATTATTTCAGCCTTAAGACATCCACTGCTGGACCTATGTCCAGAGGCCTATGTCTCTCATATAGATTTTCAATAAGGTTAAAAGCAGCCTGCATCTTCCATCTATCAATGACCTTAATAATATCTCCTGTCCACCTCGCGGGTAGTCAAAGTTAAAGTCAAAGTCAAAATATTTTTTTTTATATGAGATCATCACGATCATTTATAATAGTCAGATTCAAATTAAGTTTACGTTAGTGCGTAACGCGCCACCTACTGAGAAAAACTGACCAGAAACTCTGTAGGGTTAGTATTTTTCTTTATGTTTGCTCAAATATTTTTTTAACCTTAAAATTATAATTTTTAATTTCCAAACTACTAATCTTTTTATTCTATCTTTATCGTGAATATCCACTAAAATAGAGTAATATGCCTTTTGGCAGAGCCTGTGCTTCACAAATTTCTTGATATTCTATAGATAGAACTTTACCGCGTAAAACCGATGGATATCCTGCATTACGCTTGCTGATCCGTGGTCTCTATTCTAGAACTTCATGCCCCACCGGCCATCAGGTTTACGCGTTCTGCGGCTTTTTCACTGTCACTTCTACACGCTTACCCACTGGGCCGCGTGGGTTACTTTCGTTCGTCTACGGACCTTCTTATTACTAATTAGATCTTGAAAAGAAATCTCGAAAATAACCTTTTCCACATCGCGTTTACCAACTTTGAGCTTGGCCGCTTTCAATCGGTCTTATTAGTAATAAATTGGTAAGGTCCGAGTCTTGTAACGAACGTCTTACAGCTATAATACTGACGAGAGGTACTGAATTATAAAATACAAAAATAACTGCTGAGAATTATTGCATCGTTTAAAAAAATTGTCAGTTACGACAGTTTCATCTGAGACCAAATTCTTAGTACAAATATTACAAGAAATAAAATCTCCATCTAGATTTATGTTCGATAAATGCAGTAGTGAAACCGGTAACAGAGTTTTTGAATATAAAGTGAGGACACTAAGCGACGTTTAACAATTATGCAAAGCCCCAGGCAGCTCCGTAAGAAGAAACTTGATCAATAAGTGGTTATTAAGATATCGCCACATCGGTCACATCGCCCATTACGCGTTGGGAGAGGTTGGTTGTAATTTCCTACCCCGTAAGGGCTGACTTCAAATTCACCGTGACAATCGGCAATATAATTTTAATGCTTTTCCCTTAATCTTGAGAAAGAAAGACGATAACCTTAATAACCATAATTAAATATGCCCCAAATTTTTTATACTACTTTGTGAGGTTAAAATAGCAATTTAGTTGGCTAATACAGTTTAATGGACTATTTATCTATAACGCCATAAAGTGAAAAATGTATTCGTTTATTTACATTGTTTTAATATATTTATTTCATAAATCCATGTCAATGAACGTCTAAATGCAAAATTTATATAAATTACATTACTCTAAATTCTTTTTCATATTAGTATTTTAGTTGTTTTTTTTATGTTTATCCTTTCATAACTAAGTCGCGGTACGATTTTGATAGCACTATTCTAACATTATGTGTGAAAAAATTCTAAGACACGGGTACAAATGTGTGTAATTTATCTGTTCGCTAATAGAATACATTCTACAAATAAATAATCAGAAGAGCGTTCCTCCTTACTTAAAACAAATAGAGAAATTAATCTATTGACAAATGTTCCAATGCGTTTTCAAATGTAAAGAACTGGTTGACGCTTCACTTCGTAGTTAAACAAAAAAAAAAAAAAACACTCGTGTGACATTAATCACAATGGAATTAAAGTATAGTTAGGTAACAATTTCATAGTTGACATGTGCGTGCTCGCTCCCGTCCGCGTCGGTCAATTTACATCAAATTACATCAAGAGTCATTAATGGTCCTCAACAAACTTACTAATACATGTTCCAAAATATATAAAAGCCTTTATTACTTACGCAATAGGTTCGATTTTATTGTTTCTCTTGTTCCTTTTACCGGATGTATTAACAGGGAACGATGCACACCAAAAACTGCAGCAAAAACCTGGTCTCACGAAAATGGACAGCGCAGATGACACCGAGGTGGCTTTAATGACAATTTAATAGCATAGCCTCCTTCGAGTGGACGAGTAATCAGCGCAAATGATAACGCTTCGATGCGGCCTCTTCTTGTTTTTTGGTAATGTCACAAATTGAGGTTTCTTATATTAATGCACCAATAATGAAATAAAATAAGGACACTAGATGGACCGACGACATAGGTCGCAGGAACACTGAATGAGCAAATTAAGACAGGTCATCGTGGCGATCTTTGGGGAAAGCCTATACTTTACAACGGGTGTATACATGGCTGACATGATGATGGTGGTACATGAAATGTAAGCTACTCATAATTCTGTCTACAAAAATTCAACCTAACGTCGCTAAAAATATATTCTAGATTCTTCGAGGAGAGGGTAAAACCGTTAAATGGATTTTTTTTCAAGCCTTACGTCATTTACGTGCCGCGTCATTTTTATATCTTAAAAGGTCTGATAAAGGATTTTAGAATAGATACTAGATGTTTTATATTCACTGCGAGTCTTACCATGCACAAGATATCTCTTTAGTATGCGGGCCCGGCGACGGTACTTATTAGTCTCAAAAATTCCTCGAATCTCGCTACTTTCGGATCTCGAGTGGTTCAAAGTAAAACGTCGCTGCTCTGGTCGCATTTAAAAGTTAGGTGGGTATCTAATGTTTAATACATAGATGATATTACTTTTGATAAAGCGATTTAAGCGAATCTAAAATTTAAAGCGCGATCGAATAATAATGGTTAAAGGTTTTGTTAGTACAACGGTCATAAATATTAACTTAAACAGAGGTTCAGGCGAAAATTTATTTAAGTTTATTCAAGGAACACTGTTTTAAAATTCGAGATAGCACAATGCTCTCATTGTTTGTGCATACTACTTTTAACCATTCAAGATGAAATTCACTATAAAACACATGAATGTTCCTATCGAATCAGAACAAATTATTCATATCATACTCATTGTTCTATCGTGACCTATCATTTTTAAACACGTCAATAGCCGTGTTATTTATTTGAGAACGTCCGAAGTTAATCAATCTTGTCACGTTGTTATTCTATTTTTTAAATCTAACGATAAAACCTTTTTTATGTTAACGTTTTTTTATTTTTTTTATAGCATATCCCGTACGGTAATGATAGTTCGTTTAAAAAGTTTAGAAGAATCTTATCGTAGTACATTGCCGTCAAAACCGTCACCATTTATATTATATAACTTTGTCTTAAACGTCGAATATTTTATTTCTATAGCAATTGTTTAAAGGCAGTCACAGTTTCTCTAGAAATTACTGGCAGCAACGCGTCTGTTCTTTTATAATAATTTTAGCCGATAATGCGAAAAATACGTGCCTTTCGGCGACTTGATCCTACGTGAGTGGGACTTTATTGCCGCTTATTGCTTTCGAATGAAGCAAAATTATAATCTTAATACCGGATTATTTCTTTTCGTTTCTTTTTGTGAAAACGATACCTAGTAAATGAACCGATATAAAGTGCTGGATACAGGCGCAGGAACAATTAAAGTTTTATGTATTTTTTACGAGCTATTTAATAATAAAACTATGTGGCGTGGTTACGGAATGTAATCTAATAAACTATAAGCTTGCCGCGTTGAAATACAGAGGAATTTCTGTTTTAACTTGTAATGTGAATTTATATTTAAATGAGTAGAAATATTACATATACAGAGCGATGGGTTAAGGGGGTAAAACCTTTGAAGATGTGAATGTATGTATGTATGTATGTATGCATTTCAACAAAATGCTTTAAGTCATTTGACACTGATTCCAACCACGCTGTCTATATGAAGTGTTAACTCTGAAATATTTTAAAAAAATTCTTTGTATTGGAATGCGACAGGCTAATTACTTTTAGAAAACCTTTTTTCTTAATATATGATTATTATTTATTTTTGAAAACTATTGATTTTTAGATTTTGTGTGGCATAAATTAACTGACGGCAAATCTATATCCAATTAATTGTAAAATATACTCCAAATAAACTTAATATACTTCAAGAGATTATACGTCATTCTACCGAGGATAAGTTTAAATCAAGTTTTTATATATAATTTCTACCATATAACCGTAAACTAGGCGATAAGACGTGACAAGACCGATTTTATTCTGTTAAATTCTGTGAAACAATGAAATTGTATATATGAAAAATTATGAATTGTAACATATTAATAATATTTGCTGAAATATCAGTTTTGTATTTAAACAAAATAAATCGGCGATAGCAGCGTAAGCATAAGTTATCGATTTTAAATATAAATTCAATCAAGTTTCAAAAGTATGCGTCGTGAGATTGACTTCTCTAACCGACACGCAGAAGCGTCGACCTAGCGATATATCAATGATAAATGATGACTTCGATAACCAACTCACAAAGAACTCACTGCGGAGGCTGTAAGGAAAATATCATATTTCAATCATATCTACTGCAACTTTATTTCAAATATTGACGTATGCAACCACGACTTCTCATAAATAATTTCTAGTATGTACATGTTAGGACTTCGAAGAATAGGAATAATATGCTTGTTATCCCTAACAATCTATGTTGAGTAAATTTATTACTCTTATAAATGTTTTACATTTATTACATTAATTAAAGTATATAATCAAATTATAGACAGAAGTTCTAATGCTTGCTTAACATCATCATTTCAGCCATAGGACATCCATCGATGGCCATAGACTTCTGTAAATTTCTAATAAAATTGTCTGGAAGCTGCTTGCAGCATCGAAATGAAAAAAAAAAACATGTAAAGGTTTAACGAAGTGGATTCGAAACGAGTGCATATTGAATATCCCTAATGCATAAAATATGAATCATATTCTTGAATTTGTCATATCATAAACCGATAGCGGTCGATCCCGTGGCTTCGTCGCCACACCTACTTCTATTTCTACAGAGTTGCGCTGACATTTTTACTTATTACTTTTCAATCGTTATGACAAGCCGAGTCCGTGGTATGCGCATTATGTTTTATTATTTCTTCAATGAGAATGACTGAATTAATGAAGCTTTGTTCTGCTGTATCTAATTTAAATTGATTGGTTCCAGGCAATGCTAGTTATGTTTTGTTCAATTAAAAAGTGAAGAGTTCCTTGACAGTCATTGCGAGACTTCGCTGAATGTTTGAAAGTGTACTCGTTTTTGTTCAAGTTTATGTTAAGGATGAAAGTGTTAATTACGACACTGATCTTTAGAAGCATTTAATAGACTTATTTTATATTTTGAGGATAAATAAATTTTACAAGAGAATTAACTAACAAAGCATTGTCAGGTAGTTAAATTTAATTTCGAATAACGTACACGGCGGTGAGTAGTTCTTTTCTTAGAAGTTTTCTTTTTTGTTTGATAAATGTGCTTTTGTTTGACATCAAATGTTTGCCAGCTAGAGACATATTCAATTAACTATCTCATTTATTTGGAAAAAGTTTTATTTTTACTTTGATCCGAGGAGTTTTTCCGATTTTGATTTTCTGGCTGTGATGACGACTATATAAAAAATTGCTAAGTCGGTAGAGCTGTTCTTAAAGCTTGTACTTAGCAAAACATTCCGCTGTTAATGTTTATTTACATAAAGATACATAGGTGGTGAGTATAAACAAGCAGTTCTCGAAATCTTGTTATACCTATACAACTTTATATCCGAGCAGTTAATTTTGATATGGGTAAGCGTAGTTCAAATCGTTTCAAGTTGCGCTGTAAACATCCTTAAACATTCTGTAGCGTTTCGCCTCGCCGTTCTAACGTATAGATACTCTAATCTTTATGTCATATAAACTACGTACACTCTCGGTTTATAGATAAAGGTTACCAGACGTTCAGTTTGTTTCATTAAAGGTTAAATGGACAATTACGTTCAAATAAAGACAGATAACAGAGTAATCTCCGGGAATCGACGTAGATTGTTTGTTTTTAAGAGGTCACGCTCCTTTTGTATTTGCAATAAAGAGACAAAGGTATTGACCTGTTGGTAATATTCTACTATTACTTATGTCTAGTTTGCTTTACTTAATTTCATTTATGCAATTCCTGACATTAAATCTTTAGAAAAGTTTGTGATCGCAAAACTGTTTCTAGTTTACTAGTTTCTTCTTCTCACAATTCAGACTTCTGCCATTCTTAACTTCTTATCTGCAGGGTATAGATTTGGAATAAGCCACCCTATATTTTACAATGTGGTAATACCACTCACTTCAGACACAGGACGTTGGCTGCTAGACGTAGGCCTCTTCCATAAATTTCCAATAGGATAACGGGTGGACTACCCGATAAAGGAATTTGAAATGAAAAAACTTTCTATTCCAGTAATTCTCAATCCTTTCAATAGGATAATTCAGACATTCACTGTATATGCTTGAAACTAGAGCTTCTTTAATGCACTTTAAAGTTTAGCGGTAGAAACAGATATCACAAAGACATATATAGGTTGGGTCACTTGTAAAAGTATCTTTACCTAACTTTATATTATTAATTACTGCATATTTCTAACAGATTTAACGGTGAACATTAGTTTTTCTATTATAATATAGTATGATTTGATAATCTTTCTTCTTATAAATCCCGTATAAAATATAAATAAAAAAGTAAATTCAACTAAAATGAAATGAAGGTAATTAGAAGACGAAGTTAATACTTTTTTTATTGATGTTATCTGTAAAAATTTATCAACACGATGTATAAAAAGGGTTATAAAATTCTGTTGTCTGAAATATTTAAATATAATTACAAATTGCTAATTTTTAATAAAAATATTCCAAATGACATAATTGTATTTAAAAGTGAATTGGGATTCATTCATCGTATCATTAAATTGAATATCAGATGGTAATGACCTTCGTTTGTGCATAGCCGCGTCCGAAAGCGGCTGCCGTCTTGCTTCTTATTGCGTCAAGCTGTGACACATTGTCGCATCGGTTTACATAAATATTTAGACGGAGAAAATAAGAAACACAATGGCTAAAACATATTCTTTCCAATTACGTTGAAAATAGATAATTATCGTATTCTTCTGTCTTAACATTATGAGTTTTGTTCTTAAATATTCTTCTTTTGTAAAAATCTTTTAGTTAGTAAATATGTCTGTATCTACCCAGGAGCAAAGCGTTTAATTTTACTGTTTACTTCAAGTTTAAGAGGGTTTTAGGAATGTGTTCGTCGAATAGAATTAATACAAGAAACTGTAAAATTTATTTTAACGGTTTATGATAAGTTAAGTATATTACTTATCATTATTACATGAGTGTGTCATATGTACGATGCGGACGCCCTGCCTTGCGTGTATTATTCTCTTTATTCACCTAAAGATTTAGCATATTATAGTTTTTAGAATAGAATCCTGTTCAATGCTGTTTCGCCGATAAAGATGAAAAATCTAAATTAGGACAATTTTTATGAGACACTGTGTCTCAAATATAAGTTTGCTGGAGTTTCACGCATCGATTACTATCCAATTTCGAGCTCACCGAATACCTGCCGCCCAATCTTTTGTCGCCTCGTCACGTGCTTTCGAACAAACTAAATTCTTTACATGTATTTTACACAAAAAAATAATGAAACTTTTCATTGTTCTAACTTTTGATTTTTAATACATAAATATATTAATTATTATAAATAGCAAATAAAACCACGATAAAGAATAAAATACGGGCCATCAAAAAGAATAAATTCATTAAATCATTTGTTTAAAAATATTTTTGCTTCTATAAATGATAAACGTTTAAATTGTAATTTAAAATACACAGATAACTTAAAAGCTCAAAAAATTGGTTAATTTCACCATTTTTAAAAATTCTATAAGAAAATAAAAGTCGTCTTCGAAATCATGATCATGGTCTAGGCACAAAATATTTAAAAATAACAACAATTGATTTTCTGAAAGAAATGTCAGCACTCAGCACTCAAGCTCTCATTTGTATCATCTTATATATGAAGATTTATCGTTGAGTCTAAGCCTAGTTTTGAAATTAAAAAAAAGTGTTATTAATCTTGGGTATCTATTTTTCTACGATTGAATTAAGCTTCCCCAGTTTCTTGTGGGCTCTTCTTACATAACAATTGGAAACCCTATAGCTTTACAAGAGCTGCAATTTATTCTAGTCTCTATCAAATTACATTTTTGTAGCGTGAGAGGAATCACGGTGACTGCTGATCACCATAAATGATCCTAATTGCATAATAATATTCATAGACTATAAAATAAAATTATTGTTAAAGATAAAAAAGAGAGTTTCATTCAAGGAAAGAGACCTAGGAAAACTAAAATATTAATAACACACGATTCATAGTTCAGGATGAAAGCTTTTAAAGCCTACAATTAAGCCGTGTTGCAATACCCATTCGGCATGCCAGTTCGAGCGAAATCCCTACTAACTTTGCTGAACTGACCCTAATCCGCTGGCTGTATCTAAAATGTTGTGTACTACGAAATAGTTTCCAACTCGGATGAGTTTCCCTGAAGTCTGACAAATTGTATTAAAACATATATTTCTTTAAAATTTAATTTTGCTTTAAACATGTTTTATATAATCATGTAACATTATATTCGGTCCAAAGTATCAAGAACTTCCAGTTTATTTTTGAAGGTAAATTACACAGAAAAACGTTCTGACAAAAAACAATTTCACCAACTTATTATTGTTTCTTTCTCTTTGGATTCGTCTACAATGATATTCTTTGTTTATTTAAGAGATGATCGTAAAGTATTTAAAGGAACCGTTGTTTTTGTGCGATCCGCAAACGCCTGTGGCATTTACGAAAAGAACACGCTCTCTTAATAAATATTTCCGGAAAATCGAAAAGTTCGTTTATTTTTACAAATATATAATGTACACACAACTTAGAAACAAATTTAGCTACTCATTTTTAGCTTGGAATGAGTTATGGAAGAGATAATTGGAATTATCTATGAATAAAATTATAGAATGTTGTCTGTAGTTACTGCTTTATGTTTGTCATGCTAAAAATGTAATCCATACAATCCCAGAAAATATCTTATTACATATTGTTGCATAATTTTCTATTACAATTTTGACTGGTTCTTTTTGTTTGGTTATTCTTATGGAAGTTAAAATATCTACGAATTAAAGAAAACAAATAACATTTTAAGTACATATAAATGTAAAGATATAAAACCGGTTAGATGTAACAAATTAAAACCGGCAAGTAACAGCGCGGCCGTCAATCGAACGGAATCTAGATCAGATCAAGTTACCGATAAACCCGGCCCAAGAATTCTCATCGCTAATGCAGAGATAGCCTTAGAATCATTTAATTCGATTAGAATTTCATGTGGAGGATAAAGTCACACGTCAATCAGCTTAATAAGCAATTCAAATTCTGTTAATCCTATCGAAGCGATGCATAATGAACAGTTTGTAACAGTTAAGCCTATAGTGCCGGAATCCATTTACCGTAAATACGCGGGTAATAAACATGATTATATAACATTTGCATTTATATTAAAATGTTGTACCATAAATGTGTACATGATTTCAAATCCCAAAATTTGCTCTATTGAATTTTACTTCAATGCTAGTACACGTTATTGCATTATTTTTCATTTGGTTTAGACTACTGAAACGAGTTTTATATTTATGTTTATTGTTTCATCTATTTTTATTTGAAATAAAAAAAAATGTACTTCTCAGACAGACAGTAATTTCTGGTGTATCTTTGTAGGTATACGAAGATACTTCAAATCTCAAATCAAAAATAATAATAACATTAATAAACGTAAACTAAAACATTAGTGAGAAACGTCAATGATTTCGAAATTTATAAGTCTAGGTTCTACGAGATCGCAACTATAGTTATGATTCTGATCGAATCGTTTTAAAGGGTTTACAATCATATTTCAGAAGATCATTCTAAAAGAGCCGAGGATATTACATAAGGCCATACACCCTCGTTGTTTGAAACAAAATTACCTTTATTACCGGTGCGCGAGACAAGGCGGAATGTTAGTCAGGACGTTGGCCACGTCCTATAAATCACTAGCGGCCGCAACTGATTCAGATTACCGCCGCAGTGAACTGGGAAGCGGGACTTCGGACGTCGAGTGGTATTTTAATTTTCTATCTCTTTAATAAAAATGCTCCGACCGGAATACCCTTTATCTTATCTTTTGATTATTTTACTTTGTAACCATGTCCGTTTATTAAGATTTATAAGTAAAATTTATACTTTACTTATCGTCTAAATCTTATATGGGAAACAATATTCACGCTTTAGGAAACGTAAGCGTCAGCGGTCGTAAATATATTTATTTATAGATACTAATTACATTTTCCAATAATTGCATTAATGCACTACCAATTAATTCTATAAATTGTTGTATATAAATTGGGAGAGTTCCTATATATACAATATCATTTGTCATGCTCGTTGAAAAAAAAAAGGTCGGTTCATTACACATTGGCCTAGACAACCGCAAAGCAAGATTGATTGCGCTATACAACTAAAAAGTACGAACCGATAGAGCGACTAGAACGACGAGTGCCTACGGCAAAATCCGATAGAAAATTATTAAGAAAATTAAATGATCTACTACACTTCGGTTCATAGATATGCCAATTATTGATAGCATCTAAACGGCTGGGGCCGTTGAAAAATGTGTGGGCAGTACAAGTTGCGTGTTGCGATTTACTTATGCGTTTTATCAATTTTCTATCAACTTTAGAACTAATGGTAATTGATTTTGTGTTTCTATTTACAATTTATGTTTACAAGTCAGATTCCTGTAACAGGAACTATTAAAGTAACCGAATTTAGATTCTTAAACAGCTCTGTAGATATACTTTGCATTTTAAAACGTAATTTAAGATGTGGGAACCACTTATTACGTATTTAGGTTTTTTTAAATTCCAAAATACATTTTAACTACTTTTTATTCACGACAGTATACCTATTTGCTCTACACAACATGCAACTCTCTCGTTTTTAAAAATATAATCAAGTAACCTGTCACGTAGACTATAAAGCTAAAAACATCACCACGAAATGTAGTTAACATAAAAAGTTTAGTGCGAGAACAGGCAAGAGCATTAGAATAATACTCGGTCTTTTGTTTGCTGACGCACAAGGGATGTTGGGACCTGTTTAAGTAATACTTTGTAGTGAAATTCTAGTGTATGATAGATTATTTTTTGCTATGTATTAAGGAAACCCTTTTGCAATAGTGCTGCGTACTTTTTCTTCTGCAATCTTGTGTTTTGCTGTCATAGATTAACTATAGTTTGCTTGTTGTTTGTTAATCTATATATTTTATTATGTAAATATTTATGTAGTGTTTATATAAATTTTATGGATAGCCAAACAAAATTTAAATTTTACATACATAACACAAATCATTTAAAATAATAAAGGACAATTGCAATTTCAGTGACAGGCAATCGTAACATGATAAAAATAAATCAAAAAAGACAACATAAATAACAAAACACGATAATTTTTGGAAAAATAACACATAAGTAATTTAAGAATTAAGTTAGTAAATACTTTTATACAACCAACCATTCATTAATCATTTATATAAGGACATATTATCGTATTGGACGGTCTACTGGAGTCGTTGTTTCCAGCAAATTCTAACTTGGGAGTCTTCAAGTGATAGGTTTTATTTAGGCAAGCACCGTAGACCTGGACCACGCTTAACATCGGGGAGACAGATGGCAAATGCTCTGCCTGTAGTAGATAAATAAAATTAGGATGTCAAGAATTACATTTTATGACACTCAAACAGTTTCTTATTGTGATAAAATTAGATTTAAGCTCTATTTAAAATATCAACCTGTTTTTTGTGGTAAAACCACTAATAAAAATATTAGATTCAATAAATACGATTTGGATTAAGAATAATAAACTTCTAACATGTAAGTTTAAAACATTAAATGACTTAATGCCTTTGAATACAGACATAATCAGATATATAAATGCATAGAAACGTTTTTGTATAGATCATGCCCAACATCAGTCACGCTCTGCGCTAGCACGAACTGCGCACGCGCAAAGCAAACTGAGTGGGTTTTATAAGTTGATGACCGATTTAATTTTTTTGTATAGTTTTTTACCGCTCACACTGCTGCACATCATACCTGTTTAGTATTGCTATGATATATTATTACACATTATGGCGACTTTACAACAATATCTTTTTTTCGGGGTTTATCTGCAATTAGTCACCGACTACTAGCAGATTTGTATCCTTTTCCTTTATCTGGGTTACCTTTCGCTCTCACCACCTCCGCATACAGGTTTACTTAAATTTATTACTATTTTGTTGAATAAATCATATTATATTACATGTACATACATATTACATGTGTTTAAGAACCTTGGTTAGATCTACGTTCCATATCGTTTGATAGATTCATATGAAATTAATGAAATCAGGGGAGCCTATACTATGTCTTGAAGTAGTAGATTACAACTTTCATAAAAGCGTTGTAACCTGCCACTGTAATAACTTTTACAGAAGCGAAATTATTAAGTTTCGGGGACAGATGTGATGCTATTTTCGTCTCAGGTCAATATCAATGACATATTTTTCTTAAACCATATACGATTTCAATTAGCAATATAGCTTCGAATTAGAAGGCTTACTCTTAGTACCAAGGCAACCACAGATAGACATTCAGCGTTGTTTTAACATGAGCCACAGTTGTATAACGCGCGTTAAGTTATTATGAGTTACCAATTAAAAATGGGAAACCATTTATTCCATAATAAAGCCCTCACAAAGAAAACGAACCGAAAGCTATTCACAACATTCACGCGTTAAATTAAACATGAGCTGGCATCGCCGAAAAGCGACCACGCCTCGTTTCGGGACGAGTTGAGTACCGCCCACCACGCCCATCACTAATTATTATAACCGGTTGTTTGTAACCGTCGTAATTAGTCACCAATTTGTAGCGCCACCTGTTGGGTCCATTTCAACTGCGCTGCTTTGGAATTGCTTTGAAATAGCACTTCGACTTTAAAGACGGCCAACTGAGAGCGTAATTAACAAACCTTTGAATATTAACAGTTGTCTGGCATAAATCCCTCGAATACCGTGAACCATTCATTAAAGTTCTAAGTAGACAGTGTTTAATGACATCAAATGAATAATTTAAGATGCCTAATACACAAAGAGAGCATTTCTTTACTACGCATTTCTAAAACGGTTTGCAAAAAAATATCACAATTAAAAACAATACATTTTAAAGAAATTACAATAACGTTTGACTGTTTAAAACAAAAAAAACAAGCGAATACTATAAATAAATATTTGATTTAAAATATGAAAACATTTAATAATTTAAACGTGTATAATTTCTTCATTACTTTAGTCATTCTTTGTTTAAATCATTGAAAGACGCCGAATGCAGGCTGCTTTCAACAGCTCGTGTTGGAAATCTATGGAGGAGGCCTTTGCCCAGCTGTGGACGTTTTACTGCTTATATGATGACGCCGAATCTTTTTATAGATGAATATATAAAAGAAGACTTGAAAAAAAAATAATAGGGCTAGGACTCGAGCCGAGTTCTAGTTATTTGTATAAATATTTATAAATAGAGTGTATATAAATAATTTTTTTTGAAGCTAAATATATAAAGAGTTGCTTGCGGAACAGGAGTGGCTCTTAACGTTGTAATTATTTGGTAGGCGAAGCAACTTCAGAATTGTAATTACTTTTCTACAACATATCTGATCTCTATCGCATATATAATTTCATATCGATTATAAACAACCATGTATTTTGAGATAACGCTTTGCTTCCGAGAATTATTGATTGATTGCTGTGGTAGAGCGAGCCGTAAACGGGTTGCATTCAATAATGGTAAGTGTTTATTCATAAGCCTTACGAACACGGTACGTCACTACGACGCTTTATTACATTTATATATACAATCAATGATAAAAATAAAAACTTTAAAATAATTAATTAAATTTTAAAATATAAGCTTTTACGTAAATGAAATTGATAAAGTATATATCCAAAAATTAGTAATAATTTTGTGGCAAATTGTGTTCGGTATTACAATAGACTATAACTTCATGTTTCTAAATTATAGTGTAATATATTTAAAAAGTTTAATGCACGTAAAATAAATGAAAAGTAATAATAAAGCTTATGGCAGCATTATTCTGCTACTGTATTTAAGAATATTGTAAAAGTAGTCACAAAATAATTCCGCGTCAGTATGTCGTGGGCTCTTCTCAGAACAGAGCACATTTGGAACTTTCGTAGCTTTAAGTTGACGGGTTAAGCTCTTCTTACGTTCTTCTCATGACGTACAAGATTAGTTACTACAAACGATTCTTTGTAGATTTTAATATGAATAAATGAACAAGCAAATGAATAGATACTCACTAGTAATTACCGATATCTCTTTCTTCGCGAAAAGTTATTTTTTATACTTTGTTGCAGTTAGGCTATCCTTAGTTATAAACTTGAAATTATTTTAATAATATTGGATTGTTACATCCAGCATGAATCCCATCTACTTAACGTTTCTTAGGCTCCCGTCAATGCATTCACTCTGCCGAGCCTGTCTCCTTCTACACTCTCACCTAACGATTGCCTTTCCTTTTTTTTATCCAAATCTTAAAATTCATATCGTATTATATGACTTTGTTTTTAAGATAGGGCAAATAAATGTTTGGTGTAGAAGTAAAATTCAAAATTTCGTGGAAAAGAATTTTTATACAAAATCATGAAATATCGAAAGTATGAAAGTAATTATTTTCATAAAATACTATAGTGAGAATTTGATATACTTGTAGAAATTTAAAACAAAAATGAAAATTTAAGAGGCTGATGATTCAATGTACTTAAAATAAAAATACCAATAATTTAACAAATTTTTGTCGTAAAAGATTTATGTCTTAGATTAATTCAAGAAACGTTATGATAATTCATTTTACTGTGCATTTCTTGGTGAGACAACCAGCAATAAACTTATGATATAGTGGAGTCTCTCCGAGAGAAGTGTACTTTGCGGACGAGAGGCAAGGAAGCAGTAACAATAATTGTAGCGAAGACAAATATTTGCCGGTATTTACAAGGCAATGTTTAGCCCATCGCCCACGCGTTGACAGCCGCCCATTAGTGTTTGCAAGCTCCGGACTCCCTGAGGTTTCGGCCCTTTCACGCTGCCCCGGGATATGGCAGTCTACTTGATCAAAGCTGACAACTAACGTTTAATGAGTTTCATTAGTAAAGCTTAGACGTAATCTTAATCCGTGAAGGCCCTTAAGCAATAACGAAAATTATTACTTGAAATAAATCTAAGTAACGAAATCGTAAAATATCCATTATAAAGGAATGAAATTTATTGTCTTTTTTTTTTCAAAGTTTTTTGACTTTAGACTTTTATTATACATATAAAAATAATTTTATTATGAAAAACAATGTCTTATCTAATTTTTTATGAAGGTATGACCTGCTGTTTAAACATGGGTATTGGAATGGTATCATTATTTTCAATATTAAATATTTCGAATAATGTTAAAAGACAATTGAAAAATGAAATCTTCTTCTGGGGCTCAATTCTTCAAACGTGAAGGTTTACAAACTATCATAGTCCAGAACAAAAACTATCAAATTGTTTGAAAACAACTTATATTCATATTTAAAAATATTGCTGAAAATTGTTATGCGTTAAAAATTATAAAATATATACAACAAGATAAGATTCATAAATTAATAATTTTGTGTTGATAATTCTGTATTCATAAAGCACAAGCGGGCTACAATAAATGACATTATTTTATAGATGAAAAGGAATTCACGTTACAGAACTCTAATAAACGATGTTAATCATAGGGTAGGCTTTACGTAATAATTTTAGACTACAGTACAAGTCTAGAGTACCTTTGCTTTATGAAAAACGTGTTAAATGTTTAAACGGGATTATCCGTTATTAAATTTAGTGTGTTGCTTATAACACTGTTACGTCTTATAGCAGAGTGAGACAAAAATTTTTCTTCATAAAAAATGACCAAGAAAGACCTTATTGTAATAATATTTCATGTAATAATAAACATGTTATGGTGGCCCCTTTGTAAAAGCACATTGTTGTGCCGACTAAGTCAAGTATAAAATAGATCTTTGTAAATTAAGATATGTTGCCAGGCCTGTATGTTTATTTATATATTCATTTACCAGCTGTCTCCCGCTTTCGAAAATTTAATGAATGACTTTCTCAACTCCCCTTGCGGTTGGAAATTCGTTCTTGACTGACCTGTATTTAAGAAGAGGAATATTCTTACCAAACCTCATGTCTTCAGGCCTTATTTTATCGAAGATGTGCACAACTATCACAATATTATTGGATTATGAGAAGAGAATAAATTTATATATTAATATAAACATGGTTTATAACTAAGTGAACTATACAAAGCTTCAGCCTATTGCACATATTACATTTAATGACTACAAAATCTATATAATCAGCAGCCGATATCGTCCACTTAAATAATACATTAGGTATAATTTCAAAATCAAAATTGCTGGTATCTAAATTTATGGCTACTCTCGATTGCTAACTTCGCAATTTATATCTAATAAATCCTACATTGAATGGTTACATGCCCGTAGAGGCACTCTGTGCTGTTCTTTAACTTAAAATGCTTTTGCAATGAAAACTAAACAAAGATTTATTACTACTTTACTTATAGTCAATCTATTAATCAATTATTTATCCTTCAAGCTACTCATGTAATAAAATGTTTTATTTATATGTTAGGTATATCAATGGAGACGTACAAGTTCCAAAATAGGCTATGAAAGAATTTTTTTGCAATAAATATTTCAATTTTAGAATCTAATAGCAAAAAGTTATACGAGTAAAACATATATCATGTATCTTCTTAGACATCATTTCAGCTGTAGGAAACCCTCTGTTGGGCATAGGTCTCCAACAGGACGGGTCGGAAGTGTGCTGCATCCTGCGTCTTTCGACGACCTTAAAAATGCATACTCTGTTCACCTTCTGGGTGGACGTCTAATGCCGTACTTTCGATCAACGGTCTCCAAACCCAAGGTCATATGTACTTACCATAAACGTGATAAGATTGAATTATAGGTGACCTTTTAACTGTCTCCCAGGCCTGTATCGCAGAGATCTTTTTCTTCTTCTTTTTTTCTAACAATTTGACATCCACTGCAAGGCATAGGCGGTCTACCTAGTGGTCGCCACTCGCCACACACCTCTTGGCTCCAATGGTACGAGCAAGTGCCCCGTCCATTACCACATCAGACTGACAATTCCTTGAGCTTCGTCCGTGAGTCTGGTCTTCCTACGAATGTCTTCATTTCTGATTCGATCTCGTGACGAAACTCCGAGCACAGCCAGAGGGCTATGGAGAGCTATTGCACTCTGGATGAATTTGCGCCTTCTTTTGAGGCACATCGTAAGCGACCACGATTGTGTGTGAAATACTTAAAAATGTGTATGTATAGATTATGTAAGAGAGTTAACCATAAGTGTCATAATTTAAGTTTAACAACTAAAATTTAATTTTTCATTTAGTTTATTTCGTTATTAAAGTATTATTATCACAGCTTGTGCTAATTTTCTCTTTAATTACTAGATATCCACCCATAATTAAAAACTCCTTGCTAATCACGACTTGAAATATGGTGTAAATATTTGTTTCACCATGTAGAGATTAGCTAATAATTCGCGGCTTTTACAAAAATCTATGTATAAAAGAAGTTGCAGGGCGTTCATTAAATTCACGGTTTGAGCGGGGAAAGCCTGTTATAGATAAATATAAAGTATGTGAAAGATGTTCGGAAATAGAGTACTTTATAGTTATGTTTACCTAGTAAACCATTATGTTTAATTGAATAAAATGTTTTTTTTTTTCTGAGAGCTTAGAAACATTTTTAAGATATTAATTTGACGAACTCGAAGAACCAAGCATTAATTGTAAATGTCGTTAGTAGACTGCGTAATATGACTTCCAAACGTTCGAAATCAATTATATTATAGCTAAAATTTGAATACATATTAATATCGCAAAATTATAATTATATACTTAGCAATTAGAAGATGATATCATATCAAATTAAATCATCCCAAACGATATAACCCATACATCGTATCGACTGTAATAAATAATGTAAGAGGACATTTCAGTTTACTGCTTTTATAGTGAAATATTCGTAAGCAAGTGTCAACAATGGTAGTGTTTTGGTTTTTTTTTTTTAAATAAACATCTTGTACTTGCTGAACAAAATGTTCAAGCATTTGTATAACCGAAACCGCTATACCGCGTCTAATGAAAAACAAGCGAGGTAGAGGCCAAGAAAAAGGGGACAAATACACTGACGCCGCAAGCATTAACGGTAAAGGGCCATAAAAAAGGTAAGTAAGGTAAAGAGTATTCGGTTCCACTTTAGCTAAACGATTATTAATCGAAGTCTTTTGATTAGATAAGGACCCAAATCTACGAAAAATAAAATAAAATACTTCGTTTATTAAACCTATGTGATTTCTAAAATATATATGGAACTATTTATTTTATTTAAATCAAAATACAACCTGGTAAAAATATCTTAATTTAAGGAACCAGTAGGCATATAAGGAATAAGTAATGCGCTCAAGTTTTGTAATAAATCTTAAAAGAATGCTATGGCCGCTCCCAAAAGGATACTCGTAGAAGCGTTCACCTTCTATTTTTCTTGTTATTTATGAGCCTATGCTTTATGCTAGGACCGTGAGCCAAGAATAAAGTGGGTAACTAAAATAAATGACTGTATGTTACCATAATCATACATTTCGTGGTCTGATCAAACTTTTCTTAATGAAAATGAATGGGCCTAAGAGGTACTGATACTATTTAACTAGTGGGTTTTAAAGGCAAAATATACACAATAACAAGATAGGATTAAAACGATTCGAAAACAAAGAGTCTTATTATCTTATCTCTTGACTAGATTTATGGATGGGAAATTGAGAATGTAACCTTCCATTAGAGTTCAAATGTTAGTTTTATCTTCCATTAATCGTAATTTACATGGGCTTCCTTACATTTGCATTTTGAAATATCCATTTTATAATTATCACGGCAGCGGTGGCTGGATTTTAATGGATTAAGTAAATAAGAGATTTTAAATTCAACTAAACTTTACCGTTCTGTGAGGGTTTAGAATTTTTTAATAGATTTTCATTTCCAATTTATTAGCATAAACGAAATAATTTTAAGTGAATGTGAATTATTTTTTAATAGGATTTATTTAATAATAAATTAGAAAGAGGCTTAAGCATTTAAGCTGCTGGAGTCGAAGCGAAAAAAGGTTGAATCGAGGGGTTTCCAAGGGTTATGTGACGCGCAAATCTTTTTGTTTGATCAGGCGCTTGTTGACAACAAATTTGTTGACGTTAATCCCTAGACAATGGTACCGTTCCGTCCGGGACAGTACCAAATAACGGTCCGACCACCAGTGTACCGCTTTAAGCAATGCTAAATCTCTATGTTAATATTTATTTATGTTCTTTCTTAAAATTATTGCTTTAAAATTATTCATGCTTGCGGAATACTGGATAAAAAAAATCCGAGTTTAAGTTTTTTATCGTTTGACTACTATGGTTGTAAATTGATCTCTATAACTGACATTAACAAAACAATAATAAAAAACATTATTATTGCATTATGTTTAAAGTAATTCCGTTTTAGTGTAATAATATTGATATTCACAATAATTAAATAAAAGTCTCAAGATAATTTGGCAGACATATTTATTTATACTTGTTAAAATTCAGCTTTATCAATCATAGCAAGTAAATTTATTTACAAATCCTTGTGAAAGACAGAATTATATAAAAATAAATAATTTAACTTAAACGATCTTATTTAATTCTGAATCTGATGGTTTTAATTTTAAATCAAAATGAAACTTCTTTTTTAAAACATTTGAAATGTCATTCATAAAACTCATAGCTGTAAGAAAGCTATCGATAATGTCAATTAAAGTTCAATACAGTTACAATAGCTAGAACGTAATTTTTACATATTGAATAAATTGATAATCAAAATCAATTAAATGAATTTTAAATATTTAGCCATATATAATTTTCTTACATAAATACCGTCAATTTCCATTCATAACATTTAGAAATATTAATGTTGACCAAGAAAAATATAATTACTCTGTTTCGTTTTTACAATAAATGCTTCGTATATTTACACATAGATACAAGTTTTTTTTTATTGCTGAAGAAATTCAAGGTTCCTAAAATGAGTAATATCATTTGAATTAAGTATGTCTAATACTATTAACTAAACGTTAGCAAGGACTAGGCTGTAAAAATAGCGCTAAATCTTAATATAACACACTTTTATAGTATCGTCTTTAACCAGATGTGGAATATGCACATGAGAGTTATTTCACTGCCACGTAATATAGGACCAAACGAAGTATGTGAAAAGTGATGCCCTATAGAATATCACACTAATAAAAGTATTCAAATCATTAAGCACATTGTACACTTTACGCGTTTAATACGTCAAATAACACCTAATTAATATTTACATTATACATAAACCGCTTTAAATTTAAATAGTTATAATTAACTGTTTCTTAACATATTTACATTACTAAATTGTCTGGTGTTTACCTTACTGTGTTTCATAAATATTTTTCATAAGTACAATTTACAATTTATCTAATACTACGTACAAACATTTTTTTCGATAATACGTCACGTTATTTAGCGATCAATGAGCAACAAGTGTTTATCAATGGAAATAATCTTAAATTAAATCACAAAAGAAATCAAACCTTCTCACAAAATACATTATTTATTTGCTGCTCTCACGCAAAAATTACACTTGCAGACTCAATCTGTATCACATAAGAAACCGTTCATACACATTAATGACAAGACGAAGTTGTTCGGATTTTATTGTTTTCACAAATTTGTTCTAATATTTAGGAACTGAAAGCGCGGTCGATTGACAGCATGTCGAAGCTGTGACGTCACACGATGACATCATGCACAGAATTTTCATTAGTGATGCCAGGTGTTAGCACTGGTTGGAAACAGTGAGTTGCTGGTGTGAAGTCTTCTACTAATTTACGCTTCAGTACAGAAGATGAACCGACGTATACGTTCGTCCCGGGAAATGTGCCCCGTCGTCTCCGCCTCCACACAATAGCAGCTAGTGCAGCTAAACCAAAGGCAATCATCGCTGATAAACAGCCTAGTACCAATTCAGAATCTGGAGCTCGTTCAGGTACCCGCTCGCCTCTCATAGAACTTACTAGAACAGACATCAAACGGTCTCCTTCACTTACTTCAACATCCTGCACGCTTTCCGTAGAAACTCGCTGAGCTCGACTTGTATCAATAGTCATCGTCTCGGATTTTTCATTATCTACGCCAGGCGTTCGAGATACTAGTTCTACTTGAATGTGATACACCGTATCTGGCCAAAGCGATAAAGTAACGCGTGTGGAATCAGTAAAGAGATTTCCTTTCAAACCACCACCGTCGACTTCCCACGTTACAAGATAAACACCACGCGCGATTCTAGGTTCCCATGCGATTTCGCCGATTACGAGAACTTTTTGATGTATAAGCGATATTTCTTTTAAGATCCATTTATGTTCATCGTGATTGGTAGAATTGGTGTCTCGTGCAAGCCATGTTTCGTCTGGACTATAAATTGTAACTAAGCCTTGAGGATCTACGACGAGAACTCGGAGGAGAGCACCTTCATTATTTGAGGGTACGCGGGTTGCTAATGCCTGTGTTTGTATTATTTGTCGCCAAGGGCCTTCGGCAGCTCGTCTCATGACTACGTAGACTAAAGGAGCAGGTCGTGTTGTTGCTCGGGGCGCTGGAGGTGGCCAACGGGCAAGCGCGCCACTAACTCGCATTACTCCCTCCCCTTTAGTGTGAATGACTGGTTGCGTTTGTGATGCTCTTGCAGCTTCCGTATGGAATTCACACGCTACTTTACATCCTGGGAACTGTCAAAAAAACATATCGTTAGTTTGTATTCTATTTTACAAAGATTTCATCGCATCATGACTTTAAATGAACTTACACATATATCTTTCTCGTCGCACACTGCTCCCCACACTTGATAATTCGATTGGAGAAGTTCACAATTTTCCCAGCACTGCAACAATAAAACCATGTTTATAATGTTATATTTATTATCAAAACAATAAGACAATCGCATTTAAAATGACATCAGTCGCACGGATTGTCATAATAGAATAGCCTTTGAACTTTCTTAATGATAAATAGTATTCAAGCTTAGCAACAAAATAGAAAGGATGGAATATTCCAAGTAACGATCAATATATATACTAACAGTAACATATTTTTCATTTAACATTAAATCTTTATTGATATTTTACAGTACACTTGCTTATGTAAATAAAATTATTTATTCAAGTTTTAAGAATGGTTATGCTTCATCATACAAGTCAAGTATTTATAAAACGTATAAAAATATTTCAAATGCCTAATGACAATAAATTGTGCACTGAATTAAAGTTAAGAAGCTGCCGTGTCTGTACGGATTTCTCGGCGGCGTTCGACACAAATGCAGCATTTGTCATTGGAAGCTCTCATTAGTTGGAGTTGACGTTAACTTGACGCCTACTCTCGCCTCAGTAAGCTTTAATAATTATAAGAAGGAACGCCAACCGTGGTTATTAATTACTGATATTGACAAAATGTCCTGTCGCCTGGATTCCAGAGAACCTTTGAAGTGGAAATATTATTGATTCTAACGACCACTCATTATAACTTTGTATTTTAGTACCGTGAAATGTAAAATATTATTTAATATAACTTATTAATTCACTTACTTATTACTCTTTTAATTTATAAAAATTAAATATATAACAGTTAAATTTATGTTCAAAAAAAAAACCTTCTTATTCTTTGATACTAAAACTTTAAAATAATTCAAACTATCCGTATTCAAGTGGGCATTTACACGCACCTTTGAATCATCAATTATTTTGATTTGCTGAGAAAAGCCGGCCAGGATTTCAATAGTTGAGTAACTTTTTAAAATAAATTTTAGGTTTGTTGTGTAGTATTATTATACCAACAACCATGTAAATAAGTCAACTAAGTTTTACATATTAGATCAATTAAAAACTCTTGAATTCTACATCTATTTAAAAAAATATTTATTAATTTTAAGATTTGAAACTATCAAAAGGCAGGTCTAAGATAAGGTGTAATATATAAAATACTTCTTTACAAAAATAAAATAGATTGATTTTTGGTGCAAGTGTACTATCTTTTATTTTAGCATGAAGCGATTTTGGTTAGAATTGTTAAGGTTTATTTGAATTAAAATGTAGATACTTACCATAAAACAGTCGGGGCCTTGCAAACACGATGACTCCCCGCCGGGCCGAGGCGCCGCGAACTGTGAGCAAACATTGAAAACGTCAATCACTGAGCAATTTATCGAAATATTAAAAAAATCGAAATATAAAGCCAAAATAAAAATAATAATTCGTTTTCATGTGATTAATTTCGATTCTATTTTTGGAAATATCCAATTTTTTTCTATCATAATACAGGTTATATAACATAAATTGGTTACGGTAAGTATTTTAATTTTAGCAATATGCACGTATACATTTTTGGATAATTTCAAAATGTTAAAAATTATTGTACTATAAATAACAACAATAACACTGTGTCAGAATTTTTTAGGGGAACGCCAATTGTCTGTTTCAAGTCTAACTTTAAATTCCACAATTTTTTCAAATTTATGGAATTATTAAAAGTTTATAGTTTTTTTTAAGAAAAAATTCTACAACTTTTACAAACAAAAGCCTTTGTAAATAAAAATGATGAAAATATTTTGACCCAGTAAAAAATCCGAAATTCGTTTGTGAAGGTTGCTAAAAGAATTTTATTTAAATTCAGTATATTAACCAAGGCCGTATTAACACAGAATAACCTGTCATAAGACGAAAACGTTCCTTCGAATCACGATAAATCTCGACATTCTTAATTAGCACTTTTACATTGCACTTTGAAACTTATCCAGCGGAGCCCAATATAAAAAGGGACGTTTAATTATTCGACGGGATACCAATACATTACTCGTTATCTGAGTAGAGTTCAGAGTGGGTTTTATGCCCGACCGGATAAAAAGAAGAAGAAAATAAATGTCGATTCGAGCAGCGAGTTTAATGTATTTGATAAAAGTGACGTGCATCTGCTTACCGTCGTTCGGTCGGCCGTTTTAATTGCCTGATATGCCAATGGGGACAGTCTCGAAACTCGAGCGCGGCAGTTACAGTGGCTCGAATATGTCAACTTCTCTCACGACTTACTTGATAAAGTGTTTTTTAAGTTTCTAAATATCCTACACTTAAGGTCACGATTATGAATTTTAATAAAACATGACTTTGTTTGTAAGCATGAATTAAAAGAAACTCTATTTTAGTCATATTCACAAACAGAGACAGGTAAATTAAACACTATTAAACTTCAGACGAAAATGATCCTTTACGTCGTTCTCTTAAGGAATAGTGGCCAGAAATAAACAATATGAATATTAGACGCGGGTCCATCTTAACGTACGTAACGAACTATTCGTTAAATAGGGAGTATGAAAGTAGAACACTTCTGTAGACGGAAGAATACAAGTAAATTTACTTCTTTTTAATTCGTAAAGCGACGGTCCGTTTCTTAGTACTTAGTTCTCAAAGTACGGGCAAATGTAACGACGCATATACGCATTTTAAAATATTTTGTGCTATTATTATTATCATTAACTACACCTTGTATGTAGGTATGCTACTTTACCCTGATGATGAAATAGTATATTTCACCCCAACTCAAAAAATACGAAGAATATTTAAAAATATTGTGGGAATCCGAATAAATAGGCCAAGCCTTGTTCTTTGTACGACGATAGTAGGCTATGTACATTTTTTAAAATTTGAACGAAGGACCAAAGTAATTATAGATCATAAACACAGAATGTATATATATTTTAAAATGCAGTACCTTGTACAAACGGTGAAAGAGAGGGAGAGGTTCCGAGATTTCAGAAATATTTTTTTAGTTAACTAAAATTTTTAGAAAAAATCTTTCAATAAATACACTGGTAACAGCAAGTCGAAAACTACCTATTTTACATTTAATATTTATTACATACTTAAAAATAATTAGTGTTTTTGAAACAATTAATAAGTAAAGCATAATGAAAAGAATAATATCTTACATATTTTACGAAATAATCCATTTTTTTAATGTTTTCTATGCCCGAAAGATAAAATTTAATACAAAAGATTGTATACAGCTAAAATAAGAGCCGCAATAACTATACCCGGACAAAAAGCATAAACTAAATATTAGTCACGTAGCCCTTAGTAACAACCAAATCAAATAGGTAATATAAGCAGTAGCAGAAAAGAAAAAGAAATTATTCTTTTAGGTCACTATCATTGCCGCTAATGACGCCAATCTCTAGCAGGGGCCATCAAACCACTCCGTCCGGCCATTATTAGATGTAATCATCGTAATTTTTCACACAATTTATTTTTTTGGATCACGATACAACGCCACAGAAGTGTTATTTCACGTCAGCTAATGACAACAAAAAATGTAGCAGAGAGCAATGTGCTTGGTAGCTCAGAAAGGCACGTCCAATGTGTACATCTATGTTGGATTTTTATGCTTTGTTTATGAAATGTATCTTGCAGGAAAGTTATTCAGTATTAATCCTTGGAGTAAATCTCTTCCAAAATTAAAAAACCAAAACTATTTTACTTCTGGTATTCATATCACGTACATGTAGTTTTAATATCTCTGTAGATAGTTATTGAACATTCTAATTAGTTGCATACGAATTTTTGTCTTGTTATAAAAAAAGATATGGCTTTATTACAATTAAAATATTAACTATAAAGTGCTTAATTTAAAAGTTGCAAGAGTCCACGTCAATAGCTGTAAAATTTATCTTTATTGATGTGAAGTCAAGAAAGAAATTAAGTATTTAACTTTAAAATCCGTAAAATTAATAAGCGTGTAAGCTAAAAACCGATGAACCTAGCATTTTACTAATTGTATTTATAATCTAGTACAAAAAATATTTTTGGTACTTAATAGAATTAAGTACATACATGTACTTTCATTGTCCTAAATACAAGCCACAAAGAACATTTAACCAATTCAATTATTACAAGTATTGTATCGTACGACTTCGTCTCGAAGAGTTTGAAATATGAAAGTTAAACAAAACAAAACGAGCGAATGTACTTCGGCAACTGCAAAGGGAAGTGAGTGAATAATGAATGACGGTGATTGAAAACAGCTCTTCGAGTGGCCTCGTATTTGTGTTAGATGCCGCCGCAGATTACCCTTTTGTTAATCAAACAGCGCTTATTGAATATTATTTAATTAATCTTTCGTATTTGACTTCAGATGCCAGTTCAATAGGAAGTGAGGAAGAAAAATTGTTCTTTGGATTGAAAGTTGAATACAAATTTAGAATTTTTCTGACCTGAGAATTTTTAAGATATTATTAGTCTCATAAATTTTCTATAGTGCTAATTTTCTTAAAAAAGAATAACTAAAAATTATGGAAAAAAACTTTAACATTTAGTCGTTTATCAAGGATCCCAAAAATCGTCGGATAAAAAATACAAAGCTATTAAATATAATCACTCATGAGCCGGCCCCGAGGCTGCGCTTGCGCATGAACTAATCGATTGATAGACACACACACGGCCGTTTACAATCAATCCATCAGCGTTTATGTAAGACGTAACTACCGATGATCTTCATTTATCATTTTGTTTTGTGGGTAGCGATCGAACATGCTTGAGGTCAAATCGAGAGTTCATCGAAAACAAATATCTAAAAGTTATGGCGTCCGTTATGTAAACAGTTCTATTTTCATTCAATTTATTTATTTATAACAGGGGCTATACACAAATATTTACCTAACATAAAAACACAACTTTTTTAATTTTCTATTTGTTGATAGTGTTCATATTAAATTCAATGTGCAGGATATATTTGGCGCGTGTATGAATTATAATTTTAAATATCGGCCGGTTTTAACGTAGTGAGAAGAAACTGCATGAATTATGGTTTCCGATATGTTAATAATTCTATTGTAGTCTAATTAACTTATTATAAAAGATACAAAAATTTTCCTTGCATAAACGAAACATTAAATTTTCAAAGTTTAGATAGTCGTCATATAAAATTAAATATGTGTGCTGTGATATTGTATTCAGTGCCTGTGTGAAACACCTACAAGTTACGAAGTTAAACCGCAAAAATATTAAATATCGAACTGTTTTTTAAACCGTAATAAGAAGAAACAGCATGAATTATGATTTCTCATAAAGATAAAATACAATCTATGCGGGCGCGCCAAATGAAGAAGAAAAAATTTAATATTCTGCAGAGAACAGATACCGCGACTTTAAGACGTAACAAGAACTCGCGTTCGGGAAGGCATACCTGTATTTGATGCAAGCCGATATTAAAAAGCAACGAGTACTGGAATAAGGTCCATTTCGTTGCGGATTGTGGACATTTAATGATTTACTTGCTCATTATGCTGTCAACGGACGACTTAATTTTCCATTTTCACTTATCTCTTTAAAATTGTCGCGGACATCGGCCTCTTTGAGCAAAGTTTCATTAGACTTATTAAAAAGTGATTGTAATTGAAGAAAGATTTAACAATTACGTACCCAGGCGTGTTGTAATATAAACAGCTTTTTAACAAAAATTAAGCTTTGAAATAGAAAGAGAACATACACTGCATAGCGGCGTGCAATGTCTTTACTGTACGTAAGTTGTTATTTTATTTGATTTAGAGAAGGTAAACTCTATTACGGTCCGTTTTTACAAGTAGAAATTCAATTTCAGCTTCCACCCTGTTCTAAGTGAAAAGTAGGTTACTGGATATGGAGAGACATAAATAAAATGAAATGAAGTAGTAGTGCTTACCTTTTAAAAGGAATGTACAGTGCCGGGTTTCATATTACGCATGGGTAAATTCAGGTTTGTTTGGATACAAAATTATACTAGAATACGTTATTTTGTTTTTGTTTGTTGATTTTTGATGTTATTTTTGCTTATCACTTTTGTATACATAACAAAACCAAAAACACCGTTCTGATTTGAACGCTATTTGAACTTTTATTACTATTTAATAGACTTTTTAATAGTGTTTAATAGACTTGCTATTAAACTAATAATTATTATTTTACTATTTATTCACAAGGGTTTTTCAAGATCTTCGAAATACGCTAGATCCAGATCTATTTCAACCTATTGGAAATCTATGAGAGAGACCTATATCCAACAGTGGACGTGATGATTTTACTATAATAAAGTTTGTTTAAAATAGTGTTCTACAAAGGTGATAAAAATCTACTACGATAAAATTATTTAAAAAGACCATCTTTCTTGTTCGTCAAATTTGAAAGTCGTGTTTAATAAAAACAGATTTCAAAAATAATAATCACGGACTTATTTGATATGGCACATTGATCATTATTTAACGAATAAGTCTTTTTCATTTATAATTAAAGCGGGATTGTGGAGAATTAAGAACGTGTCAAGATTCAGAATAAACGATCGGTTAGAGATATGTCCCCGATGGCAATAAAAGATCGCATCGACATCATTAGGTCTCGGTCACCACATGAATTTTTCATGAAATATGGTCTCGTATACCTCACCCCTATTTCAAAGTATAACGTACAGAGGTATCGCGGTATCATTATTTTTACCGATACTTTTTTTCTTTAAGACATTTCGCGATAAACCGTACAATTTTATCTTGACTTTTTGAACAAGACTATAAAATGTCTCTCATTTATAGTACGAAACGTGAGCGGGAATTCATTAGATATTTTTCAAAGTGAAATAAAAAAAAACAATGGTTCAATAAATTATCTATAATAGATAATACTGTTGTACTGTGTATTACATTATTTTTGTATTCTATTATAGTTAGGAGTAGTTGGTTAGACAAATTAGGTTTTTTAAAGTTACTTTTTTTTGTTCTTTTTCTCTTTTTTGGACATTTAGCTAATTCACCTACTTTCAATAATTTCTCTTGCACAAATACTTAACTGCCTAAATTCCTTCGGCATAATGTCCTCCATTACATTGTGCCTAAAAATCCTTAAAATATATAAATAAAAAATCCTTTTTCATTATCTTCAATTGTATGAGTATTATAGTTTACCTTGTTATGTATACCTTTATACATACATTGATGTTACATTATTGCGTCATTAAGTTTTTGTAAACTATACCTTTCCATGCGTCCGACTATAATTACGAAATTACGAGATAGTCCTTAAAGTATTATCAAATTACACGTTGGAAGTTGAAGAATTATCTTTAATTTAAAAGTAAAGTAGTTGAAGTATCCGTTCTTAAGTCTTTTCAATGTGAAAAGAATACCTCAGATTTTTACCAGATGGCATACCAAAACTCTTTCAAATTCATTTACAAAACCAACTACATGAAATGTAAAATTTATGTGTTCGTGTCCATCCTTTAATCATGATAATTGCCAGCGGGTAGCGTTCCGCATTCAATTTCGAAGTTGAATTTAAATAAAATAGATGCGATAGTAACCTTTTCGGTGCGAAAGCAGACATGTAAAAGCTGAATTAAATCAGGCTGCCACTACAATAATATAAATGGTCACAAACACGTACCAAATTTGATCATGCCGCGAATAAATTAAATGGCAACACAATCAAGGATTAAATTACTGCTTCATTCTGACGCCCACGCGGGCGCGGGGCGCGACATGCGACACATCTCGCACGACCCGGCGACCACCGCGTTATGTATGTAGGTGCCCTAACATATAATATTGTGGCACATTGTGCGGCTCGGCGACCGCATATAAATGCTCCGAGAGCAAATAAAACGGTGCTATAATTTCAAATCATACGGACAGAGAATGGGTGTGGACGGCGCTCTCATTGTGTGGAAATGATGTAACCGCTATTAAAAGTGTGGGCCGTATCCCTTGAATATTTCTTGCAACGAAGACGTCGTTGGGTCATATCGGTATTTTATATCTCTGCGGAGACAATAGCATACATTTCAAAGACGAAAACGGGTTCCGTACGTTAAGTGGTTATGGGCTTGCATTTTAATGTCGCCCGGGTAAAACTTCCTGTTCCTTGGTCGTAGACTTTTACGTAAATCAATGTTTGTTACTACGTCTGTAATAATAAGTATCAACTGTACGATAAACCTTCTAAATATATGTCCACATATATGCACGCTTAAAATATTTTCAGAGCTGCGATATAAACAATATTTCTCGACTCTCAAAGATAGAATGATGCATTCTACTAAACAGATAATTAAATAAAAAAGTATGAAAAATCATAATAGCGCTTTCATAAATTTTACTAGAAAAGGCATTATTAACTATATATATATATATTTATATATATATATATATATATATATATATAACACATGTTTAAAGAAATAAAATATATAATAATTACCTTTGCAGTGTACTTCGCTTATATACTCTTGATTTGTACAATTGTTTTATGTTTTAATGTGATAAATACAAAAACACATCACGGTTTAAAATTATATATATGTATTTCGATACTATAAAGTATAATCTATGTAAAAAAATCACAAAACTCTTAAGACAAACTTGTCTCCGTTATGGATTTATTTAAAACCTTCTCTCTATTGATTAATTTTCAATATTCCCATCCCTTTCTTTATAATGCCTCGTCTGTTTTTGTAAATCTCAGAAGTTACGTGGAGCATGCGACAGATGTGCGCATGGATGCGGTTGCTAACGAAGCATGTTTGAATTGGGATAATCAATCAAATCTATGATTCGTTGACCGTGAACGGCTCTATGACTTCATATTTAATTAAGGAAAAACATACCCCGTCCATCGTGTTCAAGTGTACGAAATATTTGAGGAATAACATTAATATAATAGTTAATTTGAAACGCAATTGTATTGCGATTTATTCTGCGATAAATGCAAATAAAGATTGCGCAATGTGCAACTGTATCAGAGCAGATTTAAATTGACGGAAAGTAGTAGAATGCAATTCCAATACAAAGAGACCGTTACAAAGCGTTATCGACACCAAATCCGATAGCCGCAATGCGAAAATTATCCGCAACCACTAGCATGCAATTGTAGGAACAACGAAGGCGTAAGGAGGACATCCCAATGGTTATGTTTCGCTATGTATCTGATTCGAGTTGTGACGTGTCGTTTATTTCGCTTACTATATGCCTAGATGCGATCAATTTATTTGTGTTCGTGTATACGAATATCGGCCTTAACATTTGATTATACACCGTAAGTCTGCTTGTTACTAAATTGTAATAACTTGAGTTAGTAATAAATATATTTGATATGTTCATTTCTCTTCTAATGTTATACAGTCGCTCAACGAGTAATGGAGAAGTCTATATGTTTGGGATTTAGCTACGAAATCTAATCAAGAATGAGGAGATCCGTTGAGGAACGACAATCAATGTAACATGTATATCTCATTATATCGCATGGTGATTAGGCAGTTCACATAATGCGTAGACCTTAAAATTCTGAAGCAGAGACCAAGGCACGGTAAATGCAGCTTAGGACGTTCACCTACAAGGTAGAGAGGAAACCTTGTTAAGTTCGGTAGAAGACATCGGTGCAGGCCGATTCCAACCGGTCCTATCAAAAATCTAATAAGAAGGCCTGTTAGGCAGTCGACATCCTACGATTAAAACGTCGATGATGATTATTTCTAAAAACACTTCTTCCTACAGATAACCACTAGTCTAGAAAATTCCTCCGTGATTCAGTTTTATTTTGTAATATTCTTACGAAATTATATTCCTTATATTGTTTAATGTACCGTTACGTTTATGATTGAAGTATTCTATAGTTGTATTGATTCAAAACGTGTTTGCAACAAACGCAGGCATGATTAGTTCAAATGTACGGTTGCACAGGAACGCAGACTATAGGCATTCATTTCAATCTTTACCGTTCGTAAAGTTGCGAATAAGAAATGTTGACAAATAACCCTACAAGCCTTAACGTTTCACAAAGTAATATGGAATTATACGTGTTATATTGATGAGTTTTTTAAGAATGGTATTTGAGACTGTATTATCCTATCAAGGTAAGAATGGAAATTAAAGAATCCATAACATTGGAAGTAAATGCTCGGATTTTCGTACAAATATTTAAACGGGCAGTATGCAAACAGTAGCGTTAAAAGCAAAGACATGAGTTTAATCCAAGGCAAACAGGCTGAAAGAATTACGCGAGCGGGACACAAACACCATAAATGCTTCTCGTTCCCTAAGGGTAAACAGGAGAGCAGCGCAACGCGTGAAGTGAGGTAATCCTTCCTAGCGTACGGTTTACACTAGTCTTGTTAAGGCGTCGCACCTCGATTCAAAATGTAAATGACTTGCTTAGAAATTCCCAACTGGATTAAGGTGTAATCTGCATATGTATGATGATACACTTTGTTATGAGTTGATGTTTAAGGAGAATGAACATTTATTTCACTAAACATTAAAACTGAAAAAGTTGCTACTAACTAGTTTCACAAACTAGTAGTTTACTTCATTTATCTTTGGACATATTTATTGTATTTTAACAACGTAGTTTAATTATTATAATAGCATATATTTGATATAAGTATTTTATATTATAAGTAATATGTAATAGGTATGTACATCCATTTTAACACCTATCGTTGAGCGCTCGTTTTTTTTTCCTTATTTACAAAATACATGTGTCTGAAAAAATCACGTTTTGCGATTAGACCACCAATTGTACATCAATTTTTAATTAATTTTTATGTTCATTGATGTACAATAAAGAGTAAATAAATATATAGAATCTAAGCTTTACAATAAGGTGAAACAGTTGCAATAAGTTCAAATAAAAGTATATTGCCTCCAACGAAATCAATTGGACTTGTTAAGATTATAATCTTAGAAGCTGGCACATTTAAGTGTCGTGGAACGGTATTTAGTAAGTCGACCGTTACGAAGTGTACGGGAGTTGAATTGTTAGAAATAGCAGTGAGTAGAAAAGGCATTATTTTCTTTGATGTTTTAAATCAACACGCAATCCTGTGTTGTTATTTATTTTAAATAGCTTAAAAATAAGTATTACGTAATAATATCTTATTAATCGTTATTATAAATCCGGAAGAATACAGAAGGATTAAAAACTTAAATTAATGAATTGTTAATTTAAATTTTCTTTTTTTCTTATTTTCTATTCTTAAACAATTTTTCAGTGATTGTTCAAAAACCACAATAACGTATAAGACGATTTTGTACACAGAATTTTTTTTTCTGCTCTTTAACAGTTCTACCAACCCCGTGAACTATAAGTGGGCGTGTATCGCAAACACTTTTTGCTTCATCTCCACAGTTAATTGTCACTACACCCATTTGCAAGCTTGTCGCATAGAAAAAATGTGGAAAAGAACAACATACAGTGTTCCATTAATTAAGAAATATTGTTAACATCCAAATCCTTTTAAATATATAGTTTATGCACACTGTAGTTTTATTTTTGTTACACAAGCTTTCTCTGAGCAGGAGTACACTACCCGTATCTTGTTAATTATATTCGTAATTTTAAATAAGTTGATAACATTTTTTTAAAAAGTTTCACATTACGTATGCTTGAATTTTGTTAAGTATTTTTTTTTCATTTCGCTACGACTGTTTGTTAACTTCATTTATATATGTCCAAAAGTTTAGTTATTTTTAGCTCGTTTTTATTATCCGATGCTGTAGTTGAGTTAGTTTTTAGTCCTATGCAGTAGTACGTTGATAAAATAATTTTCCTTCACCTTTTGTCTACAGTCTCGAGGCTCGTGATCTCTGGACGAGCTGTAATGTTCATCTTTAGTATGCAGTGTCACCTGTTCTTGTCTATCGCGTCGTGGAGTGTACCAAAAGGATTGTCGTGAAAAGAAGAGCGGATAAGTCCGACCAACTAATTCCACTACATCGTCTTACGTATTTACCCTCCACATTACCAAACATAATCAGTTCTTCGAGGTTTTGGTCGTCCTTTCTAGCTATAGAACACTGTTAATATAGTAACCGCTACTGATGGTATTTTTTTAATAAGTCGTTAGATAAGTAATTAACCCAACACAGTGGTGATTGATGGAAGCCATGTTCCTTTCTGAATTTTGGTCTTAAAATATGCCAGTTTATAGTCAATGTTTTCGTAGCGTCGAAAAAGGAGTCCTTGGCCACTAAGTTATTACTGCTTTCTATGGAGCTATAACTATTTATTTAAATTGGCAGAGAATTTAACTAACGAGGTTATTCGTTAGTTAAATTTATACATCAAAATACATGAAGTTTTTTGTTAATTTATTATCACATAGAGTATTCATTTTTAATAATTTATGTACATGTCATTAGAAGCCAAGAAGCCTTTATTATATATCATAAATACTAAATTTAGAGTTGCAGTGCAAGGTAGAATAAGTCAAACAAGCGTTGTACACGAATTAGTTATTTTGTTTTATCGTCGTGTCAAATAAAGGCGGTGGAATAGCTGTTGCTAATCAAAATATCATAAATCATTTGAAAATAAACTCGATTAACATTATGGATACGAATAATTTAATAATTGATAAACTATTAAAATAAATATCTTGAAAACTGCCGTTAATTTAAATAACTCTGTGATTTTACACGCGTATTCATTTGAATTGGTTTACAATTTGTAATATCGCCATTAATTCAGAAAGTAAGTTATTTACTTATCTTGATTTGAGTTGCTAATCACTCATAATCGGCATATTAAAAAGTTACTTATTTGTCACCTTCATTTCAGCCTCAGGACGTCCACAGCTGAATCTTTCATGCATTCAGTGTTTTTTAAAATAAAATACTTCCGACTAAATAAATATGCCGTTAACAATTTGTTATTTCATAATTACTGATTTTAGCTTAAAGTATGTACTTATACATACCGTATTCCTACATAAAGTCAATAAAAGTAAGTTACTAGAAGTAACACGGCCATAAAGATTTATTTTATAAGATGCCCGATGTGTATCTGACAAAGATATAACAGATCTACTAGAGTAGGAAGAGCCCGTAAAGGCCAGAAGTAGTTAAGTTGCTAAAGCTTAATTTATAGCCAATTAAGACGATGTTAGGCTGAGCAACTGACACTAAGGCGGAATATTTCGATACTTAATCTATTAAAATTGCAAGCCAGTGTCTAGTGTTTCATTTTCTTATTGTGTCTTTTCGACAAGCGAAGATTGATTGCCAGTTTTGTATCAAATAAATTGATAGAGTATTATTTGTGGACAATTTTGATTACGCTCTAAAACATGGTGTAAATTTAGAGTTTTTTCAGAGAAGTTATTACTAATATAAATCTAAATAATACTTATGATAAAAAAAGAATTAATGGTTATTATTTTTGGCGTCCTAATATGCCGTTTTACGTTCCGAAAACCACCTTTGACGTCATTTTAGACGAAAAGTTTAAAGTAACAAAGTTGTGGAAAACGGCATGTAAAAACTGAACTAAAGAAGCCAGATGCCGCAGACAGTTGGGAACAACTGCCCCCGAGTAGCTTTATAAAAAGTTAGCTCTTAAAACCTCCGTTATAAATCAATAGACAAGAGTTCAGAGGAAGTGGAAGCGTGAGACGGATATTTACTGTGATGGTATAGCCGCTCCACTTCGCGATAAATCTCAGAAGCACTCTTTGTACTTTATAATAGACTTTATGAGAACAGTAATCGCTTATGTAACATGACAAAATGAATTCTCGACTTACTTCAACAAAACTAATAGTGAAGAAGCTATGTGTTTTACGTTTAAATAAACAAATATATTATTCTATACAATGTAAGAGAGAGTTAAAAATTCATACCTAATCATTATATTATTTATTCGGATTTTTACCAAAAACATTTTTTGGCTCTATTTTGCTGAGTCTAGACTTTAGAGCTATTGCTTTCCCAAATAAATAAAACGAAGTATTTTGTTTAAAACATTCCCACGATTAGATGTTAAAACTTTATTTTCGTCGTTCATTGTAATACATATAGTATAGTAGTAAAAATTTATAAAATTGAATCATTAATGAAACTCAACTACGTATACGTAAACATACACTGTCAAAATAAACTATCCTCTGTTCCGTTTTTTTTCTCTTTCAGGTCTACTACCGTCATTCAATTTGAATCGATAAAAATGTGTACTTCATAAATGTAGTATGAATTTATATGGTAATGTATAAATAGCTGTGAAGGACCTCAGAATAAATAAACAAATGACTTAAAGTGGTAAATAAAAAAAAACAACTAAATCTATTGCGTGCACAGCATTACGTAAAATTACGAAAGGGTAGAGTTGGCATTTTTTGCTGCCGTATAAAAGTGTCACGGTCCGATCGCCATCCAATTTACTCGGAGAGCCCACCGTCCGGCCGGGTCCAACTCTTTGTTGCCCGGTCACGCCCGCACCACTATGAACCGTTTGTATACATAATAGCCCCTTATTTGTTTGCTTTCTAATTAGAATATCCGAGATACGATTTAACAGATGTATGTGGAACAAAAAGCCATTAAATACTCTAAATGAAAATAAATTGGTTTTAGAATGATAAACGTATCTATTTTAACTAATAGACGGCAGACACTGATATAATGAACAAGGGGTTATGTAAAAGGATATAGAATATGTGAGAAAAGCATGTTATAAGAATATTTATTAAAAATGTACACCTCTGTTAGTTACATTACTTTTATTCGCTCACGTTATTCAACTAATGAACTGTTGAGTTGATTTAGATAAAATAAAAACAAGAACTTTTTTTAGATATTTACGAGTTATATGACATAATTAGTAATTTTTATACATCAACGTTAAGCCATGCCCAAAAGAGTTTTTTTAATTTGAATTTAATCAAACATGTAAAGTTTAAATTACTAACAATGTAACAGTGACCGTAACTTAAATAAAACATAAACAGTAAATGTAGTAAGCGAATTAAGAAAAAACACGAGTGAACGCGGAGGTGCGAAGAAACATTATTGTTATCTTCTTGCATAGTTTGACTATCCACTTAGAACATAAAAGCTACTTAATTCTGCAAAAACAAAAGCGGCTAAGCAAACGCCTTCCACCGTCGCTAACATTGTACCTACTCCACTACTTATCTGGGTTAATAGTAAATACTTACAAGGCTTGCTTGGTAAGTGAAGTTTGTGCACATAAATTCCCATACGGACTACGCATTGCGACGTTGCTTTGTAAATATCTTTAACAATAGTCTAAACTTTGAGAGAAATGTATTCAAAGAAAGAAACTCTTATTTACTTCATAGATATCAAGATATCAGTTCAAAGTTAATGAACAATTTTTTCAAGAGTTTTTTTGTCGCGATTGCCGTTTGAAAATTATACAGTTTTACCATTATTTCGGTTATTAACACGTTAGCTGCCACTCCGGTCACCGGTGACCGGACCCCTACCTACATCTACGCGCCATTACGGTCACCGGTGACCTCAAGGCAAACCTGTTTTTGGAACGAATTTGTACGCCGGAGGATGCGTTTTTGATACATTTTCTGTACTGAAGTGGCCGGAGTGGCGCTGTAGAATACTTCTTTGGCGTGGTTCCTGCCTACCTACGTTTTTCGATTTTTTTTTTCTTAAATTATAAACATAACAGTTTGTGATAAGTGAAGAGCAAGTTGTTTGTGCTCTTTGTTTGTATTTTTAATCAAATTTAGCATAGGAATAGCCTTAGCTTGGATTAAGAATAACATAATAGAAATATGCTATTTCAATCTCAAATGTTCTACACCTACATATATGAGAACCATAAGGGTTCAAAAAGTTTGTTGAAGGAAAAATAAAACAACTTTAGTATAAAAATCACAGCGCAATAATTATTCAAAAGTATCAATCAAAAATAACACTAACATGTCTAATTAAAAACTTAAAAATAACGATGAGATTGATTGAAACACGCCAAACAAAAATATGGTTCGTTTGGGCATTCTTTGCAGTATGTTTGTAGCATACTGAACAGAAACGTCTTGTGTTTCTAACATTGCCCTCTCGCTTTTTCAACTGGTGCTTCAGCCGTTTTGGTCTTTCAGTATTTTTGGGTTTTTCACTATCCATTCCTGAATCTACCAGGAACTCTATTAACTGCCTTCTATACCCTACTATACTTTCTCTAACTTTTTTATTTTCAGTGTACATAATCCATTCATTTACAACAGCTGTATTTAAAATAACTTCGATTCCTAATTTTTTATAATTTAACTGTTTTTCTTAATGGCGACGAATATGCAGCCAGGAGAGGGTGACCGGAGTTGCGGTCACTCCGGCGCCTTCGAAACGTTTTTACATATTTTCGCTTCACAGCGCCACGTAGGTCACGGGTGACCTCGTCAGGTTTTTTGAAAATATTTTGAAAACTATCGAACCGATTTTACTTTAAGTTAGATATATTTTCATATCTTAACATTCCACACCAAATATCATTAAAAAGTTTTTCTAAAAAAATATATATTTCTTCTATGGCAGCTAACGTGTTAAATAGTTATTTTGATACAAAAATAAATTGTAATATTTTTTATTAATAAATAATATCTAAGCACAATCGTTCCTTGTGATGCGGATGTCAACGTTTATCTATATATGCTTGCTAGTTGTAAGTGGCCGTAATAGAGATAATATTATGTTGCATATCTTGGTATAATTTAAGGCAGGTGCCTATATAATTACTGCAAATTACTGCTTGAATATACTTACATTGTTTTGTAGGTAATTGCAGTAGAGAAAATTACGACGAATAAGATAGAAGATTAACGAATGCATGTTTTCGTACACAAATTAATTTTCTAGAAGAAACTTTTGTTACGACACAATTTGTTTTTGCCTACTTTTATTTCATATTTTACCTTTTTTGTCTGTTACTTTACACTTTTAAAATTGACATAGATTAAAATTAAACATATTTAAAAAGTCATAATATTCAAATATTTAAAATAATAAAACAAACATATACAAAATAAACAGTGCTTCAACCAGGAACTATTTATTTTAAAGCTACAAATCGGCGCTGCAACGCTCTAGTGCGCTTGGAGCCATATCGGGTCAGGTTATTCAGTTTGATACGATACTATACTAAATCCAGCTTTCTTAGATAAGACGGGTTCAATGCAGTGTCGGCTCAGTCTGACAAATGGCCACATCTCCGTGACTTACAGTGAACGTTATGAGCTTATAATGTGTAAAGAAAGAAATGTAATTGGAATAGTATATAAGACTTACAATCAAAAAAATTAATAAATAGTGAAACGTACCTTTTATGTATTAGTACCCAAATATTGAATCATCAGACATTACAAACTAGAAGAAACTTCAGACAACGTTTTTTTATATTCCAGGTGATATAAAATAATTTATAATATAATATAAAATAATTAACTCATTTGCGAGCAAAATGCTTTAAATTATTCACATCTACATTCAATAACCATATAAAAAGTGATCATTGTAAAGAACATAACATTCATTTATATTTTATACAGAAATGTAAGAAGCTAAAAACTTCTGACAGTAGTCTGCAGAAATAGATAGCAAAGAGTAATTAATTTTAATAAATAGTATTCCATATTTTGAAAACGCTTTTTCTTGTTTGTTACACATTACGTTGTTTATTATTTTTGAAACTTTTGGTTTTTGGACATTGTGTACTGTGTATTAATTGACAGCAAATTTTATAGCACATTCAACCTTGTAAAGCTATAACCAATCAACCTGTAAACAACACTGTTTAATAATGTACTGGCTTACAAATATAACATAACAATTATGAGCCTTTTTAAATTTATATTATGATAAATATTCTATACAGTTTTAAACAAAACCTTTCGCTCGACGCGTATTATTGAAAATACGTAGCGGCTAATAGTACGTGGTAAGTGTTACTTACACGCCCATTGTTCTCATGTTAGCCTTGCGACTTACAAAGTGCTTCCATTACATATTCAAGAGTGTTCTTGACTCTGTTAAAGCTTACGTATTACGTGGCCTGGATACAAATGATATGTTTTAATAAAGTTCACAAACCGTAATAAAATTCTAATAAACAGTTTAACGTTTGACCCACTAGGCGGTCTACGACTACAGACGATAGTGAAAAACATATCCATTATAATTAGAACTCCGTTCTTTCATTGCTTTCATGGATGATATTATATTGAACGGGGTCTGCCTACTGTAGCGGTCTCGACAGTGGTCCTGTTTTTAGTATCAGATGCAGATAAGAATAAAGATACGTCCGTCATGGTGTTCAGTATATCTTACGTTAATTAATAAATATCGTGATATCATTGTGAACAAATGGCCCACTTTAGAGGCTCTTGTAGCGTTAATTATTTAATATTTCCTTTTAATACAAATGTGTACACCATTTGTCTTTTAACGGTAAAATTGGTGGCATAAATAAATTTACACTTTGTAAAGGAAAATTATTGATTAAATAATCATGGTAATGTATAATACAATATAAAAGCTAATAATTATCTTACTTATTTCGTAAAGCCTCGAAACCACATATAAAGTCAGTAGTCATAGAATACTCAATATCAAGTATATCATAATAAATACTACATTTAGGGATACAAAGTGACACGGACATTCTCTATCTTCTTCTTTATTAAAGTTGGGATGTGATGGTCAATGCCGGGATAGCCTCAGGTTACCTCACAAAACAACCGACTAAGTCCAGGTTCCGGCATCTCGAGCTCCTTTTAGTTGGAATGCTAGACGCATATCGTGTATCAGCACAAGCCGAGGTTTCCTTGCGGGAACTGCTGGCACATTCCATGGACCGCCCGCCTAAGCTAAGAATTTGGCGGCCTCCCAATCCTGTAATATTGCAGGTGATGTCATGACCCTGCCGAAATTCCTGTAGGAGGTTCTGTCCATTCAAACTTGTGGAGTATGTAAATGTCAATAAAGCATCCATGAAGATCTAGACCGGCAAAAAAAGTCTCTCTTGAGGTACAGTAAAATAATTTACACTTAACCTTTTCTCTTTAGTCTGTCATATGTACATATTTAACTAATAAATATAAATCATATCAAATACAACAACCAATTTATTATAACTATTGCGAGAAAGCTACTTTTCATTCTAATATCTATCACATTAGCTATCCTGGGCATTTTTCTTGTGACTTACACAAGTGACCACTATAAATAATCGAAAGTGTATCATTTACTAAACGCGCAATTAAATAAATTACAAAATTGATAAAATATGTGTATTTTTATTGAACATTAATTTGGAATTTGAGCTTTTTTACACAGCTTTTAATGTAAAATTAATAGATTTAAAATTTGGAATTAAAAAATGGCACTGTTATAAAAAAAAAACCTTAAATTAGTTCCTGAATGAAAATTAAAATGAAATTTGAGTAGACCTGTGCATTAACAGCGCTAATTTTAAGTGTTCAACTTCCTCCCTTACAATTTCAGGTGCTCTCATCGCGCGAGATTCGACTCGCACTAGACTACTTTTAATTACTTTAAAAATGTAAATGCAAGTTGTAAGTGCGTAAAAAATAAAACGACTCCCCTAAGATTCATATTAATGAAATAAAAAAAATAACCTTTAAAATTATAAATTATGTTAATAAATATTTTTTAAATAAAAACCGTTTCATAAAATTAAAAAGTAAGCAGTAATCAACTTTATCAACATATGAAAGAAACGAAATAATACAAAGACTATCACAAGGAAGATAAAAACAAATTGTCAATTTGCTCTCTGAGCTGTTGCTCCAATGTGTTAGAAGGTAGCAAATTAAATGTCAAAAAGGAACTTTGTATGCGCATTAACTAATCCTAGTGTCAGTATCACGCCGTTACAGACCCGAGGATTGCTTCTAATGTCGCCATAATCGTTTTGCTTCGATATTCAGCCGAGCAAAAAGTCAATTAGGAATGGGCACACAGCCGCCGCGACCGCGTACAATGCCGTAGCGGGTGCCTCGCGCGTTCCATTCGAAGCGTACAATGCACAAATTATAAACAGTCCACTTGCTTCAATACTCGGCTCACACTTCCTGTGCGACCCATTGTCAGTATTCAATACAATAACTCTTATTGAAATGATCCTAGGACATGTCTGTTGGCAGTAGAATAGAAAGTCGTCGGGTACATTTTATTTGTGGGTTCGGTTGACATTGTTACATACGTAGCCAATTCCAATTACGATTTCCGCTCTGTATCAATAGAATAGTACGGATGTTCACGAAATGTTTGTAAAATGGTTTCGGGATGCCCGGGTAAAAAGTCTTTTCCTTCCACTGTCGGCGAATTTATTTCAGACGAAAAGAATTGACGGCTGCTATTTATGTGACGACAATTTTATTAAAAATGCGTTTGCTATAATAATACAAACTACTAATATTTTTAGTTGAAAAGAGAATGAAAAGAAAATTTAAATACGAAGGGCTTATTAAAGCGAGTCGTGACACTAAAAAGGAGTAACAAAATAATCGCATGAAGAAGCTACATTTAAGATTCACGAAACGTTTCTACTTGGAAGTAACTATAGACAGTAACTTAGTGAACGATGTCGCTTGATTATTTCATATATGTAATGACTGTAACTAGCGTTGAAGCCAGGGTCATTGATGCCATACAACCGTTATGTTAGATTGGAGAGTCAGACAATGTTATAATCACAGAAGTGGAGTAATTAGAAAGTTTAGAAAGGGCATGGGTGAAGTTAAACGATAGGCCATCGAAGGGCTCCTTTGTGTGATTACTAAAGAATTTATGTCAGGTAATCTGTCCCTTGTAGGAACGATCAGATAACTCAGAGAATTTACAAAGCATGAGGATAAAATCTTGTTATTTAACATTTACTATCTTTTAGTTCATAGGTATCCTGATACCTAGTTTTCTATTACACAGTTTTCTAGTACTATTTCTATTTGTTATTAAGCATTTTCGTTGATTTTGAATTACTTTTTGCATTTGTAAATGTATGCAAATGATTTAAACAGAATCTTTCAAAAGGTTTATATATTTTAAATTTATAATGATGTTATTTAATGCAATATTATGACATATTAAAAAAATACTTTAGGCTATCACATAATGATTTTGTATAGCTTTTTTATATTTATGTCAATGTTTAGTAGGTTAACTTTTTTAAAATTGATATAGGATTATATTTAAATATAAATACTTAAGTATTGCAATTATTACGCAAATTGTAATACACTCGTTTTTTCTTTAATTGTTAGTTAAACATTTCCACAATAAAACGATAAACATAGTTAAATAAACGAAACTCATAACACTAACGATAAACTCATTAGAAAATTATCACAAAAAACATTTAGATCGTGCATCAAATCTTAAAAGTAATAAGGTGTTAAGTAAAACATAAATACGTGATGTTATCTGAACAGAAAATGTTTTACTAGCGATAAATTTATCAACTCTAGTGACAGTTCAAATCTATGGATTATCAAGCGACGACTAGAACTTAATTACGAAGAAATATTACCAAGCATCGGCATCAAGCACGTACTTTAAATACGAGGCGTATACGCGTGACAAGTAAACTTATGCGCGCTGGTACGCAATCTAACTTACTTATGACATACTAGGAGCTAAAAGTAAAAAGAATAAAAACTTTGAACAGTAAGAAATCTTATAAGTAATATCAAATTTCATGAACTATATAAACCATGAAAATATTTTTTTTTTCGTAAATCAGAACCTAATTACTGATAAAGAATTATCTGATGTGACTTACATTAGGGCTGCGATGTACGCTATACAGTATTGAAATTGAATAAAATTCGCGTAAAGTTAATCTATGCAACATTACGTAAACGGACCCAGGAACAAAAAGGACGCAAACCATTCCATTCCAAACTTAACGTCACATAAAGTCGTGGACGAGAAAGACAGCGCGAATAAAAACAAAAACCTTTTTTTTTTAATTTAAGGCGGACAGACAATGAGCAAACACAGCTGGCCGAATGCAAAACGAAATCGAGAAAAGATAGGAACCCACCAGTGGTACACTAGCCGGAGAGATGCTCGGCAGCGGAACGGTTGTGTAATTTATGTGGAAACAAAGTGTCAGGGAGAAAAGAATTGTCAGGCCACGTGCGATAAACGAGCCATTGGCTAAAGAAAAAATCAGTCGGTGTCTGAGGTAAAGACTGCAATGATTGGCATCAAAAAAACTCCTTATTTCGAAAGTACATGAATGAAAATAATACAACAGATATCAGACGTGGGCAGATGCTTCTGATACTACTTACGGCATGAAATAAATCTTAGCAGCCGCAAGTCCAATAAAGGAAACGCCGATCCTTTACGACGCATTATTGTTGTGACTTTGCTTACCATAAACAAACCTTGTGAACTATTTAATTAACAGCGGGAACAGCTCCTAATCGGATGTTGGTTTAAAAATGTGAACGAGGACCATTAACGGAAATGTAAACGAAAAAGATCCAGATATACCAATAAATACACCCGAATGTGATACGGAACCAAAAATAACGATATTTAAGAGTCGATTAGAAATAAACATACTGGAACACCCGGAGTGGATCGCGTAAGGCATGGCTGACAACTGTTTAGATGGCAACATTAGCAGCAGGAAGCCACGCACAGACTGTGACATTTGCGCTGCAGGCCTCTTAGATATCGAACATGTTTATGGCACTTTTGTTGCTTTTGATTGAGTGAGGTGCAAATTTAATGTCTGTTTAATTTACACATTATAGTCATTTTTCATAAACGTAACTTATTTAGAATATATGTTTTCATGAATTAATAGACCGTTAATATGTTTTAAAATAAATATTTTGTTATCTTATTCTATGGACTCACTCGATTCTAAAATATTTTTTATTATTTTTATTTATTATAATATTTTAAAAACTTTTACATAATTTTAATGATTGTGGTTTGATTTATATGTGTTGTTGAAGAAACGAATAAAATGTCCTAAATTTAAAAGAATGGCGCTCTCACAATGATAAATTTTAACAGATTACAGAAACGAAGAAATTTCAAATAAAAGATTTCACGGGCTATTGTGTTATCTGATACTGTACGACTTACGAAGCCGTACGAGCTCGCCAATGCAGCGAAGTGACATTTTAAAACAAACAAAACATTAAATCCTATTTCCCCAATTGTTATTACTGTGTTATTTTATTTATTCATTCTCCTAAGTTAAAACAAGATAAATGTTTTCTGAAAAAATACGTTGGTTTTGTAATGAGAATTATTTAAAAAACCTTCAAAAGAAGTGTCAAGTCGTCAAGCGGAATCTCCCTTCACTGAATGTACCCGAACACGTCAATTTGTTTACGAATTACGCATAAATTCGTCCCCGAAGACAAGACATCTCGTGCGGCGATCGCTGTTGCGACATTTCAATAAAATTTACGATTGTGACTTAAATGGCGTGTCGGATGAACAAAAAATGTTCCAACATGTTCCGCTTTTATTTTAGACGTAACTTTAGTTCGTTAAAATATCTGGTCGGAGATAATAAACCTGTCCATTCTTTGTGCAACTAAACAGCAATGAATTGAATAAATTATTATCCGTATAACCACGGATAATTAAATGTTTGAATAATGGTTATAAGATTTTAATTTATGAAATAATAAAACTGAGTTCGCTATGCATCGAGCGTGTTTAAACGTTGCTATAAATAACAATCATATTTACTTTACCTATTCAGTAACAACTATAACGTCAAGATTATGATAATTGATTTGTGTTAATCCAGATTGTGTCAAACGAAAAATACAGCTTATAATTTATAATACTTTGATTGAGTAGTAAGTGAAAGGAGGGATTGAAAACAATAAATAATACTTTTTTTTAACTTATGCTCCATCATTTCTTAGAAATAACCATCAATTTATATTTCGAATTTATCATTAATATAACCGACTTTATTACTACTAAGCTTAGCAATTACTTGAATCTTTAAATGGGTAAACGCAATGTTCACGTCTTTTAATATACGTTCGGATACATCCCGTTAATGGAATTCGTTGCAATAAATAAACAAGTTGTTTTTCAGTCAGTAAATTAGTTTCATATTTTGAAGCATTTTCTAATTTTAATTTAATTTAATATTCTTTATTGTGGGCGTTATAAAATATATACATAGCTGTATAATAGTAAAGAGATACACACGAAGCAATTTCTGCCAGGTAAACATAACTACAATTATAAATTAACTGAATAACCATTTTTACCTCAAATCAAAACTGTTATCAATGTTTTTTATTTTATTTTAAATCCTTTGTTAAATATTTATTCATTAGTTACATTACTAAACAGAGCTATTCTCACAATTATTTGATTAATTGTAGGAGTCAAGGAACAATGTATCCATGGCTCGTGGTTCCAAAATAGTGTTTGGAGTGGCGTGGCCAAATGCACGCAACATTGATATGTGTTATTGGCCATGACAGGCGAGGCGTCCGTTAGAGACAGATCGTTCGGCACCCTATTGGTATTTTTGTCAACCGCGTCTTAACGGCAGCTTGTCTTCAATGTGTTTACTCACATGAGTCGAAACTTTAAAATTAGTTTAAGAATCATTCTCATAATAAGAATAGGCGAGACATTCTGTGAATAGTTTTCGTATATTTAGGGTCCGAGTGCCTCGAAGTAAGTCGATCTAGGCAAGCTGATTGAAATTGGCTAGAGGTGACAATAATATCAGAACTGAACCATAAGTTTCATCTTCATTAGTTCAAAAGCATCTTTAGTAAAACATTATTAAAGTAAGTTGATGTTAAATAAGTTTGCTTGATTGTGCCTTAACCATACGCAACTTCGCAACGGAACGACAGTTTCATATAGAACTAGTTTAAAATCATTAGGTTTAAAATTCTCTAATTCTTACAAGTTCAAGAAAAACTATATGATTAATTATTATAAATTATTATCATCATCATGATAGTATACCGACATACCGACAGTTGATACTCACTACTTCAGGACATAGCCTCCCCAAAGATGGCCACGATGACCGGTTTTGCGCTGCCTGCATCCAGCAAATTCCCGCGACTTATTAATAATTATTTCTCACAAGTTCTCTCGTAATCTTCTTTATAATTTATAAAATATGATAGAGAAATAATGTAAAAAGTAATTAATTGAAATATTATTATGTTTCAATTTTCAAGCAGCAAAAATTACTTCGTAGCGTATTAAATTTAAAACACAATCCAGACATTGCTTATTCAAACTTAAATTTTATTATACGCCGCGGGTTGTTCGTTATAAATACAACACTTAAAACTCTCAACGTTTTACATAAAAAAGGTTATAAACAGGCATATTTCATTATTTTTTTCCTCTAAAACAACGGGGTGCCTCATGTTTTTTGTAAGAAGAATACCAACTGCGCGGCGGCCCACGCGGGGCCCATGATCGGTTCACACTTTAAGTGGTTGTACAGTAGTGATATATATACGCACTTGAGTTATTATTAGAATTTCAAAGTAGCAATAGATAAAAAAATAACTTTAAGTGTATACCTCTGTTTCATAACGTCAAATATTTATTCTTTCGCTTTTTGTATATGACTATTCTCGCAAATTTACACATTGTAGGTAATAACTGTAATAATACTGAATATTAGGCGTGAAAAATAATAATATTACACATGCTTGTGGCATGCATCGACACCTCTAAGAATTTTGATCGGCGCACGTAGATTTAGCTTTAGATAAGTGACGGTCTCTCCATCAATTTCATACGAAATATTTGGTAAGATCCAAAGATTCGTTTTTATGGGTTTTAAAAGATTAATGCGAAGATAAAGAGATTTGGGTCGGCTGCGACCGAGTGGAATTTTAGGGGCACAATAAATTTTGACACCTTATTTGCTGTAGCATAAAATAAAACTGCTTCAAATTCGAGTGATTTGTGTTTTCTAATTAGGAATTTTGTAGGGGAAATGTTTTAATTACAGGAAAAATTAATCGGTCCCCACTTTTAACCAATCCCCACCCTGTTTAAATTTCTTTAGTCCAAGTTGCGTTTACGCAGTACATGGTTGGCCACGCCCATAATGGGGCATCCTACTGTGCTTTGTTTAAGCCGAATTACCGACGCGTGAAGTGAGCTCAATGTACTGCTTCAACACTTGAGGTTGTATCCGAACATGCATTAAAACTTCATGCATGCTTTACATGTATCTATGTAAACTGATCGTAGGAGTTAACATTGAGATAATGTAAGTCCATGCTACTATTCTCTTTAATATTCTTTTGTCATTCAAATTTTCTCTTCCTTTATTCTAAGATGCATAAATGGCTATAATTATTATATTCAGAGTACCTAGTATTTTGCAATTGACATAGTTATTGATTAACTTTCAAAGTATTTGTTCATTTATATACAGAATATTTCATTGAAAAAAAAATTATCAGTTTTTAAACTCTTTAAAATGCATTTAGATTGAGATAAGATAAAGTAACGACTGATGGCCACCCCCCTTATCTATGGAAGAGGTGTATGTCTAAAAGTGGACGTTCTTCGACTAAAATGTTGACGACAATAAAATGAACTGTATTGGCGTTAGTTTTATTGAAAAATTAATTTTAAACGTTCGAGGAGTCTCACCTGCACACGAAAGCACAGACCTCGAAAAGCCTTTTGAAACTTAGATATTAACGTAATTTGGTTTCATCTCGGGCAAATATTCTGACGAAAACGATTAGTCGATCGAACGATAGTTTCGGAACAAAATTTACGAGCATTAAAACTATCTCCATTCCGTTGCAGACTATAGGGCTTAGTCCGCGCCTTAGTGAGGGCAGCTGCTTCTAATCGAATCCCAATCAAGTAGGGAATGATGTAGAATAGTTTACTGGTGTATTAAATACGTAATCAAACTGACCGCTCGCGTTCACGAATACACCGAAGCCGACGGAGTTACATCATAATCCCTAATGATTTCGGTCGTTACCTTGAATATTTTAATTTTCTAATAGTTCATAGATACCAGATAAAATATTTCTGATTTAATTCACCGATGTCAAGTGCTCGTTTGTCATGAAAATTCTAAAATTCGACATTCAAATTAAATTAATGAGCCAAGACAAATTCTTTTCCATTAGTGATTTTATGAATACTAAACTCATGTAAATTATTTCTATTAAACATATTTTTTTCCGATACATAATTTCTTTTTTTAAGGCAGTGGCAGATTAGCGATTGTGATAAATGATCTATGATTAGTAGCTTGTAGATTTCTGATACTCGACAGACGCATATTTTATGTGAATTAGTGGGACAATTGTTGGAGAACGGTGAAGTAAAAAGTCGTTAAGAAACCGGTATATAAAGATTGGTGTTATTTATAAAACCGCACTCTACATTCTATATGAATATAAATAAAACTAATATTTTTAGTGTCCTATCAAGTGACAACAAAACATTTAAATAAGTTTTAATTAATACCTTTTGTTTTGTAGCTTGTTTCTCTGAATTAGTGCTTTTGGTACAATTTTTCACCATCAAAAAGTTTACAACAGTATGATAAATCGAAATAGATTCACAAAATCCTAATCCTACTAATTTAAAATTAAAATTATCGTTATGAGACTGTTTCTGATTGTTAAAAATTTCACGATCTCTCAAACAACTATCTCGAGCAGCAATAAATTAAATTAGAACAAAATCACTTTAGAATTCTTCTATAAATATTTCATCTGCCAAACACATGGTGGTAGAATAAAATTAGCTGTTTGTTATTTGTTAGATTGATCTGAACCGGAGATAAAGTTGAGGGCGCCATTAATTTACGAAAAACTAAAGTAAGTGTCTGTCGCGTAGGAAGAAAACGGTTAACGTCAAGTATCGGACGGCAACACAATGGTGGCTTGAGGATTAAAAGCGAACCGTTGTAGCAGTAGCGGGCCCATCATTTATCAGGACCAGGCGTGTCTTCAGCGGGCTTTAACGTCATTGAATTCAACCCGTAAGGGATATTTAATTGTTTTACTGCCACTAACAACAATACATGGTTCTTATTGTCGTATTAACTGAAACAATCTTGACGATATTTGGGTTTTACTCCGAATTTCTTTTAAAAATACATTACAGCTATAAAGAATTTAAAAGATATTTTGTTATTTTAATTGGTTGTTATTAAATTTAAAGTGTGATTTGGGATTATAAGTTAGTGCAAGGTGATTTTTTCATATGATTTGATCAAAATTCGGGTGTCTACAAATTAAAATCAATTTTGCACAATTTGTCCATGCAGAAAGGTACTGCCCGAAGATGCAGGTAATTGCCTGTCGGAATCTATTAGAATTAAATAAATTACTGCAATACATTTCGGTTTACAGTGATCAATTTATACAGGATTAATAATTTCTTTCAGAAAGGCCTATGTCTGAAACAACGACGAAGTCGACAATCTTTCTATATTGACCAAACGGAAATATTGACTGGATCGCAAAAATCTTCATTTCGGACCGCACGCACGTAGCACACAGCCCGCGAGTTTGATACTTCTGTTTTTCACCTATAACCAATCGAGAGATTGGTTATAAAACCGGGAAGCTAATGTAGTAAATAGTACATGAATTAATAACAAACTAATTTTAATACAAAATTACAAATATTTAGAATATCTGTGTGGGAGCTATTGTCCAGGTTTATATTTAAATAAAGCTTAATGACCCGAATGTGTTGCGTGACTAGAAGCCCTACATCACCAGCGCGGCTAAAGCAACATCATGTAATTTCTAGTAACGATGTGTTTCTATTATTGTCAGTAGGCGCCGAACTATCGCAAGTCGAATATAGGCATTAGGGCATACCAATGTCACGTTTGAAATATGGCTTAATTACGCTCATAATGAAAGTTTGCGTTTCTCGACTACAGTTCGCGGGTTATTTATTACTTATTAAAATCATAAATATATACTTAACAATAAAAATTAAAAAGTTTGGGCTATCTTTTTACGCACTTGTTTATTATAATTTACTAAAAAAATTGTAGTTATGAGAAAGATTGAAGACTAAAAGAGTTAATACAAATTAAATCATAATCGTTAGAATAAAATTTTAATTAATACACGCAAGTAAAGAAGAGCGAGTTTTTTTATAGTTAGACACTAAGAATACAAACTATGCGCTAGAGACAATTTTTGTTTGTTTACATCGTAACACGCTTCTTTGGGTTTTGATTAACGTCAAATATTTGACAGCTAGGGGCTGGTGTTTTAATTTGCTATGTGACGTCAATGGAAAAAGAAAAAGTTATTTTATTTTCAATTTATCCGCTTATCCAAGTTCACGAATAAGTTTTATTTATGTAGATTTAGTACACAATTTGTCAATTTAATCCTTAAATAGGACAGTATCCAAATGGTTAATATTAGCTTTTGTGGGTCTCTTTTATCGGACTAAAATTTATTGTAAAGGTTCGGTAGGTAGATTCCATGACAGCTTCCATTCGAGCATATCGCGGCAAAATACTTCATCTCACAAAAGAAAACGATACTCGAAAATAATACGTATCAATTTATAAGTTTAGAACTTGAAGCTAAAGTCGATTGTAACATCGGCTTATTACAGCTAAACAAATAAATTCCCTCACCTTTCCTTATCTAGGATCTTTAAGAGAAATCCGAAACCGTAAACATGCACGCTGAGCACACTGTGTTAACTATTCATTCGGTGTCTCCGGAGAATATATTGAACAAAAGACGGGCTCAGCATCCGAGTACACTATTTCTCACTACATCGGCGCGATGTAATCAGAGAAGACGACGTGTCGTGCTTATTTATGTATGAACAGGGCGCGGGCGAGGGTGGGCCAAACGCGCGAGGTACAAACAGAATAATATTGATGACACTGCGCTGCGAAGGGTCATGAATCATTAATCGCCCGCTCTCGTCTACGGCTCTATTACGACTGCCTTGTTGGATAAGCCACCCTTCACGAGGTGAGGCTGCAGGAGAGATACCCGCGCTCCGCCGACGCTTGCCTTTTTCATAAATTATGGACTATTAATAAAATAAAAAATTCCATCGGTCGAGAACGCATTTGTTCTGATTACAACTTTTCGTATACAGGGTTATTGCTTATAGATGTAATAGCTTTGAAGGGGGTGTATGTCCAGCTCCTTTGTTGTGAGTAACGTATGGAATACTCCGTCAAAAATCAGTGGTATCAGAAATAATAAACAACGTAAGAAAGGCTATTTAAAATTCGGATTACAATTGTGTGAAAAGTTATTGGCATGACGCATTCCAATAGAATTTCAGAATGATTTTATAAGAGTTGATGACCAGTGAGCTTTTAGTTCAGCTCTTAAAAGCCTTTACACTTATTACCAATCATTCTGTATATGTGTGCAGTGCGCTCGCCAACTCGCATGCCATGCATGGTCAAAATCGACACTTACCCTTCTTATATTCAAGTTCAATTTAATGATACAAATTTACAATCACAAAAGTAAATAACAAAAATAACTACAGACAATTTAAGTTAATTCAGTAAGCAACGGACATGGCTACTTCCAAATGAACTTAAACGTAACAAAAACGAAAACAAACCATGGACAAAAACGCAGGTCATTTCGGCTTGGACTCTCTCGTTTGTTTTTTCTAAACGCTACGTGGCCTGAGGACGTGCATCCGAAACCTTGGGTGTTATTTTTTTTATTTTTGTTTTGTTCTGAATTCCTTAGCTTTTGTGTTAGCGTAAACAGCGATAAAATAATAAAGCTCAAAAAGCGGCTCGACTGGCTGTAAGAGTCCAAAGCGGCGTACTTCTAAAATTCTAATCGAGTATTTAATTTGACATCGAGCAAATAGTCTATAGTTAAGTTTTTGCGATAAACAAAACGCAGGATCATGAGAGTATAATTTCCGTCAATTCTTTTAGTAATATTTATTAATTATTTCAACTTAATTTACAAACCGGTTTAAATAATTAGAGTTATGATTTCAAAAAACAAACAATTACAATACTGAGTATATTTCATTTAATTTAATTTTATATGTATACATGAATCACTATTATCAAGAAATTGAAAAGGATCTTACAAAATAAATGTACTAATCATCAGTTCCGTACAATGTTTATAACATTAATCTAAAAATCAAATATGTAAGATGTCAATGTTTCGTTACGTTTATCATGACTGTGTGAGATTATTTAGTACAAAAAAGTTCTTAGAACTAGGAAGAAATAAAAAAGGCACATGAAGCTAAGAAATATGTGGTTCGTCTTTATGTAGTCATAAGCATATCGTGGCACTTACTGCAGGCACTTTTTAAAATTCATCACATGTCTCCAAAGTCCGCCTCGCCATCAAGGGAGGCACGCTTCCAACAAAAAACCAACAAAAAACTTAAAGAAGAAATAGAAAAACACGAGTCGATGTTTAAAAAGGAGCATGTTGCAATGAGATACAATGGAAGAAACAGTTTCTGGCGACAGTGTAAGGCGACGTTACAATGCGCCTGTCTGCTTTTTTTTATTAAAATCCTTTGTAAGAAACCTTAAATGAGTTCTTTCTAGCTGGTGTTGGTAATTGTTTGTTAAAAGCAGTATTTACAAACGCATAGATGAGTTGCGCCTTCATTATAATATATTTACTGCTTTAATTTGTCTTTTAAATGAATTTGTGTATTTAAATAAATATATAAATGAATTAAAAATATTTTTTATGGTATGTGGAGACCCGTAAACGAACGAAAGTTAAGTAAAGTTGAATGCCAAGTATAAAGACTTGAAAAAGTTTTTTTTTTAATAATGTAGTTTTTATGTAATCATAAATATTCCGATGTTATTCCAGTAATCCGAACAAAGAATTAAACACTGCCTATCCTTCCGACCTAAGAAACGTCACGCACATCCTTTCCTAAGCGAGCAAAGTGAAAAAATGAACATTGAACCGCTCATTGTTCGGGACCTTGGTCGCAGGTAGACTGAACAAAAAAAGAGCCCACTAAATGCGAAGGATCGCACAAAAAAATTCGACGACCCGCGATTATACCGACTGCTGGATGGATTATCAGCAGATGTCAATTTTTTAAATGTTTACTTGATGTATGATATGGGTACTATGAAATTATAAAAAGGTCTTTCAAAACAACTATACCGATGATTAGTTTTGCACAATGATGATGAAAATAATTTGATGATTTGCTATAACCGAATATTAAGCAAAAACGCTTCAAAAAATTTATGTAACCTGTAATTATGTCCATAATTATTTTTTAGAAGCATCGGAATATTCAACTTTATACCAAAAATATATATATATATATATATATATATATATATATATATATATATATATATATATATATATAATATAAAGAGTCCTTTCCCACCCGCCTTATTTTTTAGATATTATGCCGTATGATTATTGCTTGTATATGGTGGGCCATAAATTTTTTCACTTTTGAAACATGTGTAAAAATAAAAGTACAAATGCTATTTTGTGTATGATTTATTTACCGTAATTATCATTTATTAAAAAAAATTTTTTTTTAATTACATCGTCGAGATGTGCTCCGTCTCGGCATTGGCCCCTTACTCTCACGGTTTTGGAGAAATCAAGTGTTGCTATTTGCAAAAATTTTTGGCCCACCCTATACTTGGCCTCGTTGATCAGCCGTTCTTTCTTTCTTTATATTAAGACACAAAATGGCTCAAAAGACTAATACTTTTATCGTTACAGTATTAGGTCTGAGTATAAAAAACACGAGGACTTAGTCACACACCTAATATACATAAAGTGATTTTTTCTATAGTTTTGTTGACGTTTATTTACTAATTATATTCAAGAGATGCCACGCTGATAGCACATAGCTTAAACCTCGTCTTTGATAGCACGAGAGCTACCTAAAGTCTCAGCTTGAGACACACTTTTTTTAAGATTGGGATAAAAAAGTTACAATACTAATATGATATATTACAATGTAATTAATTATAGATTATTTTACACAACCCAAAAAATGAGCATTTACGATATTTTCTAAAAAAAAATTGAAATTTGTTATCGACTGATAACATTTTACATGTTAATATACAATAGGTATATATCTCCTGCCATATTTGATACTAATTTTCATTGTGTAATCGGTATAAATAGGCAATAAATTTGATCAAACGCATGTAATTTGATCGTTCATATTCGGCTGTTTTCATCAGTGGAGAGGAGAGAAACATTATCCACGTCACTGAGCACGATTAAATCGACCCTTTTAGCAATCTCCAACAGAGGTAGTTGCTCTATCATAATCCTTCGTGGGCGGTTTACTGATCACCTTTGGGCATTTGCGTTGGTTTTCTATTTAATACTCAAGGTATGACCTCTTTAACACGTATACTAGATATCAATATTTTTTATCATTTGAGACAAAATGTATCAATGGTAAATTAATACTTAATGACAACCATTTATATGTATATAGAAAATGAAACAACTTCGTTGCGTTCAAAAAAAGTTTCATTTAATATTTGCAAATAAAACATATTTAATAAAAAAGGCAACAGAGTTATTTATTAAACAGAAATTACAATTAACTAATTATAAATTATTAGCAAGACAGATATAGAACGAATGCATACTATAGGTGTCTCTTTTAAATAATCAGGTAATGTGTCATTACAGATTTTTTTTGTTATTAGACTCTTATGTATAAGACAACTCCCAAAGTAATTTACAACGGATCTGTAATGTATTCATAAATTTTTACGAATAGTGCTGTCTATTATCATCACCATATGTGCAATGTTATGTAAATGATAGTGTGCGTTCCCGTCGAAGATTAAACTTACGCCATAGAAAGACGTTGTATGAAAATCTCAAAAGTGGATTTAAGGGTTACATTTACAATTTTTAAAAATTGAATAATGTTATCATGGGATTTTACAACCCATAATAGAGTTTGTAAAACTAATTTGTGTGTAAATTTAATAACTATGAACTAAAGGCATAAACAATTGAAGACAGTATATGACAAAAATTTGAAAGAACGAATCAATTTTATCTCTTAAAAATATTTAAAGAACTTATGAACTATTTTATTTAATCCGATAAATGTAATTTGAAAATAATCATTGATATAAATTTATAGGTAAGGACCATTTTTGTTGAAAGAAAAAATTACAGAAAAATTAAAGGGATGGATAAATGCTGTATACTGGACAAAAACTTCATTTTAATGGTTGATATGTTATCTACCATATACCCACTTTTAATCGCCATATACCCACTTTTAATCGTCATCAAGTGATAGGATTAATTGGAACGTAAATAGGAAAAAAATAGACAACAACAATAAAATTTTATTACATCCTTACTTAATCGCCGTGCAGAGCTGAAACAAATAAGTTTATTCCGATTTAAAGGGGATAGCCGATACAAATTACGTTTATGGACGCATAGTCCCGATAGCGATAACAGCGGGCAACCTGTTCGGAATGGTTCAAATAAATAACATAACCTGTTTAGATAAATTCTATCTGTAAATATTGAACGATGTATACTTATATTGTACCGGCATTTCGTTCTAAGTAACCGCCTTAAATATTTACATCGAATGTAATCATAAAATTGTACATTAAATTTTGTTATGATAAAAACAATAGCGTAATAATAACGGAATTAACAATGTAGACCTGTAGCAAGAGTATTCCAATAAAATAGCGTATCTTCTATATCAATATATCGTTATTAAAAATATTTTTAACGACATGATTTTGATGAGTTCATATTGAATATATATCAATGTGCATTTATTTTCTTTGGGTAAAAATTATATTTCAATTGCCATCATTATTATACTAATAATGTGTTTACTGACTTTTCCATATAAATAATGCCTTTATACAACTATACGCATGACTCAATATAACTTTGCAACCTTTGGAAACTAATCGAAAAAATCAACAGCAATTGTTATTCTACTAATACTTTATTTCTGAAAAATAAAAATAAAATGAATGGTTTCTTACGGAATTAATTAAATTTGTTATTAACACTTGAAATGTAGTAGTGTAGAAATTTATATTAAAATGTTAGTTTTTTTTTTATGGTAATGAAAAAAATCCTGCAGTTATTTTTGTCATGACAAGGTTTATATAAGAACTCTGCTTAGAGTCTGTATTATGAGATAAAATGTACGATGACAACTGTCATGTCACTGTAATTTTCAACTTGATTGTAAATTTTTGTTCGAAATCTTACATTTTTTTAAAAAACGTAGTAGTTTATATTTTAGGTTATTTACGTAGAAATTTTGACGCTGGTGGCTGTAACATAGTTCATGCTACGACTGCGACGTACTAATTATAAATATACTATAATTTTATATAAACAAGTAATTACAATAAACAAACATGTTATTGTGCGTTACAAATCTTATGTGTGAGTGTTTTCCATATTTTCAATGTGTTATAATTTAAAAGTAATTAAAAACTAAAGGGTTACAAAGACTACTAAATTGCTAATAAAATCGTTTGCTTGGAGAAAGAGTGAAAAACATGGTTTCATCCCACGTTAGACTTAAGCTATAGACGTAGCCGACGCCGTATTCCAACAATAAAGCTATGATGAATTTGAAGTAAAAGGATGCATATTTTACATACATACAAAAAATCAAGTTTTCATGCAATAATTCTACTATAATATATATATCACTGGGGTTGCGGTTGGTTAGTGCGCTGGTAATAAACGGTTAATGAAATAGATTCGATTCGTAACTACGTAGCGAATATTCAACAAACGTTTAACACTAAAACTTTAACGAATCGATTATTACATTGCAGACATTTCTAATAAAGAGAAATATATATCTAACTTGAGTATCTCATGTCACAAATAGAAAGAAAAAAAAATGAAAATCACGAATCATCATTGTCATGAAAATATACTCAAAAATACACTCCGATTTTTAAACAAAATATCGCAAAAACTATGAACTAAATGGGTGAATGTGTAGCACATTTGCAATCAAAAAGCTTTAAAAATTTTACACCCATTTCCATTCAACCTGTATAAAGTGATCAATAACAAATAATTTACATTAATTATTTTTTTCTACTGAAATTAGACAGGCGAGTAAATAATAGCAGTAAAAAGTCTCAAAGGGACAAATACTAAACAACAATTAATATGTAGAAATCTGAATTTTGAAAACGCATTACTGAAAGCATTGATTTTTGAGTGTTTCGTACCTTATTCGACAGTGAATGAGTAATACTTTCATCTCTTTAAAGCTTTACACCTAAATTAAATAACCTGCAGCTAAGGACAAATTTTGTCAGCATCATGAAGTTAAAACTCTGTGTTTTTTTTGTTATGTCATACTTTAATATTACGGAATACTTCATTAGGTTCGTGACGAATTTAATGTTCATGCTGTACATAAAGCGTCCGTCGACGGCCTAACGGGTAGCTTCAGTGTGATTGATTGAGGGACAAATGAACAAAATGAATGTGCTGTAACATTATATCGTGGAAATTCCACAGTAACAAAGAATTATTGCTACAAAATTGTACAGTTTCTATTCAGGGTAAAAAAGTAATTAAAACCAAATATTTTTTTTAAGTAAAGCATAAATAAAAAATCGACGCAAGCATAAATTAGTATGAATCTACACATAACAATTGGGCTAATGAAATCTAAAACAAACAGTAACCTTACCTTTTGCAAACATGTAGCTCTACACTGCGCTACTCGCAAGGGAGATGAAACTTCCTCTTCGGCGAACACACCAATCCATGATATTACAACAGGCAACAGAGAGAAACTATATAATAACATTTTGGCACACATTTCTTTGGTATTCCTAGTTATAGTCAAGTCCTGTTCAAAGTTTCTGGTCTATCATAACCGACGCACAAATCCAAATAGGAGAAAGTTTGTCATAATAAATATTTTCAATTTCAAAAACCTAACTCTTCTTTAGTCTCTTAGAGAAGCTTTCATATTTACGAACATTATTTTCATTCTAAGCTTAAATACTTTTTTTACATATGTTATATATACATAAATAAAAAGTAGTTTCGTAGTAATAAATTTATGAATAAACGTAAAGTAACACTAATTGTATGAACTACGTCGCACTAAAAAATGTTTTCACAACTTCAATCGCTCGCTTGGCAGTTTATTAAAAGCCGACACTAACTGCAACGCGGTCGAATGCGGACTAACCACCCCGCCTGAAGAAGCTCGGCTCCTCTCCCCTCTGATGGTTAATTTTGTATCTCTCTCGCTCGCACACGAGGGTTACCGTCCTCTCGCTCGCTCCCGGTACAAAGTGAGCATGGCTACTACTACATATACCGCTCTCTCTGTCATCTCTACTAGTGCATATATTTTATTCTATCTCGTTTCATCTCGGGTGGTTTTACGTTATTTTTCCTTGATGCAGTTTAACGGATGGGAATGTAGTGGTTATTGTTAGACAAAGACGGTGGTAGTAGAAATTTTAGGGTTGTTCAAAAGGGGTGACAAAGAATCGAGCTAATTCAGGGCTAGCGTTTTTATGGGAGCTTGAGTGGTAAAAAGTATCCCGCCTCTCTCGTTTGTTCAAGTTTATGGTTCTCGCGTCGTGAAGCCATATTAATATTATTAATGGTCCCTACATCAAATACAATCCACATTTTACATCATTGAAGGTTTTACGATTTTATAATTTTATAGCACACTATTTATAAAACGAATTCATAAGGCAGGAAGAATTATTTTCGTATTATTAAAATGTTATGCCATCTGTATTTGACAATACCTTTGTACCAAAATCTTCCTTCGTTTCGTAGAACATTCGTTATTTGTAGCGCAGAAACATTATTTTGCAAGAGGCAAAGGTTCGTTCACAAAACTCGCAGCAAAAAGATTAAATAAGAATACAGTGTACGTGACAGCGCACAAGCCTTTCTCCGTAAAGGCATTTTTCGTTTTCTTTCTGCAGCAACTCTAGGCTCGTTCTATTCATCCCGCTGTCTTTAATCTCCAGTCTCTTTCCAGACTTTGTCTAGACGAGTCCGCAACCGTGATTCGAATGCAGACAATTTCGATACGACTGCGGACGTCGACTTCCAGTGGACCTATTGTATCGATCGTATAGCATCGAGACTTCATTTTTTCTTTCTTAAATAATTGAAATAATTACTATTGTTTCCATGTAATAACAAAATATAATATACTGGTTTTAAGGAACTCCTGATTTGTTTTATACTTTTTATAAGATACTTTTTAAAAGAAAATTTATATAACTAATGGGGATAAAGTTTTCAACTCGAGTTTTCAGAGCAAAAGTCCGAAAAAGGGAGTCAATTTCTTTAAGTATGCCATTTAATTTTTTTGGAGAGAAAAAAATGTTAACTTGATTCTCTTGAATCTCTTAATTTCTCATTTAAAAGACTAAGTATGATTAACATTAGAGCTATTTTAATAAACTATCATGAAACACGACCAATCCCTAAAAATACTTTAGAAATTTTATTAATTAAAGAAAACACTAAGACAAATTGCATTGTGTTATTTCATTACCGATGGTTTATATATTATATTTAATTTGTAAATATTCAGTATAATTGTACTATCATCTTATATCAACTATTGTTAAAGGTACATGTTTTATATTGAATATTTATATTATTATCTACTAAGGATCATTTACAGACACTACTAGTGTACGTCATGAGGAGAATGTCAAACACAGTTTGATAACAACTAGAATCAGGTTGAGCTCTGCTATAATGGTATCCTTTAACTTAAAGCAAACGAATGTTCTAAACATTCCCTTATCTGACAAATCCTATAACAAATTTTTACAATTTATTTGTAATCACTTTCACTATATTCCTAAAACAGTGGTAGAGCAATTCATTCATAAGCTTTATTATCACTTAGAATGCTTCAGAGTATAATAGAATTTACAGATATTTATTAAATAAACATAATAAATATATTACACAATAATTCAAAATATTACATATTATTGTACATTCTGCAAATAGTTTATTAATTTTATAAACCTAGAATATTACAAGCTTATTTTTATTTCTAGTGGTAATCATGTGCTATTTTTCTTATATTTATTGATATCTGATAGCTTAACTTATAAATATCGGCTAGTTACTGTACAATTTTTTTTTTCACAAAAATTTAAGAGAGTAATAGTGTAGCAAAAAAGACAAAGAATACGCTTAATTTCTGTTACCTACCAAGTTACGCAATTTGACCTTTAATATGGTTTGACTTTGATCTTTTTAGTGAATATATACATAAGGTGTTAAGTTTAAGGCTTGTAAGTATCATTTCAACACCGTCAGTAGGACTCTTTTGCAAGAGTGAGTAACATATCACCGTCCCTTAGTCTGTAAAACTTAAAATTTCAATAGATTTGGGGTTTTCTTCAACGCTTTCTTCTCCGCGTTTAGCCACTAACTCGTCTAATGGAAAGCAAGGAAGTGGTCGAAGATGAAACACTCCGTACCTACCTATTCACTTCGACCCTGAAGAGACTCGGGTTATAATCCTCGGAAAATAAGGAAGCAGGTAAATCGTTCCATTCTCAGGCTGTGCGGATCAGAAACGTTGAATAGAAAGGCTTGGTACGCTTCCAAGGAGGTGAAACAACTCTGTTTAACCTTAACCTCCTAATAATAACTAATACTTCCCTAAATAACCGGACTCCGACTGTTACATTGTTTATTTCAGCAAACTAACAAGCTTTTGGTCTCTAAGATGGACGCCTCATATAGTGGACCTACGCGTGTAATATACTGATTGGAACGGACCTAGGCTTGGATTGTGATTTGATAGACGTTAAACAATGTAATTCGAAGTTATTAAGCTCTATCCGTTAATTATTTAGCTCATAAACGTATAAGTCATACATAATCCAAGGAGGCGAGTCAGATATAGAACCACATACGCAGGGTTTTGAGATACTCTTTCTAATAATTATATCTTCAATATTCTGCCATACGCTGGTTGAATCATTTGCCTACGTGATTCAACCAGCTCTCCTAATGGTAATACTTTTAAAAACATGGAAATATGTATACGACGTAAGGTCAACACTTGAAATTGAGACAAACTTGTTACTTTACTTCTACGTTCCAAAAATTAGTTAATTGTTCTTAAGTAATTAGTAAGCTTTTGTGCAGTAGGCTTTTACAATAAATTCCCAAATAGATGTCTAATAGAGGAATTATCATGCAGTCATTTGGGAAATGTTTATGTTTAGTAATAAGATCCTATTATAGTATAAAAAAGTTTATAAAGCTTTATTGAACTATATAAGGGATTTTTGTAGCAGTGGTCTCAGAATAAAAACCTATCTGAATTTGTTTTTGTTTGCTCTTAGATCAGGATGCGTTTTGAACTCCATAGCACCTTTAAAATATTATTTAAAAAAAGGTTAAATTGATTTTAATTACAATAATTTTCGCTCCTTCTGACATTGTTCTCACAACGTATACTATAAATGATACTAAGCGATTATTCAATTCATATATGAATATAAATTAATAAAAAGTAAGACCTTTTTTTTCGAAGGAAGATATTGACATGTCTAAAATCAACATCTTAAGGAGTACAGGGTTATGAATAATTTTTTTCTTTATTATATTCGACTGATGGTCAACTTTTGCGTCGATAAGAGGAGATGAGTTCCCCAATATAAAACCAATGGTTGCCTTTCTACAGTTGTGCTATTTAAAATAGTGTGTTGCTGCTGGAACTTGTGTTTTTATAATGAGAGTAGCAGGTTAACCATTCTTTAAAAAAAATAGGTCTACCTAATTTAAGCATAAAGGTTCTCCACATCTGACATTATTGAAAGCTAGTCTAAAACTGGTTTTACAATTTACTGTGACGATATTTCTATGTGGTTGTATTAATATCATCAATTTCAGTGTACCTCAAACTGCAAAAGAAATACGTTATTAATATATTCAAACTATTTTCGTTAAATGTTTTATTACACAGAATTTTATTTTTGTAAAAAGTTATTTACTTTTTAAAGTTATGTTACGTACCGCGTTTTGTAGTTTTATAACAACAACAACAACAACAACCTTTGTTTTATAATTAAGTAATAAAACTTCAAAAACGTATTTTAAATTTATTAGCCTCGAAACTAAATATTTGAATATCGAAAATTTTTATTAATTTTAATTTAAATATTTTTTTCTCCCGATAACACATAAAAATAATTTTTTTTTGCTTTAAAATAACCAAATGTTATTAGGAAGTAATAAATAGTATAAATATTATTTCCATTTTTTACTAAATAATAAGGTAATAATAAAATACTAATAAGAATTTAATCAATAAAAGTCCACGTCGCTGTAATAGAATGTAAAGTCTGAAGGCAATTCAATTCGCTGCGACAATCCTTATATCTCTTAAAAGGAAACGATTCCAGATTTTCATCTATAAATTTTCACATGAAAAGGAATACTATAAAGGAGAATAAAGGAATAAACCCTTATTTGTTGGCGTTAGTCCTTTTTCACAAGGCTCGGTCTCGACTTTATATTGTTGACAAACGCGGTCCGTCTGTCGGCAGTTTATGGGCGGCCGATGGCAGGCCACGCGAACGTAGACAATACTGAAAGATATTCACTGCGGTCTCGTAAAACGACTTTAGGTTTGAAAGGTCAAGGTTCAAGCGTAACAAATAGAAAACATATCACTTATGTACAACTGTTTTTACATTTACTATTTTTATTTTCTACGCGTATATAAACTTTTGTGAAGTATATTTACAATAATTACTATTATTATTATACGGTGTTAATAATTCGGTCGCATATTTGTGTCGTGTACAATTTTATTACGATGGACAAATATTGTTTGTCTGTCATCATTTTTAGCTCTACCGAGCTTTTAACATAGCACTGGAGGTGCTGGTGAAATTGTATAAGCTATATGGCGTCGAACTTTATCAGAAACCTTGTCTCAGGACTTGAACCTGTACTCTTAAGCTGCATAGGTGAGTGCTGAAGTGACTGGACGCAAGGGTTCATGAAAAAGGAACTCTACTTGAACTGTCACACGAATTGCGGTAAGCATTATCAAATGATGGTGCCGGAGAAGGTCGAATTCCGGCTTGATCATTTGCTATTCTCAGATATTCATGAGAACTTCTTAATATTATTATAGCGTTACCAACACTGCTGTAACGCGCCTTGGGTATGCACGTGGAGAAACGGTAGGAGGGAGTATCGCACCGCTCCGTTCCGTCGGTCTGCTTTTGTGGCGGTATGGTCTTTTTTCTCGGCCACCCTTTTTAATATCGCGGTATAGCAGTTTCGGTAGCACTTTGACACTACGAAAAGCATAGTAGTAAGTGGCGGAAAAGACTCCAATATATCATCTCCAATATAATACTTCTATTTTGATAGAGGATAAACCGTCAGACAAAACCGTATTAAAAGTTAGTATCGTAATACACGGCATACATACACGTATAGCGTTTTAATAACGGATACGTGTTTTTGATTTCAATAACCGTTGCTATTAACCACACATTAAATGACCACTCAACAAAATGATATTTATCTAATCCGCATACTATAAAACCTGCATTGAATTAGAAATTTTCTACTAAGTCTGATTGAACTTATTTTCATTTTTTTTAAATTTAAATGTAAATTTGTCGCAGAAGGCACAATAGCTCTGTTAATGATTTAAGTGATATTACTATTTTGCGTATATGCCGCACAATATTTTCACTTTTGGAAGACTTGGTCTCTCGAAAAAAGGATATAGATCGTCAGCTACCACGCGAACCTGAAGCGGATTGGTAAATGCGATGTCATACAGATTTTTATCTTTAGATATGCCGGCTACTTCACGCCGTTTTCTTAAACCTTCGCGAATTAAGGTGATGGTATATATTTTCACTGAACTAATCCACTATCATTGATGTAATATTATAAATTTACATTTATTATAACTTATCGATTTTGTTAACCACAATAAGTTTTTAAGTACAATATCTTCAAAAAAATAGCTTTTAGAAAAATACATGTTGCTATAAATAAAATAATAAACAATATAAGAACAATTTTTTCGCTATTTAGCCATTAAATATAGGTTAATAATTTGTATATTTAATGGCTACGTTTACATTGTTTACAGCTGGCCGCGGGGGCTTGTGATTCTGGAGTGGAGACCACCGGCAGCGCAGGACATCCACCCTCACAGCGGACAGAGGATCCACCAATGGACGTCCTATTGCTGAAACGATAATGATGATGTTATATTATTGTATGTATTATTTAAAAAGGAAAAACTTGTCAAAACATATGTAAACTTTCAATGAACCTTTTCAAATTCATGTGAGTAGCATAGCATTTTAGTCATATAAACACAACTACTAATGAAAAATTACAGTCACGGATAGTTATTCACATTGATCTCTTGATTTGATATCAATTTGCTATAACTTATAAATAACGATGACATTTTTTCGCAACGGGTTGATAAATGTTTTTATTAAAATATAAATAACTCAAAATCTTTCATGAAACTGTTTTATCAACATAAAAAAGTTAAAAATACAGATGAATAATTACATATATGTCTGAAAATTAGAACATTATATTAGATTGAAATTTACATCATAAGTTCTATAAATCGTTTCGGCTTCAAACTTACATTACAATTAGGCAATTTGTCCAACTACTCGCTTATGTATGAGAGCTTAACTTGTTCATCACTACCCAATTTACTTCGACAACTTCACCGAATATACGCTACCCTGATACTACTTATATACAACTTAGATGTGTTAGTTACTTCGGACATTTCACAAGTTGTTATTAGGTCTCTCGTTGCTTTAACAAAGAGCACTGGACAACAGCAAATAGTGTTTCACAGTACTTATTTTTAAAAGGGTCTCGTTTTGTGTGGAACAGGAACTCCAAGACAATTAATGTTGACGTTTTATTGTATCATAAATGTTATTACGATTCTTTTTGTTATTGTAGGTATAAGACGTCAGAAAATTTATCGTATATTAAATAAGCGAAATTTACTTCGAAGTTTACGTAAATTATTCCAATTCAATACAGTATTCTATTCCAGTGTATTTATTACGAAGAGCGAAGCGGAACACGTCTTCTTGAACAAATGTATGCAATTTTATAACAGATTTTGTATAAATTCTCTGCCTCTTAATATGAATTATGTTAACTATTTTTCATTAATCATTATTTATTTACTATGAAAAGATTTTTTTAAACTTTTATAATAAAATGTCAGGATTCTACATTGGTTTAGTAACGTTCTATTGAAATAAAATATTCGTTAATAAAAAAATATGCCATAAACATATTTTAAACAATTTTAGTATATTTATGTAAATAATATTTTCATCGATAGACTTTTTAAAAATATAAAATATATTGTTTAAAAACCACCGCGTACAATAGTTCAGGTGAAAAATTCCGTGATACAGAAAATGGTGTAAAATAAGCCGTTTACACGTAGATTATTCTTATCATCGTCCCGTTCGAGGGAGCGAGCTTGGTTTAAAATTCCATTATTGAAGCGGAAAAGCGCCCGGAATTTTCAAAACACGCTTGAATTTTTTCGCGCTCGACGAACAAGTTTCAAAAAATAACGACAGATGTATATTCTGCGGTTACATCTAGTATGTGAGGAGGTGAGAAAGCGATACCAGAAAACCGTCTTTAAGCACTCTCGGCTCTTAATTGATTCGGAGGGAGAGGATCGAGGAAAAACCGTTCATAGATTTTTTATGTAATTGAACTAGAATATACGTTAATTATACTTTGTTGGACATTCCTCTTTTGTTTTATCATATCCAGGCTTTTATTGTCAATACTTTTTTGTAAACTCTCCTCCATCCAGTGATGTTCTTTTTTTAAAAAAAAAAAACAAGAAATTATTTGTTTGTTGTTTTAATACATAATATCTTTCGAGGTTAAATAAAATAACTTTGATGTGGTACAAAAAAAATTTTAAGTGTATAAAATTTGATTATTTCTTCAGTTTTATGACAATTTTTTCGATATTTTCAAAATTACCAAATCAAAATATGTTTTAAAAACACTAAGGCCTCCACTGAACAAAGATTCTCTAGATATACCAAAAATATTTCACTTTCCCTTTGAATATCCACGAAGTAAAATAAGTTAATAAAGCCTTTCATAAACCAGATTTTTTGTTTTATTCATTCAAGATCTATATTTAAAGTAAAATTATATTCAATTCCTGTTATTCAATAAATGCAGTACCCAAGAGAAATCTCTGGAAATGTCTGTTCGAAATCATCATCATAATAATGCATCTTTCGTTTATTTCTTTAGACTCAGCATTTTTATTTCACTCGTTCTCTTCCCTATGCCACAGAGTCGTAAAGACACAGAGACATATGCTACAAAAAAGTTTATTTTTTAAAATTCTTAAAATTTATAACAATTCGGTGATGTCAGAAACGCGTCCTGTTCGTCATCGACCCCTTAGTCATCGACGTGTTATATAGCTAAAAGATTAATAATAAAATTTGTAATAATTACAGACTTAACTTATAGAATTAACTTTTATTTTTATAATATATTATAATCATAGAATCATTTCATTCGTAGGTCGCCCACTGCTGGACATAAGCCTCCTACATAGATCGCTAATAGGACAGATTGGAAGTGGCCTGCATCCAATGTCGACCGATGACGTCCACCCACAAGGTCGACAGACGACCTTGTTAAGGTCACGGCTGGTGCCCGTCCATGGTCTTGACTCCAAAAACTTAAGGACCCAGCAGCCATATGTTTCAGCAATAAACAACAATTTTACATATCCGATATTATTACAATATATCTGAGATTTGTTAATCAATTACCGAATAAAAATAATAAACTATAAAACAATCTTTTGGTTCATTACTCTATGCATTGAAATTCACAGTTAAGAAGATGGACTATAACACCGCAATAAGAACAGAGCCATCTCCCCTTATTTAACGTTATTCATATTATATTTTTTAGTAAAATGAATCTTTCAGCTTTCGTATTCATAAAAAATATTGCCAGCGTTTTGCATATTTGATTGTAAAGTGTAAACTTTATGTAAATACTGGTAAATAAAACATAGTTCAATTTAGTCTTTGTAGTTTATTTTTTTTCGTCGAGACTTTTTACTAGATTACTTCGATAATGACGTCATTGTTTTATTTTTCAAATCATTTGAATATTTTTATCATTTCGCTATGACGTTTCTCTATCAAGTTTTTTTTACTAAAAGTTACATTTTCAATTTGTGTTTTCGAGTTGTACTTAGTACTTGAAACGCTGTGATAAAAAAGATTTATTACACATCGGAACTTTAAACAGGACTTTTATTAATCGACATCTTTTTTTAAAAATCTATTTTATTTTTCGATTCTACTCTGCTTGTTACAGTTATCAATAGGAAACAGGAAGAAAACTTATACCAACACGTCTCTTAAAAAGTTTATTAACATGTTTTATTGTGTTTATGCAAAAGCATTTTTGTGCATGTGACATAAATTCAAACAAAATAATCATGAGACAATATTGCCTTTTTTCTTGTCATTTGAACATTCGTTAACTGAGTAATATGCCCTTTCCGTTAATTTAATTTAATTATATGTAATTGTAGTACAATCATGTTTCTTGCGGAATTTTTACTAGAAGGATCTGACTCTATTTATTATTAATGAATTAGAGATTTTTAGCAGTTCAAACATCATATACTATTTGATGTAAAAATATAAATAAAGTAAAAATCGCAGGGACCATCGAACCCATATTCATTTCAAGTAATTTTACCAAATATTTTATGGCTTTAGTGCATTTCCGGGAGATAAATTAACAAAAGGAATATATATCGGTAACTAAGCAGATATAGCAAATCCGCCTCACTAGTTTATTCATCTCCTGAAAGTTTCTTTCCATAATAAGGTATCCCTTCAACTTATAGGTATAATAAATATGTATTTGTTGTCTTTTCATAAACTACCTTTTTTGCAAGACAATGATAGTGAGCGATGACAAAAATGCCCGTGTGAATAGTATTTTCTTTTATTGTATTTACAAATTTTTATATGTACGTACACACTTAGGAGGAGAATTATTTCAAGAGTTCATGTTATTTTTTTCAGTATTGACTTATACTTGGCATTATTAGATTCCGCAGAGAAGCGTAGAGCTGAAGGTGCTTAGCCTAAACTTTGTTCATGTAACTTAGCTGAGGTGTAAAGCGCGGAACGCGCTTAGGTTTTACTACATTTATGTAAGTTTAGCTGAGGGACATAGCGTGAAAGGCGCTAGGCCTTAACCTTGTTTATGTAACAGATTGAAGAGCATAGCGCAAAAGGCGTTTAGCTTAACCTTTGTTTGTGCTACTTAGGCTGGTAACTACGGATAACTCAGATTGTGTCTGAATATCAGATACCTTAAAAATGTGGAACGATTCTCGATTTTGTTTACATCTCATCACACAACATCGTTATCTTCTCTGCGTGGTTTCAATTTTAGTATATGTACTTACTGTAACTAAAATTATAAAAGTTCTTATAGTGAAAATACTAAGGCACCCATTATGCCCTATATTCTAATGATAGAGAACAGAAACCATTCGTTGATAATCGATCACGGTTCGTTTACACGTTACAGAGTAACACGGTCATCCGAGAATGCAAATTCAACATTAGATGTAATCATTGAAGACTGCAATGAATGCCCACTTTACCAGATATTCGTCCTCCGCCCTACATTCCATTTATACGTTATACTTATGGCGGTCTACCATATATTAACACAATTTGAATTCAGAACAGGAATGATGTAGTCGATCTAAAAACCTTTCGTTTTGTCTTTAAATTTCACAAAATATATTTGAAATGTGCACACATTCAAATGCGTTCAGAAAATATTACAGCGCTTTAAAAATATACCTTACATATATTTTTAGTAAATTCTAAGTGAAATAAATATGGCATTTTAAGCTTTTTATCATTGTTCAAAACGTGTTAAAAAAGAGTAAGATAATTTATTTATAAATATTTGCGTCTCTTTCATACTATATTAAAAGAAAGACTAAAAGAAAAAAACGGATACATCAGTCATATATATATATATATATATATATATATATATATATATATATATATATATATATATATATATATATATATATATATATACATACATATATATACATACATACATATATATATTACCGATATGATATAAATCATTGATAAGGGTTCACTACAACAATTTTTTTGATAATATATTTTAATCAAATATAAATCGAAAAGTATTTAAACGTTAAAGCCAAGTATTATTAAAAAAAAGTTTTTACATTATTGAGATAACTGGAGCTTTATTAAAATATGTAGCACTTAGACTGTTGATTAATGAAATAAAAAAAAATTAAAATTTTCAATAAATAGGGAACTACAAACGCTGTGCCTATACGATATAGCGATGGCGGGCGGAAAGAAAGATTTCATTGTTAATTATAAATAATTAGATAAATTGGAGAGAAATCTATCTCGCTCAATTCAAGTTAGTTAGTTTAATGACATGTGATTATTAATAAGACATTCTCATAAATACCCTTTATAACATAGTGATGTGATAACCTGAGCATTCATCTAATGGCCAATGACATGAAAGATATTGGGTTTATTCGTCGACTTTTAAATTAAGAATACCACGTAGACCTACATTTTACTCGATACCTTCTCACACACCATAATTTCCCTTAGCCTAATAATTTTACTACCTAATCGGAACAAAATGTCGAATGATTAAACAGAAGCTTATGTAAATCTATGTGCTTCTTTTTTGATTCGTCTATTCATTGTCTATGGTGTCCTAAAAGTGTAAATAAATATGTTGTCTCCGATGGGCCAACTGTTGAATTGATGATGATTTATCATTTCCAGCCGTAGAACGTTTACTGCTGGACATCAATTTCTAATAGAAGCAGTTGGAACCGGCCTGCTTCCAACGCTGTACGTCGACCTTAAAAATATAGTCAATTCATCTTGTAAGTGAACATGCTAGGCCCCGCTTGTCGATCAGTGGTCTCCACACTAAAACTTTAAAGTAGCTAGCAGCCATCTTTTCTGCGCGTTATGTAGTTTGCCCAAGGACACTTCAAATTGCCTATCCGTTGAGCCATGATGGTTACTTTTGTTTGTCTACGGATCTCCTGATTCCTGATTCGATCTTATAGAAAAACGCCCTACAAGCGCTCATCAGGTCTCGTTGAGCTTACCAATGAGGTCTAAATATATATAGTATGGCTATAATATACTGTTTATTATGTTTACAACAATATCAACATATTTAATTTATAGAATAAAATAATTTATATGATTAAATAAAAGTTAAATATAAAATGATAACAGTTAGTACCGTAATTAACTCACAGAGAACACTCTCGCGTTAGAAATTTCTCGATTAATATATTTGCACTGAAATAATGGACGAGGTTAGAGAAAACGTTGAACTTTGATCTTTTAGAGAATCAACGTAGTTGTATCACACAACTGTACCGTTCGCCAGCAGTCTCAGACCCTGTATTACTTGGTCGGTATCTTTGGCTAACTTTAATGAAGTTTCCTTTTATTACTTCGGAGCTTGCCCCAAGGATCTTTGTGTTTATGATCCTGTTATAACTTTAAAGGGATTGCAACGGCATAGGACTTGTTAATTTTTTACCTTCCTTGGAGTAGATTTCTCTCCTTTGGTAAACTTTAATAAGTTTGTTACTTTTTGTAGTCATTTAAAATTAAAATTAAGTAAGTAGTTAAAAAATACAAAGCTGTTTTGAAAATAGATCGACATTTTTAGTAGGAATTATTATTAGTATAACATTTAATGAATTGAACACAAAAAAAACATGAATTGTGATTGTTAAATTTATTCTACGGGAGTTTTCTGTTTTATTATACAAGTTCTCTGTAAAGTACTGTCCTATTCTTCCTGTTGCTACTAGTTACATTCCAGCATTACCGAGTTTCAGCCACGATTGCTAGACTGTAACTTTAATTTTTATATTACTGTATAATAAGTACATTCACATAGTGCGCAGAACAGATAGTCTCTGGGTCCCAAGGCTTTAGGGTGGAGGCCACCAATGCACAAACGTAGGGAAGCACGACAAGGTAAATAGACGACCTTATAAAGATAGAAGTCGCGACGTGCAAGTCATTTCAAATAACTTCTATAGGAAATCTATAGAGGAGATTTGTGTCTTGTGATCTCTGGACTTCTGATGAATGATGAATAAATGATGATGATAGTAAGTATGAGTGTAGCATTTATTATTCCAACGAGTGTTTTTCACCCCGATTTTACAATTTTGGAATAAAAAAATCGCAGAGAACAATCCCGACGTTTAGTAAAAAAAATATTGGTATGGAAAAAATAATACATAAATGCAATATAACCAGTCATGTGAAAGAAAACGTTTTTTCTCGACAGGAATTCTCCCTCTTGTTGGACATAATGTGGAAATGCAATTTCCATAAATTTTACAGACTGTGAGCACAGTTCCCATCCGAAAAGATTGGACGTGGTCGCATGATTATGATGGAGATTACGATGTCCACTTGACAAAATCCTTGATGTTATTGTAAAGATGTAATACAACAGTAAGTGAATGTGTTTGTTTATAAGCGTATTTAACATCTTTTTTATTATATAATCATAATATATACTTCATTCTTTAGACATGTACATTCAGTTACATAAGCTGTTATAGCCATAGACGTAAAAGTTTTAAATGGGTGGATATACAGCTCAATTTTTGTCAATTAATGTAAATTACACTCTGAACAGAAATCAATTTTTTCAGATATTCAAATTGAAATAACCGTAATATATCAGAAATAGGCTTTTTAAAAATGATGATTACTATGTATAAAAAATAATTATTGTTTTTTATTTGTCTAACCCTGCAGATTCTGTATTGCCACAAAATATTGTACGATCGCATTCCAATAGAAAAAAAATTATAAACGTTACTTATTTCAGAGTGATCCATTTATACAGGATAATTTAAAGTAGGCTTTAAAGCTATTTGCTGACCAATGAACTATTTATATATATTCATCCCTTAAAAGCTTTTATACAAATAACCAACCACTCTGCATAATATTTTTATCTAAATTTGATTTAATAAATCCTTTATTTGTAAGTTTCTCACAAGACATAATTGTAATCTTTTTATTAATCATTTACACTTTTTCTATAAAATAATTCTAATGAAAGAATAAATAAAAACTTGTCTTTTATTAAGTTTAGTTAGTTCGTGACTGTGTTTATTTTTATTTAGAGAACCTTTGATCATAATATTTATTTTAATCATCTATTAAAGTTTAGATATAAGCTAGCATAATTATGGCAGTGTACTCCTACAATTGGTGAACATTTAAATTTGTAAAATGTTTTGCAGATAGCATTGCCCATGTCAAATACATAAATAAAAACTTCGATATTTTTTACAAAATTTTGTTTACAAACAGAACAATTCTTTTCTCAGTTTATTCGTCTGTCATTGCCATTTATTTTAAATAAAGAACATAATATAAAGAGTGATTGGCTATAGTTGTAAAAGCTTTAATGGCGTGAATGTATAGCTCTTTTATGTATCGTACACCCTATCCAAAAGTTAATGGATTGATAAATAATAAATATCTGTCCCTGTAGATCTTGTAGAACCAGAGATAAGCGCCGCATTCCACTAAAAATAACTTAAACTTTAAGAGTGATCACTTATAAAGAGCTTAATTTCGCCCTTTTATAGCTTTTACACTTCTAACCTATATAATAAGCTACTTTTATTTAATTTGAAGTCACTAGTCAAAAAAATTAAAATAAAGTTTATGAAACCATTTGTTTCTTTAAAAAAAATATACATTCTGTACTTGTTTCTCAGAGCGCACGCTTTATTTTAATCCACCATCTACATGTTACTTTCACAACAGAAGGGACGTGCGCTAGTAACAAATCAAATAAATTATAAAAAGAGATCTTGGACAAAGGACAAGGCTTTCCTTGGGACAAGTCGTAAATTTAACGGTCGAGGTAATCCTTATTTCCCTCGGTTATTCACGTGGACGCGTTAGCAAAACTATCCTTCTTTATGAGTTGTAGTAAAATCTTGTTAACGAAACTTGCTTTTACACCTTACAAATAATCAAACTAAAAATATATATATGTATGTCTTGTCTGCGTTCACTAATTAACGTAGTCTATTTCCCATTCGCCTCAGAAATTGCTCCGTTGTATAAAATTAGTAACGTAGTAAAATTTTCCAACCGAAACAGAATTACGAAGAATTATGAGTATAATTTAATTAAGACATAACAGCACCTTTAATACCAATTAGTCACACGATCCGTGGTTTGGGCGTAGTGGGTAATTTGAGATCTTAATAGGTTTAGTGTGGCTTTGAGTGTACCTCCTACATGCAGCTGACCAATCACAAATTTAAACCTTTTTAAACTTAGAGGGCTTCACTGACGCACCGTGCCTTAGAATGTTAGATTGATGGCTTAGTAGTGTTTTAAGAATTCGACGGTTTCAGTCCCTCGTATTCGTTACGTATATGGGAATAACAGATACACGTCGTCGTTGTCTTTTATTTTAAAAGGTCGTGTTCGTCATAGAACGCCTCGACGGAATCAATGTCTTTTTCCATACTATCCTATCCTATTATTTCCGCAGGGCAGTAGTAATTGAGAGTTCAGTAATTGATTTGACTTGATCAGACCAACAGGCAGCCTACGTGGTATTTTACTGTCTATTTTTCTTACAACTAGGAGCTTGTCGAAGCTATTTGGTTATTTGTGGGCGATGAGGCCAAAATAAGTTGTAACTCGTTGCTATCATATTGTGGAGAGCCTGTTCTTAATCTTGGGCTGGTTGGATTCTGAATAGATCTATTGGTGAGTCTTATTGTCCATTGTATGCGTAACATTTTTCTCCAACACCACATATTAAAAACATCAAATCTTTTTCCTCTCGTTGCGCGAATTAACTATGATTCATTATTTTGCTTAAGCATTTATTATTTAATGAAAAAATGTCCAGAACTCGACAGGCGTGCTAATAAGCTCCTTCTGTCAGTTGACTCAAGAGTTGTGTTATTTTTCTTAAAGATAGCTTTGCGGGAATTCAATGTAATTGCCCCGGTTTCTTCAACAGCTTGACAGTTCAAAGGCCGGGCACTGACAAGCTTATTGTCGGGCGCCCACGATTTACCTTATTCAAAGTTTTCAATATTTTTTTTTTTTACTTTTTTAAATATTCATAGCGGGCAGTTTGTTTATATCCAGTTAAATTATTTATAGCTTAAATTACGCTTAATGTTCACTATTATTGCAAACCCTACATTTATTACGATTTATAATTTATCGCTTCATTATTGTAAATTGATTATTATTAAACTCCGATTATGAAAATATTTTGTACAATTTGATTTATTTCGGTCAAAGTTATTTATTACTGGATTATTACCATAAAATTTTTCCTATCCGTCCACGTCGTGTATTTCAGATCTCCAATAGTAAAAAGTTCCTATAGCAATAAAAATTAATTGCGGCTGTAAAACCTCGTAATTAGTGAAACTAATGCCAGTAATTGACTTCTTTATGGAAATCTAAAATCATAAACTTTTTGAAGTAATGATTAGCATTTCATAATTAAATTAATCTCTATTAGGCCGAAATGGATAAATAATGATCACAAAAAATCCACGCATTATTGTGATGTTATCATTCACTATAAAAATTTAGAGTTTGCTTTTGAATTCGTAAGACAAAGTTTACCAAAAAAAATCAAAAGTGAGTCCATTCTGAGAGGTAACCTGATATTGCTCATTCGGTTGTTTTCTGGTTGTTTGGGTATAAGATTACAAGCAGTTTATTTCAATATGGCAATCGAATTTACGAACGGAACATGAATTGTTTAAGGAGGCCGTTTTATAGTCCGTAATATATTATTTCGTTTACAATAACCTTACGCTGGGCTATAAATTGAACGCTATAAAGGAGTTTAAGTTTTACAAAAGTCAATAAACTTGTATTAAAAGATAACAAAATTTGTGTTTAAGAATTATAATTTGAGATTAATTGTTAAAGAGAATAGGTTATAAATGTCGTGTTAGCCATACGATCATTTGTCGAAACAATTGTTTCTGTACATTTATAGTAGTGATATTTATTCTTGAATAGAAACGCTTTGTAGAAATCCTTTAAAAGCTAAAGTATTCGTAAAAGCAAGCGCAACTTAAGAGGGATTTTGGGATCGGAACCCCCCGTAGAATCAAAATTTTGCTAACGTACCATACATTGGTTTTCGGGACGTGCATATATTACCATGAACAGGAACATTCACGCCTGCGTCTCTGACATTGCGTTTGAATTTTGTCCCGATAGTATCGATCTGCCTTTACATTGGATGAAAACCTAACTACATTCGATATTTTCGACATAAGAGTTTTTCATTTCCCCTAAAGCTGTATATTATATAAATTCTTTTTAATATCATTAATTTCGGATATAGCGATGTCTATTTGATTATAGCTTAAAAAGGTCTTAGTTTAATTTTAGAAATTATTTTATATTTACTTTTAGTTTTAATTCTCGTGGCAATTATTAAAGCATTATGTTTTTCGAGCGTCTCTTAACTTTTTCAGTTTTATTTTTGCAACATTCTTAGATTCATAGTTTTTTTATATCGATCCACATTCCAAGAGAGAGCTTTTAACCCTTTTTTAAACTTCTGATGTTGAACCAGCAAATTTTATTTTCATATAATAATACTTGGTACATCTTGATGTTTCTTTGTAGCAAGATGTTATAATTTATGCTCTGCTCTCTCTAAACATTTGGATTATTATGATAGGTGTTTTAAAGATTAAGATAGTTTAAATATCATCCCTTGTTAGTAATGGAAAATGGAATGAAAAGAAAAAAAGGTTATATTAAATATTTCAATAAAGTAGCTAATACAAAAAAATGGCGATGTGTCATACATTGGTTGGATATAAAGTTCTTTTTAAAATACTATAGGATTTATTTACATTCGTACATAAATAATGCCGATGTAATAATATTGGGTTATTTGAAAACGAATATTTTACTCAATATAACAAAAGATTAATTTCGGTTTTAGTTTATTATTCACAGACAGAAAGATAAATTTTAATGATTTATAAATAGGTGTCGTTGTCATCGTTTCAGCCTATAGACGCCTACTGCACGGCTTAGGCCTTCCTCAAAGATATCTATGGAGGAATTATCATAATCGCCAATCTTGGCAGTTGGGGTGGCGATGGTAATGTGGTGATATGGTACGCAAAAGACGCTGTTGCCCATCTTCTGGAAACTCGTTTGTGAGCTATCCTATAAATTTAATTAACAAAGTATGACTTGTGTACAAGACTTTATTCCGGGAATCGAACGCGCGACCTAGGATTGTAATTATCAGTCCTCTACTACTGGGCTACTATTGCTCTGTTATAAAATATCATCATCATAATTTCAGTCAGAGAACGTTTGTCATAATTTCCAGCTATACTAACAATAAGAGCAATAAAAAGTTGCCCACATTCAATGTCTTCTAACAATCTCAACAAGGTCTGAGCGCTTTTTGAGTGGACGTCCTGCGCTATGCTTGCCGGACCTTGGTCTGCGCCTAGAACTTTTATTTATAAATTACAGCAAATAATTATACTTATTTGCTAACTCTTTTCTAATTCAACTTTTAAAAATCAAATCAAACATAACCGACCTAACAACATAACCTCAAAGTTTCATCTTAAGATCTCTAGACATTAATTTAAAGGAGGAAAATATCCGAAACAGAAATACGAAGCTGTGTATCCTATACGGTAGCTGACGTTCATCTTCAATATTAATAGTGGGTTATACAAAGCTCTCGATAGAAATTTCATTACAGGTTTCTAAGCGTCCTAAATATTTTTCAATCTCGTTTCTAGGATGCGGATATCGGTACAATTATCGATAGCGAGCACCCGCGGACGGCGAGATTGCAATCTCCCGATAGGTTAGTTTAATCCACAGATTTATGGAGCGAGCTACCATGCTTTAATCCATTCGCATAGAAAAATCGAAGTACAGGGTGGCCCATAAGTCCTTTGATATGAAAAAAATTTATTAAAATAAAACTAATTACATTATGAATTAAATTTTTATTTACAAAAAAAGCTTAAAAAACGGGAATTATTTTTTGAAAATAACGTCTTCTGAATGTAATCCGTTGCGATCACGGCACTCTTGCAAACGACGTCTAAAATTGTCGATGACTGCGCGGCACGTCACTGCTGTAATGCTTGTCATTTCTCTGCGGATGTTTTCTTTTAGGGCCTCAATTGACCGCGGGTTTGTGTCGTATACTTTAGCCTTAAGGTAGCTCCACAAAAAAAATCCATCGGTGTCAGATCTGGACTACGTGGAGGCCAGGAAATGTCTCCTCTCTTAGAGATCACTTTGCCAGAAAAAAGTTGACGGATAACGGGCATAGCAGTGTTAGAGGTGTGAGAAGTGGCCCCATCCTGTTGAAACCACGTCCTGGCATTAAAGCCTGAAAAGTTTTGCAATTCTGGTATGAAAAACTCTTCGATCATAGCCACATATCGCTCCGACGTAACAGTAACTGCGCGCCCTCTGCCATCCTCAAAGAAGTAAGGTATCCTAGGGTACCATGGGCTGACATAGCGGCCCAAGGACTTCTGATGCTTAAGTTTTGGATTGATGGGGCTCCAATAGCGGCAATTTTGTTTACTAACATGCCCGTTAAGATGGAAATGAGCCTCGTCAGAGAACATTATGTTATTGAAGGAAGTAAACCGATTCAACATTTCATTCGCATAATTTTGTCTTTGAATACCGTCAGTTTCCTGTAATTCTTGAACCAACTGAATTTTATAAGGGTGCATATGTAAATCTTTCTTCAAAATCCGTTGTAACGATGTCCTGGATACGTTTAATGCTCTGGCGCGCTTACGAGTTGACTGTGTCGGATTTTCGCGAATAGACTGTGTCACTGTGTCTATGTTTTGTTCCGTACGTGACGTCCTTTGGCGACCCAACCGCGGTTTACCTAACGTCGAACCGGTCTCCTCGAACTTAGCAACCCAGTTCTTAATCGTTTGAAGAGTTGGAGTGTCGTCAAAGTTGTGTAAACCTTTGTGTTCTCGAAATTTACGCCGTGCAACGGTTGCCGAATTGTCGTTTCTATAAAACTCGCGCACACAAAACGCACGGTCTGCTCCGGTAAAACTCTTCATCTCGACTAAATTCCCAGAAACCGAAGTTACTCCCATCGCTTCCCCTGCACCGCTCACGCGCGCCCTGTTCGTTTTATTCAAATTTTACTTTTCAAAGGACTTATGGGCCACCCTGTATAATATCGGTGTGTGGGAATGAATTTTAAAATTGTCTGTATTCGTAATCAATGCACTATTTAGTATTAGAAATAGGAAGTATGTATACATAAGTCTTAAATGTTTTTTTTATTTAATAATATTTTGTTGTTTCAACACACAGAGAACTTAAAGGCTATGTTCGGAGCTTATCTGCGAGATTGAATCAGAGATAATAAGATCGTGTGCCAGCGAATGCGACATGGGTAGGCCCCTAGTAGGAGACCAACATACGACATATGGACCAACAACATATTCAAGGTTACGGAAAGTCCCTGATCATCATGGCGATCTTTGACCGATAATCGGCTTACGTGATGATGACGATATAGTGATCAATGAAGAATCGTAAAAATTATGAAAACAATAACATGTTAAACAATAAAAGACAATTAAACCAAACAATAAAAAAGCTGAAATAAGTGTACAGTCTGAGAACATGTGTTAACCGCACCCTAATTTAGGTTCGTTAAACACTAATCCTTGAGAAAGAAGATCGAATCCGAGAATGGTTCGCATGTAATATACAATGCCCAAGGATATGGCGATGAAGTTTTTGTCGGACATATTTCTATTTTGAAGATCATTGAAACATGTAGACCTAATAAAAACTTTTTGCTGTTAAGGAAACCAACATATCTCTTTGATCGAATCATCTAAATAGCTAGGAATAAATCCATATTGAATTTATATGTCCTCGCAGCTATGTAGAGAAGAGAGCTAAAAGCATTACAGCGAAATTTATCTATAACCAGTTGAAGGATTTAAATCTGCCAAGAACGAACATTAACTCATTTCCAGAACGGACTTTCAAAGCATCCTAAGACCATTTAAAATTCAGTTAAGTAGAATCTATAGGCAGGGAGGCCTCTTTAAATCTTCTCTTCATCAGCTCCCAACATCATAACTTGCATAGCGATTGACCCTGGACCCGTACGGTGAATACATGGCATATTGAGAAGTTACGTTTCTGGTTTACTTATTTCACTATCTATGTCTAAATATAAAATAAGAAATACATAAAAGCGCTTACAATAAAAATAACCAATAATTATTTAATAATTATTACGAAACGGTGTACTGAACTAAATAAAAAACCAACACAATGTAAAGAAATCAAATTAGCCGTGTCGTATGGATACGGTTAAACACAACATGACAAGTTTTTTTAAAAAAATTTGATCCATTCAGGAAGTGCGACATCTGCACTGAAGTTTACACTCTCTAAACATAGATGAAACATATTGAAATGTAGTCCTGCACCTGGCACATTGGACATGTCAGACAACGATCAAAGAAATGAAAAAGATAAAAAGTTGATAATTATTTATTTAATATTCTCTATTTGTACGTTAAGATACATTTAAATAGTTTCATAGTAATAAAGAAAAGAGTACAAGGCGGTCTTATCACACGAGGTAATCTTTTACAAACAACCATAGGATGAAAAAGGTAGTAGTATAAATAATGGATAGTTAACATGTGTGAAACATACGTTCATATGTATATAGCATATATACTTATAATAAATAAGTTATCATACATATTATAAATATAAAACGATAGTAAATAAAAACATCAAACTGATTTAATTCGCACTTGGCTCGGAAAGATAAATGACTTATAGTACTAATAAAAAATTTTGAACCATTTTCTTAAAAAAAAATATAATAAATTTAATTATTGTTAATAATTAATTACTGCGATCCTGAAACGTATCGGAGAGGAAAGAGTATTTAATGATTGTCCATTAACCTGAGATTAAAGTGTGTTATGTCTTTATTAAATTTAAAGGAAATGTTATGGTAAAGCCAGTTACAAGTAAAAACTAAATGCATCGCGCAGGGACGGCTCGGTTCGAAAGGAACACAGTAAATAATTCTTTATTTCAGGCTGTGGTTTGTTTAGCTTATATTACTACTTAACGAATACCATAGACTACGTTGTAGTAGTACGTTGTAGTTATGCAATTGGTTAGTTGAATTAATATAATTATTCATTAGTATATTTAGTATTATAAGAAATTGTTACCTACAGGTCAATTCACGCATATTTACTTTATTGAAGATAAACAGTAACAAAAGGCAGAAAGAAAGTACAAACTTAGAAACTAAGAAATATTAAATTAGTTACAATTGTTACCTTATAACTATCTCACTAAGAACATTTTATGATTTATAGTCAAACAATGACAAAACAAATAAAAACATTACTAAAGAGGCATTCTGCATATCACACTGCAATAATTACGAGTTACAGTAAGCCGTCACGTTCCAATGATGTTTAAATTGCATTGTATGTACTGCGTGCGTACATGATGTAAAATTACATAACATATTTTATAAATAAATATCTCACTATACGTGTAAATAAAAGTGGATAAATGGTTAAAACTGAGGAAACACAAGTGATCTATTATGTATTTGTGCTCTTAAACAGTATGTTCCAACTGCACGCGCCCATAAAAAGGTTTAAATTTAAAAATAACAGAAAAACTTAATAAACAATTAAATTTAGCAGCAGTAGTGTAATGAAATAATGTTTTTTTGAGCAAAATAAAAATATTTGCTTGAATTAATTAGCATTTATACTTCCAACGACGGTTTTCGTTTGAAGGTGGTTCTTTATTGGAGGTGTAAATTGTTTTCATACACTAAATTGGTCGCAAACAAAGACGTATCCGATGACTACTACTTTTGATCGGCCTAAAGCGTTGCCCCGTAAAATTAACAAATGTTCCAAATAATAACGTAAAGTTACAGTCGAGCAATTATAACAAAGAATGGAAATTGGGACAGGGTACACCTTCAAAGGCGCCAGTTTTTTTTTAACAAACAAGGGAAACTACAGACTTTCTAAATAATTGATTGTTCATTTTGGTTTATTTAGAAATTCCAATAATTTGAGTGTCTTTAATGTTTATTATACGACAAGAGCGTATTATGAAAATCAATATTGTTACTAATAAGTACATCTTAAGAGTTATTAGATTTGATATTTGTAAAGAAAGTAATCTAGAAACTTAGATAGATTGCTGTATTCAGCAACAAAATTAGATAAATATCAAATCTTTATTTGATGGAAATAATCGATACGAAATTTAATTTACTGCGATTATAAACTATATACTAACATACATTGAATATTAAACACTATTTTCATTCAAATGTTTATAAGCAGAGTGGCGCAGTGGAAGCGTGCTGGGCCCATAACCCAGAGGTCCGTGGATCGAAACCACGCTCTGCTAAAATATCTTAATATAGTTTTTGCTAAAATAAAAATCAACTAAACTGTTTAAAAACAAACATGCAAATTTACCTTAAACTACTTTTTAATATATTATGCATATTTTAAATATTGTACACATCTAATACACATGAGTAGGTGTATAATAATTTTTAATTTTTCTAACGCTTTTTAACGCATCAGTTTCGGATGTGTTTATCTATTTAAATAAATAAAAATTAGTGTCGTTTTCAGTTTTAAAAGAGTATTCATGTATTTTTATTACAATTTATAGTGTAGTTTGTAATTTCGAATTAGATTGCAATTTAGGCAAATAATAAAAATGCGCAGTTACTAAAATGGACAATAATAATCCATAAATACCTTCGGTTACCTGATTCAAAAGGTTTTAGTGAAGTCGGCAAGTTTATTAGACCAGGCTAATAATGTTTTACGACTTCGTGTTTCTATTGTAATGGGATTACGTAATGAATTTCAAGGAAGTACAATACGTCTAAGAATACGTTCGTGTTTGACTTCGGCTTTATTGTATTACACTCGATTCCCGCAATTCATTTTTTCGTGTCTGGTCTGTATAGAGCGGCCACATTACGTCAGAGAGCCGTCATTATTGAAATGTCTGAGTCGAGACCACCCGCGACACACAGCTTTGTAGGACAAAAAGCCTTTTTTTTAGTTCCCCGCGAACTTATACGTACGTGAAAGTGGTACGGCAAACAAGCTGCACGCCTAACAAGTCCAACGATGTTCGCTATGACGATACCATACTATAATGGTCCGTTTTTGTAATCGTCCGCGAAGTGTTCTCCTTGACGAAATCGATAAACATGTCTTAATTTTATGGCCATGTTTTTACACTGCCGGGAAACTTATTAGTAGTGAAATCGCTCTTTCACTTACAATAAAATAAACATAAAGTTTTATTGTAAATGTATAAATTAAGTTAGTTGGTTTATTAATCACATATAAAAAGTAAATAACTCAAGGGTCCATTCAGATTTTGGTACATTCGTGGATTGAACAGTAAAAACTTATTGATTGAGAAATATGTTCGGAGGCCTACCCGGCCGTATTTCTTTTTGGATTCGTTGGTGGCCGCCGACTGTTCTATTCCAAATATTTTACAAATTGCAAGATCTTGGAAGCGACGCGACATCACGACGCGGCGTCGAATGTCGAAGCATGGAAACGGCGATAGATCGATTTCTTGGTAGGTCTATCTTCGCGAAAGTGCATCGACGAATACAAAATAGAACGTGTAAGCACGGGAGGGTGTAGAAATGACTTCATTTTATTCCACGTTCGTTACACTCCTATATAACTGTATATAACTGTATGTCAAATATTATACTAAAATTAGCCAGAAGAGTTTTATTTAAAAAAAATAATTGTAAGTTTTAATAACAGTTTTTTATTAATATTTGTGCATGATATTTAAGATATGTTCAAAAACTTGAAATTATACGTTTACTTTTGATTATTTAATATGAATGTAAAACAAAAACTTACAAATCGTTTTACATTGTCCAGGATTGTTATGGGACCATAAAGCTAAGAAATGAAATGCTCAGTATTAGAGTAGAGGTTAGTAGTATCAAGGATTTTGTGAGTGTCTATAAAACTATCGAAGTTTAGTGTGAGCTCTTATCAGATTAGGGCGTGGAGTTTACGTATATTTAAGTTCAAAGATGACATTATAAGAGAGATAATCAGGTGGTGCTATCGAATTGAGCTCTTCTTGCATCTTCCTTATGATGTATACAAATGGCCGATGTAAATGAACCAAGTAGATTGGTCGTTCTATGACTAGGATGATGAATAAATTTTCGTATTAACTCACAAATAATTGGTTATATAGTATTATATTACTGTAGTTTTTAAGATTTAGAAACAGAAAATATGGTTGTTATGAATGCAAAAATTAAAATTTACGTATAAAACACTTTTGCGGGATATTTTATGACATTCCAATGTCAAAATAAATAGAAATCATATATTGCGATAAAAATCTTGAAAATAGGCAATAAAGGCATTAAAAACAAAATAAAAGAATATATTACATAAGTATTAGAATTTTTTTTAATTAAGAAAAAGTTGTTAGCTGTACACCAAGTTAATCAAATATGAAAGTTATATTCTTGTAAAATATTACAAGCAAAACTTAGAGAGTTCAGTTAAGCTTGAACCACGGACGAAAACTTTTGTATACTTGTGCTAAACCACACATCGATCGATGCATATACTAAATTACATTACACTTACGACTGATAGAGCCTAAGAATGCCAAGGATTTCCAATAAAACCGTTATAAAACTTGTTATATGACTATGAGTAATATTTAAAAAATTTAACAAATTTTCATACAGAGCAGATATTGTTTCACAATGTAGTTATTTTTATGTCTTTTAAACAATGAAGCAATGAACATAAGTACAGTATTAATGTCTAAACAAAACAGGTTTATTACATGAGATTATTGCAATAAGTTAAAATAGTCTTAAGTTAAATTAGCTTAAAATTAAGTATATGTTAGTTCATAACGCACTACCTACGAGAAGAACTAAGAAGAAAGTCAGTGATGTTTGTAATTTTTTTGATCCATTATTTTCTATTCAATACAATCCATTTTTTCACATATTTATCGCGGATATACTTTGATATGCCATTTGGCATAGCCTGTGCTTAAAGAAATTTCTGAATCCACAAAGAGATAAATTTACCGCGTAGTTTGGTGGTTTGCTATAAAATCGTATACAACCTACGAATGAGTGAAATACAGCTCAGGTACAGCGAGTTTATTTTTATTACTCAGGAGGACTTATAAAGGTATTGTACTTTACTCAAATTTTTGCAGCAAATAGAGACGGATACGTGACATTTTAAGAACTTGTATAAATAACAAGTCATGGTTCGGCTGTATGTTGAAGAACTTTTACAATTAGAATAAATAAACAAATACGAAAACATTTAAAGCCAAACGTAAACAATTTGCAGAAGTACTAATTTCTTACATTAAATTAACTTGTCATGTATTACTTCCTAAGTATTGAGAAAATTAAATTATCTTAATAAATTTTTTGCAGTCGACTACTAAGACATTTTTAAAACTTTATTTTACTAGATTCAACCGTTTGAATTATGTTAAAATGAAAACAAGAATTTTAATGTGTTATTCGTCCCGATTTTTAAATAAAAATGTTTAACTTTCGTCGAGCTAGTCATTAAAAAAGCAATTAATGAAGATTGAAAATGTCGGGAAGATAATCACTATTAATAAAGGATCCTTGATGCAAGTTTTCAATAGTCTGAGCTCAGAATAAATCAAATAACTCTACAGGATCCACTGTCGTTGGCAAATGTGTCTTCATTCATGTTGGCGCATAGACGAACATAAAATCTGTTGAGTAGAATAGGCGATAACATTTTTAAATTATAGCGTAAATTTTAATAACACTTAAATTATGAACACTTTATTTTATAGTTTTAAATTAATTGCTTCTGATCTTAAATTAAAAAGACTATTAAACGTAAGTATTATAAAGTAAGATTATAAACATGAACTTGCGATGCCTTCAAATAGGTTATTAAGCTTAAAAATTAATAATTCACTTCTCTTCACTAAGATAAACCAGGGGATAAAAAATAATTGTAATCGAAACAAAATTAACTGAAACTTTATTTTTGGACATTAAATCAACTTATTCTGATACAATGTAACCGACCGACAAAAATGTAAATATTTTTATTTAGTACGAACGTTTGTTAGCAACTTCTAGAAGTTAAATTTAGAACGCATTTACAACGTTTATATATCGCTAAAAGTATGGGTAATTAAGCAAACATTCGTAACGCGCTGGTTAAGGCGAACAATGGATGTTAATCTTCATGTTGACTTCTTAAAAAATTATGCGCCAGTAACCAAGATAATTTTCAGCGTCTGGAATACGCCTGTAGTTAAATTTCATTTTATTATTTAACAATTAGTTTCATATGAGAAATTGTCAATTGATTTGATTAAGGGAATCGATAACTATATAAATATATATATATATATATATATATATATATATATATATATATATAAATTATGATGATGACGATTAATTAATTTTTATAACTATTTGTATGTTTTAACATTTTTAATTTACAATATTCATAAACAAAAGTACTACCGCTTGACATAAAGTATAATTCTTGAAATTTCGCATCGTTACATAAGAAATAACTTTCTATATAAATTTCGAAAAGAAATTAATTTATAAATCAAACAAATGTTCCATTGAGTCAACTTTCTTACCGAACAATCACAGAGAACATATTGACCCTGTACTTCTAAGTTAAAGAAATAAATATTTAATGAAACAAGACCAAATTAAAAAAGTCTAATTCAATGTTCAAGTAAAATGTCTACGTTTCACTTTAGAATTTAATATATTTTGTCTTTATATATGTTTGTAGTTTAAGTCTTTATGTTATATATTTTGTTAGAATATAATATATATATTTTGACAAGTTATTTTGAATGGGAATTGAGGCAATTTTCGTACGATACTAATTTGTAAGTTTTTAATTATAATAAAAATTTACTGTTATTTACTCTATAAAATTTGTCAATATTTCTAGAAGTACTAGCATCTCCATTGCTACCTTTCCATGACAGACGCCGACAGGTTTTCAACAAAAATAGTCTTCAGTGTGATCACTACCTACGTACTGACGGACAATGCATTCAGTATTGAGATACGAACGGCGGCCAGCACACTGCATTGTGATAGACCTGAGCTGCACGCATTTAAAAATATATAAGATGCATGTCAATCCGTTAATATTCCATTTGATTACACCAAAACAACGTTACTAAACATTGTTAAAATAATTCTATTAAGTTGATAAGAATACAAAGAAAAACATAGTAGTTAAGAAAAATGTTTTTAAGCATCAACTACGTTCTTGCACTTCTTCAAGGAGGTAAAAAACTAAAAATAACTAAAAGTAATATAATTTTAAATGGACTTATAACCTTGTGGGGAGAAATTTATGTTAAGCAAAAGACGTCCTGCCACTGAAACGACGACGAAGATGATAAAATTAGTTAATCATAACATCTACATTAATAACGATATTTTTATTATTGTTTACATTAACACAGTGAAAATAAAATTGTGCAAGAGACGTACAATACTATTTGAACGGTTATTATAAATTTTAAAATTAAATACTATGCATAATGCTACTGCATATGCCATTCTTAAATTTAAGATATCGAAACAATTCCTTTAATGTCTTTGTGCCCATAGTAAAACCACCATTCTATCCGCAAGTGATCTGTGAACAAAACAAAACAAAGCCAGAGATCAGCATTCAAGACGAAAATAGTATTGGACTGTATTCAAAACTCTTTGGAATTACTACACTATTTGTTGCCATCGTCCATTCAGTAACTCAACGCTTTATTGTAATCCGTTGCCGAAAGAATTTGACAGATATAAAACTAATATACTTGTAGAAATACCGCTACACGAAAAATGTTTTTATTTAAAAAAATACTTTAAATTTAATTCTGGGTAAAGCGCTCAAAATCTTTATTAAGAAAATAAATTATGCATATATCAATGAAACAACAAAATTATTTGTTTAAGATGTGTATTTTCATTTTTAATAAAAAAAAATTCTTGACAATTTTAAGGCGGTCAATATTCTTTTAAACCTTCTAGAGAAAAACCGATTACGGCGTTAAGAAATATTATACGATAAATTATCTTCTATAAAGTTCGTTAATATTAAAATAAAAATACTTAACACTATTTAAAATACCTAGATTTAAGTTTAAGTAGAGGAGTGGGATTTGCCATTAACTAACCTTTAACATGGCACTACCCGTGAATCTTGCTCCAATGTTTCCCTCGGGTATCCGAAATTCTAGTAACCGAGTAGCTTCCATCCTAAATCCATACCATTTACGTACCAAATTATTTTATGGTTGAATTCTGTTTGAATTAATATTTGTACAATACATAGTAAGAGGGTGATAATTAGTAATAAATACACGCTAAAATAAAACCCCCGTAAGGTAACCGTAATAAATATGTTTAGTGGGGGCGCTCTAAGTCACTGCCTTGTTGGTAAGCTATTTAGAGTGGGTGCGATACTTCCAGCAGACATCAATTACAACAAGAGTAATGCTCTGTACGTTAAACAAAAGGTAATACACCTTCTACTTAATCTGATTCGTATTATTGCAGTCGTAACGCAACATTCCGTACGATTTATTACAAAAGAGCTGTTAAGAATGTACTTTGCTCCATAGACGGAATCGCAGAGCTGAATCTGGAAAATGAAACGTTAGAATGTTTTAAACGAATAATGATTTATCGGGTCGGCTTCGAGTTTATGAGTAGGTACGCTCTCGCCTTTGTACCTTACGCGAAAGAAGTTCTTGCAATGGGATTCTAGTTTTGCACGCAACAAGTGCACTCTTTATCTGACGAACTTACAAAGCTGTGCTGGTACAGAGTAATCTCCATCCATATAAGCAAAAAGTTCACATTCGCCTCAATTTTTTATAAATATCCATCTTATACTAATTCCACGTTGTCCTTTTCATGTCAATAATTATTTCCCACAATTTTTTGACGTTATTACATGAGCAAAAGTTGCACTTTCAAAAATTTGTGCACAATAAAGATTAAGTCAAAGTCGAATATTTCGTATCAAACTATTGAAAAAGTAAAATATATGTGTACAAACTATTTCAAACATAAAATATAACATCTTGTGAGTGGATACTTGTAAATTTCCGTAGGGTATGCTTTGTTAGCTCACTTATAATAAGTTTAAATTCTTAATTTTAATCGTCCGAGATGGAAATTAATTAGCTTATTTTTATTTAGCTTTTTACAAAAAAATACATCATTCTTTTATCCGATGTTAGAAAATGAATTCTTTTCATGTATTGAAGTGTTTTCTTTGTTTTATTTGTATATCTGCAATAAGTAATGAAAAATCCTACAGAAATGTTGATGAAAAAAATACATTCTTTGTACACTTCGCTACGTTTTCATATTCTTACTTGTCGCTAATTTCTCTGAGTGCCTTGATGCTCTTTTGTTTTTTGTTGACATTATCCTTTAAAGGATTTACCATTTGGAGTGCAGCTAAATATTTTTATTCTTTGCTTAAACATTTTTAAATTATATATTATTATAATAACTAAACAATTGTAAAAATTTGCTATTTATATTCATATAAACGAATTTCGTGTGCCGTTATGATGTCTCTCCCTAATGGGCTTTGAAAAATGTATACAATTATTAAATCTTTGTATTTAAAACTACGCATAAGCTTAATAATGTTTAATTTATATAATCATCATCATCATATAAGCAGATAGGTCATCAGCATCATCATAGAAGCCTGCTGAAAGGTATAGGCCTCCAGTCCAGACCAGTCTTGTGCTGCTCGCTTCCGGGGCTTCCCATGACTAACAATGTCGTCAATCGGCTCATAGTCGCCACTCGAGAACTTTATGTCCTCAACGATGTGAAATATCCTGCTTACTATCACGTCAAACGAGCAATCATGCGAGCTGCATCTTAGACCTTGGTTTTTCTGCAGATACTCTCTTTAATTCTTCGATCTCGCAGCAAATCTCCGAGCATAGTCCACTCTATTGCTAGCCGGATATAACTTGTATAATAACCTGCTATAACTTCAAAACGCTTTTCTTATTAAGATCTAAATGTTATGTTGGAACAGACAATAAATTTCCGTGTACCTTCCGCATTCGAGCCAAGCGCTTTAGCAAGACGTTTTGTGATTACTAAACAATAATTCTTTTCCCAATGAATCCAAATTTAGCTACACTGACAAATGTGTCTTACACCTGTCCAAACGCTTCACTTAAGTTTTGAAGTCAGCGCTTTCATTACAATCTAAAATAATATTGATATACAAATAAACACTGCTTTAGTTATAAATCTTCAATTATCTATATTATTTCCTTGATTTTAGATTATTAACATGGATATCTATAGTGGTGAATGGCTATATGTATGAAATCTTTAAGGGAGTGAATGTATAGTTCATTTGCCAGCAAAAAGCTTTATAGGTTAACAATGTGTACATAATTATATCGATTAAATGATAATTATATAATAATCTGTGTAATGTAATCACTGTAAAAAACATCACATTATATTTTTTTCGGCAACAGGCCTATAATTTTTAGCATTACAATGTTTGTAGAGATAAATAAACAATACATAGCGATCAGAATTTTGAAAACGCTTTTTCTTATTTAGTTATAAATAAAATATACATTTATGTACAAGTTGTACTATAAAATTATTAATACCAAATGAGCTATAAATTCACTCATTTAAATCTTTTGTACCTATCATTCTGTATATTATTACATTAATAGTAGTTTTAAAACATAACACGTAAATTCAATAGTTTGAAAAAAATATGACATCTGGCTTTACTGGAATTATTTTAAATTACAAAGTCAGTAATACATTTTTACTATAATTTATAACTATCGTTAAAGATAATCTAAGTTACAATTTCATCCGTTTTCAATTACCGGCAACATAATAAGCAAAGTGTCTAAGTGAGGCTTCAATGCAATCATTTACATTGAAGCCGTGAAAGCTTAATTCCTTTACATAGGATAATGTGAATAGAATCATCCAGAATTCTTCACAATAAAGCATCCCAGAGGATAATGAAATAATCTAATGCTATTTAATGTTCCTTTTGTTAATTTAATGCGTAATAGAGCCTTGCATTGAAGGTATGCGTATACACTTTTTACTTTTGACTATTATTTTTTTTTAAATTAATCTGAACATTAATTATTGACTGTAGCATAAATAACCGTCATAGCCCAGCATATTGGCTAGTTGAAAGTGAACAAGTCATTTACCGCGCCTAAAAGATGGCCGATAGTGCCTTAAGGTTCTGGATTGAAAACCGTACGATTTACGGAATTAGGACCTCCACTTTCTTACGTGTTCTACTTACTGTTAACCAGGCTGGTGCAGACAAAGACGCTGAGCCAGGGCCTTTGGTTCTGAGCTAGACACTACGAAACCGGTAAACGCAGCGGAGGATGTTCACCAACAAGGGGAGTTGAAGACCTGAAACGCTGCATGACGTCGGCTTCTAATGCGTCTTATTGTAAATCTATGGAAAAGCCTATGAATAGCAATGAACTTACGATTGAAATTATGATTATGATGACGTTAGCATAAATTCAATGTTCAGCATTCAAAAATAGTCTTATAGCATGGTATATAGCAGAAAATACTGAATTGAAAGGCAAAGAAGAGTTTATGCAGTATATGACTTTACTGTTTGCGTTAAGTTTGCTTCATTATGCAAATTTGTACGTACTAATAAAAATATGAAAAATACTGACTACGTTAACAGGTAAAAAACGCTTGAGGCTAGTCAAAATTAGATCAAAGATGTATTTCTGAAAATTTATAATGATGTTAAATCGAGCACAACATGCTCTTTGAATGGAAATTATCCCGAATTACCTAAATTAGCCTAAATTATCGACGAAGCTGCTTACCGCAGACGCTGCCTGTCGATCGACATTATAAACGTTACTGGAAGCCTACGGCGCTGCCCTTTGCGTGGCTGCGGTAAACTTTGGGCTAATTATAATGAATTAAAAACAATTTATTTTTGCGTGAAGATATTTCTAATTTCAATATAACTGTTGTCTAAGAAGTTCTCTGGAAAGTGATATTTTTACAAGACATTTTAAACTTGAAAACTATTACGGTATTGTTATACGAATGAACGGTACAACAATTAATTTAGTAAATATATACTATATTTAAATAATACTCATGTGTTCATCAATCAAATATAAAGTTCCACTTTTATAAGAAGAATATTTATGGTATAAAATTTAATTGAAGTTGAGATTTTTTTTGTTTTATAACTTTTTTTACAAACATATTAAAAAAAATAAGTTCTTTTGCAGACTCGAAAAAAAATTATTTATATTACGTTAATATTTATTCCAACTAGATTTATTTTACGTATATGGTTATGACGTGCCTTTAAAATAAAAAATCAAGGGTATAATCAAATCTTCTATCTGTCACGATCATCATCATTTCAATTATAGAACGTAGTGGAATGTTAGACCAATAGGAAGCGATAGGAAGCTTGCATCCAGCGCTTTTCGACGACGACCTTGTGAAGGTGTGACCTTGAGACATATGATGAAAGAATTCACAACACAATCATTTGTTTTAATACCGGTTACGGCAGAATCATGGTAGGTATAGTTATTAATTTCAAAGGAGGCTCTTGCTCAAAATATCTACAGCTATTTTGACTTAAATACCTATTCGTTTGTATTCAAGCACGTCAAATGCATACATGTAAAATGTCTATTCCTTTTTTTATTTAACAAAACCGCAAAAGATCTTCACCAAGGCTTTTAAAATAAAACATGTAATTTTACACCTCAAGTTTTTACGTTGTTTTAGTAGATTTATATTGCAGGTATAAATTAATAATCTTATATTTATTCGTTTATTTTAACGTTTCAGTAAATTACATAAACATTTAAATAAAAATTAAGAGGTACGACTATCTGATGCACAACCTGCTTAAAGAAATGATGCGAACACAATTAATTAATTAAACTATATAATTAATAAATAAAGTCATATACATAAAAATAATTAAATATTAGTACTATTTTTATTATTATACCTTGCAATATAAAAATAACATAATTATAACAAGAGTTTCACAAAGTACTAAAATTAAATTAATTGCCAGAGATTTTGTTTCTTAAATCAAAGGTATAAAGAAAAATATTATTATTCATTAATTATTGGTTATTAATTAAAAGAATATTATTAATTACAAAAAATACTTATAAAAGGTTTCTCAAGCACACAGGAAACGGGAAACCAATGATATGAGACACGCAACCTACTTGCTCAATGGTTAGTCAGTGTTGGTTATCTAACGCTTTAATACTATAAAAAATATTTATACATGTGTGGTCCAAGCCTTTCTGACGGAGAATTATTTACAAACGCCGCCCGGGCCGGGGATTATGAACCCATCTCAGGTTCTAAAAGAGAAAAAGTTTAATGTAAAGATCACTGACAAATTTGTAACAGAACAATGAATCGGACATTAAAGTATCTTTTTTCATGACACGGGCAAGCGGTCGGGTGATAAGGTATTGAACATGGTGTCGAAACGCGATGGCAGATCGAACGTTCATCAAATTTATATTTTTAAGAATGTAATTAAAATTGGTACTAAGATGACCTTGTTATAATAGTCAGAAGACGCTGGATGCAGGCTGATTTCTACCGGTCCCGTTGAAAATCTATGTCTAGCTTGAAAGGTGATAGCCTGTGTCTAGCAGTAGACGACCAAGAAATGAAATCTAGATTATGATGAATTAACATTTTGAAAAATATCTTACAAATTAAAAATCTTTTTTTATAAAGTCCTTATTTGTTGTTAAAACGATCGCGTGTCGATCGTCAGTTCTATTACAAATCCATAAACAGTATAGGACATAGTGGGATCAGGCACGAGCGGGAGGTGCGTGACGTGTAGTAGTCTTAAGTCATGACCGCGACAGTATACTTACGTGTGCTGAAGTACCAACGGCGGCCTTCGGAGGGCTCACCGCATCGCTCATCGCTTCGCTTAATGCCCTGCACTCACGCGACATCGACCGCTTGCAAACCTCTGGACGGTGTTAAATGTATCCGCCTGCTTGTATCAGGTTACCGTACCAAAGGCGTGGGCATTGACATGTCCAACCTGTTTTGTTTTGTTCACTCGACCATCGTAAAGGTTGGCTTTCTACGAGCATCGACGTGACGTTCCCGCCCGGTTGAGTTACGTTAAACTTTGTAGAGACGCCTGTCAATGTCAACTCGACGATGCGGCCAAGCGTGGTGAGGATTCGTTAATATTAACAAATAAGAACTATAGGCATTTGTATACATTAGTTACGCAAATGATGAAAACAATCCAGGGAAGATAATTCGACTAAGTTTATGTAACAGTTTGATGTTGAGTTTGTTAAATAATATATATATATTCGCACACTAAGAAACGTGTAGTCATTAATTCTGAACAAACAGGTCTGCGAGTTCCCACTTAGTTGTCACTCGCTTGAAAAATAATTACAAAGTGTTGGGAATACGGCATGCTGAGCTGACACGGGCACTCATCGGGTTATTAAGATGTTAGACTGCGGCGCATTTAACGAGTTGTCTCTCATTGTTGGGTGAACAAGATAATGCCAACAGATAATCGCAACAACCGAACTTGAAGCGGCGACTCATTTAATGCTTGTCGCTTTGCATGATTTCAAACCTGCTACACTCGTGATTATTATTTCGAATAAACTTTATGCTTAATCATTTACTCTTTTGACAGAAAAATAAACATTTTAAAAATAAACAATATTCTTTCAGATTTATTTTGGCTCCTGTTATTTATGGCTATATTAAACCGTGGAGAGAAAGACCCTGACTCGGATTTACCACAGCGAGTTTAGTTTTTTATAAAAAAATTAAAAAGTATTTATCATCATCATAAACGTTTCATCTATAGAACGTCCACTGTTTGACATATAAGTATATTTTTAATAGGTCCGGTAGGAAACGGTCTACAATTAACGTCATCCGACGTCCTAAAAAATGTTACTAAACAGTAACAAAAATCTTATATTATTTTAAGTCTTGATAAATATAAAAACTAAATTTTAAACGGATTTAATATTATTATTTTATATTGTTATGTATATTTTGTAATGGATAATAATTAGAGGTACGGAATTTTCGCAAAAAAAATCACCAATTTCGCATTTAAATTTTTCAAACATTGCAAATTTCGCATTAATTTCGCATTTATACTTTAAAACTTATTAAATTTGGGGTAATAGGCATTTTTCGACAAAAAATTTTTCAAAATTAAAGGTGCATGCCTTAACATTTGACAAGTTTAGTTAGTTAAAAAATCGTAAAAATAATATTCGCAGCCTTAAGCGTTCTTTTTTAGTTTGTTACGACATTGTATATTTTAAAAATGAGTTAAGCGTCCACTATGTAAAGTTGGATGTCAAATACTCTGTATTAGATTCTGCTCCATCAAAGGACGAAAAGTTGCATTTGACGGCCAACAAATTGTCATGCATATTATGATTTATATTTTTATTAATGAGTTCATGGATTAGCCCATTGATGGCAGAGTTCGAAAAAAAGATAAGGCGTTTTTCTAAAAATTAGGGATTTTCAACTGACCAGAGGTCTTTTACACAAAACAAAGAGCTTCTTAACTGATAAGTAAGCCAAGAAATATATCCCGTAGGCCTTAGGGGTCTATGATACGGGGTTGACATCACTGAATTTACCTTTGAAAGTGTGTATTTTCATCAATTAACTCATTTAAAAATGATCTTGAAAAACAAAAAAATTGCATACATTTCGCATTTATTCGCATTTATAAGAAATTTTCGCATTTATTCGCATCTATTTCGTAAATACGAAATTTTCGTACCCCTAATAATAATCTAAAGCAGGCTAAATTATATTAAGGCTGCAAGAAATATATGACATATGTCTGTAATAATTTACTCGTGTTATTATCTACTCGATCATTTACGGTGATCTTTTATGTACGTCATTAGAAGAATTTTCGAATAGCCCAATTAGACACAAACCAGAATCAGGTTGAGCTCCTCTATTCCAAAGGTTACGCGTCCTGATTTCACAGCTAAACCCACAACAAACTCACGCTTGTTTTCACGTTTTTTATAACCTCGGAAAGAATTATCTGTCAAAACTAAAGTAACGTTTCATATTTTTGCATTATTTGTCCACTTGCAACGATTCTCATGAAAGCTAAATAATAAACCAGTATTATATTAACGTACCAAAAAATTTAATTTTGAACAACGTTTGTAAAAATAATTGGATGCACTTAAAATGTAATAAAAGAAAAGTTGAAGATGTTCTCAATGCAAATCTTTTCGTATTATGATACTGTAATTTTCTTTGTTGTCACTGCAAGCAACGTCTCATGACCACTTAGAACAAAATTATTTGATAATATATTTATAGATAAGTGAAGAAATTGAATGTAATTTAAATTATCTTTCTGCATTGCAAAAACACAATTTTTAAACTACGAATTGTTTTCCCTCTTTTTGAATTTCTATTCGTAATAATAGAGCCAGAACCCCAGGTTGTAGAAACAGAGTATTAGCCATTGTATAACTCTGCAGGCGAACGACCATATGCTCATACACCCTTTGCTAAACTAAATTTTGACCAGTACTTTTTAAAACAGCCTTTATATTCTAGTTTAAGAGTAATGCCGAGCAATCTTACTATATATTAAATATAAAAAAGTTCAACGCTATTTGTAAGTATTTATGGCGTATAGCTTCTAACCACATTAAGTTGCTGATGAGAACATAAAGACGGTTATTTTCTTAAACGCGTCTTATTTATTAGAAATATTTAAATTTCACAACAGCATACAAACCAATAGCATGCGTCGACAAAGTTGTACCAATCCGCCACCACGCGGCGCCATAGTGCGAACGTGAGAGCGTTTTAACCGTTTTACCAACTTGCATTTGTACACATCGTATGCTTTATTCCAACAAGATAAAGATGATAGTTACAAAATAAGTTTCATAAGCTCGAATCGTCAACCAAACTTGAACTAAGCACTGCAGTGGAATACATATTCAGTTATTATGTTGATAAATATGTCGCAACCCGGTCAAAACGCAACGCTGCTCGGGAAATAATAAACCTAAAAGACCGTTATTTATTGCATTCATAATTTTATGAATCTATTAGCCATATAAATATTTACATTTAATTTCATTAGGCCAACAAATCACTTACTGATACCGTAGATAGTAAATATGTAAATATAATACACTTATAAATGTAACTCACTAATTTTGACGCTAAATTAAATAAATCTACAAAGTCCATAGTTACTCTATAGATTTAATTAGAGAATAAATTTAATATTAAAATACAGTTCCATAGTTATAGAAATGCGTAACTTAAGCTATTTTATAACTTTTTTTTTCTTTTTAAGTATTGTACTTTAAAAGGTTTTAGTGTGATCAGTTTTCAGTTTTCCGATGATTGGCAAGACAATGTTGGTAGAATTTTTAAAGAATATAGATAATAAAATTATATATTCATAATACTAATATTACAGACGTAATTGTGTTAAATTTTAATTAGCTTTCTCATATTTAAGCCCTTTTATTATTATTTAATGTAGCTGTAAGTTTTTAAGCTGTAATTTGTGAATAGATATGAAAAGGAAATAGTTAATCTGTGAACGATGTACATAAATCCACTTTAATAACAAAATATAGAATTTTAATTCTAGACATGTATGCGTGACCGTAAGCCACGGTGTCCGTTAGAAGAGTAGTTGGAAACGATTGTGTTGTCTCAATATGTACATATGCTACACCTGTATCCCTACAGAATTCTCTGCTTACTTATTCAATAAGCGTTTAGTGTGGGAACGAAATATAACCCACTTTATTCAAAAGAAACTACACTTTTGTTAAAGTGCATTCTTATACTTCATAAATTTATAAAGAATTTGTCATAGGATATTCCAACATTTTTATATTTTATTGTTTCTTTATTTAATCATGCCAAACTAGCATATAAACCAGTTTTTTAGTGTTTACGATATAATGCAGACTGCATTTATGAAACGTAAATGAAACTATACGCGATAACACACATTATGAATCAATGTTTTTACAAAGTGAAAGTACTTATATCTATTGATTACTGGGTTTTGGAGGCAATTATCCTCTTTTTTAATTCAAAAGCCGGTTTATTTCTCTAATTGAAGTAAAAATCAAGAAATGCCGTTTTATTATCAAACCGTAAATGTATTCGTATATTAGTTACGTATACATTTAGAAATCTTAAAAAGATATGTAATAGGTTAGAGTAAAATAACAAATTTTGCCAAAAAGAGTGAAATGTTCAAACATTTTCGTATCCGTATATATAGAAGATAATAACACTTCCACATAATCTAAACATAATAAAAGCAAAAAGACTATTTTATGAGACCAAAATAAGTTTATGCACATCATTGTAAGCAGAAAATGAACCTCGCTGCAGTCTCCGCAAATATTTCCCATTTCAAAAACAAAATACATTGAAACGTGGAAGTCACTTACGAAGATAAATACAACACCGTCCTAACCCACTATAAGCAGGTAAAGGACGCATTACATCTAAATTTTACAGTACGACCGGCTTTCACAAACAAATTCTACCTATTCGCGGAACAATTTCACGCTCTATTTTACTCCTACGTATTTTCACAATTGAAAATCGTCCGTAAAAGCGTCAAGGCTTTTGTACGTTGAATTTTTATAACCTACTATTTTAGTTTTCGTCGTGATAAATGATGCCAATTCTTTATTATAATTCCTCTTTTGTTGTCACGCCCACAGATAAAATGTAGTTCAGAACGTATTTTCCATATTCTTTAAGTTACCTATACGCTTTTCTGTTGTGTTTTATTGGGCAGCGTATTGTAGAAAATTGTATATAATTTACTCAGAATGTACAAGCTATGAGATATTGCAATGATACAGAGATAGATAGTCATTTAAAAATAACGACGTGAAACAATTTGTTCAGACTAAACAATAAATATAGCCGGAGAAAAATGAATTATTAATAACAGATGGCACAAACGAAACCAACTGAAAGGAACTAACTTCTTTGCGTCGAAGAGACGTCGAGTTTCACTAACAAGCTTAAGACGTTACTTGCAAATTGTAACTGTCGGCTTTATCATTTTTTAACAGAACAACTCAAACAAAGTTGCAGAAACAAGATGCGTTAATCACGTTTCTTTGGCTCTTCTAGATTTATTTTGTTTCACCAAGTAAGTGCTCCGCAGGACGCCACTACAGAGTTAAGTGATTTTATTTGTGTCCACATTCCAATGCGTATCAAATTACGTGGCCTTGCGACCAGCTGCTTGATCGATCGTCCACACTGCTTTTAGCAGCACAACATTCACCAAAATAATTATCTGCCTTTGAAAGGAAGAACATCGTGCACAATCCGCTGTAAAATAAGGCTATAAAATTTTTGTGCGCTTACTAATCCTTATATATAGACATTATAAACTACGTAACGTAGACGTTATTAAAGTATCAACCATAGTAAGACAAAGCTCTAACGCTTAAAATAAATAACCCTTGTAACAAACTGACTTTTTAATTATATTCTCTTTAAAATATAATATGATCATTTACAACAAGACCGGCACGAAGCAGCCTGTATCCAGTGTCTTCCGATGACCTTGACAACGTTGTCTTTAAACCTCGCAATTGCATGTTCTATGCTGCGCCTGCCAGTTCATAGCTTTCAGAACTATAAGACTCAAGCGCCCTTCTGTTCTGCGTGTTTTCTGTCACGCTTACTGCCACTTCTAATGGTCAAACCACTAGACTATGACTATACTCTACTAGACTCGATATCAATGAAAAAAATAATTGTAGTAAGCCCTATGCAAAAATCAATTATCGCTGAAATAATAAATAAAGCAATGGGAATATATTTGTAGAAAGAAAAGCGTTCTCAATATTAGGATTACTAAATATTACAGCAAATTATATTTTACTTGCAGATTTTGTGCAGCCAGAATTTTTTTAATATTCATTCACAAAGAAAAACTAATTTAATTTTATCAATAAATTAATATTTTACAGAGATCCTTTTATGCATGATGATTGGAAATGGGCGCTAAAACTTTAAAGTTTTCTGCTGACAAATGAGCTATTTTTTTCACCTTTTTAAAAAAATTAAATGTATAATCAATTTTCTATATTAAGTTGTTTGTTTTTACACTCCGGAGAGAAAAAGTTAGTCGTAAGAGCTACAATCAAAAACATATTCTGTTAATATAATGATTAAAATAAAAAAAATAATAACGAGTAAGTTATGTGTATGCAAGAAGGAGTAATCTAAAAGCATAGTTGTTTGTGTTCGTCTTGCCTTCCTTTATGCAAATCTAGAAGCGACGCGGCGTGTAAACCTTATCCAGGAGTGTCACTCTCAGCTGCGGAATCGATTTGGAAGTTTATTCAGGCTGACAACGCGTGAAGCAAGCCTGAGCTTCAAGTTTATTCCATTTTATCAATATGTAGATAAGATTGCACGCCCTGTTTGGATTTGTTTTTATACCATAACATAATACAATTTAATAAATATGTATATTATATACTTGTGTTATCATAAATCACATAAAAATGAATAGAACAAAATAGAAATGTATATTTTGTGAAAATAAACAATAACAACAACGCTAAACAATTAATTAAATTTAAGTAACGAATGGTCAAAGCTTGCTTTATAAATATATCGTATATATAATATATCAATGTGTGTGTGTGTGAATGTAGTATCTATGTATGTTCCACGCCGTGTACTTTTACGATAAATAATTATAAAAATTTAAATACTCAAAACGTATGTGTTTATATTCATACACATTCCGTACATATTTTTTATCACCTTATCCTTAGTTTTGTAATTTAATAGGTGTGCTCTTCGTAATTGGAATAGTGTATCTATTAATGTTTATATCATGTTATGCGTGAATTATGACCTTTGAAGGTCTATCTTAATTTTTTATCATAATATATTCAAACTTAAAATCGCATATTCCCTTTAAGCGACATTTATACTAGATAAAACATTTCAGTTTCATAACATTAAGTACAGTTTGTTTAACTAAAACATCTATTTTATAAGCGAAAATGTACCCGGAAACTAAACGACATAGCCATAGGGACGTTTAATATGATTAAACTTTTGCATCTGCATTTCCAGAAGTTTAAAATTTGTTACGAACAAAAATTAAGTTATTTAATATATGAGCAAATATATAATAATCAAGGAAAAAGTTTGAAAAAATATCTTAAAAATAACAGGAGCAGTCTACACAAATTGTAGGTTATGAGGCTGTGTAACGATGTGGAAAGTAGTAATGTCTCAACTTTCAAACAGTTTTCGGAGAATTGGAGTGCAAATGCTTGTATCGGAATCGATAAAGTTTAAATATGCTTAGACATAACCTTTTAGAATACTGCAAAACTACCGCATTGTAGTAAAATTTCATTTCAGTTTTACGAAGTGTAATTTATTTAAAAAACATATTTATATTTTTATTTGTTGACTGATAGAAAAATTAACATTACAAAAATGTTAAAAAAGCGTTACACGGTTTTGTTTAAACTTTATTGATTCCGAAGCACGCAGTAATACAAAAGTTATTTAGTAAATATAGTGATACTATAATTATTTTTAATCATGTATATCCCTAAATATCAGGGGAAGAGGTTGTATATAGGTGTTTCTTAAATTTAGGCTGCTCTGTTAATGTAAAATATTTATTTAGATTGCGAAATTATATAAGTAAATCCAATTTAAAAATATTAGGGCCATGTGAAATAATCATAAGTGACACAACATATAAAACAAACATCATTTCGTTCGTTTCGTAGTGCCTTTCAAACTTTCTGAACTAAAAACTCGATACATTTCATCGAAGTTAAAATTTTTTGTTTTTGTTGCAGTCTTTTGCACTCCTCACACTCTCAGTAGCGGATCTTAATTCCAGACCCTTTGTTCTCATTCATTACACGCCTCGCGAACTGGCTTGGGTGGGCCTCATTCCTAAACTAACGTCTGGATTATCGAGAATTCTTTCCTTTAACTTTGTTGATAGTAATTTTTATCGAATCTTAGAAGTAAAGGCACTCGTAATTTTTACTGCGTCTTCTAGAAAGTGAGGAAATAAAATCCAATGCACTTTTTGCTAACGACCACCTGGATCCCAGTTTTCTGGGAATCGTACCACATGGTCAGGAAAGAAAATGAACTTTTAGATGTTATATGTCGTATATGAAAATTAGTGTGGGTTATGACGTATGAATGAGTATAAAATCAAATTTTAAAATTGAAAATATCTTTATTAAAGTATGCATCAATATGCGCTTTTGAATCGTCAATTATTTTGACTTTATTTTTTAAGTAGAATGCTACCGGCTCGTAACGCTGTTCTGTTCAGAAGAGCCGACAAGAAACTCAACAGTTGCCCTTTCAAGTTAAATTTTTTTTTTTCAAACTGTGCATTATAATATCCATTATGTAAATGAGTCAACATACCAAGTTTTCGTTCTTTACATTATTCTAACGTTCACAAGCTCTCTGTAATTTTAGTATTACTATCTATAAAAAGAATCTAAAGAATTTCACTGTATTTAAAATTAACAAATTATTTCAAACATTTCTGTAAGCTTAAATATACAATGTTTCGTTAGAGCGAAAGAATCAGATTTTTATCCCCTACGAGCGATGAACTTTGTTAGAAATCTTCTTTTCTGTCTTAGTTTATTCAACGACACAATAAGCAACAACAAGAGCTAGGGTTGTTTGCGTCTCGTACATGACACGTGCACCTACAAAGCTTCCCCCATCCGGCATAAGCCTTTTAGCTAGCTTTTTGATTGGTGGAGCAAATGCGGCATTCTTTTTGTTTCAGTACGCAATGTTAGAGCCTTCGTTTATTCGTTTAGCATAGCACATTGCTTATGTCGATAGCACAATAGTAAACACTGAGGTATGATATGCATTTTTTTTTTACTTTAGAGAACCATACTTTGGAAATTATATTAAGAAGATGGGTTTTAAAATCGTGTAGTCGATTAATGATATCTAGAACTTCATATAATCCCTTCCAACAAAAAAAAAAACAGTAACTGATGAAATGGAGAATACATTCGTGTATCTTAGAATTGTAAAATTCATAAAAACGAGTCGGGTGATTACCATAACCAAGTTCTTTTTTTCGAGGCCCTTGCGTTTGATTACTTCATGGAGCCCTTTAAACAGTTTAAAAGTTCGAAGGTCTTTCGTTTCGGTGCAATAATTAGTCCAATGGTTCCCCTGGGAACCCTGCAGCTTATCAGTGTAAAGAGGTCTATGACGGAACATACCTTTAAAGCGGAGACGTTGAACCAACAAGGTGACAGACAACCTCGATGAGGTCCTCGAAAGCCTCTAGATTGAGTCCGCTTTCCAGTCAGTCCTATATGAGATCCATGGGTTGGGCTATGTCCAGCAGACAACGTACTAGCGTTAAAATAATGATGAACTTATTAGTATAAGTTCATCATTATTTTAGCTTATTTAGGATAGTACCTACCTCTTACCGTACTGACGGAGCCGTAAACAGAACTAATTTTTGTCCAAAAATTCCCCAAAGGATTTCCGTGGGCCCTTAATAAGCAAGCGTTTGTTAATCTCCAGAAACCTTTGTAAAATGATGAAAACGGGATATAACTACGATGAATATATACAATTTTAACAGTTATGCATGGCTGTATAGGTATGTAATAAGGGACTTATAAAACCATTGAAAATAACATTAGCGTGTTTTAAATTTAGGTACATGTAGAATTAAGAACTTAACACTGCAGTAATAAAGCTTTAACAATGCAAAGGGTAATGTTATGATTCAATGCATTTCTTAAGTAATTTTTGCGCTTGTTAATATGCCGAAATATTTCATAAAAACATGAATTATTGTTTTATGCTCCTTACGTGTTTATCTGGCGTCAGAAACACATTTACAACCTGAACGAAGAACAAGAACAATAAACAGCGGGCTTGTATTCGCTCGTATCTTCGGAAAAGTTCGCAACCTTATAGCCAATTGACATCCAGACACGAATACCGCATTGGGTCGTGATCGAAAGAAAGAAAGATTCTCGTTATTTGCGAGCCGGCGTTGGGCCATAAACGTTATCACTAACTAGCGATCGGGGCGGATCGATCCCTTGATTCGCCTCGCGAAATTAAGGAAATCGCTCATGGGGATATTATTCTCGACGTAACTGATAACATCTGCTCTGGATAAAGAAGATTTTCGCAGTACTTTTGGAAGTTTTTCGTTTCGTGTAACTTTATTCCTAAGTTTTCCTCGAATACGAGCAAGCGTTTCAATTGGTGTTTTCGCAAACTTGCTTTCTGTCACCATTAAAACTTTTATTTAGCATTATATTTCATACTTCGTAAGATATCATCAATTTTTGAAGTTAAATCGTGACCGTGTGATTCTTTTAAGTGAGATAACGCTTGTCTTGTCAGGTTTTTTTTCTCTGGTCGAACTCGGTAACAAATTGCTTCAGCCTTTAAAAAGTAATACTGTGAACGGCTATAGTTTTGACAGGTTTACTTCTGGGTGGTCCCTAATTACTCGGTTGTCTGTCTTCGGTGACAAATCAGAGCGCACACAGAGAAATAAAGCTTCTTGTTTTATCAGCGACCTATTAGGTTTTTTATACGTTTTGTGCGTTAAGCTTAACCTTACTCAAGGTCTAAATACTTTTTAGATTGAAATTTTATTGTAACAACTCTTGTAATTATCTGTAATTTTATACCGTAATGCCACAATGTACTAATTTGACTAAGTATGAAAAGTGGCAACAGAGCCTTAATTTTCTGTAGTGGAGACCATTGACACCTCCAAGAGCAACGCAAGACGTCGACTCACAGATGGACAGACGACGTTATCAAGGCCATTGGAAAACGGTGACTGCATGCAGCTTTCAACGGGTTCTTTTGGAAAACTATGTAGGTCTATATCAAGCTGGGGACATCCCACGGCTGATATGACAATAATGAGAAATATCTACCGTCGTGAAATAAACATTTACTACTTTGTCCTTCTCACAAATTTGTATTCGCTTTTTCTTCCTTTCCCGTCCAAAGGGTGAATTTATTTTAAAATTCGTCCTGTATTTTGAAATAAACTCACCCACGAAATCAAAGAATCAACAAACCAATATATTTTTAACAAGAAGGTTCCAGAGTTGTTTGCGATAGGATGGACGTAAGTTTGTATATGTTATGTAAATGTATTTGAGTAACTTATGTAGTTATTGTATTTTAATATTAATATTATTTATATTGTATTGGACTACTGCGTTTTTATTAAATTGAAGGCGTAGTATTTATTGTGTGTGTATAACATATTACATATTCTATATAATTTTCCTAACATATTTACACACCTACATATTTGTTACATCTGTATCAATATTGGGTGGTAGAGAATGCCTATAAGGCATTAAGTCCGCCATTACAAAAAGTGTATCAGCAATAACAAAAATTAAAGTTATCAAGGTGAAAAAAATACTTATAATATTAGTTGATTCTTGAAAACCCGCTTGTCAAGTGTGGCGCTTACAGTATATCTGGAGGAAGCTTATGCCTTGCAGTGCGCGTCTCTGGACTGAAACGAAGACGAGGTTGATGTACAATGAATCCTAATACTCCAGATATAAAAAGTATGATAACAACATTCATTATTTTACACAGTGACCAATCCGTATATCATTCCTTTAAAAACTTACATTTAATAGTTCCACATTATGAATATGTACATCATGAATTTGCTTTAATATTGTTAATTACGTAAATAATATTTTTTTCTATAAGTCCACAGTTCTAGGTCCTCGTTAAGTATCTTTTTCACCTGTTTTTCCTCGAACCCAATTGTACAGCCAACAATAGCTTGCAGGCAAGATTTCTTGCAATACGCTTCTTAATCGCTTTAATAACGAATGGACACCGGCCAAAGCTCTTCTTGTGATCAACACTTAAGACTTCATTATACTTGTTAATACTGCGATAAACAAATCATTGCGTGATATTAAAATTTTTGTGCAAGTCGAAAGTAGTAGTTGACAAGTGACGACAGCGGTGTAAAGCAATTACTGCTACACGATCTTTTAGATTCAGATTCAGAAAATTAACAAAATAATCTACATTTATCGCCATTATATTAAGAAAAATATTAATATATTGAGTTCATAAGAAGAAGCTCCAATAATAATTTTTTTGTCAGTATCAAAATGTAAGGAACGAATAAGTACAGCTTATTTGCTTTTAATTAATGTATACCTATCTAAAAATCAATGATTTTAAAAATAATTAATAACATTACCTTGATATAAATTCTGTTTATTACATATTAAAATTTACTGTTGTTAATACTTCTCTGCAAACTCTGTACTGCCAGAAATTATTAGCCAGGCAATTGGAAAAATATATTAATGTAAAATATTTCAAAATGATCATCTTTATACAAAATGATTAGAAATAGGCGTAAAAGCCTTAATGCTGGCTTGCTGCAGACAAATGAGCTATACATTCTGCTCTTTATAGCTTTTACACCTATAACCATCCTTTATAATTATTTACATGTTGGTTATTTTAAATTAATACAAATTTTTATTAAAAAAATTATACAAGTTGTGTTATAATATTTAATAAAAAAATTATAAGCGAAAATTAAACAAACAAAATTAAACTAGATTGTAGATTGTACTAATATTATTTTCATATTTTGCATCTTGACATGAGCGGTATAATGTCGCCGATAAAAGTGGTATAGAAAATTAATGAATCATATATTGAAGATCGTGAGCCCGTCATTTGGCATCATCTCACCGTCCGTGCGCACCGCCAACAATTATTCTCGTCCGACGACATTACGACACCAAGGGGTGAACTCTTCGGCGAACAGATACTGATCGCGACTTTAATTGTATGTGGCGCTAACGTAACGTTTCATCTACAAGTGTTATTAAGCTTGGTTTACATGACGCTAATTTTTAATTTCTCTGACACATGTAAGTCATATTTACTGGTATCGTTTCAACACGATTTTTGAATAGTGTAATTAGTTTCTGTTTTTAATAAAAATATCTCTGTGGGAAAGTAATAAATTTTTTTTAAAAATAGCTTATTATTATTTATCATACATTATTTATTATCACTCTCTCATTTATTTATAATTATTTTTATTTATTATCATTTAAGCTAAGACAAAGCTAGTACTGCAACATATGGTAAGTGATGAACAGGCCGATCTTGTCAAGGTCGTCGAAAGATGCTGAACGCAGGTCGCTTCCAATCAGTGACCTTCCGTGGACTTTTTGTGACTAATTTGATGATTATTAACACAGGAAAATTTTAAAGAATTATTATTACTTTTGAGTTTTATTTAACAAAGGATGAGGTTGTACGCACATTGTTCCAATTTCCAATCTTAACAATTCTTTGAGATTTAAGAATACTTATCACTTTCATAGTGTTTCAATTGAAAAAGGTCCTATAATTTTTATCCTAGTAACTAAATAAGGCTGTATTTTAAAAGCTCTAATTTAAGATACCAATTAAATATCTCTCCCAACAACATTGTTCTCTCCCTAACGTTATTTAATCCTTTATTCATTGAATGAAGATAAATGCTGCTAAATGTGTATAAAGTTTGCCTAAAAACAGTTTTACTGCCTACCGTCACGGGTGATTTAACGGAGAGAGTTATTGAAAAGAGGGTGCAGCATCGTTATCAAATCAATTTCAAATGTCATTAAATGTTGTATTGTGTTTCAAATTGTTTCTAGGAAATAACAGGAAATTAATGATGATTTGGACGCGGAAAGAGTTACAAAGTACAGGAAAGGATACCATGTCATAACAATTAGGGTGTTATTATGTGCTATAAATAGCCTTATTTCCCTTTACAGTCTTAAATTAGTAGATTGGATAATCAAACAAATAACAACAATATTTAATCAACTCTAATTAGGAATAGTAAACGAAGACTAAATTTTTTTATGTTTAAATGTTATATTATTACATAATTAAATATATCCACAGTTGGCTTATGTAAAATCCTCATGTACTTTGATCCCATGGAATCCAGATACTAGAAAAAGTTTATAGTTACCGCCAGTGCAGAGGATTAGAGGAAGGTCGTCTACTCAATGGACTGACGATGTTACATAAGGTTTCAACATGCCGTGCATTCTATAAAAATCTGTAGATGGAAAAGCCTGGAGGAAACGGCAATGCAGACATGCATGATTGGCCACGACCTTCATTCATGAAGAATCGTCTAAAAAATAGAAGGAAAAGTAAGTAATAATTAATTAGTCAAAGCGAATGAGCTACAAGAGGCATTAATAAAGAATGACTAACGAATTGTCATGCCTTGAAAGAATATCAAATGTCGAAAAGTATAAAAAAGGAAAATTCTCATATTTGTCATCATATAAACCCGGCGCTTGCTTCTAATTTGGGCCAAGTTGATTTCGTCGTTTTCTCATTATACAGAATACCCGGGTGGCCGTCGCTTGACAAGAGGAAATTGTCCTCAGGGATAAATAAAATTTGACTCAGTCGAAATTGTTCCATATTAATATTGTTTATGACTTGAGCTTGCTATTATGTGCGACGGTGTTTCTTGGAACTTTCCATGTGACGTTTGTATATATTGTTCATTTTGTCTTTTTTTCATTCGCCTTTTAATTAATGTTATATATCAAAGTCACATGAAAGAGCTGAGACTAGGTATAATAAAAGACGGAATTATTCCTGGTTACTAAACTTGTTTCTAACGAAAATTAAATGTTATGGTACAAAATTCAACATCACATAATGTTTAATAACGAACACGTACACGAATTTGTAATGAAATTAAAAATAGTAATTAAAATAAGGATTCAAGGTAAATTTAAATAGTACAATTTTAAAAATATATAAGTACGGTTTTTTTTTAATTGTATGTACAACCATTTTTTTTATAAGGAATCTCATTACTATACTAACATAAGTAAGCCTGTTCTTGTTGTATCATAGTTAAAAAATATATTTATGGTTAATAAAACGAAGTGACACATTAAACGTTCTCAATTCAAAAAATTAAAATAAAACCTTAACGCAGCGAATGCACCGAGCGGACGTGGGAGTAATTACCCCGCGCTTCCCCCAACAAATTGGACCACTTATTTATGGTTAATGAAATTCAGATTTTATAATAACGACTCGAGTTTAACGTACTCGTTTACGCGTTTGTTCTACAAGTCCATTAATGTTTAAAAAACAGGTTCGGATGTCCCGACAAAATATGGCCGTTCCGGTAAATTATTTTATGATATTAAAATGTTAAAAATGTCATTTATAAATAGACGCAGAATATACATGAGCATTAAAAAAAGAAATATGGATCTACATCATTATTACCCATTAATAAATTGCATCAAAGATACTGTAGACATTAAATATGATTTAATTCTAGAAAAGGTCTTTTAATAATTCAATGCCTTTTATTTTTTATAATGAAAATAATTTTGATGTAATTAATCAATGTGCTTTATATCATGTATTGGATCATGATGACATGATAATAGTTATATTCATTATCAGTTTTTCTATTACCATAACAACCGTAAAAGGTTACTACGCAATAATTTTAAATATGCTGAAAAGTTCGCAGTTTTTGTGGTGAAATTTTGTTATTTTAGTGAAGCTTCATAATTTTATTTTATTTTTAGATCTTATGGTACTTTATAGTGATATTATACATTTATTCGTATTATTATCCACTTAGGATAATTTATAACAATCACTTGTATACCTGTAGTGGAATATTTATATTGTTTTCAAAAACACGCACGGAGCTCACTTAGTGTATTATGTCAGTGCCTTATTATTTAGAAAACGCTTGTGTCACAGCACTGATCAAAATGATAAATTTGATAATAATATTGCAAACCAGATTATGTTTGAAAGTGGATTTTTAATTATTAACGGATAATTCTTTTTATAAATTTTAAAAGTTGATTGTACACATAGATTATGATTGTCGTTACAAATTAGCCCGGATAATGGTATAAAGCTTGATTTAACACCTCTTCTAGTACCTACAATTACGAAAAAGTTTAATAATATCAGACAACCAAATAAATATGTTTTATATCATATCCAACAATACAAGGTCTTTTACATGACCGATGTTTTTTCTTTATAAAATATTGATTTAATTATTTATAAAGATTATTTATTAAGAAGAAATTATGTATTGAAGACAAAACATAAGATTAGTTGAATGTACACCTGAAAATTTAAAAAAATATATATATCTTATTCGAAATGTAAGCGAGTCAATGGAGCGGAAGCAATTAGTGACATAATTAAATCGAAGATTTTCATCGGAATACCAAGTAACTTCACCCTTTTGAATTAAAAGAGGGTGAGAAAATTACCTTCAAAAACTTTCATCAAAAGAGTAATTAAGATGAATTTTAACGATCACAATACGTCATTACTCGTCCGAGTTCTGGTCGACCTTCACTTACTTTAATTGGATCCCACGCTACAATGCTTCACAGCAAATTACAAGTACCTAGTTCATTTAATATATAATTCTTAGGGACAATAATCTAACATTACAACAAAAGAATATGTTAAATTCGATCTTTGTCTCGATTCGCCGGAGCGGAAGATTATAATTATCCGAAAAAAATTAAAGCGAACCTTTCTTGATAACATCTTTAACAACTGAACTGTTAGTAAGAGATTGATCATTTTGCTTTATTCTTCTATTTCAACGGTTATTAAAATAAACCCTGTGTTATAACGTCTGAGTGATTTTGAATTATATCTAACTGAAGAATAATGCCAAGAATGAATTCTTACGTTAATGAGCAAGCGAGGCTTCACTTATAACATTGGTATCATCTAAAACAATATTATTATGAAATAGTAATTATTTAATTGATAAATAACAAATTTTAGGTACATCTGATCATAATCCATTAAAATATAACTGTTTCTTCGAACCACTTTAGCAAGGTCCTTTATCAACCTTGTAGGTGGACGTCTTACGCTGTGCTTGCCGATCTGTGATCTCCATTTCAGAACATTAAGGCCCTAGTGGTCAACTGTTCCGAGTTTTATGTGGCTTTCCCTCTGTCACTGCAATTTTCCAATTCGCTCGGACACTTTCGTTCGTCTACGTATCTCTTTATTGCAGATTCGGTCACGTAGAGTAATCCTTAGGTTAGTCCTCTCCGTGGCTAGTTAAGAATTTGAAAGTTTGAGAATAAGGCTCGATGTGAGAAACCAGAACAGGCTGGATGTAAGCTGCTTCCTACCGGTCCTTTTAAAAATCTATTCCGATGGCCTGTGTCCAGAAATAAATGTCTTGAAACGATGATAATGAAGACTTTTTATTTTGAAATTATTTAAAAAGTCACTAATTTCAATATTATTAAAACTGTCGATAAATACATTAATTTCAAATGGCTATTAAATTATTAATTAAAAATTGTAAATTAAAGGCAATATTTTTAATCATTGGGTATACTTCGCGCTGAATTGTATAATATTCTACATTCTTTCTAAGATATCTGCAATTTCTGTTAAACTTGATTAGATGTGTTGTTGTTTTTGTCTGTAAATATAATACACAACTTGTTAGTGATTTATTATTGTTTGTACCATTTTACCTCACTATAATAAGCCAAGGAGTAATCCATTTACGTGATATAAATGTTGATTCTACTTTTGTAATAGAATATTCTTTTAGAAAAAAACATTTTTTTGTATCGTACGTTATAATAAACGAGCATTTTGTTCCTTTCGTATAGTGAAAAGCCATGTCTTCTTAATTAAAGTAACAACAATAAATGTAACACGTGCGACGACCTGAGCTTCAGGTGCGTGTGAAAATACTTTTGACAAACCCACACATCCATTGAAACGTGAACCGTGACAGTTCATAACGTTATTTTGTTAGGGATCGCCCGTCAAGTTTAACACCTTTCCGCAAACAACGACTTTTTGAACCTAAAACTTGGAATTGTGACATAGATAATAAGCAAGCAGAAAAGTCAAACAGCAGTAAAGTGAAACAATTTTAAAAAAGGAAACATTAAAAACGATATAAACCACGTGAAGCACATACAAAAAAAAAACAAGAAAACCAAATCCAGCTAGATTGAAACTCGAGCGAAACTGGGGGATTTAACGAAATCAAAAAGAAAGGTGTACGGAGAGGTCGCAATGCTCTGGACGAAGCTTATCTTCCCTGCCACCGCTCGCCAGTCGTTATTCAATAAAACGTCGTCGGCGTGCCGTTAGGATCCGCCTTTATTTCTGAACATTAGTCCGAAAATCCGCGGCCATCCGAACAAGAAATACGTCGAATTGAATGAGCTAAAACGACCAGCAGGCTAAAGCATCAGCCAGACATTTTACTTCCAATTTTATTGCACGGACCGACTATTATTATTTAACAAACCATTAAACACATACGTATTGTAATCGTTAAGATACAAGGCCAGTTTTATTGCGAACAAAATAACACGATATTTAATGGAACTGTAACTAACGCAAAAAATTAAATTAAAAGCAAATTAAAATAAGGTAGGAGACTTTCCACGACGTTTTCTATGCGATAACGTCGCGGCCACTACTTGGAAGCCAATTACGTTTTTAGGTGTATTTTTATTTTTACAAGTTTTATCGGGTGTTTCATAAACTTTTATTACAATTTATTTTCTAGTTTATTACTTTAATTGTTCTTAATAAGTGCCGTAAATAATCTATATTTATGGCTCATGACTTTAATTTAAAATTTATTATATTTATAGGTAATTTATGAGGTTCTTCTTATTATTCGACAATCTTTAACCTTCTTCGAAATGCGGCTTTTTTATAATGTTTTACTTTATCGTTTGAGAGCAGCTATGATATTATAATTAACATCAAGTATTCCTTTGGCAGGAATCCCCTTTCATTGAAAGCAACATTCCTTAACAACTGAGTTGAATTTAAACTTAATTATTAAAACCCGGAAAACCTCAATCATTATTTTTTCCCTGGATAATTGCGTCTTTAATCTTAAAGACAGTTTAGTTTAATATTTGTGTTTCCAATCACAAAATGGGACATAAAATTTTGAAATGGCATTAAAACGGACGATTCGGGAGCATTTGGACTTTAGTGATCGTTACATTTAGATCCTTTAATTTATCCGTTCCTACTTCCTTTGATCACGAGGAACGAATAAAACGAATTATTTCTACAAGGTTCGTCGGGACCCGAGTAATATCTAATGATGAGACACATAATCCGTCCTCGATCTCTTCTTCGCTTATTGAGACGGAATTTTCGATTAGATGTGATTGATTGAAGCGACTTGTCTTCAGAGACGCGCGTTTTAGGACCAGTTCTATTTCTACCATATACACGGTAAAGTTAAAACCAAGAAGGTGCAACTTTATATAATATGATTAATGATCACAAAATTGCAAATATAATTCGTACAAAATTATTGTATAACAATGCGTCAAGATATTTTAATGTTCATGTCAAACGTTTAATTAATATACGTGCCCAGAAATTCCTGAAACAAGTTTAATTATTACTACCAAAATACTCTTTACAATGCGATAGCGTTCACTGATGTGGAAATTATACGATTCTATAGCAAAATTTTACCGACCTGTAGGCATATGGAGCATAGGTAGATGTTTCTAATAATCATTAGATTTTTGATTATAAATTTCTATAATAAAACATTACGTGCATAAAAATTAGAACATGTTGTTTCTGCGAATATACTGCAGAATTTCCAGTATAAGCCTTAATGCAATTTGCGGTAATGCAGTATCGGCCGAGCAGACGAAACGAAACTCGTTGCGATACGGTCCGGCACGTGCCCGGTTGCACACGTCACTACAATTTTCCTTACTTGTCTATTCTAAAAGAAGCAATATTTTTTAAACAAACGTTAACCATTGCGGATTTTAGATACGTAATTCATAACCTGCAAAAACTGCAACAGATGCGAACTTAGTCCTTTATGTTCTAGTGGGTCCACAAAGTGAAAAGATGTCCTTATTAAGGCTGGATACAGGCCGCTCAACGGTCCTGTTAAAAAATTCTGAGGGAAGCAAATATATTCTTATAAGCATATATATACTATATAGCGGTGGATATCCTTTAACTAAATTTATAATAAAAAAGCATAATTTGAAAATTCGATACATATGAAAACTATCATCGACGCGAATCACCTTATGTTTTACTAACCCATGTATCAATGTTGAGTTTGGAAATTTACGTAAAATGCTACGTTCTGGAAGTTAGTGCTGTGGTCATTGTCTAAAACGAACTGTTCCGTATTTTCTGCTCATAGGAGCTCGCTGGAAGACATAGACTTCCCCTAAAGATATTTATGGGGGATACAACAAACGCCTTAGCAGGTGACTTGGCGAACACAGTGTGGTATATTGGTACGCAGAGAACGCTGCTGCCGATCCACCGGAAACTTGTGAGCTATGGCAATCTCATTTGCACAAAATGTGACAAGTCACATTTTTATTTATTAGATTGTATCCCGGGAATCGAACTCGCGACCTGCGATCATAAGTCTCATTCTTTGCTTGCTTTTGCTGGGATACTTCTGCTCATTATTAAACGAACCCTTTAATACTTTACATATATATAATATTTATTGCAAATTTACGATGAAGGCAATTGATATAGGTACTTTATGTGCCTGCATAAGAATAATTGATGAAACGAATAAAACAATAAACGAAGAAGAATCGATTTGGGTACCTCTAAGTTTTGAATTAAATCGCTTTAGGTACGATAATTTTATTTTTAAACGATTATGTTATAAGTTTTCGAAGTTTTCCTATGTAGAAACGGACTCGGAGATAAATAAATTACAAATCGTTCAACGTGAAACTACCCTTATTCCACGAGGCTTTAATAAAATTCTTTCACAAGGTGAAAGCAATACCCTATTTCATTTCCTAAGTGCACAAGCCGTTAGGTGAAATCTTTATGACTCCATGCATCGAACAATGTAGAAGTTTTAAAAAAGGTTTTCAGAGCGCGCTCTATTCTTCTCTATAGTCCCTGAAGGCAAAAGTTAACATACCCTTATCTCTACTCTAGAATACGGGCGATGTACCTCGAAGAATTGACTTACATTCATTATAGTGATAACTTTTTATCGCTTTAAAATAACTGAGCCATTCAACAACTTCTTTCACAATACGATTTCATATCTTATCGTACATTGAAGTGTTAAAATTCTTTCTTAAAATTCAATAAGTACAATTGATAAGAAAAACAATGCACGTGTCACTTCACTGATGCTGCGTTATATTAGTTAATTGATAAACTTATAACTTTGAACTAGTGAATATATGGCTCATTTGACAGCAAAAAGCTTTCATTAATATTTTTTTTCTATTGGAATGGAACAGACCTAAAACTTTTGCCACAAATTCTGCAGGAACAGATATAAGATAAACAATAATTCATTTTAATCTGTGGTGATCCGAAATTCGAAAACACTTTTTATTCCTATATTATCATTACGCTATTTATTATTTCTGAAACTATTAATTTTTGGAAAGCGTGTACCATAATTCAATTGACAGCAAGTGAGCTTTTCACCTCTTTAAAGGTCTTACATCTATAACCAATCATCCTGTATATAAGCCAAAGCCTCGTATGTATATTTGTTCCATCATTATGACTTTTTGGCCTCGCGATCGTTACATTGTAATTTCTATTCGGCCGTCATCTTTTAATTGATTGACCGATAATTTTTAATTACGAGTGTTTCTACATGTGAATCAATAGTTAATGAAGTCTCGATACGTAATTAAAGCTCGTCAATCAACGAGCTTGCGTTACGGTGCAACAGTGGATACATCTCGGCGATCAATTTGTATCGGAAACAGTTGGCTTCTAATGATATACATTGCACGAATATACATGATACATGCTTTTTGATTAACAACATTAAAATTTGATGAAGTTATTTTTATTGATTAAACTTAGTTACTATTAATCTGAAGAAGTAACAGTTTGAAATTACTTAAGCGGCATCGCTTCAAGGAAACCATACAGATGGGAACAACCGGCGTGTCTTTTATAGCTTCCATGAAAGTGTGTGTCTTAGTTTGATATGCGTTATATTGAACGAAACGTAACGAGATTTTCCATTGACTTATGTTATATATATTATATTATATTATATTATATTATATTATGTTATATTATATTATATTATATTATATTATATTATATTATATTATATTATATTATATTATATTATATTATATTATATTATATTATATTATATTATATTATATTATATTATATTATATTATATTATATTATATTATATTAATGCGTACAAGGTGTTAATCGCAGTCGGAGTATATTGCTCTGTAAAACCAGATTTTTTGAACATCGTTGAACTAATAAATCTATGATAAAAAATGATGTAAAGGGTGTATTAATGTTTTTTAATGCCGTATAATGCAATTAACGGAATTGCTTAATATAATAAACCTCTGTTTAGCCTCTTTGGTAAGATTAATCGAGCAAACGCTACTGATGGACGTATAAACTCGTCACAAGAACTTCGTTACTTAATTGTTCAATGGGCTAACTACAGATATCTTACATCCAATTCTCTTTGATTCGGTGTCGTCCAGACTTTATTTATTAGGAGGGCATTTTTCCACAAAAGCACGCGAGGTCAGCTTAAGAGGGAGGAAACGACTTTGGCCTAATCCGCTGACTTTTATTTATTCAGTGAATTAATCTCAGCATGCCCGGGGGAGTGGGGATACAGGCCCTTATTTCCTGTCGCCTCACAGCGATGTCGACCAACAGTTCTCGACTGCACAGGGCGATAAAACTCGAGCCTGCGGTTTCTTGACAAATCAAAATTTATAGCTGTCTAGCACGTCTCTACCCTAGTTCCTATTTCGTTAACCTTTCATAAATTCCGGAGCGAGGTTGTATTCACATATTTATTGTTAAGAACAAGCGTAATTCTATTTCCAACCTTCTTTATACATTTTTATGTATTATACTAATATATTTGGAATAAAATAATATCTTTTATTTACGCGAGTATTACTCATTATAATAAAACTATTCACAGTCAGAAACTAAAAATAACAATAAATTTCGATAATGAAAATTTGTTTTCTACAATTAATCATAAATATATGTTCATCGCTTTAGTTAAAATATAATTCTTAGACAATGTTGACCATTTTTCTATCACATTCCATATTTTATAGTATTTGGCAATCCTAAATTGTTATTAGATAACCATATACACAATATGCGGTACAATAAACAACTTAATATTTACATTTAATCATATATTTATAGAACAGAAAACAATTATTTGACGTTTATGTGAGCGACCACAACGACAACATATTCAATATTGTTATCGCACATATAATCGTCATTATAAGAGAATGTTGGAGATCTTTGTCCAATGGTGGATGTCCAACGACTGAAATTATTATGATGACCCGGCATTTGATTTAGCAGGTCAAAAACATCTTTAATCTATTACATATTTACATTAAATGTACCAATCTTTATGAAGAATATAGAATAGAATCAACCGACGGGCATTATCCGTGTTATATATTTATATTCTGACGACAATCGCGTTCAGATAGGCAAAGTTTAAAAGTAGTATTCAACCTCCTTAACGTTAACCATCTTAATTTAAAGTAAAAAGACTGTGTTCCTAAAACATAATTGCGCACGTAATTCTAAATTTTTACCTCTGTCAGTATAGCTTAAGAAGAGGAATCATTTTTTATTCATAGGGCTTGACAAAACAAGATTAAGGTTTTTAGAACGTTATACTTTTGGACGTAAAAATAATGAAAATGAAGGGTGTAACGTCCACCTTAATTAAGACGGCTTAGGTTATTGTAGATAACATGTATTGAGTTTTGTGCTGTAAACTTGCAATATAATTGCTATAAATATTTGCAAAAGAATTGCATTATATTGACATTGCCAAAAATTAAAGCTAACCCCGCACCCATAGTTAATTAGTAATGTGCCCACTACAAATTTTCCAAAATGTGTTTTTTTTTTTCAAATTAATTTTTTTTTAATATCTATAGATACTAAGTACTACATTGTAGTGAGTAAATTCATTTTATTATACTGTCGTAATGTTAATATATGTGAGCAGTGTTGGGCCATCCCTAGAGGATTCAGACTTACGATCGTAGGTCACGGGATCGATTCCCGGGATTCAATATCGTATAATTCACATTTTGTGCTAGAGGATGGGCAGCAGTGTTCGCTACGTACCATAATATCCCACTGCGTTCGCCCACCCACCTTCTGAGCGGCGATTATGGAATATCTCCCCATAAAAACCTTTTAGCGAGTCCTAAGTCTTGCAGTCGGCGTCGATCGGCTGAAACGACGAGTGTTCATGCATGTAATCTTATTTATATTTTTTCTCCTATCCACCTACTTCTGAGTACCATCATGACATGCCTGGGTCTTAGTGAATGAAGGTTAGGAAAGTTTACGGATCGCGCACTAAAAGTCCAGAAAAGAACTCGAGCATCCCAGGATGTAGGAAGAGTCGAAAAATCTCAACCCGAGCCCATTAAGGGAGACAACGGTTAGATTTGAGGAACAAGTATGTGCGCGATCTGGAATCTGCCGTTGAGCTTCGATTAGCGCCCGTGCCAATATCGTGAACTAGGAAAAAAATGTCGTCTCTGTTTGTTAGGGCCCCGGCGGGGAAAGCCACGGCCTACGGCCACCGGTCAATAGAGTCATTGTTACTGCCACCTTACAACACCTCTGCCGTAAAAAAGAGAGCGTACACGAGAGAGGAGTTCATTAGATATTTAATAAAACTTTGCTTGTAAAAATAGGAGATTAATGGAATATATTTATATTCAGGGGTAATACGGCGGACCATCTACCACTACAAGAAATAAAAAAATAAGGGTATCTTTTTCACAAATAGTTATCAAGATAAAATTCTTCATATTAATAATGATATAGATACGCAGATAAATGTAGGTATGTAAGAGTATAAAATCTGAATGACAATCGGCACTACAATAAAAAAGAAACTGTTTTTTTTTTACTATAAGACCTAGGGGCATGTGCGACACTCGTGCATTCAGATTTCATGATTTCCATCCAATTTAATTTTGTAAACTGGGTTAATGTTAAAAATAAAATTTCGTTGAAATGGGTCGTTAAAATGAACGAATTGTTAGCCGTTGATATGTTTATTATCAGTACGGTAGGAAACACAGGAATCAGGCGCGGTTTCTCCTGAAACCAGAGTTTTTATAGATGCCCATTTATTTTCGTCTGCCTTTGATCGTGTGTGGTCTTGGTATTTCGAGCCATACGGTTTAACAAGCTATATTATGCAATGAAATTATACGCAAAATTCGGTTGCTTTTATTGATTCCAATCGTTTTAATGATTTCGATTTTTATTACTAATTTACAGAAGTCGCAACCTTTCATCTAAAATGGGCACCGTATCCTTAATAAGTAATTAAAAATTATATGTGACATTAATTTAACTTAGTGAGATTGTTTATATAAATGTACAAAAATTGTTCCTTTGATGCCATACCGTCTAATACTTACAGTATAATCTTGAGTAGGAGTAACTTTGAAGCATAAAAGCAAAGTATTATAACAATTTTAGAAAGATCTCCGAATTTTTCTATTGAGGAAGTAGCTTTATTCAAATCAACACTTGCTATTATTGATATAATTGCTAAAAGCTTTTTCCATCACAATGGATAAAAAATATTGCTAACTATACACAAAGAAGCTATTAGTAACAAGAAAATATTCATTTTATCCGTAGTAAAGTAATTTACTATCTAGAGATCTAACAACAAACTGTAATTGCCTTTTTCTCATATATTTTTAATTTATTCTGTACCATTTTTGTCATAACAAAGATTTATAACTACTTTTAAGTTATTGGAAGTCATTCCAACAGTTCTCTTAGAGCTTGGTACGATTATCTTTGCTTTTACCACCGAATGATAATACCTATTATTAAAATGAATCAGCTTATGCACTAACCTGTCCGGAACCGCTGGGACATGCGTTAGGTAGTTAGGGAAACTTTTTTTAATAACTGACGGTATAGCGGTTCCGGTCGGACTATACTAGGCAAAGATACAAAAAGAAACTAAATGTCATAGTGGCATTAATTGACCCAACCGAGCTCCAACAAAAGAAACTTATTAACAGTAGTGTCTACTGTCAAGAAATCATAATAAAAACAAAAAATATTTAAAGAAGTATTGGATTATTACGAAATTTAAAGCTTTAAGATCGCTTTTCATAAAAGTACTTCGGTATTTAAGTGTGTAAATGCCCTAATAAAACACTACCCGAGTACCCATTGGCATTCAATTATTATAAAAACGAAGGTAGCCGCGCCGCTAAGTGGAATTATTTGTACCAAACCCGCATACAGGAAGCGCTTAGCTTTGTTTTAATGTCACGCGGAGGTATTAAAGAAAATATAAAAACAAATGACGGTCGGCCCCTGCGCTGACTACAATGAGGGAAAGTACGTTCTTGGCCTTATCCTTGGGGCGTGGGGTGATTATGGTTTCGGTTATTTTCCCTGCGATGTAACGAAATTCATTTCGAAGAAAATTTTCAAATTTCCTCATTTCATATTTACATTAAAAAGCCGAGACTTTTAGATCTCTTGTAATGTATACATGTTGATTAGTTACAGTTGTGAAAGCTGTAATATCATGTTTGCTATAATCGCTGTCATGTATGCACATACACCATACCCAAAAACCAATAAAAATTAATGGAAAATAAATAGCATAATAGTAATGCGCTAACAAAAATAATTTCCAAAATATTGATCACTATATATTAAAAAAATATTGTTTACTGTATTTTATTTCTACCTGACTTTGTACTGCCAGATATTATTTCCCTGTGTTGCATTCCTATAGAAAAATAAATTACTGTGATATGTTTCTGATTGATCACTTTATACACGATTATTATTGATTATAAGTTGATTATAAGTGTAAAAGTTTTAATAATAAAACTTCACCCCTTTATTGCTTTTGCACTCATGAGATACACCCAGTAAATTCATAAACATGTTATATAATACTGGCGAAATTAGATGTACGTCATAAATCTTTAAGATTTTTATTATATATTTACCATATTTATAATTATACAACTACGTAAAATAAAGGTCGTAAAAATGGTGTACTCAAACTGATAACGTATATTTTCGATAAAACAGATAAATAGTTCTTTGGGAGAAGGAAGAGCGAAGCTAAAATCTATTGTTTTACTTAAGGGTCTATGGCCCAATTTGCATATCAAAGGCTCCTAAGGAATGTCTAATAGAAGTTTTTGCATTCGTAACGAACCGCGAGAATCAATAAGAATTAAATGAAGCGTTCTTGAAACCCTCTTAGGATAGCCTTTTCTAACTTACCTACTTCAATTTGGGGAAATAAATTAATGTTGTTTTACATCCTTTTCATTGAATGTGTAATGTAAATTTATTTTAATTGACGGGCAAGTTTTGTAACCCTCGGATTCTCTGTTTTCACCTCCAAAAGTATCTTAATTGAATATCCAACAATATCTTATATATTTCATTTAAAAAAGTGGTTAATATTTAGGACAAAAAAATGTTTGAAATTTTAGAGTGTGTTTTTATCAATAGTAATGCTATTGCATTAATTAACAAAGACGTCATAAACCTTTTTTTTGAGGTCGTATGGTGAAGCTTAGTTGTTTTTTGATAACAAGAGCTGTCGTCACGTATTGGTATATCGACTTGTGTCATTTTATCAGGAATAGATAGGCATATGCCTATCTATTTTAAAAAAAATGATTTTTGAGTAACTCTAGCTTATTAAAATGTTAAGACGAACATTAGATCAATTTTAAAATTAAATAACATTAGGTACGGCATAGTACTCTATATTGCAGAAATTTTGTTATGAGAAATTACAGCAGCACTCATTGTGTTCGCAATAATCATGATTTTAATGCATTAAACAATTAAATTTCAATTACATATAGGTCATTTGGCGGAGAAGAATTTCTTTTATGACTGTACAGTTCCAAAATATGCTGTGAGAGCCAACTAAAATTTAATAAACACTGAATAATTTAATTTAGTGTACCACTCGTGCATGGATGATGGCCAATAAAAGCGATTTTATGGCGTTTTTATTATGATGCATAAACGTGAATCACCTATAATGGGCTCATGGCATAAGAAAAATTACGCTCGACGCTTGTCGATAAACTTCATATTTCTAAATACTGTTTTAAAAAGTAAAAAGTAAAAGGTAGCCAACTTCACGCTCACGATAGGGAGGGCTTACTGCTAACTAAAAAGAAATAATATCACGTCTGCAATTTTATGGTGCAAACAGTTCTTGATAAATATCAACACGCTCCGAACGCCATTTAGTATTTATGTTATTTATGAATTGTATAAAATCTAGATAGCTTATTATTGCCCTTTACATATACTATTTATAGAAGGAGTCGTATGTAATCTATTAATGTGAGTATTTTATGTAAAAATAAACTAAAAATGTACACAATTATTTTTTCTCAACAAGAATTTTAACTTCAAGTTCATCTTTTCTCATAATATTTAATAAACTTACGTGTTTTATTAAGCTAGTGACGTCCTTCGAGAAGCAATATTAATATTAAATCAATTTCGGAACAAACAAATGAATAACAATGCCAAGTAAGGCCCCAAGCGGCGCCGACTTATCAGAATTCAATTTCTAATACAAGACATATTTTATCGCTTGAGAACAGAACTGCGTTCAATAGAACCGAACAACGGAACGTAATGTTCGTAGGAGTTGAGTGGTATTCACCTGCATTATTTATCGGGTAACATTATTAACTGCATATCGGGCGTAGATGGCTATCGCGCAGTACAAGCCGTGGCGAGGCACACGCGCTTTCGAGTAACAGGAAGATACGAATCGTTTTGCAGTTCCACCGAACCTTTGTGAACTTATTTGAAATTTAAACGAATTGGGCACTTTAAACTTACACAAGAGATTCTTTGTAAACATGTTCACAAAGCAGAAATTATGAATTAAACAACAGTAAACGTTATTGTAAAAGGCTAAGTGTAACTAATATAGTGAAACTGTATAAATAGTAAGTATCGACATCAAAATGTAGTTTAGATGTTATAACAGTATATATTGTAGTTATTATTTTATGATGTATGTTAGCAGCTGTCCAAACTTAATGAAACTCCGCTCTATATCCGTTGTGGCAGAAATTTTGTAAAGTTAATAATTAATATTTTAACAAATTTAAAGCCTTATGGTTTATATAGATGCCATAATGAATCTCTAACATATCTCTAAGATAAGTAATTTTTATTATAAATAGTTGGTAAAAAATATGCAAATTCATTTCGGACACCTATCACTTGATCATTGCTCGCTTACTTATTACCAAGTTCAATCAGTGGATGTCTATAATAAATAGCCGTTCGCGATAAAACCATCTTTTGTATTCTTTTAAGCCCTGGTGATATTTTGTACAAACGCATAATGACCTTAAAAACAAAAGCTATTTAACAAATGTGCTACGACTTGAAGTTCCTAAGTAAATTATTTATTTAGGTCACAAATAATTTAATTCATATAATATTCACGGTTATGATCGTGGGACGTCGCTTGATGCGGACAGCGCTAGACTGGCCATCATGGCGATCTTGGGGGGGGGGGAGGGGGGGCTTACAAAAGGACTGTATCGGTTTAAAAGAAGAAGAGTTTACCTTACAGCTTTTTTAACAGTCGTTGAATCCACAATGGTGCCTGTTATTGTAAACCGCTGCCGAAATTCAGTCGTAGGAAAGCGTTACTGGCTTCAGGTTTAAGAATGTCTTAGTCAATTATATTGATAGACTAACAAGATTTATCAGCTTAAACATTAACATGAGAAGAGCAAGCAAATTTCTTCAAAGAATTTCAGCTCCATATTAGGCTTCCCGAGAATTTATATTTTGCGCCCGAGTTAAAACTAATAAGTTGCTGAATTTTAGGTGATCCCACTAATCGTTATGTTATATATATTTTTTCCAAATTTTGACTGCTATTGAAAGTCTGTTAATTTCTTTTGATCCACCCGTGACCATTACAAAATATAACAATCAAATATAAATTGTAATGTTAAACCAAGGGCTAAGTGCCATCACTAAAAGTAGAAGCAGCAGCTAAACAACAATTTTATCGTAAGGATAATAATAATTAAAATCTGATAAAAAAAATTGAATTAAAGCCTAAAGTTAAATATCGAATCATCCTAAATATGTATTGCGTATATATGCGATTAACATTGAAGATATATAACAAAATCAAGACGTTTAAAATCTTAATGTATACATACTCGTTCTGCTATAAAATTTTAATGTGTAATAATTGTAAATGGCAATATATATAAAAGATACTTTTTTTTTCAAAGTTTAAGACCTGAAGGAGAATAACATACAAAAAGAAAAATTTTGCTCCAAAACATGAATCATACGAAATAGGAAGATCATACGATTTTTTTATGTATCAATATCTTTACTTTTATCAAAGTTGTATCTGTTCCGATATTGTATTGAACAAATCAAAGTTTCGCTTCATCACAAGTTCGGTAAAATGATATGGAACAGACCGAGTGGAGGTGCCTCGGGAATCCGCCCTAGCAAACAGAATAAAATAACTCGCCGAAGTTATTTTAGCGATATCCCGTAATGTAGTCACGTAATCCTTCTTCAGTCATCTCTTATTGCGATTGAATTTTCAATCGGACTGTGATTGATTGGGACGAGTGCTCCGAGACAGGATTGATTTTTAAGTAGACCCAAAGAAAGAAAGAGCTTTAATAAATTGAGCAACATTCGACACAGAGATACAAACAGATAAAAATTTATTTACGTGTATTTTGACCGAAATGAATTCGGCTGAATATTTATTATTTTCAGTTGACTCCTTGTTTCAACTAATTTGATATATAATATAAAAGTATAACATTTTATTCACTAAAATATTTACCAACTATTCAAGGCTATCCTTTACGCCACCCCATAGTATTATTTTAATTTTATCTATTATATATAGATTAATTCCCAAATATTTTGCTAAGCCCAAACAAAAAAAAAAAACTACACGATCAATTTCACTTATACTTTTTTAATATGTGTACGAGCAGGTTCTTTTTGACAAAAATTGGAAGGAAAATAGAAAAAAATGACACTTTTTTTAGCCACACTAACTACAAAAAAAATGCACGTGTCTCTGGCTATTAAATATAATATCGCCGTTTCAGCCCATAGATGCACGCTGCAATATATATGTAGGCCTCCCCCAAATGGCAGTCGGGTTGGCAATTGCATTGTCGTACGAAACTATTGTGTCCAAACTTGTTTGTAAGCAGTGTCATTCCTCTATAATTAATGCTCGAAGTGTGAATTATATAAGATTGTATACCAGGAATCGAATCTATAACCTAAAATTGCGTCTTAGTCCTCTACTACTGGACTGCGGCTGCTTCAATATAGTTTAATAGACGTATACATGAAAAAATGGCCCACGAAATAAACTAGGAATACCGTGAATATATTTTACAATTACAATTATTGCTTTATTTTGTAGATAAATGTATTATCAATATCATTAAAGTCAACTTAAAATGACAAAAAAAAAACTTTATTTTATAAGTAATTAATATTTAATATAAGGACAATAAATTTTTTATGTACCTTAAAAATACTGAAATAACATTTAATTTTCTATTTTTCCATTTTTTTTTATTTTTCTATTAAACTGCGACAAACAAGCAACTTTTTGTAGTAAGACATATATACTTTTGTGATCAAAAAGTAAGATAAAAATAAATAAAGAATATAAATTTATAAACAAGTTCACCTTGTTTATAAATTTATATTGTTTTTGATCACAGTATTATATGCAGTCACTTGTATTATATTTTTATGTAAATGACGAGCACATATTAGACTTTATATCAAGTTACTACGACAGTGATAAATACGGCAATAAGACTCGAATGTCTTTATTGGAAAATGTATGTGATTTATTTTTCTTAACCATTGGGTAGAAACCACCGAAAATTTGTTTTATTTAATCCACAGAAAAGTCAAGAAAAAGCCTCTTAATAGTAAATAGTCTTCTATAAATAGCTTACATTTGAGGTACGAATGTAACAGGCGCTATGTTTGTCCCCTTGATTCCCGCGTTGATTGAAATATGGCAATAAATGACTGACATTCTTTTAGTTATCATAGAATCTGACGCATTCATAAATAATATGCATGTCTTCAACGTTTAATGAGTAAAATAAAAATAATTGTTGTTCTAATGAAGAAATATTTTGCCACTTTTTAAGGTCGTCGAAAGATTTTGGATACAGGCCGTTTCCAACCGGAATTAAAAATCTATTTGGAAGGCGATTTTTAACCAAAATTAAGCAAGAAATCTATGCAAGAGTTCTTTATTAACATGTTACTAATATATTGCTTTGTTATTCGCATTGATAGTGGTATAAAGAGCAGGATACATTTTATACGTTTTTGGTATTGAACCAAATAGTTTTTTTAAGAACCATTAACGCCTTATTTATTTGCGTAGTTTCGCCTCGACATACGAATAAGTAACAGAATTACCATGAACACGAACTTAGTTAGCTCAGAGAAGACATCCTTTTATATTAAAAGCACTATTTTATATTCTGGAAGAGACAGGAGCCTACTTTTATTTAGTATTTTAATTGCGTTATGTTTTTTCAGGAAAAAAAGCTTGTGAAAATTTCATAACATCGAAAATAGTCGCTTTATAAAAGTAATATTTTTAAGTAACATAGATATGAAGGATATGAACTATACGGATAAGAAAGCATTGATTAAAGATCATCGATCTTTTCACTCAGGAAGGCAGCTTGAATATTTTTAAAACTTACGAACTTTTGGTTTAATTAAAAATTTTAATTTTTCTTTTAGAATAATTAATCGCCTCAATTTCTTGCATCCTTACATTTTTCCTACTTTATGATAAAGTGATTTTTGTAAAAAGTTAAAATTTTTTGCATATTCACAAATGTTTTTTTTTTAATGTCATTATTTCTTTTAAAATCTATTCAGTATTTTAAAAACAAACTGTTTACTTTAGATTATCATATTATTACTCTTATTGTTCTACCTTTCAGTCTGGTTTCTATCTTTCAGTGTATGATGCAAATTTCCAATATTTAATCATGTCAGCGATACGAAATAATTTGTCGTAACGTAATGCCGGCCCAGTCACGGATATTCCATACAAATAAATCATAAAATAAACAAATTTAATTTTAAATTTATAGAATTATACAGAGTTTTGTATAAAACTATATTGTTGTTAAATTAGTTAACCACGGTCTCTTCTAGTAAAGTTGAAAAAAAATATATATTGCTACGAAAGTGGTCGCTGTGCCTCGGAACCCGTCCCAAAGCCGTAATTACGAATACACACCCTACTACCCGCAATAGAAACAAAACCGCACACATTCGCATATGTAAATAAAGGGGATCACGGTCGAAGTACGGTGTTTTGTAATAACAACTTGGGGAAAAATAAGAAAACATTATTTTTCCCTAGCCAACTAGAAAAAACAACATACTACAATAGTAGACCGTATTTTGTAGCAAAGAAAATTCTAGTAAGTACTAAGTTTTAGTTTCAAAATTGCCACTCTGCATGACGTGAATATGCTTCTAGTACTCGTTTTATTACGGAAACATCAAATAGATGTGTAGGTGCTTATAAAATAACGTATAAACAAATCATTTACTTTTTTTAAAGTCAGTCTCAATTATATCATTTTTGCAATTTGTATTATACACTTTAAACTATATCATGTGTAACCCAGCGACGTAACAAATAGATTGAATCTCATATAAGAATTGATCATATTGTTAACAAAAGAGGATTGTTTTTCATAGTTTACACCTGTACTCGGGCCGACATGACGGAGTCAGTATACAAATACTCCATACATCGATGAATCAATAGTTTCTAGAACTGAAATACTATTCACGTTTCGACCAAATCTTTCTCGTAGTCTCAATCGACATATCGGTATGTTATACTCCTTGGTCTTCTGTATATCTTTCTGAAATGTGATGACGTGATCTATGGTACTATAAATCTATACGAGTTTAATTGTTACAAAAAACTGTGACTTTCATTGTACAGAATAATAGAGCAATAACTTGTCTCGATCGACTGCGTAGATGTTATTAAGCATTCAATTAATTATGTACTCTTTATGTGATACTATAGACTTTAATACAAGTGAGTATTCTTTGTACGGCGAGGTATATTTTTTCTCATAACAATGTGATATTGAACAATGTTATCAAATTCAAATTATTCACCAAAACAAGAAAAAAGTGTACATTTTGTAGTAATTTAATACGTTGTTTTTGCTTCCTACGCCTAAGATCACAGTGCCAGTGAACTGAAAACTATTTAGATTTACGCCTGAAAATTTCGTTGTTATGATACAGTCTAGGCGCAGAGGAGTGAGACTTGCGACCGCAGGTCACGGATTCGATTCCTGGGACACAATCTTATATAATTCATACTTGGTGCATTAATCATGTAGGATTGCCACTGCTTACAAACAAGTTTCAAGAAGATGGAAAGCGGCGTCCTCTGCATACCATAACACCACACTGAATCATCCACTCGCTTCCCTAGCGTAGCAATAACGGGATATCCTGCCAGATACCTATGGGGGAGGTCTATGCCTTGCAGGTGGCGTCTATGGGCTAAAATGACGACGAAAAGGATAACCTCAAGACAAGAGTAGCACTAATATCTTATCAACTTTTCATCAGTATCAAAATTTCAGCAGTATAGCATTTATAAGAAGTGTAACAAGGTCTTGCAAGATATATCTTAAGTTATAAAACATAATATATATAATAAAAATCGTTATTAATAAATATATACCTTCGTCTGAGTTTCATAATTACATTTGATGAAAGTTCGAGACTTATTTATCACTAATTTGGCAGGTAATAGATCTAATGTAATGACGGAGACTTATTATAAGGATAAAATCATGTAAAAATAAAGATATATATATATATATATATATATATATATATATATATATATATATATATATATATATATAATACGTATACATTTTATTTATATTATAAATAATCAAAGTATAACGTATTTATTGATGCAAATCAGAAACTTGAAGTTTAATTGTACCCCAAGTCGGAGCAAATGTTTGTGTTCTTGTACAGTTTAGTTAAAAACAAACAAGCACCTCGAAGTTGACCAAGGAATATATAACCAGAGTAAGGCGTTCCCAATAAGTGTTAATGTAAACAAAAACATGTTGAATTTATACATATAAGTTAATTTTTTTAAGACATTTTATCGGTTAATTATTTATAATTTTAGTTCTGACAATGCATCGCTTTACGGCTATTTAAGATACTTTAATATAACAAGGGGCTACAAATTATTTATTCACACTATAGGCTCGGCAAACAGCCGCAGGAGTTGTAAACCTACCGCCGCAATCTAAACAAAATATTCGATAAACCATAATTTGTATAACACCATATTAATAAACAATGCAGGGGCTGCATTTCCCCAAGGTTTATTTAAGACAAACAAGTCATAAATAAACAAATAGACAAGAATTCAAAAGGAAATATTTTTGTTCTTCTGAAAAGGTTATTATTATTTTATTAGTGGGCGGGGCATATTTCTGGGTAGATATTGGGTCCGAAAGCTTTTCGAGCGGTGTCCACGATCTGGTAGATGCCACTTGGGAAGGTTCCCCATTAGGTTGATCGACGACAGTGAAATGGCCATTTATTAGCTGATATGATGACAATGTTGACGATTTTAGAAGTATTTATTTATGCGTATAATTTTCTATAAACCCATACCTCACTTTGCCTCGTGGTAACGTTCCAAAAAACACGACGCAAATTGAAACGCCGCAAAGTGAATTAAGATTTTCTATAGCAAACCATTTAAAGATCGAAGACAGATTCCAGGGTTACGAAAATTCACATTTTAAAAAGAAAATTGAACAAAGTCAACATTTAAATAAACAAAAATAATATAACTCTGCCAATAAATAAATTGGAAAAATATATACCTTTATTGTAACCAGAAACAACACGTTAAAATTTTTATAAATTTATTATTCTCTTTTAAAAAAAGAACAACACACTACATTGCAACACACTACGTAATTGAAATTGAACTTCAAATTTAGCAAAACAAAGTGAAAATAAAACTGTATTAAAATTGCGTTGATTTTTAGTTAGAAAGAGAATCCCCGAGTTTTGATAGCATGGCGCAATTAGAAACAAAAGTGTTATCATTTCGGAAAAAAAAATTAAAGACTCGAACCCAAAACAGCGCAACCCCGAAAATCTAACGACGCACAATGAAAATTAGTACTAATTAAGCAGCGACGCAACCTTGAAAAAAACGCAAAATGAAACGATGCAAAGCGAGGTATTGTATATAGGATAATTAATAGTGACCTCTCGTGTACGTAATGAATTTGATAGAAACCAAAACCAGATTATGCATCCCTATAATCTTTCAAAACTAGCTCAGAGAGTAAGAGCCGACAATAATCGCAGACAATTTTTTTTGTGGTTATTTTCCCAATATCACTTTAGAGTGGAAGAACAATTCATTCCCAAGCTATATTATCACTTAAAACCTTCATATTATTAATAAGATTTTAAAACAAGTTTTTGTTTAATTAACTTCTTAAATTCATCACTAATCATTCTGAGCAGTTATGTGGGAATGTAGTGTTTGTGTGCATTGTCGTACACAGTTGCCCACAAAAGAGTTACTACTTCTGCGAAGGCTTTAAAAAGTATAAAAACTTATCTTTTTCGCCTACTAACCTATGTACGTAAACAATATTTTTTCTTATATTTGTTAATATTATTATGTACATAGACTAGATTGTCATACACTATTTGCGTCCTATCATAATACCTATAATTTACGATTGAAATATTAAAAAAGAAATAGATAACATGTATCATTGATTGAAAGCATGAGTTGGATTTCTACTAAGATGAACACGGAAGTTTATAAGGTTCATACATACACATCATTCTAGTTAAGGAAGTATTTAGTGCGCTGTCACTATTAAAGAAGAAGATGGAGTACACGTAAATAAACATCGAGCAATTGGATTCTACCGTAAAATTGTAGTTACTGTAATGATTTTTACTAATTTTTTTAATAAAATTATAACGGTAATATTTACGGCCCTGATTCTCTGATGAAACTTAACAGCTAATACAATTAAGTGACCACTAACTTGCCTACACGGCAAACCAATTACGCTTACCATTCGCCGATGTAGCAGATTTGAAAATCCTTATATAAAACTCTACAAGAAACAGATATTTTTTTAAGGTAAGATATTTCAACATCAGAAACTCGATTCACCTTACGTTTGATTTTTGAGTAATCAATCAATTTAAATAATATTTAAAATTTTAATAATTTCTTATACTTTCTATACTAATCGTTAGTATTTTATATTCCAAATAAAAATAAATTAAAAAAGAATATCTTATGAGTTATTATTATCTGTGGCTATTACAGAAGCAAAGGAAACGAATAAATTACTTTCGCCAGTGCTTCCGTTTGATGTGGGTATCTTCAAGAGAAATGTAAATAGACATTTTCCAAACGATCATGATCAATAACTACGTTGCTTTGCAATAAACTGATTTAATGTATCATTTACTACTAAAACATATCTTATAACAACGTAGGCTTTACCAAGTAAACATTATAATAATGACTTATATTTTATTGTCTTCAATAAACAATTTGAAATTATATTTTAATTCTTTAACTTTAGTATAGCGTAGAAAATATGTTGTATTTTAATTTATATTTGATTTTGCTTCGTGTACATAGTTGGAGAAGTATACTAGGTTCCAAACTTATTTATAGTAAAAATACTGTTTAATACTATATTTACTTTTTGCTTTGTTTTGTGTTCCTTCTTAAATAGACCATTTTTCTCTGTTAATAAATTATACTTAGATTACAATTATTATTAAATTTATTATATACAAAATATGCAACCATTATAATATTTTAATATTCAATTGCATATACTATAGTATTCTACTTTTTTAAACTTGTAAGACGAGACTACGTATCATTTCTTGTGTATTATGTCTTTATTAATAGCTAGGTTAGAGAACCAAAAAACAAAACAAAATTCATTATCATTATAATATCAGCTGAAAGACTCAAGTACTACAAGACATTGGCCTCCCTCAAAGATCGCTGCGATGAATGTACTTGCGCTACCCGTACTAAGCGAACTGCGAACTTGAGTATGTCTTTGGTCTACCTAGCGGAGGACCTTTCTACGCCACGTCTACCGTCTCGCATAAAAATATGTAAAATAATATTTAAAGGTAAAAAAGTATAAAGCTCATAAACATTCGTCGCCAGTATAGGCTGACGTAGATAAAGGTATAAGTGAAATAAACATCGTGTATTTAAAAAAATAGTCGTATTTAATAAAAAAATTCCCCCTTCCCTATTTATCCTTTATAAAATGCAGGATCCCATAAATATAATCATGACCGACGTTTGGACCAGCGCGAACATCAGTCACGTGCGAGTTAAATGATCTGAAACGGGAAGTAATAAACCCATTGCTTACACTATTTCGTTATAGTTTATCAATATTTACGATCTTCGATACAATGGTAAACATTCGTGCAATCGAAAAGCCATTTTACACAAAGGAAGCCATTAATATGCAATATCTCTATATTTATGACGAATTTATCGGCAACCTTTTATATATAAAACTATTTTCTATATTTATTTTCCCTGTTATCGATATAGAGGTGTTTAGATATTTTATTTTGAAATTCAATAAGCTTTTATTGCATCAAATGTTTTCCAGGCATATCGTTCTTTCCAGTCGTAATATATTTAAAATAACATTTTATGATAAATTATAAAAAAAAAAGAAATTAAACTGATTTCCGGCGCATTCTGCATGGTAAATGGCTAAATATTTTATGATACAGGTTGTTCGGTTGCAAAATTCGCTAAAAGAAAATTTTGTATAAAATCTATTGCAATTTTTAAGAAAACAATAAGGAGTATTTTCTTGATGATTGGTTATTTATTCATTAAATTAGTGTTTTTTACCGTTTTATCTTTTCGTTTTTATTTATTAATTAATAATTATGTATTTATTTTTAGTAAATATAAATTGTGTGAAGAGTGGTAGCACAGTAGAGGACTGAGACTTGCGACCGTAGGTAGCGAGTTCTATTCTTGCAATATAATCTAATATAAAATTAAATATTCCACTGCTCACAAACGAGTTTCCAAGAGGATGGGCAGCTACGTCATAATATCACATAGCTATCGCTAACCTGTCTGCCAAGTGTGACGATTATGATGTATTCAGTAGGTGTCTACCGGCTGAAAGTAAATGCATATATATAAATAACAAAATATGTACGTTTGTATGTACACGTCGATAACCCACTACTTGTCCTTATTCCATTTACATACTATAGTTGATTGTATAAAATTACCTTGATAATTAAGATTGACCATTGTACTTTTTTATTTTTAATCTATTTATTTCCTTTGTTACATGTACAACAAAGAATTTAAAATAAAAACAATAGTAAATCCCGTTATTAAAAAAAAACCTGAATTATGAGTACACATATTACATACTCCTGTATTCCTGTCTAGTAATTAAAAACTATAAAGAGGGCTTAGAAATTTCGATCGTTTTTCAAAGTCTCCCATTGGCCGGCTGCACAAGAATGGCTTCAACCCTTCGGCGTGGTGTCGGGTTGCAGACATGGAGCCTGAGTATCAATTAACCAAAATGGCGGCATGTGAACCAATTTCATTTACTCGAACAGAGCAGACATGAATGATTTTTTAGCTTATATAATATTAAGCTTTAAGCTTAGTTATAAATAATGTAAAATTATAAAAGGGTTGTGTTATTCAAAAATTTGAATGCATACAGCATGATATTAAATATTATATAGTCTTTTGATTCACTTATATCGATTGATGTGGTTCTTTTATTTATGCACTCTTTTTACACATTGAGTAATGGTGGACTTATGCTTTATAAGAATTCTCTAAATAACCCAATGTGGTAAAGTGTTAACTAGTAAGCTGTGTGAATGTTATAAAAATATTTAATTGTATAATAATGTTTATGTATATATATATATATATATATTTATACATATATATATTTATATATATATATATATATATTTATATATATATATATATATATATATATATATTGATAATAAATGCTATGCTTATCTAATTACTAATAAACACAGATTTAGTAAATATATGGATGTAATGTATGCTTAAACTACACATACATATGTTACTTTACAATTCGCGGTTAAAGAAAAATTATGACGATTCTTAGACGAATAGATAACAAAACTATTGCCGGAAGAATCATTAGACTTGTTCTACCAAGTCTGCTTTTTTCTTATTATTTACTTATCACAACTGATAAAACATTTTTGTTATTTTGGTCGATAAAAAGCAAGTATACCACAAAGAAACGCTTTTTACGTTTGAAATCCCGTCCATTAGCAGCGGTGTCTAACATTAGGAGATAAAAGTAGGTAAATACCAGAACAATGATATCTCACAGGAGGGGAAGCTAGACTCCTGTTAAACAATGTGGTATGTTTGCTAGGGTACACTCGACGACCAATCAGCGAATGTCAGGGCCCGTAGTGCTCTGTAGTGTAGTTTGTTTTAATAGCACTAGTCTGGATTAGTTTTTAAGTATAGCTCTAACAATGCTCGCTGCTTTACAAAGGGGAGGAAACCAAAGGAGGCCATTTTTGCTTTAAGAGTACTTGTGATTAAATTCTGTTCTATGATGACATGTATGTAATCGTAAAATATCATGTTTAATTAAAATTTGTTTTTCAATTATCGCAATATAATGCATATTTTACATAAATTTAATATTATACTTTCTTTGCGGCGTCTGTCTTGTTATACAATTAAAAAAAAAGAAAACGTTGTAGTTATATTCCTAATTAAGATTACAATGTAAATAATTTTCAAAACATAAATTAAAATAACAATGATAGTACTTATAATATTTAAATTTCATTTTTTATCGTTTTTCCTGGTAAAAGCAGTATAAGACAGGGTGGGCAGACGACCTTCTTCAGATTGTCAGAACACGTTGAATGCAAGTCGCTTCCTACTGGACCTATTACAAATCTATGAAAGAGTCCTATGTCCTATAGTGGAGTTTTACATTTGAAATGATGATTATCATAGTATTTTTATTGATTGATATATTTATTTAGCTAGAGCCTTTCGCCTAAAAGCATGCACTACTATTTAACCTCGGAAATGTTGATAAGAACAATATGAACCAAAAAATATATGAATTCACTGATTACGAATGGTATGGCTCTTTTGAATTTATTTAAGTTAGATCTATATTTACTTTCGTTTGTATCTTAAGTTTACAGATTGTTGAACAACACATCTATTGCGGCCAAGAATATGACAGTCTGCAGCCAGGGTAAAGAAAGAAAACATTACTATGTTTTAGTTTGATATATCGATGTTATTGCCTTATTGGCATTTAGAGATTCCAAGGACCTGAAGAGGCAAAGCGTGAAAAGGCGCTTGGTTTAAACCTCATTTATGTAGCTTAGCCCGATGGCTCCTCAAGAATGTCAGCTTAGATATCACATGCAATATTATCGGTTCGGAAAATCTAAAAGCTTTTAGATCGAAAGGAAGGATGATTCAATAGCGCCTAAAATTAAATACAGGTGTAATATGTTGATGTGTGACCTTTTCCGAAAATTTAAACCTCATACATTATCTTCGTATAGTCAATGGACATTCTACTATTACTTTACTTTTTGAATTAAATTTCCAGATACATAAAAAAAATTAAAACCCATGTAGCTATTTTTAATAAGAATCCTAGGTAATGATGTCGATAATTTGTTTTCGCTTAGCTTCAAAGAGTCATAAAGAGTCCGTTAAAAGATCCAATGAATCAATTTATCTTTATCTTTAAACAAGTAAGTGTACCAGTTTTAATTGGTTTGTCTTTATTATTTTTTTTTTCAAATATTAAGATTATTTTATTTAATTATTATTTAATTCTTTAATTTGTTTAAAACTATCGTCAAATACATGACCTTTGAAAGCTTTATTTGATATAGTTCATTCAAACCTTCAACATCATTCAGAAACTACAGTTTTTGTAGCGAATTTTAACAATATTTTCTTTAAAAATGTTTCAATTAATTGTAAAAAAACGACGCCAATCAACTATAGATAATGAACTCATCAAAGATTAAAATATCAACAACTATAAAGAAAGTAGTCTCACAGAGCAAAGATAATGACGATATAGTTTGATTTAGTTGGTTGTTTAATACTTAGATTGTTTATTAATGGCTAGAGAATCAGTTCAACTGGATGGATACAACTCGATGTAATAAAATTTATAATATGATTTTTTTGTTAACGTACGCAATATCATATTATCTGAACAACCAGCCACCATTGAACATCGTAGCACCGTTAAAATATTTGCATGGCTGCGTTATGCGGTATCCATAAATTACTCACGACGGATTAAAATAACTTTTTCAGTATATTTTCGTGATGTTACGCTCGCGTTATACAAGGATTACATTCGTATAGGCTAAACTGAGCGAGCTTTTCTATCTTTACTCTGTAATATATTTGGATTTTGGGGATTTCACTTTACATAATAAAATAAATTCCATTCATATCACGGTTATCTGAAAAAATTCCAACGCATTAGATCACAAACGTATACTTTTACATAGACATAAACTTGAACTATTTAAAAAATAAAAAGGTAAGGCAAGCTTGCCATACTATAAAAACATTAACCAAATTATTAGTTCAAATAAGTAGGTTCAAATTAAATACCGGTAATCCAAAAATATTTTTTTAAAGAGCAAAACATTTATACTTTTATAAAATTGACACATACCATACTATTTTAATCTCAGAGATCACACTCACACAATATATATTTATTATTTCTATTAATACTTCTTCACGACAAATGATGACAAGATGAAGTACAGCTAATAACTTAGTCCAAAACTAAACAAGTTTTATTAGGTCACACAAAGCCAAATCGTGGACAAATTAGTTTTATTTTTAGAAACGAACCAATCGAATATAATTTTATAAAGCTGTGTTGCAATATAAAAAAAATTGTACATAAAGTAATAAAACAATTGATTTATAGAATCCTTTGTCTGCTTTATAGTTTTTTTTTTTATCTCCTTACGATATGAAGAAAAAATTAAGAGAAAGCGTGTGGTGCTTCCTCTTCTTTTATAGCGTACATTCTCTATCACCAAGATTATCTAAGATTCGTGTTTTAGAAATTCTTAAACACAAACATCAGTTAGTGTTAGTGTTAGTAGTCACAGTTCATCAGCAAGTCATTATTCGTTGAAAGCAAACAACATCATTATATAACATTGTGTTGCTAAATTTTAACAATGTCAGATGTATTAAATAAAATATTTTTTAATATGTCGGGCTAAAAAGCACAAACCGCGTGGTGAGCATATTTTAAATAACAATGAGTTGGCCACGTGCCAAGCAAAAATGAAACTCACCTGACATAGTAAACGTGAACTAAAGATTTGCGCGGCATCGAACGCTGGTCACGGGTGATTTATGGACAATTCCAATGTAATTATTAAATAAATTTATAGTAAAAATTACAAATAAAAACTATTATTAAGACCATCTTCACAATTAATTTAAAATGTTGTGGAGGTTATCCATAACAAGTCGGTAAGAGCGGGAATAATCTTTAGCATTAAAATAATTGTAACGAAAATCTTGATCATGGATTTGCATATCTCTTAAACTACATAAGTTCAAATATTTTGAATTTTTCGCTTAGATTCAATTTTTATAGATGATGATGATAGATTTATTCAAAAGAAAACACGTCAGGAATAATCTTTCGCTATTCGGCGAAATTATTATTATAGTTTATCAACACCAGCCAGATACAAACGATGCAACCAAAGAGGTTTTATTTAAATTTTGAATTCATAAAATACGTAAAATTTTTACCAAACATTTAAATGAACGTGAACCTATTGAAGTTCTTAATTATAAACGTGATGTGTGTCAATGTTTTTATAAGATAACTTTTATTTGGCCACCTGGTTCTAAACACCATTACATTATTATGTTAACACAGTCTGGACGAATCCGGTCTATTGTTGTCGTATATGTTAATTGAAACGTGTTAAATATGACACACCTCACTTTACCAACGAAGTGATAAATTTGTTTTTTAGGCTTCCTCTGCGAAAAATACTGTTGTCAAAGCAATAAAAAATAATCTACGACTGCGACACAAGTCTTTGTGTACAAAAATAAACATATTCACCTGTTCAAGTATTTGATTATCAGATTAAAAGACGACGGGCGTGTTGGAAATGGTGCATCACCACTTCCGAAGTTTCCAAGAGTACATCATTTGTTTTTCTACGCCCGTACCGTACCGCAGCAAAGATAACACTAATATTAAACACTCCTCATATCAAATGAAATAAGTAAGCGTAAGTAAAAATTTAGGTGATGACGCTGAACTTATCAAGAAAACGGAGATATGATTCGTTAAGTATTTACGTAGAACACCTGTGGATAGTTTCATAGTACCAGCTCAGTGCGCATTACGGGTAGCGTTCTGTTGTGATACCAAAACCTCTCCACCGCGCTTTAGGAATGCGCGCGGCGAGGTGGGAGCGAAGGTTGGCTGACAACGCTCGGGGCGGCGGCGCTCTTTTAATGCGCGGTACCACAGTTTAGGTAGCACTATAAACGTTAGTCCCTATCGATATCATAACAGAAACAGTTTTAATTGCTGAAGAACATATTTTCAGCCGATTATTCATTTTACGTTTGACTGCACTATACCATATACCTTCTTTTCATACGTAGGAAGTTCATGCCATTGTGGTACATTAGATAGCTTAAGTTTCCAAAAAAGATTATACAAGAAATAGACATAATAAACACGATAACATTTAAAAAATATTACAAAACAATGCTACCTTTAGTCTAAAGAGACAGCAAGCATTACGTAAAAAATGTTCCAATGGCATGTACGTTATTAATTTTCCGAAACAAGATCTTAAAAATATTCCTGCCCCTTTGTTCCCTACTGAGAAACTTATTGTACTCAGTAGCATACATATTCTTAACGATACATGTAACTATGTTCTCTGATACTTTTATTTACGTGTGTTAAGTATAAAATAACATTTAAAAAGACTTGATATTTTTGGAATGCTTTGATATTCAAATCTAACATTTTGATAGCTAATTAATCAAGTTAATAATACTACAGAATGCATAATGTATGCATTAGATACCAGGTGTATGCATATTTTTTTTTTTCGTTTTAACAAAAAGATGCCGCCAGCGGAAATTACACAGCTTAATAAATTAACTGAGTCGTCTGTTTGTATGTTCTTCAGTAAGAATCTTGAATAAAGAAAAAAAAAATTATCTTAAAAATTATGCGTTTTTTTAAACCAAAAGTAATGAAAAAATATATTAATATACCGCTAAATATTAAACATGAAAATAAAAAACGAGAACATGAAATTATTATACTGCAAATGTACATAGGTCAAGTAAATAACAGTCTAATAAAATCCTTTATGAATTATTATAAATCGTATAGAACTTTACTAAACTACAATACGAATATAAAAATAAACAAAGCACGCAAATAGTCCATAAAAATAAAAACTTATTACTTTTATTTCATCGACTTTATGCGCTAATCAATCTGCTTAATATATTGCATTCAATGGTATTTCCATAAAAGCCGATACTGTAAACCACATCAAAGGTTACGAATTAGCATGAGTGAACACGTTTGAGGGATAATAAAGTGGCGCTAGTTGTCGACTAGTGCACCTTAGGGGCTAATTTTGCTTGGCCAATAATGATTATGAAGCTGACGGCAGCCGCAATATGCAAATGATTTTAGCCTTTAGCATGCTATAGAAGCGGACCTGTCGTTGCAACCGTACGATATTTATTCTGAAATAACGAGAACAAATACGCTAAAAATTTAGAAGAGCTTGGACATGCAATGCTGGCGATACTATTCAGTTTTTAGTAAAACACGTTTCATCTGTTTCATTATAAATTAGTTTTAGCATACAGTGATTAAGGATTTTAATTATGATTGTTTTTTAGAAAAACTTTATCATCATTTCAGCCCCAAGACGTCTACTGCTGGACACAGGCTTTCCCCCCGAGATTTCCAATAGTACCAGTTGGAGGTGGCTCACGTCTGCCAGAGGACCATAACAAAAACGAAAATTATAGAAAATTGATTTACATTAGAAATACTGGCATACATACCTAATTTGCAAAGAATTTTTGATAAAAATAATTTTATAATATTTTTCACGTTATTTACAGACATGTAAAATTATTATTATTAGTTAACAATTTAGACATTGAAAACTAAGATTTTGAACTTAGATTATGGAAGATATTTATAAAAACTAGATACTAAACTGCTATGGGTTGCGACTGTCGGCTACGTGTATGACATTGTAAATTTCGTGAAAATTCACATTGGGTTTCTCTCACGCGGTCTTTTACCTCCGATTTTGCCTTTAACCAAAAGATTCCCGAGGTTTTTACCCACTTTATGGACAACGTGACCAAAATATTCTGAAAGTCTTTGTAAGCGAAAAGATGTAAGTTACGTTGTAGCTTTGAATGTTTTGAGTATAGTAACGATATATCATTTCGCCGACCAGAACGAGGGCAGTATTCTTCTCCAGGACCACATCCACTTCCAAAGCATCCGTGTGTCTTTACTTACATACTTCATTAGATTTATGTGTTCCCGATGTTATGTGGCCCCATAGAAGAAAGTAAAGAAAATTATAGCCACCATGAGCTTCTTAGAGTCCACGAACATTTAAGGGTTAATATGCAAAATAAAGATCTTACAATTATATAACTACAGGTACAATTTTGATATGCCAAGATAAAAATCGTAATTCTAACATTACACAAAATTTATGTTCTGCGTTAAATATATCTTTAAGAAAGATTAATTAAGAATAGAAAGCTTATTTCAAACGTTAATCGCCTTTTCTTAATAAGCATTCCTCCGAGATCCAACAAAGGAATGACAAATAATTCGTTTATTCTAGCTTTTGTAATTGGCTTTTAAGACAATGTACACATAAAAAAAATATAAAAATAATGTTCTGTTAAACAACTGAAAAAAGTGTAATTATTCAAGGTTGTTTACTTGCTTGTAAATAGTATAAAATATTTTAAAAACTGAAACCATTTTTCTATCGTTGATCTTTCAACTAACAATTTTTGGTACATTTCGAAACAAAACAAAATTAAAAATTTGGCGTAGAAAGTTGATGCATTTTTTTTAATTACATCGTTTTACACGCACTATGAATTGGATCATGATCCTAATTTTAAGTAAGAAAAATTTTAAAGGCACTTAATACAAAACTGTTCAACTTGTTTTCAAGTGACAACTTTACCATTAAGAAATTTAAACCGAGTAATATCTACTTCAGTTATTTGACAGGAAGAATAGCGAACCATTTGAAAATTCTTACCTTAATTGTATGTGTCTCCAGCGTAATGTTACGCATTACATACAACATTAAACTTGACGTTACATGCAAACATAATTTTGGCCACCGCGGGCGTGGCAATTGCTGTGATTTAAGTGACCGCTTTACATTTACTGGTTTTATCACGATTTTGTTGAATAAATTGAGACATTACGCCATGTAATACCGATAGTAAATTAAATTTCATTCCCAGCCATCATATTAGTTATTTCATGAGCTATTTGAGCGCTTTGAATGTCCGCTTTGAATATTTCGATTTGAAAATAACATAATTACTTGCTGAAAGTTCTGTTGTTCTATTCTTTTTGTAATTTTGTGCGTCTAATCTAAAGATATATTTTTAACATTCTTAATATGAATACGTGACATTACTTTATTTCTCGTGAGATAAGTAAAAACAGAAGTTTGCATTTATAAAGTAAAAATTGAGGTTTTTCGCAGTAAATTTGATAATTGTACCAGTTTTATTACATGAAGGATTTTATCCAATATACTTTACCTTGAAATTACGTTGTAGTCATGTTATAATTACACCGGATGAAATTACCCAAATTATCCTAACAATTCCAGGTGTACGTCGATACAAAACAAAATCCATTGGGGAATCGCCACAGAGCGTGAAATTGCCAAAAAACTTCGAAATCCATCACGAATCAAATGACACTTTGAAATTGTAAAGCTAACTGAAGAACGAATTGGATGGACTGGGAAAACAATTAACGGGAGCAAGCGATGCGAAAAATTGGAATAATCAACGGATGCCGTGTTGAATAACGTTTCAAATTTAATAAATGTAATTTTTCAAAAGCGCCCCACTTTATAGCACTCCAGCGGAGCTTGGCGTACTTTCGCTTTAAAAACGGACCTGGCCTGTAAACAATTTGTGTTCACGAAAAATAAACGATTGAGTGATCCAATCATTTTATTCATTTTTCCCTCTGCAACTCTCTATTCAAACTGTCATTTTTAGACGCAAAATGAAATTCGTTTGAAGATTCATAGATCAAAATAATTTCAAGTGTTGTGTTAGAATGTCAACTGTTACTCTGAATGTATAAACAAAATAATATTCACATATTTAAAGACTGTGTCCTACTTGACGGCTTCGCATTCTATTCGTCGCTTTCATTGTGTTCACAGGATGCCTAACAAACAATACATTCGAAACTTCTCGAATGATAATCCGTCGCTTTTGAATGTACTAATAGAACGTATGAAATAATGCAATGTACGTATTATGTATTCCTTGTTTATTTTCTCTAGAATGAACAAGGATCTCTGATGATCTCTCATGAGGATATTAATAAATGTAAGAAAAATAGTAATGTAAAGTGATGTGCACTGGAAATAAAGATAAGCTTGTTATACCTTTCTCTAGGCTTCATAAAATTAGCAGAACTCTCATGTCTCTGATTGATCAGGTAAAAAAAAAAACAGTTTGAAAAAGTCATATTTTATTGAGATGTTTTTTTTTTAAATATATGATAAGACGTGGGAATAAATACCACTCCTACTGTATTACGAATACTGTAAAAGCGATAAAAAAATTCTGTCTGAGGTAGCTTACAAAAGCGCTCTTTTCAGTTCAGGGCATTTGGAAAACCTAGTAGCTTCAAGGACACTATTATAGTTGAGCTCTATTTGATTCTAGTTTCTATCGAATTGGGCTCTTTTGACCTTCTTCTCATGACGTACACGCGTGGTCAATGTAAATGATCCTATGTGGATAATAAATAGAATAAATTTAAGATTCCATCATTATGATCCAGTAAATTGATATCAAGTACCTAAACCTTTGCTTTATATTAGATTACATCCGAAGCTCGTCTCGTAGTTAAGTGTTATTAAAACTTATGCAATTAACTTCCACCGAATACTTGCACCAAACGATTAACATTTTAAAGGACAAAGTTACCGATAGCTATTCGCTGAAAGCCAGGAAATTGAGCATAACGCGCCCATTAATATTTCAACAACTTCCTCCCGATTAAAATCGTAAATGTTCCGGACGCCCGTATATCTTAATGGAATACACAATAGTATCAATTTTTCAAATACCGATTCGTATCTTGAAAACCGGTTTTTAATTTAAATAGATTAGGATATTAATACAGTTCATAAAGGTTAAAATTAAAAAAAAAAACGTATACAGTATAGTTATTACACAAATCCAAAAAAATTAAATATTATATTCTGTAAATATTTTCAGTTACATTTTTATAGTGACATGTCATAAGCCAAATATTTTCAGTGACCACGGCTGTCAATCGTACCGAAATATGTTTAAGTTTCATTTTAACTATTTTCCTGCAGAAATGAAAGTGAAGTGAAATTTTTAGTACACATCAAAACGTATCTTATAAATCCAAAATCTAAAAATATAAATTAATTCTTAATTTACATATTTCATTTAAATTAAAAAATCTTAAGCTATACAGTATATATATATATATATATATATATATATATATATATATATATATATATGTATATATATACATATATATATAAATATGTATATATGTATATATATATATATACTGTATAGCTTATATATATATATAAATAACCTTGTTTATCACTTTCACAAGCTATTTTTATGATTTCAGAAAGCGAACGGAGAGCAAAATCATTTTTTAAATTAATAAAAATTATCGCTACATATTTTTACCGGTTAAAAAGTTGGAGTCTATGATTCCTGATACAGGAAAAGTAAATCTATGGGATAGTTATTGGAATAGTTACAGAAAATGTTAAGAATTTATTATGAAATCTTAATAAAAAAAAATACGATTTTTATGTAACAACACAAAACTTATATCAATTACACCGCCGGCTGCAGTAGAAGGGCGAGCTAGCGCTGTTTAAAATATACGCAGTTGGAGTTTATTTTATTTGCGCTCAATAAATTATCATTAATAACAAGAAATATAGCAAAGACGAGCGTAAATAACTTGATTCATGTAAATTAAGTTTATAATTTTAAATATTCCGAGGAATCAGTGAGAAAAAGCTTCGTCAAAAAAATCATATTCTTACAACATAATACTAAAACTCCCGATAATATTTTCGAAATTTTGACGATTATATTTAAATAATTTTTAAAAAAGAGACGAATAAAATGTTTAAAATATCCATTTGATGATAATGGCTGTACAGTATATATACAATTGTTAAAGTCGTTGGAAGACACTGAATGAAGGCTTCTAAGCGGACTGGAAATCTATGAAGGAGGTCTATGTCTAGCAGTGGACGCATTGTGTCTGAAATTTTGATGATGATGCGATTTGCAAAATTTTATATGTACTTTGCAAATATATGTCTTTTTGTCTCGGTTATTGCACCATGTTCCTTTTAAAGCGTACAGTAATGCTTACACAAATACATTTCACAATTGATGTAGTCGCTGCAGTCGTGTCAAACCAGACGCTCATTACAAAGACTTTGACCAGTGAACAGATGACAAATAGGATATTTCAATAACAACTTTATGATATCAATACGAATATCACTGACGTGGTCACATATGAACGGTGTAACATTCCAAAAACACCAAAACTACAATTTTATGACAAAACCAAATGTCTCGATCGTATAATTTCACAAAATTTAATGGTAGTCACCTCGATCAAAGATATTGGATAATGTTTTGTAAGGCCACTTTAAAGATAGCTAAAGCTTATACAGAGCCTACCTAATCAATCGCTGTCTAAAAACTCAAAGCCGTGACATTATTAACAAAACGCATTCTTACAGTCTTGAGAAAATGTTACGTACGTACAAAACTTTATTTTTTTTAAACAATTGAATATTATTATTGATTTACATAACAATCGTTTATATTCATTTACAAAACAAATATTCCTTTAAACACTCTACATATATAATGTATTACATATTTCTGTATAAGTAAAATATGTAAGTGTGATCATTTATTCGTCTATCCACTTTTACGCGATCTCTGGCTTCAATCGTCTTAACAAAAAGAATTACACAGATTAAAGAGTCCTAGTTCGGAGTTAATAAAGCTACAAACGGAATCAAGTCAATCCCTGTAACATCCACTAATTGAATATTTATTAATTTGTCAAGCACTTACGGAGTAATTAAACCAGCAGTTGTACACAAACAAAGAAAGTTCCCGGGAGGAGACTACATCGAAGTCAACTAGGACTTGACCCGAGTTTAATTATAAACTGAACGATCAAGTTCCGAGGACAATTGCAAACTTGGAATCACGCCGTTGGTGTCAGTCTACATAGTTTTTAAGATGTTTGTGGTTATCGATGTTTAGTTAATGTAACTTAATAGAACAATACCAACAATACAATAGATACAAATAATATCAAATAAAATACAATGTTCATTTAATATCTGCATTTTTTTAGACCTGTGTCACAAATATTAACACCCATACCCATTATTAAAAAGCGACAGTTTTGATTTCATAACATTGAAAAAAGATTTAACAAAACTAAAAAATATTAAAGTACTTCATCAATATTTGAATATTAAGATATCTGCCGAATATAGGCTTCTGATCGTTCCTACTAGAAATATATAGGAGAGCACATAGATTTATATATCTACTATCTACTACCTGCTGTCTACTATCTATCTATCTACTATCGTCTGTCTACCTTGTGGGACTTACGCTGCGTTTTCTGGTCCGTGGTCTCCACTTCAGAACCTAGAGGCCTCAGCAGCCATCTGTTCTACGGAATATGTCACCTGCTCACTGCCACCTGTCAAGCTTCTAAGCTATTTCGGTTACTTACGTTGGTTACGGATCACTCCGTTCCGAATCCGATCTTAAGGATTACCATTTCCTTAAAAATAATTCCAAAGAAAAAGGAAGATGTACTACTTTTAAAATTAATTGTGAATAAAGTGACAGCCTAAGGTCGAGCTCGCCTGTCAAAAGTCTACTAATCCAGCACACAATCTTTGAAATAGCCCAAGCCGGACTTAATTACTAAAAAAATGTTTTCGGTCAAGCTTCTGTAGTCGCTTGCATCTTCTAATCCATGGAATTTGATATTTACACTGCAGCTAAAACATTACTAAAAAACGGGACTACAATTATAGAAATTACATGCTTTGTTATACATGCTTTGTTTATGCGGGGTAATTTATTGTAGGTGTAAAAGTTTATTTCCGGGGCAAATGTATAACTCATTTTCTGTCAATTAATTATGGTTCAGAGAGGTTATCATCAACTGTGCAAATATAAATCCTCAAGTTCTTATAACATATCAGCCGTAAAAAGAACTCTATGGAACGTCTGGTGGTGCAAGGAAAAATGGAAGGCAAGTGATCTTCAACAAGTTGGACAGATCTCATCAAAACACTAAAAACTTAATAAATGAATTCACTCACTCCGCCAAAAACTGAGCTACTTGGCGCAACATAGCAAGAAGATGACCACTCTGATATCATCGATCAGTGCAGACTCAGAGAAAGAGAGAGAGAATTGTGGTACAACCTATCGAAAAATCCATAGTTTCAAGAAAAATAAATTACGGAATGATAAAAAATAGGTAATTCTCAAAATTCGGATTACCACTCATTTAAGATTTAACTATTGGTTACTATCCATCCCTGGACACTTTGTACAGCCAAAATATATCAGCCCGACGTTTCCAATTAAAAAATAAATAAATGTGACATATTTCAGAGTGATCACTTTAAACAGGGAGATTGAAAACAGATGTAAAGTTCTTACACCTACTATTGCAAGACATAGGCCTCTCCTAAAAATATCTGTGAGGGTATATACCGTACTCGCCACGTTCGGCGGGCGGATTAGCGAACTTAGTGTGGTATTATGGCATGTAGAGGACGCTGCTACCCATCTTCTGGAAACTTGTTTGTGGGCAGTGGCAATCCTATATAAGTAATGCACAAAGTGTGAATTATAAAAGATTGTACCTCAGGAATCGAACTCGCGACATATGTTTGCAAGTCTTAGTCCCGTTCCGCTGCACTACTGCGGTTCTTATAACTAATCACCATGTATTTCAGTCTTAAAAGTATAATCAGCTCTTTTAAATTTATAAAATGAAGCCATAATATTTAATATCGCAGTTTTTTAATATAGCCTCAAGTCATGTCAGGCAATTTACTTGCGCAAACAATCTTACAGCTCTAAGCATTAGTTTATCTTGCTACCTCTTCTATAGATTTTTATCCAACGTTTAGAGTTAAACTGGTTTTTAATATGAATTTTTATCTTTGAATGAAAGACTTCAAAATCAAGGGCTTTGTATTTTAATGTTCAATAATTACATTAATATTACATCGGAAATTTTCATGAAAGACATGTCAATCTGAAGCCACCCACAGTATTTTTTCTGGGATACACTAGGAAACTTACAAACTCTTTGTGCACACTGTCAAACGCAAGAAGACAAAGACTCTTACGAGAGACTGCGTTCTTGCGGCTCGAGATCATCATCTAAGGTTTCGTATAAGGTTAGGATTATTGACAATTATTACAGCATATCTTTTTATAAACAATGCGATGAAGTCTTAGATTTCACCATTCCAAACAAAAGATTTTTTTTATTTGTAGGTAGAAGGCCTGATTTTTACCCCATAACAATGCATAGCTGTGCAGAAATAGTATCATTATATATTACCTAATTATTAAAAAAGGAGGACGATCGATCTTGTTAAGACACATAAATTGTAGAAGTCGGTCCATCCGTTCTTGAGTTATAAACGATGTAACTAACACGATTTGTTTTAAATACATGCTAATAAAGATGCTTTATTAAAATTTAAAAAAAAAGATACCAATTAATATGAAAAGACAAAATATGTGTACAAGTTAAAAGTCTCCAAGGGACCTAAAAGTTTGTAACTGCTAATTAGATGGCCACGGAGAAGAACACTTAGGTTAAGTACTATTAAACTCTGATCTTACCCTTTTTTGTCCTTTCCATTATAAGCCATGGTACAGAATAACTTCAGTTATGCTCAGACGAGGCGGGCGTTTTAATTTTCCTATCAGATAAAAATTTCAATTACAGAACGTTGGGACAGCGAAGACAGTAAAAAACGTACAAAATGACATGATATTTGTAATGAAAAGAATAATACTGTGTTAATAATAACACAGAGTTTTTCTTTTTATTACAAATACTTCCATTAATTTAATGGTTTATTACTTCTAATATAGGTATGTATGTATAAATATATATATATATATATATATATAACAAGAAAAAATAGAAGTGCAAGCACGAAATTTCTTTGTTTATGTTTTTTTAAGAGTGTACCTATTTTAAAAAATATAAATAAGTAAAACCTTTCTATTCCCCGTCCGTTTCGCATAGCCCGCACTGATTTTCTGAGTACTACGCTATAATAGAGTCCATTCGTGGAATTTAGTGACATGCCAAAAAGATTTTAGCTAATTTATATATATACTTGTATATAAAATGTCATGAAAATCGTTCTTAGCTGATTTTTACTCAGCAAAAGAATTATTCATTCAAAGTTTCATATATCTAAACCTTTTGGTTTTAGAGATATCGCGTTGAATTTTTATATAGGTGGAAATCTCTTTTGCAATTACAATTGTAACAGTGAAGTTAATATATATATATATTTATATATATATATATAAATAAAAAAAAATATATATATATATATAGTTTATATAGATCTGAAAAATAAACATTTCACGTGGCATACCATATGACAAATTAATTTAATTAGTAGTTAGTAACTGGTAGTATATTAATCACACTTATAATCCTAATTAGAAAAGTACATCTATAAAGTAGATATTAAAACAAGTTGCTAACCTTTCTACAATGAAACAATCACAATAACCAACCTTTGTCCTGCAATGGTCTATGTGTAAGCCAGTACGATAGCCTTTTTATTACAACTATAGAATACGATTGTTATTCCCTGCCAACAACGGACTACCGGAACTCATCTAGGTATTGTATTTCATAGCCTATAATAAAAAATCCGGTTCTAGCAGTGAACATAGAACAACGTGTTTAAAGCTTAAAATGCAGGCGACCCAAATCCAACACAATGGCCTCGATGTTTTCGGGAACACAATGCATCGCCATCGCTCACTCCGCTTGCAGTTTGTTCAGGTGTTCGCGACTTTTGCGCTGCGAAAATTCGAGTTTAAAAATTTTACCTCGAGACCCCTCGGGCTATTGTATGATAAGAATAAGTTCATAAACCTAAAGCGCTTTCTTCCATCATTTTATGGCTGGCTACACGAAAGTCCATATTTCTTTTAAGCTTCGTCCTATTGTAGACTCTGAACCGAGCAGGTTCAAAATCACCTTTCTTCTGAAGTCTTTCTTTCTGTTGAAGATATACTATTACGCTGTTCTTTGAAACTTACAACGATATAAACGTAAAAATCGAGATTCAGTGGAGCTACATTTTCTAATAATAGCAGCAACATTTGGAGAAGAGCATAGGGCACGTATCTTTTCAATTTATCTTAAGTATAGTTTCGTTCAATTTCTGTCCGTAACAAAGATTTTTTAAACAATACTAACAGTATATACACAGGAATTTTAGAGAGTACATATCTACTTATACTTGAGAAAACTTATTATGACACAAAAAAATGATTTTAAAACATTATCATCGTCATCATTTCAGCTTTAAGATGACCATTGCCGGGTAAAGGCCACCTCCATTTCCAAACGGATCGGTAGAAAGCAATCTGTATCCAGCGACCTTAACAAGGTTGTCTGTCCAACATGCTCAAACATGCTTTGGTTTACTTCAACTTATTTTAACAATACTAGTACAGACTTAATATATTTTTGTTGTGAAGGCGTCAAAACTTGTTTACTTCATGCATAAATTTTTAGATTTTGTGTAATTGTAGCAAAAGAATAAAAGGGAATGTTTAAATTGTTGAATGAATCTTATGAATTACAATACGAATTTTCGTGATGACAAAAAAGTAAGTGAGACAACTCTGCACGCTTGTCTTACTTATTAGATATTACTGTATATATGATGAATATAGTAAGATCATACTTTTACTGAGTGCGGAAGTTTTCTTGATTGAAGTACTTTGTAAAGCTAACACGATTTATTCGGTGAATGAAATATACTATGAAGATAAAATTAAATCTATATGTTCACTAAAGCCTTAATTTTAGAACATTTTATTATTTACGTACACGTTAGTTTATTAATTTATTTAAAATTACAGGAAATTTAATCCTTGTCTGTCGTCGACAGTTATACAAGTTATAATTTGTGTTACACAGATCGTGATATTTTTCAAATTGCGAAATAGTATATGACACTTTCAAATATGTGAGCAATGAAAAATTATACCTCAAATTGTTTAACAAATGAAACTAAATTTTTTTAATATGCGAATTTTGTTCGTGTGTATTTTACGATAACATATGTGAATAAATAATCTTGAGATAAAATTAAATTGTAAAACCTTTAACGGTTTATCAAAGTTGCGCAGAATATATCTCGTGTATTCATTTTCAAGCAACTTAGATCTTAATTTAGGATAGACGCTTACTCACTAAGGCGTCGTGTATTCGGAGTATTCAACAAAAGCTTTTGTCGAGACACCCGACATATTAATATCTAGGTTCGCATACGCAGTAATTCAGTAGTTAACGTGATTATCAGTTCCTAAGCGCGAATTCCCGACAGAATAGTTTGCGTTAATGAAGTTCTCTGTAACAGGTGTTACGTGCTTTGAAATGATAAACTCCCAATGAAGTCCTCTTATTTAGAATTAAATGCGCGTACGGAAATTGAATTGAATATCACGACGAAGGCTTTACCAATTCTACCTAGTCTTGATCTTATAAAGTAAAACTTTACCACGAGCAGAATAGATTATTACAATGATTTTTTATTAAAAGTTGCAATAAGAATAAAATTAGCTTTTCGATCGCGATAACTTTCATCTCATTACATAGAACTAACTTACTACATTCATAAATAAGAGACATTGGAAAACACATAAATATTTATTTATTTTATTTCACTTTGATACTTTATTCGTTACAAATGAGTCATAAAATAGTCAAAAGAAATCTATATAAAAAATGCGCAAAATGTGAATTATATAAAATTGCATCCCGGCAATCGAACTCCTGGCCGATGATCGCAATTATTGGTTTTCTACAGCCGGGCTATCACTGCTCTTCATTTGTGATTTGTGATACTATTATATCTTAAATAATAATAATAAATTTCATGTTGAAATAAATTAAAAAAAATGTTAACCAACAGTTATATCTTATTTAGTTACAATTTCTAAATTTACCTGTGAAAAGCAAATCAAATACATAAGGTGAAAAACTCAACATCGAACGAACGGAATGCATAAAACTTAACATGTATATGGTATAGTCCGTGTACATGTAATTTTGAACAGTGGGGTAGCTGAGAGTGCTCTCAAAACTTGAGAGCCGGTCATTTGGTCGTCAAAAGCACCGCCGGACGCAATGGCCTTACGGCATGCGCAAGTGCTTCGTTTGAATATGCTATTTTAAAGGAATAAAAATGGACTTCCATTTGTTTTATTGCATATAAAACATTTTTTATATCGACTACATGCCTTTTTGCCTCTTAAATAAAATTTATTCATACATTTATAATTTGCTATATTTTCATATCCTTTCATAATTGTTAAATTAAAATTATTTATACGTGATGATTGGATATAGGTTTTATAGCTATAAAGTGGTAAATGTATACCTCAGTTATTCTCAGACAATGTATACACCTTAACCGAATAAATCACTTTAGAAATAACAAATAACGTAATTATAATACAGTGAGAAAAAGTGTTTTCAACATTCGGATTAATACAAATAAAAATAATTATTATTAATATCTGTCCCCGTACGCAATCTTATGTAGTATCCGAAGTTATTGGCCTATCATATTCCTACAGAAAGAATAAATTAAATTTCGATATCATTACTTTATACAGGGGATTAAAAATGAGTGAGCTATACACTCATCCTTTAAAACTTTCATCCATATACCCAAACACTCCGTATAAGTTGATCGGCTAAATTGAAATAAAATGAACGTTGTTATAAAGTTTGTATAGATAAATTACTTTCTTAGAAATGGCCTTGACAAGTTAAATGACAGATTTCTATGTATTCAGATGTGACGGTATGAACTTAAATAAACAGTGATATCACCATAAATCGAGACGAAAGATAATCAAGGTGAGGCCAGAGTCAATACAATTGTGCAAACAAGACTTATAACAAGGAATGAGGGACGAACTCACTAGGGAACGGAAGGGATTGAACGACTTGTAGGACTCGTGTAAGAATATCAAAGAAAATTTACCTTGAAAAGAGCGCATAAAAAATGGAATTTCGAATATATTTTTTCTGTAGTCGAGAAAACTTTAGTGATTACATTCTGAAATTTTTTTTAAAGATATTAGTAATAATCATTGCGTCATAATTTTTAAAAGTATAAATTATCTATGGAAGTTAATATATCTTTCGTTTTCAATATACAGCAGATAAAACAATAAATAAAAACTTATTTCAAATTAGTATAAACATGGCATCTTGTATTATAAATCCATATTATAAAGCAAATAAATTTTCCATGAACTTCTAACAATAAATTTTTATTCGTTAATTGAACTATGAACTTCTTTGAACATGTTAATACTTATTGGATCTATCCAATAATTTAATAATCGACTCTTGTGAAAACGAAATAAATGTAAGAAATCCAGAAACTATTGAAAAACTAATTTTTTTATGGATTATTTATCGAAAAAAATATTGCGTAGTTTTAAAAAATATACGTTTTTATTGATAGAAATATGGACTCTGGGAGAAAAAATATTTTGTAAAAAAATGGTATACATTTTTTTTTCTTTTAATATAGCCATTATTGTCTCGAACAGTAAATGCGACTATGAAAAAGGACTTATATAGCGGAGATAGCCAAGTTGCATGATGGTCAAAGCCATTTTTCAAAAATTTTTTTTTTCGCGAGTCGCAATCAAATTTTAAAACGTTTTAAAAATAAAAAGGTTGTATTATCGAAAACATAAAAATAAAAATAGTAAATATTTGCAGAATTATTTAAAAATTCTAATTAAAGACAAATATTTTTCTCCATAGGAAATTATTTATAACTTAGTGAATTGCTGCCAGATTTAATTCTTGTAAATGCTGGTTAATACTGATTGGTGTTGCAAAAGCGAAACGGTAATTTGGATGCATTTACGGATAGCCAAAAAAATACTTTAAGGAGCCTTAGGATGGCGTCCTCTGTTGTACTGTATAACTGTATAAAATAGAGAGAACAAAGGTATCTGTACTATAATTTCATTTATATTATACTTGAAGTCATTATGCAAACATAGCATGTCAAGATGTGACAATGTTTAGGTCATTGCGATAGTCCACCAGTGCTTTTGATATTATCAAATAAAAAAAATCATAATCTGTTAATTGATAATTTCATCTGCAAGTTGCTCATTAACTAGAAATGGGTAATATTGGTTAACTAAAAGTACATATAATAAATGCTGAAGTAGTAGATTTAGTCGCTTTGTTGGATATTAATTTTTTAACCCGGCTAAAGCAGTGAAAGAGTCATTTATTGCCGCCTACATTGAGTATCGAGTATAGCCCTGACGAATAAAGCGTCGCTGAAAAATTTCATTAGGCAGCTACAACAGAGAAACAACGACCCTTTGTCCTATATATTGACTGAGATTGATTGTCAGTCGGCATGTGCTAAACGAGTTGCACGACGAAATAAAAGCAAATGTTCGCAACCCCTGTCGACATCCGTCACGGACACAAATCGTTTTATTGAACTTCGCTTCGACCATATTAACTTTAGCTGACATAAATTAATTTGGCTTAGCGCACGCTTATTAAAATAAATTCGAAACGATATATTTTTTATAAATATATGTACGTTACCAAGTCTAACACATCTAAAACTTGATTTTTTTTTTGGTTTGATTATTTCGCTTCATTTCGAATTTATTTAAACTCAGAGACACTTTTAATAAAAAAAAACTACTTCAAATGTAAGCTAAAATAAAGTTCATTAAAAATAAGATCTATCGATTATACGAACGTGTTTTACTTTTGAAAAAAAAAGTTGTATCGTATTCTGCAGAGATGTAGTTCGAAACTAAAAGAAACTTAAATAAATATAGTAGGTCTCTGGATACCAAAAATATCTAGCTTTGAAATCGTAAATATATTCTACGTTTTTAGACAGTCGAGGACCGTCCCTAGGCCCCTGGAGTGCTACAATTTCGCATTTTCTTAGAAATAAAGCCTCATATTTATTTAAAATGATATCATTAGGTATGTTCTTAGCTTACTTCTAAGATAACAAGCATTGTTGAAAGTCTCTTGAGCTCCCGACCCTTTCTCACTTTGACAAGTCACCCGTGAAGATTGCTTAGATCCCCAGTGACTGGTCCTTAACTTGAAACAGCCTTATCGCCGAGATAGGATTAATTGCGGAAATACCGCTGATAACGGCAGAGTTATAACTACCTAGAGCTCTGTACTGGTTCGCTTTGGCGGTATCCTCAAAAAGATGTTTATTAAAGTTGATCGTTTCTTCGCCTAAAATTTAACAACAAATATTTCATGCTTTTTTTTGTTAATCACACCATTTTTATTTTGTTATTCATCATTATTGTTGAAAATATTTGACAATGATGATGAATTGAAATGGTAATTACATCTATGATATTTAAATTTGTACAGAAGTAAATGATCAAAATAACGGCCCAAAAACGTTCAATTCTCCTTTTACAATTAAATTAAATATATGTGTATTTCATCGTATTATTTAATAATTCAAGATCTGCGGATTCTATTTATAGTAATTAGCTTAAAACATATTTATTTCGTTCGTTTGATTTTCGTGTTGAAACATCATTACGTAATTATTATTTTTATAAGGGTAGTAATGAAAATAAATTGAACTGAAAATCTTTATAATTACATAAAAAATATTTGAGGTCACGTTAAAAATGTTGTCAACAATCAGCAACATCCAGTTATTATTTATTTATAAAGACATGAACATTAAGTTAAAGACGAATACTTTTTTCACTTTATGTCACTGAGATAATAAATAATCTAAATATTGGATGCATAACAGTTATTATTTATAAATTTATTTAAAACGCGTGATAAATCACAGAAGTAATGCGATTCAATTTCCGTACATAAAATTTGTCCAATTGATGTAAAAAATCCAACAATTTTGAATGACATGTTGATTCTAATTGTATGAAATAGACAATATCAGTTGTTGTTGAAAATTATCGTGGTTATATTTCAAGGTAATAAACAAAGGTCCACGGTATACGATGTACAGAATTTGCAATTTCAAAAGCAAACATTTGTGAAAACGCATCTCGTTAACACAAGTGACGTCAGTCGTGTTGAAACTGCAAATGGTTTATCCGCAAAATTTCTTAGCTATTCCACCCACACAGCGCAGCAAGGCAGGAAATCATAATCATCATAAATGTAAACATTTCTTACATATAAAGCCAAAGTAAACACAACTTTCTGGAATATTCTAGGAAGCTTGTTAACTCGGTGATTTAGCAGATACTTTAATAACATTTCAATATTTTATTTATTTATTACTACGTTTTTATGTAACACTTAATATATGACAATTATAGTACATGTACTATAATGAGTATAGTAAACTACAACTACTAGGTTTATTTGTGACTGCTATATGACATCGTCTTATCGTCATGCTGTTAAAGGGATCGTTCGGTTACTACCATTTGAAATCAATAAAAGTGAATATTTCTTCTCTTTGTCGCACTACTGTAAACTGCGCGAACTATACGACATGAGTTACCGAGCCCCTCTTCAAAGCTTTCGACAACGGAACGACTGTTCCAAAGGAACTTTTACACAATAAATTCACAAACAGAAGCAGTACAAACGAATACAAGAGAAAAAGAAGTCTGTTCACTTCCACGACGAACGGCTAATGCGCGCTCCGCAAAATTCCATTCCCTGTAAAGTCTCGGAAATGACGGAGGAGAATTTGCATGGCTGATTGCCGTCCGTTGCTCAATCAAGGATATTTAACAAAATTAACTAATTGAGTGAACGTTCCACCGTCCCCTCGCTTGCTCTAACTTGCCGACGATAAATTGACTCAACAACAGTCAGGCTACGTGTATCGAGAGAATCTAATAAACGATAATAAGGTGATTTTACGCGGTTTGTCCCATTTTAATTTCATTTGCTGTGGCTCCATTCAGATTTTTTTTTCTATAATGTTATATATAATATATTATTTCATATTACGTTTCAACTAACTAAAGGTTTGAAGGGATTGGAGGCTGGATAATTACAATCAGCGTCCAATCAGCGATGACGAAAAAGAAACAATATTTTATTCGGAAAATGCAAGCTTGGTTTGAAAGATTGACAAAATAATCAAAATTATAAAGATGTATCGGAGAAGTAGTCTAATCAGTAATTTTAATAAAGATGATGTCAGCTTTGCTAACATCAAAATTTTAATGACTACACAACACTTATATTACAACAAAGTTTCCGAAAATTTTCTTATGTTCGACTAACAGTGTCACAACGTCTTCAGAGATTCGAATGCTCCAGTGGTTCAATGGACATCTCCCTTTGCTGTGGGTGCGTCGTTATTATTTACACCACAACAAAGTCATTCATCCCCAATAATTACAATCATGTGTTTGTAAAATATGTGTCCAATATAAAAAAAAACCCTTCAGAAATATATAGAAAAAAATTAAATCTTCATAAACCTTCTGTATTCCAAATACATTGAATATGAAGTATTTAAGTGCACGAAGAAATCGATGACAACAGAATTCACATAATGGCGATAAGGTTCGACGACGAGTAGAAATTTGTAACTCAATCGGCTAATTAGAATTTGTTTTGAAACAGGCAGTGAGAGACAAGTAATTAATAAACTTGCGCGCGAGAATGCTTTCTACGGAATTGGATCTAAGTATTATTATTTATCTTGTTGCTTTCTTCAACAACACGATACCATACTTTAACTTAGAATTGTTGTACAACTAGTCGCTAATGATTCACTAGGATAATATATTCATCTTAACTTAGTCGGGCATATTTTCTCGTGCAATATCCTTTAGTCTCTTAAGATGAAATTTTACGACTAATACTTGTTACCTGTGGTTACCACAGAAACATCGTTTTTCACTTCAGGCTTCAGCAAGCTTACATTCGCTTAACGAACCATCGAGCTATTCAGGGAAGACAATATATTTATATTGACGAACGAAAGTTACTGATGTGGTCCAACGGATTGGCAAATTGTAGTGGCAGTGAGCAGGTCAAATAGCCCACAACACAGTTGGCTACTACGGCCTAAAGATGCTATCGAAAGACACTAGATGCATGCCGCTGGGTTCAGCCGAGGACCTCCTAGGGCTGAAATAATGTTGATAATTGTGTATTCAGATAGTATAATTTATTTTGATATAGTATTACCAAACATCTTCTTCATATCTGTAACTTTCTGAGGTCAGAAATAAAATTCATGTTCAAAACCTGCACAAGGAACACGTATAATTAACAACAAAACTAGTTTCACCAGTATAATGTGTCGGGTGTATAAAAAACATTATTTTATAAATTCTAAATCGAATTAAATAAAATAAAACTTTGTTTCTCTACTTATCAGGACAATTTACAGGCTTCGCCCGCTCGTAAGGATGTCAAGACCATTATTGATAGAATCCAGATGATCGTCTTTCTTTCTGTAGTGGTTCACTTGACCCGTCGAAGCAAAAAGTGGAATCGCAAGACTCGACCTTTTGTCGGTGAATCGTAGTAAAAGATTTATTTTCTGGACGTAAGATTGGTATGTCTAAGATAAATGTCGGCTGGATATTGAAAATGATATTAAAGTTCCATGCACTATATATACTTTGACTTTTCAAATATAAAAACGACTGCTACTTCCTTCGCTAACTGCTACCTTTTTCGCTCCATCGTGAAAAAATATCACTATACGCATTATTATTATTTTTTATTAGATCGTAGTAGTTGTTAAACATACGGGAAATACAATTTAAGAAACATGTATACAAAAGAGAGAATTTTTTTTATTATTATATTATTATTATTGCTAAATTACTTCGGTAACCCAAAAAACAACATCAATTATTCATTAGGTTAATTATTAATTTAGGTAAACTATGTGCCTTTTACTTTTTTACTTTATAAGTATCACTAAACACAAAGAATAATTAAAATATTGACTACAATTAAAAGCCATTCCACATATTCGGGGTCCCAATCAATTAGGTTTGTAAAAGATTTTTCATGTTATCACAAATTTATTATCGAGATTTATTTAACTAAAAATTTAGTCAATCTCTTATTAAATAAACTGCGTTTTATATTTATTATTTAAACAGTGGAAATAGAAATTAAAAGAAGTTTTGATATATCTAAATTAGATTCCTTTATTAACACGAGTTTTATAAAGGTAGTTGAGTTTATAATAATATCTACAACAAAGAAAACTGGAAAGAAAGTAGCGTAATTATGAAATAACACGCATAGTTTCATTTTCAAATTAACAAGCACTGCGGCTGGGGGATGATAGATGTTGGGGTCGCACGATTACCCTATTGCAATTTCAAATTATGGATGTAATTATTTGTATACTCGTCTGCGGAGGACTACTGACTATTTGAACTTTTACGAAAAGTTCTAGGAATACTACTTTTGTTTATGTGATTTATACAATATCAGATATTCCCCGCTTGCTTCATGAGGCTCGCAAATGTCTTTTGTTGGTCTAATTCCATAAACACACTTGTTGGTAATTTTTACAAGCTAAAAAATAATCTGGCTGATTTTTATATAATAACACACTCTTAAAGCATCTTGTGGGCAAGATTTGGTAACTTCCGTTCTAACAAATGTTCCTAATAAATTTCAAGTCTTATAGTTTCAGAAATATTGCGATTAGTAACTACACAGGTAAAAATATGTCATGTATAGTTAGAATATATCTGTAAATAGGTTATATATAGTATTATTGTAAAATAACCTTATCGTATTCGTATCGTCGTCATATTGTTTCAAAAAATGCGATCTGGATTTTTTTTGCTACTGTATTTTTCGTCCCCGCTAATTCATCAATACGATGCAAAAGTAAATCTAGTTAGAGTTTTTCAGATACATGCCTTGCATAGTTTAGGTACGTATGAAGATAAACTATTTTATTTTGTAGTTTCTCGTAATTTTGATTAATAATGATCTATTTATTACCCTTTGGTGTGACTCTTTTTTTTTGTCAATAAACAGCTTTTAAATTTCCAATTAGATTTTTTAAATTACAATAGTCAATGGTAAGACACACTGAGAAAAAAAATCGTCAATAAACCTTTAAATGTTGCGACCAAAAATCTTGCAACAATGAACAATACTTGGAGACTAATAAAAAATTATAATAATCGATGCAAAAGTATTAAAATACATCCAACACTATATCAATCATACGCTAAAATAAATGCTAAGTTAAACTAAACAAACTAATGTCTATACACACGCACACATGTACAGAAGCGTATACGCTACATTACTTACGAAAATTATATAACTGTTTGTGTAGCTACATGAGTTACATGAACAAATATTAACAAATTATATTGTAATCACTCTTATCTCTGCGATATAGGTCTGCGAGCCTAGCCCAAAAATCAACAATCTTCGTATATTTGAATTATATGAACTATATAAGGATCTAAGTCAGACTTACAAGTAGTTATCCAAACCGAATTACATTAATGTGCATAGATTTAAAATTATGTTTTAATGTATAAAATTATGATTTATATATACAATAATATAATAAACATATTAATTTAATATAATTCAATTTGTTAAAACCTAATTAATAAATTAAAATCAATTCAAACTAATTAGCAACGAATGAATTCGTCTAAAATACAAAGCGATGCAGTACACGCAAATCTCGGACTGGAAAGTTCGAAAATAATCTCTGTCATTCGGGGCTTGGAATCTCAATAAAGGTCCTCGTTGACGGGTGGGAGGACACGCTGTTTTGCTTCTATTTCCCACGCGCCTCTTAGCGCTTAACAATCAGTTGCTAGCTTAGTATTGTGTGTTAAAATGTTTCTATTTAGCTCTATGCATTATTAGTATACGGGATTATATTTCTCTTTCTTCATTTTTATACAATATTATCAACTTGTACATTAATCACAAAATTATAGAGATAAATAAGATAATATATATGTATAAGATTTTTTTTTTGTTTACTCATACCGTTTCTGTGCTATTTCCAGTGTTTTTTTTTGTAAACATTATTGACGAAGTTACCAATATAGTTTACCACAAGAAAGTTTTTTCCATTGCTAGTTGTTTTTTTAATTGTCATACGAAGGAGACTGGTTATACGTTTCGGAAAGTCCAAGTAGGTTTAGCGATATTTTTATCCGTTTTATTATATACAATCCCTACACATCGCCAAATAACAGGTTTGAATTTAATTAAATTTAATTTTTAGTTAGATTTCCATAAGCAAAATTTAGAACTAGTTAGTGTCTGATTTAAGTATTTTAGATAAACGGTGTAGTAAAGTACTGACATTTTATTTCACAATTTCAGGAACACTTACGAACTGTGTGTAAACTTAAATAGGATACAATTAGTTCAAAGAACTGCTGTTCTGAAGTGTCAGTATGGGCGACATATTGCTTGTGCAACCGGTGGCCAATGGGCAGAAATATTCTCGTGTGGTGACCACGAGCCAGTAGAAGTGGCGTGGGTACGCCCTTCATAAGGTGTACTGACGTCATAAGTAAAGTAGCTGGATGCAGGCAACACACAACCGATCATTGTGACGATCTTTTAAAGAGGCCTATGCCCTGCAGCGAGCGTCCATCTGCTGAAAAAAAGAAGGGTACAAATTTGCTGATGACAAGCTCCCACATTTTTTTTGTAGGTGTGAACTAAGAAATACTAGATTCTAAGGATAAACATAATAGACAAAAGAAACAAAAGAAACATGAAACTAATTAATAAATTAAACTAACTAAATAAAATTAACTAAATTAAATTAACTACCAAAGAACTAATGCTGAATAAATCGGGCCCTAAATGACATGTCAAATCCATTATAAGTTAATATTATTTCATGTGATGATGTACTAAGGTATACAAACGTTTACACATTGTTATTAAGTATTACGGATCAAGAAAGCTTCAAGTGAGAAAGATCTTAAGCGTTACTTTATTATCATCATTATCATGATCATTTCAGCCGAACAATATTTACAGTTGAACATTGACGTCTCCCAAATGTTACTTATTTAATTTTACGCTTACTCAATTTGGACTCGTACAACCAGTTCTTCGCAAAATCTAAAATCTATTTAAAACTTTAAAATGACACTGGAATTTTTTTTGTAGTTTTTCAAATGTTCATTATTAATTTAAGCGAATGAAAAGTAATGACGGCTTAATATAAAACACAATTTATTTCTGAGTATTCATGGGGAAGTTCAATCAATAAATTGAATCATTCGAGTACTCTGTAGAGCATCTCAGTACAGGAAACCGTTTTATTTGCTCCGCGAAGCATTTTGATGACATTTTTCTTTTCGTTTTAATGTTTCGCATTCGCAGCGTTCCCTCCTCGGCCGCATTGAATGATGGTTTTAAACATTCACTTTAAAACGTAGCCAATCCATTTAAGTGTTTTAAAAAGTTAAATATCAAAAATGTTCATTGATATTGATTTTAAAATTAAACAATTTAATTACGTCAAATAATTCTTAAATATATTTAAACACCTAAAACTAAGTTTCGTGTAACACTATATTATTAGTTATAACAGGAAAAAAATAAGCAGATACACACAACAACTCAAGTTTTTTTTTAAATAATTTTTTGCACTATTTTATTATTTCCTCTTTAATATAATTTCAGAGGAGTGTTTTAATTTATATAGGTTGATGGGTTATCGGTGTGAAAGCAACAAAGCTTTTGTACCTATTTCCAATCACAGAGTATAAATTTATCACTCTGAAATAAGTAACATTAACTATTTTTTTTAAAGAATATAATAGATAATAACTTCTGGCAGTCCAGAGTGCAGAGACAAATAGTGAAAAATAACTACTCGTAATTTTTTTTTTTTCGAATTTTGAAGGCGGTTTAGTGTTAGATTATTGTTACGTTGTCTTTTCTGAAATCAGAGGAATTAACTAGAGTGTACCATAGCAAATGAGCTATACATTTCTCTTCTCTTTTAATCTATATACCTATAGCTTATTACCTTGTATAATTAAAAGCACTCAGGTAAAAATAGATTAAAGAAGTGAAAATTAAAAACAACAAAAAAATGAACTTTTTTTATAAAACCGAAAGCATTCATCAAATCGGCGAAGAGTTATATTAACCTCAGGGCAATGATTTATTAAGTGATGGTTCGTCGACAGAACATCAAACAAACTCTGCGAGATTACCGTATCCAAAAAATAAGGATATAAATTAAACGCTTGGTAAGGACACTCGTCATAGCAAATGTTCTGAATGGGAATAATGGAGAATACTCCACGGGCTGCCTCTAGAAAGGAGTGCTTATTTCTGTTTTTATATTTCATTATTGGCTCTCTCATCTCATATTGCACTCCATTCGGATTCATAGAGGCCGCCATAAAAGATTGAAACGTGAGAGGGGCATTTCAATGGCGTAATTGCAAGTGCACTTTTTTTAATTCAATTCCTGTCGGCTACGCTAAAGCTGGAATGCACTTCATTGATATCACTATAAAGTAATGAGATTTTTTTTTCAATTGCAAAACATTTTTTATTTCTAAAATAATTTCGGGTATCCTTTGTTGTTGAAAACAATGTTAAAAACAAATTTTATAAACTATTTTGTTCGTTGCCTGTGTGTTCATTCGCTGTGTCGGAAATATTTTCATTCACTATACTTTTATAATAAATATGTAAGTTTATTAAAAACATTACTAACACTATTTCGTTACTTTTACAACTGCAACAAATAAATAGAAAAAGTAAAAAAAAAATTGTATGCTAAAAAAAATTTTCATAGGTTCCAAATTAAAAGACTAACAAATAATAATGTACATGCACACAGTAAGATTTCTCTGTACGATTGTATTCGTATCACTATATTTAGAGCGAAAGTTACGTAGAAAGTAGAAATGTAGTAAGTATGTCATACTTTAGTCGTCTGCCTTAGGATTCTTCCCGAGACCGCTTCTTAATTAACCTGATACTTTTTTAAGCATGCGAAAATTATTGGCGATACTCGATTTAAGTCGTCTTTCGCTTTTTATTCAATTTAAATATTAATGTAGATATAACAATTTATATGAGGCTTGTAAGGCCCATACCCTAAAGGCATTAAGTTAGCCATTGCATAAACTGTAAATTAATAATAAAATTTACATATCGATAGGTTAATAACCGCTTTGCAGGGATCTTAATAAAGGGTAAATAATAAAGATATAGAGATTAAAGTAATAACAATTATTTTTAGTAAATTATAAAATGCATTTTACAGAAAAATATCTAATAAACATTTAAAAATCCAATACAAAAAACTTAATTGAAATTCTCATCACTGATAAAAACTTCAGTCGATTAAAAGAGCGACGTAACACAAGCTTAAAACAGTACTTTTTCCAGGAGATGACGAAGAAAATGAGCAATTACTTGACGTCGGTTGCTGGAGTTTAACTAATGAAATTTATAGTATACCGAATGGAAAAGAGAGTGGAGACTTGTTAAATTACAAAAGTTTTTATTTTGTACGAGAAATAAATTAAAACGGAGAAATTTTGCAACAAAATTGTTTACTGAATTTGTTTGCCGACTTCCGGAAAATTAAATAAGGCAGTTCAAAGTAATACATTAAATGGAATTTGTACAATAATCATTTCATACTTTAATGTATTACAAACAAAAATAATTATTTTTACAAAATCTAAAACAGTAATCATCATCATATTAACCGAAGAATGTCCACTGTTGGACCTCTCCCATAGATTTACAATTAGAACGATCGGAAGTAATCTTAAAAAGCCGTCTGTCTATCTTGTGCGTGAACGTCCTATGCTTCGCTTGTTGGTCAGTTGTCTTCACTCCATAACATTACTCCCCAGTCACTAACAGACACTTCAACTTACTAATCGGCTGAAGTATATTCGTTATTTATGTTTATCCTGGTATCTCCTCATTCCTGATTCGACATTGTAGAGAAATCCCGAGCTTAGCAATCTCTATGGCTCGTTAAGCGACTCGAAAATTTACCAATGAGGAGCAAAGTATAAATATTGATTGAATTGATTTTCATTTAAAATTGTATATTTTATCAACGATTCCTCTCCATATATCTCAAGTCCCCACATCTTCATACCATCAACTAGACGGCAGAATTCAGGCGCACGGAAAATTATCCCCGAAATACAATTAAAATATAACGTAATTTATTTTAATTTTAATCCACGTCTACCACGCCGTATCTACGGTAAAGCATTTGGACCCTAATAACTGACGTTAATATTCATTCCACAATTTGAGAACGCGTATATTACCATTACGGAGGTAAGCTGCTTAGTAAACTGTGATTATTAGCGACTAGTGCTATTAAAGTGGAAGTTTACTGCTCGAATTTTGAATATAGAAATGTTTAAAGGATGCGTAACATCTTGGAGAAATATTAACTTTACTGATACAAATAAATATATTTTACATGCGTTATGTTATAATTTTTTTTTAGCGGGTGAACAAGGACATTGGTGCAAACAAAGACTACATTTGATTATTTCATTATAGAACTAGATAACAGACCAAGCTCATCTACTGTATTAAAAACGTACTTAAAAATAATACTCTCTTAATTATTCGGAGCGTCTATCAAATAATAAATATTATTCTAACTTTCATTAAATTAGTTATTTGTTTTAAATAAAGTAAGTAAACTATTCACTTTACTTGCTGCATATAAACATCTCTACTCTCTTTAATGCTTTTTAATTTATGTGTGTTTCTCTTACTCACGTCTCTGTTTAATTATATTTCTAAATCATTTCTTGCCCTACAATTACTCTACACGAGACACTTGGTTATTACGTAAATTTTTGTTATACTTTGACTTATTTCCGGGTCACAGGTACACGCTATACTGTCCTTATATTTATACTCATATAAACATTCAGGAAACGCTGTATCTTGTAAGCACATGAGCGGTCAATGTTTCTAACACTAGCTTCCTCTGCTTTCAGCTTTGTTTCATTGTCATACTCATCTGTAAGGTATGATAATTGTACCGATGTCAAAACATTTGTTTTTCTTTTTTTATTAAGGACATGTTTTCAAGACATCACATTTTAAAAATTTAATTAATAATAATTTTTCTCCGATTTCTTATTTTAATGAATATAGTTAAGCGCTTAAGCCGAAACGTTTTATAAGATCTAAATGATGTTAAATAGTATGTAAATCTTAAATTCTCACACAATGTACTAATCAATCACTGATGAAAATCTCCTACAATTATGGCTGTATTCAAATCCCTCGTCGTTTCAGCCCTTCATTCATACCTATGGGGGATATACCACAATCGTAACTCTTCGCGATCTGCGAGAGTACGCTGCTGCCCATTCACTGAAACATGTTTGTGGGCAGTGGCAGTTCTGTGTGTTCAATATGTATATATATATATATATATATATATATATATACATTTATATATACATACATATGTATATGTATGTATATATGTATATATATATATGTGTGACTAATATCCGTAAATTAAATGCCCGACCTACGATCGCAAGTATCAGTGCTCTACCCCTAGGTTACCGCTGTTTGAAAACACGTACACAAATAAAATATCTCACCTACACAAAATACATTACTCTTTAGTGGTCTATGGCCACTTTTTTCTTTAAATACTTGTTACATTTTGTGAACTGTTCTTTTTTTTATTACCTATTATGAACTATTCTTGCCACCATGAGCTAAAGGGTTGCTATTTCATTAGTCCACGGTAATGTCTATGCGGTTTTGTACGTTACATATTATTATTAGTAATTTTAGTTTTAGCTCATTGAACAAATTTTATTATTAAGTTTAAATAGTGAATAACCCAGTTATTTATACTAAATTATTTAAGAGAAAAGGACGGAACGATGATCCATGTAAATAGATGTAAACAATAGCTTTATTTATAGTTTTTGATACATCTGTTATTAAACACTGCCTATTGTATTTTGTTAATAAATAACGTAAAATATTATTAATAAATTAAATAGAGATAAAATGCGTCATTGTAACCTCTTCACTGACCTTTAGGAGCGCTACATCGACTCCCTTATGAATCTTTACTGTAACAACAAAATTAAGAAATTGTGAGCCTGAATAAGAAGGCAAACAAGCTTATAATGCGGCATTACCCAACAAGAATTTCATTACGATGACAATGTTGGGAACTTCAATTTTCTTGTGAGATAACGAGCGTTGTTGAGATTGTTTCAAGCTTCTAACTTGAGGCCACTTTGACCCGCGGCCCGTAAACATTGCTAAGATTCTCATTAGATTCTATAAAAGAAAACACTAACATTTATGTGAATAAAATGAAAGATTACACAATCAGGAGATATAATGAAAAACTAAATTGTTTACAATTTATTTTAAACAATAATTTAACAGCGAAATTTCATTATTTTTACATTATAAATATAAATTCAAAAATTATAAACATAACAAAGATTAAATATCTTATTGACGTGAAGTTGAGTCTACCATCAATTTGTATTATAAACGCTTTACATCTGAAAGGAAGAGGCGAAAACTATGCAGGACTACATATCTGTTTAAAAGAAAATAATATTACATGTTTTATAAGCATTAATGTAGTATATATGTATGGAGGCGAACTCATCCTTTAGCACAAAAACTTTGTTTGTCATTTTTTTAATCTAGCAATAGAGCTATTTGTAGTAAAAGCTTCCACATAGTCCATTTATTAAACCCATGAAGTCGAGTCTTAGGTGTATAAAATCTGTTTTTAATTTACATTCTGTATATCACATGAGCTGAGAAATTCGGTAACGTTTTTGTAGAAATACTAAACATTTACGTACATGTTAAGAAGCGTCCGACAATATTTTCATTTTTATTTAATTTGATTTATCGATTAGTTACAAAACTAAAATAAGGGTTTAAATGCTTAATTCTGTGTCACAAACATAACAGATTTCTTCCAGACTTGATATAATAGTTAACATTGTTAATTTTATTTTATCTATTCTCATATTAATTACAATACTTGATTCATTGTACGAACAAATTGGCTTTAACACTCCAACCGCTTAAATTAAACTACACACACTGACGTGAATTATGTTGGTACCTATGGATTGTACCAATATTGGAAAAGCACTCGACTATGCGCTAACGAGATGCGAGTCTAATGAACTTGAAATCCTGCGCTTCCATTTTGTATAATGGACACGAACATGGAACTATAAATAGTTAAGGTATTCTATTGAATAACAATGAAAATCTACATATAGATATTGTTTTAAGGACTACTATGAATTAGCAATGTGTGCTTCTACGTATTCAATAACAACTGAGTTTTTGTAGTCTTACATAAAATATGTTCAAAAAGTAGAATAAATAAATGTGCATACTAAGCAACGACCAATTTATTCTTAGGTACAAGTAATTTTTAACTTTAACTAGTAAAAAAAAACTGGTAGTTATTAATTGTAGTAAAGACATGATACGTTAATACATTATTATGCGATGTCTTTTGAATTATTTTGGTTAAAAAGTAATTAAATGTGATTTTATTTATTAAGATATGCAAAAAAACTGTTAGAGTTGTGGTGTGGTACCTTTATAGTTCAGCCGTTGTTATTGACGTTCAAGTTAAATTATTTAGTATATTCGATAGTATATTTTATGGTACTAACAATAATAACAAAAAGATAAAACAATAGTAATGATATTTAAATCATGCGTATTGCCTTTATATATGAATTAATGTGTTTACGTATTTATTGGAGAAAAACTCTGAGTGACTTTTGCATAAATCTGTAAAAAAATTAATATCCTCAATCTTTAACGATCTTTAACCTCATTTCCTGGAGTTAGTATTTACGATTTATTACCGATAATTGCAGGAAACACATTGCCATAAAATCAGAAGCTGAGATAATGCGTTAAACAGCGAGATGCAGAAGCCAGATGTTAATTTACTATTTAATAATACTTTATGCGAAAATTATTTACATTTTAATGACTATCATTTACTTTTAGTGAAATTTATTAACCTTTGCGTATAATAATAGAACATTTTACAACTATTTTGCCTCGTGGGTATCTTGGATGAGATACCTTTCTGTTACGGGGTTAAAGAAGGGTTATTACGAACTTCTGCTAGCTATAATCTGTGGAGTTGAGCCAGGGTATATTTGCGTCGGATTACCTCGACTCCGCCGCCTTCTATTGTAACATTCTTTGGCTGCAGATGACGGCATGTGATATTTAAAACAAGTTACACCTCTGTTAATTCACTTTAAAGTTAAGACAAGTATTTCAAAAACGACGTAATTGAAAAACAAGAAGCTTTATGGAAACAAAAGAGAGCTAAGAATGTAGATTCATCTGGATTATCTCTACGGGTATCAAATAAGTGATATTTGTTATATGTCCAGAAAAATCAGTAATAAGCTCTGCGAAAAGAGAACTTTCCGCAAAGGTCACTAGTTAAATTATAGAAAAACGATTACCTAGGTAATCATTTTTCTATAATTTATCTAGTACCTAGTACTGCACCTAAAAAGTTTTTTTGTCAACTGTTATAATACCTATATAACTATTTTTAATATAAAAATTTCCAGTTAGAAACACTAAAAATATTTAGGTTTTAGTTTAGTAGCTCGGTGTGAAATCATTTGTGATGACGCGTGGCTGATGTGCTTTTCGTTACAGAATAAGCCCCGAAATGCGTTTGTGGGAATGAGTAGATATTTGTAAATCGGATTAAGTGGGCAAATATCCGCGGCAGCCAAACCTATTGACGGTACGCCAATATTTTATAAGTTTATTCGCACCAGTTCAACTAAGTGTAGCGTAACTGAAATCTCAGATTTACCATGATCCCATAATTCAGCTGTTATTTCGCCGATGTAAAAATACGATTTACAGATTTTTTTATTCAAGTATTTTATTTCCCTATTACTCTTACTAATTATTATTTCTTTGCCGTAGTTTCAATCAATAGACTACCACCGCAAGGCTTATGTCTCCTCCAAAGTTATCTATGGAGGGGAGATGCTATATGCCATAATAGCCACGATTGGCAGGCAGAAGTTGGCACTCGTAGTGTGGTATTATGGCACGCAAAGGATACTGCAGCCCATCCTCTGGAAACTTATTAGTGAACAGTTGCAATCCTATATAATTAGTGTAAAAAATTTTAACCCGGGAATCGAACCAGTGACTAACAATCGGAAGTCTCAGTCGACTTCCGCCAGTCTACCTCTGCACTGTAATTGCTGTTTATTATTATATACATTTTAGTACTTTTATTTTTAGTTCTGGAATGGAGACCGCGGATTGGTAAGCACAGCCTACAACGTCCACTGACAAATCAGACAGTCGACCTCCTCAAACCGCTAGGTGCTAGCTGCTTACTACTGTTCCTTTTGGGGGAGACTTATGACCAACAGTTAGTCGTACGAGTGAAATGATGAAAATGATTTTAATATTTTTTTTATGAAAATCATCACTACCGTATCGTATTATCAATCAGTAACATCTTTTTTTAACAATAGATAACTTTAACACCGCTTGCGAATGTCAGTCGGCAAGGCATTCATTTTTCATGATTTTAAATTTCTTTTTCAACAGCCCGCGTAGATGAATAATACGATGGTACCTATTTCCGATGTCAAAGAGTACTATGCAAACATTACAATGTTTCTGTGAAAATAAAAATGTATTATATGTCTACAAAAAGATTTACCGACTTTCCAAGAAAGTGAAAGAAAATAAATACAGAACAATACACAATATAGATACCAGATTTATATATTTACGACTTCGTCGAGTAAAATCATATTTTTAACGGCAATGCTTTTTAATACGATCCCAGATAATGAGACTCAGAGAACTCCTTTTAGCATTTAAAAAAAGTCAAAATGTTTCTACTATTACACTATATGAATAACTTAATAGAAGCTAGCACACCTATGCAATGATGAGTCCGCATTCAGGCTACTTCTATGTTGTATTATAAGCATAGTCCGACTGAGTTTCTTTCGCTCGTTCTTCTTCTGGAGCAATTACTATCAAATAAACGGTAGACGCATCGTGATATCAATAAGAGATGTAATCTCTTCTATGTTTAATAAAAAAAAAACATTTATTATATTGACAACAGTTCCGCAAGCACAGCATACCATATACGGTTAGCTTAGCCAGCTATAGATACATCCGTCCGGCTTTATCAGAAGTCTTCAAAGGAAATTTATGCCCAGCAATACATGTGAAATGATAATGATGACTGTGGAAACCATTAATAGACATAATAACGTAATAATAAAAATAAATAGAAACAAGTAAATTACTATTTATACCGAAATTCCTTAAATATTTAAAATTTATTCATAAACGAAATACAGCTACGAAAGACTTTTTCATTTTATTGCTTTTTATCGAATTGATGACCGAAAAAATTACGTCCGTTTGATATAATTACATTCGTGTGGTATAAATACGACGGATAAATGTGAAAAGAAATATTTTACGTCAATTTACTAAGAAATAAAAATTGTACAAGGAGAGGCCAATGTCTAGCAGTTCTACGTTGTAATCACGAAAATGTATATTTTTATTACTATTTGGTAAAATTAAATATTAGCGATATCTTAATTTTCCTTGTCATGTGGTGTCAATTCAATCAATTTAATAAAAAAAATCATTGTTGTTCTTAAAGTAAGAAAAGGACTAATATTTAGCCACTTCCGCAGATGCAGTGGTAGTCGTGCAACAAAGTGCACCGCCCGCCAGCCCGCTGATAAATGCGTATGCGGCAAACAATGCGAATTACACAACTGCCACCGTCAAATCATTCAACACGTGTTTCACCCCTCCACGGGGCATCTTCAGGAGTTATGTTACACCGATTAGTGTAACACACTACCACTGCATGTGCGGAAGTACGTACTAAATATTAGTCCTTTTCTTACTTAGGATTGACTTCCGCAAGGTAACGCCTGATTCCATAAAATATTCTTAAAGTACTTTAATATGTAAGAGTGTCAACGGGTACATAATCCACCAAAATCCACTGTTTTTATTTTGTTTTTATTTTATGCGGAAACATTCAATACGAAGAAAATATATGATACAGATATTTCTATTAAATTTCTAATTTTTCAATAAGTTTCATTTTATTGCTCAAGAACGATTTATTATATATAGGTTTCTGAAATAACAGATATCGTTAAATCCATTACCCCGCCAAGATTCAGCGAACGTAAGTACGTAGTACAACACTTCGCTCCAGACGGATAAAATGGGTTTTATTTTTCAGAATTCCGAAGCGAAAATTGCGCAATTTTTCCGCTCATGAGAAAAGTTTCAATGTTATAGTTAAAGTTAGAGAGGCGCTTGTGAACCAACACGCCGCTATTATTTGGTTACTTGGTCTTGTATGACAATTGGCTACTTACATTCTAGAGATTACACTAATGTTACCGTGGTAAACTTTAACGGGCGCTCTTAAAAGTTTCCCTTCCGTTTTTCAAATCGCATTCAGTTTTCAAAGTTCGCTTTATGTCTTCTTAAATATTTACTTCTATCATGAGTTCATCTAATATTTCGAAAAAACGTTAAATTATCCGTTGTAAGATATATAGCGGCCATCATAAAAACAAATTAAATGCTTTTCTCTTGTGTGACATCATCGAAATATAAAAGATATTAAAAGGTTTTATGAAACTGAACTGAAAGGTTTTATGGATATTTAAATTTGGGATGCCGTTGCTTATATCAGCGAGATACTGAAACGTCAACACATTCCTCGTATTTTATTTCAGTGTTTTTAATCTCGTAAATATTAAAATTATAATTACCAGCGTACTGTAACTCGAACATAATTTGTATATACCTCATATTTACTAAAAGTTATACGTACAGGAATCTATTTACATACAAAAATTGTAGAAATTAACATGGCTTCCCAGCATTCATAAAAAAGCGGCGTTTCCGTTCGCAGCCGTAGGTGGTTGTCAAAGCAATCTCACTGGCAACCGATATCGACTCCAGACTCCTTTCTTGATTCAAAACTAAAATTACATTTATGGCAATTATCTAAAACGTAGTAAGATAAATAATATAAATACCGTAAATGTTGTTAGGTTTTCGTCGGTTCATTATACAATGCAATGTCTATATTATATTAAAAGAATGTAAAAAAGTTATACAAAATGTATAACTGAATTTTGCGATACACAAATTTTATCAAATTCCGCCAAAAATACGGGTATGTCTCCTTTTATGACTGTCATTTGAAACGTGAAACAAATAGCATTAATTATTCATTAATCTAATTTAATTATATTGAAATAAACTAAAAGCGTTTAAAATCGTCGCTATGTTCGTCAGTCATTCATTACCATTTCAAATGCCATTTCACTCAAGATTATGTGACGTTTTAATAGGTCAGAATTAGCATATGAACGGTCGGGTCACCACTTTGCTGAAGGATTATGTGTTAATAGTATCTTAGATGTTAATGTATCATGAAGGGTTAAGCCTATGTGTCAGTAATGGATTATTCAAGACGTGGCCGAGGTACAAAACGCGCGAGCGGCTCAGCGTCTTCTAATTGAGTTTTGATTGCGGGATTTAATACCGGGACACTTGATTGTGTGCTACTGAAGTAACGTTTGCCGCAATAACATTAATTGTATTGTTGCCGCAGACATTACTTACTATTTCAAAGTTATGGCTAGTAATTGGAAATAAAAATAAAAGCTTTAAAGCTATGAATGTATAGCAAATTTATCAGCAAAAGCCTTTCAGACATACATCCAAACACTTTGTACATAGTGACCACTCCAAAATGTGTTACAATAATTTTTACTAATTTTTAGTAATACGTAGTAATTCAAATTTTGTAGACGTTTTTTCTTACTATATTTTCATTACTTTATTTATTATTTCTGAAACCATTGATTGTTGTAAGGTGTACCATATATAATCGACCGCAAATATTTATAATAATTTTTAGACTGATTACCTATCATAATATTCCATAGTGATTATTATGAAATACATAAGGAGATATGAACTTATTCATTAATCAATGTGTTGAAACTATAGAGTCCAGAACAAATTCATGTTTTAAAACTTAAATAAAAAGGCAATATTCAACAGATAGTTTTAATATAAGTATTGAACGATGAAAAAGAAATGAGATTTTTATTTTTTATAGTGTATGTGATCCAAATGTCTTCCGACGAAATTGGATACACTATTCGAAACGGGGCGTTGTGTTCACCACACGTTGCAGTAAACTTGGGACAATAAAGCTGATTTATCAGTAAATATTTCCTTTTTTAGCTCACAAGAGTTCGGGGACTACTGTTGTAAACTCTCATTGAGGTTGCTCCATAGAAGTCCCTTGAAGTTAAGTCAGATGAACTCGGTGGGCGAGGTGACCTTAGTCAATATATACATGATAAGCTGGCCTTTGTGTTGAAGAATATAAAAAATATAATAAAAATAATGAAATTCCTAGTATAAATAAAGATAAACTTATCATACTTTTCTCTAGGCTTCATAACATTAATAACTCTTTTATACGCAACTGTGTGTGGTATTACAATGAACTCTTTACACGTAATTTTTCTCACTAATCATATAATAAATAATAGAAGTTTATTTAATAAAAAAAATTAAGAACCTTTGGTGTGTAGGATTTTTAAGTAATATTAAATCTTGGTGTTGACTTGCTCTGCTTTTGTAACAAATAATCTGTGTAAGTTACCACAAAAAACCCGTCCGAGTTTGTTTTGGGCTCTTCTCAGATAAAGGCGAGATGGAGATCTTCTAAGTTTCTTTTAAAAAATGCCACGGAAGGCCCATTCTATTTAAATCAAAATGATTTTTTTCTGGGGTTCTTTTCATGTAAATATGTGATCATTGTATATGACAGAATATAAAAAAAATACTATGTTGGAAATTAATTTTTTTATTATATAAATGTATAACCTGCCATTCTATATTAGGCACACATTTATTTTTCTATATATCTGTACCGTAGATTAACAAATTTAGGACATTATTAAATAAATTACATTAGGTTAATAAATGTACAATAAAAGTTATGCAGTTTCCTAATAAAATATTTGCAGACTTCGACGTGTGAGATTCGTCTTAAAAAACTACGTCACGAAAGCAATAAAGCCAGAGATATCGATGACCCTTTAGAGCGGAGAACTCGACTATATCACGTCATTCTGTTTTACGATCGAGGGTGTGAATAATAATGTCTACTACGACACAAAGGCTGTAACCGTATGCTGTCGCAATTTACGGTCATCCCTACGTTTGGAAGTTCGTGTACAAAGGACAAAAAACATTGTATAACAAATACCTATACAAAGTTTAAGCGTCAACTAATACCATAAACTTTGAGTATAATTGCAGCTATAACATGACATACTTTACAACGATTTCTCATATCAAGAATCAGTACGACTTTTGTTTACATCTCTCAACAATTTTTGTTGAAAAACCTTCATTTATATTTGTAAAGGCATATTAAAGTGATGACATGGTCAAATAGCATTCATGTTCCTAAAATTCAATTGTGATACTGCACTCTTCTGGGAAAATTATAATTCTTTTTCTTAGCCTTGAGCGCTTGAAAGAACTTTTGTGGTTAAGGGAATCATTACGTAATTTATTTTACAGTATCCTATCATTTCTCACTTACAGAAATATTATTGATACATGGGTCTAAGTATTATCCCATGACATATTTTACGTGATCCGTCCATCGTAAAGTGGGGAAAACTCTTAGCCATTCACTCTACCTTGGATAAACACTACTTCCACAGCATCGTCTTGCTTTCGCATAAAGCGACCAAAATATTTGGTTAATTCGGTTACTGAGAGGTGTTTCAGCGTACATAATATATGAATGTTCTTCTTCAGCATAGAAGAAGTTGTCACCAAAGCGATCTAAGACCTCAGCGGCGTAATTAATGTGAAGAAATTGTAGTACAAAGCGGCACGTGCAGTGGTTTCCTAGGGAGTTCTCGAGCTGCGGTACCTTTAAAGAGGTTTTTGACTAAGCATCCTTAGCGCGCTGCCCTCTCGCTCCCGTGGAATTTGCAAATGAGGCTTGGGCAACAATGTTAGTCAGGTCAAAAAAACTTAATTGCAATTACGCTCGAAGACATACTAATTTAAATTTAGTATAAATGTTAGTAAACAGATAAATAGGTAAATAATAACATAAATGTCATATTTTTTAATACTCTTTATCGACTTCGATCATCAAAAATGTATTAAAAAAATATATTTTGCATATTATATTTATAAATAGATAAAATTATATTTAATATTATGTAATAAGTTCGACTACAATGTTAATAGAGCGCCAAATTTTGTATTTCAAATGCTTTGGTAGCTCGCAAAACTATAAATAGGGAAAGTAAGTATTCTAAGTTCTTTTGATCGGCTTCTTCATGGAAATATTTTATTAAAGTAATTGTTATCGAGTTTCTTTAATTTGTTCAAGCTCGGGAACAATTCTTAAGTTCAATTATAAAGTACATTTAAAGAACTGCTTCACGCTCATAACAAATCCCAATCACAAAAATGTAAAGCCGTCCAAGTAGCCATGGCCAGGCCCTTGTGTCGAGGGCGGCATTATGAACCGTCTGCTCACTCCTAACCCTTGTTCAGTTTCGAAATTGAAATTTAAGAAAATGCTGCCACTTACCGCATCGTTGTCCTTTTTGAGCCGGTTGTTCAGTATTTTCTAGGAAGCTTTTTGTAAATAATTTCATCTAGATATTCAACTTTAAATTTTAGTTTGCCAATCGTAAATTTTAATATTATTGTGGTAAATAATATACGTAATATTAGATCATAAATTTTATTTCAGTGCATAATTTTCGCAATTAAATCATAAGTACAATAGAGTTGTAAATTTACATAACAACAAAAAAACATTTTTACATAAAATAAAATAATTTCAGTGTCTACAAAAGCAAATTAATATTTATAATAATTGGTTCGGAATCTACATCACATAAATTTTATTAATAGTTTACTGATTTTTTAAATTCATATGACAATGTCACATAAATTAAAGAACTAGCATTAAGTAAATTATAAAAATTAGTAAAGGATATGTCTTTATGTATGAAAGTTATACCAGAAATTTATAATGTTGTCATTGATTAAATATATTTTAATTGCTAATAAATATTCCACTCATAGCATGATTGTATTTTTATTACACTGAATACTTTAGGTTGGATCCTCGTAGCACGAAAAAATTAAAATTGCCCCAAAGCCTACGCTTATTTCGGCCGTCGGAACGAGATTGTATGAGAAATAAAACATAAATTATTCAGCAAAGGCGGTGAGCACACGTTTCATCTTTCACATTGAATAAATATTTGAAGAGAAAGACTCGTTTAACCTTATTTCGTAAATTAACAACGTAGATTATGCTTAGCGAATATACATCAGGTTCATCGTTTATGAAATAAGTATACTGGTCTCTTCGCCTCGTTACGGTTTATACCAAAGGGAATAACAACATTATTGTGGGTACGTTCAATTTAATTATCTGACCATAATTGAATGGATGAATGATTTCGTAATATAATTCGGGTTAACAAGCACACAGATCCGACATTTTAACGTACAATGATGGATTAGATTAAATTATTTATCATAACCTTCTCGCAAACAAATATATTAAAATTTCGATAAAATCACATTTTTTTTAAGTTTAAATAGATGCTTTTAATAATAAACGATCGGACCTACCGAGAATATACATATAATATATTACATACAATGCAAGACACCAACAATACAGAGATCAAATTTAACTTGTTATTCTACAATACCATATCTTTAGAGGAAATATAACTCAAACTATATATTATAATCATCATTTCAGCCGCAGAATGTCCACATCACGACATGACCTCCCCCATTGATTTACAATAGGACTGATTGTAAAATTCTCATGTGTTTCACACTAAAAACTTTTATTTTTACATTTATTTTTGCGGAAGCACCAAATTTTTCTCATTTTAATTACAAATTACATGATACATATAACATAAAAAAGTTATTTAAAAAATATGATTTAATTAACAAAAACGTTCTTTAAATTTAACAGCTTATTACAATTCACTAATTTTTCATTACATCGTAATTATTTAGTATTTAATTATGATATAAAATCCATCGGGTACGGATTAATATGAATTAAAAAAACATCGACATCATTATATATCTTATAAGAATCTCGTTATCCACCTTTATAATGATTATATTGAGATATATATGAACAACATACAATAATTATATTATATTACATGATTAAAAAAATATTGTTTAGACAGATTTGCAACATACATCAAAACTCAACTCACGTTTCGAAAGTCAACAACGTCAAAACCATATAGTTCTTGATTTTTATTTCTCAACTCGTATTTCGTCGAACGTTAGTCAAACATCGACGTCGCTGCAAATATTTTCCTCCCCGCAGATAGCTGTTGACATGGCCTCAGAGGCAACGGGTTGGAATCAGTTCGTTCGTCTAGTCCAAGAGGTGGGGTAACTGTTCGGGAAAAACAATTCACGACTATTTTTAGACTCATCGTGGTTCATTTGTTAATACCATAACCTAGATATATTCTTCTAATGCTCTTTCTCTATACACTCACTCCTTATTTTAGAAGTTTTATAGAATTATCGACCATAACATGACTTCTTATCCCTTTTAAAAGATACTAACGTTGTAGTAATATAAAGAATATATAGCAACCTCGTTGAGAGCATGTGTATAGCAACCTCTTTAGTGTAATGTCCTAAATTATTATGAATAAATTAGATTAAACTGTAATTTACAATAATTTTCGTTCTTATTTAGTTATTTAAATCGATTTATAAGAGAGAATGCGTTTTGTATGCGGGTATTTAATTCAGTATACGATCATTTGATAAATAAATTATATTCACTATGACAACTAATACGTGACGAGCAATGACGTAAAAAGTTTCAAGTTAATATAAAAAACACATACTAATAATCGGATATCAGTGCAAACGGTATAAATGATAAAAATATGTATGATACACCATATCAATACCCAAGGGTATCATAATTAATAAATAACGTAATAATGTTAAATAATGATAACATAGTAAGAAAAAGCGTCTTCACAATCAGATTACTAAATATTAATCTTGGTTATTGTTTACTGTGTGTCTGTGCAAACTTTGTATTGTCAAAAGTTATTATCCAGTCGCATTCAACTCTTTTACTTTGACCTTGGGTCACTTTGTATAGAGGGAGATTTTAAATATGCGTAAAACCTTGAAAGCTTTTTGCTGACAAACAAGTTGTACATTTACCCCTTTAACGGCTTTACTCGTCTATCCGATCATTCTGTATAATTAAAATTTAGAAGAGCAACGTTTCCACTAATAGTAATAAATTGAAGTTCTTTCGTGAATAATTGTAAAACAACAACACTGTTTAGTTTAATCAAGACCCCGATTGCCTTTGGTAACCTCGTTTAAATAAACTTTGGCGCCAATTCAATTAATGCTGGTATAACAACAATAACAGTTTTCGGTAATTATGTTTGTACTACAAACTCCTGCTCGCCGGTCAGGCTTGGCGTAATATACGTTTCTGTAATTATTGGGGTGCTACGGAGCTTTGTGAACGCTCTGATGTGCTGTCAGTGAGCAGTTAATCCCTTGTCTATTGCAAATTAATGTTAAATGCAGCTAAGAACATCTAACACAACAACCGCATGAGATGTAAAGTAAACTATAGATTTACGCGTTGAAATTGTTCAAAACATAATGTTTTACTTATCATCGAGTAAAATATTGTGTTTTATAAGTACATATATTTTGCAATCAACATCATAATTTACATTCTTTTCAGCCGCCGTAAGACGCCCACTGCAGGCATAAAGGTCTCACCCTAGATTTTCAACAGGACCGGTTTGAAGCGGTCTGCAGTGTCTTCTATCGTTTTAATAAGGTCGTCTGTTCGTAAACTGCTCTAACCGATCCTTGGACCATGGACCATGATGTTCATTCTGGGACCTTAAGGCCCAGTAGTCACCTGTTCTGCATGCTATGTGGCCTTACCACTTACAGTTCAACTCGCAGCCCGGCTACGTTAGTTACTTTTGTTAGTCTTCTCCTCGTTCCTGATTCGATCTTGTAGAAAAATCTAGTAATCAGGATATTAAATTTCCCGATAGTAAAATGTAAATTACAAATATATATTACGTATTAATACAATAATAATATACTATATAGAAACAAGGGAGACAAGAGACCTTAAAGTTCGTATATTACTTTTCTCAGAGCTACCTCAGTCTACACATTCTTTTAATGTTTCTAATGTGAATGTAGATTAAACTTTCACCTGTTGACGGCTTCTGTACTTATTGTTATATTTATAGCTTTTCATTTTATTTTGAAAACAAACTAGTCTACATACATTTTTCAATTAAGATTGTCTTGCTTTTAAATATTGGTAATCCGACACTAATTTTAGATCATGTAAAATAAATCACAGGTACGAAAAATATGTTTGTTATAATTGTGTACTAAATTAAGAAATATATTTTTACTAGATCTAAAATAGAAAAAAATTTCAAATTTTTCCTCTTTGACGAAAAAGTTAAAAAATATAGCAGTCTCTGCAAAGGTACTGCGAACTACATTCTTTCTTAAAAATAAATTTACGTAAAAATATTGTGACCCAACTCCTTTATCTCGCCACTCCAAGCCGTTTCGCCATACCATATACGTGCCTTTGAGTTGCATGGCCTCATTTCCACAGCTCTTAAATAGATACGTGCCCGCGTATAAGTCAGTCTCCTTCGCCTTAATTCTTGCTGTCACGATAGCTGGCTATCCGTAGATTTTCTCTCTGCATCTTAAATGAAAATCTCCAATCATTGAGATAGAATCTCATTATTGCGGTGAAAAAAGTTATTAACGATTCTCGAGTAAATTTCATATTACGTCTAGTTTTGCTCCGTATTTCTATTCTATTGTCTTCATGAAATAATAAAAGAATTGTGTAATAATTTTCACCCAAGAAAATATCACAATTTAGAATTGAAATTATATGAAATAATTTAAACTTATAGCATTGCATTCAAACTTATGGCATATTATATTATAAATGAAATTTTCTGAAAATGTACAAAAGTCTAACCTACCGCTAAAGAATAAACCATGCGTTGGTTATTTTACCTTTGTGATTTTAATAATTATCTTAAAGCAATAATTTTTTAAACTTTTTAAGGTCATAATCGTTACAGACGCAGTCCTTTGCTGGATGTAAAGTGCATTTCCATACATTTTCAATAAGAACGAAGTGAGGCTGGCCGACGACCTTGACAAGGTTATCTGTTCATCTGTCTACAGCGGACATCCGTCCTGCACGTTATAGGGCATGCTAATTGCCACTTGTCATGTTAATCCGCAGGATTATATCAGTAACCTTCATTTGTCTACGAATCTCGTCATTCCTGATTCGGTCTCCTATGCCAATGACGCCGGAAGAGAAATTTAGAGATGTCCTAACCCAAATCAACGATAATATAGCAATTTATTTAAATAATTGAAAAAAAAGGCAAAAATTTTATATTTACGTTGAAAAAGAATGCCGACGCATTCAATAACTAGATTTAAGCTGGGCGGACGGCAGTAGCTAATTACCCGAACATCTGTATCACACGGCGAGGCGTGTACATGATACGGGCATTAAGTGCGCCCCATTGTCTGGAGGGCTGTCTGTCTCATGCATCAAGAGCTGTGTTTTTTATCGCTTATTCTTTGCGCTCTTCGCTCGGGAGCCACGGACCGTACGGGGGGTAATGACTTCGTTAAAACCATGAAAATTATATTACGTTTCAAACGATGAAAGTAAACGAGATAAAGTATAATTTGTTGAATGTAGAGATGTATTTTGCTCACATAAATCGTTGATTAAATAATTGTTAGACTTTATTTTAAAGTCTAAACCTTTATAGAAAAATAGAACCTAAATAGAAAAATCGCTGTAACAGAGGAGCGCAGGTTTCTAACACACGAACGTAGGCCTAAAAGGTTGGTCCGTCAAGCCGAGAACGTCGCAAAAAAGAGGAAGAGTTATTTTTTTAAATCCTAAAAGTTATATTAATACGAGCATTGACGTTTGATCCAATATATTTTAAATTTCGTTGTAAGCATGGTAAAATATTTATGTTCTACGTAATTTTAGAAAAAGACATATAATTGAAAGCATTTTTAGGCTACAAAAGCAGTATTTTCATTTTAAATGAATACAATTCATAAGAATTCAGCAAAGTGCCTGGTGGCTCTTTATTAATTAAATATTATAAAAATTATTTATAAAATAAAGAGATATCAGAAACTCTTGGAACTATACAGTAGCGAAATGTTGACCACCGTATAGATGAAACTTCGCGTTTACGTACAATAAAAAACAAAACTTTTTCAGTTAAAATTTAACTTTCAAAATGTATTAAACAAAATAAATTGGAAATTACGCGCCCAGTTTCGGTTTTTAAAAATATAAAAAGTTGCACAACTCAATAATGTTGTAAATATATTTATTTATACATAAGTGTCGAAGTTACCGCTTTATAAAATCGCATATTGTGAAAAAGACACTTATATTGTGAACAATTATTTGTTACCAAGTAATTGATGGTGGACAAATATCTGCAAGTTTTTTTTGTGGGTACAAATGACGAGGAACCGAAAGCAAAAGGAAGAGTAATATCGTTGATCGGTGAAGACGTTGTGAAACTGTAAATGTATGACAAAAAATTCATATAATTAAAATCACTACAATTAAATGTCCGATATCTATGTGATCGATGTTCACCCTCGTCGCGATTCTAATAGTGCGCATTTCAATTCCTTCTGATTTTAATTGAGAGCAGTCTCGATTGAACATCGAAAGACTTCGACTGAACTAATGAGCACAACATTTTCGCACATTCATAAGGCCACTCGGGTGTTTGTACGAAAAAAGAATTAATTGCCACTCATTCTTAAAACATTTTAAGTCTTACGTTAATTTGAATGCTTATTGATTAAACAAATTTGATCTTCATTTATTTAGTAAAGAATTACCTCGATAAATTTATTTTCTGACAAAATTTATAATTCTGCATGAATGCCAAAAACATTTGTATGTTATAATATGTACAAGTACAGAAAATTTTAAATTAAGTTATTACATACGTACGCTAAATACTATATTCATAGTTCACTCGCATTGAAAAAAAGAGAATTTGTTTTTACAGCGATTATGCAAGACTATTATAATTTATATAAACAAAAAACAATGACCAAATGTATAGTTAAGCATAAAATACTACTAATTTGGTTTTTATTTCGTTCATTATAGCATTAAGAATATTTTTTTAAAATAGAATAAATAAAAAATTGCAATGTAAATACGTAATAGAATGTATGTAATGGAAGAAACAACAGCATTGTTTTTGTTATATGAGAGATAAATTATTTTTGTCGGTAATTTTGGTTTTTTAATCAAAACGTTTTTATTAATTTATTTGGATATTGGATTGCGAAAGGCCAATAGGCAAAAATAAATAGAAAAAAGTTATTACACCAGTACGAAATCTGTAGAAGAAACAAGGGTATTAATAAATTTGAATTAGTATTTACTCTCTTTACTTACATAGCAATATTCATTTGATAATAAATGAAATTAGAAAATTTTGTGTGTCCTAATTACAAACCTCAAACAGGTGTTAACAGTACAATTATAATTAAAAAACAGAACAATACTTAAAAAACTGTTTTAACGCCAGTCTTGAAAAGGCTTTATAATTTTACAACTATAATAAAACCATCCAATTCATAAACAATGTTGTTTCACAAATATCAAAACGGCAAACAAATGGTTTGCTCCAGCTTCTGGCTTATTCAAGACACGCCAATGATTGAAACTCCGGGGTGTTCTGCATTCACTAAGATACAGATTTGAAATTAATCCTCAGAACAATGCCGGATACACAGGAACCGGGCGAGGTTTAGATTGGATACGCATTGTGAATATCCTAGCGCCTCTTTACAAAGACAGCTCTGTGCGCATTTCTCTAGTTCTGTAAGCCTTTTAATAAATATTCTAAATGAATTTATATTAAAATTAACGTTGTAATAAGTCTAGAGCTATATTAGGAGACAGATTCATCTACATTTCAGCCGCAGGACGTCCACAGCTGGGCATAGACCTCCCGCATAAATTTCTAATGAATTGTTTGCAGCATGCATCCAACGTTTTCGACGACTTTAATAAGCTGTCTTTTGGTTAGACGTGCTAAAGTCTGTGGTCTCCACTCCAATTCTTTAAGGTGTTAGCAACGATTAGTTCTGTTAGCTACGTAGCCAGCCAACTGCTACTTCAAATCCGCTGAATTAAATCGGTTACTTATAACAGACTGGCAAATGGTAAATATGTATACAAATCAAAGACATAAAAGTTTCTTAATATTTTAAAACAATTAAAAATTTGAACATTTCTACATTCTGCTGAATAGTTAGTTTGTATTAAAAGTAATAGAGTTAAAAATTAATGCTAACAATTTAAGTAAAAAATTAATATACTATTACTCTAATATACTATATTTACATGAATATGATTATTTTTTAGTCGGTATACTTTAACAGAACTCAGAAGAGAGAATATGCGTGAAAAAGAGTGCACGAGTACTCTTACAATTACCCTCTTAGAAATTAGCTAGTAGTAGGGTGCGCATTGAACCAATGACGTTACTCTGCCTCCAAAAGGTTGCAAGTGGGTAAAAAAACTTAAACATGGCGTCAGTTATGTTGCGTAGTTTAACATTTAATGATATGTAAATAAATTACTTTTTCAGTTATTAAAGTGTGAAAATACTGTTTGTTTTTTGAAATAAGGTAAAAAAAATATTTGAAGGGCAATAATCGAACATGTTTGCATTAGTAAAAGTAAAATTCGTCTAACAGTAAAATGAAAAATATTATCCGACATATGTACACTATGACCACGCATGTAGATGTTCATACATATCACGGTAAAATTTTTCACATACACGCTCACTTTTCACTACACTAGTTTTAGAGATAGAATCGATTCGGTTAGTTATGTAAGGAATCTATTTTTACCGTGGCCTCACAAAAAATAATTTAGTTGTCCTAACATCACATTGCATATGATGGAATTTAGTTGTCAATCAATTGTTCCTATTGGTATTAAAAAGCATACGTTTTAAAACTTTAAGGTTTTACTAAAAAAAAAAAAAGAAAGTCTGGTGGGCTCTTGTGCTATATTGTATAAAGGTTATAGGAGCTATAAGCGTTATAATTGAACATAACTGGGCAGCCTATAGCAATACAAACTTACCCAATAAAGATACGAGATATAGCTATAATAAATTGCATCAGTTATATATTTGTGAATCAATATATAATTTCTACAGCTCCCTGTTTTGTCATGATCCTACTATTAAAACAATTTGAATTTAAATTTAAAATAATTTATATAAAAAGCTATAGATTCCATACAAATACCTTTGCTGCACGATGTGAAACTTTTACTGCGAGATGCTTTTATAAGGTCTTAAATTTCAATTTCAGCGGATCACCGCGAACGTTAGCTGCCGAGGCCAGACAATGCCAGGTCGTGTGCCGAAGTTAATTTTTCAGCGGAGTCGTTAAATCTGAAGTTTAAGCTTAGTTCGACCTCTTATTAAACCATTCGTATGCCTCAGGATATTAATCGTATACATACTATAAAACTTTTTTGCGATTTACTGAAATTATCAAAAACTTCATAGGTACCTTAACTAGCCTAACGATTTACATGCATTCATAGTAAATGATTTAAAATTTTAGAATTATATCCTAGCTCAGAGGGACAAAATTTTTTTTTGGTTACATTTTATGATGCGTCGATCAATAACGATACCGCATTGTTTTATTAGCGGTAAAGCAACAGAAGTGACAAAATGTTGAAACATTAAACTTGATCACTTTTTTTTCTTTATTAAACGTAATTGTGATATTTAATTTTCCAACGAATAACCAAATTTATGTATCACTCGCTCATCGTTCTATCTAACCTCATTCCAGGCCCCTATTCGAATACCAAAGCTTTGTCATCAGCGTAATTATTATACTTTACCCCTTAAAAATTTTTCTGATGCAAGTTACAGAAAAATACAAATACTAGGAGAAGATTTGGGCATCATATCCTACTCTGTAATATTCCAAAAGTCATTATTGCTTCTAGACTTATCTATTCATCTTTTCCTACTTTTTTTTTGGTCAATCCAGAAATCATTCAAAATGTTTAGTATATAACATCTTTTATTCTTGTTGTATTAGATATGTTCATAATTTTAAGTTATATTAATATATATTTAATGTTTTACCTATATACACTTTTTGGATCAAAATCGAAAAATTATGAACTCTTGCAACACGGGTGTCAATAGCCGAAAGAAGTTTTTAAACTTAGTTATAACAAAAATTAATAATGTTTTTCTTAAGTTTTAAACTTTTCGTTTGATAAATTTCACTTTATTTTAACATATAACATTTTCTACCGAACGTCCAGTGAAACAATTTTCAGCTTCATCTGGTATCGTCCAACTTACAGGGACGAGCATCAACGATGTATTCGGTTGAATATTTCATATCTGAATGTGTAAACGACAACTTTACGGTAAGTAGCTTATACTGTAATATTATTTCATTATTTTAAATTCATGATTAATAGTTGAATAAATTGTATAAAAAATACACACAACTAATAATGACTTTAACAAATAAAAATGAAAACGTATGTAAATAACATCAAACTAAATGCTTATATTTTTACTGCGAATTAAATTTACAATTACGTAAATTGCGTAAATCAATAAAATTAACAACATGCTATTTTTTATTAATGCTTACAGCTTTTTCGATATTTTCGAATGTGAATTTCGAAGATATTCATATTCACAGTAGTTACAACACATATACTTTATAAGAAATGAATTATAAAGTAATAAAACTAAGCGAAAATAAATATCAAATTTTATGAAAAGAATTAACTCTTTCTGCTCGACATTTTAATTAAATGCAAGAAAAGTGTAGACTTCGTAGCAAAGCTCCAAATGTATTACTTGATTAAACCAGATATAATCCAATGTTCCACGCCATCTCGGTTCTCTAGCAAAACTTTAATATAGTGATTCGTTTGACACATACGAGTCTACGAAATAGGCTTGCTGAACCAGGGAAATATGGTATTCATCATTTTTAATTATAGATTCTTTTAATTGCATACTTGACTTGAAAAAAAAATTTTCAAATAAAACCGTCAACAATGGAGTCGAAGTGATGTTTGACTACTACATACATCAATGCAACCATAAGCTAAACCGGGAACTTTGCTTGAACTACAGCCAACTTTAACTTCTTGGCGCTGAGAAATAGTCCCATTATGCTTGTGACTGATTTGTTATTTATTGGCCACTCGCGAGCTCTCATGGACCCCTAGTACCCGAGTTAGACGAGTTTGAATTTTACACAAATTATTTCTATATGAATAGAGAAACCATTCAAGAAGCTGGTGTCTGTTAGCTACCGTTGTTTAATTTACATTGCAAAAATCGTTGCTTTTTTATGTGTTCAGTTTGTTACAATTATGCTATCCACTGTAGATTTATACTTCCAAAGTCATTGACTTTACATTAAAAGATATTATATTCTCGTTCTGGCCTCATTGACAATTTTAATAGCTTATCGGGATATATTGAGAGGTGTGCTCCAGATTCCAATATTTAAGAGATCCGTAAACCAACAAAGGTAACCGATATAGCTCAACAGATCAACAAATTGAAACGGCAGAGGGCAAACCTCATAACGTGCAGAATGGATGGCCGCTGGAGCCTTAAAGTTTTTTAATAGACCACACACAGGCAAGCATCATAATACGTCCACTGAGGTGGACAGAAATCCATTTCAAAGTCTTCGAAAGACGATGGCTTCAAATCGGTCTTATTGGAAATATATTCTAGAGGCTTATGTCCAGAAACAGACTTATTACAATTGATATGATGATGATTGCCATTAGTAGATATGTTAAATGATATATTTTTTTTTAACAAATATCATGGTCAAAATATAAAGTAGACAAGCGGTGATAAAAATCACCAAAAGCAATTAATTCCAACACGGAATAACTGTGGAATATTTTACTATACACTTACAAAGGCTGCTTAACGAGTGCTAGTTCCATCGGCGTTATTGCTTTTGTGCAGTGACACGAACGGATTACACACATTGTGCTCGCTTTAAACGCAATAGTCATACAGCAATACTTCATCACATTTTCAGATATAAAGCAATCAAATTAATTTTAAAAGTGCGCGCTGGCGAAAAACAATACGTTTCGTTTTGATTGAATGCGCTGTTGAAGATATGCCCTTCAGCGCTTTTAATTCCGCAAATGATCAGAATTTTTTTTAAATTCATTTAAGAGACTATCGTGTACACGAATAATGAAAATATTACAGAAGATTGCTTATTATGAAACATAATTATCTTAACTGTGTAATGAAAACATATTAACAATATATACTAATTCACGCGTAGAACGCGAAAATTCGTAATACAAGTTATATGTGCAGTTGGACATAATTTCTTTGATTTTCAATGGAACTCGTATAAGTCGGACTGCAGTCAACATCTTCCGACGACCTTCATTAGGTCGCCTGCACACCTTAGGGATGGACATTCTGCGATTGCCGTTCTGTGGTCTCTAATCCAAAATTTTAAGACCCCAGTAGCCACCAGTTCTGCGCGCTTTATAGCCAGCCTACTACCGCTTCAAATTATTAATGCGCCGGACTATAACGGTAACTTTTGCTCGAAATAGAAATCCGAGCAATGTATACATTACTGATATCCAAAATTAACATAAAACTTTTTAATTATAATTTATATATATATATATAAAAATTGTAATTTATATATATATATATTTATTCTTTCATTATTATTTTTTTTATTTACCAGGGTAATTAAAAAATGTTAGAATTTTTTTTAATTAATTTACCTTAATTTTACATATAACGCATGGTATAATAATATCAAAATTTCATCACAAAGTCAACACGTACTGAATAAAACATTGCTTTGTCGAAAATCGCCGTACTGTTTATTACACTAAAACGAATTTTATGGCTAATAACGGATTTATAAAAGCATTAAATGTTACTTTTTCTACAATAACGGTATTTTAGTGTGCGCTGTAATATTTTTATCGATTTTCGTCAGAACGTAACAGAAAATAATCAATTTTTGGTGTATAAATATGTTATTGAAGGGGACTTTTTATGAAGACATTAAATTAATGTTTGTTAATTCTACGTTAACGATTGCTACCATGACATTATTTATTATGCATATAATAATAATACATGTTATTACCCGTCACCAGTCACTATTACATCAGATAATAGTTATTTTGGATGTAATCAAATATGGAAAACGGTTGTGTCTGTTTTTAAATAAAATCCCCGGGTTAAGTAAGCTTGAATTAAATTTAATCGAATTCTGTATTTTTTTTAACTAAAACACCGCTTTATAATGAGTGAAACGTGTAATTATTAGTCAAAAATGTCTAGGTTAACTTTATACTTGTCGCGTTAAGAAGAAATAATTTGTTAAAAAACAAATTGTACTTAATTGTACAAATGTTAACAGGTATAATTTCGTTTGCATAGGTGCGTTTTAGCTTAAGTCAAACCCGTCTCACCTGACGCGGTGTTACCGCGTATTTGATAAAGCGAAATGTTATTCGGACTCTGTCCGCCATCAAAAGAGTTTCGCAAAGCGCATCGTGCGCCACCGTTGCCCTGTATTTGCATTATCTAGATTCGGACAGCTCGCTTTCATCTCACGTTTTGGATATTTCAAATACAATTTGCGATAGAAGAATTCGTTGAAATTTTTCCATGCGCAGTTCCGTTTGCATTTCCGAATGAGATTTCGCTTTTGTAAAGGATGAAATTTTATTTTTTTGATATCCATTCCTTTTGAAAACAAAATCACTATAGATTTTATTTTACATTTTTAAAAAGTTTCATCAAATAATATCAATGCAATTTTCAACAGTGTTCATTTTAACAACGAAACGTATGAAGTACAAAAGACCGGATCTTCTTTATTTCAAGATTGAAATAGTTCAAGTTTGCAGAATTCGTTCCTCAGAAAGGCAGTCGTGTTTACCCTACCATCTACGGGCTGATTTGAATGTAGTCCAAATTCTGCTGTGTTTTTAATTTGACATCCAGTTCATGACGATACAAAAAAAATAGAAATAAAAAATAGTTTTTAAAGTTCCAAAATGATAACTTTAATACAGTCTCAAAACTTCTTCAAAGCTTCATTTCGTAATAACATTGGCTATGTACTTGTATTAGCTAAACACGCTAGTGTTTAATGAAAATGAGCGCACAAACTTTGCATTGTGAAAATTAATTGGCCAGTCACAGCCCTTAAAAAACTGTACAGCTTCTTTTGAAGTGATTACTTCACTAAATTATTTATTGTCTTAATACTTCGTTGATCTAGAAAAACTCCTTTTTATATCGTTTTATAAGACTTAACCATATAATGATGATAATAAAGACTGTAATAATAAGTAAGACCTATATGTGATTTTGTAGGTTTTTCGTTTGATTTGATCCTAACACGTCTTGGTGGTTTTAACTTACATTTAAGTAAATTTTTGACAAAACTTTAGCAGCCAGTTACATGTTATAATATGCTTTGAAAAAAGTGTTATTTTTTATACATTCCTCCAAATTTATTATATTATTTCCTCCTTTTCCAAGTGCTTTAACAAAACTGTTATAAAAACAAGTAGCCGAATTAATGCAGCCGTTCTCTAGTTTTACATTCAGAGAGTAAATTTTATTTATTCGAATAAGGTTGCTATCAAAGAGAATTAACAAATTACAAATATGCATGTTAATTAGTTATTGATGTAAAAGCTTTAAAGCAGTAGTATAGATGATTTGCTGTCAACAATTGCATTCATACCTGTCATTGTAAAATCAATGGTTTCAGAAATAATAAGTAACTTAATGACCACGTGGTAAGAAAAAGTGTTTTATAAATTCGGAATAATACATATTAAAATTAACTATTGGTAATTATTTATCTCTGCAGACTTTTTACTGCTAGAAAATTAGTCATTAGCATGTCGTATTCCAAAAGGAACTTTACACAGGTCGATCGTTAATTGGTGTAAAATTTTAGCTCTCTACGAACAAATGAGTTATACTCGTACATCCTCAGCTTTAAACACACCTATAATTGCGCTGTGCTTTGTAATATACTATTATTTTTTTGTATACGAATACTTTTATAAATATTGCATCCATCTTCTTAATAAAGTTTTGTACGCAGCGAAATTATACTTATTGTTATTAGGGCGGCAGTAAATTTCTGTTTTATCGCGATCTTCAACGCGATGCCGGCGGTTGTAACTGTGACAAACGTCTCACTTCATTACAATGAGGCGTGACCGGATTGATAAAAATGTTAAAACTTTTCGGTTACATGCTCCACTAATGAAATGGTCAAGTTGACGCAAGCGTTTGTAATCAACTAAGTAACTATCGAAGTAAAGTCAAATGACTTATTGTTTGCTAATTAAGAAATTAAGTCATTTAAGAGAGATAATCGTTTTTTAATTTAAAACAAGTGTTTTAAATTAAAAACGATTATCTCTGTTATATAATTTCATTAACACCTAAAAAAATAAACTTTAATTAATCGGTTACAAAAAGTAACAAGTGTTTATAATTAATGTTGTGATGATCAAATATCATAATTTATTAACCAAAGTATTTTTTTTAAATATTAAACTATATGGCCGCTGGGGCTTAAACAACTGGTGACCACGGACCGGCAAGCATCTGGGACATCTGATCACAAGGTGGACATTGATGTAAGAAAACAATTGATGCAAGCCGCTTTCATACCGTCTTGTTGGAATTCCTTGGAAGAGACCTATGACTAGCAGACCAGTGGATGTCCAACAGCTAAAATAATGAAACCAAATGGCTTTTCGTGAAAACATTAATGTGAATTTTTTGAAAAGCGATAGATTACTTTTCAAAAAAATTAAATTACAACAGCATGGCAATGAAGCGAATTCTTGATTCTTTCTGCGTCACGCTTTTCTGCACTCCGTTTGCATATTCAAACATGCTTCTCCGATTAGCCATTGAGTCCAAAGTGTATCTTTTACTAGTTACGTGAAACTTAACATTTTTGTTTAGGAACAATTTGATTGGTTGACAGTGCGTAGCTGCACCGGGCATGTTTAAATGCATCTTAGACTTTAGAGCCAAAAATATAAAGAGTATTTATTAAATGTAAGCTACCTTTATTTCAAAGGCCGGAGATATTATAAAAATACTAAAAGGTCATAAATTGCAAACTGTCCCCTAGTCAATAGAATTCGCAGGCAACGTTGTGTCTACGTGAAAATAACGCAAACTCGTTCCTTTGTTCTATTACAGTCCTGGCCGGCATAAAGGGTACACCTGATACCCATAAGAGAGCGAATTATTGAGAATTTGTTGATACAGGGCACCCGTTCATAATAATGCAACACCGGCGTCGCGACATTTTAATGTATTATGCAGAACCGTACTACGTGTTAATGGTCCACGATGAGCCCTGGACATAAATTTGGGGCTTTTATCCCATTTTTGCGCCGCTTTCCAGCGCAATTTGTTAAAGTCGTGCATACGTTTAACGTTATTGCTTGAAACACCCCTCATGTGAGTTAAATTTAATATTTAAGTTTCGTGTTATTTAAATCTTTTTATGTGTTGGCTTTCGTGCTTAATAGGTGTTTATTATTTTTTATTTCTGTATTTAATATTCTTTATTGTACAAGCCAGATACGTTATACATTATAACTAAAACCAATACAACGGCCGGTCTTCTCATTCAAGACAATTTCTTAAAGACAACCATAATACGGAAATAGAAGAAGGAGAAGTAGCGGGTTTTCGATGTGTTTATACAAACGTACATACGTTTACTTATGTACATACTCATAGATACATTTCAATATAGTTAAAATAAAAATATTGTAATAAATAATCAACAAAAAAACATCAAATTAACTTGAATTAGTTCGCACTTGCCTGAGAGAAAATGAAAAAAATGGGGAAAACCCTAATTATTTAGTAAATCTTTTTTAAAAATTACCGCCTAAAACACCTTCCCCCGATGATGTTATAGTTGCAAAGGATTTGAAATGTTATTATATAGATATCCATGCAAGTTTTATTAAAGTAAAAAAATGAATAAAAGAACACCAAAAAATTAAGAGAACTTAAACAAAAACAAAATTAACAACATACAATAAAACACATATGTTTTGGGTTTTGAATTAATATAAGTAATATTTATATTACATAGATATTACATGGACGTTAATATAACCAAAACAATTAGATTACAAAAAGTGAAAAGCCACAAGTAATTTCTTTTCCCTATTTAATAATATACAAATAAAATGAAACTTACTTATCCCTTTCAAGAGTCTATTTTATATGTGACATAACAAACAGTCTACACGGCATATTGGTTATTTGAAGATGGGATCGAAGAAATGAACTTCAATTAATACGAATAACAACATTGAATGGGTTACCAATCAAGGACACATGACATAAAAAAACAAGATCGGTAGTACAAAGCCTTTTCTCAAGTAAATAATCTCTTGACTAGTCAAGCGAAGAGTAATTAAGCATGCCATTTATCGTGTGTCACAAATATATTGTAAATATTTCGCCACCGTGATTTTCTAATTTATCTTAATAAAAATTAAAAAATATATGTGAAATTAGATAATGAATATATTTTACTATTAATTATCTAATAGCACATATATTTTTATTTTTACTTATGTGTTGACTCATCTTATCGCTGGAACTATAAGGTCAAGAGACTAAGTTTAGTAATAATATCTTTCGCAGAGTAGAGCAGAGCTAGGAAAGGTTTTCACAAAATTCCACCCACTAGAGAGCATTTTAAAAATTACCGGTAATGGATTTTCTTAAATTACACTCATAAAATTCAGTGCAGATACGCAAAACGGACGAGACACTCCAATGCGTGTAATAGAAATCTATCGGTGAAGTCTTTGCACGGCAGAAGACATCCTTTAGCTAAAATGATGACGTTGTCGATGTTAATGTACTCTCAATATAATGAACTGTAATAACTCTTCTTTTATAAATATAGCAGTAATCAACATTTTTTTATTATGATGCAGGTATGGTACCATAAACCAAAGCTAGTAATAATATTTAATTTCACTGAGCCGTTTGCTGCACCTATAAAATTCGTAATTATTTTTACTTACAGAGCAGGCATCAAACAACTGTAGTAAACTATGGAACTTGAAGCTAAATGCGAAAATTATGTTTTTCAATTACTCCAACACAATAAAGTCTTCCATCAATAATAATCGTTCGTTTCAAGACCCATATCGAACAAAGCGTATAAAATTTACTACTTGTTTTGCCCAAAGGATGTGTTACGCCGTTTTTAGTGTCGATTTTACGATAAATAGTACCATTTGTTCTCACCCATTACGGCTTGACGACACGGAATGGGCACTCAGGATTGTGTGCGAGTGGCTAAGTGCATATATACTGCAGTTCTAGGATTACATCTATTATTACTCTAGTGCTACAGACAAACAATCGACTAGATTTTTTAATACATTTTTACCTTAAGTAGAGATATGTCTAAAGCTGACAAACGTCAATTTTCAAGACTGCGTAACACTACATTATTATAGACATACTGTTCATTAATTAATGGTGCTCGGTCAGCTGGTTTATTTATTTTAAATAAAAAATGGAAAGATTATTGAAAGAACAAAAGCAAGGATTACTGTATAATCTAAAACAAACGTGGTCTCACTTCAAGTTTCATTGGCAAGTTTACAATCTCTCAATAAGCCACGGAGAGGGCTATGCGAGGGTTTTTTCTACGACATCGAATCAGGTATGAGAAAATCCGTAGATGAAAGAAAGTAGTAGACATAACACAGCGAATTTCAGAACTAAAATAGTAGTGGTAAAGTATAAACAGAACAGATAGCCGCTGGGGCAAGGCCCTGGGTTCTGGAATAAAGACCACAGACCAGGAAGCGCAACACAGAACGTCCATCTACAAGGTAGACAGACGACCGTTAAACTCTTCGAAAGACGATGGATGCAGGCCGCTTGCAGTTGGTCCGAGTGTCCTGTATAGCAGCAGTAATAAACTTTAACTTTTTCAATTAACAAAAATTACGAAAGTAGCCATAAAAGAAATAGAAAAAAAACTAAACAGAGGATAGTGTATTTGAGAGTGTGCATGGAGTGTATGTTTAGTGTGTGTGTGGGGTATGTGTGTGGTGTGTGTTTGATTAATGATTCCTTTTTCATATAGTATAAAATATATAAAGTATACAGTACATGTTATCCAATATATATAATATATAACTTAGGGGGTGTACATAAAAAGTGTTTTACTATTAATTTTTGTTTTTTTGCCTTAAACACATTTCTATGCTTTTTTGTATCAATATCGAGTGATACGGCAGAGGTCTTTTAGGTCTTAGAAGAGCAGAACTCTGTTTTAAAAATATGTGGTAGGCAAAACAGAAGATATTTTCAAACGACTAGTTTTTACTGAAGGAACAGCAAGTAAAGGTGCTTGCTGATTGAGAACACTAAAATTTAATTTTGGCAGCAATTCAGGACATTCATAACTATTGTTTAATACGTCATACAGAAACAACATATGTTAATAATCATCTACCTTCTAGTATGTTTATTTTATGGTAATGACAAGCTTCCGCTTCTATTAAATTGTGAAATTATTCCTTATAATTAAGAAACTTAAAAAATTTCATTTGAGTTTGTAAATTTTCACTTGTCAAATACCCTTTCAAAATTGTTATATATTACGTCCACTTGCACATCTTTCATATTTATTAGTATGTAGTCAGTTAAGTTTATAAGAACAAATCTTATAAACGAACGTGCTTTTACAGATCCATGCTGTGATGGTATACGAGTACATCGTTGTGTAGATAGAGATACGGTTGGAAAGTAATTCTTTCTAAAGTTTTCCCAAAGTTATTTAGTAATAAAATAAGCCTATAGTTTTCAATCATACATTCGAAGTTTTTCTTATATAGTGACACAATTTGAGCGTCTTTCATTTTTTGAAAAATATGCCATAGGTTATTGATTTCTGGAATAAAATTTGCAACGATTTTGTCCAACTACCTTCACAATATTTAATGAACATAACAAGTATACCGTCATCACTCTCGCCTTTCTTGGGCTCCAGCTCTTTAAAAAGATACGTAACGTCCAACATATACGAGTACGAAAAAAAGTAATCGAACGCTGCACTCGTTCTAACTCCAGAGAGCTTAAAGCTCGTGAGTAAATGTTTGTTTCGACACAAACGTATATTTATAGGCACTGTACTCTTGACACTGGCACATGTGAATACTATCTAAAAATCTAACAGATTTGTAGCTAGTGCTATTTTATGAATGTTGTAAATTGAAGCTTTGTTTCCACTGCTAACAATATTTCGCATTGAAATAGCTTTGAAAGGTTTTAAATTGACGTGTATCACAAAAGCAAATAAACCGTGTGTTTGCCAATATAAACTGTGACCGTAAATTTATATCTAATATTAAAAACGTAATATTTTTTATTATTAATATTACCTACATTTAATATGATAGCTCTTAAATTACTTTTATATTATGCAGTTACTCATTCTATTATGTTCGAGGGTTTCAAGCCTTACAATTTTGCTCAATTAGTAGAACGATTACAAACTAATTTTGTACGGATTTGTCAGCTTTGAAACTATGATATGTCCAACAACTCAGTCCTACCCGTGACCAGAGGTCAATGAATAGCAACGTCGGGAAAGTATAAAAAACAGTTTGATTAAGATATAGAAATTAATTAAACAAGCTTTGTGAAATTCCGAACTTTTGGTTCTGGAATAAGCGAACTGAAATCACATGCTCACAATTATGTTTATTAAATTTTATAAATATTTATATGAATACTGGATATCAAACAACCAAGACAAATTGTAAAACCGTAATTTACTTTTTTAATGTGCTCTATTTTTTCTTAAATAATTATCTTGTTTAATATTAGTGTAAGAACGAACGAGGTATTAATAGATATTAATAGATAGAGTTCACGTACAAGCATGATTTAAAAATTTTTAGTACATTATATTTTAAAGTTAAAAATTCCGTCAATCTTTACAATTACAAATATCACGTTATTGAATAAGATTGAGGATTTTATAAATTTAATTGTATTATAAATAAAACTAAATTGTAACAACAACCAACAGGAATTATCAAACGTGATCAGCAATAAATGAAAAGAAAAAATTAGCCACATAATTTTTTTTTATTATAAAAGTGTTTAGCGTACATTCGGCGCAAATCATTCCTTTTAATAGGACTGTCAGTGTAAAATAAAAACAGTAAATACTCCTTTTAGAAAATTCTATCAAAATTGATATTAGATCACTAAGTTGCACCGCATCCGGACTTTTTGTTTAACCGATCATAGAAAGACAAAACGGAACAAAGAGTTTATATATTTGATATTTTAGTTTAAATTAAGAATTCGTAGCAATTTTTTTCTACATGCATCTATGTTTATTCTGTAATAAAAAAGAGAAATATTAAAAAAAAGATTACTCTAATTATACCATGTCTCCGGTGAGGGAGAGTTGTAAAATTTATAACTCCTAATGTTAACATTCATTACCTACTAATGTCATAAAATGATAGAGTATAGTTAATTTAAACTAAACAAAGCAACTTCTATATAATTGATGATATGTTCTTGTTCTTGTTTTTGCTTATTTTGATTTTTTTCGTTCGGTATCTACACTGTTCCCTTATTGACCTTTACAGATTTCCCGTGTTTGAGCGGACAGAGCGCGGGTGCTTAGCTTCAATTTTATTGGCTACACTTAGCTCAAAGCTCTCAGGAACCACAACGCGAGCCGTTACATTATATATAATATTACTGGAATCACAGGTCACCATTTTGCCGGCGCTTTTGGCACAAATGTCCCCGTGAGTGAACCTCACTCACAACATCCTTTATGCGTTCGCAATACACGTTCAATACTCCAACTCAAAGGCGCTTGTGAGGGCCGAAACTGGGCTTATTGGGTTACTTTTACCTGGCCTAACATTATTACTACTTAGTGCTGAAAGAAAAATAATCTAGAATTATCAGGGATTTTCTCGGCATATCCGCCCTTAAAGGTCGTCGTGGGTTAAAAAAAAATATTTGTTTATAAGCACAAAAGTGATATTAAACAGGTTTTACGAAGACGCTAATTTATTTTGAAGTTGTGTATGGAGCGTCGCTGAATGTCGTTGCTAATAAACAGCCACCAAAATATTTCCCACCGCATTTAACATGCTTTTTAGTGTTAACTAAGAGATTTGAAAAAAAAATAGGTTATTTCTTTTTAAGGACATCTCAAAATTATAAAATTTTAGTATCAATAGTTGAAGACATTGAAATTTCTCTAATAACAATATTGTTTTTCTTTCATAGATTCCATAATTGAAAGAGATATGAATAAAATTAGTATTATGTCATCTTTATTAAGCAACTTGCATCAATCATATACATACTGATCATCAGCGTAAAACGTACGAAAAATATTTACGAATTTTTAATTTGAAAGGCCAAAAGGTTTCTTAATAAAACAGCCCGAGCAATAGGGTAGCTCTTGAGCAACCTCTTTGGAATTTCTAGCTACTTATAGACTTAGGTGTTTTTTTTTTTACATTTTTTACTGATTTATTTATAATGTTCTTAATAATTTTAGATTTATTCTATTCCATCAACGTTTGCCTTTCTTTTGGGTTTAGGATACTTAAATATAAGAGATTGACAATTTGAAATACCATGATTCATAAATTAATTTTCATCAAAATTTATTTGATTTTCTTAAAATAAATTTATCCATTGAAAACAATTCCCCGATGTTTATCTAACAAACCCAAAACAAAGTGTCTGTTTGGTGTTTTCGGGCAGTAACTTTGTCAAACAGCAAACCAATAGGCTTACGATTATCTGGGATCTTTTTGTCGTGACAGTTTTCGACCCTTTATTCGTTATCTGTGGACGACTCAGTAAACATACGTACTAAAGTTTCGATCAAAACCTCAATTAATTGTTTCTTAAATTTTATAACTCTATAATTATAAGAAAGTTATATATGTTTTACTACTCTCAAATGTGATTGAAGTTTCATTTTTTTAATTTATGAGTGTTTAAATAAAAATAACATTTCTAATGATTAACATGTTACCTTAAATTGAATGTTTATCATTAATTTTCTTTTGTTTTACACGTCAGGTCAATGCGGAAAGTATAAACGATCGTTCAAACGTTTATTTTCATTCCGTTCTTGCCCCTTTTTCACCCTCGTCTTCCTCTGATACATCGTTGAAGGGTAAACGAAATACACCTACTTTTTACTTTTTTATTAAAACAAAGGTTTATACAAAGAATCGCGCAGGAATTTATTGTGTAATTTCGTTTTCCAACTCTTTTAAAGTTAATCGTTTTGGAGGTCACCATTAATAACAATTACGCTTTAAAATGTGGATGGTCTGCTGTTAAATTTTTAGTTAAGTTTTGAATTTAATCATTTAACATTATTGTCATTGCTATAGTAGAACGTTTGATACCCACGTAACTTTAAATTGACGGATCTATTTTCTATCAAGTTAGACTCTTCTAAAATTCTCCTCGTGACGTATTGAAGGAGTTAATGTAAATTATACTATTTAGATAACAATATGAATAAATAAATAGATATACATCCTTTTATCACCAATACACTACCGGTTAATAATAATGGGGTAATGAAAGATTTTAAGACATTTAAAATAACGCAATATTTTGTTTAAAGTTCTTTTAAAACAGATTACAGTTTGTATATTATCCTATATACCGAAATCCTTTGTATAAAGATGATTGTGTCTCCAAGACGTCGCTTTACTTTAAATATCCACTTGAGCTGTGCCTGCAGCGGGATTCAATTTAAATCCCTCTAGAGATCCTATTATTACAGTAAGGTGTCGAGAGCTAAGTAACCGTGGCATCTCGCAATGCCTCGAGACAGAGCAATAAATTAGACAAATCCGATTTGCACGTGCAAAGGGTGAGGAAACTCGTTATGGAGTTTTGGTTATCGCGTCTCTTTAGACAAAAGACATCAATCATCGCAATGGAATTATCTCGCAATCCTTTCCCTAATCAACTCTTTCGTACCTCACACTTTGTGGAATTAGTAAAATAAATCACACTTTTAATAACTAATACTATAAAAAGTTTTAACTTTAGCTCAAGATAATTCCTGCAGTAAGAACAAAAGATTTATTGAAATATTTAAAAAAGGATAATTTACTTAACGTAAAAAATAAAAGAAAAAGGTTTATTTATAACAGCCACAACATAAACCTATACAAATTATTTGAGAAAAAATGTAAAAATGAATGTACAAATCCCACGCTAATGTTTAGTGACCTCCGAGTGACGTGGGGCACTGAAACTGTAATGAGCGATACAATAAAGGAATAAAAAATATATACACAAAACAAACATTGCTAGTACTCACACATAAATAATCAAAATTATTTTTATTGGCTGCCAGCTGCTTGTAAATTGGAAGTAGCCTGATAGATATAATATGTGCGACTATAAAATTGCATGTAAAATATGTATTTTTTCCACTAACAAGTGTTTTTAACGACTTTAATTTTCATGGTAGGGTTTAATTAGAAAATATATGGAAACTACACATAAAGTACAGATTTACTCTTACAGAGGCAGACTCAAAATTTCTTCAAGACTTAAAATTTGGTAAGAATATTTCCTTTTCTGACTAAAGATCAGCTAAGAACGGATTTTGCAAAATTCTACCTGCAAGGTGTTTGAGAAGCCTTTCATTAGAAAAATTGTGTATTTTCTTTTACAATTGTTATAAGTGTAAAACTTGGCGTTAAAATTTTTTTCGTATGTTGAAAATTACCTTAAATGGTTTTTATGAAATCACACACAAAAAGCCAGCCAGTATAAGTCACGTGAAAGGGTAAGAAACGGCTAAATTTTAATATAAATTACACTGACAATTTTCTAACGTTGACCGGTTTTCTGGTGTCAAATATTTTTTTAAAGTGGCGGCCGGGGACCATGGCAGTGTTCGTTTCAGTCACCCAACAATGGTGCGCAATCATTACCGTATTCCGGTTTGAAGAGCGGAGTAACTAGTGAACGTAGGGGGTTATCGAGACGTTCCTCCTAATGTGTCTGACTATGTGAAATAGGATTTTGAATATTGAAACTACAGACCCTTATTAAGGGTTAAAAGTCCCACTATTAAATGTAAGTAAGTTCGTTACATATCTATATTACTAAAAATAACTAAAAATAAAAATTCTCAATTTCACAATCTAAAAAAATTTTAAAGAATGCAAGTTAAAATTCAAAATAATACTTTTTTTCACGTACAATCTACAGAATAAATAAAAACAAGAGATCCTAGCGTTCAAACATTTGACGTCAATCAAAATCAAACCAGCCATATTGTAATGTAATCAAAAAATAATTATCATATAATATAAATTCTTACAATTATACATCATATAATTATCAATCCTGTAGTGTACTAAATGGTTACTAAATGGTTATTAGTTTTGTAAGTAAGGGTGGTTTATTAAAAAAAAAATATATATATATATATATAAATATATATATATATATATATATATATATATATATATATATATATATATATATATATATATATATATATATATATTAAAAAAGTTAACACTCTGAAATATGGCTTTTTTTCAAGTGGATTGCTAATGAACAGAAATATTCGATAGTACAAAATCTGACTATACAACCGGATAGATATGAATAAAGAATCACGCGGATACATTAAAACTACGTAACTATGTATTATTCAGTCGACCATAAAGTTATTCATCTGTTGCGTTCATCATTAGGACGCTGAGTTTATGGTAGGTGAACGAATGAAAATAAAGAAAAAATAAAAGGGAAAACGTAGGTAAGCGATGCAGAACACGTCCATAAGAGTCGGCTGATTTCTACGTCACGTACGGAAAAAAGAGAACTTTTATTACTTCCGAGTGCCGTAATTGTTATGGAGAAGCGGCCGCTCTTATTACTCAACTTTGCGTTCAGCTAAGTGGCAACGTTAGTTAATGAAACGACAGTAGTAGAATGTTTCTTTTATATTCCATTACCTATATAAAATAGTCGGATAATAAACCCGAAACCGGTGAGTCACTTTCATTACACCGGATTCAATTACGGACGAAGGAAATTGTTTTCTTCTTATGATTGATTCATAATATAATGATACTCGGAAGAATGCGGTATTTTACAAAAAATATTGCCATTCAGGTTACGGTATTAAAAGTGACATCGTCGACATAGCTGATGTTCTTTTATTTGCTTCTTTTTTGGGGCCCCGTACTCACCTATCATGGGTGGTCAGGGACAATTTTTGGAAATATTTTATTTACATATTTATTTATACAGGTCCCATCACCACGTTCTCAGAGTATTACATTTCTTACCTACTTTTTATTATTTCCTGTTCCATAATTGAATTTATCTCCTATCCTTATATATATCTTTTTATTTCTTACCCGCTTGTGATATCTTTAAGAATTATTTTTTTAATTGTATCTTCAATTACTTTTGTTAAATACGCTAAGAAAACGTTGCTACTTTCTTATTAGTAATAGTAAGTATAGTTAGTTTATTAGCTACGCCGGGGCGCATCATCTTCTATCCTTTCCAATACAACCGGGCTACAGGCGCACGAGGGATTTTCCTTAAGCCTAAAGCTATTAAGGTACTCGTAGAATCCCCCGTGCCCCGTGAACACTTGGACCAAGACCGTGTGCCCAACTGATTGGCAAGTAAAAGTTGGTGTGGGTAGGCTAATAGCACGCAGAACGAAGATGGGCGCTAAGACCTGAATATCATGTAGCACGGACCAGTAAGCGAAGCTTAGGACGTTCACACACATAGATGATGGACGTCATTAGTAAGACGCACATTATAGGCCGGCGAATATAAAGATAATGATGATCAAGAAGTAACAACAGATTTATAGCATCTACTTATACTTTACAATTCTTTCACTGCTTCCATTTGGGCCTTTGCACTCAGTTTTTACATAAAGTATCCACCTAAGTGACCTAATAGCTTGGCGGGATCCCAATTTCAGAGAAAATACAACGTAATGGTTCAAAACAAGGGCTCCCACGAGGGCCCAGTAACTTAATTAGTGTAAAGAAAACTAGGCTAAGCGCCTTCAGGGTGCTGCCACTTCAAACCGATTAAAACCGTTAATGCTAATTGAGCTCAATAGAATTTCAGTTCCTATCAAAATGCGCTAGCATTCTTTTAATGATGCATTGTCCTTAACAGATTAAAAAATAGAGGCATAAAAAATATTATGTTAAAAAAGTTGGCAAATCATAGGCAACACAAAATCAAATGGAATGACATTTATTAAAATAAAGACCTAATTTAAAAAAGGTTAATGTGATTTCCAGTTGTTGCCTAATTTTAACTAAATAGCAATTTTTTTTTTCATTTATCGTTAACATAAATATTCATATACGCGGACTTAATAAATACGTTATAGCTCAGCGAGTAGTCATTATGTGGTTTACGAGGTAAGTCACGCTTGACCTAACCTCAACAATCTTTGATTGAGCAATTTTCTCCGACAACCACTCTTTACGCGATAACTTCGTTAGATTATCACGTTAGTACTGCAACCTAACACGCCATGCCTATTTTTTTTTAATATCTTACTTAAGTAGATCTAATGCTATTATTAACTTACGTAAAGGTAGGTTATTTGAAAATATGTAATGCTGTTCGTGTAATATTTTACATTACATTAATCATTAGAGCAATATTAATACACATAAGCCTTACAAATTTCCAATAAGGCAAGTATATTCAAACGAATTGAACAAAGTCCTATCTTTTTGTCCCCCTAGTCACACAATCCACAGTCTTCACTTCAGAACTTATTTCTCTATCGATTTAGTAAAAACTATTTCAGTTTCGAAATATTTTACATTTGTTATCAGATGCACATCTGACAAATCTTAGATACGCTGCCGACACAGATCTTTTCTCACGCTCTATGATTGAGCAGCAGAGTATAACTTCTATGCTGTCGCATCACTGAAAACTAGTTTCCAAATAAAACAATAAGTTAACAACAATAGAGGTCGATGGATTAATATTGGAACGGGTTCAGTAGCCTGCCAACCTAAATCAGGAACTGAAAAGTTTAGGAAAAACAATCCAGTGTAATAACTTTTCCACAATTTTTCCATGTTTTTCTACATAAGAACCTTTCACGTGCCTTAACGAGGATTGTCATTACCATCATCTTAAAAAAAACTTATACATATATATATTTATATATATATATATATATAAATATATATATATATATATATATATATATTTATTTATATATATATATATATATATATATATATATATATATGTGTATAACAATCAACAGGATGACCGGTCTAACGCTGGACGCATCTAGCTTCTTCCCGCAAACTAAACTATATATCTTCGGTTCATTAAGTGGGGAATCATACCACAATTTCGAGAGTATAAAAAAATATTATGATATATTACTTTAGTTTACAGTTTAGCACATTTGACGGTTTATTTTTATTCGTGAAGAAGAATATCATGTTATCGAGGAAAGAGATTGTAATTAGTAAAAAATGCTGTTAGTTTATGTTACATATTAAGATAGAATACTACGTAAATCTTTGAATTCAATTGAAGCACTTACAAATGCTGCAAGTTGACGCATCTCCTATGCCATTTCGCGGAGTAAGAATGTAAACTATGCTCTTTTAACGTAAACTTTTATACGTACAGAATTCAATCACGTGCGGTTCGTTGAAGTGGATGTAGGGTTACCAAATACCCTCGACTATGATAGATAGTAGAACATTCAAGCAAATAAATTATACAAATAGTAAAAAGATAACGCATTTTTTAAATAAGAATACTAAATTGTCTTTGTCTTACTAAATTATTAATATGTAAATTACTTTCAGAAAATTTACTCGTACGCAAAAAATCACACAGTCTCTTATACTTGTATATTTTAATACCATAAGTGAATTTCTTTCGAAATTAAAAAAAAAAAAACGTAATTATGTAACAAAAAAATCAGGTGACAAAATCAAAAAAAATTATATGAGCATATCGTATTGTAAGTTAATCATGTTGCGTTTAATTATAAAACGGCGCATTGATGGTGTTTGAAAAAGTGTTAGCCAAAAAAAAAAAAAAGAATAAAAATGCTGAAAATATTTGCAGTTTTTGATATTATTGTTCTACAACGAGCTATAAGAAATTTGATTAATTGGTAAAGCCAAAACATGTGTTAAAGCAAAAAACATGTATACACAATTAACTGTGTAGCAATATGGTGTTCAGTCACCATTGTCGAATTTTTGCAGGATAATTTTATCGACACATTATGCTCTATTTTTTTTCTCTCTAACAAAAAAATGCCAGCCATTTTAATTTTTAACATAAAATCCCTAACTTTTGATTGTTTAATATGCTGGTACAGTTATAAGCTTCATTATAAAAAATATCAAAATGGATACGTAATTTATGCTAGACAATGGTTGTTGCATTAGTAATATTTTTACAACACAAAATTACTTTGAATACTCCTAAAACTTTATACATTAAATAACATTCTTAAACAAATATTTAAAAAATACGCATTTTAAAACTGCAAACTTGACAAACCGTCTTGGTCTCTATAGTAAGAACAATTATAAAACAAAATAACTTACCGCTTCGATACAAAGGACATGGAAACCCTAAGCAGACACCAGAGTTCGGTACCACGACGGCAAACTTACGAAAGTTCAAACGGACCGAATACGCTCGCACTAGTCGATTCCCTCTGCGGGTAACGGAATTTCCGATCAGGCTCAGGCCGAGATGTGCCTCCGAACTCCAATACGGTTTGTTTATTTTCTTCATATTGCGCGTATTTGTTCCCACACTTGTCTGGGTTGAAAAGTATGTAATAGAATACGACAGAATGTCGAACTTTCTTCCAATATTGTCTACAAAGTTACTGAATTTATATTTGTATATATACATCATGAGAGAGTAATTTGGAATTGCAGGTCGCTATTTTTATTTCAAAAATATTCGCTGATTCACTATTTTGATAAGAAAAAAATTAGGACATTGCTACGACATTGCGGCATTGGTCAGCCCACAACGTGAACAAACGACATTGTTAATGAAATAGATTGGGAGGCGCTGGATGCAGACCGCTTACGATTATCTAAAGATATATTCGTACATTTATGGATTTACATTTACAACAACACCAAAAATCCAAGAGTTGGGCAAAAGATGGAGCAATAGATGGCATAAACAGCAAGGGAAAATTTGACAAGGAAAGTGGCGTTCGTGAGACCAAAGATCTGATCGATGGTGATCTTAACTAATCCGCACATTATATGGCGTAATGTATAGTGCTCGCAAATGCTTGCACCTTTTTGCATTGACTTGTGCTAAACGTTAGAAACATTACGAAATAATCATACAAAAATTATAATACCTGTACAAAAATTAACAATTTACTATTCTTTTTATTTAATTTCGTACAAGTTAAGTAATATCGGATCAAGTAAGAAAAGAAAAGAATAAAAAATATGCTACAATCTACATACTTAAATTAAAAATCGAAGTACCTAATTCACTTAATGACCGCATCATCTAATTGTCACATAGAGTTGTTTTGATATAACACAATACATTACAACGTTTACTTTTGTAGTATATTATAAAGCGAAGTAAACATTATACATATATGATTCATGCAGAAATTTTGTTTTTATTGTGAGTAATTATACCAGTCCGGAGTAATATCGTAATTGCACCGGCGGAGCGGCGTAATGCATTTTTGTTCAGCGTTCGCCTCGGAGCGAGGCTCTTCAGACATCTTTTGGAGGTTTTGCAAAAAGTCGTCATATTCGGCGCGGCGCTTAAGATAAAATCTGCAACGTCGTCGTCTCGAGTGGTCAGTGACCTCTCGTCTGGATGCTCTTGTACCTATTTGGAACATAATTCAAGAACTTGTTGATTAATTATCGAAGCGGGTATATAGCTTTTCATTTAACTACGTTTATCCTATGGATCGATGAAGAAGTACCAACATACGAAGAAACATAAAATCTTTGTTAATATATCATCGGTGATTGGCTATAGATGCAAAAGATTTAAAGTTGGAAATGTCACCCTTTCCGAAAATCAATAGCTACAGAAATAATAAATAACGTAATGAAATTATAGATAGAAAAAGCTTTCTCTAGTTTTATATTAATACTTATTAAAATTAATTATTGCTTAATATTTGTCCATGCAGACTTTCTACTGCTACAATCTGCCAATAGATTGTGTTGTGTGATATAGCATTCCAATAGAAAAAACACATTAATGTTATTTATTTCAGAGTGATCATTTTATACAGCGTAATTTGAAATAGGTACAAAATCTTTAATGCTTTTCGCTGCCAAATGATTTATACATTCATCCATTTGAAACTTTTACATCTGTACCTAATCACTCTTTAAACAAATAAGCACATATGCCAACGGCAGGTCTCTTATACCCTCCAAGCCAAGTCATGCCAAATTGTGAGATATCTGTGATCGGTTTTAAGGACACAATCTCTAAGTAGGAAATTATTGATGTCCTTATTAAAAATTAACTATGTTCTGTTAGCGTTAATCACATAAATTACTTTGAGCTATGAAGAAATTATATCAACTTTTCTAAATTACCATGTTAAATGTTATGCGAAAATGTTTTAAAAACATCAACTCAATTTCACTATTAAAGAAGTTTTGTTTTTGCATCAAATGATTAAAACAAAGATAGTTTCATAGTCTGGAAACTTTCTTTTTCAATAAAACAATAACTTCAATGCTTTTAGATATTAGTAGTAATTTTTCTTAATTAAAGTATACTTTTTGTTTAGTTTCGTAAATGCGCATATTTATCATTGAATTATTTTAATATATTAACAAAATAACAAGATTGTGATATATTATTCCATAATAAATATCTTTGGGGGAGGGCTATCCTTACGGCGGACGCCTATGAGTTGAAACAACGATACATACACGTCAATCTGGTTTATACGCATAAAAATATTAATAAAAGTAAGGGAAATCAAGTTAGAATTACAAATAAAGATAAGGTTTATTATAGTATATAGTATAGGGTTTTGTAATAGGAATGCACTGCCTTGAATTATCGTGTAACAAATTAAAAAAATTACTAAACAAGAGCTTGTAAAAATCCAATAACGGAGATTTTTAAATAAATAATAAACCTTCGATATTAGTTGCTTCGCTAATTCTTTTATTTATGATATTCTGAAATATACATTTTATAATTAATGATTTTCTGAAGGTCACAACAAAAAAATCCATCTGTGTTTCTGGGCCATTCTCAGATCAGAGCGTGTTAGGTACCCTCGTAGTTATAAGTCAGAGGATGCTATTATAGGGAAGCTCAATTGTATTCTAGTTTCTACGAAATAGCTCTTCTGACATTCTTCTCATGCCGTACACACGTGGTACATAAATGTATGCCGACAAAACAAACATTGAAATTAATAAAAAAATGTAACACATTTTTTTAATTAGTATATTCTTTTTAATGGTAACTTTTTCTTTTAAAACATTAAAAATAGTCATAAATAAAAAAAGTACTTTGCATTGAACATACTCTTGAATATTCACGATAAATTGTGAGATCAACAGCTCTGGATTTGACCTACAATCGGTCATTTTGCTCATAAAAATCCGCGTAAGACTCTTATAGTGGATCCTAAGGGTGTTTCACTGATCATGCCGAATTTTCCCTATTTAATAATCGATTATTGCCCAAGGGTAGGGACGGATTACCATATCAAAAGAACGCATGATCTCATGTTCGACGTCAATTTTTATAAAATACTAGCTACGCACCGCGACTTCGTCAGCGTGAAATTTAACAAAAAATTTTAGTTTATTTTGTTTTTTTTCCTTGCTACTTTAATTATGTGTGCTAGACATGAATTTCACAATTTAGATAAATTCTTACATCACCTACAACTCGAAACGTCATTCGTTAGTTCTTTTCGTTTCAATTAAAATCTGCATGAGCTGTCACGACAATATGTATGAAATATATTGGAATGACAGTTGCGCCATCTGTCGACAATTGGTCATATCAAATAAGAAACTCATAGGCTCATGCACAATAATTTTAATGAAGATTATCACAGGATCAAATGCATAGTTAAGGATTATATTAAGTATACACAAAAAATATCCATTTTTATATATATGTATATAAAGATTCCCTGGCTTATCATACACGAAGCGTTATGGCTTTTACAATACAAAACCCTTAACAATATAATTGAGAGGTAATGATATATGTTAAAGGCATTCATGACAGTTTTTGACATTGCAGCAAAAAAATCTATTTTTCCGCAAAATTTCAACTTTTATCAAAATGTGCTATATTTTATTTATTTCGATTAGGCACACCAACAGCAAAACACAATATACATTTTCATTAACTTCGTACTGCACACAATAAAGTATGTTTGTCTTATTGTAGACGTATAAAGTCCTGGCTTTAGTATTGGCTCAAAGGCTTGGGAAAAAATTAAAAAACTAGCAACAGGTATTCAAAAATAAAATTAACAAATAAATTATTAACAAAAGTAAGTTTTATTTATTACATTATTATTATAAATAAAAAGACTTTATTTATATTACGAATATGAATACACGAAGCAACGTATTTTTTTATGTATTTCGTATTTAAAATTTAGAGTATTAACTCTTGCGAATTACTCCAGACAATATCTGAATTTCATAGCGGCTTATGTGAAATGTAGCAAGTCAGGGGATTTCAGAATATTGTTAAAGGTACTTCACTGTACGGATCTCGGTTCCGCAAGGGTTACCCACATCCTTTGTGCGTTAGAAATTTTAGTTGTAAGCCTTGTAAGCGGTACCGCGGCCGGATACGTCAACCGCTATTATAGCGATGTGCTCTTTACGGTTAATCCCTGTAGATTATTCTAGATGGAAGTATCACGAATTATTCATATTGATAAATACGTTTTCAAAATTTTATATAACTTCATCGTCATCATTTTCAGAGCTACACGAAGTGTATGTAGGTATGAACACCTTTCACGCTTTAGCCCGATGATTTTAAGAGTCACGTTGACTTTATTCATTCGTTTTAAGACAACAGGCTATTGCGAGATAAAGTGGCGGAGTTTAACAAATAATAAACTGACTAATTAAAATCTATCGTAATGCCCCTATCAAGTTAAATGAAGTTCCTAAGCGATGTCAGAACGTTTTCAACAATATAAACTTAAAACATTAAGTAAAAGATTGTAATGATATACTCATTGCATTTCATCATCAACATCATCATTACCGCCGTAAGACATCACCTGCAGGACATAGGCCATAGATTTCAAAAAAAGTCCATCTGACCTCTACCGAGGACTTAAACAAGAGCGTCCTACGCTGCGCTGCCGGTCTGCGGTAGCCAGTCTAGGACCTTGACGTTCGAGCTACTTGGACTTCATTTCCGCATTACTAATTTGATCTACTAAATACATCCCGAACATAGCCCTCTCCCTGTGAGCTAGCCATCGAGTCCTAAAGTGAGAGACCGCGTTTCACTGCCATAAGTCATCACTAGCAACTCATATTGGTCATAGAAATTTGTCTTTAAGCACTGTATGTTAACGTAAAAGATGATCATTACATTTAGATAGATAAATTTAAACTAAAGCGTATACAGTATTGGATACGAGATTACTCGTATTCACATAATCTTGTCCATAGCATTATAAAATTATTTCCCATCGATTTTTATTATGCTGTAATATATTATTCAAATCGTTGGTTAAACGCTCCCGCATAAAAATTAAATATTTTTGTGCAAAATTTCACCGGTCCTGAATACTGCAATCCTTTTAACAGTTGATTACAATTTGCATAATTAAACAATTTCAATTCAACGAATGGTATAATTGTGAAAAATTTGAGTCGCCTTAATTAACACGCTAATTAAGTATTAACGGCGGGGGATTTACGTGCTAATATTCTTGGTTTTATCAAATATATTTTTAAAGCGAGCTATCAAAAAATAATGATAGCAGGAAAACGTTGAAGGAAGATGTATTCTCTATAACAGCAACACTTTTCAGAGGTGCAAAAAGAGATTGGCAAGAAAATTTATATTCATAAGCACAGTAAGACGTTGTAGGGGACGGTGAATTTTGTAATATTATTGAGGGAGGCTCCCTCTCAGGTAATCGACTGACAAATGTCTGAGATATTTCACCGACTTCATTTTGCGCATTTTGGGAAACATACAGCTTCGGATTATTTTTGTCTTTAGCTCGCATGTTCACTCTTCTACGGTTATTCAAAATATTATAACTAACTATTATTTAACTGATATTTTTAAATCTATGTAGAAAATGCGTAATGTAATAATATGTTGTGTTTCTCCTATATAGTATACCTACTGTAATACAAACACATAACTTATTAGAAAAGAAAGAAAATGCATTTTAATATAGTAATTTGCCTATATTCTGTTGTTAGAAAATATAAAAAAAATCTCTCATAGAGCAGCATTTCAGCAATGTCGATGAAATCGAAAAATACTTCAATGAATGGTTTGACTCTGACAAGCAGTTTTTCTAGTATGGTAGAAGCTGATGATATAATATTTTTATTAAATAAATATATTATCATAATTTCGTGTAGTGTCAACAAAAAAAAAATTATGCGTACACCTGTTATTATTATAACCTGATAGACACTAATGGAGTAGAAAGAAATACTACAATAAATCAAAATTTTAAGTTAATCATATAGAAAACTGTTTAATAAATACCCATAATGAATGTAAATGTAGTCTCTAGTTTTCTCACATTAAGAAAGAGCGAAGTAAGAATTTTCGGTAACAATCTCAATCTTTTATAGTCTGTGTTGAAGGTGCAAAATTAGGAGTAGAATTAGATTCCCCAGACACGACGTGTCCAGGTTAACCAATGAAGCGAAGTGTAAAAGAAGATAATAAATATCCATCGCTTGCTAGATAACTTTGCGAATAAGACAGCTATTGATTTATAATATCAAGGTAGTTTTCAACTTGGGACGATTAAGGAATTTTGCCTTCGAGAATTGAAAAATATTGTTAATTTTAATGTCACATTGTTTTGTTATATAAATACAGAGTGGTTATATGTGTAAAAGCTTTAAAGGAATGAATATGTAGCACATTTGTCAGCAAAAAGCTTTAAGACCTTTTCACTTGTATCCATTCACGCTGTATAAAGTGGTCACTCTGAATATGTCACATTAATTTATTATTTTAGACAGTAAACAATAATATATATTTTTATTGTAGGTATCCGAAATACTTACTTAAAACTTTTGAAACCATTATTTTTAGTTAAGATGTGTCATAAATTAATTGACGGTAAATATTCTCCCCTTTATAGCTTTTACTCTTATAACCAATCCTTTTGTATAAATATACTTAATGTAAAAGTAAGAAGAACAATTTGAGTAAGGATAAACCTTCTACGAATAAACGTAATTCGTAAAAAGATTCACATAATACAAAGTCAACGCCAGTTAGATAAATAAACAAGATCCTGCATCGCCGCAGGGCAGTGTACACAAAACACGAGATATGACAAAATATAAGGAAAGCTCTGGGAAACAAAAACATTTTTCTTCCAGTAACCTCGTGTTTACAGCCAAGTGTTTGCCGTCCTCGGGCCCCAGATGTTATTCGCCATAAGCCTCTCTTATTAGGGATTCCGTATGTTCAACCGCAGGAGTACTATCTACTGAGTATTTTTGTCTCAAAGACTTTATTAATATAAACCTTACTTTTGGGCAAAAAAGTCATTCTGTTTTCGTAATTTCATTTACTTTGTAATTATACGGAATTGGAACGAGTCGACGCGGTTAAATAATCTTTTTACATTTTCGGTGCATATTTAGGTACCTTTAGAAATAAATTCACGGAAGCATCTAATTTTATAAATCATCTTTTTTAACCTTGTTTACTTAAACCATTTTATTTTAAACTGAATCAATGTAATTATCGATAAATCATTTCTCTGTTCAGCATAGAGATTGATATCAATTTTCAAAATAATCACGTATTTATAACGACTCACATCCTATACCGATAAATTTAAATTACGCTGCTAAAGTCATTGTTCTGTCATCATGAACTGAAACATGTTTTGTCGTTTCATTTTCGTGTGCGTTCTGATAATGACATCGGACGCCATAATTTTTGAAGGCAACTACGTTAGTATATGATGTAATTCATATGCCACCAGGTTTCATTTCATAATTTTCATTGTTTTAATTGTTTTTACTTTTAAATATACTCGTACATAACAAACTTTTCATATTTATGGTCAATATGTTTTATTTACAAGATTAAACGTACGTACATGTATCGATATTTATTAATTAAATTAAGCATAAAAGTCCAATAATACAAGCAATGTATTATTTTTCAATCTTAAAAAACACACTTTCACGCATATATTTATACATTTAAATTTCATGTAGGTTTATTAGTATGTAGCTTTTTACATGTAGATATCAGATAACTAAAAAGAGGCTTGTATTCAACATTATATTAGGTAATTCATTAATATAAGTTCGTAATGTGTGTAATGTTTGTATGTTTCTACAGGGTTCCTACGTTATAAAAGTAATATCATATGCCATTCAAAACTATAAACCATTTGTAAAAGTTGTAGCAACTATGAGGCATTTCGGCAATGGTTCTTCCACCCTGATGTTTCATAGTGCAGTGTCCAAGGAGATTGGTGTTTTGGGGGTATGTAATGATATTTAACTTATTATAACTTCAATTACGTCAACGTTTTAAAAACAAAAGCTATGGTACATAACGTTTTACATACTTCTGATTTGTTCACTACTCACGATAGAAAAATTAGTAAAAAATATATTTAACATTTATATAACAACTTCTTATTAGAAAACTTGATAAAAATTAACTATTTATAATAAAAAAGTACATAACGTTGAAGTTAGTTAATTTTATAATTAAGCTAATTTATCTTAGACCCTCATTTTTTCAGTTAAAATATCACAATTATCATCATCGTTATCATCATAATCATTGTTTATGCCATAAGACATCTACTGCTTAACATAAGCCTCCCCTAGATTTATAAAAGGACAAGTGGAAGCGACCTGCATCCAGCGTCTTCTGACAATCATGTCATTATAAATGACCAATCATAACTACAGCAAAAGCGCTGATTTAGTGAAAGAACATTTCATTTTATTTTTTTAAGTAGTATAGTTCTGTTACAGAATAAAATCAAAAAATGTTGGGTCGTATTCAGAATTGCACATTTTTTATTCAGATAAAAGTACGCTGGTACGCTTGGGATGAATCCTTAAAGAAATTCTCACAAGCCATCAACATTGTTATGAGGAACGTTTGCGAGAAACAGCTTGCAAAGGAAATTCTTGGCATGATCCCGGGGTTGGGCAAAGATTGCAAAGTGAAGCCGGTAAGTAAAACAAAGTTATAATTATATAACGTCTGATCCCGTTAATTTGCTTTTCAAAGTATTTTATCTATGTCTAGGTCTCCATTCGTGTAAAGATAAATTAAGAGGACTTCTTTGAAAAAACATTATAAATACTTTTATTAATAAACCTTTTTTTTTTAGATAAAGATAGTATAATAATAGCTTAGCGGATTGCAGGCAAGCGATTTTGATGATGACAATTTTGATCTTTAGTTGCGAACTCTATTTGCGTATTTCGTCGTTAAAAATATTTCGAAAGTCAATATATAGATAGATAAATTAATTAATTACAGTGTAATTGAAACACTATTAAAAATATATTAAATAAGAAAACATACAGAATCTTTTACATTGTTATAATGTCTGGCCACGTTCACGACGATCATATAACGCGTTAAGTACATACTTAATTATTATATTAACCTATTTCGTAATTATGTCTCTACAATATAGCTTAATACAATGATTGTATGGTTAAATTTACCATAGAGAAATCAAACTTTTTACTTATTTGGTCACATTGTAAAATGTAAACATAAATTACTAATATATGATAAAATAATATGCGACCTGTTTAGATACTATTGTAGTACATAAAATGTTCGAAGACATATTGTTCTCTTTGCAATCCGAGTTGGCATTCTGACATGTGTCCTAAAAACTATATATGGACATTCTGTTTTCGAACAAAAGTTTTATTACCGTTGAACTAGTTAAGAATTGGTACGAGATATTAGCAAATGACGCATTATTTTTCATCGACCTGGTTTATAATAAATACACATTTTCTGAGTTATAACTCAATCAAATAAAAGTTTCTAAGAGTTTTTCTCCTTCCGTTACTAACTACATATTACAACCTTATGTATGTGCATAAGAAAGTTAATACTCTAACCGAGGCCTCATGTCTTTTGTGGGCAACTGTGAACGTTATTACAGAACATATAGGCTAGTTCAATCTAATTTTAGTTTTTGTCGAATTGTGCTCTTCTGGTATTCTTGTTATGGCTTACACAAGTGGTCACGACAAATGATCGTACGTGGAAATTAATGTGAATAAATAAATAATATATATAAAAGCGTAACTAACTTAAATATAAGTCAAAATTTTTAGAGCAGATACGGATAGCATAAAGTATTACACTACACACATTTCAAAACCGACATGATATTTCAGCCATCATGTTGTATATTACATTTAATCTATGAAAGATGACGAAGAGATGAAGGAGGGTATTATTAAGAGCTATTTTCTAAGGCTATATGCGATTGGTGCTAAGCTCTGCTATCCTGTCTGTCTTTCACAGCTTCTTAGTACTCATGGCTAACACTCAAGGCTAATATTTATGACCAACTGTGGGTAGGTTTGGTGGACCGACTACATAATCAAGGCTGCAAGAAGTTGATAAATGCAGGCAGCGCTGGACCGATCATCGGGGCCCTACTATGGACGTCTATCGGCTGAGATGATGATAATGATTCTTAACTTCCTTTTTTAATTTGTGGTTTAAAAGTTCGTATTAATAATATTAATTACTTGCTATTTTATCTACACATACGTGTCTCCTTACATAAAAGATTATAAAAGAAGTAACTTTTTTTTTTCAGGGCGAATATAACTTCACCATTCCTGATATAAATGACTTAATGCATTCACTAATAAATAACAAATTCTTTTATGGAAAATTCAGAACAGTGACCGACGTATTTACCGACAAATGTGGTAGAATTTTAAAAACGAATATGACTATAAGTGTGGAGCCCGTTTAAATGATAAAAATAAAATGCAAAATTTTACTTTCGTTGATCATGATTTTACCTTTGTATCCAAGTTGTGGACGATATCACATCTACCAACTAAAGCTGTGCAGTTATCTTTTTATTATTTTCACATCTAAGAAAAAGACGCCAACAAGATATATATTTATTAACATGTAATGGCAGTCAATAATTTTTCACTGACAAGATGACCTCTTAACTGCCATTCCAACTAGCCAATCCGCTGGGCTTCTGTTCTGAAAACTTTAAAGCCTTTATGATATTTCTAATCCAAACTAGAGCGTACGTTACAAATTATTACAAAAGTACAAATTAGAATTTATACCCTTACGGAATTTAACGCCTGCTAGTACTGAAGTATACGAAGTTAAAATAGAAACGAGGGCAAAAAATCGAGAATATGTTTTACATCCGGTCAGGTGTCGTGAAAATCCTGAGGGAAATCTAACTTTCCCGGAGGCGCAGACAGCAATCGATTCTATTCAAATTTATGACAGAGAATAACGGTCTACGTATATCATTCAGAGTGGTTATAACCGTTTTTACACATGCGTTAAAATTTATTGCATTTAACATTTTGAACAAAAAATACACTGAATAAAATCGAACACTGAATAAGTTTAAGATTTTAAGAATATTTAAAAAAAACGCATTATTACACTTTGCGTGATATTTCATTATCATTATAATGTCAGCCAATAGACGTTTACTGCAAGCCGTAGACCTCTCTCAAAGGTCGCTACGGTGACCGATCTTGCGTTGCCCGCATCCAGAGACTGTCATCTGTTCGCTAGTTGTCACTGCAAACACTTTTTATTACCACTTTTAAATGCCTCTCAAATTAAGTTATCTGAGAGATATATTATAGAGGACATTTTAATACTACTGAAACTGCTGTACCGCGCCTATGGAATGTGCGCGGCGAGACGGGGAGAGGGATGTGGTGGCATCTCCGTTGCGCCAGCAGGCGGTCAATACCAGCGGCGGCTGCGTTCATGCACTCCTTTGTTTGGCTCCTTTTTCGTCGCCTATTATCAAGGCACAGTACAACCGTTTTGAATGACATTGATATAAAAAGACTTTTAAATATTAATATTTATCACTGTTTAATATAGTTCAATTAAAAATAATTACCACTAAAACTGATTTAAACTTTCTTTATGGTTGATTTTACAGTATTATAACTACCGTTGTTAAATAAAAATATTAAACTATAAAAAAATATTCACCCGTATTTTTCTTCATTAAATGTCACAACTCTATGCGAATAATATTTTGCCAACCCTATCAATAGCTGTCTGCAACTGGCAGGCTCAGTGCCGACTTCTCACGAAATTCGCGCCCTTATTTTATTGCCTCCTGTCCAAGATTAAACTTTCTTCAACCTTTAAGAATCTATTCAATAAAACACTCTTTAATAACCTCTTGAAAATGACATAAATTCAAATATCAGTCTTTAGCGCTAATTTTTCTGTAATATATTTTCTATGCAGAACGATATGTAAGAAATTTCTTTTCTAATACACAATTTATTGAAGCATTATTAATTACATACTTATTTATTAATTGTACGAACAGGTCTTCAGACAAAGAAAGTAAAAACAATGATTCATAGAACATGACAATGTACGCGATAAAATATTCTTTACTGTTAAAACTATTGTAGTAGTGATACTGTAGTAGTAAACAGAACCGTTCATAATAATAGTCAAATTTAATTTTGACGGGTCATCATCACCATTATATCAGCCCATAGACGCTGACTGCGAGGCAAAGACCTCCTTAAAACATCATCACGATGAATATCTATCTATTTTTCTTTATTTATTTCATACCTCTTTAACATTCGTTTGAAAATTAAACATGAAACTTTTCTTATTACAAAACAACTACGATACATTTTCCAAGAGTATCCTCGCTGAAATTATTTTAAGGGAACTGAATAAATTTTCTGGAGGGTAACTAACATAAAGAAAAAGTACGGAAGGAGAGCCGCGGGCAACAAATCTCCATTTTACCGGATTAAAGCACCTCGCTGTTTTATATAATAGAGCCGGTATAAAGAAGCCTGAATATTTTACAGGTGGGAACTAAGGTTTCACCTTTTGCAAGTAATGGCATCGCATCATTCACTGTTTAACTTGTTGCTTCCTCATGATGGATAGGTTTGAGAAATATTTACGTATTTCACAGACATCTACCCATTTCACTCTACACTGTTTTCTTCTCTATAGAAAAAACTAAAAATACCAAAAAAACTGAGGAAAGCAAGTAAGAATCGTTATTAGTTTATTAACAATTTGCTCTAACAAGATTCTTAATGCTAATGTTACCATTATAAAAATAGATCGTGAATACAAAACAACAGTACAATAATTATAATAAATTTATAATCCGTTTTATAAATGACAAATTTAACCCAGCGATAGTAAAATTTACAATTACAGTATAATTATTATTAAAATCAAATTCTGCCAATAACATAGAATGTAACTTCTCAGCACTACACTCGGTGCTGGGTCCATCAAGTTGTAAAGAGAGGTTATGGTACGGTGCTGTAGGCTGATAATCCGCATAATAAGACACCTTTTAACGAGGCTTATAAACATAATATACATCGTATTTCCGAAAAAGTAACTTAAAACCATGATGATAGGATACTACTAGCATACCGTGCCAGGAGAACTAATAGAACTATTCTTGATCAACCATATGAAGACCAGGCTCTCCACCACCTACTACACATAGCTTGTATGCACGCAGAAAGTCTCAAAACCAAGAGGGCGATTACTAAGCCGATGGGCGGACTCTGAACTCGGAAAAGCAAGTCTTAGACACTTATGGAGGCAACTCGTCAAATCTTCGACGAAGGTTTTCCAAAAAGGTTGGAACCTTTAGCAATGAACATAAACGACTAAGAAGAAGAGAAAAAAATTTTAATGCCTAAATAATACACCGATAGTATATATAGAAGTATAAGTATATAAGTAGTATATATAGAAGTATAAGTATATAAGGATAGTATATATACGATAGTTTCGCATAAGCTACTCGTCGAAACTAGAAACATGCGTTGGAATGACTTGTTACATTTCATGCAACAGTTTTATGTATAGTCAATGTGGGCGTTTTTTCTGTTAAGATTTTTTTGTTGTAGCATTATAAATAATCCACGTAAATAAATTGAACATATGGAGAATTAAAAATAAAACTTACGTAATTACGTAAAAAGAATTATTTCTTCATTTCCTCATTTGTATTATAAATTACGTTTAGCAAAGTTGTGTCGGGCAAAGCGTGAGCATTAGAGTTTGTGCGTTGTTTTTTTTTTCATTTTAGTTACCGTATTCCTTTCATAACTTAAGAAAGATGAAAAGTTAGAGGTAATTCATTTTTCCGTAACAACAAAGATCAAATAAAATTTACAACATCCGTGAACTTTGATGCCACTTCTGTAACTTATATTAAAAATTTATACAAGAAATTGCAAAGGCATTTCATCTCGACTTTGTAAATATTTGTTACTTTTGCGTAACATCAAAGTTTATATTTCTTTATGTATACTCGTCTCGTGCCATTATTTAGTTAGTAGTTTTGCTACTGAACAAAGGTGAACAAAAGGAAAGACCAGATTCAATACGGGTCTCGAATTTCCGTTACCCAGACAAATACAACAAAACTCTGTAGCACCGATATTCGGTTAAATCATTCGACTACTTTTTCAACGTAATTATGGGTAATAATATTTAATTTACTTGCATGATTTACATAGCAATTATTTTAAATCTATTAAAAAATTAATGATAACCATCCGCCGAGGGTGCAATATAACATTCATGCCAGACTTCTACCGACTGAAGTCCCAGTCTTCTTTTGTCTCCTCTTTTCCTTACTACGGGAACGCATTCGCATTGTGCTGTAGTTTCAGCTACATTGGTTTTAGAAAACGTATTTTTTAGAAATTCAAAAGTCATTATTATACAAATGGCGGATCACTCAAGAAGTCTTACACGTACCAGAGTTACTAATAATAAGTATCTATTGCTAGACCTATAACAACGTCACCCCTTGCTACTAAACGGTAGACACTGACTATTGAAATTTGTTCTATAATGATCAAAATGCTGACTTACTCATCAAAATTATGTGCCTTTCGAATTCACCACATTCGATTAATTTTCCATCGCCATATACTCGTGTAAGTCTAGATGTCATCATAGTTATTGACTGAAAAGACTAACCACTCATTTTTCTTTATTTTCTTCTCCCTATTCACCTTCTAAAATAAGAAAAGCAAAAATCTTATTCTGTCTTGAAAACAGCTCTAATAGACATATGGGAGAAAAGAACGGACAACTGGTATCATAGCTTCAGGTCAACGAAATAATTGGGAATAATTTCATAGAGAATTTGTATGCGATGCAGTTAAAAGTGAGAGGTATAACAGCGTAATCTCTCTGTAAACTGCTGAAGGATTAAATTAAGGTACAGTAGTTAATTTCTGAAACAAGTTTCCCTAGCAGCACTGGAAAGCACCGCGAACCAGAAACTCGTTACTCGAGTACCGTACGCGTCTCCTTACCTACAACACGATGGGTACGGTATTCGCAGATTAAATCCATGGAATGCTGGGAAATAAAATCTCATCCACAATTTTTTAAATTGTTAATTAACGATTTTTAACTATTAGACGTAATATATTAATTCTAAAGTGACATAAGGTGAATTGGACTTTTTAGTGATGAAAAGTAATTCCGCTACATTGAATTTTATAACGTTACAACATTCGTAGCAAAATCATATCTTTGCTACATAAAGACTTGTTGTGACATACATACATTACTCTAACAGATAACGCCTTCAAACTTATTAAAACAATGCACAAGCGCTATTATTTAGCTAATGTATACACTAAATAATTCTTGAAGAGAAATAACGCCTCTCGTAGCTGCGTATTGTGCTGCGTATAGTATTGGGACTAAGGTTTTAGTGCATAAAACGGTAGTAAACTGTCTTAATACATGTAACAAGACGAATAACCACTATATTAAATAATATACAGGTGTAATAACATGCATCACACCGCTTAATTATCAATTACTCAAGGTCCAGAAACTTCCGGCGAGAAGCTTACGAGCCTGTTCGGGGACAAGTGCCGGTAAGTAATTAAACTGAACTCAATTAAAATCCTTATAATGCTGCAAGTAAGCCCCTCGAACAACGGACAGTGAGCAACTTTGGCTACAAACCGACAAACTCAAAGTAACCAACTTCGTTCATAATTCCATTTGAAGAAGAATCCTGTTTGCGTTCGCGCTAAAGATAATAAAATTGGTCAAGTGTACGCTTTTGCTTTTATTGTTTCAGGGTTTTGTACACTTTCGCCTTTATTTACATTTTCATTATAAAAGTACCGAAATATAAGCTGTACTTAACAATTTCACTTTTGACTCTTGTTGTACAAAAAGCATTTATTTATTACAAACACAAAATACTAATCATTTATTCTCAATACTAAACGATACGATAAATTACAAATAAGTTAAAATGTATTTACATTTTGTATAAAAAAAAAAAACTATTTCAAAAAATAAATTGAATAAAGAATTGCTAGTGTATCGTCTTGAACGTCATGATTTAAATGCTAAACGGGTCCCATCCGCGAGTGAATCGCTTCGCTAGTCAATTACGAGCGTAAATTTAAATATTATTTAAAATTATTCAATATTAATTATGATTTTTAAGATATTCTCAAACTATAGCAATTAATTAAAAATTAAGGGATTTATTAAAATTGTACAATTTTGATTATTTTACAATCCATTCATTGGATTAAAATATTCCGAAGACCAATAAACAAAGGGAAAGTATGTGAACAACAACGGCATATGATATGTAGCCGTAAAAAGTTTTATTGAGAGTCACTTAGCGACATATGCTGAATGGATCATTTATTTCAACATAAACGTCGCCGTAACCGTAATCAAGAAACGAAAATAAAATCCTACGATTTTCTTCAAATAATTGGTATACAAGAAATAAATCAATTGAACGTTGGCGAAAGCCAATAAAACGCCTACATTTGCCGCACAATTCTATTAAGGCTGTCTCTCCTATCCTTATTAAATAGGTCATGAGTTTGAATAGCTAGTCTGAGAAAACAATAAAAAGATCATAAAAGGGTTTGCCAAATCACATCAACATCTATCTAGTATTCTATATATAACACAATAAGGTAGGCATTTCCGTGCTATCGCAAAAAAAGCTGACCCAAAATATAAGAGGCAACGTTTTACGTAACCTCGTATTAAAGGTATTTCACAAATTACTACAATATTTTGTAATAATTTTTCCACTAAAATTTCAGAGAATAGTAAAATAAAAATTGTTGTTTAAAAAATATAAAGAAATAGTTTTTGATAGTTATTTATCGTAATGCAGAACGTTCTATTTAAGGCCTGTAATTATTCATCTGTCAAATGCAACTCGTTGCGTAGCGTTCGGGAAAACACCTAAACATCTTTTATTTCAATATCCCTTAGTACCTTAAAACAAAAGTCTGTCTAAAACGACTATCATTGGTAATCTCACAGTCGATTACAAAGATCAAACCTGGAATAAAGAAATCTGTAGACGACTGATATTAACCGACAAAGGCCAATGGATTGACAAAGAAAAATTTGTAAGCCACTTATCACGCAGAACACATTGCCACTGAGGCTTTTAGGTGAGTGGAGACCACAGAACGGAAACCGTGTTTTGGAAGTCTACTAGCAATTGGCCGGACAACCTTGCCGAAGTCATCAGAATAATAAATAGGCTTTTTTTATCTTTGCGATCAAAAGATCCAAGTCCATAATATTTTAAATTAAAACCACTTGCCTATTGGGATAAAAATGTTTAGTTTGTAGATATTAAAATCAGTTACAAACAAAAAATGTTTTTTTTTTTCAATTTATTAACAGATTTTATCTTTTACCTACAGCAGATTGTATAATAAATGCAACTAACGAACACATTTCATGTTGTTTCTCGTAGCCAAAACTATAGAAACGGTAATAAATACACAGGTATAAGATGTGATTAGATGCTGACTACCTTAACACAAGTCTACACATAGTACGGAAGTCAGAGGACCAAACAAATTTTATACTAAAAAAATTATGGTATGTAATGTAACTTCATGTAAACTGATTTTTAATAAAATTTCGAAAGTTACTTTGTAACGTTTACTTGTTTAATCCGATCCTAATGATCTTTATAAAAAAGATAAACAATTGTTATAAAAAACATACTGTAAAAGAATAAAAAAAAATATTGTAGCTTTTGAAATAATTTCAGTTCGTTAAAAGGAATGAAGTTAAAAATTTATATTTAATTCTTCCTTACACTTATTACGAAGGTTAAAATATTCTGATTGAACCAGTAATGAAAATTAGTAATTTTGAGTTCGGAAATTATCATTCCCTCTCTAATTATCATTTAATCACAGCGTAAGTAACTTTTAATTAAAGTAATTTGCATCAGATAGTAATATCTGCAATTATCAACTCTACGCCTAATTTTACACCACTTCGACCACGACAGGCTGGCAAACACTGATATTAGTTTTCTGTGTAAGCAATTTTTGTAAGTGTCCCTTGTTATTCCTACGTAATTCCACCCTAACTCCATCGCTGCCCGGACGTTGATACCACGTGTTACTCGTTTATTGAATTCTAATAAAAATGTTTTGGGAACTTATAAATCGTTATTCGCTCAAAGCAAAAAGCATACATGAAATATAAATGAGCTTACCTAATAGAAATGTAAGGTCATATTGCAATGATATATTAACTTTGCGTGTTTTACTCTTATATAAAAAAATCACGTTTCGTTTGTAAAAAAAGATAATATATTTTAATCCCAATATTAGAACTTGTTTAGTATAAAAATAAATTTATACATATGTAATTCTCGCTTCATCAAACGGAATAATATTTACATTTATTATTGGTTCTTTAAGCGGCGGTGATAAGCAATGTTAGTCCAGCGGTGGGGACTGAGATTTTCGATTGTAACTCGCATGTTCGATTTCCGGTGTACAATCTTATATAATAAACTTTACTTAATTAATTAATTAAGATTGCTACTGATTCTTAATTATTTTCCAGAGGATGGACTGCTGCCTACGAAACGTCTGCGTCTTCTGCGTACGAAACGTGCTGAACGTGGCGATTATGGTATATCCTGCCATAGATATCTTTGGGGGAGGCCTATGCAATGCATTGCAGTGGGAATCTATGGGGTAAAACGACGAAACCACAGCCACGTATAAGCTCTGTTATTACTGAAAAGTAACTAAGTTTGTTGTTGTTTAATTCTATAATTATTATCTATATTTAAGTTCACCCGTTTCAATAAGAATGATTTTGATTTTTAAACGTGAAAAGTCATGTATTTATAGGAATGTTGAATAATTGTGAATTTAAAAACAATCTTTTGTTTTTTATCACAGGAAGCATTTATAAATATATAAATACTTCTTGTGATCTTCCGGGCGAATAAATGAATGACGCTGGCTTTTAACAAATAAGGATAATTTAAGTTAGAAGAAATAAAATTTGCGAAGTTAAAAAGCGTTTACAACTTTGAAAGTACTTGTAACATTCACTCCAAAAAATATAACCAACCAAAAAAAAACTTATTTGATAACTGTTACTACGGGGTATTTGAGTTAGAAACGGTAGATATAGTCTCTTCGGGCGAGGGTTGGATAAATTTATTTTATGAACTAATTTTCCAGCGACAACATTCCTTATATGCGGGGGAGACGCCCGGGGCTGTGTAGGCATTTTTTTTGGACACAAACCTCGCTCTGTGTTTAATGAAAACTCTGTACCGCAATATGCCGCGAGGGACCGCTTTCACTGATTGTAGATTTTTTTCATACTTTGCATGAATATTTTTATGTGAGTTTTCGTGGCAAACCACTGGCATGTGTATTGACTTAAATGTTCTCATTCGTTCACTAAAATCATGTTTAAAAACTGAGTAAAATTCTATGATATTCCCTAAAGTTTTGCGTAAACTTTTTGTTTAGCATAGTTCCAATTATAGAACATGTCCTGTTGAAGCAAGACTGAGCAAGAACAAGTCTATAATATCTTAAGAAAAAATCTGTTTTACGCTTCGCCCACAAAAATGTCATTCACGTTTCTAAATGCGCAAAATTTTAACACACAACTAAAATTTATATAGCAACAAAACATTTGCATTAGAAATTTTGGTGTACTGTTAGCATTTTCAATAAAAGTTTGGCCAATAAAGCGTAATGTAACTTGATATTACCTTATTTATAATTATGTATATTAATTTAATATCGATTATTTGTAGTTTATTTAATTTTTAATTTAGGGAGCCCTTCATATATGTTTTTAATCCTGTATTATCATATAGTTAAAGGATAGCATGGCTATTGCTGTTGTATTGTGTGTGTTTAGGTACACAATACGTAAACATATTTAAATTTGTGCAATTTTATATTAAACTTATGAAAATGTTCATTATGTTTTGCTGTTGGGTGCCTTGTTAAAATAAATAAATATAAAAAAGAATAAATAAATAATTTAAATAATTTTTGATAATCCTTAACTCTATTAAAATATTTTTGGTATTTATTTGTTGTATTGGCATTCATTACAGTATTAATACTTACCCGATCCTTTAAGTTATTATTAAAGAAAATAAAGCTGGAAATTTAGTAACTAATGGTTTTATGAAATAAGATGAACCTTCGCAGCTTCTTAGTTGTATGGTCTTAGCAGAGTAATCGTGGACACTAACTTTCGTTACCTCTCTCTCTGAAGCATCTAGCACATGCAGATTCACTTAATTAGACAAAAAGTCCTTCGTATCATATTTCTTTCATAGTTTACCGTATAGGCAAGAAGATTTTCATAGGGCGTTATTAAACACGTTACTGTAGCCCAACTCAAATGCATTGCGATTATAGAAATTGAGTGCAATGGCATCCTGAACGCTTCTCTCCACAGCTGTGTTGGTGTCCGCAAGATAAAGGAATATTTTTGTTTATATTTTCATGTTCCAGTTTGCTTAAATAAGATTTGAAAAGTATACGTAACAAACAGCTTTCCCTTTCCTTTGCGACTAAATTATTTCGATTGTTTTATTACTATGTATGCAGGGGAATAAGAGGGTTGTGATACGAAGCGCCTGTTTTCTTGTCCCCCATTGCATTCATGTCCAAATTCCAACGCACACTATGTGGGAAAGTACTAAAGCAGCTGACCGCCCCTCCTCATATAGTTTTATCCTACACGAAAAGGGGCAAACAGGCGCTCTCGCTTGCTACGCTGACTAGATATGCATTCTCTTGCCCTGTACTAAACTTTACTTAACAAAGAAAATAAGGCTATTCAGGATTGTACTTGAACGTTTTCCTAAAACTCTCCAATAAATAATATCCATTGCCACGTTATAAACGTGTACAAAAAATAATAGTTAATAATAGTATTTATTCTAACATTATATCGATTGACATTTGACCGACATATACAAAGTAAAATTTTGAAGTCAATTTATTAGTAATGATTTAATATTTGGATCATTGATGCAATTTTGAAACATTATTTTTTTAAACAAAAGTTAATACTACAATACTGATATTAGGCGATCTTTGGCGGAGGCCTATGACTAGAAGTGGGCGTCTATCGACTGATATGCATGAGTGAACTACAGTAAGTCCATTAGAACCTTTTTGTTCTTGCAAAAGACCCCGTTCTATGCCATCCTAGATAGTCCGTCCCTGTTGTTCACGCTACTTCTAAAATCTTCCAGGTGCAACAACTATTATTCGAAACCACGTTGATATCAATCATCTACGCGCGCAAATGCTAGTGGGAGTTTAGGGCCGCCACAAGCACCTGAGGACGCTCCTGCCTTTTGGGGGAGGACAAGGTTGTGTGGGATTTCTACTCATTAATTCTTTGAGCTGCTTCAGGAACTACGGTATCTCCAAATTAAGTAACACACACAGTATTTCGCACTACTCTATAACAATAGAAACTAACATGACCTTATCTTCTTTTTTCGATTAAAAGGTTTGTTGTTCGTCAAAAAATCTTTTAATATTATTTCCGGGCAATTATTGTTTTTATGTACTTTATACAAAAACCGCAAATAGCTTTTTAGTTGCAGAGTTTTAGAAACAACTGGTAATTCATTCTTATCGGCCTAATTCATTTTAATGTACTAGTAGATATCTTGTTATAGAATAAACTCAGACACAACAACAAGAGAATACGTACTTAAAACAACTTAGTGCACACATTGAAGTTTAATATGGTTTAATAAATAAATTTTATGAAACGTAGACTGCAACTGCTGTAGACAATGGCGGTTCGTAAAAGTTTTATTCTACCAATAATATTATAATGCCCTCTACCGGATCTCCCTAATATCGACCGCAAGAAATACTGTACAACTGTTCCAATTATAACGACGACATGGCTTAAAAAATATTAAAAAGACTAACGTTTTTTTAATTTAAAGTAATCTAAGTTTAAATAGTATATATACATGAACAATGTCGAATGCTATGATATAATGAGAAGCTACAAAGCAAATGGGTTTTATGTTATGCGAAAAGTAACTTTAGTTTATCTGAAGTCATGCATCCGCAAAGGTGTGACTCTTATTGTACTTCTTGAAACTTTTGTACAGCACCTTAGGTATGCGCGGGGCGAGACGTATCGGCCACACCGTTTCAGTCTAAGCTCGCGGCCTCAATGCTGATGCATCATATATGCAATAGAAGTTTACTGTTCTTTACTGTTCTTGCATCTAAGCTTACAAAATCAATTACCAAGAAATCCCTACCAAATTCCACCACTACCGCTGCCGCCTAATGTTAACAATGAGTAGTGTCTTTGAAAGTCTTTATGGGTTTACGAGAAGATATCACTGCAGCCAGGGCTTAAAGATCAAAAGGAATATTTTATCGATGTTGATGTCACGTTTCATTTTATTGTAACGGACTAAATAAACATTTCGTTAATAAGTCTAATAAAGATTTTATTTTATCTTGAAAAACTCAATACATACGGAAGTAATAACAAAATAAAAGAAATTTTGTGAATCGCCAAAATATGTATTAGCAAAATATTAAATGATATTTTACAAATAGTTTAAAGGTGCCAGTGATAGTTTCAGAGCACTTCTAAGATTTGCAAATATTAAAATATTGTAGTATCGCAAAGGAAGGTTAATAGCGACGCGAGGTGAGCGTAGGAATTTGCAATAAGCTCCACCTTTGTCTCGGTAAAGCGTTCCGCCTCTCCTTTATTTCGCAAGTTCCTTGCATTTCATTCACTATGTACGACACGGGATACAAGAACCGAAACCTTGGCGTTTTACGAAATAGAACCACTAGGCTAGAAACTAAAATATTTTACATCCATGTAGTAATTGAAATTGATATTTTAAAAGTTAAGTATAATACAAATATTCTGTGCATAATAGTACTCTATGTTAGTATATAACGTTTGATAAGTATAAAATCTTTAATGAGGTGAATGTAAAGATCGTTTGCTAAAAGTGACCAATTTGAGACTCTATTGCAATGCGACTGGCCAGTAATTTCCGTCGGTAAAAAGACTGCAGGGACAGTATAAACAATAATTAATTTCGTAAAATCTAACAATAAAAGATAATTAAATACGTAATAATCCGAATCTTGAAAACGCTATTTCTTACCATATTTATCTTACGTTATTAATAATTACTGAAATCGTTGATTTTCGGGTAGAGAGTAGCTTATATTAATTAACCTTTCAACCTTTTACACTTATAAGAATCTGATTTATCACAAAATTAACATGGCGTTCTCTCTTAGTGTGCTAATTATATTTTACGGATTTTCTTACTGATTGATTAGTGTAGTATAAAACGATTGTATATAGTTTATGACATGAATTTAAACTTTGTTTACATTTATGTTTATGTTGATGTTTACATTACATTATGTAACAATTAATTTAAAAAATAAAAATATATAAGTTGTTCTACGTCCAGTGTTGGACAATTTAATTTTTTTTAAAAAAGAACTTATTTGTCAAACCAATTACAAAAAGCGACAATTTCGTACATACGCTCAAATTAAAACGAGCTAAACAGAACCGTTCTACAACTTTTTAATTGTTCTATCGTTCTAAAGCTCTCTATTAACAGTGGCGCAATTCATTATTCCCCCACGGCCTGTCACGGCTCGTTAGTGATGTAAAAACTTCACTCCTTCAGGATCAATATCGGGAAATGATTTAACTTTGAAGCGGCCATCAAGCTCCTCTAACCAGCTTCATTGAAATTTATAAATCTAAAACTTCTTTATTGTCGATTCTAAAAATTGTCTAGAATCTGTAAATTAATCGTCAAAAAAATGCATTACTTGATAATACTTTTTCTTATTTCTGAACAATGATAACTCGTTAATGATTAATTAAAAATTAAGATATACTTTTTATGTATTATTATTATCATTATATATTATTATCTTATAAAATATAAAAGTCTACGTGACTAGAGTAGTTTTAATTATTAATTCTAAATTCCTTCATAAATGACTATAAAACATACCAGAAAGTATAAATTAATACAAAATTACAACAATAAACAAATGAAAATATAACAGTGGATCGATGGGATATGTTACGAAAGTTTGTACGAATTGTGAATATTGAGTGCATTTTGACTATGTAGTAATAAGATAGTGAAATTATTAATTAAAAGTTAACAATTTCATTACATTCTTAAGTTAAAGATTTTTAAATTATATTCAAATATTCTATCGTTTATTCAATTAATATATTATTGTACATTATTGTGTTTGGGAATATTTTACTTTTTTTAGACCATCGAATAATACCGAAAGAGCTTAGCAAGGAAAACTCTGCATTAAAATTATCTGCAAACTAAAAATATACTTCGGAAAAGTCTTAATATTGAAAGTGGAAAATAATATTACTCCTAAATCTGGAGACTGAACAAGCGTTAGATGTAATGGTTTAGACTAACTAATGAAATGAAAAATGTTTATTACAAAAAACTTAAATATAATAGTTATCTTTTTTAACACTATGTTATTATTATTGATATTGGTATACGAGGACTACCTTAAGGAGTCTTAAGGTAGTCATAGATTAATGGAAGTCATCGGACCTAAATTGAAAAGAACTCAAAAAAGAAGGATTATCTCTTTCCTTGGTTATGCCAACTTGAGAATGACTCAATGGATTTCATTCATCTTTTTTATTGGTTTCCTAATACTCTGTAGAAAGTTCTTATATAAAAATTCCAGCACGGCTTGCATTTGTAATGTCTATAAATAAATCGCAACGGTATTCGTTTAGTGATTGGGGCATCAATCTTGAAAGTCCATGTTTTTCACATGGCAAATTGTACATCGCCTGTTTCCGTATTGGAAAATCGTGTTATTGATGTACACATCAAACAATAAAACTAACAATGTTATGTATCAAAATCCAGTTTTTTTTTGTTCCTATGTACGAATTGATTATTCATAACTAAGTCAGTACAACGTCTATCAGGAGGTCAAAAACAATGAAAAACTGATATTGGAACGAATCGTGTATAAGAAAACATACAAATTGTAAATAAACGTTTAGTTTTGATTCAATCTCATAGCTCACAGCCGCTACATAATGTTTAAAGGCGGTTTCAACTTGGCCTCAGGGAAAGAACAGTAAAGCAGCCTCTACAATATCGTTTTCCGATGAAAATGGAAACTTTGGTCCCATATAACTTGAGAAGTATTTTCAGGGTTTAGAAAAATAATTGGATCGGTACATTGAAGGAAACCAATTACAAACCGTAAGAGGAGCTATTTCGATTTACTCAACAACAGCAATTACGACAAACTTCACCGTATTAAATTGGTTTAGCCTAATACCCTTCCCATATTTTGGACATCAATTGCTATTAATGGAATTCAATACTTTTTCCGTATATCCGTTTAGGCAAACGTAACATGCAATATGCTTACGTATGTAATTTATTTTCTAACATTCCCTCTCATTCCTCAAAATGATACATCAATACATATAAAAAGAAATTCTTTTTAAATAGGTTTTTTATAATTTTCTACTTACAAAATAACAATTTAATTTTCATTACATATATTATTCATTACATAATATTTTTAAAACAAAATTTTCAAAATTCACTCTTCATGCTGCAATCCTAGGTGCTAAAGTGAGGAACAGTAAGTATCGTATCTAATAATTATATACAATAAAATTTATAAATATGTATAATCTATAACCGCCTGTATTTATCATGGCCTAAATATTTCCTGATAATAAGAGCAATTTCAACTACATCGAGTACGTGTTTCTTAATTGCCTATTTTTGTCTAGAAGCACATAACTAAACAAATAATTAGTCACATGACTAATTGACATCATAATATTGGCATCTGCTGTACTATAGAGTTTTCTATTTTATGCATCGTTCATTGTTAAAAATGCTTTCTCCTTGGAACTGTCAAGTTATGTAATATACTCTCTGGTAAGATTTCTCACACAAGGTAGAGTAATTCGTAGATATTTGTACGGTCCAGTAAATTGATAATAAGCTTGAAATGTATAGTATTACAGTCTTACGAAAAGTGTCATCAAGAAAGTCGTCTGATTTTTTGACCTCCCTGTGATATACAAGAAAATAAATTTAAAAAACATTCTCTAGTACAACGTACTACTAAAACGCGCTCAAACTTGTATATACGTATGTATGTAAGGACTTTTCTCCCGCATCTCTCGAGCGTATAACGACGCCCTAAAATCGTATTTCAAGCTTTTGAGAAACTTAGGTATTAGCTGGGAACTTTTTCCTCGTAACGCACACGGTTGGGTTGCCGCTAATGGTGGACGGTTTCTTACAAAGTTTTAGCAGGACGAAAGAAAAAGTTCACTCATGTTGCTAAAGACCCGTCCGAAGTTTAAACCCTCTTTTTTCATATTTGCAGGCGAAGTAATCCTTAAACTTATTAAAGTGTAAGACAATAAGTATGTGGTGCTAGGAACTCATATATTAGGGAGGGAAGGAGTTGGATGGTGAGGGTGGGACGCCCAGAACCAATATTAGCTTACCGACGTACGTGTGAGACGGGAGAGGAATAAGAATTAAGCGCTCCTACAAAGGTAGGAGGATACTCGCAAAAACAATAAGTTACTTTTCTCGTAAAAGAAAACATTTTAAGGCATTTCACTACAGATCTCAACGTTTATAAAAATCTTAATTTAAATTTTTGTTTACGAATAAGAGTTATTTTTTTTGCTTCAATGTATTATCGATATTTCTTTAAAGTATAAGCGACGAAAATAACTGTGAATAGTAAAAGATTAAAGAATTTAATTTTAATGCTATTATGTTGTATATGATAATGGAGTTACTGTTATTAAATTTAAGATGATTGTTTTTAGAAATATAACAGTTTTTTTTCTGCTAATACAAACGTATACATAAAGGCGTAAACCGAAAACAAATCGTAAAAGTCCCAATATTACTAAAAACTTCGAAACTTTTCAAACTATATATCACATAAAATCAAGATAATTGGTTAAAAAATTTATTATATAACATTTCCCTCGAATAAAATACTGCGGTACCAACACAATCTCAATTTAATCAGAGTAGAATAATTTACCACGAAAGCCCCAATATTAATCATAATCCAGAACTGTCTAATCAAAGTTCCCGCAATCACAAATGTAAAATAATGTAGGTTTACTCACTTCGCGGGTGGAGTATTAACTTCCAAAGTAGAGATCGCTCCCGGTTTTGCGCAACTACTTTGAACTTTACTCTTGTAATTTTTAATGAAGTTAAAAATAATTTCTAGAAACACGTCTTAAAAATTATATATATATATATATATATATATATATATATATAATATAAGCAGTCAACGAATCCATTACTTAGAAAATGTAAAACTGAGTTGTGTACTCTTTAGCACTGTAACTTACCGATTGTTAGAATGCAAGTGTTCGCTACAGAGAACTTGCGACTAAACGCTAAATGTAATAAGTCACTCCTATAAGTTACGCGTTTTATACATCAAAATAGTGCCCTACACGTCTAGCCGATAATAAAAAAGCGAACGAATATAGTAGTAATAAACATTGGTAGATTCTAAATGCCGGTGTTCGTTGCAATGCTCTAAATTATCTACCTGGTTTAATTTCTTCCTAATTCCTAGTATTTATTCTGTATATGAATTATTTTTACCTAATTTTTAATTTAGGTCTGTACTGTTTTCTTTTAGTTTTTGTTTGTAATTATTTTTGCAATTTGTTGTAAATTAGACTGTAAGCTTTATATTCCATAGAGTTTTAACAATTGTAAGCGGACCTTATTTAATAAAGTAATACAACGAAATTTGTTAAAATAATATTACAATTATTATTTTTTACAAAGACATCAATTCAGTCCCAATTTTGTAACAATATTCGAATTTTGCTTTAAAAATATCTTACGAAATTTTTATCTTTTTTATTTCCTTTCGAAATAAAGTTTTTATGTTTTTTTTATACTATATCATGTTTACCACATTAAAGGTTATGTGTTAAGAATGCCAAATTCACCTATTGATGTTTGAAGTGTTTCTACTTAACCTTATTACTTCCATCCCATCCATCATTGGGCCTACTCGATTGACATGAAAGTCAACACTTAACCCGTTATCAAACACTGCTTGTATATGGAGAAGCAATATTCGATATATACCGCCTTTTATTTACTAAATAATTTATAAAATTATAATAAAACATGAACATATAAAACATGAAATGAAACAATACATTGTTTCATGTAATATTCTGTTGATTTAAAATTTAAATTAATATGAATAATATGAACTTCATATTATTTTTTAAAAAGGCATTTAAAGAAGTCGTTTTAGATCATTTATCCATTTTATATTTAGAGATTAATTAATGAAGTTAGGTGAAATGAATGAATTGTAAATCATAAAATAGGAAAAATAAAAAGTCACATGAAAAATGTTTTAAGTTTTTAAAATTTTGTATAGCAGGACAATTTTTATTACATATTTTACGAATAAATTATTAGGATGCAATAAAAACTCTGCAGAAAATACGTTTATTACCACATGGAATCCGTCTATGTGAGAAGATTTATAGGGTTTTTAACCCCTGCTCACTTAACGTCAAACTGGATGGCTTATGTCAATCTTATAATTGTCTTTTGTACGAAATACTTTAAAGTGTTTCTTAATGTTTATTGTATATAAGCTTTATTATTGAATCGATATAGATTTACGGTTGAGTAGTAATTAATTATGTTATAAAGTTAAAATAATGTGAATAATGTTTTAGACTTTTATTATTCATCTAAACATTACTTTATGAGATTGTGCATCATTTCTCAATAGAATTGAATGTTCTTTTTATTATTATTCGATCTACTCACACGATGTAACTAAATATAAAGGTTACTTTTTTATAGGCGTAAAAGCTTTAGAGTGGTGAACGTATAGCTCATTTGTCAGTAAGATGCTTAAAAAGTGCATATAAAGTGATCACTCTGAAAATTGGAAAGCGGCAGGCATTATTTCTAACAGTAAAATTCTGCAGGGACTAATAGTAAGCAATAATTAATTTTAAAATTGAAACAATTGAATTTTGGACAGGGTGTACCATACATTGATTCATAGCAAATGAGCTTTATTTACCTTTTTTACATTATAAACAATCAATCTTCATAGTTAAAACATCATCGGCGAACCAAACAGCAAAAGCAATAGTAATAATTACTTCACAACAAATTGAAGGAAGAAAAGCATCAATATCTCGTTAAGTTTATGTTTAAACTATATCAACAATAAAAAAGGATGACATGGAATACAATAATTCGAGAGCATTGGCGAACTAACTCCGCCGTTTATTTACAAAGTAAACCCCAAGTCGAACCCTCGAAACTCATTAAAAGTAAATCCGGGTGCATTTTCTAAAGACGTTGAATTAAAGCTTCTCTTAAAGAAATTTTCTTAAAACTGCAAGCGGTAAGCGTGCCTCATTTGCCACCATTGAGGCGGCTCTCTATAGTTCAATGCGCTACCTTACGTTTAAATAAATCTTAAGATTGAATTGTGCGATATTTACTGAAACACTTCAATACTTACACTGGAATTGAGCGAAAATCGTGTAACCCTTTTTTCAAAGTAGCCAAAAAGGCTAGAGTGCTATACTTAAAATGCGTAAATAGGAATTTAAAATAAAATATTCAAAAAGTTTGGTATTGTAAACTTTGACTGTCTACTTCAAATATTTTTCTTAATGTTTGAAATAATTTTAATTCACAATGTCTTTTGATCGTGTAAAAATAAACTTCATAACTCTTTTTTTATTCTTTTTTTGAAGCATCATCAAAATGAATCCTTTATTTTGAAAATGTTGAAGGTAGAATTTTGAAAAAAAGACGAGATGTCATGTACTTCATGCTTAACTTAATGTATTTTTATTGGGTCGTATTTTATTAGTACAATTTGTATTTATTCAGTAAATAAAATTGCGTAATCGTCGATATATGCAGTTTACATCTAATCGGCAGACATAGACGAAATAGCAGTTGGTTTACAATTAGTAATATGTTATTTTACTATTGTTTATAATACGTGTCACATTACATGTCAAAAGTAACTAGTTTATGTTACTCGTATAATATATAACATATAACTCCATTTTAAGTTGTGTTAGGATTTTTGAAACAAAACTTATCAAAAATGCTGATTGGAAATTATGATTAATATGAAAAATTAATAAATAAAAGATTTTTACAATGGTCTAATTTTGGAAATGGTGTAAGCCCATTGGCAACACGTAATAATACATAAGTTTAAATGACCAGATAAGTTTTTGCTATTTAATAGTATAATATCAAATCAAAATTTCAATTAATTTAAAATGATGAGCTTAACAAAGTAAACGGTAAAATTTATTTCCGGTCCATCCGGCTTTCCACAAAGTTTTTCATGATAGATATAGCTTTCTACCAGTTACATCAGGAAACGGGAATTCTCTATTCAAATCACGCGCTTCATTTTATCCGAGCTTTAGCAGACAAACAAAGATTTCAATAATTTACCGAAGTGGTAGTGCCTGCAGTAATCCTCTGATAGCAAGAGCGAAGGGGCTCCAGCGAGCTGCCTGTTTATTTAATAACGTTGTACCGTTCCGATAAGAGCTACTATTGTGTGAAACTAACAATCACGTAGACGCCAACAGTACACAAAGGTTTCATTTTATAATCAACCAAAAAGATGGATTATTTCCGTATAATAATTTTTTAAACATATTTGCCTTTTACTTGTTTTATTCAAATTATTATCCACATAGACCATGACCACATGTGTATATCATGAAAAGAATGACAGAAAAATCTAATTTGATCATAACTGGAATTATATAGAACGTCTCTATAATATCAGCCTTCAAATTAAAGCTATGAGGACTCAAAACGCACTCTGGAACAACCCATAACAAATTCAGACGCTTCTTTTGTCGCCACTTTTGAATATTCTTAACACTACAGTAGAGCAATTTATTCCCAAGCTTTATTACCACTAAATAATCTTCATCACACAACCGTCGTCATCGTTATTTCAGCTCATCGAAACCCACAGCAAGGTAAAGAGGTCCCCCAAAGATATTTATGGGGTATGTACCGTAATCGCCTAGCTTGGCAGGCGTTTTGACGATCGCGGCGTGGTATTATGGTACGCAGAGGGCGCTGCTGTTCATATTCTAAAAGTTTTTCACACAATAATAAGATATTTTTATAAGTTTTTGTTTTATGCGCTATTTAAAATTGTAACGTAATAATTTAGAGACATTACATGGCAGTGTGAAAAGTGTGTAATTCCATATACATACAATTGTCAACAAAAGAGTTATTAATTTTGCGCAACCTTTACAAAAGTATAATAAGCTATTTTTTCCTACAAGATACACATACCTTAAGTGTATCGTTATTCTTATATTTTTATTATTCTTATGACTAGGCAGTCGTATACAAGTGGACTATGTACCGTTTATATCTTAACACAATATTGTTAACTAATAACTTAGATACATTTCATACTTTTTGCTTTTATTATTGATAAACTCTTTATTCTTATTTTTTTTCTCTGATGATTGGCAAGTAAGCATTCATGAAATTTTTAAGATATGTAGATAACAAAATTTTATATTTATTACCATAAGTAATGAGGCATTTTTTAAACTTTGTGAAAACTTAAAAATAGTCATAGTTTTATGTTCTCTATTATACTTTTTCATTATCTTTTAATCTTGTAAGTTTTTCGAATATAATCAATGATTCCATAAATATTACCACTTTTCTTAGTCATAAAATATGTCTTACGTGACAACATAATATGTTATTCTGGTTGTGTATATAGACCGATTTACTTTACCGCAATCATACTAAATCTTAAATTATATCCGGTTAAATACTATAAGGAAAGTTTATTTAATAAACTCGATGCCAACTCTGTAAGTAATAAGATCTTCTTTGTCACCCCAATTTTCCAAATGTGAACTGCTTGGCAAACAGTGATATTAGTTTTCTTGCGACTATACTCATCTAAGTGTTTCTGGTTATATTTCATTTGAGTTAATGTAAAACTGCTAACTTTTCTGACTCGAAGCTTACTTAATAAAACTTTATGTAGTTGGAGCACTTCTAGTATATTTAAATCAAAATGCGAATATTTATCTGAAAAAAATACGGTGCTTAAAATCTAAGCGTCTTGTTCAGCGTTCTGGAAAATGGCCATCTTGAAAATTAATGGATGTTACATTTCGCAACGAGTTAAATTGTGCGTGAACGTGATCGAAAACTCCTTAATCCCCAAATCTATCACGTATATTACATGTGTTTTGTGGACTGATGTTATGTATTGCGCATTTGGTAAGGTTATCCATATAAAAATTACTTAAACTATAATAAAAATATTGCTTTAACTCCAATAATCATGATCTATGAACTATACTCTCATCCATTAAATTAATCAAATCATAATTCATTACACATTCATTGGACCGTATACTTTAAACCTGTATATTATTCTTTTAAATTATTACATGTATATTGTGTAACTAAAGGAAGTTGAGAAAAAACTTTTATATTAAATATCTAAATATTCTAAACTCGTAGCATCCAAATTGAAAATAGTGTGCATCTTGCAAGGTATATATGTAACTGTATAAAACGAAGCGTACAATATAACACATGTATAACTATCACGCCAAATGTACAGAAGCATTGATATTCTGACGGAGGACCAATCTTAGCTTTTTATAATAATTTCGTTAGTAATATTATTTTACAATCTGTCAGTTCTGGAACAAACAAACTGGCATGTCGTTAAATCTTAAACAATATCCCTTCTTTCATTTAATTGATGAGAACTTCAAAATAATCAATCAAATTTCTAAATAATGCTAAAGTAAAATGCTCATTAATTTAGAATACTTTTATATACTCGCTTTAAATGTTTTAATTTTTAATTTGCTTTATTTGTTTTGAATGTTGTTAAGTTCTACCAAGTAGTGTTTTCTCGTCGGAATCCCGTCATTGGTTCGGGATATAGGCTGAATGGCCATCTCTTTACTAAAGTAAACACTATTAGAGAACTTGGTGTATTACATGACAGCAAACTTCTTTTTGATAGCCAAATAAAATCAATTGTTAATAAAGCATCTAAAACACTAGGCTTCATTATAAGAAATTGTTGTAACTTCCGCTCATTCAAACCCATTAAAGTGCTTTATTGTTCTTTTGTGCACATCCACCTTGAGTACGCTTCTCAAGAATAGAATCCCCAGTAAGAGATTTACAAATCTCGTATTGTGTCTGTACAGACGAAATTCTTTCATTTCAATTGATTACGATCAACTTTGTAAGCGATACCATTTTTTCCATTGGAAACAACACGTAAGTGTTTTGTTTTCTAGCGGACATTGCAAACGGCTCAATTGACTATCCCGAATTAATTTTCAAAATACTTAAGCGAACTAATCAAAATAACCTAAGAAAACGACCACTACTACACGCACAAACTGCATCTACAAACTACAGGCGCAATGCTTTCTGCATACGCGCAGTAAAAGCTTATAACGATTTACCATTACACTTGGAATTTGATCTATTTAACACCAGCGCACGTCAAATTAGAGATACCCTAAGTAGGGAATATTTTGGTGATGATGGGGGATAGACAATAGGTGCGACAATATAGTACGGCTTGGCATGGTTTATTCGTTTTGTTGTGTTTCTTTTTTCTCTGTTTTTTTTTTATGTTTAACATCAATAAATATAAACGCTAATGATACCATATAAGTGGAAGTTTTTAATTAGCAATTATCACAAGCAATTGTCGTATTTTTGAATATGTTATTAGTCTGTAAGCTTTCTGTAAAATAAAGTATTTAAAAAGTTTTTAAATTTTATGAAATATAAACGGGCCAGTAAGGTCTTAAATTTCTAGAGTGGAAGCCCCGGGACATACAAGCACAGTGTAAGATATCCAAAAGGGGGCCAAACGACTTTGTTAAGGTCGTCGAACGACGCTAATTTCCCTTCAAACCTATTGAAAATCTGTGAAGTAACGTTATGTCCAGCTGTGGACGTCCTGCAGATGTAATGTTGAAAATGAATTCTAAACAAAACGAATGTAATATGGAGTAACACTTTCAGTTCAGACAATATTACAGATAAAATGTCTGCAACACACACATACATAATCATTTTTCAAAAGTCTTTGTTATATTTTGACAGTTATAACTAAATGTGAATCTTTTCATTCAGCTTATATTTTAAACAAAAAATCTTAACCATAGAAAAATGGTCAACCATTTTTGATGTAAAATTACGCCTTTTTTTACAAGATTTTTAGTTATGCCACGATGTCAGCCCATTATTTGAACGAGCATAATTCCACTACGGAGATAATGAAAAAAATGAGGGCCGCGTTAATTAGGATGTCAGCTACGCAAATAATAATCCCACTGAGGCTCATTTTGTATTCTGGGTCCGGCCCGTGACGATATTTTCATATTTAAATTATATTTGTTTACTAAGAATACGGAATAGAAATGTTTTCAAAGACTTTGCAATATTGACTCATTCTTCTCAATACGTGTATAAAAATGTATTGTATTTGTATCAAAAACTTCACCAACTTCCATAAAAAGTGTTCTTTATACGATATAAATACAAGAAACAAAAAAAATTATGTATGTATACCAAAGACTCGACTTCAGTGATAGCGCAAACACAACCGCTTTACCGCGCCTTGGGTATACATGCGGCTAGACTAGTATCAGCCGTTTCGTTGCCTCTGTTCGTCATCAACGCTCACGGCGACGGCGCTCATACTGTTCTTCCCCTGCCTCCACTTCACCACGATATCCTGAAGTGCGGGAAAAGCGGTTTCGGTAGCACTATAGTTATTCTTTTAATTGGTAATGTGCAAGCGTTTACAGTAGGAAGCAAAAAAACTTTCAAAAAGTTCATATTACTAAATTTAAAACAAATAGCAAAGAACGTTTATATGCCAAGAGTTGCTATACTGTAAATGCTTTCATAGAAGATAGCACACCTTAAAGCGATGTTCGCTTCTAGGCTATTTCAATAGTAATTAAATAATATTCATATTTAACCTTTAGAAAGAGACAATCGGCTAATTTCGACTTCGTAGACCACTATCTCTGTCCCACACTACTTATGTGATGTTTTGTCAGTCGTTGTATTTCGCGCGATAGAGATACCGCTCTACGATGCCGAAATTATCCGATTGTCTATTTCCAAAGGTCGATGTGCAATATTTATTACAATGTACTATAATCTTTATATTCCTTCTGAAAATAGACACACTGATACATTTTTCTCAAGTCTGAGGCAATTGTTTCGTAATTAGGAGGTGTGATCGGTAGTTTTAAAAAAAGAATTTTTGAATTAAAATTATCATTAAAAGTCATTATTTCACATCATTTGCTGTTAATTAATGTATGGTAGATTCTGCAAAATTCATTGGTTGCAAAAATAATTAATAACGTAATTATAATATATTTAAAAAAAAAACTTTTATTATCTCTCCCTGCAGAATGCCACAAGTTATTGGCTTGTCGCATTCCAAAAGAGTTGCAGAGTGATGACTTTATACAGGTTGCTTAGAAATAGGTGTAAAACTTTAGATTTTTGTCAGCAGATGTGCTCTACACTCACCCGTGTTAAACATCTATTTAATAAATCTGTTATTAGCTGTGGGTAAGCCTGTGTAAATTGTGTGCATATGTCTGAAGTGAAGCCATCCATGCCTGATGCCTTTTGGAACTTTTGCACCGATGACTAATAACTCTGTATTTTTAAAAGATAATTTCGAATTTTCACTGTATTTTACTTTATATAATAACTTAACCTAATAATGTTATTATTAAAATCGCCGTTAAAAATATATTGAAGTAAAAGAATATTTTAACATGATTTAAATTGCAAATGGCAAAGAAACAAGAACACTACATCGGAACATTTCCGGCAATCATACTTACAGATACATTTTCTCTGAGGAAATAGAATATTTGATGTGATACAGAGCTACTCTTTGCTTTTAACTTTTGTATTTTTTTGAATAACATTGAATACTTTAGTTATGCGCTTTCTTATTTTGTAAAAAAATAATGCATAGATACTTAAGTGAAATTCTTAGCATATTCATTGATAATGTAGAATGAAAAGCTATGCATCTCTACTATTTAAAAAAAGAACATTTCTTAATCAATGTCTAAACAGTGTAAACATTGCTCTCCACAGATTAATAATATTGTTTGTAAATTAGTTACAAATTTCATATATTTTATTTTCAGGCAGCGTTAAATAAATATAAGATGAAAAAATACCTATGTATCTCCATTAAGATCAGTTGCATGCGGATTTATATATTAATTGTGGACATAAGTCACGCAAAGTATTTATCGTCATTAATGTTTCAGACATAAGACGTCTAGTGCTGAACACAGGCCTCGCCACTAGATTTCCAATGGGACTGATTTAAAGCGGCTTGCATTCAGCGTCCTCTAGCAACTTCATCAAGTTCATCTGTTCACCTTAAGTGGATGTCATATACTGCATTCTATGGTCTATGGTATAGAACCTGAGTGCCATCTGTACTGCGCACTATCTGGCTTGCCCTTTGCCACCTCGACTTCCAATCTGTTATGGGGAGACTAAGCACTGGACATCCTACAACTGAAATAATAATGACGATGAAATAAGAAAAGGATTTCAAAAGATCGTTAAAAATTTTTACAAAAATTATTCGGTTTTATATGTTTGAACAAACTACTTTTCTTATGCAGAACATTGTAAGGATTTTTCGGTAGATGACACTTCAAAGTTTTAATTAATATGTCACTTTCATTTAATAATATTTTTTATTACATAAATTAGAAAAACGATACTTATAGCAGAAATACTTGCACTTTCGTTAAAAAAAATTAACAAATCGTGACATGTAATTTATTTACATTGAGATATGCCTTCATTTGTTTTTATATAATTATGTTTGTTTATCACATTTCAGTTGTCAAATAAAAAACAATCTTTATATAAGTATCGATAATATACCGACACGTTTACGATCTATTAAAAAAAAACAATTTATTTCTGAAAACATTATGTTCATATCTTAAGAAGTTAAATACTCTAATTTCTTTGTCTTTCTTTTAAGTGCAATTTATTCAGATAACATAATAAAATCAATGAATTTTTAACAGACATACCGTTAATTTTAATAAATTAAATAGTGTATGGACTAGAAGCGTTGTCTAAACGTTTCTTGATTATATAAAATTAAAAAGATACTTACAAATATATTTCCTAACATAAAATAATATTTGTCACCCAATTGTATTAGATAAACAAACTTTTCGTTACGTTCTTATACCTTTTGTTATAAAAACACGTTAGATGTTAAAAACGGAAACTTTGACCCTTATTTCCGTACATTGAATGAGTAGTTATAGGTCTAATAGCTTTAAAAAAGTATACGTATAGTTCTTTTGACAGCAAAAAGATTAAAAGCACCTTTTTCTTAAAGTAGTCGTTCAGAAACATGTTACATTAATATTTTTTTTTCTATTTGAATCCAATTGTCTAATAACTCCTGGCTGTACCTGCTCTAGGAAATAGGAATAATTTATCTTTCCTTACATTGTTTATTATATCTGAAACTATTGATTATTGGATAGGGCTTACATTGCATTAAATACAGAAAATGAGATTTACCTTTTTCAATCTTTTATACCTATTTCAAATAACTTTGTATTATTTGTTTTAATACCAACAATTCAAGGCTTTCTTAAAATCGTAATCTTCAATCATCGCAAAATATTCAAAATAATACTGTTCCGAATATACTTCTTATATTAAGGTCGTTGAAATATGAATTGTAACAAAGTTAAACTACGTGCTTTTAATAATTGAAATTTATAATGTTGTACACTTGCGCGTAACTTTAATGAACTCGATTATAACCCTCCTTTGGCAGGATCACGAAAGGACGCTTGACATTTCCAAGAAATTGAAGGAACGATAAATGAAAACACTCTTAAGTTGTAGTAAACGCTTCATATTTTGTACAAAGGCACTATGTTTAACAGGGCAATTCAAAGATATGTTTATACCAAAAAGGTTTAATTAACTTTATTAGTATATTAAATTAACATTGTACGTAAATATTTAACATTTACTATTTTATCCCGTTTTTTTCCCGTTTGATGACAATGAGTAAAAAAATATTAATTTTTTTTTTTCAGATAGGCATTCTTAACCAAAAATTGCACTACGAATATTCCATATGTTAAGTTTCCTACGGCATTGGGGAAAACGGAGATGAGGTGGACAGCAATTCGTTTTATTTAATTTGTATATGAACGCTATATTTAATCACAATTATCTTATTTTAATTCTAAAACAGAATAATATATTCATAGAAATTGTTAAAATATTTATGACAAACAGTGTTTTTACACCCTTTCTTTTATGGTTTTTTCTTCTGTATCACGTCTTTCATTGTAAACCAAAATTACTTCTTCTTCTCAGACATTTCTTTATTTCTGATCTGACAGTTTTCATGTGGAAACACCTTGTCTGTATCGATGACAAATTCTTTTTATACCTTCCTTTCCGGCAGTAGGAATAGAAGAGTACAATTCTTGATTTGACGTGATGACATCAGCGGATAGGTGATCGGCTCCGTGGTCTTTTACCGTCTACTTCTCCCATAACCAGTAGATTGTAGTGAAGTTCTGGTCTTCTGCTGGCGATGTGGCCAAAATAACTTAGGACTCGTTACGAACATATCCTGGTGTTAATCTTGAGTTGGTTGAAGATGGACTTATTCTTAATTATTTCTACATTCTTCTTCAACACTACATTTTAAAATCATAAATTCTTTTTTGATCCACTGAACTAATTGACCATAATTCAGAACGCTTGTATTCTCTTGTATCACTTTGATTGCGATCGAGACTTTTTTCCTTACTAGATTACTAGATTCTTCACATTTTGCACATAGCCTCCGAATTTCCTTTTCGCAACTTCTTAGATCGGTGATCATAGCACCCGGGTATACAAATTTTAGTTACGAAAATTTCTCTGAAGACTTATTTTATAGCACTTAAAGTTAAGACAAGCAAGCATATATATATATTAATATAATAAACAAAATATTTCTTACTATCAATGATTTACTATGTTTGGTGTAAGATTGAGCTGTTGTAATTTATAAACAAAAGATATCACAGTTTTTCTTCCACGGTCTAATGGGAAAACTCATTTTGTTGTATTTATCTACTTCAGACGAGTACTTGAACCCTTTTAAGAGTTCTAAGAGTGTTGTGTTTGCTAGCATTCTACTAAAGATTGTGTACGCAATAACATCGTAGACCTTAACGATAACTATTTAAGAATAGTATTCTTATTCAGACAAAACCAAATGTTCACTTTAATGTGTATCCAGGACGGCTGGGTATAGGTATAAAGGTTTTAAGTGAACGAAGAACTTTTTTTACCTATTTCTAATTACTTTTATCATCCTTAAATAAGTAACAATAATAATTTCTTTCTTTTGAGATGCGATAGGCTAATAACTTCTGGCAGTACAGTCTGCATGGGCGGATATTAAATAATATTAAATTTTAATAAACAGTAATCCAAATTTTGAAATGCTTTTTATTACTATATTATCATTACGTTGTTTATTATTTGTGACACCATTGATTATGGATAAGGTGTACCACATATAAATTGGTAGTAAAGGAGCTATACATTCTCTTTTATAGCTTTTACTTCCATAACCAACCGCTCATTTCATATTTTCAAACGTGTTTATATATACATGTGTGCAATTTTATATTTAATAAATTCAACTGTGATAGGCTCGTTACGAGATTTCCAACATACTAATATATTTTTTTTTTAAAAACACCATATATGCATTATTATTACTGCTATTTATCGTGTCAAATATTATAGTTAAATATTATCATTTTATCTTATTATTTTAATATTAGTATATGTTATTTTTATTTTCTGCTCACTAGGTAGGTGGGCAGAAAATAAAAACACAGATTATTGTTTCTAACTGTTAGTGAACGTCTAAGGTCGTTCCTGAGAAACCGACTGTGAATGCACGTTCAGCCTGTGAACGGTCGCAAACTGCGCTGTTCCTGTCGCTTCGGTCGGACGGCTCCTTGGTCGTGCCAAGTCAAGAAGCTAGCCGCACCCGAGCCACGTGTTCGGTCAACATCTGGCGGTCTGCCCTCTCCTCGCGCCTCCGCGTTCCGACAACCGTCGCGCGTCGTTGCCGTTATTCCCGTCCCGGTGCGGGGCCGCGGTCCGCGTGCGACTAGGTACTGTCCTCCCTGCCAACGGCACCCCCACGTGGGTTGCTTAGGGAATTAGGTAGGTAAGGCTAGGGCCATTAAACGCTTTTTACGGACGCCGGATAACTCCGCATCCGTACGACCGTTTAGGGTTCAGTCTTCGCCGAGCTTAATAAGATTTGCTGACGCGCTATGACGCTCAGCAACACGGGTTTACTTTCCGCCGGACACCGGTGTCCGACACAGTAGTGCCCAAAGTGACCTCAGAGGTCACTTCATCTAGACTACCGCGAACCCGCGCTTTCCATCGTTCCGTGCTCGCAGTGTCCATCCCTCCCCCTGCCGTTCGGCAGAGAGGTGCTGAGTAGTTCGACCCCAACCTCACCACTACACCCAAGAATAGCGCAATCTTGGCGTCATTACACGGGCCCTCTCTTCGGCGAGGATCTGGTCATCACTTTCGGTCGTAAGATGGCCATAGAATACCGGACGAGTACTAGGCAGATGCCAAGCACCGTCCCACCGGCTTCTTGAGTGACTCCTCGCAGTCACCTGAAACCCCCGTTTGCTATGAAGACCGAAAATCCCTCCCCATCGAGCCGTACGCAAGCCCTCCCCAATGGTTGCTACCAAGCAACCGTCCGCCCAACCCCAAAAAGTAGCCTTCCAAGGCCCTCCCGAACACTGGACTAAACCTCCCCCGCCCGTCTTTCTCCGCGACAAACAAGCGTAGAAATCCGCCCACTCGTGGCTTCTCGCCAAGATATGGGCAAAGGCAAAGCTAAGAATACCACTCAAGGTATCATGGTTAGCTCCACCTTTGTCGACGACTTCCATCGCTTCACCCGCCACTTGCATGATGGAGGCATCTCCTTCCACACTTACGCCCTCGCTGACGATATGTGACTTCGAGTTGTTATCCGCGGTCTCCCGCTTGAAATAGAGATCGCCGACGTAATCGACGACCCCAAGAAAGCGGGCATCCCCGTCATCGACGCAATGTGCATGACATCTCTACGCACTAAGCTCCCCATGCCACTCATTATGGCAACTATAGAGCTTTCCTTCGAAGGAAAGAAAATCTTTGCCCTCAAAGAGGTCTGCTCTCTTTCAGGGGTCTCATTCGAGGCCCCTCACGACAGAGGCATCGACGGCCTGTGCCACAGATGCCAGCTGTACGGCCACCCAGCCTGCAACTGCTTTCCCCGCCCCCGGTGCCTCAAGTGCCTAGGGGATCACGGAACTGCAGACTGTCCCCGTCCCGCGGTCACAAAGACACCACCTGCGTGTGTCCTCTGTAAAACCGAAGGCCACTCTGCCAACTACAGGGGCTGTCTTAAGGCGCCTAAAAACGTCGTGCAGGCCGCCCCTCGATCTTCCACGCTCCCAAAATCGCTGCCCGACCAACCTCCTCAGCTCCCGCCGAGAATATTTCCCGAGAATATTTCCCGAGAATATGCCCGCTTTGTAATCTCTTCTCCCTCCTCCGCCCCCAGCCACTACAGCCTGGGCGAAACCACTCTACCCGAGAGGCAAGCCTGCCACCCTCCCTACTGCCCCATCGGTTGCTCACGAGCAACCGAAACCCTCCAAACCCCAAACCGAGTCCGCTTCGCCTGCCGAGGAACTCAAAGCCCTCGCACAATAACTAGCCAATGTAGACCTCGACGAAGTCTGCATTCTCGCCACAAAACTCCGCAAAGCCTCCTCAGAGCGCTTTCTCTGTATTGTGGAGCACTTGGCCCTTCTCGCCGCCCTTAAAGCGGAATTTAAATAATATTCTCTCCCCCGTATCAACGCCAGGACACACGCCACACATTGAGCCCCGGCGGTCTCGATGCACAAGGCACACTAAAAAAAAAAAAACAAAAAAAAACTCACCTAAACATGACACGGCGGCCGCGTCCGCCTAACCCGCGTTCAACCGAGGACGGTCCGATGAGGCCCGTGACTCCCTACCGCCGAGTAGTCCTCGCTTAGAGCTACATACTCAACACCCCACTCATTACACTATACACCTACACGGTTATAGTTCTTCTCGTGTAGACGTCCTTGTCGTAACTGAGGTACGATCCCCAGCGTAAAATTTTTAGTCCGTGGACCTCAGTTTCCACGGGCTCAATTCCGATAAAACACTGGCCAAAGCACAAAGCCTGGACCAGCTAGCAGCACAACATCAATTACATCAAATAGCAAATTAGGATGTCAGCTACGCAAATAATAATCCCAGCGAGCCTCATTACGTATGCAAGAGCCGCTTGCGACCAAAAATATATCCTCACAATTTTTAGGCAAAGCAATTACAGGAATATTTACTTAATGACACAGTCGTGTTGGATACAAAAGCGTCCTTGTCATATATTGAACGGGATCAACGGTTTTATGTTCGGGAATTAATGCAAAAAATTAAATAAATTAAACACCGTTTTTATGTTTCGTTAAATCGTAAAATACTCGTAAACATATTTCATTTGGTTTTCGTTGGACGGCTTTAACGAGGACTGGCTGAACGCTCCATTGCGCATTTGGATTAATAAAAAAGTTCAATTTAAAAAATAAAACAAATGGCTGTAAATTATCCTAATATTTATCCTGAGCTTTTAACCCAATCTCTATTAACGTATTGTCAGCAGAAAACCAAAGTTATGTGCTTTAATATAATATTATGTTAAAACATTTACTTGTGTAGTATAGTTAAATACAAAATGTTTGGATATTGTCTAGTCATTACGCTAAAATAAGTGGTTTCAGGAATAATAATTAATATAATGATAATATAATGAGAAAAACTTTTTCAAATTTTGGATTACTACATAAAATATTAAAATTAATTAATGTTTACTATTTATTCCTGCCGACTTTGTAAAGCCAGATGTTATTGGCTTGTCGTAATCCAACAGATAAAATAGATATTTGTGTGATTGGAAGTAGATGTAAAGCTTTAAAGTAGTTTGCTGATACACCACCTTTTTAAAGTTTTTCACCCATTACCAATCATCGCGTAGAAAAAGTATGTCTTGGAATTCATTAAAATTAAAATTTAAAAAACAAATAATTTTGTTAATGTCGTAAGCACTGCTCAGAGAATGGCATCCTCTTAGGGACTAAATTATGTATTGCCATATAATCAAATGCGATTTTCTTACATACCTTTTTTGTGTTGTATGTTTTACGAGTTTTATTATTTCGAGAACTCGATTTCTTTCCGTATTCACAAATGTTGTTAAATTGAAATACTAAGGTTTGTATTCACAAAAAAAATTATACCGTAAATGTCTAAATATTCCGCTGCTCAACCGTGTTGAAAATAACCATCTTTAAAATAATGGATATTTTATAGCGGTATAAGTTAAATTGTGCTTGAACATAATCGACAATCCTTTAATCTTCAAATATGGAGAACATTTGTAATATTACGTGGGATTACATATTTTTCGAATATCTTTTTTATAAAAAGATATTATGTATCACATATTTATTAGATAAATACAAAATTATATTTGTTAATTTACCAATATAGCTAATGTTATAAACAAAAATTTTTAGAAAGTCCCACAGTAAATTTCAAGTTTTGAATTGTTAAGTCAATCAATAAAAAGAATATCAACGTGTACAGATGATACTACAGGGTAATATTCATTACAGGGTGGGTAAGTTACTTATTTTTTTTTATAATTGTTTCTTTCGTACTTGTAACTCTAACCTTTGCGGAGTATTAATTTTTAAAAAAGTAATTTTACACTAAGAAGATATTAAATATTAAAACTTATAAACAATAATGTTATATTATTTAAAAAATATCACATAATTGTTATACATTTAAAATCTAAATACTAATTAATATTATTTCTCTTAAAACATTCAGTCATTTTATGTAGTACATTAAATATTTCAGCGAATGTAAAAAAACAGAATTTCTTTATAATGTATACCAACAAAAATAGACGTTTTAGTGACTTTTATTACAAATCATTGTTAATCTGTGGATCTATCTATATCACGTATAGATTAATCGTAAGATTAATGTCCGTTTAATGTTACATTCATATATTATGTGAATCCTGATTGATTGATTTGTTTCTGCAATGTTTTTCTTTTATTTTTCATGTTCAAACAATTTTTAGTAATTTGTTTATTTTTAATTCTTCGTTTCGAACATTGTAAAGTTATGGTTATACATTAAATTTCATTGTATTTATTATACAAGGTTCTCGAGTGGCAACCACAAGCCGATCATCGTGACGATCTTTGGGGGTGATCTATTATATATATCCTTGCTGAAAAGAAGAAATTTTATTTGCAGATTTGAAATTCGACGGTTTAAAATTTGAATTAATTTTTTTTTATTTTTTATAATCCAATACATACATGTAATACCATTTTCGCAACGAAATTGTTGATGATCCCTGTAATCCTAGATTTCATAATTGATGCTGGTGGATCTAAATAAATAAATATTTAGTATACAGGTTAATTATGCATTAAAATTATTCTTTTCAAGATAAATTACTTGAATTTTCATAATTTTGATGCTTAAAAGCGTCATGACATTACAGATGTCGAAGACTTTTAAATAGCTTTAAAATTATAAGGTGTCACTGTTCCTACCATTACAAAGTTGGCGTAAGCTACATTTTTTATTCCTTTTTTGTTCTTCCTTATATACGTACTCCCTTTTTTATAACGCCTTTTTCGAGACTTTAGTTATACCGCAATGTATTCTGTTATACAGACAAGGAAAAAAGTCACGTTAATTAGGACGTCAGCTAGGCAAACAATAAGCCCAAAGCTCATTAACTATGCGCCTATGCGGCCTTAGTCTACGTCCAAATTTATGTTCATGTTTTTTTATGAAATATCCTTATAAGGTAAATTATATTAACGTTTAAATATTCGCTTGACTATTATAAAATCTTTATTCATCATCATCATTTCAGCCTTGATGTCCACTATTGGGCATAAGGCTTTTAAATAGATTTTCTATAGAAACGTTTGGAAGCGGTGGGTAAGGTTGCTTGTTTGACAAAAAATTATTGTCGAATATTTAAGTGATTTAAAGCTAAATATAAGTCGTGTTGGTTGTGTTTATAAATCCACTAACCGTAGAGACGTAAAGAGATGTCGCCTGTATCACCAGTGGTCGAATCTATCAAAACTTTGTTATACTGTGGAACATAAAAATATGTTCCGAATCTGTTGTATAGAAAGTTTTTATATTCACCAAAATTAAGTTAATGTTGTTTAAAAGTTCATATCATATGCTAATGGTGGTATTTTGTAAATTTGTTTAATATTTTTATGTTTAAAACACTAATTTAATAATTTGAATAAAAAATCTGACGCACACCATCCAACGCACTTGTACTCTTCGCGTACAATTTTATTTCTCTTTATAATGTAACTGGATAGACTTCTCATTTTACATAAGAAGTAATAAAATTAATTGAAAATTTTCTTTTATCATTCTTGCTGTTATTATTTTGGTGTATTCATTATTATTAGTATATTTTATTAATATTGCAACGATTTAATTATAAACGTAGTAAAATATTTTTGAAAAAGTTCATCTTTTAATAAAAAAAAGGCATCAAATTACAAAGAAAATTATTGGAATGGCGTCGAAACTTTAAAAAATAAGAAAAAATAATCGCGTTGCTCAAAAGAATTTGAACGAGACATTTTGTGTGCGGAGCGACGTAAAAATTTCGAGAGTCGTGTGGATTTCGCGATAATAAAGTTCTCGCAGTTTTTGGGCATTACAGCGCGGGTAGCAAAAACGTGTAAACACGGCCGTAAATTTCTTTTGACATGGTAATCTGCTGCTTGCTCCTTCAAACGTTGCCCGTAGAGTTTTCTATTACGTTAGTTTCATGAAGCGAACCATCTACGCTATACAATTCGTCTAGAAAACCTTTATAATTTACATAAAAGTTTTATAATGTCATTTCATTAAATCAAATGTTGAAAAGACGTTCGTAATTTTAAACATATACTTACTATACGTACATCGCAAATATATGACACATCATTTCAGCCGTAGAAGGTCCACTGTCCTCTTCCATTGATTTCCACATATATATACATTTTCCACATATATTTGTCTCAATACTCCTTATTTTTTAACTTCCATTTAGTCATCATGCAAATAGATACATGTATTAAACATGTATCTATTCGCATCATGTCTAAAATTGTCATAAATACTTTTTAAATAATTAGCAATATTTGATTACATGATATTTAAGTCATTAAGTATTTAATGTGTAGTATAAAGTATTCTAATATTTGTGAATTATTAAATCAATAAATGTGTTTGTCCTAGGTATCCGTAAGATAACTGATGAATAAACAGTGAATATGATTTAATTACTTACTTAAATGTAACAAATACAGAGTTTTTTGTTTCATACCACATGTAAAATATATTTAAGTGTGTAGAATTTTTCGAACACAAATTATGTAATATGTCTATCATATGCAGTACTAAGAGCGTTTATAAAAAAATACATATTTTCAAACTATACTATATATCAGCATATATAGTATAGTCTATATTACGTATTGCTATACAGTTATAGCAATACGTAATATAGATATATATATATATATTTATATTTAGTATTTGAACACAAACTTTCTGAACTAAACATAGAACAAATATATTCACTGGTGTAAGGACTCTAGTAAGCACAAAGCAAAGAGTCACATTGTTTTGTCATCAGTCAGAATCTAATATACGATGCGGTCAGTGACACTTTTGCCACTGATGACCAGTGGCGAAGTAACATAACATGTCACGCAGAGTCCACACGTGCCGGGTTTTTACTATGTATGGTACGGTCATCACGTTCTTCGATAAAAAAAATAAGAGTGATATAAAAGTCCTGAAGAAAATATCTAATGCCTCAAGTTAGCGATGTGAAGCGTGATCTGCAGATGCATGCGTCGCAAAAATATATGGGAAGATAAATATTATTAAATTAAATAATTATTAAGGAGTGGATCAGTACTATTTCGTTTGAAATAAATATAATCACTTTTGATAAAATATACAATATTTAACGTTATTCCATGAAAGTATCCACCGTAAGCAAAAATCTATGAAAATAGCTCGTTTCCTTATCTTTCTACTTACACATTTTCAGTTCCAATATCACGATCTACTCACAGTTTCCTTTTACTAAAGAAAGCGTTTTTGCTATACGAGAGAAAAAACATATTCGTATTCAAGTCAACGTAGACTATCCGTAGAAAATTTCTCGATTTCAAGAAAATAAAACTGTTGAGCAATGAAAATAGTATTGGTCTGGCATTGAAATTCTTATCGCTAGAATGTGGAACTAGTGTATTAAAAATACTATTCACAACATAAATTTTTAATAAATAATGTAAAAACCATACAATATCATTGAAAGTGTGAAAAACCTTTCTAGTTATTTAAAAAAAAAAAAATAAGTTTGTTTCAATTATTTTTAAGTCAGATTTATATTTTTTATTGTGAACTAATAATCCATTGTCTTGGCTCCCATTCCTTTTCACTTTTTATAAATAATAAGCATGTCAACGAAAAAGGTAATAGCACTGATGTATTTTAAAATATGTTTAAATAAAAACAGCGATTTGCATTAGCTAACAAGAATTTGTGTAAAAACATAAAGTTTTTAGTAAATTAAACATTCGCTAATTAGTATGAAACCTAAATTATTTTATTTTACGGATAGCCACATGTTTTGTTCACTAAATAACATCAATTTTTTGTTACGCCACTATATTTTTAAATAAAAAAAGAATTAAAATATCTGTTTCCACAGATAAAAAATCAAGGAGATATTCATAACGTTGGTAATCTGTGTTCGAAGATGACAAGCAACAAGCAAATCATTTTGTCGTTGTTACCGGATTGCAGTTTACTTTTAAATTCTTATTTAAAAAGTATTAAACATTAGGAACATCGTTGAATAATAAAAACTTTAACTGCTAAAGATCCGTTTATAATATAGCATACAATGAGTTCTATTGGAACTGGAGTAAGATAAATCACCTTTTTATTTCATATTTAACTTTAGTTAGTAATAACCAAAAATTTGATTCAGTGTTATTTTATCAACTAAAATAATAATAAGATACCCATGATTGTAATACCTGTCTGTGTTTATGTATTTCATATAGGTTATGATTTGAAACAAAATTTGCTTATTCATTTTCTGTAATACTTCCAGTATGATCTCTCTGCTTCGCAATTCTCACCCGATGGTCGAGTTTTTCAAGTGGAATATGCGGCGAAAGCTGTGGAAAATTCTGGCACAGTAATTGGACTAAGAGGAAAAGATGGGGTTGTGTTTGCTGTGGAAAAGTTAGTTACATCGAAGTTGTACAAACCAGGTGCTAACAAAAGAATTTTTCACGTAGACGAACACGTTGGGATGGTCAGTAAAAGTATATTTTTAAATTTAGTTCAATAAGTTTTGTCATATTCTGGTCTTGCATACCATGAATGTTGCTTGACTTATAAATTTGGGTATTACCGAAAGATCTGAATGCTATGTGGTCGAAGCCCTGGTGCAAGCCAATTTATTTTATTGCATATGTTATGACCCATTTGAATAGTGTTTAAGGTTTTGTGTTCATTCAAAAACACATGACATTTAATAAGTTCTTTACAAATTTACAGGCAGTAGCTGGATTAATTTCGGATGCTAGACAGATTGTAGAAACTGCTCGCTCTGAAGCTTCCAATTATAGATCACAGTATGGAATCCAAGTCCCACTCAAGTATTTAAATGAGAGAGTTTCTATGTATATGCATGCCTACACATTGTACAGTGCAGTCCGTCCATATGGTTGCTCTGTAGTTATGGGCTCCTGGTCAGAACATGAAGGCCCTCAGATGTATATGCTAGACCCTAGTGGGGTCTCCTTTGTAAGTATTCTTTATTTTTATAATATGAAATAGTATAGACTGTGGTAACCTATAATTATGTACTAACGCTATTTTAGATACTGGGCAATAAATTAACAACATAAAATGCACTTTTCAAGACAGACCTTTGAAGTTTTATCTTTAAATTCTGATTTCACGTTACTCAAAGACCTTTTTATGTGAATATATTTAATTTACATAGAATTTTAGGAAAATAAGAATTGTCATTAAGTTTACTTTGTTTTATAATAATATGCTGGTTTTTAAGGTAATTTTAGGTGTAATAGTTTTAAAAGGGTGATTGTATAGCTAATTTGGAAACAAAAAGTATTAAATTTTAATTTCATAATATCTTTATTCAAGTAGGTATTTACATATATCATGCATTTAAATTATCAGTTTAATTAAAGTAGTATGCTACTGGTACAGAATACTGATATGCTGAGAGGAGCAGGCCAGAAACTCAAATTTCACAATGTTTGTTTGATAATATCATTTTGTCACCCATGTTCATGACTCAAGGAGTTATAAAATTCCATTTTTGCAAAAAAGGAGTGAAAACTTCAGCCGAAGTGTATCAAGATATTGTGTTAGAAGTGGTAGTTAAACCTCTCAACAACACCTTATTCAATAATGAAGTGTGGACATTCCAACAAGATTCAGCTTCAGCCCTGAGTCAAAAGGTGCACACTACCCAAATTTGGCTTGAGCAAAATGTTCCAGACTTCATAAAGGCTGATGATTGGCCTTCAGCTAGTCCAGACTTAAACCCTTCGGACTATAAATTGTGTTCTGTGCTAGAGGACATGGTCTTCTCTAAGTGTCACCCAAATATTGAGTCACTCAAGAAATCTTAGGAGGCAGCAGTGACCATGTTTCTAATGGAAACCATTTGTAAATCCATCAACACATGATCCAACTATTTAAAACCGAGTGTTAAAGCTAAGGGTAGACAAATTTAATTACTAGATTAGTATGTTAACAAATCTTTTTCACTTTACATAATCACATATAAAATTTTAAATATTTTTTTCGTTATTATTGTATGTTTTCTTTGTATCAACTTACGGCTAGAAATATTGTTTACAGGTATATTGTTTGTTATTTCTAAAACGATTGATTTTGAATAGGGTGTAACATACATTTTTGATAGAAAATGAGCTATACATTCAGCCATATAAAAACCTTTACACCTATATCCAACTACTCTGTATATGCAATTTGACCTATCTAACCTGGTCTAGGTATTTAGATGTTTAAATATTTTAGTGAACCTGTGTTTCAATATGGAGACATCACAGTAAAGTTTATTTTTATGAGATATCCTAATTATACATTTTACCTATTATACCAAGGGGCAAATACCAAAATTTGGATTATTTTGCTTGCTCATGGTTTTTTTTATCATTTTTAATGACACAAAGGCCAATCCATTTTTAAAAATATAGTTACAGTAATGTTGTGATTTTTTTTACTTCAAGTGCATTGATTTGAGGTAATGGAGTTATTTTACATAAAAATTTATTTAGAACAAAATTTTTAATTTTGTTTGAGACATCATCACTCTACTTATGTTCCCTTTATGTATACTCTCCTTAAAAAATGGTTTAATATCCAACACATGTAACCTGTGTAAATTAGTGGACACTTTCCATTTTATTTTTTCTAACATTCACATTAACATTTATAAACATTCACTATTTTAAGAGCGGACAATTTCTTTCAACACCCAAAGAGAATCAAAACCATGATCAATTAATTTATCATCATCATAATTTTAGACACAAGATGTCCACTGCTGAAAGCAGGCTTCACCAGATTTTTTTTATTAATTAATTCTAACTGCGGCTGTGATAAACATTTTAACCTTATATGCTGCAATTATGTAATTGGATTCACTAAATTTTACAATTTATTGTGTAAAATTAGTGACATTCTCTATTTATTCATTTCAGTCATACTTTGGTTGTGCAGTGGGCAAAGCAAAACAGGCTGCCAAAACAGAAATTGAAAAACTTAAGCTTGCTGACATGACTGTCAAAGATTTGGTGAAAGACGCTGCTAGAATGTAAGTGTTTCTAAAATTGTTCTACATTTAACTCCCATGTTAGAGTTTTTAAAATATATGGTAATAATCCATCTAATAGGAAATAACATTTGGTAATGATAATCTTTTTAGAAAATTGAAAATTAACTTAGTACAATATTTGTGAAACACTGTATTGTTTTTTACTTACTTTAACTAAAATATATCTATGAGATACAATTGTGATATCTTCTTGGCTGGATTTATTTATTCTTTCTAGAACTTAAAATTGTGGAGTGTACCTCATATTTTTATCTTTAGTAATTAGAATAAATATACCTAAAGCCCACATAATAAAGGTGAACGAACAAGTACACAATACAAAATACACAAAAACCTAGTAAACATTAAAAACTAGGAATATGTTCACGCATTCTTGAATTCATCATATGTGTTAAAAGAGCGCAAGGTATGATAGTGCAATTCATTATAACATTCTGAAAGATTTATATATGCTAGCAATGGACATCACGTCATTCCTGTTATAGGCTCCCAAAGTAGCAATGATGGGATCATTTCAAATTGGTTAGGTAGAGATAGGAGTCTAGTCTGTGAAGGTGAACATCAATTTATTACAAGGAAATCTCTCAAAATCTGTTACGCGTGTCGTCAGCTCCGAGCATCGAATCCGACGCCTTGTAACGCGAATGACCTGGAATCCGCGCGATAAATCCAAGCAGTGCTAAAAAGTTATATGTCTGTACATGCAATCTTTCCCTCTAAAAGTAAACACAATTTATATATTTTTAACACTTCCATTTTTCTAAATAAATGTAAAATTTCATTTCCTTACTTCCATATATAATTGTTACAGAATTTATCTAGTACATGATGAATTAAAAGATAAACAGTTTGAATTAGAACTTTCCTGGGTATCAAAAGACACTAAAGGCCGTCACCAATTAGTGCCTCGTGAAGTTGCCGCGGAAGCAGAGAATCAGGCTAAACAAGCTCTGGCTGATATTGAGGATTCTGATGATGCAGACATGTGAAAAAATCTGTTTTGCTTAGTTAATAAATTTTTATGATCATTTGTTGTTATTTATTGTTGAATCCTAAAATTTTATACAAATGAAATAATTACTGTTTTATAGATACTAGGTTCAAAGTAAAAGGCATATAGAGCAATGTCATGAGAATTACAGTATAAGTGTGCTTCAACTTTTTCAGTTATATTCCATATACTATAATTAGTAAAATTAACACCAGAGACAATATTTCGTTTATTTATCATCTTTTTACCCACATGGGATTATTTAAAATGCCTACTTGGGTATGTCATGTGAAGGATGCCAGATGAGTTACTAAAATCAGATTGTACTCCCTTATTATGTATGACATACTTAAAGCTGCAAGGATTCCAAACGCGCCCTGAACTGAGAAGACCCACGACTAACTGACCACTTTCTAATATAAAATCAGTGTTTGTACTCGACACATATATTAGACTGTACATTAAGTCCAGTAATTTACTAGTTTACAACTTCTTAGAATTTAGTTCATCTACAGAAATAATAAGTATTTATTTCTGTTTCGTTAGAATGGTTGCAATATTTTCAGAAACTTGCCCGATAAAATTGTTTTCAACGCCATCTATAAAATATTGCAGGAACTAGTTACTTGATTTGTTAGTATAGGTTATCTACTAGTGATACCTGTCGTTGCTAGATGTCTCTAAAATATTATTTTAAAATACTTTTTGAACTTGCAACTAGTCTAAGTAAATTTTTCCATTTTGTACAATTATTATCCATGTTTATGAAACAAACATTAAAATTCTCAATTATTTTGGCTTTTATAATAAATTTAATAATTTATATTAATGCGTTTATTTTTTAATGAGACACTGGCCACATTGTAGAATGTATGAAGTACGTGAAAGAATTGTAATACTAAACAAAATTCTTTTTTTTATATAACACTAGAAATTTTAGGGAAGTTTATTGTTTGAATATTTTATTTAATCGTTACAGCGAAAAATAACAAAGCATTAACCTAGGGACAGATAATATAATCGATAACAAACGACCTCCGGATTCACCGCGTGTTATACGCTTGTATTTAACATAGCCTTTTGATAGTATAAAGACATTTTTTCGATATATTTATGTAGATCGGATAAACGTGCTTTTTACATTTTGCAGTATATAGCACTATAGCAGTTGAGCCGTGGAAATACAAATTATGACTAATCGTCATAACGCTGTAATAACCTGTTATAATGGGTTTCATAAGGAAATCAAGAAAACAACTGTATTAGGTATTATTTTGTATTGTCAATTTACGTGTAGTATTTCACAATATTTGCAGAAATCCTAAGAACAATATACAAACAGATTTACCAATTACTATGATGACTCGCATATTTATAAAATGTACAATATAATCTCATTCGTTTGGACTTAGTTAAATATATACAAAATATTAGCTTTGATAAAATTGTATACAATATCTTTAATTAGATTACAGTGATATAAATACATAAAAAATAATAACTACTACGGTATTTACACCTCACTGTTTAAATATTATTTAGGCCTTATGCATATATCTTAGTCCTGCTGTCCGGTTACTCTTGGATATAACTGAAACAATACAAAAAAATATTAAACTCACAATTCAAAAGAAGGCCACACACACAAAATCTTTAGTACGTAGAACCATTTATTTAGTTTTCTCATGAGACGTACACACATACATAAACGAACACATATTAAAAGCAAGCGCATTTTTCCTACTTTTTAGTTAGTATAAGTACTGTAATATTTTTCTGTGTTCTTTTAGAATCCATGAATGTTGATTTTGATTACAATTGGGAAGACACCAGCTTCTTTGTGTCATGTAGTGTTTACAAGCAGAGGCTCACACAGATTACAATTTAAATCTTATTAAAATACGGCCTTCATTTGTAAATGCTTACCTTTAAACTAATACTGTATAATTTTTTAACTATATCTTTATCAATAATATAGTTTTTATTTAATATGTCGTGTGGTTTAATCTAGAATATCTATCAATGTAAACAATACACTTATATGTTTAAAATATAATCTATGAAAGCTAGTTTGTTCACCTTCGTCTTATAATAATAAGTCTGAAAGGCATGTGATATCCATTAAACTACAGTGGTCTCACGTGTTAAATGATAATCAATTTGAATTTACTCAAAACGTGACATATTGAAGGCGACATATTCAGATGCGGAGGCTCAGAGCGGCCCTTCGCCACGGTCGGTTTACTACGTAGCATTGGACTCCCCGGGCTATTATAGTCAGTACACTAAGCATCACAAGTCTAACAAAACAATAGCAAGCTTTTAAACTTCAATAATCTCTTACTTAACTCATTTATGACTTAAGGAATTTTTGGTTAAAAAACACACGTAGTACACATTGTCCGCATACGTTAGGTTTGGACAATATGTCAAATAAATCGATTAAAGAGAGTTGAGCACTGTCGAGGCAATTAAAATTTGGTGCGTACGATTTTGGTTATTCGTAATTTTCGGTACCAAAGTCAGAAGCGGCTAGATAATTGCGCAGATTGACGTCGTGTCTCCGCAGTGATTGACGGTTAACATGTCCTTACAAGAATGAAACCCCAAATAAAGATTAAAGAATGTGTGATCTTACCCCGAGCAGATTACGGGGCACGTAGCCCTCACGTGCGTTGTCGTCGCGACACCACCACCATTCTCGTTCATTGTCGTCGCCTTTACGCAACACCTGCAACCGGGCACCTGTCTCGAACGACAGCTCGTCGCTTCGCGCCGCGGAGTAAGAAAACACCGCGTACACCAGCCCATTGTTCATTATTCCCAGTTTCTCTTGCACACCTGCAACACAAGTTACACGTTTTTTGGTCTATTCCCGCTAAAATTTAATTAGGAATTTATTTTTTTGAGGTTAAAGTATGAGTATTTGTACTAGTGCTTCCGAAACTGATGTACCGCGCAACGGGTACGTGCGTGGCGAGACGGGTGGGGTGGAAAGGGAGTATCGACCGTTTAGTTTAGATTAGAAAAACAATAATTATCTCGATATAATTATTGTTTTTATAATAAATTTTTTTTATGGTATAAAAGTTTTTAATGTAGTCAGATTATTAGGTTTTTATAAAATTATAGTACAGTTTTTGTTACAAATGAAACTTAAATTGTAGGCATTTAAAATATAACATTGATCAAGTTATGATAGTACGATCATGCGCTGATGCCAATGCAGAAAGCAATTAAAGTAGATACGATAGTCATTTTAAAAATAATTACTTTATCAATATAAGTACCCCTCGTGACCTAAAGTTACGATAAAAGTTTAATATATTAATGTTTACATGAATAAACTTTTCATCCTATCACTATTTCCATTAGTGATATAAGGTATTTTTAGGTACTTCCACGATATATACATCTAGACGGTGAGAATCGCTAATATCAAGCATAGCAGTTTCTATTGAAAGTATAGGAAGTAGTATAAATTGTGTTTTGTTAGTACCTTAAGACATCACAGCTTCATTTTTATCAATGATTTTTATTGTGTAGCGCCTGTTATACTTTGTGCATAGAAGGGTCGCTTGTCGATGTAAACGTAGGATTAAATAGTCTACCTAATTATACTTGATGTACGTTATTATCAACGTCTCAGCCGAAAGACGTCAACTGCAAATCACAGGCCTCCCTCCTAAAGTCGCCACGACCGATCTTTCGCTGCCCGCATGCAGCGACTTTCTTCGACCTTGACTATGTCGTCAGTTCACCAAGTGGAAGGCCGACCGGCGTGTTTCCTCGTAGTTACTACTCGAGAACCTTGTGACCCCAACGGCCTCCGGATTGCACGGGCGATGTACCTCGCCAATTGCCAATTAGTTTGGTTGGTTTTTGTTTATTACGGATTTCAATATTTAGATTTCTGATTCGATATACTTACTGTATAAATATTCCGAACATCCATCGAACCCTTCTTCGTCCTCTTCACACTTCTCGGCCGCTGTTTCGTGATCGGATAAAGTAGTTGCAAAGATGCAAGCGCCTAAAAATAAAATTAAAATTGATTGTATTGAAACTTTGGGAACACTAAAATTAAACAAATATTAAAATTGTTAAGGGAAAGTATTCACTTAAGAACAAAGAAAAATGTTTTGCATTTTCATTCTTTTTGGCTATCAAAGATATATATAGGGCGTATTGAGTTTATGCTACTGTGATTGCGTGAAAAACATGGGCGAAGAGTGCGTTCATCGAACGATGATTACTTTGAAAGGGATGAAATTGAATTGGAAGAATAAACAAAGAATTTAAATTTTGTAAACAAATTCACCTTACTTTTTGATCACAATATTAAATGTCTTTAAGGATTTTTTTTAAATTATATTGGCTATGTAATATTTTTAGTGAATATGATTATAAAAATTAATATGTAATAATAGCCTTAATTTACCCTGGCTTTAGGTCGCATGGTATCTATTCTTAAAAATGACACAGAAGTTGAGATGGATGTATGTTATTAAGTGTTAATAGTGAAACTTTCTAATTTTTCAAAAGGTTTCTGAAGTTAAAGGTATAATCCTTTGTAAAGGAATTGACTCTTAAAAAGGTAAATCCTTTAAGAATCGACTTTTTATCGATAACTGCGATCAAAGTGGTCGAAATTATATATAACATTTACCATTGTCGACGAGAAACCGCACCATTGGGAGGTTGTTACAAGATGCAGCGCAGTGTAATGGAGTCCAGCCGTCTGAATCTTGGGCGTTTACGTCGCACCCTAGCTCGACTAGGAATCTGGAAATTAATTCAAAAAGTTATTTTTTATAATAGGTAGCTTTGTAGTCTAATCGATATTTCTGTTATTTCAAATTCTTAGTCAAAGCACTAATTTTTAAAACAAATTAACCGACCTTTAACAGAGTCCTAGAATGTGATTTTCACTAAAAAATACTAAGTGAATTTAAAAATTCTATGATAAATAAATTTTAATATTTATTATTTGGACAGTCTGGCATTTATGAATACATGAAAACAAAAGTAAGTAAATTTTTTTACTATAATTAATAAGTCAAGTACATTCTAATTAAATTTAGAATAATAATAAACATTACTCACTTGACTATTTCAAAATGTCCGGCACAAATGGCATTGTGAAGAGCCGTGATGCCTTCATCGTTGGCAGCGCTTGCATTTTGTACCTGAAATATTAAATATAAATGTTTGTTTAACCCAGTTTTTAATGCAAAAAATTGCACGGTACCTAACATTAATACTTATCATATGTCTAATTTGCAGTTTATCTATTGTCCTGGCTATTATCAGCTGTTTGGGTTGCATGAAAAAAGTGTAGTTCAGAGTCAAAATCGCTTTATGATGTAAGATTACTATAATCATTTATAATCGTCAGCTCATAATTCAGTTTACGTTAGTTCGTAACGCGCAAGTAAATTTTAAATGAAACCATATTTTTATAACACCGTGTTTTGAAAAATTTTAAAACCTGTTGAATTCAAGAACAAATAAAATAGTATATTTTAGTGACGTTCATAATAGTTTGTAAAATTAAGTAATTACATTGAAATTTTATTTACCTGTGTTGCAGTTTTTTTCACTAATTCTAGTTCTCCTTCCAAACTAGCGTCTAATAGGAGAGCAAGAGGGTCGAAACTCACTCGCCTCGTGAGCGGAGCCTTGCCTCCTTGCTTAAGATTTCCTTTTTTTGATCGCCTCAGCACATTCTCAGTTTTCTGAGAATCCTGACCGTTCAAGTCCACCGAACTTATCTGTTCCGCTATATCCGATACACCATTGCTGTCTTCCTGTCTTTCACTGGAACTCAATGAGACGTTGTTATTGGTAGATCTGTCGACTTCGTCTTTTTTAGCTTTTTCTTTTAGGCCGTTTTGCATTTCGTTTGTGTCCAGAGTTAAATGATCCATTTCGGGGAACAAAAACGCAGGTGGCATTTCAATGCGTCGGTTGATACTGACGCTGATGCCATTTTTAGCATTATTAAGGTTTCTCAATTTAGGCTGTTCGCTTAAAGGAGGTTTTCTGATAGTTAATGGTCGTGCTTTGATGATCATTTCATTGGTACTGCTAGAGTTGCTGGATTCTTTTTGATTTAATTGAGATTCGCTATCGTTGGAAGATTCTTGTCCGTGTATTGATTGTATGTTGTTCTCCGTAGTCTGATCATTGTTCGCCGACTGTCGAGGTGGAGTCTGGAATGAAAGTGAAAAAAAATCTTTGATTTACGATAAACCGATAAAAGAAAAAGTTTTTATACAATATATTTCAACTAGTAAATAAACCCAGATTATAATGATTATTGCAAAATTGGAAATCCGCCGTAACGAAATTCAAATAACTATTCAAAAGATTGAAAGTAAATAGGATCTGACCCTGTTTTAGATATTCAGTGCCATGCTAAACTAGTGTTTTCCCTAGCAAAAATTTTCTTAAACTGGTTTATAACATCAACTTATCTATTACATATTGTAAGCTTATAATTGATCAGATTGATTAATTTAATTAAATACACACCTTTATAGTAGGTTTAGGAGGTAGTGCTGGCTTAGGTGATTTGTCTGTGCCGCTAACATCGGGAGTTGACAAAGGCGTGCTAGCGCTTTGTGGGGGAGACAACAAAATGCTTTGCGTTGACGCATTCTGCCCGCTGAAGTTTGAACCCGAACTGGTCGATAGCCCTGATGCCGTGTTTCTAACGATCTGGGGTTGGGAATTCACCATATTACTAGCTATGTGATTTGATGCAGAAATGCTTTGAGTCTGAACGGTTTGTGGCTGAACAGGTTGAATCTTTGTCGAGGATGTCTGGTAAATGGGTGATGGCTTTCCATTTGATACCTGAACCGATGTGGGTGCTACACTCGATACGGGTTTCTGGAAAATGATGGTGATATTTACAGATGATATGAATGTGATACATGAAAAGCAACGTGAAGCATGGATTGAGTGAACAATGAAAATTAAAAATATTTACCCCAAATCCTATTGAACTGCTAGCTGTAGTTGATATCGGAGAACTGCCTTTTAGAGCCGGTTGATTTTTTGCCGTATTTGTTTTCGAGCCTTCATTGCTTTGACTATTTTGATTTAACCTAGAATTTTGTGGATATGCATGATTTTCTTTCCCTTCTTGGTTACACCGGCCAGAAGAGTCTGATTTTTGTAATTGATATGTATGTTCTTGTTGATATGTGGCCTCTGTTTGGCTAAGAGGTGTTGCTAAACTTTTATTAACAACTGATAATGGTGTTGAGTGTACCGTCATATGGTTAATGTTCGCTGCATTTGGATTTTTTGGATCTTGTATATCCATAGTTTTGCTGTTAATTTCTTGCTTGACTTTACCGTTCCCGCTTTGTGGAAATTTAGTGTTGTAGGGCAACGTCTGATATTTTGGATCGGATTTACTTGCAGCAAATTCTGGCGGGAATTCTTGTTCGTTAATTTTAATTTCCTTTCCAGTTTGGTTGCTGTTTGAACTACTAGTACTATTTGGACTGTATTGGGGTTGTTTTGGATATTCAGGATATTTATTAATATGATCATACATCGTCTTTTGATCATAAGGGTTAGTAATGACTTGTTGGACGTGATTAAAATTATTCACATCGTGTTTGTTTTGGAACTGGCCCTGTGATTGATATTGATTATCTTGTCCGACTGCAACGTGAGGATAATTGCCGTTAAATATTGGATTCATCATTTGTTTTTGGTGTAAATAGTGAGCTTCTTGCTGTGTTAGATGACTTTGTAAATTATCACTCTGAGTGAGCTGTTTTAATGGCACGTTGTTTTGTATAACGTTCTGCTTTAAAGCCTGAAAAAACAACAACAATTAATTCAGAAACCGTAACCGTTTAAGGAAACAATACTGCGAGCAGGATCTAAGATTTATTTTTTATTTTTATACGTTTGATGTTAAGGAAAAGTAATAACCTGGAAGTTTGTATTATGGCTAAGGCTCTGTGCATGAGGAACATGGTTATAAGGCTCGACGGCAGCGACGTTGCCTCGTGCCTGTTGATTCTTTGGTTGACTATTCATCGAAGTTCCTCCGGCTGGGTAATTAGGCAATTGCTGCATTGGCGTTGGATTATTCGTTCTGAAAAATAATATTAACGAGTTTTCATTATGAATTTAAAGCAGAGAAAGCTTAAAATTATATTTTTATTTGTGATTTAAATTGAATTTAAAACATTTTATATTGATTATGTATGTGATAATGATAATTATATATAATATTAAACAGATAACTTTGTTTTGATTTACAAAATATAAAAGTTTTGAGCGTTACAATAAATATTTTTACGCTTGTTTGAAAGGTTTTTATTTGTTTGCATACTTAATAATAATTACTACAAACGAAATACATATTCCGAATTCGGGACCCATGAGCTCGATAACGTAAAAACAAAAATGTTAACAACTCCGAAATTAATCCGAATGTAAAAAAGGTATTAGACGGTTGGCGTTGCAATTTTATTTGTTTTGTTGATATATATATACTTGAACGACTAATTGCAGTCGCACTATGTGTACTTTTTAAAATTTATGAAGCCGATGATTCATGATTATATGTTAAAAATTTCGATTAAATCATCAAACACGAGTGCAGGTATACTGCACATTGTATCAAATTTACTTACGACTTAACTGAACTGTATTTTTAAATTAAAACTTTAGTTACCGTAGAACAGATTTCAAAATTATGGAATAGGGAGAGAGCCTCAAGTTGATCTACATCACATTTCAAGCACGAGCTGCACTGGTACGGAGTTTATTAATTTAAATTCCGCGGAGGAGTGTGGCGATGCATATGCTTAACAAACTTTAATGGCGGTTTGCCGTGCATTCATGCTCAGTGTTTCGAAGTAGTTGGAATGAAACGCGGCATCGGTGCGCGGTTTCGAGAGTGCACTTGTCGCAGTTTACTCCCGCCGGCTTCTGTGTTGACGTTAATTTTACCTACGTAATGGATTTTCGCCCTAGTACTAAATATATTGAATTTACGAGAGAGACATACTTGCGAAAGTTTACATTATAGTGAAGGTGCTACGTCATTATAGATTACGGAATAGCGTATTGTATATACCATAATATATATACTTTTAATTTTTTGAGAAGGTTCCTAGACGAACCAAAATAATTGATATCCCCAGCCCAATGCCGCGATGTATCAGCCGTGGGTAGGCGAGGTCTCATAACACGCAAAATGCCCGCTAAAGCTTTAAGGTCCTGAAGTGGAGACCAGAGACCAGTAAACGTAGGCTTGGACATCCACCTACAAGGTGGACAGACGATCAAGTTAGGGTCGTTGGAAGGCACCTGTGTCCAGCAGTGACAGACATCTTGTGGCTGAAATTTCTATTGCAATTTTTAAAATTGGCTTGACTATAGAAGATATAAAATATGATGATGGTTTTTGTTATCTTTGCTTCATAAAGTATAATATGTGATGTTCAATATTCTTTAATTGTTAGAGTAGTTGATTTCATTTAAAAGCATTTTAGAGAGAGATAGAAAGATAGAGAGATAAAAAACTATTAATAGAAAATTAATTCACTCTTAATGTCTAAATGTCTTGTCTACCTATGATTTAGGGATGTAATGAAAAATAAATTGACATATTTTATTTTTAATTAAAATCACGACGTGATGTTTTACCTTTGCTGTTGTTGCTGAGGTTGGCGGTGAGCCGCAGCGAGCTGCCTGTTGAGCGCCCTTTTTCTTAGGAGTCGCGCCTGCAGTTCAGACACACGTCGGTCGATGCTTCGCATTTCCTCTTGTCGGGCACCCAGCGCCGCTCTTTGTGCTGACAGCCTGCCGTTTTGCTGCTCGTTAAGCTTATTGCGGTACTGTTGTAAAAAACACGTTAATTTATTAGCATTATCGTCATTATTTAATTTGTTGGACGTCACTGCTGAATTAATGCCTCCTCTATAAATATCCAATAAATGGTTTGTAGCGGCCTGCATCTAGGGGTTTTCGACAACCATAACAAATTCTGACTCCACAATGCCCTACTTCCTACGTACGCTTATGGGTCTGTTGCTCTACTCTAAGTTTTTTTTTAAATATTTTAATGGCCCTCGCTATTGGGAGCCACTCGTACCCCCTATCTGGTGTGGGACAGGGACTTTTTGTTTTAATTTATTTAATTTTTCACAATCTTTTTTATTTTCTTACTCTTCATTTATACATTTTAAGATCTTTCATTCGGTTTTCTTCCACATTTCTCCTTACATTCCTCTCTCGTTACACATTAACATGTTAACATTTCTTATTTTCTATTTACATTTGTATTAATTCTCTTCTTCTTTGGTCTCTTTTTCGCTTATCAGGAAGACTATGGTTTCCTTCTTGATTTTTACGCCAGACCGGCACTCGAATTCGAGCCGAAGTCCCCCGAATGCGGGACACTGGGCCACAAGGTGGATCACGGTCTGGCTACTCTAAGTTAACTACCTTAAGACTGCAGAGTCCACATTTTATTTCACTATGTAGTCTGCCCACTGCCTCATAACTTGCTAATCCACTGGGCTATGACGTTTACTATATTCAAGATGCGCAAACAAAATTACTATCTAAATGATAAATATATTAGAAATGGTTCAATAATTCAATAATAATTTCGATTATATTTATTGTATAGATCATTTGACTGATATGTGTTTAAAAAAAAATTAAATGTAAAAGATGCTTTGACAGGATAATTCTCAATGTATATCTGACATTTAAAAAAAAGGTTAAAAACAAAATAATACGACCTAGTAACCGTATGTATCGATTGCAATTTAGTAGACCGAATCTTGAATTGATATCTGTTTCATGTTTTGCTTGTTCTAGTCCCGAATGTTTGATCTAGTTCTGTATGTTTGGCAATTTACCGCGAGCTCCTATCAGTTCTAACGTATATCCTTACGTCATATTTACCTTAGCTTTCATTTATGGTATTGAACAATAAAGCTGAAACAGTTTTTACATTCTTTTATTTTTAAATAAGTCACTTCGTTTGCAATCTATTCAAAAGTTGTACATCAAGGTAGAAATAACGCTTTAGCAATTGAGCCTAGATAGAAAAAAAGAAACTATGTGAAAGATTATAAGGTTTGATTTAACCGAAGACTATCTTTAACAATAACAATTTAACTAAAATTATAATGTCTCCATAAGTTGTCAAATTCCTACCGCAACAAAATTTATGAAGCTCGTGCAACGGTGTAGATACTTGTCATACAATTTGATATTGTATCTCTTGAGACCGAGCCGTAAAGGATACCACAACATATCTGAGGCAACAATATGTTTATAAAACAAATATTATCTTCTAGTAAAATATACAAGCGTAACTAACGACCATAGCATGTTACCGACACACGCTTATCTTCGCTTAATATTATATATATAAACAACACCCTTGTAAATATTTACGTAATCGAAGTCTGATTAAATTTACTATAAAAGAGTTCAATAAAGTTTTGATTAGATGAGTTTTATTAGTATTCGATCGACAGTCGAAATACTATTTATTAACATTTACAAATGATTGACTTATGGACATTGGCTCCGATTACTAAATATAAATATACCAAGAATTTTTTTGAAAGTTGCCTCTGAGCAGTTGTCGTTTACGATGAGCCTTATTAAATGGAATTTGCTCGGAACTTCCCTATGAGATCTAGATCTAATCAGAAGTGAGGTGGTCTACAGAAGAACTAAGGTCACCGAAGAATAGTTCGTCTGAAATGGCAGCGGGCGCGGCACATGGCTCGTGCAACCGAAGGCTGCTGAGGTCGAAAGGTTATCGAGTGGCCACCACGAGCCGATAGACGCGGCCTGATTAGGCCCCCCTATAGGTGGATTGACAATATAGTCAAGGTCGAGGGAAGTAATAAAGAAATTCGTAGATAATAAATTCCAATTGAAAACTTGCAAATTTATTGTTACGGGCACACATATAGCTTTTGTGATTGTAAAATGATTTAGTTGACTCCATAAATTTGAGGCTAAGCAGCGTGTTAAATTCAAAGCACACGACGAGGTGTCTTTTGTTCATACACCTTCGCATTTAATAATCAAGACTAAATAACGCAATAGCTTAGTCTGGTGCTATTGCCGTTATTACCAAGCCGATATATCTGACCACAAAACGGTCTATCGCTAAATCAATTCCGAATGAATGAGTTTTTCCATGTCAATGAATTTTCTGCTCAACAACTAAAACGATTTTTGTTCAAGAGTGCGAAAAAATAATGAAATTTGAATCGGTATTAACCGCCCAATCTGCGGTTTGTTCACAAGGATAGCTGGTTTATTTCAAAACTGTATAATTTATTAACACTGCCAAAAATAATATTCTTAATACAAGGCTACGAACATATGAAAATAATGATTATTATAACAAGGAAGCATTCCGATTAAAATTATTTTACGATATGAGACATGCTATTTTTGCCTTGCAGGAAGGTTTATCGGCTGAATAGAAGTCGAAACAAACTCTAAGACCATAGCAACGCGGTACTATTCCGTATTTTAATACATAAAATATTACACAGTACGTCAATTTTTCTCTTTTTACCTTGGGATTGAAAATGGTACCTTTTAATAAGTCATTGTCCAGATACGGTACACTTTAAACAGGAACATAAAATGTGCGCTACCCACACATTTTACTGACGGACAATTGGTAGACAGACAGTTATCCGACAGAAAAAAGACGGAGGTATCATTTGATCAACGGGAAAGAAACCGAAGGAGACATTTTGATAATATTAATAAAAAATAACTTTTTTTACAATTAGGTTATACTTTATTTCCGCAAAAATTCTATTCGGCCTGCTGTCCGTCGCCTAATAGTTTCCTCTGGCATCGAATCCGCAGCCTACGATTGCAAGTCCCAGTCCTCGACTACTGGGCTCCTTTTTTATCGGTAATATATTATAGGTAGCCAAAATAGCAAGCAAAATTAAAGTTTTAAAGGCAAATAAATTTATTAAACTTTTTAATACAAATTAAGTCAAAACAATTACCTTTTGGATAATACAAGATCGTGTTATTTCCAAATGCCTTCTAAACGACTCCCCGTTATTTCGGCAAAAATACCAGAATCTTCTCTCTAAGAATCTTCAATTTCTTTTGGGGCGGATCCCGTTAGATTGATACCGTAAATTAAGGAAAGGAGCAAATTAGACAGCTAAGCTCCGATATATGGTTATTAGCCCGCTAAAATAGACGTCGCAGAAGATCATATAGGATTATGTGTTAATACCGTTTTCTTGTTAAGGCATCTGAATGTTGTCGTATGTTTTCCTCCAAATTATATCAGGGAAGACATATGTTGATATATGTTTTTGGTTTTGATTTTGTACATGTTGATGCTTATTAGTGTATATAGTATGTTATACATTATTAGTTTACATATATCTTGTTATATTTTATCTACGCTTCATAAAATGTTTAATCTGTAGGTTTATTTTTATTTTTAAATCTTTTGTGGGCAACAGTGAACGTTATCACAATACACTCTATGTATGTCTCATGTAACGTCTCTGAATTATCATGTAATAATTTAATAAGCTCATTAAACGAAGACTTGTAAAAAAAACATTATATTTTAAAAGTTCTACATAAGGAATTTTAAAAGTGATAATAAAGGTCGAAAATCCTCGTAAATAAATTGGTTGATAATAGTTCAGGATATAAATGAGGAGAATTCACAGAAAAAAATCTGACCGAAATTCTCGTGGTCACTTCTCAGTTCAGGGTGCATTTGAAACCCTCTTAATTCTACGTTTAAGGAAGCCATTATAGTGCAGTTAAATATGATTTTTTATCAAATTGGTCTCTTCTTGCATTTTCCTCGTAACGAATAAGAGTATCTCTCCTAAATGATTCAATGTGGTTAGTAATTGAATAGTTAATTAATATATTCTTTTTAATCGCATATTTAGAGGACTATGCCGAGGGTTTAAGTATATCGAATAAATTTCAATAGCTTAAATAGACATAAAGATCTATTAGAAGTAACACAATTTCTCACTAGTAGACACGACCTTTATAATAATAAATAACTTATTCAAATATAGTAAATATCGTATCTCATCTAAATAAATAAATAGATTACAATTATTCTATTAAATATTTAAAGTTCATATAGATATTAGCATTTTAATATTTCTGCTATCGTGCAAGCTTCTTTTCAAAGAGCGAATGCTGGTCCAGATCCATTGATGTAACTGTGACCTATGTTTGTTACCAATTGTCAATTCTAGGATTTAACAGTTTGTATACTAGTTGGTTTATCTTATGAGCGAGTTAAATAAAGAATCAATTAATTTTCACAGTGATTGTATACATGAGTTATAATAAAATGCGTGTCTATATTTTTAAATACATTTATTTTAACCTGACCTGATACACTTTAATGAAACATTTTTTTTTCTTTTTAAATTACCTTATGGTACGGTTTTTATACATGTGATTCTTTTTGAGGCTCCATGTTTTATTCACTGACACATATTTTTTCCATTTAAAATAATTGGTAGCTGATACGATGATTACATTGTTATATTGATGCGACACTGTGCTCATGCGAGATTCACTCAATTCTTAAATTTTAAATTACTGAATTTTTTTCATAAAATTCGATCGTTACGTACTTGAGGTTTACGATATCTGAAGCCGGACTTGCGTTTTTTATGTCTGCAACACCAGGAATTCATGTTGTCCTAGTACCATGACACTTTATATACTTTTGTAACACAATACTTATAGATTTGTTGTTTTGTATTTGTTTGTATAGCACCCACGTTATAAACTATAAGGTCATCTCGTTGATTGGATGCAGCAGGCTAGTCGAGAGCCGCGGCCGTAACTAAATTGTCAAATTGAAGTCTGAATCAAAACGCTGGTAGGCACTGGGAACAGACGTCGAATGAGTACAGTGACGTACTTCGGTGCGAATATTGTCAGGTGTTAATTAAGCGCATGATTTGATTTAGATTATCTAGTTGAAAGGAATAACGATGAAGTGTCAGAAATTAATCGCAAGGGCATAATCATTAAATAAAGTCTTTCGTGGGTTTCTATTTTCATCTCTGTTCTACTACAGTTTTATGCAGTTTTAAGAATAAGTAATTGTCTTCTTTTTATTGAATTTATGTATTCAATTTTCGACTGAAATTTTGTCATACCTATTGTTAACGTACTATTGCTGAAATGATATTATACACAACTATTGTAGTACTCTCTTAGTATATTTTCATTTAACCTCTAAAAAGTATAATTGAAATATCATCTTTAGTAGATGTCTGCTTAGAATTTGTGAATCTGATCGTTTAAAAAAAACACTAATTTGACAATAAATACACGCTTGTGTATAAGAACCAATAAATCACTTAAAGTGCAATAAGTATCTGTTAATTATCGTTTTCTTTGTTAAATCGTAATAATGAAAATGAAGTGTGAATTCAATACAATACGCGTAGTGCACACTGACTCTCAATTCTATTTATAGAGAGATGATTCGCGGTTGTCCCGTATGTAAGGGATTAGCATAACTACTCTGCGTCCTATTCTGCTATAACAAATTTAAATCTGACGCATTGTTTCAAAAAAATTAACATTTCAAAATTTTCTTGCGTATATTAATGAAATTTTTCTTACGCTCGCTGGATAGTTACAGTACTGGAGACAGTAAACTGACTGTTATTTTGGCGCATGTACAATATAAGTAAATTAAAATATATTTAATTGTTACTAACAATTTTCTTAGACAACGACCGTTACTAACGTGTTGTTCGAAATAAATTTACCTATTATTATCAATGCAAAGATTCTTTGAGATCAAATGGGAATGAGAAGATCCGTAGGCGAACAAAAGCAATCATCATAGCCCTGCAGATGGAAAGGTTGATGTGCCAGTAGGCAGGTCACGAAGGGCGAATAACAAATGTCTGCTGGAGTCTTAAAGTTCTGAAGTACAGACCTTGGACGCAATATAGGACGTTCTTGTTGAGATCGTCAGGAAATCGTAAATGGGCGCTTTTCAAGCCGCTTTCATCTGATCCCATTGAAAAACTATGGAAAGGGCTATGTTCCACAGTCGACTTCACACGGTTGAAATGATGATGATAACGAAATGATGGATTATGATTTTCAGATTTATAAAGATTTTCAGATTATAAATGTAGAATACAGTAATGCATACCTAACCAAATTTTTAAAAGCATAGAAAAATTAGTATCACTTTGCCTCAATTATCTTTCGCTAATGATGTAATCTAGCGAAACACTTTAATAGCTCCCCTTGAGAATGGCGAGGTATCAAGTCCAAGCGTTAGTGTTCGACCTTACTCTCACAACCTAGTTGGCGAGCAACGCTCGGGGTAATTCGACGTCCCGCATGCCGACGCATCTGAGGCATTCGATAAACTATATCATCGCTCTACCGTAGGGTATTCACAATTACAAATAATTTTCTTGCATAATTTTAGAGAATTATTCAAAAGATAAATCTCTGGTCGTGTTTTTGTTTCCTTCTTTGTAAGACTACAGATTCAGCATTGTAATAAAAAGAATTTAAAATCTAAGAACCCCTATCTACTTCGAAAAGTCTGAAAACTTTATTGCTCTTTAAATTCTTAGACGAGACAACCAATTATTGAATTATAGAAGAATATTATCTTTGGCTGAAAGACGAACTTAAAGCTCGCGAAACAATGGCCAGGTCAAAAGGTCAGGGAGAATTCTCGCTGTTCTAATTTTCTTGTGCAATAAAAATTCTTGCGTAATTCAAGTTACATACATTTATCCATTTATTTAAAATATTACAAACAAAGGATCATTTTTGTTACCACTTGTTTCATCGTAACTAGAAGAATATCAAATGCCATACAACTTAAAGTTCCAAACTCGCCCTGATGAGGGAGGAGCCGACAACAAACTTAGAGACTTTTTACTTTAATAATATTCTTAACCTACGTAGTAGAGCAATTCATTCCAAAGCTTTCTCGACACTTAACAAATCCTTCGTACTATAAAATTATTGTGATAAGTTATAATTTAATGGACTTCTTATATTTATAGCCTGTATAATACACAGCTACTCAAAAAAGAGTTACTAATTATATGAAGATAGTATGTATATCATGTAAGTAATAAGTTTGTTACTTATTTAACTATTTACATTTTCAGAATTAGTAAATATAAAGTATAAAATAACGGCGTGTTTGTTCTCTTATCACGAGTTAAAATTTTTCTAATGGTATTACCGAATACAAAAAAGGGTTCTTAATCTCATTATATTACGTTTTGTTTCATTTCTACTTCTGTGTTTTCGATTTGTCCCAAAGTTAAAGTTGAAAACTTTCTAAAAATGCTTATAACCTTAAGATATTTTTAAACAAAAAACTAGCCACTTTAGATACCACTTTCTATGAAATCTGATTCGTTGATGGAATCACGGTAAATCTTGATTTCTTACGTTTCGACATTGACAAGGGGTCGCCTGATCAATTTGAAAAGGGATTCCATATAAGTTTATTTGGTATAGTGAGGAATCGGGAGAATACTTGACTAAACTTGATTGTTTATTCCCGAATAAAATGTCTACTACAAAAATTACAGTACAAGATTGAAAAGGTTTCCTTTGATTGTTTCTTTATTTCATAAATTTATTCAAAGTCAATCGAACCCTGTTTGTTGAAGCTGATATTATAATATTTACAAATTCTGATTGGTCATTATAATATATTTAACCATACGGAACGATCAACCGTATCCTTAATATTTTTAAAATCTTCTAAAATCACAAATTTCTTAATGACTGTGCGATGTAGTTGAAACTTCAAAAATCTCTTATTATAATTATAAACAGACACTGAATTAGAAGGTATAACTTATGTATTATTCAAAGGAAAAACTAGTTTAATTAATTATTTGCGACTTCACCAGGGTAAAGAAGAAAATTAGGAGAATATCATTATTTATCTCTCACTTAGTGTCTGATTGGTAAGCTGACACGCCAACGAGCCATGGCGAAGACTATGCCCGAGTTAGCCCAGCAGATTGGCAAGTTGAATAGTTAGCAGTCACATGGCGCGAATAACAGATGGCCGGTACGACAGTAAGGTTCTAGGGTAGAGACCACTCAAGTGCAGCGTAAGACGTCCTACCTACTACGTGAAGAGATGACGACATTGCAGATGCTTTCTGCCGGTGTTATAATATATGGGGGAGATCTATATCCAACAGTGGTATTCCTACGATTGAAATGAAGTATGATGAACATGAGTTCTTACCATTAGTTCTCGGCGTAGCTTATCGAGCTCCTGAGCAGAAGGCGGAGCAGGCTGCGCCCTTCCTCTTCGCAATTCTTCCAGCTGCCGCGTCAACTCTTCCACTTTGGCCACCGCCACCGATAACTCCTTCTCTTTCTCATTGAACAACGCCCGTATTGATTCCAGGTCACTGTCTGAGAGATAAAAAAATTCGCAATGAATTCTATTTCCAGAAACAGTACAGTTTTTATAAATAAACTACCAATAAAAAGGCAAATGATTATTAAATAGTGTCATGTAAACATGTTCGACTTATTAAACATCTGAAACTTCATTTTTAAACTCTATATCTAAATATAAAACTATGATAGCTTGCTCAGCAAAAAGAATTACAATTAAAAATTACAATAGAGCTCAAGCAATTGTAAAAAGTTGTTCGGATATAATTTTATGAGTATATTGATATTTTTTTGCACTTTTTTAAATGATTTAAGTTTTCATTCAAAATTTTAATGTTAATAATAATTATGATAGCTTAGAGTTTAATTATTTGCAAAAATCAGCTTAAAACAGCGTGATAGTTGCATTTAGCTTTTAAAAAAGTCTTCATTTGTAGATCAATCGTAATGCTTTAAGAAAAGAAAATGCTATTTCACAGTTTGAACGACCAGCTGAGACCAATTTAGAGGCTCCGGGGGAAATACCTCCGACCTTTCAATTACGGAAGACAATAAAGAGGGCTTTATCTGTATGAGGAGACGGGCTTCCGTTCGTGCCTGACGACCCGATGGTTACAACATCATCTTATTGTTCGAAGCATTAGCCACATATGTTACCTACCTACGCATATCGAAACACCAACTGGAATTCCTTTTAGTTACAGATAAATCTCCAAAAATATCGGAATTTATTAGACGTTGTCATTTAACCAATTGAATGATTACTTTGGTAAGATTTACGACGAATGTTACATCTTTTACGTTAATTTGACAGAACAAAAAGTAATTAACAAAATGTTATTCTAAGATATTAGGTAATTTTGGCTCAGTCACTTTCAGAACCCACAAATAATTTAGATAACTTTGATCATTCGCCTCCGATATTAAAATAAAATTAATTCAACATGAAATAGAGGCAGCAATATCTAGAACAAAGATTTTCAAAAATATCATTAAAACGATTCGAAGCAAAGATTACATAATTTTCGTTTTAAACGTCGTCTACTGAACATTCAACATCTCCCGATGACGACGTTACGTGTAAGATCAATTAACGATACTTCCTAGACATAGGATTGGTTGATTAAATATATTGTCTGTAGTTCTCGGTAAACAAAGCTTTTAATTGTTGGTTTTAAATATTTGAACGTACACCTGGGACAATTTGAAGACAAGATATTTTGAGTATATACAAATATCTTTTGATGACCGCAATATCAGATACACAACTATCTTTTTACTTTTTTCTTGAAGCCATTTCTATCTTATGGCAAATCTTAGACGTAATCGTTAGTGCCATGTGAATTTTTTACACGTGTTATTCTTTTACATGTATCAGATGAAATAAAATACATGTTACAATTACTTGAAAAATAGCCTTTCCTATACGGTCTACAGCTTCGAATACTAGGTACTTTCGTAATATATCTCGATTTCTGTGACCCTCACAAATTGATTTAACGTGCCGCCTGAAGTCTTTCGCTTTCTTGATACGTATTTTCGATTCAAGAAAAGAAAAGTTACTATAGAGCTATAATAGCTCTAAAAACTTTTTAATTAAATAAAAGGTTTCCCAGCGGCTGAATTAAAAAAAAAGTTAAATCTAATTCTCATATTTTTAAAATCAAAACAATTAAATGTTTATATTTATATGAATAATACAACCCCGGAACGCACAGGCAAACATGAAAAACAAAGTTCATTGAAAAGTAATAGTAGAAAGTAAGGCACATTTATACAAGTTTTGCTCGGAAAAACTATTGATTTTCCGACGAGTATACGTGAGTCATGGAGTCATTTGAAGGCTGGTACGGCAAATGTCGATACAATCTTTATATGATTGTGCTTTAACATGAAATCTTGTATTTATAGTTTTTATAACAGCTTCAACCAATTTTGAACATTTAAAGATCAGTAATAACTTCAAAATAATTGCATAAACTGTAAAATAAAATTTTCTGGGAACACTTATTTTAGCTGATCTGCTGCTTTGATAAAAGGTAATAAAATAGCTAATTAATAATGGTTATCTATTTATAAATTATAGTCATAATATTAGTGTTATTGTTACGTGAAAAACATTCTTTTTAATGGTGTTTTTAGTAAGATTGTAATTACTTAATCATATTTCAAAGGATAGTCAAGTAGACACTAAACTTTAAAAATAATTAATATAAATGTGAGAATTATATTTCTACTTTAGAATCATCCTACTGATTCTGGGTAAATATTCGTTTCAACAGAGAGTATTCTCTAAGTAATTGGATAGTAGTAGCGATATAATCGAATGCCCCAAAGTCGTTTATTTGGCGTCGATTTCATACAGATTCCTATTGAATTCTCATCAAGTTGAATAAAAAGATTACGATTGGCGCAGATAGGAAAAGTTGAGATCGTCGCTTACAAGTATTGTGCTTTTGTTGAAATCAATCTTCACTTACAAGATTAAACTTGAACTAACTTAATTTGGAATTATGTATTACATTGTCATCATTTAGTTAAGTATAGAGTACTAAAAATATAGTATGGGTATTTCTTACACCGCCTACAACCTATTTCACAAAGATATACACAAAAATATACACAATACACACAAAAATAGTTATTAGAATATGTCGCAGGGGAAATATGACAACAAATCATCCGAAAAGTGATTCAAGAACACATATAATAGAGTAGTTAGTAAATAAACATATTGTAAGTTGTGTTAACATCTTTTAATTTTCATTTGTAATGATACTGGAACATAATTTTGAATAATGTATATGTTAATTATTATACATATTAAAATTCTATATAGTGAGAAATGTTACTGTACTATAGTAAAAAATATGATGATTGCCAGTAAGATCATCACTCTGCTATTTTGCATCGTTATCTCCTCTTTTCCATCAGGCGCTTTGGTTAATTTACTTATTTTTTATTGCATTACTAATGTATTATCGATTACAAGCCAAAAAAGTAGGTTCACTCTAGTTAATCCAAGCGGAGAATAATTCTTTTGAGACTAATGTCTTACGTCATATTGAAAATAACATTACAAATATGTTTGCTTTTTTGTGTTGAAAATGTGCTGTTAATGATGAATTCAGTTAACGGTAACGCGGTTATTCGTTGAAATTAATAGGCATAGTACAGCGCTGTGTCATACCTTTAAAGTAACTTTCAAAAATCGATTTATGTGCGGCTTCCATAGATATGCAAATGGACTATCAAGGAAACTTGTTATAGATGTTAGAGCTTTAAAAGGGTGAATGTGTGGTTTATTTGTCAGTAAAAATGTTTAGTCTTTACACGTATTTGCTATCTTCCTTTATATAGTGGTCATTCTGAAAAATGTTACATTAGTTTTTTTTTTCTATATATATTTTCTACTAATATTTTTCTATTTATTTTTATATTTTTATACTTGAATGCGACTGACCGTTAACTACTGACAGTATAGTCTTTAGGGACATGTAGTAAACAGTAATTAATTACAATACGAACTTTGAAAACGCTTAATCATGCTATATTATCAAAATGTTATTTTTTTTATTTTTTTAAATATTTATTTTTGGTTAAAAAAAGTATTCAAATTTGACAGCAATGGTTTCCATTACAATGACAGATAATAAAGCGTCATTATCAATGTCGTTTCAGATATTAGATTGGCCTATATTTAAGGTACTTGTTGCCATTAACCGCGTCGTAAATAATACGATTACAAAAATTACGTACAGACCATACCAATGCGGTGAAACCCAACCTCCTACTCTTTTATAGCTAGGTCATATTACCAGATCAAGAGCGTTCTATTTCGAGTGCAGACGGTTTCTGACATTGGACCTGTAGCGTCGTTTGTTTTTGTGGTTTAGGTCCCTAGCTTGCGAATAAAGTAACCTAAAAATATTGAGTTCATTTGATATGTTTACAACGCTTCAATTACTTCTTTAAAATTTTATTTAATGAATAGGCGATCTTTTTGAAGATTTATGTTAAACAGGTAGTTTGGTTATACTTGTGAGAGCTTGAAAGGGGTGGATATTTAGGTCATTTACTATTAATTAGTGTAGTATATATATATAGATATATATTGTAGTTACATTGTTTAATTTATACATGCTCCTTGTGCTGCCATTACATACGGGCGTGCAGATTGTTTAACGATCTCTCGCGTGAATTTGAATTCCACTTTGTGATATTACTGTATCTCACCTACTAAATAGATTACAAAAAAGAAGCGCAAATCAAAAAACTGTAATAAAATATTTGGAAAATATAATTAATCATATTACGACAAAAATAATCAGATTTTTAATTTATCTGTATTTTGCATATTTTGCAATTTCTTTTCACTTTTATTTTTTGATGATTGGCAAATGAGCCTTGAATTTTTAAAGAATTAATATCTTAACAAGATTCTTTTTTTAGTTTGTGAAAACTTTTAAATAGCCTACCTAAAGGATTAATATCTGTAACTATTATTTAATTTATAAATAAATAAAATAAATTTATAATAAAACGGAATAAATATTTAATTCTATCTTATTTTAATGATTAATACCAGACTTTATTTACAAAAAAAAAGAAATATATTAACTGACTGTTTGTCCATTTCTATAGGGATTAGATTAAGCTTCTTTACGAAAACTATGCTCGAGTGAGCCCTTTGGTACTGTGGCTGTAATATTATTTATTTCACTAACTTGGACATTCTATGTATAACCTTCTTTATATAAGTAAATAACTTTTTGAATACCATAAAGAAATAAAAACTAGTTTGTAACTTAAAACAAAAATAAGAAATAGCTTCAATCTAGGAAATATACCAAGCGGACATAAAAATTTGAAAGGCAGGCCTTACGGTAACAAGACACGCGGCCCGAGGGCAGGCAGTCTACGACTCGTAAAAACCCTAAACACGCTTTATACGGCCATCTACGTAGTCATAACACAAGTTCGTGAGTACTTCAGTGGGTTGCTATAGACCCAAACACTCAGGTCATGACTTTTATTTATTACGTCTGTAACATCTTTTTGGCATTCTGTAACATTTTTTCTTAATTGCTTTCCTTACTTAATTAATTGGACTCAATTATATTTTGCGGATCGCTTTTTCTTAGTCACTTCGAATTTTTAATCACATCGTATAAAAATATATAACGACTACCAAGTTCCAACTAGCACATAATTAATAGCCATTATTATAAGTTTGTTCATCGGCTGACATGAATGAATTAATAATTTTTTTAATTTTCACTAGGACCAAAGATTCTAGAGACTAGATCAGGGACCGGCCGCAGGGTACGAGGTCCGCTCACAAGGTGTCAAGTCGACTTTGTTAAGGTCGTTGGATGACGCTCTAGCCATGCCGCTCCCAACCGGTCCTATTGGAAATCTTTCAGGAAGGTCCAGCAGTAAACATCTATTGACAGAAATGATGACAACGAATATTAATACTATACTCCAAATGATACGTCCAGTACATATCATTTGAAGAATAGTATTAATCGTCTGTAATCTTTAAAAAGATTCCGGGTTCAATGGCACGAAACAAAATTCAACGCTATTTTTGTATATATGTCCGTTTCACTATGATGCTTTCGAGTAGAGGATGATATATTTTATTCAGTGTCAATAATAGATCTGACATCCAACTCAGAGTTCCTAAATATTAAATCATTTCTCCGATTGATACAGACTTTACAATCTTGAGGTGAGAATGTTTCTCTTTAAGTAATGTAATTAAGTTAAATTTTCCATATTCTTCGCTCATTAGCAATTCCTTTTAAAATACGGTGCTAATTGGCAACAGCCGGTCATTACTTTTATAATGCTGCTGTGTTCCATTTTAAAGTAGATAATGAAAATGCTGGGTTAATGTGACGCGTCATCTCTTACCTTAGACGAGCGAAGAGCATTTGGTAGTTTAAAAGTTGGGCGTTGTTTTGTTATGATGTTTAACACTAAGTGAGCTTTCAGGTCAGTTTCGGTATTTCATTTCTTATAAAAACTATTACACAAAATATTAATAGAACGACTTTGCATGTTATTTAAAATTAAAACTAGTTGCACAATGTTGTTCCGACAAAACTTATTAAATACTATTTAAATTCAAAATATTTTTATTCAAGGCATTTACATGCGCTTTCAAATCGTTGATTACTTTACCACTGTAAGTAGTAAGTTACTACCGGCTCTAAACGATTTATTGAGATGAGCCGGCCAGAAAGTCAACAGTTGCTTTTAAATGAAATTTAACAATTTTTCATGTATACATTATAATATCAATCACTAAAATGTGTCAACATACCAAGCTCCACACTTTCGATCAATTAAAAACTCTAATACGCTACAATAAGATTTATTTAATAGTATACTTTTGACTTTAGATTTAATACTAAGAGAAGGTCTAAGATATCTTGTGGTACCCTCTGATATATGCGTACACTTGTTAACTTTTTGTAGATGAAATTCAGGCGTTCAGTGATAATGTGATTATATTTTCATTGTGATGCTATATGGTACACGATATATTTTCCTTGTTCACAAACCTTTAGTTTCCAAAGTGTTTCAAATTGCTTACTAGTTTGTATCGGAAAAGTGTTGTTTTTATTATTTTTTATAACAAAACTAATTTGCCGGCGCCTTAATTAAAGTATAAAAAAACGAAACGACTCAAGCGTTTTCGAGTTTTGTAGCTAGTAATATACTTAGTATTTTATACAGCTGTAGCCAGGCAGTAGAGGACTGAGACTAGCGATCATACACCGCGGGATGGATTCCCTGAATACATTCATATAAAAACCACACATCGTGCATTAATTATACAGGATTGTCACTGCGCACAAACAACTAATTTCTAGAGGATGAGTAGCGGCGGCCTCTCCGTACCATAATACCACACTAGCGATCGCCAACCGGCTTGCCAAGTGTGGCAATTATAGTATATCCCCCATAGATATTTTTAAGGTGAGGCCTATGCTTTGTAGTGAGCGTCTATAGGCCGAAATGTGGACTGGCTGATGTGATATATACAACTAATTTTGTCAACTAATGCATAGTGCACTCTATCCTTTAAGTAATAATAATATTGAAACAGACAGAAAAAACGAAACAGAGAGAAAAAACGTCTAAATAATTTCTGTTACTTCAAATAAAAATTATTATTTGTTTACTCTCTGCCCTTGCAGACTTCGTACTGTCAGAATTTGTTAGTCGGTCGCATTCCGATAGTTTCAGAGTAATCATTTTATACAGGGATGATTGTATACAAGTGTGCTTTAAAGCTATATGACTACAAATGAGCTATACATTCACCCCTTTAAACCGTTATCAAGGATCACGTGAAGTTTATGTTTTAATTTGCAAAATGCCAACTAAACACATAAAAATTAAAACTTCGACAAATTTATCAATTACGTAACCTGCAAAGTTGTAGCGCCGCGTGTTAATGGGTGTGGGGAGAGCGGTGTATTAATTTAGTCATGCGTTAGCTGTCCGTGTACTAGCCTGAATTACACAAATTTACTTTTAGGGATCTGTGCGCACTTTGTGGGATTTTCGTTGTCGCCCGGGGCGACCAACATTTATAATTTAGTTTAAATGTTTCGTAAAAGAATATGTACTCTGCGAAAACTGAATCGTCACATTCATTTTACTTTTTTGTAAATAGGTATTTTACTATAGACGAATAAGCTTTCAAGGTGTGAACATATAGCGTATTTGTCAGCAAAAACTTTGAAGCTTTAAAGCTTATTTCCATTCATCCTGTATAATGTGATCACTGTGAAATATGCTTAGGTTGACTGAGAGATAATGTCCATAAGGCATTTAATACGCTATTATACAAATTGTAAAAGCGTGAATAAATAAATAAATATGTCACATAAATATTTTTTTTATATTTAAATGCGACAAGTTACTTTTTTACTTCTGGCGGTACAAAGTATGCAGAGACGTAATGACTAATTTTTAACAGGAAGTAATCCGAATTTTGAAAACGCGTTTTCTTACTATATTTTCATATGGTTATTCATTATTTCTGGAACCATTGATTTTTGGATAGAGTGTACCATACATTAATTGCCAGAAATTGAGCAATACTATTCAATTCTTTAAAGGTTTTACATTTAACCAATCACCCTGCATAAAATCACTATCTAAATAAGCGATTTATGAACCCATTATCAACAATTTTAATCCATAATATCAGCAAGAGGTTTTACAAGGTACGATAGAAAGTACGGTGAATTAATTTTTATACCAGGAACTACTGATACTACTTGTGATAGTCTGATTGAATGAGATATATGTAGGAAATTTGAACAAGTTAAGACTTGTCTATAGCTTCCACAGCTAGAACAGTGAGGTCATGTTCCCTGTATTTGTTGAATCATGGATTATGAACAATGCGTTAACATAAAATTTAGTTTTAAGTTGAAAAAAGTGGAACTTAAAAGCACATGAAGTGTTAAAATTAATGCATGGTGATAATGTAGTCACTTTGTAGACTGTTTACAAGTGGTATGAGGGATTCAAAGGCGCGAATGAATCGGTTGATCACGAGCCCAAGTCGAGCGTCCTTCGACCTCAAAAACCGATGAAAACGTGTAAAAAGCAGCAAAATGGTTCGATTAAACAGGGGTTTAATACGAGAGCTTGCTGAGGAACTAAACACCTTTTGTAGGTCCGTGTAAAGCATTTTAATCGACGGTTTGTAAAACGAGTCCCAAATTTGTTCCCAGACATCGTTATTGATTCGCAAGTTTTTGGCAAAAAATATGACTGTCTGTCACACTGTCTCTCACACTCGCCTTATCTTCGGATTTAGCCCTATGCTATTTCAGGCTCTTTCCAGAACTAACTGATAACCGGGCTAAAAGAAAACCGTTTTGACACCATTCGCGACATTGAGAGAGCTGCGACATTGCAGCTGAAAGGTCGTCCGAAAGATGCATTTCAGAAGTGCTTCCAATAGTGAAATCAACGTTGGGTTAAATGCACCGCTAGCCAAGGAGAGTACTTTGAAGGGTATTAATTAAAGTTTAATATAAACCTCATGCTTTGTTCGCAATAATATTATTAAATGTAGTTTTTTTATGACTCGTGTCTGGAGATGAACGACAAACTGTACTGAACGACCACCAAATGCCGAATATCGGGCAACAGTATTAAACATATATAATTTGCAATAAAAGATAATATCTTTATCATTACGTAAAGTAATCTTAATGTCAATGTAAAAATAAAGAATCTACTATAAACAATCAGAAGTAAACAAAAATGAAGATATGTGTGATTAAAACATTCCTCTCTCGAAGATTTCTTAATGGAAATGTCAATTCAGTTATTTCGAGATTTAACGGCGTCGGAATTACTATCCAAATAGAAGGCTCGTCATCTCGTAACCGACCGAATTGTTTCGATCGTAACCTCCAAACAATCTCGTGAATGGGGCCGACTGATAAATGTATGCGATACCGTTCAGTCAAAGCACGTCCATAAAACGTTACATAGCTACATTTTTTATGTCGTAAAATGTTGAGATGGAAATAACGACAAGGTAAATAATACGTTTCGTCCATTACGATACAGTTCCACCAAGAATATAGACTTAAGTCTATCCGACCACTATTAAAATGTATAAATAATATAAGTATTACAACGTTGATATAACGTTGGCTAAGATAATAAAAATGGACAAAATTTTACTATTTACTCAAAGGTACGACATCACGATATTTTTTTTTAATTTACTTCCATGACGACTTTATTCGAAGATATGTTTTCAATATCAATGATTAACCTTTTAATTTTTTTATTATCACCAGCAACATCATCATCATTACAGCTGTAGAATGTCCACTGCAGGACGGCCTGTAGCCTAAATCTTTCGACGACCTTATGGCCATGCCATCTGTCTATCCTTGACCCTTTACCAGAAATTAATCCACCTGTTCCTCGTCTTTCGAGAACATTAAACATACAGTAGCAATTTCAACGTCTTAAATAATCATTAAACATGCATAGCATAAAAAACGTGTGCTAAATTTGTGTAGTCTCATAGTTGAAAATAATTAGTCGTTGGTTTTTGCCTTATCGGGCTTAAGATGGTAGAGGGCTGAATTGGTATAACTTTACTGCAACTAAGCTAAGCTAACTTAAAAGCTCCTTCTGTGGTCGTATCTCGAATTAGGCTTTTCACCGAATTAGGAGGCTACTGTGATTGCGTAGGCGAAGACTTTATATGCTGACTATACTTCTGAGAAGAATTTAGCTTGAGAAGTCATTTCATACGTCTTTAAACCAACCAAAGCTCTACTCGACCGTCTACTGTAATTGGATTATCGAGAGAATTTGTACAACCAACTTACTACGAGTAAAAGTTAGAGCTGAGAGTACAATAAGTGGTGAAACAAATTCCTGCAAAACTTATAAATAACAATGGAAAATTTGTCAGATATTCGGCGGTATTATACTGCTACAGAAATCGCTGTACCGTGTCTTAAGTATGCGCACAGCGAGACGGGGGATCGCTCCATTCCCTGAGTTGGTAGTCACCGCTTGCGGTGGCGTCGCTTAAGCAGCGGTTTCGGTTGTACTATACTAGTACATAACGGGCCATCGTCGCCGATGAGTAATCTGATAGTGAATCTATTATGTATAAGAGTAAGCAAATATTGTTGCATCATTCGGGAGATGAAAGATCGGAGATGTATATCTGTTCACTTCAATGTATGCGAAATCATCACAGTTCATTATTGTTTATATTAAGTATATAATATGTATATTATGAAACATTCAGACATTTTATAGTGAAAACTGTTTATGAGACATAATTAAATAAAGACGTAAAATTATATTTTAAATTATAAAGCATCCATTACCTTTTATTTTATCGATGACGGCTTAAAGAGGTATAATTGAAAAAGGCTATTACGCGATCGTAGATTGGCGGGTTAATGGTTTTTATTATTTTTATTTGATTAAAATCTGGATTACCTTGTATCTTTTTGTTATATTTGTACGTTGCAAATTATCAGTTAAAATTGTAGTTTATGGTTTTTTTTGTTATAATCCGAACGTTTTTTAAAAAAGATTGAATTCCGTTAACATGCAAATTATGGCGTACTGAGAACTAAAGAAAAAGCAGGACAGTAGCAGTTTGGCTTCATTGCAGTTTGGAAAAAATATAAAAATAGTAGCGGCAACATTCTGTATGCGCATACATTAGTTCAACGTGGTTAGCATTCCATGGTTGACAAAATTCAAAATTTCTTTATTCGAGTAGGCATTTATATACACTTTTGAATCGTCAATTATTTTAACATTATAAGTAGTAAGTTACCTCCGCCTCGGAATGCTGATGTGCTGAGAAGAGCCGGCCAGAAACTCAAATTAGCTTTTTTAATGAAATTGAATAATGATGTGATGACGTGAATACTATTATGATTAACCAAAGCCTACATATTTCGATCAATTAATAACTCTTGAATGCTATAGTAAGATGTACGTAAAAATTTACTTTCTTATTTTATTGAGTGTGATTTAAAACTAAGAAGCTCTTCCCTAAGTCTAAGACATCTTGTGGGACTTCCTTACATATGCGTAGACTCAGACCCATGAACGATTAGGTACTTGAACACGAAATTTAGGCCATAAATGTTTATTTTTAATTCTTGTATTTATCATGTGGCAGGCAGTCACTATTTTTATACTATTTAAATTTTTACGGTTAAGTTATAAATTATTACGAATGATTTTAACATAGTTAGCGGTGAGGGCAATGATAATATTCCTAACACATAGTTTTTACAATCTCGTAATAAATGAAAAATTTAAGTTTAACAAAATGTTTCATATTTCGATATAAAGGAAATAAGAAATTAAAAAGATGCAGTAGCGACCTAGGCTTAAAATAAAATTATACGAAATGAAGCTCGGAACTAAATCAATTGCTGAGTTGCGAAGTCAATTGTTAAAACATTTTCCATTTTACGACGGCGCAGAACATTGAAATATAATGTAATATTTCTTATTTTATCCTGTTCGTTCTTCATAAATTAATATCAATCTATTTTAGATTTCTTGTATCAATTTTAGTTCATCAATGGTGAATGAATATATCCAGATCATTATCATCATCATTTCAGCCGAGGCATAGGCCTTCTCCAAAGATCGCCACAGTGGTTCCCTGATTATGTCTTCGGTTCAGCTAGTGGTCCTATATTTACATCGCGTCTACGGATCGAGTTCACCACTCAGGAACTTTTAACTTCGTAAAATTTTTGCTTTCAATTATTCAATCGAATCCGTGCTTTTAAGGATATTTTGTAACATTTTTGTTTTTTAATCGCGTATGATTTTTGCTTGTTCAGAAAAATCAGTACAGCATAATTTTACAGTTTAGTATTTTTTTCGCCTGTTCTCTCAAGTCTTAGGAAACTATAATCCGAACACATAGTGTACTCATCATTATATACAGTTTTTTTTAATTTAAATTTGCTATATTTCAAAGTTTTTTTTCGTATTTATATGATGACGCACTGAATGCTTATGTTCATATAATCTTTTGTGATACAAAATACCAACGTCAAATTCTTACAGTAAGCAAATGCCGTGCGTCTTTTTTAAAGAGACACGACACGACATTTTAGAAATGAAATTTCCGCCCTAGCTCGCATACCAACCTTTTTAATTAAGAAGAACAAATTATTTTTGTCATTTGTGTTAATGAATGCCTACAGCTAAGAGCGTTTTGGGCTATCGTAAACAAAAGTTACAGTTTGACCCCTATACAAACTTAAATAATTAGAAACCTTATATTTAAACGACATTTTATTATTGTACAAAACAATTGAAGTGATTAAATAGACGTTAATACTTAAAGACAATAATAAGGGTGAGACACATAAATCAGAACTATATACAGGAGTTTTTTTTGTTAACGTGGTCCGGTTATAAAAAATATCTAGATCAAGCAGTCTATGCTAACTTTTACAAGTGGAAGTAAGCATTGCTATGCGAGAGTTGCGCCTGACATTATTATTATAATTAGGTAATTTAAAAAAATCATGTACAATTTAGTTGCGTATTCCTTTTGGAAACACAGAGCTAAATGCGTTCCAGAAGTTTCTTACAATTTGCTGAGCATTGAATAACTTATGTAAGAATATTAAATCCATTCTTCTACGTACAGACAAAGTGTTCATTTGAAAAATAGTGTTCTATTTATGATTATTATAATAGCTTTCATTGTAATTAGAGTTGATTTATAATTTACAACTCCAGGGGCCTCGTGTAATTATAAATTATACAGTGAACATCATAGTGACATTTCAATATGAATAATAAATGTAACCAAAATAGTTGTCGCTAACCGACTTTTATGTATGCGGCAAAGTATTGATCGACGGCGGAGTCTTCTACATAATACATGACGAAATTCTATCGATTTTTTGGTTCAAGGGTGGCAGTAATTTACTAGTTTTATGTCTTCCATAACTATAAACATAATATAACCTACTATAAAGAAAAAGTTTTTTTTTTTAATTTTTTGGAAGATGAAATCTATTAATATTTAATATTCTTTTCAAAGTTTAATAATTAGAAATTTTATTGCATCACGTATATGTAAAAGACCAAAATGTTTAAGTTAAACTAATATGATGTTCATTTATGCTTAATTGTTATATTTTTCTTGTTTTCATATCTATCTATTTTTTTTTCTTTTAAACTTGATCGCTAAGTTGGGGCAGCTATTTTAAAAATAAAATTTAATTCTTGTTTTTGTAGGCTTCGTCGACAAATATACTGTCGTAGTATTAAAAATAAATACATTTAATTTGTATTTTTAACAGGGGATTCTTTTTGTTACTTTGTGGACAAAACTAGGTTTTAAACTGTCGAAGATCAAATTTCGAGACAAATAAGAATGGCGGTATTTCATACCTACATAGTAACGAACTCAAAGGTAACCGAGGTTGTATGTTGTTTCGCAGATGAACCCCCGAGTAGCAAATCTCTGATTTGGTATGCATTGAATGTCTCTGAGTCAACTGTTTTGAATCACCAACATAATCCACAAGTCCCGTCGAAAGAAAAAAATGAAGACGGCTACCACACGGGCCATTAGCTCAACCTTATCTTATTACATACATGTACAGACCAAATTCCGTATATGTTGATGTAAAAACCTTTTATTAATTTTGAAGGAAATTATACTCATATAATTAATCTTTTTAGTACCTTTGTCGAATTAAGTAATATAAATGTAAAACAGTGTGATTTTTATAGCTCATTTGAACAATAAAATTTTGGTTAAAACATATCATCTGATGCTTTTTAAACAAAACGTCCCATTCATAGAATATCACAATATTTATTTAAATAGTATTTTATTTATTTTTTCATAAATCCCAGTTGATTCGTGTACAGAATGCAAGATAAGATATATTTATAATTTTTTACGTGTTTCTTTAGACTCGCTGTGATTTCATATGTAACGAATTACTTACGTTATAAGAACAGTCGTGAAGGAGGAGAATGTTGAGATATGTTAAATTTATTCATGAATCGAGAAGTTTCAGTAATGAAAACATGTTACAACTCTGGCAATAAATCAACGCGAAGAACAAATGAAACGACTTGTAACAACAAGGCATTTAAAAGATTGGAAACAGTTTAGTATTGTTACTTCGGGCTAGAATTGATGTAAAACTTCATAATATTGTTAATTGTTAATATGCGTATTAGCTTGATAGCTCGAACCACCGTCTTTCACTCATGACTCTCAAAATCACTCGTGGGGCTCTCTCACACCCGCGTTAAACACGTACCTAATTATTTGATATTGCCAAAAAGACGAGCTATTACTTGACGAAACTGATGATTACCGGTAAAGTAGAGTACGAATCAGTACGTAGATGCAATGTGAAGGTGAGTTATATCATTTATCTAAATATTTAGTTATTTTTTATTATCTGTTTGTTCCGAATATTGTACTTTTTTCTTGTGCTAGTTTTTTTTATAAAACATAGTGTTAATTAAAACCACAGATGGTATAAGTTATATATATAACTGAATTTAATAAATGATGGTGGCATAACTTGGTCACAATTCATAATTGTTAGTCCATATTAATGATTGTAATCACTACTTTCAGTCCTACTCCAATGAATAAATATATAAAAATCATGTTAATTACTGAAAATAGATTATGCGTTTAAGAAGCAATTAAATCATTATTCATTCTATTGAATTGAAAAGTTTCAATTTGTAACTATTGGAAAAAGCAAAATTGTAATGTAAAATCGATAACATTGCCAAGACAGAACATGATCAATGACATATAGAACAGAATAGACAGTCGATATGGACGAAGTGCAGCTTAAAAACTCAACGTACGCCCTGTTTCTAATGGAAATGTCGACTCCGTTACATGGAAATTTACTATTCGATATCAGAGAGACAGGCTTCCAAATGGAAATCTAGTTGCACTGTCCAAATGAATTTTTATCTCCGCGATCTCGTGGCTCATGACAAGATCCATTCAGAAGCTGACGTTGCAATTTTCCTGAATTGATTTTAAATTTAACTATGAAAAATTGATTAAATATTTTTGAATAACGACATGAAGTTAACTTTAATTAAAAATTCTAAATTAATATTCATTTTATGAATAGTTCTTAGTCGATAATGAAAACGGAACTACACAAAATATGGGGGAAGTTGGACCAGCATATTACCGCCGCAAATATATGAACTAAATACAAGAATAGAACAAACCAGTAATCGGAGACGATAATATAAAATATGTCTCGTGTATATTTAGTTATCATCATTATCATTCCAGCAGTAGAAAGTGTACCGGTCTCTGTTACGACCGATTAAAAGCGGTCTGTATACAGTGCCTTCCGTCGACCTTAACAAGGTTAAGGACCTTAACAAGGAACACAAATTCCATTAAATTTCGATTTATGCTAATATTAAGAAAGAGATGTTTAAATCTTTCTGTATATTACAGATTGTGTAAATGTAATGAAATGTAGTTCGTAGGTTCATTAATCGAATCTCAACCCCTGTCAATTGTAATGTTCCGCTACGTAATAATATGCATTTACTAGTATAATGCAAGCCATTTGAAAGCCTATTATATGTTGATTATGCGAATTAACTTCGTTACATTGATTGCTAAAGTGCATTATGAATGTATTGACTTAAACGGGTAAAAAGAAAAGAGCAGGTGCAATTTGCAACTTTTCACTTGTACCATTGGTATAATATAATAATATGTTTCATTTGCCTATTATAAATATGTTTCCAAAATGTTTCTTTTTTATAATAAGTCACTGCTTGAACTTAGGGATAAAATGCATCCGAATATCTCTGTGCATGACTGATATATTCAAAAGACGTCAAAAATGGTTCTTGTAATTATAACGTATAGTCTGGTGGCAGATTTATATTTTTTAATACGATTATTTGAAAAGTAAGGTGCGGTGTAAGGGTGGTGTAGTTGGAAACACTGACGCGTGCAGATTTCTCAGTTACGATGTTGCCGTGGTCAAGTGATCTATGCGCGTTCCCCATCGAAGCATTATTTAAATAGTAATGATTCTTACGTAACTTCCCGTCAACAATTTTGTTTACACTTCGGTATTCCACGTAAAAGTGATGGACCACGTGTAAATTTAATTCGTTACAAGCTACAGAGATTCCGGGCAACAGTTTCGGCTATAAATACCTCACGGCCTAGACTCAGTCGATCTTCAAGGTCTCCCGAACATTGAACTTGTTAAAAGCAGTTTAAGTGAAAATTCATGATTTTCAAATTGTCCGCAACAAAAAGAAAGAGACTTTATTTGCACGAGCGACTTTACAATAACAATCCCCAACTCTTGTGAATTTAAAACAAAATATTCGTTGAGAAATCAGCTCAATTGAGCCAAGTTTACTCCAGCGTGTGCAGCAAAACACAAGTCTGTGTTTTAAACAGTGTGTGCAACTCGACGAAAGTCATTTGGATGACACTCATTTAAAATTAAACCCGCATTTATATTTTATCGTTCAATTCTTTTATTAGAGTCATTTGCAGTGTATTAACACTTAGCACATAAATATTTTTTGACATTGTTTTTGCCAATCTAGTAATACTAGCTTTCTGATAATTCTCTGGTATCTTATTGTAAAAGCGTATAGATTGCTTATAGAAAGATGTACCAACTCCATGAATTCAAGTCTTTGTCGATTGTAGCTTTTTAAAGCTCAACAATGATAATTGTTGCTATCATTGCATGGCTAGCTCATGTAAAAAATATAATATTCATTAGAAATTATTACAAAAAAGGTTGCACTTTACTAATTTATTATTTTTTTCTTTTTAATTAAAGAATATTTTTCAAATATAACTGTTTAATAAAAAAAGCTTTAATAATAAATAGGATCCTTTATTAGTAATAAAATTCTCTAATAAAACTGAGTTGACAGAAGGATGTCATTTTTAATTGAACGCCAGGAGGATTCTTATCGCGTCCATTTTTAATTAAGTTTCTTATTTCCATTTCTCGGAGCCGGGTCTGTAAATACGACGACATAATGTTAATCCCGATTCGTCACTGGCAACACAGCGCCTGCCCAGGTGTACTTTATGGTACCCGTTACGAATTACAGCTTGCGTTTTTAAATTTATTACGTTAATCTGGAAAATTCTTACAAATATTCCCTGTATGTTATTTTAGTGATAAAAAAATAAAAGTCAATAGTTTTTGTAGAAATATTCAAAAGTGTTTATAAATTTATTCGACACATTAAGCTGTCAAGTTAAATATAATAGACCCATCGGGGAAATTAACAGGGTAAAAATCACGAACAATGAATAAAACCTTTGTCTAGAAAAATGTAAGGTACTCGAAATAAAGATAAATAATTGCGCCGGGATTTTGATAACTACGTTGGCCACCGAAATTTTGGTAATATATGGACAAAATTATGATCGCTCTCAAAATATACAAATTGCTATGGTAGTGGCTGCCCTCAATTATTGTCTGTTTATAATGGCATCCTTCACCTTAAAGCTACAAGCGATCTAACCGCATCATCAGAGAAGAATAAAGGAATAAGAAGAACCTACAACAAACTCAGACTTTTTTTTTTAGTCACTAACACATAATTAGTAAAGCAATTCATTATCAAGCTTTATTATCACATAAAAATCCTTCATACTCTAGGAATTTTCTACAAGTTTTTGTTAAATGAACTTCTTAGAAGACCTCAGAAAAATAATCCTAAAATATGTAGGCGCAGAGAATATAGAACTACACATGGTAGAAGTCAATACAGATATTCTTCGATCGAACCTATTTACTAATCAATTAAACTACAACATCTCGCACAAACTTCAAGTTGAATTATAATTTATTTACGAATTCCTTTACATAAAGGTATGTGAAAGTAATTTACCCCAAGTTGTCGAATGTCCTTTACATAAACAATGAAGGGAAGCTTATTGGTTTTTGGGGCCACGCGGACGTTGTGATGTTTTTTTTTTAATTTTGTTATGAATCCTTACGATAGCAATAATGAAAAAGAAGCCGTTTTCATTGTTTCGTGCGATACCTAAATGGTTTATTGCTAAGTTTCGAGACTAAGACGACGTTGAGTAAGCTTGAAAGTATTTGAACAATGTTTTTAGTATTTTTACTTTTGTTGCGACTCTTCTTTCATTGCATTTCAACATATAAACTATCAAAAGAGTCAATAAATGATATGGTTACCTGGTTTTATTACACAGCCATAAATAGCTTCGATCACCTTGAATATTTTTTTGTCCTAAATTCAAAACATCATTATTCGAGGATAAAATTATACGCACTTATGGGTCATAATTTTATTTAAGATCATAAATAGTTTGCTACTACTAGATCAGAATGCTGATCTGCGGGGATAACTCGGCCATAAACTTAATAACTATTGCTTGGTTTTAATGCAAAAACGAATTTAAAAGAAAATAAATTATAATTGTTTATACGTTTCTTTCTAGGGTTGTGTCTTTTAGTATCCTTTTAAACTATTATTTTAAAAGGATACTAAAACTATTATTTTGTGTATTACGTACAAAATAGGTAACATATAACACAGAGAGAATAACGAACAGCTTTCTCAAGAATGAAACGCTATTTATATTTTACGAACCCTTATGTTAAGCTCTAATATTAAATATAACTTTATTTAATGTGAGTTTTATATAAGAAAGGCCGCAATAAAAGATGAAGTAATGTAATAAAACCGTCTTAAACAAGTTCAAAGTTGTTAAACTAAGAAACTTGTTAACAAAAGTGATAAACAGAATTGTTATCCAATAAATAGCTTCTTTACGACTCGGCATCGATCTGTCTTGTGCTTGTGTTAAACAATAAACAGAGAAATATTTATTCTAGCTTGTAGAACTCCTTTAAAATGATTTGATATTACGGTAATTTAAATTTGGAAGGTTATTTTATTACATTAGAAATCCAAAAATTTGCAAAAACATCACGTGCGCTTATTTGTGTTAAGTGTTAATATTCGCTTAATATTTAATTTGTATATGATTTAAATACAATAAACATTGACAAAAACGTTAATGTTTATCACATTTTTGTAATAATTTATTGAAATGCATTATTGTTTTATATTTGGTAATACTTTATAGCTAATAGATCAACTCGAATATGTAGACGTTTATAACACCACGTTCTTTTGTAAATAAATGATAGCTCCACCCCAAGTTATTTGACACATTCTTGACAGTCTGTAGCTAGACAAGTAATTTGTAAAAATTTGAATGTAAACTGTACTAGTGTTTTTAACTATTTTAATAAGTCTGTACTTTTGTGTTTTGATGCTTTATTTGTTCATCAGCATTCATCATTTTTAGGTTAATTTTGTGAATTCTATTGTTAGTCATTTTGTTTGCCTATAAGAGGAAGTCTTCGAAAATATGCATATTTTATATAAACACACCATCAACTCACCTTGAGGAATGCATTTAAAAAAATCCGTTAATAGGACTAAATTTTGAGTCTTGAAATCAGTCCAGTACAGATTGCGTGTAGTATAATATCGATAACTTCGAAAAATTTGATCTAATTAGCTTTAAATAAATTGAAAGGTATCGCTTTGGTAATCTAAAACTGCGGATAATTAGCAACAAACCATACTTTGCCGTGGCTCTTTAGATAATCAAATATCATTAGCTTAATATAAAAAAAATCATGAAAGTATTCCAATAAAAGAATCATTTTAAAGTCACACTCGAGTAAGCTTTTTCGTTACATTTGTAATAATTACATACACTGACTGTATATAAATGTCGTAACGTTCCCATAATGTTATAAATAGTAATGGATGTCTGATGTTGCGTGAAACTTGGGGTAATTTTTTTAAAGAAAATACTGGTAAATAAGCGGCATTAGTAATACAAATAAATTTGTATCAGCCCATTAAGTCGTATATAATGAATCGAAACAATTGCACAAACAATGAAACAACTATTTAATGTTTCGAATCGGCTTTACTAAGCGCCTTCGAAACGACAAAACTCTGATATAAAATACATTGAAATATATATTTATACATAGTATTCCTATTCTTTTCTCCATGACCTGGCAAGACTCAATAGTTACTCTTTCAAAACATTAACTTTACAATTTTTTCATGTTACAAATCTATTTCTAACTTAAAAATCTAGATGCTAATCTCAGGCATGCCTTATTGATAAGTATTTCCTTGACGATGGATAACGTATTAATTTTCGCCTTCTTTTTACTTGTTCCAAAAAATTAAATACACATATTATTTTCTCATTATGATGTAATTTATGCGAAATATTCAGTCCGTTTTTAGGTGAGTCTTACCAAAAAAGTTCTATTCAATAAAAGACCTTTTAGGCAAAGCGATTTATTGCTTTTTGGGTTAAATAAGGCACAGGCTATGTACTTGCTGCAGACCTCAATAGCTAATCTGAAATCGCTTCGAGCGAGCGGCATTTATTACACGATTAACGCCGACAAGTTTTCGACCAAACGCTATCCGTTTGCTTTGGCTTTTGGGAACTAAAGTCATTATAAACAATATGTTGACTTAGAACTGAAATCAATGTTTACAGTTTTGCTTTTGACAAGTTAAAAGCAATTTCAAAGGAAATAATTTATAAGAAACAAAGTATTTCTTTTAAACTTAATAGGTTTCCACTTTTTTGTTAGACGATTTCGTGTTGACATTTGTAATTCACAGCTGTTAGAATTTAGTCTATTTACAAAATTCATACGATTACACGATATATTTGAAAAAATGTCGACTCCCTCGAATGTCGAAACCTCATCAATGTGTGTGGTATGATTGGCTTTGTGCAGCTTCATCCATATTCTGCCCGCGTGAACAGGAGATCCTCGGGCTAAAAATTTACGATGGGTGATCGTATCCGAGTTACATCGAAGACGTACACACGAAAAGGGACTATAACCGTAGGTTAGGTATAGTGTTGTGACTGTAGTGTGGTGCAAGTGTTGTTAAGCAAGGACTACTCGGCGGTCGGGAGCGACACGGGCCTGTCCTGAGCGCCCTTGATTAAACGCGGGCTAGGCGGACGCGCCAGCCGATGTTGTAGATATTTCTGTGAAGTGTTCAGTACTTCTTTCCCGTCGGGGGCTCGACGTGTGGTGAGTGTCCTGACGTTGAAATCAAATCTAATCTATTAAATTAGAATTTAGAACTGTGAAACTAACACAAACTGCGATATAAATTTACATTTCCATTGTTAATGATCAGTTAAAAGGGTGAAACTGCTACTATTATGACATTTGGTTTATAATAAAATAACCATCAGTGTCCACCTGGAGTTAAGTTATCCACACTGCCCTCTACAAACTCTGCTACACAGGATTTTAAAATACAAAAACTTCGACCACGCTTCCAACTTTGTTAGACTAAAATATTTTATCACTGCTATTTTCTTCAAACAGCAATACAGTTTGACGCTTGAAATAGAATCTTTATTAAGTATTTACTACAATAACAGCTGACAAGCTTATTCGAATGATCAAAAGTATTTATAAACAACTACACGTATAAAATTATGTATTCAGAAGTTTATACATGGCTTACAAACATTTTGTTTTAATTTGTCAAGAAACAATTCTGGTTTTATTGATCAAATGTTTGTCAACAAAAGTTAAGAAAGAATTTTGTTCCAATAAAATTATTAAATAATTCTATCAAAAATACTTACTGAGAGCAATATTTGCTTGCTTGTTTCGGTCTAGTTGACCTCTGAGGGCCCGTAGCCTCCGTAACTTCTGTTCTTGGGCTTCTACACGTTCTCGTAACCTTCGTAGTCGTTCTCCTTCTACAGCCACCTGTCGAATAATAATAATAATTATAAAAATGGAATTCCGAAATTTTAACTAAAACATTTTTATATGTGCTCTTCGTAATTACTGTGATACATAGATGGAGTGAATAGAGGCCTTCATTCGAGTGGGACCCACATCGCAAGATTAATAATTAGTATTATTATGTTCACTATTTTCTTTTTCTGTCTGAATTAACACCAAACAATTTTTTTTAAATTGTCCATTTTTCAAATCATTATAATTTTTAAAAGATGCTGTGTACTCAATAAAGTTGTTTTGACACTTCCAGATAAACTCTGCATAAAATAATATTTTACGATGCAAAACCTGGATATCCTTCGTAAACCTAAGTAAGTACATAAACCTAAAACTTAAGCATTTATACCATTACTTTCTTATATATTTAAAAGATAACATTTGGAATTTAATTCATTAACGAAGTACGACTATAAAAGAAACCATTATAAGAACAGTTGGCTACGGTCCCGTTTCATCGGCATTATTAAATTCGTAAAGTATAAATACAACGAAAATATGTTAAGTGAAACAGTTGGCGTCAATCCACTATAAAACAGAAATTGTGGAGCTACCAATTTTTTGTAAAGATAGACGACAAGGCGAACGTTCATACGCTTTGTGAGAGGAGTTTTCATGCTTCGTTTAAAGGAAACCCGCGTCAAAGCGCTGACGGCTATGTGCGGGGAGCAAATTGCGCGAGCTCAATATCGCATTGCTTTGTATACTTCAAAATTTCCCTCTTTAAAGATTTATACGCGATTGACGAGTTCAAAGCGTTACCAAACAGGCATAGTTTGAATGTCTTGTTTGAAAATTCCTTGAATTTACTGATTTTTGAAGATATTAACATAACAAACGTGACTGATATTTTAATATTTCATAAACTTAGGAAGGATTAAAAAAATTAATACAACTTTGTACCTTTTTATCTACCTATATGCATACAGAGAGGCCTATGTCCATCTGTGACGTTTTACGGCTGAAATAATGATAATGATGATGATATCATATGAGATTTTCAACTATGTACTGACTCAGCACGAGGGGTTTGAAGGGACGTTCATTAAAAATTAATTATTTTTAAAGTTAACAGCACACATAGGTATAAAGTTTAGCCAAAATATTCTTATTGGTATGATAAAAGTGACCTAGAATTTATAAAATAACATCAATGGTAAAAGCAATATGAGTCACGCGAAGCGAGCGGGTGATAGCTAAGGTTATAATTAAAAAAAAAAAAAAAAAAACTTGGAATTAAACTTAAAATTCTTATATTTTTTATTAACAAAATGACAAGTGTGTTTAGCTAAATGAATTTGAATATAGAATATTCTGCAGCATTGCGCTTATGGTAGCTGGCTGTGAGACCAATTAGGTTTTACGTCGTTGACCCAGTAATTATTTTTACGTAGGAGGATTTATTTACACTTAAATTAACGTCATATTCATATACTCTCACGGAAAGTAAAAATGTTCATTCCACTTTGTCGACAAGAGCAATTTTACTTATTTTATAGGCTTATTTATTGTGTGAAAAGAGTTTATTTCTTTTAGTAGGGCGATAAATATCGCATTAGGGCAACGTAAGTCCGGCCCCGGCTAAGAGATTTATTATCACCGGCTACGAAAATTTAATTTTTCCGTATTACCGCCTCGAAAATTTCTCTAAAGAATTTCGAAACCTATTTGATGCTCAAGTTGCTTGTAATATTCAAAATTAAATTTAACAAATTTTTGATCGTTATTTGATTTAAGAATTACTTTACCAATTTTTTGATATAGGTAATAATAATCGTAAATCTCTTTGCTTTGTGTTAGTATTGTATATTTGTACACTAGACCGTCATCGGAAACGGTCGGCATAGATAGAGAATGCCAGCTTTGCTGTTAGTAATTTAATAAAAAAAACCTTTTTCAAATGTACGACCCCCGATGTACATAGGACTCCATGGATTCACAACAGGACCGGTTGGGAGCGGCCTGCATCCATCCTCTTCCGATGACCTTACAAGGTCTTCTGTCCACCTCGTAGTTAGATATCCTGCGCTGCCTTTGCATCTGCGTGATCTTCACACCATAACCTTTAAGCTTTACACTGTCAACTGTGTGCCAATCCGCTGGGTTGAGTTGGTTATTTTGCTTTTTAGCCTTTATAATATTTCAAATCCAGATCCAAGAGCCTTCATAATAAATTATTACGGAGGTAAAAGTTAGAAGTCGGTTACTTTTGCCATAATATATCCTCTAGCTATAAGATATCCTCAAAAAAAGGAATAGTTAAATAACTGTAAATGAATTTTTCAATTACTGAACGCCTCGACTTAGTGAGGCGACACAATTTATCGGATTAATTAATCCAAATTAAATATATAGCTAGCCGGTGTTACAGTGACTGCATGCTAGAGAAGTTTGCACTGTTTGATTTTTTTTATTTGTAAGACAAATGTGATTTAGAGAAAGTTGATAAATGACTTTATCTATCACCTTTGTCTTACAGATAATAAAACTCAAAGTATACATGTATAATATAAAAGCAAACGCGGAGTTATTCGTAATATCTTTGATACGATTCTAATTATCGCGGCGTCTTTTAGATTGTTCAAATAACATTTCATAAAGCACATTGAATCGTAATTATTAAAACAAACAAGGAGAAATTTAGTCATTACAGCATATATATACTGCGTGATACAATACGTCTAATGGAATGTACTAAAACAGATACGATAACAAAAATATTTTGTGCGTAATAGAAGGCGTAAAAGGAGAGACCCCATAGGTAAATTCAAATTAATAATTATTTATGTAAAATAAAGATTTTTTAATTTAAATCGTCTACAGCCACTCACCACTACAACACCTACCAGATACTTGATCACCTTAACTATTGACCTCAAAAGGAATCTGCCAACTGTTCGCGATAAATGACTCATACCTGAGAATAACAAGCGAAAAAAATCCAGCGGAATTAAAAAGTAAATATTTTGTAAAAGAATATGGAGGCGCATATTTCATTTGTGCTTTGAAAATCATCTATGAAATCATTTACAGTGCAGTAACATTTAGCTCATGTCGTCCTTTGTCTATTTGTTAAAATCTAGCGATAGGAACTTTATGAATTTTTTTAAAATGATACACTAGATGATCGAACTAGATTAAGGATTTTAGTTACTTATGACTTTCAAATAAACTATTTTAAATATTAGAAAAATATTAAACAAAACAGTTGAAGGTGCCAAATATTCATCAGAAAAATACGAAAGGAAACTGTCAAAAATTATGATATCATTAAAAGCTGTAAAAATTTTAAAAAAAATTTGTTGTAGCATGAAAACATCATTTAAGGGAACGTATAATTTATTTAAGTTATAAGAGTCTATATTTAATAGTAAAGATAAAAAAATCAGCCTCGTCATTTATTGAAGCGATAATGCAGTCGACCCTATGAAACTATCGCATACACAGATTTACGTGCAAATTCTGCTTTTCCTTGTTCCAATACGGATTTCACACGTACCGCACTCAAGAGAAAATAGCTAGCGCTTTTATACCGGCAAATGGTTTTGAAGATGTGTAATGTACACAAAGCCACATTGAAACTGAACGGCGAGTGAATAGAGCACTCATTGTAAAAATCTATCTAGAAAGTAGAATATGAAGTCGCTTGCGGTATAATTGTTGTTTATAGATTGATCGTGGATCAAGTATGCTCCCGATGGGGGTAAAACGTCCGTATACAGCAGAAAAAAGGGTCATTATATATTTACTGTAACTTAAGCGAAAGATTGTTTTTTTAAGTTGTAAATTTATATATGTAAAACCAGGTCGTATTTTAAATTTTTCTTTTATCAAATTCAATATAAAATTTAAAAAAAAATTTGACTTCTATAGAAAAATAATAAAAAACAAATTTACATTTCAATTGTACTGATCTCTGAATTACCGACTATTAATTTTTGTGCCCGAAAATTAAAAATATATCAAAATGTAGGTATTTAGTCTTTTTATACGGTTTTATTTAGTTCGAACCGTACGGAATTTATTTGGATCAAAATTAGAAATTCAAATTTAAGAATCTTCCCGTTGTCAGATTGATCTGAAATTTGGTACACACATTTAATTTAGATGACAATACAATATCATAAAATTAATAACATTATAAATCTAAGATGGCCGCAGATACAAAATGGCGGATTACATATTTTTCACTAACCCCCTCAATATGGGTATCAAATGAAAGCGCTGCACTAGTAAAACACGATGATTATGTCAAAATTTAAAATTCAAGATGGACGCCGTTCCAATATTGCGGACTAGGTACATATTTTTCCACAACCACCACAATATGGGTATCAAAAAACCGTTTAATTCAAAAGTTTTTTTAAATGTATTTATTACCAACACGCAATGTTCTTTCACTCATAATACGACATGATAAATAAGTAAAGTTATGTATAGCATGTTTACGAAGTATTTTTTTTATTTGTTTTAGATAAACTATCGTAAACCTGTTACGTGAAAAGGTTCATCTCTCTTATTAAGTCTGTCTAGCGACATTTAGACCTTGCCAATAAATTATAATCTTATTTTGATCGAAATTGTTAATAGCTCGTCATGAACACAACTCTAACACACTAAAGTATATATCTTACTTCCACATACTAATCCAGACTAAGTGAATAATCTTAACATATGTGGCTATTTATATAGCGAGAATAAATATAAGGCATGAACCGGTGTTGATCCATTTTCATTACTATATACACGCACGCTTTATTCGAACAAATGGTGTGGGCTGTTTCCAGTTAGCTTCGCAATACGACTTCTGTGTAATACATGCTCATACGTAATGTACCAAATCAAGTACTGCCTACGCAGTGTAGCGGACGATGATAATTTTGCCTAACTCTGTCCCAGTAATTCCGATTTACATATTATGATCCCTTTGTGTTAATGATTTGAAAGTAAATATGAAAATGACGGACACATTATTAACTAAATATTAATAGGAACCGAAAACTAGCATTTGCTATTCTCATTATACATATGAGTTAACAAATTCTTTATGGGTATGGGCGTACTCACACATAATAAAGTTCCACAAGATATCTTAGCTAAAAATTAAAAAGTATATTATTAAATAAATTATGTCATAGCATTCAAAAGTTTTTAGTTGAACGAAATGTATGGAACTTGATAAGTGGGTTTATTAACATGATTGATATTATAATGTACATATGAAAAAAAATAATAATTGCAAAGACCCATTGTTCAATTTCTGGCCGGCTCTCCTCAACACATCAGCGTTATGAGCCAGTGGTAGATTAAATTATCGACGATTTAAAATCGCAAGTGCGCGTCTACTTGAAAAAAGATAATTTAAATTTTGAATACTGTGACTAGCTACTAAGTTTTTATAGAACAAACCAAATACTATATTGTGAGTTTTTTTTAAATTTTAAACTGGTTGAAGGTTTCAAAGATTCAAAAGGGTGACTCTCTACTGATAATACTCATTTGCTGTCAATTAATTTATGTGTCATCCTATACAAGAACCAATACTTTCAGAAATCAAAAATAACGTAACATTATTTTAGGTTACATAACTATACATAAGAGTTTTCAACTTATGTACTGGCTTATCACAATATCTCTTGAACCATAAGACCCAGAGAGTTAAAAATTAGTGAGAAAATTAGAGTGGAATATTTTTTTTTCTAGTACAAGTCGGAACGGTCTAAAACGGATTTTACGAAGATAGTGGCTACAAGACGGGTTGGAGAGAGGCGTTTTTTTTTTAAATGCATATTTTTTATATTTTAGGGTAACTTGGCTAGAATATTTAAAGGCGTGTAAAATTACCAAAAATAGATCTTTTAAAATTACACACATAAAAAGCATTGTGAGCAAGGCGAAACGGGCCTGTAAGAAAATATATGTTTGGCTTCTTTGTGCGTAATAATGTACAAAAACGAAATTCATAAATGTAAATTGTGGCAGTTGGATTTCAAAAGCAGTAGTGCGTGAGAGTGTTACTTTTCCGGGAGAGCCTTCGAAAAAGCTTGGTAGCTTTTTTTCGAACAAAGTTCCCGTATAACTTATGCGATTTTTTGCTCAGATGAAACCATTTCGCATAGAATTTGCGAAAAGAAATAGCAAATCGCAACAATATTGTACTTGAATACGAGAAAAGTTACTTTTTTATTAAAATTTGTGATACAGTTAATTGGTTTAGACGCGAATTTCAAATTGTTATAATAATTAAACAGATTAACCGTTCTATATAAAGTTTTGTCTTGAATATGAACTGCGGGAGTCAATTAAGAAGAGAAAACAATTCATCAAGGTAATTTAAAGTTACCAAAGAAGTTACTGTAAAACAGATCTTATTATTATGCCGGTAAGTGTTACACGTTGTAATGAATAAAACAAAGACATGACTTATTCCATTAACATAGAACTGGTCTTATCTAATTTATTACAAATCCTTTCGTAGCAATTCATTTAACTAAATTCAAGAATACTTTACATTTAGTAACTGTATTATATTAAGTTGTAAGGAGGGTGATCAAACATGATTTAGGTTTAACGTTTATTAGACAATGTATCAAAGTTAAAAATATATATTTTGTGTTACTGTTTGTAGATTACTTTTGCAGTAAGCAGTCAACATGCCTGCAGGCTTTCGGGGTATATTTTCACTAGTTTGTATTATATAAACATCCTGTAGTTTCGGATATAAGCATGAAAAATGATGTTATTTATATAACTGGTTTCAGCTTTGGCTATTAACAAACGTCGTACTGCAGATGTTTTTTTTGTGTACAAACACTGGTTGTACATAGTAATGAGCGTGTCGTATGCATGCCGTAACACATAAAGAATGTACACAATTGTGGAGCACATTAGTGTATTCGAACATAATATCGAAAAACCTTTGACGGAGAACCATTGCTTCGAAAATATTTTAATCGCAAAAACCATTTACAGGTTAGGTTTTATCATAATTATTTCAGCCATAGAACATCCAATGCTCAAGGTCTACTCCGTAGATTTCCAATAAGACCGGTTGGAAATGTCATTCAATGTCTTCCAATGACTTCAAAACGGTCGTTCAATATTAGAAAAAGTAAATCATTATTTATAAAATGTCGTCTAAATGTCACTCGTGAATTGTGTTTATCGGTAAAAAAATTAATTTTGTACTCTTTACATATGCTTAAATTATTCATATTATCAAGAATCGTAACATGGGAAGCAGTTCCATTTAGGACAAAATACGAACGTGTACAATTTGCTAACTATTCTGTGTACAAACTAAAACAATAACCATGAACGATGTACGAATGTCAAATTTGCCAATCATGTTAAACCTATTGTTATATCATCTGGCAACAGACCAATAGTCAGGCAAAGCAAATTTTATTGAAAACAATTGTCCAACATAACTCATTGTTTTCTACCATAACAAATAACCGATTATATTTTTAAGAGTTTAATGGGGTGACTGTATAGGTTGTTTGTCAGCAAAACTTAATAAACTTTTTGCACTAATTTCCTATCACCATGTATCAAATGATCTCTAAAATAAATAATTATACATTAATTGATTTTTATTATTGAAATAGGACAAGTCAATATCATCTGAAATTATAAATTCTGCAGCGATAGATAGTAAGCAACGATTAATTATAAAATGTGCTTATCCGAATTTCGTAAACGCTTTTTCTTGCTATGTGTGAATATATATTGTTTTTGAAACACATAGCAAAATGTAGTTTTTACATTTATATCCAACTACCCTATTTAAATGAATTACATATATATTACTCGATTATATGTTTTAATCATTATCAGAACTATGAAGAATATATTTAATATAAAAAACAAATATTATGCGGACGTGTTTTTTACATTTTGTGCAAAATTAGGCAAAAAATCTTTTAGCACCCGTTAAAGTCTTAAGCCACCGGCTCTAAAAGCATTTTTGAAATAAGTATCTTGAGACCGTTATTAAATTCCCAATCGGATAAGACAGAAGTAGGTCGTGGAGAAGGGATTATTTACAAAGTCACATTCTTACCGAAATAAGTTTGCTTACTTCTTATCTTATTTTTAACTTCTGTCTTGATTTGTTAAATCATTAATTTCGTAAAATATGTTAAATAAGGTGATAACAAAAGAGACTAAAAAGTCCAAAATTATTCTGCCTAGTGGCATAAAATTTCTTATAAGTATAAGTAAAAAATTTAAAAAAAAATGAACGTCAATAATTTGTTGAAATTTAATTTACATTTACAATAATCATTGTAAAAAAATTAAAAACGTCATAATGTAATTAAATAAATATGTTAATAATAATTATAATACAAAAAACTCAATCTAAAATATTAATTAATTATTTTACTTGCATATATCTACTGTAAATTGTCGCTTAGAAGTAAATGGATTTAAACAATCCATGTCGATCAATCTCATTAGCGTGACAAGCAAATTTAATTTCATAGTTTAATAACGAAAGTTTATTTTCATGAATATATTTGTTATAGGGCATTTCTGTAAAAATAATATTAGTATGTGCCGCATAGTGAATAAATAAAATATATAAGTAAGCCAAATAGTGAAGCGAAGTGTTAGTAGTATTTATTACGCCGGAGGGATTCCTGTCATTAATGTCGACCGCCATAACGATGACGTCATTCGTTTTGAATGTTGTCGCCGTTGACTTCTCAGATTGTAATAGCTGCATAAGTAGTTAACGTAGTAGAGAAATATATTTTATTTTAAAGAAATTGATTACGTATTTGGATTTAGATATATTAAGAATAATATTAATATTTGAAAATTCAATTAATATTTCATGAAAAAAAAGGTGTATACATTTTTTTTATTATTCCAAAGTTTTGCAGAGTATATCAAATATAAATTCGAACAGTTTTTAAAAACCTCTCTACATGTTCTTCACATGTTAAGCAGTTTAGGATTAAGTTTTTGTAAGGTTAAGGTTTTAATAAAAATATATCTTTACTGCTTCGGACTATACCCGTTTTCATAAACAAAAAGGAATATTTATTTGTTCGTCGTGGTTTCGAACATCAGGCACGAGCCTTTAAATGTTGCATACTCTTAGGCCTTGAAACCATTATGTTAAGGGCTCTTAAAAGCGTACATTTAAAAATGGGCCGGACATGCTCATGCAAATTTCAACAAAACCATATAATATAAAAATATCTTTCGTGAATATTAAGTTTAAATGAAATCCAAAGTAATTTTAAAGTTAAAATATTTTTTTAACATTTCGTCATTTAGCAAACAAAATAGTAAACGACTAAATATGAAACACGGTAATGATTAATTAATTTTTGTTGCCAAGTGAACGTTTTCTTTATTAATGTTATATTTTTAGAATGATATTCTGTCTCATAGACTAGTATTAATTGGGGCAACGTATATTGGACGCTGGCTGTCTAACGGGTCCTATCGAAAATATATGGCAGAAGGTCTGTGTCCAGCGCTGGACGTCATGCGGTTGAAATAGTGATAATGAAACTTATACCAATAACTTATTCCTACTATCATTTATTGGGACAGAAAAGTTTTGAAGAAAACAATAATTATTGTTTTCTTCAAAACTTTTCTAATAAAAACCGAACATTTTTTTTATTTTAAGGAATTCGTGAGCGAAATATATTTTTAAGAGATGATTATAAAACACCAGCTACCTTTACATTGGGCTCGGACAATAAAAAACTGATTCGCTTATTTACAGAACTATAGCGGTCAGTAACCTTTTTTTTTTTTCAGTGAATAAAACTCACAATATTTGCAATCGGCTAATTCCGATTCCATTACGACTAGCTTGTACAAGCTCATCAAAATGCAACCGAAATATAGGGTTGTCAAAAAGGACTGTATTTCCAACAGATAAGGATGTCACTAGCACGTGACTTTAACAACACAATGCCACATGTCGCAAAGCCACCGAAACAATAGATTTACTGCAACCCAAATTTCACGATCGCATAATTTCACGAAATTCCTCTGTTAATTGGCCAGGGATACATGCGATTACACTGTATTTTTTTGTCGAAATAGCTTGATATAGACGTACAGTCAGGATTTCTTTAAAAGATTTCTTCAGGTATAAAGAAACAGACAGTCCAGTAGATTAGCAAAGTTGAAGTGACAGTGGGCAAGCCACAGAGCGCAGAACAGACAGCAACGCTTCGAACCGGTCCTTATCGCGAAGATCTATGTCTAGCAGTATACGTATTATCGCTGTAATAGTGAAAGATAAAGTTTATATTTGGCAAACAGAACCCTTTACAGATTTAAAACTAAAAATGATTAACAAAACTGACTATCCAGTATGCGTTGTCGTTATAGATACCTGATCCATCCATGGTCATAACATTATTGCGTGCAATGACGTTATAGCCAAACTTTAGATATTTATGTTAAAGTTGAATGTTTTTATTCAAAATGTTTATTTTACTTTGACTTGTGAATGTAATTTTTTGTTAGAAAACTTTGTATGTATAAACATTTATATCTCTGTAAATGTCTTGCTCGCCTAATTGCTGTAGTGTATAACGTACCTGGTGTTGCCGAGCCTCTTGTTGCTTGAGATACCGCAGTCGCTGCTCTTTAGCACAGAGCAACTGGTGCTGGGTGTCTATCTGCTGCTGCTGACGGAGCGCCATGGCGCGCAATTCGCCTAGCGTCAGCTCCACCCCTTCCCCCAACTGTTGACAAAGATTCACTCGCTTATACTTTGATTCTTACAATTTGTTCATCGTACTATAAGATATAGGCCGCCCCCTAAGGATTGACACAATCTTAACTATGAGTTCGGTCCACCTTGCGTGAGATGAACCCACACCGCTTCTATCAGCTCAAGGTCAAGAACATTTCGGCCTCAACGGCAATGTGTTAGCGAACATTACAAATCACGCGAAAGATGTTGTTAGAGAAGATATTATTCGAAGTAGTTATTAAAAATAGTATTGGGAAAGTAATTTATTCACATAGGATCATTTACAGTGATTACTTAAGTCCGGCATGTGAAAACCAGAAAATGCCTAATTTGTGTTAGAAATTGTCCTAAATTAACTATGCAAAAATTTTTGTTTTAAGAAGAAAAAAAAATATAGTAAATTGACTAATGTTGGGTAGATGTACAGGGGTATAAAATAAAATAAAAAAACTTGATTTAACTTGTTAGTTGTTGGTGGATATAAATAACAATGCACCGCCATACAAACAGTTGTTACTTTACGAGTTGACTCTTGTTACCCTGTTGGTCGAATAAAAGAAGATGGTTTGAAGTTTTATTGAATCAAAAGTGAGTTGTAATCAACAAGTTTATACTGGTGAGCGTTCTCTTTAAAATAAATACGACGTCGTATAAATTTTGTGATATTTGATGGAAACTAAAATCGGATTGTGCTTCCCTATAGTATCGCACAACTTAAAGCTACAAAGATTACGGGGCATATAGGTGACTGACCATAAATACACACTGTAATCAGGTTTTTATTATAAAATACGAAAAGAGAAAATAACAAAATTTCTTAGTACGACAAAATAAATTAGCCACTTTACCCCGACATCATGAACAAAATGTAGCAAATTATACTAAAATTTATTTAATTTTATTAAATACGCTCAAAAGCTCGCAACAGTTATTAATGAGTTCAAATGAAAATTTATGCTGCAAGAGGCATGAATTTATTCAACCGTAACAGTAGGCTTTAATAAAAGTCGAACATAGCATTTATTGAAAAATATAGCAAGTCTACTTCAACTCCTAATGAAGCTGTGACTATGATATGCTAAAGTTGACTTCAATATTTTAGTTAGAATTTCAGTTTCTGTTGCCATTATAGGAAATGGCACAATCTAAGATATTTAGCCAATTTTAATTTTCGTGGGGTCGATATAGAAAAAAATAGTGGTTTTTGTTTTCAACAGCACATCTTGATAAATATAATTTTTTATACTATTTTATATGCATGAACGTCATTTCATAATGTTAAAATCATTATACTATTCACTTTAAACTAAGATTCATTGCGATATTCTTTAAAAGAGGTATCAAAACATTTTTTGTCTTCTGTACCATACAAAATGATTAGGTTAGCAGACTGTTTAGTTTATTTATTAAAAATACGAATTTCCATGATTAGTTCTCGTAGAAAGATGCGCGGATACATAGAATCATTTACATTGGCAACTTGTGTCTATTGTATACATATATGTAAATATGTGTAAGTATATATACATATTTATATATATATATTATATATATGAAGATAGTAATACAAATTTTGAAAATCGTAATGTTATTCATTATTTCTGAAACCATTGAATAGGGTATACGACACGTTAATTATCGTTGACTTCTTTTAAAGCTTTTATACCTTTAGTCAATCACACTGTATACCTAAGCGATGAATAGAGAATAATCGGTGGTCTCCAAGAAGTAGAAAAATAAAGATAAATATCTCTGTAGCAATGGCTATCAAATGTAGTAAAAGGTTAATCTAATTGCGCAGTTTGATGTCCGAAGGGTTTGATCCTAAAGTGAGTTTTGTGTTTAAATAGGCAAACCGTTGAAATCATATAAAGCTAATAAACATTATATCCAAATAAATGTATAACCACTAAAAGGCGCGTTGTTACGATAACCTTAACGTTCATATCAAAAGTTAACGGAGTCTTTATAAAGCCAACAAATGATATGTAAAAAGGTTCTCTCCGGGACTTTATTCGAACATTATTATCGTAGAAAACAGATTGTCGAGTCACCTCAATATTATCAAAAGGAAAACTTTGACAATTTTTCTCTTTACGTAGGCGCACTCAATTGAAACTTTTTCCTTGGCGAAATAAGTTAATGTATGTGAAAATGGAGAATGAGGCTGGTTGCATTTAGCAAACATGTTTTATATTTTATACAGGTCGATTGGATACAGGTATGAAAGCTTTAAAGGGGTAATGTATGATTCATTTTCTGTCAATCAATCTATTGTACAACCTGTCCATAAATCGATGGTTTCAAAAATAATAAATGGACAAATAATAATATTACAATAGCAAGAGAATAGTTATCAATAAACGAATAACCACATATTAAAATTAATTGTTTCCTATATGTAGCTGTAGACTGTAATGTCAGAAGTTATTGGCCTGCCGCATTCCCACAGAGCTTCAGAGATTTTTTAAACTTTATAGATTTATTGTCAATAGGTATAAAAACTTTGAAGCTATTTGCTGATAAATGTGCAATACATTTACTCCTTTAAAGCTTTTACACCGTACCAATCGGGTTGTATGTCAGCAGGACCGCATTGTAAAAACACATGTATGTTGCGAATTGATTATTGTAGGGAACAAATATTTTGTAAACACCTGGTAAGATGTATTTGAGAGTGAACGAATGTTGGAAGGTTTGTCGCCGGGTCTAAATAACTATACACCGACTGCACAAACAAGTAGTTGTGTCTTGATTCTCTAGAGTATTCCAACCTCTCACGACGTTGCTACGCTATCAGTTGAATATAAGATTTTCAGAATCCGTTGTATTAGAAGTTTATTGTTATGATATCGCATACTTTCAAAAAACAATACTGATTCTATTATTCTGATATACATAATTATTTTTGAAGACATTAATACACAACACCACATCTACCACTACGGTTAACCGTTAGTAAATGTTTTAAAAAAAGTTCATCGATCACATAATTTACGAACTAGTCGAGTCACAAACTTCTAATACTATTGTATTATTCAATTTCTACAACTCCACAGCGAGTTCTTACTGCACCCACGAGACGATTCCGTTACCGTGCCGATGTGCGGGCGGATTTCTTGACGCGGATGTGGGCGAAAAACTGTTACTCTTTAAACATATATCACAAACGTGAATTTTTTTTTTTTGATATAATGACCTGTGAATGATATCACTTTTATATTTAACTAGCTGTCTGTTGTGGATGAAGTTTTATAAAATTCATTCTTGGTAATTTTTAACATACAAACAAAATATTTTGGTCAAGTTTTATAATTAACGAAAATAAGTATTTTTTTAAATGAACAACTACTCAGTTTCATAGAATTCGAAAAAAAACAATATTCTTAACAAAACTCAACATAACAAAATATCTCTACCAATTTTTAAGTCTCTACGCTAAGGCAAAGAGACTTGAAACCTCATGTTATACAATATATATCTATATAACATGAGGTTACAAGTCTCGGATATATGTCGGAAACCATGTTTATGATAAGATTATCATAAACATGCTTTCCGACAGATTTTGTTATTTCTCAAGTGTTTCTTATATATTTTTTCCAATGTCGCAGTCAAATAAAAAAATATGTTAATTGAGTGTTTTTATAAACAACAATAAAATACAAATATATTTTATTATTTAGTCAAGTTTCATAAATCTAAAATGTCCTTTAGAAAGTTATACAAGAATACATTTATTATTTTATTGTTTATTTTTGTATATTCTTATCTAAGAGTCGATTTAGGGACTCTGCGAGTTTCTGAGCAAGAACTCTGGTGAGCAGCGATTTCCCTGAAACTTAACCTGGAACTGAGGCTATGACCATCCGATGTCCCTCACGTTCCTTAGGTGTGTTTCTTAGAAAGGACATCGGATTTTTGGCATAGTTTTCCAGACTGCTTATTCGGCAAAGAATATTTTTTTGCATAGCTGCTCATTATTCTACAATAAGCCGTCTGCAGGTTTTATAACTCTTTCCTCCTTAAGGTCGAAATTATCTAATAATTTTAGAATTCGAGAATTTTGAATTACAATATATTTTTAAATTACGTGTGAAATTAAAATAAGAATGACATATAAAATTAAAGTTCCGATTACAATATTCACTGTTAACTAAATTAGATTGTTCACTTTCACTATCACTTACATCATTTGTTAAAACAGTACTTAAATGCTATAAATTATTCTATAACCATGTTTATATTTCTGCGGAGCATTAGTATTAGAATCCGAAAATGCGAATGGCCCGCAGAGATAACTGTAGGTCAGAAACGGAGACACTGGATTATCTGTCAAATGCTTGCGGCTTTAATGCACAAAGGACCACGACGGCTTAAAGTTGTTGGCCAGAAATGTAAGTTATTTTGTTTAAATTTCGCATGCAAATTCTTTAATAAAAATATTAATATCATATTATTTACTCGGGGCACAGTATCGAGAAATCTTTTTCTATGCTTCATAAAAATGTCACTCTTATGCGCGTAATACACTCAAAGGTCTGTTAATTATCGATTTACAGTGTGTAGGATTTTCAAGTGATTATAAAGTTTATGAATAAATTCCCTGCTACTGTGTCCTTAAGGACAATGTAGCCAATTAAAAAAAAACCCATCAGAGTTTGTTGCGACCTCTATCCGGATCGGGGCGGGCTTGAAACTTCTTTTAGCTATAAGTTACAGGACGCCATTACAAAAGAGTTCAATCTGATTCTATTTTCTTGAGCTCTTCTGGCTTTTTTTGTTTTATTTTTGTAAAGTATACAAGTAGTCAATGTAAATGGTAAGTGGATCATAAATCACAATTAGCGTGTTTTTCATAATCTGCACGTAAAGAGTAAAAACATTACAGTTTTATTCTATTTCTCTAGAGGAAGATATCGCTATTAGATAAACTACTGTCTAAAAAAAAGTAGTTTCTAATCTGTTAGAATAACGCGATCTTGCACGTTTAAATTAAATCCATAATTTAAAAAAAAACTATCGAACAGTTAGAAATACACGTAAAAGGTTTTGAAAAAAAAATCCGTATAAATGGAGCCTACGAAAAAGGACGCTGGGATTGAAAGATATCACACCTCAAAGCCTCCGTCACGGTCCAAATAAATGAAATATCTTATCTCATTTGGCCAAATAAAATTTCCGATTTTGACCTTTTTGTTTAAAGTGGATGCTCGGAATTAACGCCCGTTGTAGCCAAGGTTTAAATCCACTTTATGATAGCACCCGCTAGTACGATGTGGTAAATAACAGTACTATCTTTCGATAATTAACTTCTGCACCAAGTTTTTTTTTTGTTTAAACAAATATACGTGTTTGAACATAACCACTTTCCTTGACACATCATTTCTTACTTGTTCTTCTTACGTCTTCTTATTACTTGTATAAGTAAGCTATGTTCATCGATAACAATTAAGACATGAACAAGATTGTTCGCCAATATAATATTAGGCACTTAGCTCGGGATATTTCGACGAAATTGAATCAGGAATGAAGTAATCTCATATCAGATATATCATAGATTCGTTAAACCCATAGATTTCCGATAGGACCGGTTGGAAGCGGCTGTCATCCAGAGTCTTCAGACGACTTTAATCAAAACATCTGTTGTCCACCTTGTGAATGGACGTTCTACACAACGCTTGTCGGGTTATGATCTCGACATAATTATAGAATTTCCTAGAAACGATATTTTAATCGTAAATACGACCGACATATTTATATCACGATTGTTATCAATCTACATAAAACAAATTACGAAACTAAAAACATGGACATTAATATCAAAATTTCTAAAAATTTTACAGACAATGTAAAAGATGTGGAAGATTATTCTAAAAAGAATTAACACTAAATAAGAAGTTAATTTTTCAATCGAATGCTTTCATACCATTTTCATCTTTCAAAGAATATTGTTTTGTGTTGTCTTTATAAATATTGAGGATAATCTTATATTAAATTAATGAAATGTTTTTACTGCTGTTTAATACTAAAAAAATAATGTTTAATTAGCTAAATTAATTTTCTTTAATATAATTTATTACTACGAGATATATCTAATTTCATAATAAAATATCCTAATGGCGCGTGAAGGTGAAACTACCATGATCATAAAACAAACGAGGTCACTCACGAAAGTAGATTTATGTTCCTCACGTGGTTAGGATGTTACGTGGTCAGGTTAATAGTTACTTTATCGCAATATTTGTGTAAACGAAGCAGCATTAAATTTTTTAATATAAAATGTATTTATATTCAAGATATTTAGAGTTAATTAGTTATTAGAGTAGATAAGGCATATATTTAGGTGTTTATCTCTTTAATTGTCTTAGCAGTGTTTTAAGACAATTAATGATTACAACAATTTATGATTTACCAGCACTAAACTATTAAAATATTTAAATTATAGTAACAACATCATCATCATTTAAACTGTAAGACGTCCACTGCCGCATATATGCCCCAGAGACTTTCAATTGGACCGATTGAAAGCGGCCTGCGTCCAACGTCTTCCGAAGGCCTACACTAGACACCGCTCCAGAACATTAGAATCCCAGCGGCCTTCTTTTCTGCGCGCTTTGTGACGTCTAGTGCTGGTTTACTCACCGCGCATTTTTCTACGATAACAAACCATAGAAATCTTCGTATTTGCAATAAATAACTGAAACTAAATAGAGTCTGTTAATCTAATATAGACAAACAAGGTTTTGATACCCTTTTCAAATAATACCGCAATAGGTTATGGTTTGAATTGAGCAGTGTGATATAACGCCATCAGAAATTATGAATTTACGTTCATGTATGTAGTATATATCGACCCCTAGAGAATTAAGAATTAGCTAAATATCTTTTAAAAATATCTTTCAAAAAATAGCTAAATATCTTCGATTGTGCCGTAATGACAATAGAAACCGAAATTCTTACTAAAATATTGATGTCAACTTTAGAAAGTTGATCATGCTGAATATTATCTTAATTGTTTATTTCATTAAATACTAGAAAAAGACCTACGGAACTTTCTACAAACAACAATTAACTTTAAATTAATTCTTAAACTTTTATTTCACCAAGAACAAACAATTCTTGACGGTACGAACATTTCGCCGTTTTTGTAAAGTTTTTGGAGCTAGCGGTCAATTCAAAAACCGCTATATACTAACTTTTATTGAACATGCTTAGAACATGACTTTTTTCAATGGATAAATATTTCTTTGACTTCAACGGTATGCATTGTTCGTTATTCATGTATTCGTATGCATAATATAGGAAATGAAGCCGAGCATGTTCTTTGAATATTTCATGCTTAGCTTCCTGCATTGAATATAGTACTAAGCATAGGTACGAAGCAAATTCATTTTTCTTCTTCAACATAAATGATTCGAGGATAGGGTTTTATTCAATTGAAGAACGTAATTGAAATATTTATGAACAGTCTAACAGATTTACGCGTAGTGAGTAGTTCAAATCAAGGTCCTCTCAGGGGTTGTAATCTCTCCTTGGAACGTCCTCCCTGGGGAATGAGGGAAAAGCTCGGCAGCTTATCAATTTCGTGTAATATGAAATGTAACTGCTTGACTCAAATGCTTGGCTTCAGTAGGATTTATAATGTATTTATTAAAAAGATGTTAAGGTTAAACGTTTTCATTATTCGCCTTCAATGTCGTGAAGGTAAAGACTATCTAAGTCACTTAAAATTTCAAGAATAAATACTACTTAAGTAATCCAAGTGTTACTCCCTCTTCATAAGAAGTCTTATTTTCCGACGGTTCGATTACAAAGCTAATGATAATATACTTCTTAATACCGATATTTTCAGGTTAGCCTCCGTATAAAAATTAGTACCATGCATTATTACGGACCATAAACATGATTCTCAAAACTATGTCTTTATTCTTTTAAACAGAACAGTCTCCAAGATAATTAAGTGAAATAGTTGGAAAGGGCACCATCTAACTCATTAAAATTTCACTGAGAGTTTATACATAATATGCCCAGTAGCACATGTACGCAACGGTTCTGAAACTAGTAACCGTTTTCCTTTCCGGCAAGGAGTGCTTCAAAGGCAGCAAGCTCTTGCAAATTAATTGCTCACTTGGAGTAAAACTGCTGCTCTACAGTATATTCAGTTGGGAATGACCGCCGTGTATTGGTGGCACTCGACTATAGCGCGTAGCTTTCGAACCAAATTTGATTAAACGTATTGAAGTTTTGCCTTTTAGGCTTAATATTGAAGTCTATTTTATTTCGTACCTTCGTATATTAGTCATAATTTAATGAAATTATCGCAATTAACAAATATCTTACTAAAGAATAATTCAAAATGAACCTATTTATAACGAATAAATTGTTCAACAATATGCAAAATAGAAATCACTGAATACACTCTTGGAATTTAAAATTAAGAATTAAAAGCATAATCAAGATACCTTTAGATACCAGTAGATGATGTTAATTCATTTACCATTCTAAAACAAAAGCTAATTGTTATTACATATTTTTTTAAATTCTACGCCAAATATATACAATTAGTTCGTTTTAAGTGATAGTTACATTTTCACATAATTTAAGCCAGTGTAACAGAAATGCAAACAAATATAACAGAAACAAATATAAAATGAAAAATCATGTGGTTTTGTATGTGTTAAAGTAAAATATATAGCAGTCATATAGACCTTTAATATGCAATTTGGAATCCAGCAACGGTTAATCAAAGCCCTAATTCAACGTAAAATTTAATAAAATCAAGATAAACCGTGTGAACTCGTACATAAAAACCCTATTTCCAAAGTAATTAAAGCTATTCAGAATACGAGAGCTTAACGAAGGAGGTAAAGAGAACCGTCTACCAGACTATGAATAAAACATGTTACGTGTGAGCTTACCCTTATGATAGAAAAGATAGTCGTATATATTACTAGATCTAGGGAGACAAATGTTAAACTGAGCTTATTGCATGAAAGAAGCAGTGGTATTTTCAGGAATCTCTTTCAAGGAAAGATTTTTGAAACTTATATAACTTGATAATAATATTTACAACAAAAAAATTAAAAAGAAAAGTGTGAGTTATCATATTTAAAATTACAAGTGTCATTCTATAAAATTCTATTATGTCGACATAGATAAATAGAGTTCAATATCTGATTTTAATTTACTCTTCTGTGTTAAAATTTTACTGATTTCAAATACCATATAAGAAATGAAAAATTTTGCCATAATAATTACATTATAAAAAAAACATTTTGCTAGACAGTTGTAAGTGCATCGTTATCCATACAACCGTTTTCTGTACATATTTTTAAGGATAGGTGCTTCTCAATTAATAGCAAAAGGTTGGTAACACTTAACATTTGTACATAGCGTGCAATATTGTCATAAGACATTAATAAAAATATCAACAAAAAATTGTCAATTTCTTAGTAACTGTTTTAAAGTTTGACAAATGGTTGGTATAACATTCTTCGGGCGTTTTATTGTTTAGTTTGGCCAGTATTTATATCAACCGAAATATTATTATCAACAGTTTTAACCTACCTCCATTGGTTGGAAACATTAGGAGACAATATCCAAATTCGACAGTTTACAGATATACAAAAAATAGATGACGAAAAGGATTGATTTTCCGAACAGTAATTTTTTTACCAAAATTACCAAAGGGTCTTAACAATGACAAGAGTGTATTTGACTTTCAAAGAAATTACTGTTTTATGTCACAAAATACTCCCAATTTTATAATAAAACAACGTAATTAACTTGCCTTGAAATTGGTTTATGAAAGTGATAATCATTAAGATGTCGTTAATAATTTTAATTACTGATATTAACACCCTCAGCGGGGGAGGCCCTTTGTGACCGTTTTAAATATTTTTTATGCGAAAATATTTAAAACTACATAATAATAATATTGTTTTTCGTCCTCTTATGCTAAGTGATTTGCAATGGAATTTTCAAGTGATGATTCCCTTCAGGACTCCATTTTTATGCCACATTGACAGCCGGATGTGGACCCCACTGAGGTTTTGAAGGAGTTACAATTTTTAGATAGTGATATACTCCTCCACTGTAAAAATTTAAAAAAGAAACACAAAATACTTGCGTAAGGAAGTTACGAACTAGAAACTAAAAAAGATTTCCTCTTTTTTATAGCAGCTCAGGAATCAAGTAAAGGCATTGCAGCTTTGAAATGGCGTGACAAGCGGGATGTGCTTATACTTTTCAAAAACAATCTGGTCTAAAAACGATCGCCAAAAGGAACGGAAGAGGTGGAAGTATAAGAAAACCTGCATACATTGAAGATTATAAACTAGGTAAATCAACAATAGATGTGAGCGATCAGATGGCGACTTATGAGTCAGCTTTACGTAGATGCACCAAATGGTATCGGAAATAGATGTTTGAAATTTTATGGGGCACCAGCTTAGCGAACGCACATTTCTTGTATAACCCATATGCCAAAAAAAAAGAAACTACTAATAACAGTTTTGTGAACAAGTTATTACAGACATTCTCAAAAGATCCAATCGCACATCAGTGACTGCTACACCTAGCTCGGTCAGTGCTAAACATTATCTGGTCCCGAATATGAAAGAAGGAGTAAAAAAGAAAGGTCGTTGTTCTTTATGTTATAAGAATTACGGTCGAGAAGGAAAAACCAACGACGAAAACTACGAAAAGTTTCCAAAGTTGTAGCAAAATTATTTGTGAAGTGATCTTTTGTAAAATTTTTGTCAATGATTGTCACCAATTTATTGTTTCAAATCCAGTTGCTTATAATAAGATGGTTTTATAACTTGTCCCCTAACCTAGAAATATTAACCTAAAATTAAGTCTATAAAATTTTTGTAAAATCACCAATACCCAGACCATTTACATCGGGTAAATGGGACAGGCCACGGTTTTCATTTTTGTGAAATAGATGTATGGAATATGTGTTCTTAAAGGATACTACTACATATATTAAGCCGTATTGACCACCGAGTAAACTGTTTAGTGGATGATAATTAATTTCGAATTTAGATATTTCATTGGTTTGTTAGGGGTTCTTGGCTTTATTTATTTATTTCCTTCTAAATTTATTTTACAATCCTTTACCTTCAGAAAAAGTATAACATGAGTTTTAGTCGTTATTGATCTTTAAACAATAACATTACTAAACGCAATTATTCTTTTGTTATTATTTCACAATGACTAACAAGACTGGCAAAGCTTTCGCCTGATTATTTTCTATTACAATGGAGTTCTCTGCAAGAATTTAAAATGCTATACTCAACCACATCAGTTGAACGGCGGAATCAGAAGCTGGTAGACGGTCCTCTTGTTTTTATCAGTATTAATAAGCGTAAACATACGTGTAAAAATTTAATTATTGTAATGCTTTTAATATAATTGCCTTTAGTCTGCGCATTGGTGTTTTAACTACCGGAAATAACGATTGTAATTCTCTTTAAATATCCCATTTCCATTAATATCTGTAATGGACAATATCGGATGGCCACTAATGGATTACATTTAACGTCTATTATCTATTATCTACAAATAAATCTATTTACCCAATAATCTCCTAACATTTATCTTGTAATAACATCGCCATTTTATTTTATTGAATTTGTTTGATGTTTTGAAATTTCGCAAAACAAATGCAAAACATGTTTGCCTTCCTCATGTCAGCTAATCTATTTTAGCTATTGGGCAAGCTCTGCAGCGAAACTGAAATGTTTTTAACGTGTTTGTAGAAAACATTTTAAATTCTATGACATACAATTCTGATTTTACCAGTAATTTATAAAAATAAAATTGCAATAAATTTAATTTTCACTTTCACTTTGTTTTTATAATAATGTTGGAGATTTGAAGTTTTACTTCAAATTATAATTAAAAGATAAAGATAAAAATTCAAATTGGTAGATGATCAACCGAATTTCGTACGAAAAGGAAAGGATAGGATATTTTTCAGTCGGTACGGTTTTTAGCGGAGATATAATTCGAATTCTTATTCAACATTGAAATTTTTAACAGAACCTTTATGGATTGTAAACTTTTTTAATTCTTGACACAGCATTACAAGGTGTTATAGTTTTAGAGAAGAAGCAGAAGAAAACTCCACAACAACAAATCTTTTAAAAAAGTTTGACAATACATATTTATAAGCATACACTTTATCAGATATAGCCTAAATGAAACCAAAATAATCAAGCGACATCATTGCCCAGGATTCTGGTCATTTAAAAATTGGTTTACTGAACAATATCCCTTTTTCGTCAATTTAGTTTTAATATGAGTTTTGAATTTTATAAATGATTTATTGTACTTGTTCTGCCACAATTTTCTTTCTATGACTTCCTTTATTGAAATTCTTTATGTGACCTCGGTGTATTTATTGGCCATGGCAGCACAATAGGTGCGTTTATAGCAAGGTAATACGATGTGTAGGTTTCTTTATCGCGTGTTATAGCTTGTTGGCTACATACATACCCCGTTACCTTGAACGAGTTACCACTATGTTTTCACAGTTGAACCTTCAACATTATAGCTCGACTACTTTCAATGTTAACTTCGGAATACTCGTATACAACGCTATAATTGCACCTCTACTACGGCCTACAATGTGGATTAATAATAATAATTCTATCTATCTTTTAACATCCATTACACTTTTTATTTAAACTTAAGTCAATTGTTAAGTCTCAAAGAATTTTTATTCGTTCCCAAATTATGGTTAATTTCGGTGTATTCAATGAGAAAAATGTCTGCGCATTGTTACCTTTTATTAATGAGACGATACGTGCAAAAGTAATCGTTAAAATCTAGTTGATTGGCAAGTTGAATTGGCAATGGTCAGGCCATATAGCGTACATATGGCTGCCGGTGCCTTAAGACTGAAATGGAGACGACTGACCGGCAAGGGCAGCTTGGGACTTCCGCCCACAAGGAGAACAGACGGCCTTATTAAAGTAGCCGGTAAACACTGAAAGCATGCCGTTTCCTACCGTCCCCATTGGAAATTTATGAGAAAGGCCATGTCCAATGTTCTAGGGCTGAGATGGTGATAATACATCAGATTTTTATAAAACATTTAAAGAAATTAATAAACAATATTCGTTAATAAACTTTAAACGGAATCTGCCCAACATCGACGTTATATGAGAATTAAGAGCAGCATTATTATTCAATCCAGACGTAGAATTTCTAACACAGATATTAATTTCTACTACAGTGAGCACACTGTCTGATGGATTCCTAACTTTATTAAATTTCCGTCAAATCTTCAACAACCTTGAGCAAAATTACATAACTGCATTATCATAAACGTAATCATTACGGGTACGGGGCCCGTAACTCATCACAGTTACCACGTCAGCTAATAATTCTACTTTGCTTTTACGCCCGGCAGCAAATTTAAAAACCAGAATTTAGGCTAAAAAATAAAGAAGTTAAGCCAGACAAGGATAACCAATTATAATATTTCTCGCAAATTAAAGACATTCTAAATTTTAATTGACAAACAAACAGTATTACTTGTATGCTTTATAATTTAAGTTTGAGACCTTGACATGATACATCCCTATAGCCTAGTATAATAATAATAATGCATGTATTTGTGTAGTAAGGTATAAGAATTTTGTGCCACACAGACACATATCTCATGTCTAACCCCCTGATAGCCTTCCCAACATCGCGGTATTTCCTTTTGTAGTTTGTATTACGGTGTAAATATTTTTATAAAATAGATTATAGAATATATTAGAGAAAATAACATAAACGGAGATTGTGTATAGATGTAAAAGCTGTAAAGAGTTGAATGTATTGCATATTTGCCTACAAAAAGTTTTACATCTACTTCCAATCATCCTGTATAAAGTGACCACTTTGAAATATTTTACCCTAACATATTGGCAGACGACAGGCCAACACTTCCGGCAGTACAAAGTCTGCATGAAGAAACAGTAAACAAATAATCTATTTTGAAAACGCATTTTCATACTGTACTTTTATCGTTGCGTTTACGTATCATTGCGTTATTTATTGTCTTCAATAATTGATTTTTTGATGGAGGATATCATACATATGATATCCTCCATCAAGAAATCAACAAATTACAAATTACCAATCACCCGGTATATAATTTTTGATGATATTCTAATAACTGGTTATTAAAGTCTATTTTTAAATATCAATATTATAATACATTTTTTATTTCCGTCGACCAAGACCTTTTTTTAACAATTTTTAAAAACACTGTCAAAAGCAGAGATAGTAATATATTTTTTATTTATAAAAAAAGGTAAAATCTCTCGAGTAAAGTTAATAAGCACCCCAACAACCTGTGCGACTATCCACCCGACCGCTTTATAAATTTATTTGAAAAGGGTATGAAAACGTGAAAAACAGAAAAATTAAAAAATGTTTTTTACGCCCAGAAAACAATTATTTACAGACCCTTTTTCAAGCGGACACACATGAGGAGAGTAAGGGTCGCCGATACCCCTTTTTCAACAATAGCGCGACCTTAGCTTGCTACTTCACGCCGTTTTGTTCATCCTCTATTCTGTCGATTAGCATAATAACATTATTCTTTAACTGTAAGTTTTCGTTCATACACGGCTAATTATTTATATCAGACGTAGTAATTATGTACCAATCACCCCGATTGGATATAGGTGTGCTTAGGTGGGCTTTAGTCCATTGGTCAGCAAAATTAGGCACTTACATTTATTTCCAATGACCTTGTAAGTTTTCTCCCTAAAATGTACGTAATTTTTATTCCATTGAAATTTCGCAGGCCAATAACGTAAGGCATTATATAGTTTGCAGGGACAAATAGTAAAAAGTAATTAATTTTAATAAGTCGTAATGCAAATTTGGAAAACGTTTTTGTAATATACATTACGTTAATTATTATTTCTTAAACCTTTTTGGTTAGGGTGTACCAAATATTAACTGACAGTATATAAGCTATACATTAACCCCTTACAGCTTTTACATCTATAGCTAATCATTCTGTATGCACAAGACGTAGTAGTAATATGAACCTTATGTGTTATAGTAATAAGTAAATATTATGAATGGGCTAAAACGGAAATTACATTATTTTATTATTATTAAGAGTAGCACGAATATAATATTTACATATATATTTTGCTGTTACTTGTTGACATTTATAAAAATATCAGTTTCTTTTTAATATCTTAAATCAAGAAATATAGATCAACATAGACAGTAAAACAAGCAAGTAAAACAACAGTAGCCTTAAATAAGTAAAGTGAAAAGCTGTGAAAAACGACAACTAAGAGCACTATTGCGGTCGTTCTTTGACCACGGCCGAGGGTGAAACGTCGGACACTTTTCTGCACTTAGCCTGTAAAACGTAAGCCATTCGCCAGGCGCGCTTTGTCACCGCAATTTGTTAAAGGAAAATTGGCGACAAAAATAATCAAGAACTCACATTGTACAAATTAATTGTAATTCGTCATTTTGTATTACATTAAATAATCAGTATGTCTTGTTTATTGTTGCCACTAATATAAAATATTTGATCAGTAACTCTGACCTCCGCACCAAATATTATATATTAAACTTGAGGATTTCTCTTTTATGTCGAGTTCTTAGTTGATGCAAGTGTTGTCATTAAGAATATCAGATATTTAAAGTTGCATAACTAATATTCTGATGTTACTTTATTATCTACTTTCTATTTGTGTTTGGAAGTTTAAATGTTTATGACTTAAATAAATCTTTATAAAAAGCTAATATAATTCATAACTAAAAAAGCTTTTTGAACGTCACAAGCAAAAATCGAACAAAAAGTATACAAACTTTCGTGCAGTTCATTTTACGGACAAGAATTTATTATTTTCGCAACCTTTCCGTGAGGAAATGGCACTTTATACTTTGTTTATTAAAAGAAAATTATTTACCCAAAAAAATACTTAGTCTAAATTAAATTTTATGATAAGTAACTTATCACATGACTTTTGCATAGCAGATCTAAATTTCATGAAAATGGCGATGACTTTAATTAAACATTACGTGTAAAAGAGATTTTAATTAAAATGTTAATAGGTTTACTATCACAACGTAGGCGCGTAAGTGCCGAAATGAGAATGGTTACGATACTATCTGAATATTACCTATGGGGCCAATCACTTTGGTTTTGTAATAATTTCAATTTAATTTTGCGAATAGTTTCCCATCTTGTATATGAAAATGTAAAATAATTTTTCCAAAAAAAAATTAAGCAGTGTTTTTCATATATACTGTGCCTTTATCTGTATTCTTTCGCGCAGTAGGCCAAGGGTTTATAAATCTACTTGACGCCTCCGGTATGAATGAATAGAATACAAAAGAATTTATATTCTTTTGTTATAACTTCTTTATATAGTCTCATCTTTATTTTTTAAAATTTTTGAAAAGAGGCATGAGGAAATTGACAATTTCATTTTTCAAAGAATTATTTTATATATACCTTCTTTTTTTGCAAAGATCTTAACTAGCTCTTCTGTTCGCCGTGTGAGTTGACATCCTATGCTGTGCTAGCCAGTCGGCGCCTAAGCTTTGCATGCTATGTGGCCTGCTTGCTGCCACCGCAACTTGCCAATTCGCTATAGGCTATATCAATTTGTTTTAGTTCGTTTACGGATTATCTTATTGCTAATTTGATGTCATAGAGAAATTCAGAGTATAACCCTTTCTACGAGTCGCTGAGCGACTTAAAAGAGCAGTGAGTTACTTTTGTATTGGATAAGCTATTCACAGCACTGATCGTACTAAGAACATTTCAGGGTATAACATACAAACAAAGGTACACAATACCGAATATTTTAATTCAATTATGATAACTATCTTTTATCTAGATTCAACTTCGCAATTCCGGGAATTTATTATTAAAAAATTTATGCATGCTGGCGAGCTCTTATATCCGGCGTTACGATATTTTCAGTAAACCGTTTTCGTCCACTGACACCGTAATATCTCTACATGATATATTTAACTCACGCCGCCACAAATTCCCTGTTTTACATACAAAATAAACATCAACTTCACATTGTATTATAACTCTGTATTATAATGTATTTTTGTTTTTTTTTTTAACCAACACAGAGATCGAATGTACGAAATCATATAAGCTTTGGTTTATTGTCGAACACACTTTGTATTAAAATGTCGGGGGAAATGGGCGAATGACATAGATAATTTAAAGACAAGTTAATAAGAAAAGTTAAAACAAGGAATAAAATGTATGCATATACAACCAATAAGTGTGATATTTAATTACACTTCTAAAGTATCTCATTAGTTTTGTGTATACTAAATGTAACATTATAAATTCCATTCGGCATCAGCCTGTTATGTGAAATGAACATAATCAACATCTAAGCCATAAGACTACTGTTGGACGGACATACGCCTTCACCCACAGAATTCCAAAACGAGCAATAAGAAGAGGCCTGTTCACATTTTACATATTCTTGTAAAATAATACTGATTACGTTTACGATTATGATTTTATTTAGATAGTATTTTCTCACCCAAAAATGTTACATGTGCGTGTGAGAAAGTATAGTACAGGCGCTTGCTTATGTACTTCCTTTTTTTAGCTTCAAATAATTAATAAGATTTATAGCGTATATGCAATCAACTTGAACATTTGGTACTATACCGCGTATACTTATACCAGGAATGGACAATTTGCGACTCGCAAATCACTTGCAGTTCTTTGAATGATATTTGTGGCACTCAATAAATGTGCCCGAGTTAGCTTTTTATTTTGGCGGCATTATGTATTAAAAATATATTACCGTGAAATTCAAACATCAATCAATATTAACTAAATAGTGTCTTAAAAAATCGCAACAAATTCTAAAGCATTACCTAGGGAACTAAATTAGATGTTCAATTTTTAGTAGCTACAATGATATTACATATTTTTGTACTTTTGATGTATTGTCAATATAATTTCGGTATATTCAATTACTCTTTTGCATAACTTAAATACATGATTATTATATAAATAATAGATATAATACGTAAACTGACAAATTTCAAAAATGCGTCATCCACCAAGTTGATCCTACCTCTATAGTACAGTATTAATAAAAATACTGAAAAAGTTATTTAAAATAGTACCGTGTTTATAATTTCATACACGTTACAAAAGGAGGTCATATTATACATTGCGTTTATAATTTCTTTGACATACGTTACAAGCTAATTTATAACGTAACGTGTAAACAGTCGATACTACCTTATAATATATTAGGTACTTCGTAATAGGATAATGCTTACCGTGGTGAAGCTCTCAATATTACGTTTTAAACGTACACGGGTTATCATAATTACCGACTTTAATTAAGTATTTACATCATAATGAACAAAATTATTTCAGAACGCTATGAAGATTCTAAGATTGTTTTGTGATATTAGGTACTTTTTATTTAAAATAAGCTGGTATCGCACATAGGGACCATAAATCTTTAACAATCACAATATCGTAATCTCAAGTTTTATATATAGGATTGTTGGAAATAAGTATAAAAGCTTTCAAGTGTTGAATGTATAGCCCATTTATCAGAAAAAAAGCTTCAAAGGTTTTACGCCTATTTCCAATCACAATTTATAAAGTGTTCTCCATGAAATACGTTACATTAATTTATTTCGACTATTGCAACGCGACGGAACAATCACTTCTTGCGGGTCAGTCTGTACAGACAGTAATCTATTACTTTTTAATGTGGAACCAAGCGAATTTTTAAAAAGCGTTCTCTTACTATATTATCATATGGTATTAGATATTTCAGAAATACCGACAGCCGTGTATACCTTGTCCCCTTCAAGCGGCGGTGGTCAGAAAAAGCTCGTGTTGCTCTCGACCACCGAGTAGTCTTAGCTTCGCAAACCCATTTACTACGCTATACAACTACAAGGATAGATAATCCCCCCTCTTGCAAACGTAATCGATGTTACTGGAATGCGATCGTCCAGAATAAATTTTCAGTTCACGGACCTGTTTCTGTGAGCTTAATTACTACTAAGCTGTACAAAACCTAAATCGGCTAACAGCATAACGTCAATTACATCGAATGAAAATGCATGAAACCATTAATTTTTGGATATGGTGTACCGTTATTAATTGAATATCATGTATGATGTATAATAGATGTCAAGGATGATAACCAAGCTAAATTTCAATTTGTGTACTAGCCTGTAAGAGATTTGCATTTATACAGATGTATATCGCCTGCTTATGTTAGTCTGAATAATTGTTGGCTAAATATTAAAATTAAATAAATAATATAGTTTATGGTGTAATTTTTATATTTACATCCATGGAATGTTGAAAAGTCACATTAATTATTAAAAAATTACGTAAACCTATAATTTTACACCTTTTTAAAAACCTAAAGGCATTCTTGCAATACCGGTCATAATCCGAGAGTAAATTAAAATTTATAAAATATTCAACTGTTGACGCTTTGTAGAACATTATCTTTGTAATCATTTCAGTCGTGGGACGTTCCTAAACGTAAGCTGCCTCCATATGTTTCCTATAAGAAGTAGCCTCCATTCATCATCTTATGATCTTAAACTGGTTAACTACAAATTAATCAATTGACAATAAAAATATGTTAGTAAGTTTTATGACATATTTGTTAGGATGTTTGTATAAATATAAAGTCAAACGAAATGAAAAAAAAGTATACGAATGTATGCAACATTCACAGAAACCAAACAAAGCTGTGCAGAGACGAGCTGTAGGACGTTAAAGGCGTTTACAACGTGAGATGGCCACTAAAACTACATTTACACCTCGTATTGGACGAATGGTTACCACGCCGTGCGCTTCTATCGTCCAGCGAAATGAAGCTGGCAATTTAGCTAAGCACGTCGCTTTATTGTTAGCCCCTTTGCATGCTAGTATTTTACAACTAGGTTGTATTTATTAATCGTTGTTAACGCTAAAAAATAACAAAAATCTTTTTTATTTATAGTTATTTTTAGTTATTGTTAATGAAACAGAACAACTCAATGTCATCTTTGACTTTTATTAGTTAATTAATTCAAACAAACCGAGCGGTATATGTGACTAACCAATGTGGCATCGTCTGAAGTAATAGCGTTAAAACAGTATCAGATTATACATATTTGTACGTAATTTTTTTTTGGTATAATACTCTAGTTTAATAAAACCATTGTTACAAAAATAACATAATATAATATAAAAGTAATATAATACATAATAATAATAAAATAATTGTTAAAAATGATTGTACTTTTATCAAATATTACAAAACAACACTGTGAAAAGTGTTTGTTACAGTTGCAAGCAGTGGTGTAGCCCAGCGATAAGAACTGAGAATTGCGATCGCGGGTCGCAGGTTCGATTCCCAGCATACAACTTTATATAATTCATAATTTCGTGCATTAACAAAGAATTGACAATGGTCACAAACAAGTTTCTAGAGCAAGGGCAGCAGTGTACTCTACGTACCATAATACCACATTGCGATCGCAAGCCCAGCTGCCAAGGATGTCAATTATTATATAGCCTCCATAGATACTTTTTAGGAAAGGACTACGCTTTGGAGTATGCTTCTATTGGCTAAAAGGACGAAGTTTGTATTTAACGTCATTTGGCTTTGAATTACTATCAACTATTCACTACTTCGTTTTTTAATAATACACACAAAAACAAGTGTTACAAAAGTTTAAGGTTTCTAATATATCGCTACAAGCTTTAATGCAAATGCTTTAATAACTGAAGAGTGAATTGTGGAGATTAACGAAAATAAATATAAGTATTGCGTGAGGAGGTTTAAACTTGTTTTATTTAAATTGCATATAAAATTTGGTAAGCTTCTAGCTCAATATAAATTTGTCGAAACGCAAATAGTTAGAATCTTATTTATAAGGAGATTTGAATATAGGTGTTCACTAATATTGTGTTGATCGAATGCAGTTATTCAGATGCATAGCCGCGCTCAATGTACCTAAAAAAAATAGTCGCGCAAAAATTATGGAGGCTACAAATTGATACTAATAGGTTAAATTAAGAACGGAAACTCTTTTGGAATCTTGTGCTTACTATAGTGTTAGAAACTAATTATTGAATATCCCAACCCCTGTCGCGATAATACACAAATCAGAACTATATGGAAAACTCGGAACAAATGACTTTATTTTAGAGGATCGTTTACAGGAATTTATATCGAAATAAAAAAAACACTAATGGTTTACTTGCTATAAAATTTTTTCATGAATTTTTGCTCGCTAAGATTAACCCCGTTGAACTCTAAATGAATACCGGCATTATTTTTTTAATATCACCGCTGATAGTCCGAAATGGGTTTAGAATTAATTAAATTCTATTTCACTTTGCAGAGTAATCATGATAGAGCACTTTTAAAATTTCTTAAAATAGAATTTTTTGGAAACGGTTATAAATAAAAGCAAAATTTTTTTAACTTTAAATAAATAATATTTTGAATAGATTTTTGGCTCTAATTTTAACTAAACAACATTTTGTATTAAATTTATTATCAGAGCGGTATAATTTAAATAAGCCTCTGTCTTCACTTTTCGGCCAGAACGGCTACCAAGCACCAATCGAATAAAACCGTCTAAGGTGTTTCTTTGGATTTTTTTGTATTCATTTCTATCAGATTTCGTAGGTAATTCTGCAGGCACGTTACAATGTAACGTTTTTTTTAAGATAATAAAGCTTGGAAACGATTTCCTTTGCGATCAAGAATATTTGTAAAAGTATTCAAAAATAAATTAATAACCCGTCTAAGTTTGCGGGCTCTTCTCAGATTAGAACACGTTTAGAACCCTCGTAGCTGTATTATAGGATAAAGGGATACCATTATAGAAGAGATCCATTTGGTTCTGGTTTCTATCAAATTCGTTTCTCCCAGCATCTTCTCGTAACGTATTTAAAAGACCACTCTAAGTGCAAAAGAATATGAATAAATAATCAAATTAACAAAAAATATATTTTTGATTATTCAACGGAATAAATATTTTCTTGAATGCGTTTCTTAAACATGTTACACATGATTGGTTATTCTAGCATAATACACACCCTCCATGAAGCTGTATCATTTTTGTATATTTGCTATATATTTGTAATTTGAGTAATATTTTAGATAAACAAATTCTTAATATGACAGTAAGAATATATGTTTTATATAGTAGTTAATTTTAAAAAAGGCTGTTTAAGTTGCCTGTTTTCAAACTGTAAGACGTGACCTATAACGGTAAAGTATTTTTACTTGCAAAATTACTCTCCAATGAACCTCACGTTTAATGTTTCAAAAGAATGATGCATAGAATGTACAGTACCAAAACTCTTATTAATTTTTTTTATATAAAATATAAATAAAGTGAAATGTGATAATTACAATTAATTTTTACTAAATATTTCAGGTAACTTTTGGTTATATACTTTTATCATTTGATTAATGTAATGCAATGTAAAAGTTCATATGTTTTAATTGTTTTCCAACTTTTTAAAGAGGTGAATGTATATTATGACATTAGCTGTCAAATAATGTATGGTACTCATTCTCCAAAAATCATTGACAATGATCGTATAGTAAGAAAAAACGTCTTCAGTATTCGGATTGCTACATATTAAAATTTATTTTTGTTTATTATTCGTCTGTTACTTTGTAGTGATAGAAGTTATTGGCCTTTTGAATTTAAATAGTTTCTGAGTGATTATTACATCTCAAAGGGCGATCTATTTCATTGTTACACATAAGGCGACACATTCAGATGGTGAAGACCTAGAGTAGCCCTCCGCCACTACCGGTTTACTGCGAAGCATTGAATTCCCCTTGTATACAGGTTGATTTCATATAGGTATAAAAGTTTTAAGGCTTTTTTCTGACAATCAACCTGTGTACCACAGTATGTTGTTAATAATTATTCCCGTATTTTGTAATTATCAGGAAAATGTTATAGTTAGGTAGATGGAATATCATTTTTTTTTTGTAGAGTTGTACCGGTGAATGAAATTTGCACAATTTGTAATTAGAAATAAGGTATATGGTGTTTGTACGTTTCACTTGTTTCCGCAATAACGAACTTTCTAATTTAATGTACTCGTATATCGTAATAAACTTTTTGTTTTTAAATTTGTTTGTGGGATTATACACAAAAATTTAATACATATATATACGTATTATTTCAACTTATTGTATTTTTTAGTTTGTAACTTATTTATATCCAACATACGTTTGTTTTAATTTGACTGTTTCATATAATATATTTCATAAAAGTTTTGTACCACACTACATATATATTAGGCTGCCGGAGTTTAAATTATAAAAGGTTCTGTCCCGTATCCCGTTTTAAAAATGTACATGTAGTTAGTAATACATAGAAAATTAAATTTGTTCGGCTTTAACCGGCACAGTTTACTCCCCGCATGACTACCTTCCTGTTTGTTCATTACTAATTCGTGAATTCATCGTGGAACGTTAATAGATAGATTTAAACTTTAATTTATATGAGGAACATACAATTTTATGTAGTCTATTTATTATAACATATCGTATTTATATTTCTTACAGGAAATCATTATCACGATCATCTTTTCATATAAAGTATACTGCTTGAAAGTATACGTATTCCCTATATATTTCCAATACGATTGGATGGAAGTCATTCAGCATCGCGCGTTCAACATTTTCTGACGACCTTAACAATGTCGTCTTTCCTCCTTGTGAGTGGGACGACCATCGTCGCGGTTGTCAATCCGTGGTCTCCACTCAAGAACCTTAAGGCTATAGTTGCCATCTGTTCTGCGCTCTATGTGGCCTGTCCACTGCCAGTTCATTCCGACAAACCGATAGGCTATATCAGTTGTTAGTGTAAGTTTTTCCGAAATTTTCTCTGTTTAATAAAAATTCCAGTAAATAAATATACTAGATTTGTAAAAATTGTAAAATGTAATAATTAGCAATTCGAAATTGGACTAATACAGAAAACTTAATGTCCTTGTAGACATTTAATTTTTGTGAAAGTATGTGACGTTTTCTCCGACGTTTACTCATTCTTAAAAAATTTAAGAACGGGTGAGTTTTTACTAAATAAATATTTTGAAATAAAATATCTTCAGATGAAATCATTAAAAAAATTCGGTAATTAAGTAAAAAATAATAATTTCTAGGAGGAGGGTAAAAAAAAACTCTCTTACTTATATTTTTTGTTTGTATAAATATAACAATATCGTTAATGAATCTTTACGTATAGATCTACCTCCGGGCCCTGGCAAATGCTGGTTTTGTGCTCCTAGTGGACCTTTCAAACGCACCTACATTATAATGCTACATTAGAAAACTGGCAAATGTATTTCATAGTGAAATTTTGTTGTTAGTTTCGTCGATTTCCTCATTTAGTCGTCTTAATTCAGATTCATATTTAGAATAAAAAATTCAATATAGGATGAATTACATCTTTTATTGATGTCAAGATGAGTCTTCTGACGTCTATTGGGTCGAATGATAAATGCTCTAAGACCTGAGAAGAATAGGCGAAATATACTTAGCGGTAACACATATTTTTAAGAGAAGTATCAAATTACATTTTTAATTAACATAGAAATAGCCTGGCGGTAAACACGTCATTCCCGCGGTGTTCTATTATTTATGAAATTTTACAGCGTAGCGACTACGCTTAGTATACAAACGTTATTTGACACCTTTCATACAAAAAATACTATTCCGCGTGATAAAAATGTGTTCAACTAACCAATACAAGAATAAAACACACAAGAAATTTAATACGTGAATAAAGTAAAAATTTCAAAGACTACTAAAGAAAATATTTAACTTATTTTGCATGCCTGCGTCAAATCTAACGAAATGTTTTAATTGAATGTTATTTGTACTATGTACTATTTTAACGATATTTACCTAATCCCGTTTGTTAGATTTGAGTGACAAATCGGTTTAGTCAACACAATCAGCTAAACTAGCTGTTTAATCTGTTGTTAACATTGCTAAATTCAATAGTAGAATGCAATCAAATGATCCTAATTATAAGTTTACCACCAAAATTCAATGAAAATTTAAAAATCAAACTTTAATTTTTTATTGCATATTTTTAAATCATTATTTTTGCTTTAAATTTTGAAATATATCACGACACATCTAATAGATATTTTCAGTAATGCGAATGTCACAGCTTTTAATCGGATGAAACCGTATTGAAATATGAGGTACGACTGGAGTAATCCCGTTACATAAAAGGAATTGTAATTTCGGTGGAAATAAGGGATCCATAAATTTCTTCGGTCACCCGCCGGTTTAAGGTTTCTGTGATTGCGACAACAATGGGCTTTATTTTGACAGAGCGTTAAGAACAAGTCTGCCGCTAAAAACACTCAAAGTCACTTGATCTCGCTATACATTCTTTTGGCTCAATGGACGTCCTAATTTTTTCAGTCATAAATTGCGGTCACATAGTTACGAGTAAGTGAGCATTTGAGTAGAGAATTGTGTACCAATTTTCCCTCGGACGTGCTTTATTAAGGCAAGTTTTCGTTTTACGAGTCCGCAGATTTCACATGGGAGTATCTTCCAAAAAGATATCCCATTTCTATTTAATTGTTACTACACCACACATAAAGACCTTGATTGGTGAATATAACATTCTTTTACATTTTTCAATAAATCCAATCGATGGCTATTTGTTTTGTTGTGTAAGGTACAACGTTACGACGAAAAGATTTCTTTAGTCATTATTTGGGAATAAAGAGTAATTTTCTTCTGCCAACAAGATGAAAGCTTTCCATTTTTTCTTTCATTCATTCGAAATATGCTTTGTCTTAGTTTTTAAAAAAATATATTTGAAATACGTAAGAAACTCTTTTAATATTGTACAGTAGGTGTGTTTATAAAAATATACTCCTCCGGTGCGACAAAATAATTTATTTTTTTTATGACCCCCGCTATTGGGGGCCTCTCGTACCCCTATTTATGGTGGGGCAGGGATTGTTATTACATATTTCATTTCACATTTTTTATTGTACATTTTTATTTTACATTATTATTACTTATCCTATAATTATTCTCTATCACAGTTTTATGTATCACTTTGGTTCTATTTTATTCTTTTTTTTATCTATTTTCTATTTATTTATTGTGTTTGCATTTTGTTCCTTTCAATGGCACATTTTGCAATTGTTTTGCAGAGGGCTATGAATGAGTTTTTATCTATTCCGCTTATCAGGGAGGCTATTGACTCCTCCCTGATTTTTACGCCAGGACAAAATAAATTACGACGTAGCAGTGAAACATTTACGTAATCTTTCAAATCGGTTGGTGTTAATAATAGCTGTATGAATACTAACAATGCCAGGTGAATAACTTCGTAATTTTAGTGAAAATGCCAGCAAACTGAAATGAAGCAAGAGTCAGTCACGAACTTTCACTTAAAATAAATTTTAAAATAAATATTTCCTTCAAAGTCATTTTCAGCTATTTAAATTTATTAATTAGAAAATGTTTACACAAATCATTAATTCATGAGTGGTTAATATAATGATAGTCTTAAATAGTTCTTTTGAATATTGGAATATGTAATACTGGTTGATTAGTTAGTTCTGAAGGAAAAGAAATTGGCAAATTCGTTAAAGAAAAACAGTTAACTCACCAAAATGAAGTGAATAATTTCCGTTTCTGCCTTTCTCGTGTAGTACAAATAAATAAACACAATTGTAGATTATGCATTACTACTCCATATTTTATATGATTTTTGTTTTAAATAATAGAGGTAAGCGTCGGGCCTAGTTTCTTCGATAGACAACAGTTACGATTGTTAGTTTTCGCTTAATTTTTATACCATAAAATCACAATACGGAAACACTTTGAGTTGATTAATTCGCGTATATAAATTAAGTAATATTACACCACGCAGTGCATCAAGCATAAACTTACTTCGGCTTAACTGAGTTATGAAGTTCATTCCACGCTCGCTACAACGTAATATTTGCTTATTACTGTTTGCAAACTCATTCATGATAAATTATAACTTCAGAAACTATTATCGGTTTATTTTGTATGAATATATAATGTACTCTGGTGTTGCACATAATAATACATAAAATCGCAATCAAGTCGCTAATTTTATTCCACATAATTTTCCAGCGCCTATTTATTAGGTGCATTGAGCGCGCGTTACTTCCGAATACCTGCATGCAATCAACACAAAATTAGTGAACAGCTATATTCATATTTTTGACTAAGTTACTACTGTTAAGTTACAGTCTAGTAGTTAACAACCTTATTTTGAATATGGGTAGTCGTATACAAGCACGATTTGATTTCATTTTTTTGTGTTCATTTTAAAATTAAGCCGATATTAACTGAAAAGGAAAAATTTATGAATCGCTGTTTTTTTTCATAATTTTAGTATAACTTTTCAAAAATAAATATTTGGCAGCTTAATTCTTTATTACTTTTAGTAATTTGAGCAGAGGTAATTATTTTGTATAAAATAAGTCGAAAGAAAAAAAATTGTCAAAACAATAGTTCCTTTTTTTAGATCCCCTAATTGTGCCGGTGTGTGTATTTTAACGCTATTACTTGAGACGACACCACATTGAGTAGTCACATATGCGCATATGTACCGCTCGGTTTGTTTGGATTAATTAAAAAAAATCAACGATGACACGACATATAGTTGTGCAAACTGTTTCATTTTGGGTCAAACAAAAAAAAATAACTGTTGAAACATAAAATTTTTATTTTTTGTCAATAACGACGACTCATGAACACAACCTAGTTGTAAAATACTAGCATGCAAAGGAGCTAACAATAAAGCCTCGTGCTTAGCAAAATTGCGCTCGGCGCGGTATCCGTTCAACCAGTGCGAGGCGTAAATGTTATTTTAGTGGTAATTTCACGTTGTAAACGCCTTTAACGTCCTACAGCTCGTCTCTGCAGAAATTTGTTTGGTTTCTGTGAATGTTGCATAAATTTATACATTTTTTTTTTCAATACTTTTGGCTTTGTATTTAAATTTGTTATTTAAACACAGATCCTATCAAATATGTAATGAAATTTTCTAACATTTTTTTACAATTATTGATTATTTTGTAATTAACTATATTTAGATAATATGGTAGTGGAATGATATGAATATGATATTTTCTTTAGAAAATATAAGGAAGCAGCATATGTCCAACAACGTACTACGGATAAAATGATTATGATGATAATGATATACAAAGCGCTTAAAGTTAAATATAAGTAAGTATTCATCATTTTTAATTTATATTTTTGGATAAATTTCGCTGTAAATCTGCGAATTTAACGCTAGAAGAAGCTATCTCTACTGATAGCCGGGAATAGCAGTAAAACGGGTGTTTAATTTTGCTTTGAAGACAATTTTTACAAAAATATTCATGCCTTTTTCTCAAACGAGTTAATGTAATTTTCAGTTTATAGTAATCTAGAATAATTAATGAGACTTGTTGGTATTCTATGTATATAAATTTCAAAATTACATCACAAGCTGTAAATACACATATAATATTTATTTAATTTTCTAATGTCTAATCAACAATTGCTCAGACTAGTACAAGCAGGCGATATCTATATAAACACAACAAACTTTTACAGGCTACTTCAAAGTACACAAATTGAAAAAAAAATACCTAATCAAGAATTATATTTAATCAGGTGAAAGAGGAAACCGATCCTCGGCAGTATGGGCTATGACGCAAGTTGGAAGAGATAAAAAAAAAATACTAAAGTAAATATTTTCAGACACAAGATATCAATTATTTTTCGTTGTATAAAATTTGCCAACGCTATCAAAGTGCAAGACCACTAATTCATCAACACTTTTCATAATCCTCACTTATCGAAATATTAGCGATGTGCTTGCCCCATGACCTTTATTACCATCATCATCATTTCAGCCTCTGCTGGGCATACGTCTTCTTCATAAATTCCCAAAGAGCCTGAAAGCTGCCTGCATTCAGTTACATAAAAATAAATTCTCAAATAGTATAAAAGTAAACAATTGTTTACTAAGATGTAAATTACTAAACAATCTTAATCGTCCAGAAAACCGTCAGAGTTCCAGTTTCATGCCTAAGACCGTATCCTTATTTATAATGGCGATTAATTAAACCAAGTGATTAAAGTGAGATAAGTAACACCATTTATTATCAAGGAAATTTAAATGACCGAGCGATTTTACCTCCTCAAAGTTAAAAGCACGTATTTTTTTTGTTTGATGTTTTGTCTGAAATTTTTATTATCATAATTCGTGCAACCGGCATTCGTGGACCGGCAAGTGTAGTGTAAGATGTTTACCCATAAGGTAAGGACAGATGACCTTAAGATCATTGGAAAGCTATGGAGGCACATTACTTCCAACGGTCTTATTAGAAATTTATTCGGAAGGGCTGTGACCAACAGTAAGCGTTCGAGAATGATGGATTATTGGTCTTCAAATACGACCTAGTTGATTTAGTATCCCAAATCAGATTAGTTTAAAAATTTTATTATATATTCCTTCTTTTTACAACTTGTGTAAAGGCAGGCTTAATTCTTTGCCAACCACACAAAATGAAAAGACAATTTTCGCATTAAGTATAAATAAGATGTTTACTAAATTAAAACTTAATGTAAAAATTTAAAATAATTTCACAGATCCACCCTTAAAGTGAATATCAACGGTAATTCGTTGATATACACATTAAGGGTGCATCTTTAAGGGTGGATATATAACTAAACAAAATATTGTATTACGGTAACCCATCAAGTTTTTCTTTCTCATAAAAACAAAAGCTTAATTAATAGCAAGCTTTGCGGGCTATAAAAAATTCGATAGGTGTCACCTGAGCGCACAAGGCCGCGACCCGTAAACATCGCACGAACAAAGTCGCCACTAGACACGCGCCCTGCTTTCATTTCATGGCATTTATGAGAGAAATGACTAGCGCCTTCTTAGTAAACGAGCTTTTTTACAGATTGACTGAGAGACCGTTATATAAAAAACTGATGTGCTTAGACTGTTTTCGTTACTTAATAACTTTTTCCTCAAAGAATTGAAAAAGAATCTACTACTATTACTATAGCTAATAACTTTTTTGGAAAGTTCATATCATGTCAGCAGATAGGCGCCGACTGCAAGGCGAAGGCCTCGGAGATCGCTACAACTGCCTGTCTTGCACTACCCGCGATCAGCAACTTCCCGCTTTGAAAAGTTAATATTAGTTAACGAAAATTTTATGCAAAAATATAATATATTCATTTTATTCAATCAATTATAATATATCATCTATAGATTTGTCCTTAAATTCTCGACCATCAATCGAAATAAATAAATAAAAAGTGTTGCAGAAGTCTCTTTCGCAAAGTCTACATTCATATATGTTATATAGAATGGAATCGTTAAACAGCTGAATATAAAGAGGGATAAAATATTAAAAACTTCATTTGTTTAAAAACAATTACCTAAGAAATTTTTCGAAAATGGTATGAGTAGTGGAAAGCTGTCTGCTCCAACTCAACAATAGCTCTGCTTTACGCTCACCACTTCACACTGTATTGTTCAACCTCTTTCCTTTTAACAAATACTGTAAAGATTTTGTTTTCTTCTCGACATATTTTTAATATGTAATATTCAAAACTAAATGGATCTGAGTCAGTGTTTAGTTATATAATAAATTTAATTCGCGTTCCTAACAACAAGTCTCGTTCGTGAATACATCAACAGAAACACGGATGGATTCAATCGCAGTGTCAAATGTACAATTAAGTGATAATAGGTCTATAAGACAAACCATCATGTTTAAATGACTGGGCCTTCACGTAGCACTTCTAATGACTTCTTATTTGCGCTGGTTAGTACGCCGCATAACTTTGTAGTTACATAAAGAAAAAAATCTTAAACGAAAAACTAAACGTTATACCTCTAGTCGATAAGCACAAACTTTATGATAGATTTGCAAGGTTGGGGTGAAATTAAAAACAGCGGAATAGACTGCGTAGTGGAATATTGGCCAGCACGATTCGATCGAATTTTTTAACCTAGTTTATGTTAAGAAAAATAATTTTAGGTATTATAATATATGTCTCCGCCATATAGAAGCAACGACAATTATATTTATTCACGTTAATAATGTTTAATTTACTTAGGACTTCTCAGGATTCAAAACAACCACCAAAATAATATAAACCGCAATCCTCAAACAAGGCTCTAGCTGCCCTGTCAATATCTTTGAATCACACAAATGTGTCACAGAAATGTTCGCACCTTGTAACATAGGTGCGAACATTTCTGTGACACATTGACGTCGGACCGATAACATCGCAGTGACTGACCACTAAATCATAGCAGTTGCTCTGTACATTATTATTAATTTCTAGTATCCGACCACAATTCAGCTAAACTCCGAGCAAAATTTTAAACTCAATAACTGACTGTGGCTGAGCTAAGTATTTCCGATCCACTGTTACATACACAATACGTTGTGACCCGAAATTTAAACTCTGTTCCATAAAGTACTGGCAGGATTTCGACGTAATATAGTTGGAATTTTCACGGTCCAAATTGTATACATTAAATTAAGGCAAAAGAAGGATTTCCTTTTCAAACAAAATTATTTTATCCTAGCCATGTCGCAATATCCTTTTCATACAAAAATTTTATCTGAAGTATGAATATGCAAATATCTGAGATGCTCTCCCACATTTTGTGCAATTAGAAGTAGATGTTTTTCGACTTTTCGAAAATTCGACTAACATCGTACCAGCTTGTAGCGGGTCAAGCGACAACTCTTTTTTTATATTCATTAATATTTATACCTACCAAGGTTTTCAAAATAATTGTTTACCTTCAACAATTACTTCTCAAGAATCAGGTATTTTTAATACAATCATACAATAATCAACTTTCAATTATTACCCGAATTTACAAAGCATATATATATATCTTATATACGTATTAACTCGTCAAAAATCATCCAGTACAAATGTTAATTTTTTGTATAAATACAGACATAATCTTTAATTATTTTGTATAATTATATAATTAATTTTCTTAATAACATCTTCAGTAAATTCAAAACAAAATAAAATGAAGAGTTAGAAATGTCATAATTAGATTTCGGTTCCATCTTTCCGAATTTTCATTCCAATTACAACATTTTCTATTGAAGTTTCTACGATAAACGTAATCAACGTAAATATTGAAGGCCTTTTCTGTCTTATAAAAGGATACTAATTACTTTGCAAATTGGACGAATTTATTTCATAACAATTTTGCTTATAATTGTTAATAAATTGATTAGATACGTTAAATTCTTCTCACACTGACCGTTTTTTAATTTATAAATTGATGACCTATATATATGTATATAGGATATATATATATATATATATATATATATATATATATATACGAGTATATAAATTTAAGTTTTTTTGCACAACTAGGTGTATTTTTTGTCATTGTCATTTTTGTGTATATAAATAAAATATCTGAAAATTATTATACAACCTGTGTCCTAAAAAATCTACTTACTTCGTCAAATGTTTTGGAATTTAAAGGAAAGTTACAAAAATTTATTTTCACAATACGTGATAAATCATTAATGAATAATTGTAAAACACGTTTTTTTTATTTGAACGTGGTTATTGAAATAAAAGTAATAATAGAGCTTAATTTCATACCATACAAATGCCTTAAAAATTAGTAATTTTACATAATAATGTGATGATTTTGTATTAAATTTGTATGGTTCCCCTCAGGGTAAAAGCCTCCGCCAAAGCTTTTCATATTACTCTTTCCTTGGCAACTTGAATTCACACGTGACCGTAGCCACGATCTCGTCAACCCATCTGGCATTAGGTCTGCCTTTTGCTCTGGTACATCATGGTCCCGTTCATTTTAAAACCCTTTGTGTCCACCTGTTATCAGCGAACGTAGCCACGTGATGGCTGTTTCTTACTTTGTCTATTAATTTGATATCCAAGTAGCTTCTCTCCATTCTTCTCTGAGAGGTTTGTATTTTCCCAGTCTTCAGGTCAACGTCCAGGTTTGGCATCTGTAGGTGAGGTATGGTAAAATCTCAGAGTCAGAATCAGTTATTAGTTATCTCAGACAGCGGTAACGTGCGCTAAATAAGTTCTATTGATCGTATTAATCGAGTCACTTTTGGTGCACCACACGTTCCACTATTTCCACAATGTTTTTGAGTATGGACATACAACTACATAAAATTCGAATGTTTTTATGCAGTATTTATATAATTATTCACTATTAACACCTTTTAATCATATTTACTAATGGAAATTTAAAAATAATCACGGAGCTTAGACGAGAGCGACTACTCTGTACAACTACTTTTGGTTATTGAAATACATTTTTTATATTAATAAAAATTCTTTTAAACGAAGGAGGTGAGAATTTAGTAAAGGTTGTCTTTTGAACGGGTGATTAGGAAGATTTTTTCCAGTTAACCTTCAAAAATATTTCTATCGATATTGCCATGTGACCACATTACTTATAATAAAGAGGCACTACCCAAAAGATAAAAACTGCCCTTCTTTTACGAGTGGTACAAAAGAAATGAAGCCTTTGTTGGGCTTATAATCCTAATACAATAATCGACGTATGCTACATTTGGCGGAAAAAGGTTTTTCTCTCAAAAAATATCTATATAATTTTTTTCTGTTATATAAATGATTATTTTATAATAATGCTCTTCTTGAATTAGAATAACTATGTAAATTGTATATTAGATTTAAATTTTAATAGTTTTAATGTAAAAATAAGTATTAAAAAAGCTTATGTACAGTGGTGGCATACAAATAAAGAACTAAGACTTGGGTCGCAGGTCACGGGTTCGATTCCTTGGATATAATCTTATAAAATCGATACTTTGTGCATAAACTGTACAGGATTACCACTGCTCACAACCAAGTTTCCAGAGGATGGGCAGCACCATCCTCTGCGTATCATAATACAGTGGTATTACTCCGATCGCATAAGAGCTGCGAGGCAGGAGATGCTATTGTGTTATTTCGTTGAGAAAGCAGTATATTAAGTTTGTGGAGTGTGATCCAAGAACTAAAAGGGGAGTCTGTTATGACTATTTATCATTGCGTGAGTCTTTTTCATGAATAAATAATATAATGGATTATCAATTAATATGATTTTCCTTAGGAATTTTTTTATTAAAGGAAAAACCCGTTTTCTCTGAGATACGAACTTCCGAGTTTATATTTATAAGAAAGATTAATTAATTCAGATTAAAACGTAGAACCGGACTTGAGATTTATGAGTGGGAGATAACAGTGTTTGTAAGAAAACACTTTACTTGAATATATTTCAGGGCTTTTCGTTCTATCGACCAATTATAGAATTTACTTTAAAAAATTGTCACGAAATCTATTCACAACTAATTGGATAGCGTTACATTTTTAGTTCGTTGTATGAAAACATACCTAATAAAGTTTAGCATAAAATAAAATCATGAAAATACTATAAACAAGAAACATTTGAAAATGAAACGATGTTAAAGAGCATGAATAAAATCAGAACTATCGCATACGAAAAAAAAACAAGGGAGCTAGAAGATGAGAAAATGATCATCAACATAATTATAGGAACTCAGAAAACGAGCTATTGCAATTTATCGGGCTGAGTAAGATTCACAAAAAGCGAAGTGTCCGGAAGACTAACATCCTGGCTAAAAATTTGCGCCAGTGGTTTGGAAAGAATACCGGTTCGCTTTTCAGATAAGCAGCGCCTAAAATTAAGATGACTAATGGTCGCTGACCTGCGGACGATAGCACTTTAATAAGATGCTAATACGTTTATGTTTTTATGAGAAAATTTTTGCTTTTTTACAATTACTCTCGTCATTCTCAACAATACTATATTTATACACGCACCGGCGGGACAGCGATAAAAAAATTCTTAATTGTTAAAAATTAATCCTTGAGAGTAGAGGGAAATTATGAGTCTTGTTGGGGGATATGAATAACAACGCATCTTCGGCACAGATTCATTTAGTAGACGTAGACAGATGCAGTGGCCCGAGCCGAGGCTCACGAGAGAGCCTCGAGCTTTGCCACCCATAAATGAGAGCTAAGCTTAGCACTACCTGCGAACTACAAATGCCATTTGGGCGCCCTGTTAGTCGAATAAAGGATTTTTTTTCGATGTTATTAATAATGTCTGCAGCGATAAAACTATTTTTGTGACATATACATTTTTATTAGACGTCCATAAATTAATTGTACTCTATTTTCAATATAGATATACGTATCCGGTGATGTTTTTATACACGCATACATGAAGGAATAAGAGGTTGCTATTTTGTTACTCGACAACGCTAAGACTAAATCGGTTTAATGTCTTGAATAAGTAAGCAGATATTCTAGCGTAATGTTAGGACGGATTACTTAAGATAACTTCTCACGTTGCGGACGCAGGGTTTTATTTAAAGGCAAGTTATTTTAAAATCGACCGCTTTATCTTATATTTTATAGAACTGATAGACTCCAGGCCGATAATTACCGGATAGAAAGGAATAGATTTGATAAACCTACGCAGTGTCAAGCCTGTATTTAAAGCCTTTAATAGTATTTAGAAACAGAATTACTTCACTATTTATAAATAACATCAGTCATTCAGCCAAGAAGTAATATATTTGCTGAGAATTTATATTAGTAAAAAGGAATATTTATTAATTAATTTACATAAAATATACTGTGTTCACTCGTTATTACATAATATAAATAACCTTTTTTTTACTTTACTTTTTACCTTTATATGTAATTTTAATTATACTAGAACATTTTATGTTATTTTTCCTTCTTAGTTTATTGAACCGATGCCGCCTAAGTAGTATTTCGAAGTTACGCCAGATTTTATTCATTGTAAATCGTCGTTTACAATATATAGGATATACCTTCGAATAAATCCGCGGAACCTGTAACCTAAAGATCCAGTATGCGTCGACGTCGACGTTTAGAGCTTGCCATATTAAGAGTATAACAAAAATCTCAAAAAAAAATGTGGATTTTTAATTATTGATTAAAATAGGTGTTGTTGATATATTATTTATTATTAGCTTGTAATATAGTATTTATTAATAACTTGTTGATATATTACCTATTAAATTTTATTAAAGATCTGAAAATTATCAAATTTCATTTGAGAAAAAAGATTATAGAATCCATTCTATGTAGTCAGTCTTAACCATGGAAATAGTGTCTAACTCTAGATATAATCGTGCAACTTTAAAATGGATTTATTAATCTGTTTTATATTTTATTTGTTTACCAATAGATAGAAATCCGTCTCAGTAACTGTTGTTCTAACCATGGTGTCAGGTGTTAACGTTGTTATCGAAGCAATTTTACAATGTAAACTTGTTTAACGCCCGTTCGCCGCACTGTAACTTCATTACTGTGTCCATTTTCCATGAACGTTTTCGGAAAACAATCCCTCATTTATCATAACACCGTTTAGTACAAAAAGTTCCACAAACGTTTTTAAAGATATTTTTTTAAATAATAAAGATTAACGAATAAGACTACACTCACAAATCATCAAAATAACTTTTATTGGTACTTGTGTCTAGATTTAAATTAACTGACAGTACAAACAATAAAATACAAAGTCGTTCACTGCTGGATATAGGCCACCCCCATGAATTTCTAAAACGACCTTATCACGATCATTTGTTCACCTCATGGTGGACGTCCTTCCCTACGCTGCGATTGAATTTCTAAGATATCTCTGTAATTCATTAACATACAAATTGAAACGAGATTGGAATTCTATTGGGAAGAACTTTCAGTGAAATTATTATTTCTTCGAATATTTTATAAGAAAAATAGATGTAAGCATATGAAAAAAGGACAAATAATTTCAATTAATAACGTTAGAAAATTTTCATATTATTTTGACTTACCTCTTTCTGTTGTATAGCGCCTTCATTATGCTGTTTCAAATCTAACTTTTCATTTTTTGCCATATCCTTGTCATTCATTTGACCTAACAACAATTCATTACTTTGTTTTCTTGTGTGATTAATAACATCTGGTTGATTAAGGTTTATATCATTGTAATTAACATTCTTATTTTGATAACACTCTAAACTTTGGTCTTGGGTCTTATTTTCTGTGCCTTTAATTTTAAAACAAGAAATCATTTTATTATTTTTCTTATTATCATCTTTGTTTTGAAGTTCGGGTGCATTCGGATCATTTTCAACTGTTTTTAGTTCCTTGTTTGTCTTCAGTCTTTTCTTTTTAACGTTCCATTTAGAAGTTGCTGATTTCGATCGGTTGCTGTCGTCGCTGCTGCTTACTCCGTCTAAGCAGATAGGATTGACTAATATCTTAGTGGACTTAGTTTTACGTTCAATCTTTCTTAGATTAAGAAGATTCCCTGACGCGTCCATGAATGATGGTATGGTAGTTAAAGATATTGGAACGTCTTTTGTGTCGACGCTTAAAGTGTTTTTTGATTTAGGTAATAGTTGAATTGCCTTCATAACATCGGCAGTGTTATGACGAAGTTTTGCATTGGTTCCAAGTGGACCCATTGTAATAGGTGGTCCTCCGTTAAAAAGTAAGGCTGTCTCCATTGGTTGACACACACAAGCTAACATTTTCAACTGATCATTTGGAAATACTTAACACTATTATCACATACATAATCTCTGGTGTTATCAGTTCATCACTAAAAATATGACATGGCTGGAAAACTATAAGAAATATTCTTTGTAAAAACAAAAATAAAGAATAATGAAGCGTATCATAAAAAGTATACCTGCGTTACGATAGTACACTGATATTAAATGTTCCCTTTTTTCTAAGGAATTACGGCGCGTTGCTTCTTGCTGAACGAATGTAAGGATCGCCTTAATATACTTACATGTAAAACACTACGTGACTAGATGTTGCGCAACGTAAATAAGATTCTGTAAAATCTTTATAGGGTTTACTTACGCATTAATATTGTATTTATAGTTATTAACGAAATAAACTTGGTGAAACAATTTATATGATTTTCCGTCTTATATTTACATAACAACTCGAATTACATAAAACGTAAGTAGATATGTTCATAGTTTTACTTAAACGTCTAAAAGACAAGGAAACGAATATATTTCCTTTTTACAGACAGTCGCTGATGTTGTTGTTTTGGATTTGTAACCAGTAAAACTATGGTTAGTATAAATATATTACAGATAAAATTAAAAAAATTGTCAAGTATGAGCGCATAAAGTAATATTAATAAAATATAAATATTAAAAATACATTATAATTATAAATTATCCTATGACGTAAAAGATGAGGTTTAAATCAAAAAAGTTAAATGGAATTTAACCTCTGTATCAACTTTTGCAAAGCAATTAAAGTTTTTCTGTGAGGATTTACTGTTTCAAAACATGTACATGTGTCAAGAAGTATTCCTGTAGGGCTGGTTCCTATAAATAAAAACTTGATAATTGTAAATAATACGTACTCTGATTAATATTTTTCATTGGCCGAAAAAATGTCGTCTGTTTTTTTTTTACAAATATTAGCCGAAGTTATTTTGGAATCTGTTATAACTTAAGCTGAAGAAGAGGCAAAAACGAAAATATATATAGGTAACTGTTACTTGAATCTGTTTAAGTCTACTAACGAGTCTTTAATAAAAACTCAATACTAATACATTACTTCTAAATTTCTGGTACATTAATACCAAAACACACAAAGCAATACATTATAATGAATATATGTTATGTAACTGTAATATTTGTTAGAAAAATATAACATCTCAATTAGAAGCATCGAGAGTTATGAGAAAATAATCTTCTTCTAATTAGAAGAGGTTTCATTATTAGACATTTCTTCAACGCGGGTTTATTGTAGCGGATGTAATCAAGCGAGAAAATGTAATAATAAAACGTTAACATTGTCAGTTCTACCCTTTGTAAAGCTAGATCTCTTTTATAATTAAATAAATAAATTATTTTATATTTCGATTACATCTAATGTTTTAACATTTCAGTAATAGGACGTCTAAATAGGCATCCCTTCAATCCAGCAAGCTGGCCGTCAAGTGGATGTCATGCGGCTGAGCTCCTATGTTGTTTTTTTGTCCGTAGTGCACTCTAAAACTTTAAGACAGATTATCTTACGTGCTCACTGGCAAACGGTTACTTTCGTTAGTTTACGCATTTCTTCATTCCTGATTCGATGATTTCGTAGAGAAATCTTGATAATAGCGTCTCCGTCGCTTTTTGAAGGGCTGTCATTTTGCCAATTAAGCCGAGAATGTGACCCCATATTTCAATGCCGTATTTGTTGTATACCTTAATCAAATTATAATCTTTTAGAAGTAGGTAATCTCGCTTCGTCTAACTGGAAAATTAATCCTGGCTAGGCGATATCTTTTATGGACACTACTTTAGTTTGCTTTTCACTTAACTTAATGATATTCTCTTTATGCATGGGGCATTAGACGTACCTTCATGTTTTTCTCAATCCTCATAAATCAGACTTACTTAATTCAGCGAACTGTGATATTTGTCACGGCATTACAGTGTCGATTAAAGCCAAAGAGTTTTTTTGGTAGTTAGTAGCAGTGCCCGGATGTTCAAGAAGAAAAGGTTGCAAATGACGCTTAGCCTAAACCTCTTGTGACCAAGCTCAAGGGCTCCCATGGGAAACCCGACTGGGACTGCTTCATCGTACTAAATTATCGGATTTATGGTTAATATTTGATTGTCTTTTAGAATGTAAACTGCCTAAGCTGGGACAGAGTAAACTATATAAATTGTGAATTTACATGTGTAACAACACGTTATTCACATGTTATATATATATCAAATGCCACTTTCTCAGTACTGTGAACATTGTAATGCTAGAAGACTCCAATTCTATTATTTCTAACAATTCCTTTTGGTACGTTGGTCATTGATACTTTTTAAATTACGGCGATACAAGCGATACCAAGTGTAGTGATTTTTTTTTTTTGCAAAATTTGTAACTTTATAGATTACCGTCGGTCTAATACAGACTATTTAATATTATTATGAAATTTGAAAGCATAAGCGAAATAAAACCATCTATCAATTGGTTATTGATAAAGTGAACTCACATCTAGATAAGAAGTAATTGTTACTTATAAAGCCTCTACACTAAAGTCAGATCTTTCATTGCGTTTCCTATATTGCATCGTTAGCGAACGAGATAACGACTTCAACAGAGCAGCGCATCGCATATGTGAATGACGGGAAAATGTCTTTATGAAATATGGATGGAGGATGATGCACGAGTGTCTATCGAACCCTCTGCCCAATTAGAGCGAGATTTAATTATCAAGCCCGCATTGAGAACTCACTCTGCATTCAACCCTGCTAACCTTGTAACCGCTTCTAACAGCAAAGCGTTAAGGCGTTTCAATTAATTTTCGTTAAGAATCTGAAAATGTAACTATTTAATTTGAAATATTTGTCTTTATATCGACTTTATTCAATTATTTTTTATATTACTTTTTTATATTAAAACTTGTTTTTAAACCAATGTTTACAGATATAACAGTGATAAACTAAGTCAAGTTTAAGAAAGTAACTAACAACCAACAATCCGTATAAATTGCAATCGACGGTTAAGCTCGTGAATTTAAATTATAAGATTTCCAACACGTTTCATTTATGAACTGGAAATTATTAACTTTAATTCTGAAATTGTTGTATAATTGTTAATCAAAGTTTACCTTTTACGTTACGTTTATTATTAAAATAATAATAATTCAAATTTAATTATAGTAGAAGATAAACAAGACAAAATAGATGTTTTCTGATAACTGCGGTCAATTGAGGCATGCCTCGCTTGATATTAGAAGGAAGGAACCGCAGCGTTTAGACATTTATACACAGTATAAATATAAGGAATAACTATGTATTCCTTTATAACTCAAGTACAGACATTTGTACAGCTGTTTATGTTAAATATCTTAATAAAATATTAACGGTGTTCGCTTTTACTAAAAGTACAAGAATTAAGAGTATAAAGGTTGATACTTAGAAGACAAATTTTTAAATACATGACTATTTGAAATATTCAGCAAAAACATGTTTCAACGACCGTCTAAAAATTAAACTCATTGGATCATCAATGTAATAATCCTTAAGTTCGACAATCTTATTTAATCTAACGTTCAATAGAAGACATTCGTTGAACAGTAAAGGTATTTTATCTAAAATCAAGATTCATTACAATTCGTAAAGAAACCAAGTAAAACGGGTACTTTTGTTCAACTATCTTGTTTCTTTCTAGCCATGATCAAGTTGGCGATAATAGTATCTAATAACACGCTAATTGAAATAATTAATTGTACTTTACTGTTTATTGTAAGCACAATGAAGCTTCAACAATAAAATTTAAGAATAATAAGAGCACAAGGTAATATTGATCGATCCCAAAGTGTTTCTGTCAAACTGTAATTTTCTTTCCAAAGTTTTTTAAAGTTCCAGCTCAGTTTCTTACTATATTTAACTATATATTTTTTATTAACTATATAACTACTTACTATATACGTACAACGATAAAATTTGTATTTATTTGCATCACACCTATAAAAAAATGAGTCATGTTACGAATAATGTTAAAGATTAATTTTAATTTTATTATAATTCATGAACGAACGTGGATTAACAGTCCATTTAATTGCACGATTATTTTTTTTTAAAGAGCGAACATGAATTTTATTAAATATATCATTAAAGAATAAACGACATTTTCACCTAAATAGTTCTTCAACTAAAAATCTATGAGATAGAAGTTTTTAAAAAATATGTATAAACATATATGTTGACGATATTTTTGTATTATTAACCAGTACCGCACCGAACGAAATATTCTCATTCATTATAGGGTTGTTGGCAAATTAATTTCATTTTTTCCCGACGGAGGATTTAATTGTATTTTTTTTGATCCCAACTTTACACTTAAGCCACGTCATAATCGTTATTTGTTTTGGGAGGTGATATAGCAAGGCCTTTATCTGAAAAAGTTGATTAGATTTTAGGAAGCAGTTTTTGGTTGGAGCCCTTTCCATATTTATGCAGAACAATAAGCCACATTTTCGTCATATTTTACTTTTTTGACATGATTTACAGAATTAAACTAACCAATGTGTATGGAGAAGATGTGTTGACAATACGCCAGTGCCTGAACTGGTTTGTAAAATGTCGATCCAGCAATTTTGATGTCGAAGGTGCACCACGTTCTGGATGGTCGGTGGGTGGATGGAGGAATGGATGGTCGTCTAATAAAGGCATCAGTTGATACAAACCTGCGAATAACAACATGTGAAATCAACTGTTTATGAGAGGCCTGGGTGCGAAAGAAATTTGAGTCGTCTCATTGACATCTGTGATTCGCTCCTGAAACGTAACGAAAATGGTACATTTTGGAACCGCATCATTGCTGGGAACGAAAAACACAAAGTCAAATGCAAGAGATCAAGGAGCAGAAAAGGTGAACCGGCTCAAAGCGTTTAGAAATCCATCCAAAAAAGGTGATGCTGTCTGTTTGGTCGGATTTTAAAGGAGTAGTTTTTAGCGCTTTTACCGAATAACGCGGCAATTAATTCGGAAGTGCACTGTCATCAGCTGGACCTCGCTTCAACATAAATGGCCAGAATTAATCGACAGAAAAGGTATAGATTACCCAATATAATACGAGACCTCGTACAAGTTTGGTCACTCGCCAAAATCTATTACAGATTGAATCAGATACACTGCCACATCTATCATATTCTCCAGATCTGACACCTTCAGATTGCCTGTTCCGGTCACTGCAAAATGTTTTAGACGGTAAAACCTTTACCTTAAACGAAGACGTCAAAATTCTCCCGGTCTGTGTTTTTGCCAGCAAAGACCAATAATTTCATGTGTGTGAGTGGCGTCGTACTACTTAGTGTGTGGCCAATAGATAATTTAATATAACATTTATTTATTAAATAAAGATCATTTTTCCTTTTTACAAAAAAAAATAGCTTTCCAAACAACCCGCTAAATGTTTTTTCGTCGATTCTTAAATATTGGGAATATCTATTTAGAAGACTTTCACGATATACAAAGTTTAAAAAAAAAAACCAACTTGCTATAACTTACGATATAAGGTTAACCCGCTTTGGTTAAGACCTATTTTCTTGTTTCATTTTTATATATTTATAAAAATAACATTGTTTTAGATAAATCTATTTTTCAAAGCAATATGAAAACTAAAGCATCAATACAACTTAATACCCAATGCCCAAGTAAAAATTAAATTTCCTACTATATATATATATATATATATATAGATAATGTGTGTATATCAAGTTGGTATTACAGTGCTACAGAAACCGCTATACCACCACACCTTAGGAAAGCGCTGGGAGGTAATGGCCGAGGAAAAAGAGCATGATCACCGCCGCCAGCTTGACAGCGGACTGACAAAACGAAGCGGCTGATACTCCCCTCTCGCCATGCGCATACCTAAGACGCGGTACGGCGGTTTCGGTAACGCTATAACGAATGAGACATAGAGAAAGAGAGATAATACAAGAAATGTACAATTTACATTTTCTTCTATTACCTCTGCTCAGCAAATACAACTTAATTTATATTTTAAAATCTAAAACTAAATTTTATTAGTCCATTTATTATGATTGGCTAATGTAAAATAGTATCTATTGGGAATAAGAAGTGAAAATAGACTATTTAATTTACTGTATATATACATAACATAATAAAAAAAATGTAAATATACCTAATATAATAAAAAATAATTACAATCGTAAAAAAATCACGTTTAAAATCATTTCAATTTTATCTGAAAAATATTAAATCTGTGTTTATTAAACTTAATTTAGTTGCCTCATAGAACTCCTAAAACATCTCACAGAACTGCAACTAACTTTTGAGCCGCTCCCAAAAGCCGCAAGCACGACTTCTGTGCTCTTTGACCACTGATACCGATTTCAGCCTAGCCCTAGCCATGACAACATTTTTTTTTCCTTTTTATTTAAAGTATTAGGAAGTTTTCTCTAGTAATATCTGAGTTTTAATATTAGGTTATGTTTTTTGTTTCGTAGTCGTAACGGGCCGTTGTAATATACATCACATGGAATTTTACTGATGTCAAACGATTTTCCTTTGTAACATCACGTTATATTTTGTGCATTTCCTCTATCGCAAAGTAACGTCACAAAAGCAAGACCCCTTTGTGCAATTGTTAGTAATAGTTAGCAAAATTAATATTTGTTTGCAATAAATACGAAATTCATGTAAGTTAACAAATATCAAAGAGAACATATGAACGGCCCTAATGACGAAATCAAAAAAATAAGTTAAATACCTCTTACGCACTGAAATGTTAATACTATCTGTTTTAAGTTCAAAATTCTGTATAACACTACTGTTTTCTAAGTTATGTGACACCTGGTATATATTTTCATTACTCAAAACGCTTTTCATTCTATAAGACAATAGCATTCGCACAATATTCCTTGAAAATTCAAATGCATTCGCATAAATATTATTCATGCTTTCCAAACCAGTCATCAAAGAAAAGAAATGTTCGTAACAACTATCAATGAAATTCTTTTAAGTAATTTAATTTGCAATTTTTTTTCTCTCGAGTGTAGGATACAGTTGTAAAGGTAGAGGACCAACAATAAGAACCGGCGGATAATCAAATCAACACCTTCGCGACGCCACAAATCGAATATCAATAGAGGTATTCGTACGGTTACGAAAGACTCCTTACTTTCGACACTCGACAACGTAAATATATGGCGGCAGAAGAACTCATCTGCCGTTTTATGTAAATTCAATGGATAGGTTTCATTTTTCTCCAACTCGAGTCAAGGAGGAACGGATAAATTTATTTCATTTGAAAAATTTCAACCTCTTGGGATATTCTTTCTTTATTAAATAATATTTACATAATCTATACTTAAATTTTTATAATATTTTAGCGAGAAATTACAGTATTAGTATACAATTGTCTCATAACTCAAAATCAAGAATTTTTTTTTTCGATAATTTTAGAATTTTATTTCCTGTACGGAGTTCTGTTTCTTATTTTATTTTTGTAATTAAAGATATATAACCTATTTTCTACAGTTTTATAAACACAGACCTAAAACTTAATAGAAATTGTTGAGTTTTGAATATTTTGTTGCAAAAGTCAGTCAACCTGTAAACTTGTGGTATATATATTACGTTAAAAGTGGCACATCAATTAATTTGCTTCCTTTATTAATACGAAAACTGGAAGTTACTCGACTACTGTAAAGCGAGCTTGTTAAGAACTATGTCGTATTCCCAAGACGTACAGTCATGAGAGGCCTTGCATTATTCGGGTCTGTTCTCTCGTATTTCTCGGCGACGAATGTCTCTCGTAGTTACAAACTAGATTAACTTAAATTGAAAATGAAATATAATATCTGCTTAGGTGAACGTTATAGATGCGTATTAATTACACGCAGTTGCTATATCTTTAATTGTTAATTCACAATCTTTTTTCTGTTATCGAATATCTATCGATTTTAAATTGCTTAAATTCATTCGGAATTAGGAAAAGTTATGTCTACACTTAATTATTAATACGGTATTATTAAATTTATGAAGCAATTGATTATGAAAGATATATAAAAAGACATCGAATTGTTACGATTTATTTTTATCAATATTACAAATAGACTTTTCGATTATAGCAACGCACTTACGGATACATTGTATTTCTGGGGTCTATATTCAGTTATAATAGTATTCCTGGGATTTATATTCAGTCATAATACTATTCGTGCGGTTTATATTTAGTGATAATAGTATTCATGGGGTCTTTATTTAGTGATAATATTATTCACAGGGTATATATTCATTGGTAGTAGTATTTGTGAGGTCCATATTTAATAACTATATTATTCGTGGGGTCATAAACAAAAATACCGGTTACGAATAAATATCAGTAACAGTGGACATCGAGTATGGAAATTAATCAGTAAATGTAAAATGTGAAAGAAACTTGTTCTCCTATTACTATTGACCATTTGCAATCAATTGCTTTCAAGCCTTGTGATTAAAACACAAATTGTTTATTCAATATAAATTAGGTTTCAAAATGTTTTGCATGTAATTGTATAAATTAATGTTATGCAATCAAGTTCTTTATAATTAAAGCTTGTCTTTAAACCAATGTTTAAAGTGATTACTTTGGTAAACTAAATCCAACTTAAGAAAGTAGTTAACAACCAGCCATCGGTATAAATTGCGATCGATGTTTAATCTTGTGAATTTAAATCAAGAATTGCATTTATAAACTGAGAATTATTAACTTATATTCTAATATTGTTGTAATTTGCTTACCATGATTACATATTATGTAAATTTAGACAAATAATGATTATCAAACTTATATTTTAGTCGGAAATAGATAACAAGAAAGTAAATTATAATTTTTGGTCGCTCCATTTGGGCCGACTATTTAAAGGCAATTAGAGCGAAGGTATAAATCGCCAGACAGCACGATGATTACTTTTTTATTTCACACAGGTTAGTTTTCTTATTGGCGCCTCTTTATCGCTAGAAAATTTTGAAATTAACAGATAACTACGACAGAGACATTACTAATTTCTTTTTATAAATGTCAATAGTTGCTTGGTACAGTTTTAAAAATCTAAATCTATACAACAAATTAACCCTCGTTAAAACATATGCGCTATAACCCTCAAAATCCTTGGAGTTTCATAAAAACAAATGCTTTCATTATACCCAATGCAACAATTAACAATCTATTTTAATATAGGTCACATTAAATTTTCTTCATTAAAACTTTTAAAAATTAGTATATTGTATAAATAATGTAAATAATTGATTGTATAGTTTTCTTCTGACAATTAGTTCGATCAAACATGTAATTAAGGTACAAAAAAATTTCGTTTAAAGAAAACCATTTAATTAATATTTCTAGTGTTCATATTTTTCTGAATTCTGTATTTACTAGTTTGATGTATGAATTTTAAAGATAATTAAATTAAGTGTTTTTCACAGATTTTACTTTTTATTGAAAAGTTAGTCTTAATAGATTGATTAAGATATAAAATCAATCTATTAAAATGAACCAAAAAATCTTTGGAAAAATTTGCTTCCTAATTTTTTTTTACATTCGTTTTTCTACCAAAAGTTACTATAACGTATACGAGTTGCAGACTATAAACAATTTTAAAAGTAAAAATGTTATTATATTTACTATTATATTTGACTAACTTATATTCAATAATTATTTTGTAAATTTTTGCCTATATCGAAAACAATCGTTAAATTTTTAAATATCATTTCATCTTGCCTGTTTATTTTTTCCTGGACAAATTTCTCAAAAATTTCGTTACTTTCATAAAAAGTTGACACTACTCTAAAATATTAAAAAAATACTCTCGAATTCGCAACAAGTACAAATTAATTTAGAACACGGATATGTTTTACCTGGCCAATCCAATACAACATCGTACAAAGTAATGGCTCAATAAATTGTATTTAAACTTACGTAAAATAGCTATGTACGAATAAACTAAATTCAATATGGAGACAAATGTTAACTCAAAGCATGTAGAAAAATAAAAAAAAAATCTTAGTTTCCAGCCATTAAGAACTTAGGTTTTTACAATAAAAACATAACTAGAAAACAAACTTCACTCCGCGGATGGTGCGATGAAAGAACGAGAGTCGCGGGTGCGGAGGAGCCGAACACAACCAACCCCTACAAAGGCTTCGGAGCTACTGAACTGCCGCAGACTTCGGGCGTCGTCCGTCCACACAATGAAACCTCAGATGCACCCCCCGCCCCGAGCCGTTAACACAAAAATGCACATGTTCCGAGCAAAAAAGACCGTGCCGCACAAAAGAATATTAGAGATGCACTCGTAAAATGCCCACTTGAGAAATACTCTGGCGTCTTTGTTAATTCTTTCTCTGTAATGAGCCTGTTAATGGGCGAAGCAAAAAAATTACTTCTAATTTCTTATGCTTTGCTTACCAACACTACACAATTTTTTCCTTTGTTAATAATATCGAGTTAATCAGATTAAAATTCCAAACGAAATAATATTAAAGTGTACTTGCATTAATATAATTCAATAATTCGAGGCATAAGTTCTTAGCGAATTTCGTTCTGATTTATTTATATATAAGTACAAGTTGTTTTTCAACTTTTTAAAAATTTTAAAGTTGTATACAGTGCTTCAAGCATTGAATATTTTTCAATTCAATCGTGGGGAAGACCGAAATAGTTCAATTGGAATAGTTCGTTTGAAGCATTCCACTCCAATACTTGAACGATGCAATGAATAATAAAAGAAAGCTCTATATATTTGAACAAATAGAAAAAGTTTATCTATAATTAATATACAAAGATTATACTTACAAAGAAAAACGTAGTACAAATTCGTCCACAGGGATTCAAACAAATATTAATTATTTATCGATATTTAATTAGTAAATAAATAATTTCATGTATTTTTTATGTAAACTCATAGCACAGATCATTATTAAACAAATATATTTGGAATAGACGCGACAAATTGCAACCGATGTCGTTTCAAACTTCGCGTGCAATCTGAATTCATACGACGTCGAAAACGGAGATAGTGGATTCGAAGGAAAGGAAGTTTTGATTTCTGTTTGCATAATACACTGTACGGCACAAGGTGGCGGTATTTGCTTGCAATTTTTCTTTGTTTACATAACTTCATTCGTGAAATGGTTTGAAGAGTACGACTGGCGTCAATTGTAACCGTGTAACAATAAACGAAGAATGACAAAATTTATTTAGCAATCTTAAAAGATTGCTGTAATATTTAACATATTATGTACTATTGTAAAATTGTTGCCACTAATAATTACGTACCACACAATAATGCGAAAAGAAAGTCTCTCATTCTTTTTGATAGACTGTCTACCGGTAAGGATCCTCAAGACCTGTCAGTCAATTCGCGAAGCAAAGTGAAATACGACCATAACTTCTAATGGAAAGGGTTTGAAATAATTTGATTGGTCGTAATCGCACACTGTAGCTTCTTGTACTTAAGAATGTGCTATTGAGAAAAGGGTGCCCCGAGATAAGGGCTTTATCGATGCATAAAGTATGTTATTATGAAGTTTGTGGGACGCTCTTTTAGGCGCGCCGGGTAAAAAGAGGAATTTGACCTTATTCATCGAGGTATTCGCGGCATCTCTTTATTTACACCTGTCGTAAATTTCATAGCCTTCAGGAGGAATTGAGGTCGAGCGGGGAGATTGTATTAGTCACTAACATAACTGACAATCACAAAGGATTTGTTTTTAAATAAAATTGAATGTAAATTTATTTAAAGACATGATGTGATTATAAACATTAACTTATTTTACATCTTATTATCTATATTTTACATATGATTCATCATACATCTTATTTATAATCAGCCTTTTACTTATGTAATCATTAAGATTAGAGAATTGATTATTACAATATTCATATTACATTACCAGATTTTGAGTGTTTGTCCACTTCATCGAATAAAGATTAAATTACCTGTAAAAGAAAAATGAAAGAAATTAATACAAGAAGTTATAAATATCACAAAAATGTTAGCTCTTCTTAGATTAGAAAACCAGATTAGACGATTCTATTACTTACGAAACTACAGCCCATTTTTTTCTCGTGGTTTACTTTTTTTCACGTTAGATATATTAGGCAAGAGTATATTACTCTACATATCACGGATCTATATAACATATAATTATTTTAATACCTAAGCGAGAAAGCTTACTCGATGTATATTTGACTTGAACCTATTATAACATATTGCAAGAATTTTTTCCTTATAAAGTTCTATATAACAAACCATTTGCGTTCATCAGTGTAAATATAAGATGTTTTTAGGACGTTCCGAAAGATCGCCTGGTATCAATAAGGTCAATCTTCCGTTAAAGGTTATTTTTTTGGACGATAATAAAAGTTATTTTAAATAAAGATACTTGCTTTACGAAAATCACTGTACCGCGCTTTAGGTACACGCGGTTCGAGAAGAGGAGAGTATCGGCCGCTCCATTCCGTCAAGTCGCCGTCAACACTCGTTCCTCCATTTCCTTTGGCGTCTACCTCGCCGCTCGGTAGAGTGGTTTCGGTTAAACTATATCACATAATTTCGTACAATTAAAGTTATCTGCAATCTAATAATTGCTTTGTGGTTATAGTACCGTACGTAGAATGCATAAAACCGAGGTCGGAACCTTGATCTTGGTAGCATAACTAAGTTTTAATAACACCCTGCGTATAAAAGTTTTATGCAATGCGACGATTATCAGATGTGCCTGCGACGACTTTTTTAATAACAGTCATATGGGTTATTTGATATTACTAGGGTTAAAGAGGAGATGTATTAAAGTTTTTATACCTGTCTCACACTGCTGCGCAAATGGAATTTGCAGTTTGCGCGGGTTTGAGTGGTTTACTCTCATGTATTAAGCATCAGATTAATATCTTTTTGTTCTTAAAAAAATACTGCAATATACACTAAATGATAATATGTGTAAAATGTTAATTCTCAGTTTTAAAATACTAAACATAGGAAAATCCGCTAGATAAAAGACTTTCAATTGTTCTTTCGCAATCTTGTGGAGAATTTAATTTAACAAACAAATACAGGCTTTATAACGGTAATCGAAATGAATCAATATCGTATAGCACCCGAGGGAGTATTACACTTTTACTAATATTTTTAATAAGTTAATTTGCGTCTTAAAGTTGCATTATATGTAAATGTGGTTTAAAGACACACGTCGGAAATAGTTGGTCGTAAAGATTCTAGTTCGTACGAGACTAAGTACTTTTAACACACTTCTAAAGTTTTTTTTTCCTTCCTCTTATAATTTTTTGAGTAGTTTTGTACAAAGTATTTAATTACACTATTGTTAGATTTTGTTTTTTTTTTTCTCTGAAAGCTATTCTTCACGTTTATATTAACATAATTTACAATAATCAATTTCCACATAATCACAGACTTACGAATTCAACTCTTAGTTAAATTGTATCTCTGTGTCCATTTCACTATATTGTTACATATATTATTTATTAATATATAAGAATTAAAACACGATAAACACGTCAAGCAAAATTAGCATTATTAGCATGTATTAAATCACTTTATTAAAGGATCTATTTAAAAAAAAAGCAATTTATGTACTTAAGTTAATTTTATATACTAAAAATAAAAAAGTTCTTCTGTTTTATTGAAGACACTATAACATAGAACTTTATTTCTTTAATTGAATAAGTACAGGTGTATATATATTATCTCAATCAATCTCATCTATTGTAGTTGTACCAAGTAACAGTAGATCCTGTATTGAAAAACTGATGTTTATTTAAACGTGGTATTACCTACACGGATACTTCTTGGGTATCAGAAGGACCAAGCGCTGTGAAAACGCAAAGATTTAACTCAACCCTTTTCCTTAACGACGTGCAAATATGGGTATACGAACGATTTGTGGAAATCTGTACTTCTTACTTCGATGTAGGTAATTGTTAGTGAATACATTATCTATTTGTTTATTACGGACAAACTGTTACGCATTAAATATTATGAAAAAATGAGTAAAAGATAATGTAAAAAAAAAAACATTTTAAACGCTGACCACAGATTGTATTCTGTTATTCAAATAAACGTTTCATGTATTCTACAATATTAGTATTAGCACAGAGATTTTAGCAACTTTTTTCGTCTTCTAAATTTAATATATTTATCTCATCAATTACTTTACATATATTATGGCTACATATGTTTCCATGACTAAATTTTTTGTAACCACTTAAACGGTAAAAACTTACACGAGGTTTGCAGCAAAAAGTTTGACAGCGTTCTCACCCTGGGAATCTTTATGTTAGAAACAAACCGTGCACGCACGTTGTAAATTTTTATTTTACATTGGGATATCTTTCACCAATATTACGTACAATGTTACGTAATAATTCGAATCATTATAATTTTTGTTTGGTTAAAAAAAAAACTTTCTTTCATTAACTATTTCATATAGCTAGTAAATTTTTTAAAATCGTAGTATTCGTCTAAAAGACCATTCACAAGCAAAAGAAATATTCACTAGTCATTTATATTTTTTTGAATGGCTCTAACAGTTTTTCTTTTCCTTGATTCAATATTTTTCCTGAGTATTTCATCATTGTACAGAAATAAATTGCCCGGGCACATTCTGGAGCAAATATTTTTTTTCTCAACTTTAATATAAAAGATGTCATTCCAACTAGAATGAATATGTCTTATTTATAAATTATTTATAAATTAACAGAATTTAAATTTGTGCTGTTTTATCACAGATGTCTTTAAAAGATTGATGAATAATCATTAATTAAATGCGATAAGTTCCCTTAATTTAAATTTAGTTAATAGGTCAGTAAGCTTGTAGAATTTTATTTATTTTGTTATAACAAAGAAAATGTTTTTAAGTATTGCACCATAGAAATAAATTTGTTTGTATTGGTACACATTCATTTACATTATAAAGTAAACAAACGAAATATAATAATTTCACAATGAGCTATATAACTTTAACCCGAACGTTGCTAAAAATGGTACAATTTTATAACAGTATCCGTAGTAAATCGTGGGTACAAAGTTTTTACGTCGTCGTCGAAAAAGGTTAGGGAATTTCAGGAATGTCAAAAATCCTTTGTCAAGAGTCTTGATATCCTCCTTTACCCTTATCAGGATTTTTATGGAAAGCAGACGTCTTTGAAACCACTTAAAGCAGCCCAAGATAACTAACGGAGTTAGATACTTAAAGAATATATCGGAGTATTTTAAAAGAATTTACTGCACACTGCACGGTTAATATGTAAGATTGGTCTTCTCGGCGGAAGACACAAATTTCTGTTAAACCGGGCTCCAATTTTTATAGCTACTACAAAGCACATAATTTTTTTTTAATATAAGGAACCAGGGTAAGGTAATAAAGCAGTATTTCTACATAAATTTAATAGAATAACATTTATCACTTTGATAAAAATCAAAATTCGATAAGATCAGACTTTTTCTATCAGTTGCTGATGTATTTTGTCATCGCACATATCCAAAGCAATTGTTTAGCTCATTATTAGTAATCTTGTATACGGAAATATTCCGGCTCCTCCCACAAATAAAAATCTTGCTGAAAGTAAACCGTTTTCATACAATTCCTGACATTGAAAGAATTACGACAGACATTCGCAAAAAAATCAGCCACTATATTTTTTTATCATACTTAGTATGTTTATCTAAATTTGATAAGCTCGCTTATTTTCGAATGCACTAAAGTCTCGTAAAAATCACAGGATACAGATGTTCGTGTGAATGTGATAACCTTCTTGTAATAAACTAGACCTACGATTAGTAACTCCGAAAATATTTTTTATAATAGCCTTACCGAAACAGCTGTACTGCACCTAGGGGCGCGGCGCAGTGGGTCCAAGGAAAAAAGAGTATAAACGCGACCTGACGGAACGGAGTGGCCAATACTTCACCCGTCTCACCACGTGCATACCTCACAGTACAGCTGTGACATCGCTTACAATATTGCTCTGCATAAATTTGATATACGGTAAACAAAGCAAATAATAATTTCAAACAAAATGTTTTATGGTAAATATTACCATTATACAAATAAATTCTAAGATTTTATTTCCTCTGATTGCTCGCTGAATTCTAGAAGCAGAAACGTATTTACTCATCGGCAATTACGACGATCCGGTCTTATCCTAATATTGAATCAAAAGTTTAGTAGTAAAACGAGCGTAAGTTAAAACGACTTTTTTGACTCGTTGAAGTTTTACCATATAATTAAGTTAATCAAGATTTATGGACCGAAAAATAATAGCTAGAGCCTCCTATTATAGGTCCACTAATAGTACGTATATAAATAGTTCTCGAATGAGGTGTTGGGGGAAAATGTTACTCATAGCGTGGAGGACAACAACGGGTACCAGCAAGTCCATCCTTAACCAGCTGAAGTTTAAGATCAAGGTCTCCACAATATGTTTCTAACGTGTTCTAAGTAATTTTGGTTTAAAAGTAGACTTAAAAAAGGTCTTATGAACCCGCCCACTGGTTTATCAATTTTTTTTTTTAATTTATAAACGGAGCATTTGACGTCAGTTTCGTTTAATGTTAAGCAATGACGAAGTCTACCATGGTACATTCTTGCGTAGAAGAACTTTTTTCACTCTTGGCTTAATGATTCAGTAAGTCAATAACTATACTCTTTAGTAGTAACTCTCGTTCTCTTTGTAGCATCAAAATACTGCCCTGAGGAAAATAAACGATAGATTAGTGCAGAAAGAGCTTATCATCGCTTCCATCAAGGCTTGTTCAAGCTTGTTTCTTAAGCACGTTAATATTAAGATAAATATTAATATTGAGCTTTCATTTTTTCCAATTAAATACTCATTATTATTTAAATAAATTCATCGATAAAAGATTTAAATTTTAACTACTATATCCCAACGTAATGATAAGAAGATTTAAGTACCAGTATTTAAGTACCACTTGTTTGAATCAAAGATGATAAAAAATAACTCATAAAGGCTTATCGAAAAGGAATGAAACTAAAAGAATATAAATCTACAAAAGCGGTTTTATAAAAAGTCACGTGCGCCGCCTTAAGCATTTACATAATTTCGAGTTCCAAAAGCTCTCAACTAATGCCAGCACGTTATAAATAATTGATTCACCTGTACATCATTCTATGGAACCATAAAAATAAATAAAAATGTAGTGCGAAGGCACCGGTTGTTACACGCGTTCCGAGGATGTAAGAATTGGAAAAGAATTTTAATTCCGTCATACAAGCCATTGTATACTGACGGCATGTCGTGGAATTTCACGCTCCTTAATTTATACTTCCTCGCCTAAGCCCCGTTCACAATGAAAGCGTGAGCGTGTTTATGTGCTTCTTAGTACGGCTATTGAAAAATCCAAATTCCAGTATTGTTTAAAATGACATCTAATTATGGTAGTGCTGTTTAAATAATGCAGTTACGTCGATTCCATGTGTCAATCTCTCTTAACGTCTTGCAGTTTTAATTTTTTTTATAACAGTACATTCGGTTATTTCAGAATTTATAAAAAAAAATAATTATTTTATAATATTTTGGAATAATGTAACTTACCGTTGATTATTCATATAAAATTAATAAAATTGTTAATAGGCGGGACTTAATAGACTATGTAATACATTTCATTCATTACATACTACTAAAATATGAATTTAAATAAATACATTTAATAAAAAGATTTTTCTTATTCCGCGTTCATGCATAGTCTAAAACTTAGATTCTTAGTTGGTGTAACCGGTTGGATTAGGCATTTGTTTGTTGACAGTTACCTGCCTGACTTGTTTTGAAAAAATTCCTGTTCATTTTCTCATAAAAGAAATAAATGATTGAAAAAATAATTACTTTTTTATATATTGAGAGCTATTTATTAGAGTTTTTTAAAGCAGAAATTAAATCGACGAAATTAAAAGAGGGTAGTAGATACAATGATATGAAATAATAGGATCTGTTTTAAAGTTCCTGGTTTATCGAACGATTAAAACTTGTCACAAACACTCGCTCAGATTTAAATAGACCACAGACAAAATTGCTTCATCTGAAAAAGGAAATTGCTTATTTATTTTGCGATCCAATGAATCTATTGCAAACATAACAAAGTAAGTTTAAACTCCATCAAAAATCGATCACTCTATCAAGTCTCACAAATATCTGAACAGTACATTGAAAATGAAAATAAATTGAGGAAATTAAATCTTTATTGATTTTCATTCATTCGATCATGTCAGCAGAGGGACGCCGTCTCCAAGGCATATAGGTCTTCTCTAAAAATTGCTACAGTGCACGATTTTGTGCTGCCGGCATCCAGCGACATCTATGAATCTGGATCATGTCGTTCAATAAAACTTTTTGGTTAAATAATCCAGATTCGGCAGTGCTCGTGTTAATACTGGCACTACCGACAATTCTCTAGAATCCGGCCAGTAATGATTATTATTAAATAAGAGAATTTAATTAAATTTTTTGTTATGGAATTATTGACTCCAATAAAATTTACTTCATGGTAAATAAAACAGCAAACTTCGAATAAAAATTGAAATTAAAATGTTAATAATTTTCAAAGTTAAATTTGTAAACTGAAAATTAACAATTTTTATTATACCTAAACCGGCTGGCTATACAACACTGACTTACCAAAAATATTTTTTTTCGAAAGTTTTACGGTATTAACATAAAATTAATCTTAGCGAACCATCCAGATACCACCATTCAATTTAAAACTAGTTTCACTATCTGAACTGATAAAACACACGAGTAACAGACCCGGTATTACATGAAAGCAAAGATCTTTGCCACAAGTAAAATACACCAATACAATACAAATAAAGATTATATAATTTTAACGGATTAATGGCGGTGAATAATACACCCTAAATGTAAAAGCATTTTTTTTTAATTTTGTAGAATACTTAACAGCCTTCTACGGGATTAGACGTAGATAAACAGTCTGTCTAAGATTAATTCAATGTCGTCCATGCCTACCCAGGCTTTGCTTGCCGCACTGGCCAGGGGTACTTAAATACTCCTTCCCACGTGAAAATAATCTCTATATAATATAAAATCTTTTGAAAGTATTATTAATATCACGGTAACATTTTAAACGAGTAATAAGTAAGCATTACCCAATATTTACTTTATAAGAAAGGAAAGTTTCAGCGTTTACAATTAATGAGCTTTTGTTTACCATTTAATTAAAATTTAGGGAGTCTTACGCAGACTTTATACATTGGAAGGTGTTTAAACGGCATTATTGTTTACATAGACAGTGGTTGTAAAAGGGTAATATTATCACGATAAAAGTTGTTATGTTTAACGTTAAAAACGCTTCAACGCTTTTTTACATGAGAACGAACAACGGTAACTGGAATAGCCCATAGAAGTAATAAGTTGAAGTGGTAGTAGGTAGGCTACATAACGCGCATAAAGATGGCTGCTGGAGGCTTAGAATTCTGTAAAAGGGACCACGAACTGATGAGCGCAGTAAAAGACGTCAACCAACAAGGTGGCCAGATGAGCTTGTGAAGGTTATCGGAATGCGCTGGACGCGTTTAAAAAGCATCCATTTGGAAATACATTGGAGAGCTCTTTCGTTCTCATTGAAAAGGATTTCTGTAAAATTTAGTACATTGCAATATACCTTGAGGCCAGTTATCAATAGAGTCACGCACACTCTTCGTAGGAAATTTTTCGCTAATAATCATAAAATCTTCGTTTGAAGTATGTCAAATTATAATTGCTTTTAGAGTACGCCGTACTATCTAAATCTGACCATAATTTATAATTCATCGCATTAAGATAAAGACTAGATAATGGCCAGTTTTTAGTTCTATTGAAGTCCAAAAGGTTTGTTAAAACTTCATAGTATTTGTAGCAAGATTAAGTATATGTTACATGCTTAGAATAAATAAAAAAAAATATTTTTTAAGCAATAGAGATAACAAGCGACCTCGGATTTATAACTTACTTCTGCAACCAAGTACAATTAAATAACTGTTTATGTATGCTATATTTCTGAATACAAAAGGAAAAAATGATCACTTTTGCCTTACACGTATTAATAAAAACTTGCTAGCTTTCGCTTTTTTGATCCCTTGATATGTAGGCATTTTATCCGTTGTTTGTTTATTGTGGTTATAGTATATAACTCACAGTGTGAGTTTTTCAGTTTATCAGAATCGGAACCTCGCGTTTACATTTATTAACCACAAAACACACCGTCAAATAAAGTAAAAGAAATTTAAATTGTAGATACATCGAATAACTGGTTTTAGTATAAGGCAACCGTTCAATGCTGTCGAATCAATAACATGCACTTTCGAAAGGGTTGTACATGCTTATCACAGCATTAGTGTTTCCTGTAGTACTATTAAAATGTCATTAGTGCACCATTTCGGTTGACATCGAAGCGGCCTTTATTTAATGTTGCCCCACAAGAAATACATTAAACCGTATGCCCCGTACAAAACACCTTATCTTTATTATTATTGAAACCGTAAATACATGAACACTTTTAATATTAATAAAACACCACGACGAGAGGTAATTTCTCTTTCTATGTTACTGTTCTCAAGAAAAACCATTGAGCGGCTTACACAAAGCTCTTTTGTGACCGTTTGTTACTTTAGTGCAGTCGCTTATTAAAAATATTAATTAGTCCATTTACTTTCTCCTTGCTTTTCAAAAAATATAGTATATAAACAAAAGCAATTGTTAATGGAATGAAGTTAAAACAGTATGACTAATAACATACAGGCAATAATAATTTACTCCTACCGTAATAACACGTCGTATTGAAATTCACAAAACTGATTCATTGACATTTAACTAGTCTACTACTTATAAGGTTGATTGATCACACAACACTGTATGAAGCATTATGTAGGAATATTGCTCCATTTTTGGTCAACTTTAGAGTAAAGATCTACGACCTGAAACTAAAGCTTTAAATAAACATATTCACCGTCGCCTATGACGACGCTATGCATATTTTTGTAACAAAACAATGCCAGATTTATTTTATTAATAATTAATAATTCTAAAGAGTGCTAGTAAGTAGATTTAATAATAATGTAGGATTGACTGGAACGGATAGATGCGAATGAAAGAACAGATTAAAGTTAAGATTTCATAAAGGAGTTTCGCTTGATTTAGACAGTTTTTTGCCTTTATTCTTTTAACTTATTTAAAAAAATATATCTATCTGCGCAAGAGCACAGTAATATCATAAATTATGGTTAAAATATTATAATCATAAATATGTTTCTGCAAGAAAAAAGAATGTACTCAAGAATCGATAAAACTTTAGAAATATTTAATGAAGATAATTAAATAGAAAAAAGTAAAAAGTATCAATATGTTACTTATTAGATAGGCTACATGTAAATGCAAAAAAAATGCCAAAAGCTAAATACCTTACGCAGTATGAAGCTTTTCAATATTTGCACCCTTCACGCGATGACATAAATAATGACAAGACGAAATGACTCTAATGCTAATGTAAGACTCTTATTAACATAAAACTGTGTTAAAAAACAAAACTGGTGATCTTTTGGATCATAAATAAATCAATAAATATCGATCAGTATGCAAAGTTTAAAAATAGATAAAAATACGTATATTTCGTAAACATAATATCAACCTTATAAGTCACACTTAAAATAATAGCTGAAATTATATACACGATAAGAATCGAATAAAAAATGAAAATACCTAGTAGATGAAAGTAACCAGGACAGCCCAGCGGATTGACAGCTTAAAGTGGCAGTGATTGGTCCACATATCGCAAAGAAGAAATGGCCGCTGAGGCCTAAAACGAGTAGATACCGCAGACTACCAACCGCTTTGTAGTACCTATGCCCAAATTGTTTATACACGACCTTGTTCAGGTTGTCGGAAGACACTTGGTGGATGTCCTGTGGCTGAAATGATGTTGACATAACACGTCTGATGATTAACGTCTAAAGTATTTTTTTTTCTTAAAAAAATGTGTGGTTACGATTTCAAAGTTTCTCATAAAAATTTAAATTTAGAATTATTTACGGTGTCTACCAAGTAGGTGAAGTTGTCGTTACATTAGCACAATAAAGTACAGTTATTTATGGCACTCGCACATTCGAAAAATCATTTCCAAAAATGCTTTATGGAATAACCCAACACTTCTACTTGAGGTAAATATAAATCCGAACATCCAATCTTAGTTTATCGAATAGCATATTTGTGTAGACTGCACTTGATCAAGAATTAGATGCATGTTCGCATGCAATATTTGACTTAGGATTTACGAGAACAATGTGCGGCGAACTGTAAGACGTAGAACAGTCAAACGAAGCCAACAATGTCGATGCACTAAGTTTTAAAAGTCAAACACAAATGGGTTTCTCTTATAATTTACGATCGAAAAGTGGCTTCAATTATGTCGTTAAATAACACCCGCCTGTCTAATGTCTAATGGACCCTCTCGTGTGTACATGGCGTGATAAAGTTACACCCGCGACGTCTGGCTGATTACCATGAATTGACATCGATGCTGATGTATTTGGATTACATGTGAACGCATCGCATTATTATTAGGCGGACCTCATTGGTTTTTTTTACATTTAAAAACTAATTCTTATATTGTAAAAAGATAGAGGCAATTTGATCCATAATAAATAAGTTTTAAAAACGTAAATTTTTTATGAAAATTTAAATTGTTACCTACAAAAACCTTTAATCGGTGAAAGGTTTTTGTAGGTAACAATTAATTTTTTTCAAGAAGTAATTAATGATAGTGAGTTAGATTTTCACCGTATGATTCTGTTGAGATAAATTCTCATACCATTACTGTTTATGTGAGTCGGAACATCGATTGTAACCGACTCATTGGTAGAGTTACGAACTTTCCTTCGTTTTAAAAATAAAACGTATTTACACGTATGTCTATAAAAGTATAAGAAGCTTCTATAACGAATAAATCTACTTTTTAAAATATGGTTATAATAAATTTGCGGCGGTGGCTCATTGAAAACGTATAAGTTCCTCGAGCACGTCCGCATTCCATTGTAAAAAAAGGAAAAAAAAAACCGTTTATCGAACACGTGTTCGAAGCGCTCGACAAAATATTTGATTTTTGCAAAGATAACCTATGAATAGATTTTAGTTAAATTTATATCGTGTATAAATAAATTATACTATTAGTATTTTATTAGAGTATATTATACCATTGCTTGCTTTTACGACAATAAATATATAACAGTTCTGTTACCACTTACGAGTATTATATTTTTGCAATTAAATTCAATTCTGCTACGTATCCGTAAAAATACATTTCACTCAATACTAAATATAATCACTTTTTTTCCGTTTTATGATTTGGAATTTTGTATTACAAAATATTTAATAAACTTTTAATCATGTTTAAACGGTACTGTTGACTCTTTGACTCTCTGAATTAATCCCAAGAAATGAGTACAAAACGGGAACAACTGGGATATTAAGCCTTCAATATATCTTTTACATGAGAAGCTTTTGGGTAATCTTAAGTTAAGTGTTATATATTGTCAAGAAAACAAACGCTTTGTTTGTTGGCGAAGTAGAGTGTGTTTTATGAATTTAATTATGAAAACACATTCAACAAGATTTAATTGAAATGTTTCGCAATTCAAATAAATAAATACAATTCTAATACTGTTTTTGCTGGACAGACTCAATGCAGATGAATGTAGTGGTTGTCAATTATTCTAAATGGAAATAAAAAACAAAAAACTATAACTAAACTAAAATAAAAATAAAACATTTTTACTTCTTTAGAGATATGCAAGTAAAATTCTTCTAAGTACTTTTTACTTTTACTTACTTACTTTTTACTTTAAGACTTACTTTTTTCAATTAAATCGAAAAATAATTGATACTTTATGAATCAAATAATAAATCTAGAATACTTGCATTTTTATTAAAATTTTTAATGTTGTTATGGCAATAATTTTTGATTCTACATCCTTTGATCATCCGTGAAACAAATATTGTAGTTAGCTAGCACAATTTATCATTAAAACGAATAACTAGACGGCCAATACAAACAAGAGTCATTTAAATGGATATTGAAGTGCGGCTGTGAGCACATTAGATAAACGCACGGGCATGATATATGGACAATAACTTCCACGGTATGTTGCGACTCAAATCGATAGACATTCAGTGCAGTCACATAATTCACTTTGAAAACAAAAAATTTTAATTTTATTATTTCTGCTGCTGCTTACAGTTTTAACACATACCCACTGTATACACATTAAGAAAGTGGTACTAAACCTTTTTTGCATAGTTTTTAGTGGAAAATATTAACGTACGTTTCATACAGTAGTTCTAGCGCTATGGCAAGTGCATATATAAAAGCATTACATATATAAAATAAAATTAATAAAGTTCAAAGTAGCTATGTCATCATCAGTCACACACCGCGAGGTATAAGCCTCGTAAATAAATGTCAATAGTTAACTTATTACTAATAGTATCTGTTTTAGTGCAATCTGTTTTAGTGGATATCATTGATATTGGCTGAAATGGGTATTTTTATATAGCATTACTCACCGCAGTTGTTACGTATATTGTCATAAAATGTACTCTTGCTGCTTCTATTAATGTCCATTCTATATATATTCAATCAAACAATTATTAGTTGAACGTCTACTCCTGGACATAGATCTCTTCATAGATTTCCAATAGTACCGATTGGAAACTGCCTGCACCCAGCATCTTCCGATGATCTTGAAAAAGTCATCTGTTCATACTGTGGGTGGCGACGTCCAAGCAGGTCGGTAGTCAAAACTCCAAAAACATAAAACTCCAGCGACCATTTGATTTTCGCTCACCCATATCAAATTAACTATCTACTAATGCATGTTAAAACAGTAAGTGATTATTTTAAAACTAGAAATGAATGATTCTTAAATCTAGCTCTTACCGTGTATATAAAATTAAAGTTTTCTCTACACGTCTTTAATTATGTGATGGGTTTGCTAAATGAATAGTAAAAAATACGGAAAGAAATCACGTTTTCTTAAGCCGTAAATTCGCTTTCATCAATGTGGGTTAATCCAGAACAAAGTATTGTTTGTATACACTGTAAAGCGCTTGATGGACGATTGAAAGGACTATAGCCTAATACTCACCTAACGCATACTTTTACGATTCAAAAGCATTTCAATTTATCAATATCAGTTAATGTTATCTATATCAATCTATTCGACTATTTAGTATATTAACAGCACACCCAACCAATCTACTAATGGCTGCTAACATTAAAGTGATAAATAGCTGTTTAGGGGATGTTTGTGTAATTCATTCGCAAATTAAATGGCGAATTCATACTCATAGTCTAACCTCACGTTTAATGACGCAATAAAAAGTCCCAATAAAACTTAGCTAGATTTTACGCCAAATGATAATATATCGGAATTCACTTATATACACTGTTTGTTATTATAAATATTGCTCATAACAAAATAGATTTCTTATTCACACGATATTAAAAAAAATTCAGATATAGATGTTACATTTTAATATTAAATAAAAGATAACGATATCAAGAAAGTGGAAAAAGTAGTTCCCGTTTTATTTTCTTTTGTTGTTTAAAATTATGGAGTTTAGTATAATATTGAGTTTAATTCAAATAAAACTAAACGTCGGTACACACGTGTTGTAAGACTAATACAAAATTAGCTAATTGCCATGAGACCTTCTATCAAGGACTTTCTCATGCATCGTATTATATATTATGTGGAGTTTATTTATCTATGATATAGTACCAATTAATATGTTCAGTGGCTGTCAATTAATATATGCTACACCGTATCCAAAAATCGATAGTTATAGAAAAAATAAATAACGTAATGATAACATCGTAAGACAAACAAAGTAATTTCAAAATTCGAATTACAATATTATATTGATAATATTAAAATTATCAAATTTTTCCTAACAGTCCCTGTAGACTTTGTACTGCCAGAAGTAAAAAGTATACAAAATTATTGTACCATATTACAGTTATTATATTTACTAGAAATCGTCTTGTGTTCTCCCTGTATAAATAATTATTTTGCACAATCAACCTTGTCGTGTACCTATAGAGCATCGTACTTTATATGTGCTTCATCAGACTTATATTTTAATAACATGTATTTTGCCAACGATTCTTCAGTACATATAATTTGCCTAAACATTGTTTCGGTACATATATATATAGAGTTACGACAAGTTAGGTACTCTAAATGAACTGAACACCTTAATAATTTGCGACATAAGTAGCTAATTCAATTACACCCTTAGTTTAATGTATATTTTTATCCAATATCGTACAGTAAGAGGCAAATAAGCAACAATCTTATCCCGCTGCCGGCACAGATCTGAGCTTAGAGATCGCATCATTAACTCCATAACGCTTGATCAGTGTCGACGAAGTAAATTTTTAGCCGTAAATATCTCCCGAAAATCCCCGCTCACGAAAATTTAGCGGGGGGATTGCTTTTCAGCATTTTCCTCGCAACGATAATGAATTGATGCTTTATGAGTTTAATTTTAAAACATGTTAAGGAAAATATTTACAAAGCCAATCATCACCGAATCAAAGAAAAGGGAACACAAATTTATATTATCACGTAACTGGCAACCTTCAATATAATTATTTAAAAGAGGAATTTAAATTTACTACTATTGACAAAAAACCTTTATCTACAGAGCGTTCGCGTTAAGAATGTACTTAATCATAGCTGTCCGTTAGTCTAAACACGCTCCTTAATCAAACGAATTAATAATGAATAAAAAAAGTAATTTCACTGTGAACAGTGAAGAAAAACTTTCGTACGCATCGGCTAATTGTTACAAGAAGACCGTTACACTTAATCATCATCATTTCAGTATAGGATATTCACTGCTGAATAAAGGCCTGCATGGTGTCTTAAACAAGGTTACCTATTCCAACCAGTGAATGGATTTTCTACACTGCTCACCCCGATCCATGGTTTTGACTCCAGAACCTTAAAATGACAACGGCCATCTGTTTTACGAGCAATGTAGCGTGCAATTATGCCTCTTCAACATGCCAATCTACTGGACTATATCGATAACTTTAACCTTTAACCTACAGATCTCCTCATTCATGATTCAAATCACATACTTTCAAGTGTAAAACTAATCTCATTACTCTTAACTGAAAAATAATTAATACATGAAGGGCTACATGTATCTGTTTACTATCTATGGTGTTTAGTTACGTAATATGCAAATGTTATGTTTCAATTAAACAGATCTAATATAATTAAATGTAAATATTGTTTATTACCTTTTTCTTGTTAATTCCTAAAGGTTTCTCTTGCTTTAATGTCATCGTTGCTTTAATTGTTATTTTCTTATATTTGGTTCCTTCTTCGCAGCTATTATTAGAAGATCTATAAGAGTTGTGTGTAGGTTTTGTCGTTTTAGTCCATCTACGCCAAATGCAAGGTATAGCCCTCCCCCAAAGATATCTATGGAGGGATATACCACAAGCACTGCGTTTGGTAGACGGGTTGGCGATTGCAATGTGGTATTATGATACGTAGAGGTCGCCGTTGCCCATCTTCAGGAAACTTATCCATCCTCTGAAGATGATGTTTGTGAGCAGTAGGTATTCAATATAATTGATGCACGAAGTATGAATTATATAAGATCTTATTCCGGAAGATCTCAGTCCTAAACTGAACCTTCCAATCCTCCAATCTTTCCCGTAAATCTAATATTGTATGTTTCGTGTTCAAAGACAACACACAATACAGATTTTAGAAATCAGTTAAATTCAAGTGTATGAAATTATCCATAGGTTTCTTGAATAAAATTTCGAGACAAAATGGTAGAATCACTCCAAGTTATTTTTCACGTTGGTAATTTAAGAAACTTTCCTCAGTTGTGTGCGTCGTTGTACATTTAGTGCATAATTTAGCTTTTTGTCGTGCATGTACTAACAGGTATATTTTCTATTCATAGTTATTTTACTGTCGCCAATTTACAAGACAATCGCTAATTCATAAAAAAAATTGAAGACTTGCTTACTTAATGAATAGGTAGACCTTCTAATGAGGAAATAAACTCTTCCTTTTCGCGTGAGAACACCTTGTAAGACACGAGTCCAACGACAGGAGAGTGTGCTATGCGGAAATATCGGGACACAAGCAATATAATTTTATAAAAGTGACTTAATAAGCAAAACCTCTTACGTCTTTAGCGCAAAGAAAATAAAAAAGAAAAATAACACGTTAGGTTCATACGTTTTGTTTCACACGATTTATGCACACGTTTCGGATTGTCGTAAGTTAATGGTATGTAGCGTGACATATTTATTGATTTATGTCTTAATCATAAACCACAAGTATTATCAAAATGAAAAACAAATTACTTCTTTAGTACACTGCAAGACTAAACAGGTATTTTTGTATTATGACGGTTGCATATATTTATATTTTTTTTTTCAAATAATAATAGGTACACAATACTATTGTTCACACACCGCTTCTCAATGTTATTTTCGTGTAAGGGTAGTATGTCCAGTCTAAGTCTCCAAAACAAAACACCGACATACTGTCATAGGTGACATAAATATGTTTTAATATCAAGAATACTACCTTATACATATCGTATAAGGTACATAAAAGTTAATAATTAACGGCTCCTTTATATTTCAATGGTCAGGTCAACGCCCGACCTACCTTGATTTATGAGCTGCGATCAAAATGTCGACCGTACTCGCTACATATAACTCACGGCTAAATATTATAGATTAAACATCAACTATTTATGGAATTAAAAAATGTATATCACAAGCAAGGAAAAATACCATTAATGTTTAAAAACAATGTTCAAACAAATCATATCGTATACAGTTCCTCTATCATTCCGGCTCAATATTCTATGGATTCATCGTGTGGGTGCCGGGTCCATCGCGTTGTAACAGAGAGAGCCCGAGTACAGTTCCCGGGGCCGATAGCCGGCGTAGTAGACTTGAGCAGGCCTCTTTACAATGCATTGGCGTTCACCATCATCGACCAAACTCAACTCTCTACGCAATCAAATTTGAAAAGATGCTTTGGAAGCCTATTTTAGAAATGAGCTGTTGTTCGCTCTCGACAGGCGTAAAACCTTCTGCAAGTTATGAAAAGTTCTCGTTATTATACCTCTCACTTATACGTTAACCGCATACAAATTTACTATGAATTTAAGTTAAGTAAGTTTTACTAGTACTGCAGGTTACAAAATATTTAATATTTATGTGAATTTTTAAGGATAGATAGGATTTACTCTACGTACTTATAGTATATAACTATTTCCATTTTGCTAATTTGAGGGTAAATAAATTTCACAAAAATTCAAGTACAAATTTACCGGCTTTATGAATTCAAAAAGAAATCAAGCAATGAAAACTCAATTTAGCAAATCCTAACAAACTAACAAAAAGCGGCTAAAAACATTTATTGAATTATGTTTTAAGCATTTTATATAAGAAATAATTTAGTGAGCCATTGAAAACTAGACTCTATTACTATGGCTTTGAATAGAAAACAGAAAGGATAAAGGTCTTGAAGATATTTGAATTATTCTGGGTCTACTCGCATAAGTACATTTCTAAGAAAATTCTACTTAAATTTTTGCCGGGAAATACACTTTTTTGTGTAACGTTCGTAACGTTGGAATTTTATGAAATCATTTCAATAACATTCGAAATAACCTTTAATAAAAAACGTTATTCAGAGATTAATATGAAATACACTAAAAAAGGTGATAAAAGTAACCTTCTTTTACCAAAATTCCCGTCCTTTTAATTCTTAAAATTACGTTACATAATATTATTGAATACTGCTATCTAAAAACTGCTGAACTAGAATGTGTACACAATATTATTTGGGGATCAATTACATTAATGTAATCGTTTGTACCGGTATACGTTACCAGTAACTATTTTTATACTCAAAATATACGTATTACTTATAGATATTAAATTTTAATGACGAATTTTCATGCTTAAGTTGGCTTAATTAAGTAACTGCGACATATGAAGACGTATGAGAGTCGTTGAGAAAACTCCGGAGGTCGGCGAACTTTGTCGCGCTTAACCAAAATTCACATTAATAAATTTACGCCTAGTGCGACGAAACCTTAAACAAATAGATATTTTGTAGCATATTTTATAACGTTTATAAAAAAAAAACCTTCGAATTAATTTATTTTGTTTTTTTAAATTAAGAAAAGCCTAGAACTACAACATTACCTGATATTAGATGGACTGCACTTCTTTTTACGTGATTAGTTTAACTTCATGAAATCCATTTTTAAGGTCAAGTAAAAACTATAAAAGCTAATGTTTGAAAACATGCATTTTTTATTCAATATTGCCCCAATCTCCTCGGGGGTGGAATTTCGTAAAATCTTTCCATTCTTAGGTGATATCAACTCGGGTAAAGGAATATTTCTACTTAATTTCAAAGCTCTAAACATTATGGTTCCAGAACTATAGCGATGACTACAATCTCATAGAACTATTTTAAGCTTATTTGTGAATAAGTTAATTTAAATACACGTTGTTTTCCTTAATGAACGGCTTGAAAAGCTTATTTAAGACTTAAATCGCGATGCGTGCTTTCAAGTCGCAAATATATTCTGAAACTGCGACGTCGCAGTTATGTTCCATTTTCATGATTAAATTATGTAAACGCAGCTTTACGCATTTCCTTTCAATTAAAACTCTGTCGCCGCTAGCTCTCCGATAGCGACGTCTCATTTATTATGTCTGAATTTACATTTACCTTAATATACTCGTGATATCAAAGCCGAAAGTAATAACCGTCTAACAAAATTCGTATAATATATGGTCGTGGAGGGTTGACGAAAATAAATTTTCAACTGCGCGAACAAAGCTATCGTGGTTAAGGCACATGTTAGTTATACTCTTCGTGTACACGACTAGCGATGGACAAGTACACTAAATCAAACGATCGTCATAATATGCCTCATGATATTTATACCAGAAGGTGATAAGATTATTAGAACCTTCATCTATAACTATATATATTATATAACTTATTTAACCCAGCAACTTCATTGGATATAGTTATTTCTTAACCAGGGTCTACCCCGATTTGAAAAAAAATCTATGTAAAGGAAACGGAGCTTTGAAGGTTAGTCATTACAAATGAAGCTTTGGATACACCTCCTCAGAGACCTGCAGCCTGCAGTATTCGGTAACTGCAAATACAAGGAAGGCAGAGAGATATAAGTGGTCACCTATCTAAAAAAGTAAAATCTACATATATTATCATCAACATTTCAGCCACAGGACAACTGCTGGACATAGGCCTTCCGAAAGATTTCCAATGGGTCCTATTAACGACTTTGACAATATCGCCTGTTCACCTTATGGGCATCTGCCATTTTGTATATCATATACAAGATATCATTTTTAACAGATGTATACATATAAAAAATAAACAAATCTCCTTTAATTTATTTTTTAAAAAATTACTTTTTTTAATTACTTTAAAAATTGTTCATTGATTCTTTATTAAGTTGTTAATAAAAATGTAAATTAAAACATGAACTAAATACATCATATTGTAAACAATAGATATTACTTGCGAGCAGAATTTAAAACATTTGTTACAAATTGATAAATATTATTTGAGTAGTTTCATTGATATAAAAAATAGGAATCTGAGAGTATAATATATTTTTAAGTATTTTATATAGTTTTAAGTGATTGGTTATATTAGTAAAGCTTCGAAGGTGTGATGTATAGCTCATTCGTCACCAAAAGCTATAAAGCTTTCACTCCTATTTCAAATCTCCCTGTATAAAATGATTACCCTGACATGTGTTACGTTTACCAATTTTTCTTTCGGAATGCGACAGACTAATTACTTTTGACAGGTACAATCTACACAGACAGGTAGTAAACGAAAGATAATATAAGTATGCAGTAATTCAAGTTTTAAATCTTTTCTTTACTATATTACTATGTCGTTATTTATTATTTCAATACATTAATTGATAGAAAACAAACTATATATTCACTCCTACTAAGGTTGTACACCTATAATCGATCATCCTGTATAACGTTTTCTGTAATACAGTAAAAATTGTCTTAAAATATGCAGGTAAATTACCATAACATAATGACGCGTTCGGTTTCATTTAAAAAAAAATAACCGATCATTGGAACAGCGATGATACTGATGGACACTAACTGTCGTATCATTCGTTAAAAGACCAATATTAACCGCGTGTTATCCGGGAGGAGGTTGACAGCGTAATCTTGTATATCGCGGGTTTAATTTACATAAAGACGACATGAATAGTGAAGTCTGTAGATAGCATCTTCGTGGAAAGCCTCAGTGAAGCGACAGAGATAGATACGCAGCATCAATTTATTAGAGTCGATGTACTGTTAACTGTTGTCGGAAGGTATAAAAATTCCCCGTAGCATAATCAGTAAAGGTAGCATAGAATTTTTAGAGAAAATCTATATATTTTTTTTCTTTACTATTCTGACACCAAACATGCGACGATCGACACGTCATTCTTGGATCACAGAAAATACCATAAGTATGCAAAAAAACAAACTATCTAAAACTTTATCAAAATTCTTAATAATTTTTTCGTGAATATTAACAGATAAATATTTAAAATGTTATGGATGGACCAGAACAATAATAATAAAAGCATAATAACTTGTATATAAGTCATATTACTAATAATAAAACTTTGTTATGAATTACTATAAAAACTGCATCAAAGATATTTGTGAAGGATCAAAAAATTAAAATCAAATTTACAAATATTTTAAGTTTTGGATCTGATGTACGTGGCGGAAGCTCTGTTTCTTAATTTTTATTCATAATATTCTTGTATTAAATTACACGTTCAGATAACATCATTATGTTATCAAAAGTTGTAATATATGTCTTGATAGAATTTATTAAGAAAAAGAAAAAAGCGAGTTTGTAACCGTTATGGACATATCTACATACGTCTTAATGTTAAATGAGTTAATTTGTGAAAATTGTTACAAAGCAATTAACGTATTCAAAGATTATTTACAATGACCACTTGTGTATACGACGAGAAGTCCAGAATAGCCCAATTTAAGAAAACTAGAATCAAATTGAGCTCCGCCATAAAGAGATCCTTTAACTTGAAGGGTTCCAAATGTGGCAACACTTCAAACAAATCAGAAAGATTTTTTATGTAATCAATCTTATGATATTCTTTACCAGGTAGTAGATCAATTCATTACCATATTTTATTATTAATTAAAAACCTTCATGGACTTCTTAAATTTATTGCGTGATATATTAAAGACATAACTTGAAAATTACATTAAGAAAAGGAGCGCCACGCTTTTGGACTGTATTGCGTTCAAATCAAGAAGTTAATTCCTACGATGTAGCAGTTTTTAAGCCTGTAGCCTAGCGGTAGCAGATTTAGATTTTCGATCGTAAGTCACGGGTTCGATTCCCAGGATATAATCTTAATTAATTTGTACTTTGTGCATTTATTATATATAATTGCCACTGATCACAAACAAGTTGCCAGTGAAAGGGTAGCAACGTCTTCAGTAGTATAGTATACTATAATAACACACTGCAATCGCCCTCTGCGGATACGGTACGGCGGTAATGGTATATCGCCTCTTACCTATCTTTGGGGGAGGCCATGCCTTACAGAGGGCGTCTATAGACTGAAACGGCGATGACGACTACGACAGGGTTATAGCTTTTGTATAGTATTTGCATTATTTAGTTTTTGATTCTTTTTGTTAGAACAATAATAATCCATTACTGTTATGAAAATGCTAATGTTGAATGTTGAATGCTAATGTTGTTAATAAATTGCTTAATGTTGTAGAAACAGGACGCCCGATTTTTGTATTTAAAATTGCCAAGAAAGGCAACTATCACAATGTTTCAAATATAGTACACGATGTAACTAAATTAATAAAGCCCTTTTGAAATTTATGTGGTCAATTTACCGTAGATGATCATACATGAATCACAAGTTACGTGAACAAAGTTTGATCCCTTTATAATAGGTAGACTGTAATTTAAAGTAATCAATTCAAAGTACAAAACTTACTGAAAGTGCTTTAAACTTGCAGGCAATCTTGGCCTAGTTTTGTCTCTACAGAATTAATTTATCACACATCTTTGCAATCGTTGTTTGTGTGTTCTATTAGTTTTAACGCTTTTGTTTCAAATTCGGGATACTTCTAATGTTAAACAAAAAGCACACAAATTATTAAATTATATTTAAATATTTCTAGCCTGATTTCGGTCTACATCTTTTGTCCCAACAAACACGATTAACGTATAAATAATTATTCGTATACGAATGTATTCTCTGACGTCATATTTTATACGACTTAGCAGTATATCAACTTATCTCCCCCGGTGCCGATCTCGATGTCGAATTCCGGATGTGAAAAGACAAGGATTGGGCAGAAGAAACCATGTTAACTATGAAAAATCAACGCAGTCTTAGACGGTAAAAATAAACTCAGCGCGTTGAATGCAAGATGCAAATATTCAATTATCGTTTTATTTAAATACTAGATTTTCCGCTGCCACTTCTATTGTAAGCCGTAGTAACGGTAACTTGAAAACTCAGTTACTCCCGGAAGTTCAATCCTCAAAGGCACTTTTGAATTGAAATGCTAATGCATATTAGGCGTCATCAAAATCTGAGGTCTCCTCTCATCTTCCATGCTCCTAGACACTTCATGGACTTTCATGGAATTCCGCCCAAGCGACAAGCTCATCAACCCTTCGCACATGGGTTTTACTGGATTTAATTGTAGCTGAGCTGACCGCAGTTACTAAGCGTCAACGTACGTTAGTGGCTCAAGGCATATGTCTAACTGTATTCAAGTACAGGTCCCGCAACCATGTAAAATAACCTACACATTAATCATATATGACACGTAAAAAAATATATTAAAACTCCTTAAATTAATCAATCTGTTACATGTTTAAAATATTTGCATTATGAATATCCATCTTCAGACATACGATCCGACATTATATTAAGAAAATTCCATTAAGAAAGAAAGAAAAATGACCCTCATAATCTTTAGTCATGCTATTCGAAGACGGCTCACGACGTCTTATAAATGAGTAAAAATTAATTAGTTTGTTACCGAAAGCACGTTTTACCCCTGATGTCTGTAGAAAAAAAGATAATTGTGTTACAGTTAGAGCAGAGAATTATATTGATGAGGTGTTGCCACGTTTTCCTAATGCCCTTTAACTTTATTTAATTCATAATACATTATTTAAAAGGTTTTAAAGATTAATAACTAATCTTTGTTCAGTAACTTTGTGTTCTTTTCGGATAACATTGTTAGGTTCGACAAAAGCGATAACAATCCATTATTGCGTATTTTCGTCAATGTAATAGAATCAATCATGTGATTTATATAAAAAAATGTGATAAAAATGTTATGTATAGATCCCGCTTAAAATCGGTCTTACGGTTCTGGTTGTTACGTTTTAATCAGTATCCTAATAACTTGGTAATTAGGATTACAAATGTAATTAACAGCTCACAAACTCAACTGATTACAATTGTAGAGGAATTTTCCGATCGTTTGTCTTTTAGTAAAAATACGACGTAAAAAGTATTAGATACACTTTAGCGACGCAGCATTCAGCACAACAGTATGAAATAGACTTGAATCATAACTTACATAAAACGCTATTTAATAAATTAAAACTTAATAGTGAGTCAAAATTAAAATGACAATAAAATATAAAGAAACGATTTGTAATTAGTCGATGATACTATTTTTACCGTTGAATTATTGATGATAAATAGATATTCTATGTGAAGCATTAAAAAAATTCTAATAGTTAAAAGTCTGAGCAATAAAAGGAAGTTTATAATAAAAAAGTAATAGGATAGTTATTACAAATGGTGTCTTAAAAGAGACCAAATAAACGAATAATGAATTAAATTGGAATGTTGTTTCTTAAAAATGGTCTAAAAAAATTATCGAGACAGAAGACGGCAAGTAATATTCAATTTTATTTGAAAATTTGCCAGGAACCCAATTGAGATTTCGGGAAATGCTTGGCTCGTTTCGTACCGAATTAAAAATAAACTTTATTATACTGAAAACAGGCAGCGGATGAATTTGTAAAATGAAACAAAAGGTACAAAGTAGAGGTTAAAAAGGACAAGCGTTAATTGGTTTAGAAAGGAATGTTTTTATTTCGTGTGCTAATAATGAAATAACATACCCAATAATAAGAATACGTTATCTCGTCTAAGATTAGTTAGATGATTTTGACCTTATTAACATAAATTGGTCACAGATATCAAGAATGATTTTGAAAAATCAGAATCTTTAGAATTTTTACCTGTAATATATTTATATGCTAAGCGGCTATTATAAACAATTGGTTTCCATCAAGGGACATTCGGAAAATTGTCTGCGAAGGGATAGGTAATATATATATTATAAAGCTAAATGATGACAAATATATCCGAAAAGAATATTACAGACTGTTATTAAAAAGAAAGTTGCAAAGTAAAATAATTACAAAATGAAAATTATTTATATTCGACAAATTATAATTACAAAATGTACCATCGAAACTGCGGCTTATGAAATAGTCAAATTTAAACTCGTGTTTCATTTTATATCGTGGCAAATTTCATTTGCAACCGACATTTCCATATTTTGTTTTGTCAAAAGAAAATAAAGCGACGGGTGAGGCGTGTGTTCCGTTTGTGACAAAAGGCGATAAAAGCGTTCGTGAAATGTGACAGCCCTTGACTTCTTTTAACTCACAAACTCTATGTAATAATAAAATAAATGTGTGTTAATAAATCATTTTACGGCAACAGACAATGACTTAATATTTAGCAGGTTTGATTACGTATTCTCTGCATTTTTAACTTTTCTTTCATTTTTAACTCTTTGAAATATGTTGTTTTTTACACAAAAACGTTAGTAAGCTGAATGTAACAAATGTGTCAAACAATATATCTTTTTAAAAAATGTAAAAAGTCGAACAGGACGTTTATATGCGCCCTACCTATAGCATGTAACAATGCCGTGATGGTGGTCTTCCGGCAATGTATAACATTTGCCATTCTAAAAAGAACCTATAACACATACAGATATTAAGGTATTGTGTTACTGGTTCTAAAACATATTTTGAACGACAGAAATGGGCAACGTAGTAGTGCACATTTAGCAAGCTTTGTGCAATATGTCATCTAATTAAAAAAAATCCCAAATATTATTCCTTTAATGATTCCAAGTCCATATTTATATTGTTCGTTACATAAGTGTCGTTTAGTGATGCATTTCGGATTCGAGACGTGGTCGCTTGTGATGGGTTTCTTAAAATGGTTCTGTGTCACCCAGAGAGCAAAGGAGATGATAATGCGGAGTTTCGCTATAAGATGGATTCAGAAATGAAGAGGCCCGCAGAAGAACCAAGGACTTTGTTACTTTTTGAATTGTTCCTCTGAAGTGATAATAGGCGGGGCTCATCGTTTGTGCAACCGTTGAGAAAGAAGGGTTCTCAAGTGGCGACTACGAGCTAAAAGACGAAGATCTTAGAAGAAGCCTATATCTTGCAGTGGGAATCTATTGGCTGATATGATGATGATTAAGTGTCGTTTCAAATAAAGATAAGTTATTTTACGCCATTGTCATATGCGTAAAATACTTACAGTTACTCTCTCTCCTCAATAGTACACGGTAAAATAGTAACAGATGCTCACTATGCTCACTAAAACAAATATGAAAACACATAAATTGTTTTGATAGTTGGATTTCATTTTAGAAGCCCTTCTGTAGCGGAAACTAAGAAATGGTTATGATGGAATCCAGTCTGTAAAACTCAACAGTCTTCTTTGACGTTTGCAATTGCTATTGTCAAAACTATGGGAAAACTTTCGCATACAGCCGTAGTTTTAACGGCGTTGGCCAAGTGCCACAGAATCTTATGGTATAACTGATGTTCTCCACCTGTTATCATACAGACAAGAGCAAAACGTTTGGTACCTACCGTAATACAATATTTTACATTGCATCTGAGTTCTGGGTAACATATGAAAAACGAGAAATTAGGACCTTAATTTTATAAAAATACTATAAAAGAGGACATTGAAAAAAAATGCTAATTCTTTGGACAACATTGTTAACTAACAACAGGCTACTACATTGTACATTAAAAGTGTCAAGGTTGCTACATCGTTCCGAAAAGCCAAATTTTTCTCCTCTTTCAAAACCGTTCACGTTAACGTTTTTTGTGTTAATGTTATATTATTGATAATCAAAAATCAAATATAAAAATAAAAAACCATGTAGAACATTATTTTTAGTGATCCGATTATACAAAAGCATATGAATCCTGATAAGCCTGTGTAGCAAGTTTTTAAAAATATAAAGTAACATTGACAATTAATTTGAACTATAAATAAATGGTTTAAATCATGCGCCATTTACACTATGGTTAGTTTGTTAATATAAAATTGAAAAGATTGTTTTCACAAGTTTGTATTTCATAAAAATCAAAGTGTCTCGGCTTAAATATACGAAATTATATTTTCGGTAAAATTGGCACAAATTTGAATAAAATAAATCAACAGAAAGGCCGATGCCCGAGAAAAAGTAAAAATATAGCATTATGATTTAAGGGTCTTGGAATCGACCTCATTTTTCCGAGTAGTAATTCATGTTAACGACATACTTTAAAGAAGTTGCTTTGGTTTTTTTATGTACGTAAATATGCATAAACATTTTATACAACCATAACAGCAGTCATAAATGAAAATTAACAAATATAACCAAACTGATGTGAATAAAATTATAATTTTATTACCTCTAATGCAGTCTCATAGTCACGATTGAAATTATTCGATTTGACGTATTGATGTAACATGTTACTGTCTAAACTGTATCGACTGTTCAACGCTTTAACGTTATTCAGACACAATGGTTGTCTGCTCTAGACTCTAGCGATGTGAATTCTAATACGAGTAATGTCACATCGGTGCCAAGAGCGAGTTTCCGTCGACGCGGTTATGTAAACAAACGAGACTGGACCTTATTGCCATGCAACAGGTGTCAGTGTAACTGCTAGAATATGGGCACCACTGCGGATCCGTCTGCGTAACAGGAAGTCGGTGTCATTTCCCCAGCATCCTCGCATGGCTGACTAAAAGCTAAATTACAGATTTTTATCTGAATATGTTAAGATAAAGATAAAATACATCAATTAACCTTTAGCAACAAAATTATGATTTGCTAAATATAAAACGTATTTATTTGATTCAATCATTACGAAGCGAACTTATAATCGCATTTATGACGAACACGAAAATAGGTCAAGAATCACTTTCTGGTTTACCACGTTAATGATCTGGTCAATCGCTGCAGTTTTAGGTTACTTAGTTACATAAAATAGTTGTAATATGTAGCGATTTTAACAGTTTGAAAAGTATTTTTGATTATTCGATAGTCAATAATTTTTTTTTTTTTCATAGAAATCGATGAAATATTTTTATAATAACTACAATTAATAATCATATAATAAGCCACAACAATGAAGGTATATATATATACACAAAGGTGTACATTTTACTATACGATATAATAAATAATGGTAATAATAACATAATAATAAAAAGCGTTTTTCAAACTCCGATTACTACATATATAATTATTTAAATTAATTATTGTTTACCATTTGTTCTTGCAAACTTATTACCACCAGAAATTATTGTTGCATTGAAGTGGAAAAATAAAAATTATGTAACATATTTTTTAGTCATCACTTTATACAGGGTACTCGGAAATAACAAACAAAAAGCATTATAACGTTTAGCCGCTAACTGGGCTGGCTGGCGCAATAATATACGAGTACACATAAAAGTTTTTAATGGAATAAATACTTGTAACATAAAATCACAAATTCGCACTTAATAATGTATTTATATTTTAGGCAATGGTAAAGAAATTTAAGTAAACATGCTTTGTGTAAACTTGCTCGGTATTGTACTATCATTTTATAAAAGCTGGTTACCATGGTAACTAAACCGGAGCAATCTTTACCTAAAAGTTATTTAACCTGTTTGCGAAACGCTCCTCGCTCTCTTCTGTTAGTTTATAAACAACGCAAGTTCATAGCAATCAAAAGTTTATATTGTTTCAAACGTTAATATTTCTAATTATTTGTTTAATATATAATTATTTTCTAAAAAGATACAGTTACGGATAAAAAATGGTTTTAACAATTGTATGCATAAAAAGAAAACGTGGTATCCCATTACTTAATATTTATTTATTTATTTTACTATGAAAGTACATTCATCTTTGAGTGCCTTTCTTATGTATCTTTTATTAAGCTATTAGTAATACTTAAAGAACATGTGACAAGACAAGCCAAGTGATTCGTTTTATTATGCTTTGACGAACGCTAAGCTTCAGAGATTTGTAAAATGTAGAATATGCGTCGGGGTTACTTCAAAATACCCTTAACTTCTTTCTTTCTATCAGACAAAAAGACGCAGGGATCCACGACATCCACGGTTAAATCCATGGTAGGGAACAATCTACTGGCGTTTTTATTTCCAGCTAACTATAACTTGGTAATCTTTAAATCAAGAATAAATGTTTCTTCTGGGCAAGCGTGTGGCATCGTAGACCTCGTCATCACTTCATATCGGGCGAGACAAAGGTCAAACGCTTTCCATGTATTGAATAAAAAAAAATTCACAAGATATTATTAATCGAAATTAAATTTGGAAAAAACAAGGTAACACGTTTATTTTAATTAAATTTTGCAATGAACTACATCAAGATAAACCGTAAAGATAAATGTTCAGTTCAGTTTGTCTGCAAAATTTCTAACTTATATATATTTATATTGACTTGTATATACTTATGTATATTATATAAATATATATCCAAACTATAGTAGATTTCGTAGGTATTTTTTATAGAATATTTACAGTAATTATTTATAAGTGTAATATATTCCAAATTACGTTTCAGATTATTAAAAGTAAAAAAAAAAGAAATTAAGTAATTTCAATACTTTCCACAACAAATTAGTGCCGTTCAACGGAATTATTTAAAAATTGATTGTGCCCCAATTCCAAAGCTTTATACGGGAACTGTGTGCAATGCTTTAAATAGTTGCTGAGAACCGACGAAATTTTCGGAATCCGTGTTCGTGGCTATAATTAAATTAAAGCTTCATTTCTCTGTTCCATTTTTAAAAAACAGATTTTTTTGAAAAAAACAATTAGTTCTTCACTGTGTCAGCAGATACACGCCCACTTCTAGATCCTAGAAATTCCCCAAAGATCGCCGAAATGACCAGTCTTGTGCTGCCCGCATCCAACGATTTCTAGCGACCTTGACGTAAATTCTAGTGAGGGACCTACTCAATCAAGCAGGTTCTACCCCTCGTGGCCACTTCAGACGAGCAATCCTTCGAGCTATGTCGATGATCTTGTGTCAACTGTGGATCTCCTCATTTTTTATTCGATCTCAAAACATTTTGAGTTAACTTATCATAAATTTGTTATAACGCCAGGAATATATTTATTTAGAGAAAATATTACTTTTACCTTGATGTAGCTGTAGTCGCAATCCATCATTTCTGTATTTACATTCACATTTATACACAAGCATTTGTTATTACTGAATTAAAAATACGAAATTCACTAAGTAACAGAAGCAAATAACATTGCTCTTAGCCACTTATTTACCCATTCGATAAAACAACAGCGATAACATGCGTATAAATATAATTACTTACTTCACGATAACCTATTTTCTGATACTCAATCGTATTACAAATTTTATTTTTGTACAAAAAATATAATCTATCTCGACTTATAAATTTGCAAATGTTTACATGAAATGGTTTTCAGTTATTCCCAGGTGTAATAAACTTTGAGAGTTTTATTTTACTGAATAAGAACAGGCATCATGAGAACATCGCGTGTAAAAGTCTAATCATTTCTTGAGCTAGTAACTTAGTGCAATATCGATTATGTTTATTGTTCGCATTACGCTCGACTTGCTTCCATAAATAATTACATAATAACTGTTTACGGTGCGCTTTTTAATCACTTGTAATATTATCAAACCAACACACCATATGAAAATAATAATAATCACTGTAACTAGTAATATTTTAAATCAAAAACTTAATAAAAACAAAAATAGTTATACTGATGTATTATGAAGCTTATATACTAGAATGTGACTTAAAATTTCCAGTCACCCGGTACAAAGAGATCACTAAGAAATATGTCACATTATTTTTTTTATTTTGTTGCGACCGGCTAGTATCTTCTGGTTTCTGACAATAAGTCTGCAGGAACAGACAGTCAACAATAATTAATTTTTTACGTAGTAATCCGAATTTTGAAAAAAAAGTTTTTTGTTACTGTATTATTATAACGTTAACTATTATTGAAACCATTAATTTTTGCATAGGGTGTATAACATAGTTATTCACAGCTAGCTCATTTGCTGTGAATTACTGTGTGACACATTTATCCCTTTAAAACTTTCACTCATATAGTCAATAACCGTGTATAGTTAAAAAAAATTTTCACGCAACGATCGGACTAATTTCTATGGCAATCCTTCATGATTGTGTAAGGGCAGAAAATAAAGCTAAAAAAACAATGTTAACACAGCTAACAAGCTGCATACGCGCGTAACATTTTTGAAAAGAAAACAATGCTACACGGGTTAAAGGAACAAAAGAACTAGTCGTGTGCATCACCGCCTAATTGGAGAGTCGAATGGCTAATGGTCCGTGCATAGGTGTCCACTGCCAGAATATGTATAGTATCCACTGCTTCGCACACGAAATTACGCAAAACATTATTGTAATTTCGGGGCGTCATAACTGTTTTCAAGACCTTCAAAACTGTAATTTCCGCAGTTTCTTTTGTTTAACATTGCCTCATTTTTTATTAGAACCACACCACAGGCAAAAATTTGTATACTATACTTACATACATTTCAATCGAGTTTAATATTTTTATACCCGTTTGTACTCTGACCTTACGCATCAACAACGTGTCCTTAAATATAAGTCCAAAATAAACACGTCCGTGCAAAATGTTAAAATTTTTGAAGATCGAGTGTTTTTTAATAATTGAAAGCATAAAATTCCTTATAGTTTTAGATAGGCCGTGTTGGTAGTAGAGTATGAATGTTATTGATGTACTAACATAACTTATTATATTTTAGTTCGAAGTAATAAAAGCAAAAGCGGTTAAAATAAACCAAACGCGATACTCATTCTATGCGTTAAACTCACAATTCTTTTGAAAATTAAAATTTATTGAATCTATCAACAAGACAACATCATATTACATAATAACAATATTAAAACATGATAGAAATACTGAATAATTTCCGTAAATATAATGGATTTTTTTTTAGAAATACGGGAAAAAGAATGAATTTATAAATAATAAAAACAGAAAATCGTCGGCGTCTATCGGCATGATGCTGACGATGATAAAAAACACAAACTTCATTACACTGTTCAAGCATAATCAGGGAAATAAGGGGAATCAGTTTTTCTTCATTTTTTCTTAATTAACTGTCAAAAACTTGGCCAGTGTGGATAAATGCGCAACAAAACGTTTCAAAGTTACCAAAATAAAAGAAACGAATACAAAATTAATACTTCGAACATAATAAAAGCAAGCAAACCTTTTTTAGACCGGCGAGTCGGAGCGCTCTCTGCAGCTTCGCAGCCCGCGTCGTTGAAAGGTAAACTATAGGCACCGCCTCCCCGCTTTCCAACTCAATGTCGAAGTCGTTAACTGCCTCGCAAAACTTATAATCCTGAAACTTTTTTGCTTCTCTCTTCATTAGTTCTTCAGAGTCCGTGTCTTCTTTTATCTCGTCATTTAAAACTTTCGCCGCCGAGATGAATAGAGGGCTCTCATAAAGACCGAGATTAGCTCCGGTTAAACCTTCTATGTTTTTTAGATTACTTTTAAAATCTCTTGGTTCATCGTCATCTGGAAAGCTTATGTAATAGTTGTCGTTCACTCCACTTTGTTCATTGCTTTGTACACTGTCACAGTCTTCTATCACCACGGATGGCAAGCTTGGGTTTGATAGCTCGAGGGAGTGAGCACTCCATCTGAGTCCACTGTTAAGGCGTCCGTACTCCATTGTTACTAGTTTAAATAATTAATAAATAACTTTTGTTTTATAACGCATTCATTAAGAATAATGTCGGGGAAACTATGGTTCTATAATCATTGTTTATGACACAGCAACGCCCCCTTCGCTGTGATCGAATTTCACGATCATGATAAAGCATTGCACGTATAAATTTTGTTGATTACTTATAAATTTAATTTAAACTGCTTATACTCTCGTTTTTTACAATTTTGTCATTTATCTTATTTATTTAACACATCCATTAAAATTGCAAGTAAAAACTAAATGCTCGATATATTATAAATCAACCTCTATAATTTAAAGATATTGTATCAACATAATTTAAACATATTTATATGAGATTTCACCTGTGTACTAACTCATCACGATATCTCAGGCACTTAAAGGCTTGGAGATTTGAAATTTGATGAGAATATTTATTTTACAAAGTAAAAGTCAGCTAAGAAAGGATTTAAAGATATTTGACCCACAAAAGATTGTTAAGCGTTCATTAAACAAAGCCTATTTTCAAACTATAACTCTTGTATGTATAAAACTTGGCCACGATACTTTATTTCACATATAAAAAATTAATAAAAAAAGGATTTTATGAAATTAGACCTTTTGCAGGCTATGCGAAAAGGACAGAGGGAAGCTAGTGTAATACATGTAGACAGTACATTCTGCGTAATAATCGGAGATTTTTTCGACTTGGCCTACTGCTACCCTCAAGTGGCATTTGCAGACTCCACGTGTTCAGACTAGGCGCAGAGGGCGCTTAGCCTGAACCTCTGTCAGAGTACTAAAGCTCACGAGAGCTTCTTAGGAAGCCTCGGCTTGGACCGCAACAGCAACAGTTCCACCGGATTGCAATATGAATCGAGTATAACTTTTTATGTCGACGGTATTGCAATCGGTACGAATCACACTAATTTTTAGATGATATAAATATTGATGCCAAGATATTCTTTTACGAATTCAGTTCTTTATGTACATAAATATTTAAAGTTAGATTTTAATTTTAAGTAAATTTTTCATTAGCCACAATCTTTATTTAAAAATTACTTACGTACTCAAAGTTTACTATGTATAATGATTGAAACCGGCTTCGCAGTAATATTACTAAAAATTATTTGATATGCATTTTATCAGTGCAATGGTTATTTAAGGTTACTTTTCAATCGTGGTTATTATAGGTTAGCAACTTTAATTAAAAATCCTTCTATTATATGAGAAATGAATATTTCAAAATATTTCTAGTATATTAAGTAGCAATACGTCGTACGCGACATTAGTTCGCATGACTTATGACCATTTACGTACCGTTTCAAAATAAATCGGTCGGCAGACGCAACAAGCTAAAACGTTAATGTCACGAATGTAACAAAACCACGAGACGAAGTCGTTGCACTCACCGCCTTACGATGTCTACCAAGGAACAGTTTCTGCTATAACGGGTGGTACCATCTGTCACAGCCGACGCAACTCTAATATAGCTTGTGGATTCAATTTGCAATTGAGTAGAACTCTAGTGAATAATAAAAGCTAATTCTAAACATATATTAAATATTTAATCAATAATTCAATGCCTTAAACGAAGTACAAAATTTAATATATAAACATGAACATAATATACCCTCTGTAACCTATTCGTAATTTGTCAATTATACAGTCCCCAATATACCCAACCGTTAGGTATTAGGGTAATAATGGACCAATTGGTAAATATTATTTTAGTATTAGCCGAGAACAGAGATACAACACGGAGATATTATGCAGAAGTAATAAGGAAAAAAAGATTAAAACATTCGACTGCTTCTGGCCGCTGGCAGTTAACTGCCGTGAAATCATATTTACGATATGCACAATAGTCGGTCTCAGCGAAACCGCTTTATAAACATTGAACGTCGTAACGCAATAACTTTAACCAATAACTTTGCTCATTATTAATAGTTTGAGCATCTGAACACATTTATATTCCTGGATTCGTGTATAACACTATCGTTTGTTTTCAAACATAATTTATATGATGAAAATTAAAATATTACAAATTTTTATTACCCGTTATTTAGATGACAATAGAGAGTAATGATTGTACACAATTTATCTTTAACTATTTTTGTATACGTTACATATGCAATCACATAACAAACTGTTAACAAACAATCAATGTGATTCTTTGATCGTTTGCGAACATCGGCGATACAGACGACGTACGCGCCGCGCGAGATGAATCGAGACTGAAGCGTTCTAAATTTGAAATGAAGTGGGTTTAATAACATTGCGTATTTCCATTTTATTTATTTTTTATATTAATGACACTGATTCATTCGTTCATTATTCCATTTTTTAAAATCATTTTTACGCCTCTACATTTTTGTAATATAAATCTCTCGGACAGGCCTATTGAATTTATTTAATATTTTACCGGAATATAATCTCCATCAAATATAAATAATAACGTAAACTATATTTACCACAAACTAATATATCACTATGTAAGCAAGTTCTCAAATATAAAAATACAAGAAAAAATTTACGAAGTGAATAAGATTTCCATGAAAAAAGCAACACATGCAATTTTTATGCTGTGTACAGATTGAAAAAGGCACAACGATAGCATTTTTATAGCGACCATAAATATTACTGGCCGGAGAAGTAGCGACCTTGCCTCGGTTTTCGTTGTGCTGTACTTTGACTCGTTGCCAATACATCTGCACCGAAAGATAATACGTCATACTTCTTGCACCAAATATTCTTCAAAGTAAAGATAAAGATTTATCAAAAAATTCGCTTATTATAAGCATCATCTCAATTCTCAGTTTTATTTAATGCATACAGACATCAGCATCATCATCGTCACCATCATCATCACAAGGTCGATAAAAACTTTATTAAGGTTGCTACAACACGGATACAAGCCGCTACCAACCGATCCTATTGGAAATCCAAGGAAGTGGTCTATGTCCAGCAGTGGACGTCCTATGATTTAAATTATGATGATGATAAGCAAGATACGAATAAAATAGTGGAGTAAAATATTATTCACTAACATATCTTAAACAGTTGTTAGCTAAAAGACAGTTTAAAAAGATTCCTTTCGTTTGCAATGAAAACGTCATTTCCTGTCGGAAAAAACAAAATGAATGTCTTTTCTTTATTGCGGACAGTAATAGATTACTAGTATAAAATGTAAAACTGTGCCAGCCGTTGGTTTTACCTCCCTCGCTGCAACAGACACTGTGTGGTTATTAAAACATTGTCGTTGATCATTACATTACAATCTACATCCAATTTGGTTTTGTTTTATTTTTGAAAGAGATATAGAAATAAAAGATGAACTTAACTCACAATATGCGTCTCATTGGAAAACTTACAATCACTCAAAGAGCCATGGAGAGGGCCATGCTCAAGATTTGTTTACAAGATAGAATTAGTAACTAAGAGATCCGTAGACACCTCCTACACAAAACCCTCAGAATAGACGGCTGTTAAGTCCTTGAGGCTCTGGAGTCGAAACCACAGAAAGATAAACGAAGCATGTAACGTCCGTAAACGTAGGCAGATAAAGTTGGTATAATTGTCGGAAGATTCTGGATGCAAGCCGCTTCCAACCGGTTCTGTAGGAAAAATATGGGGTAGGTCCATGTAGACCCTTTACTACGTAGACGGACGACATCGTCACGCTACCGGGAAGTCGTTGAATGCGGGGCCTATTCCTGCAGTGGACATCCATCGGATGATACGATGATGAAATGTTATATACATTCAATTAAGATCTCTATTTTATTCATTCGACCCAGCACAACTGATAAAATGAAAATAAAAGTGATATTTTTTAAAAACTTCTATCTGTATATCTACTATGAATACATACATTACTTTTTTTAAGCTTAATATATAACGGCGAAGTGGATTAATAAACAATTTAGCAATCGTATGCTGGTGATGGAATAATTAAATTTAATCTAATTTAATTTCGCTCCGAATCGACGGACCGCAAGTTGAAATTATCGACATGTAAATAACAGGATTATTTGCTTACCTTAATGCCGACTGTTGAATTATCGTAATCAGAATTTCAATTATTATTAAATCCATAATTGTTTTCAGCGTTACTCTTATTGTTATACCCAAAAACCAATATATTTTCATTTGGTTTTAGGTACATTCAACTTCTTGATTACGTTCAGCAGAGTGTGAAAAACAGATCTTTTGTTTAAATCCTGATTGACTTTTCGATCTGTATCTTAATCTGTCGCGTTACAAATACTACAGTAATAATACCACACATTTTCTATTCTATTTGTCCTAAACCTCAAGGCTTTTAACGGTCTGTAGCGCTTGGGCAGCGAATTGAAATAAAATAAAGTACCAACTAATATATAATTGAGTACAACTTCCTAATTGCATTGTTAATATGTATAAATTTTAGCTGTATTTACACATAAGAGAAAATTGTGTAAGAAAAATTGTAAATAATTATAAAACGCTGTCGTGCCTCGCAGCTGGGTGAAGAAAGATCCGTATCAAATAGCGGCAACCCCCAACTGGATGTGTATAGTAATAGCGTAAAAAATACACTAGCGATACATACAAACTAGAATTAATAATAAAAAACCCATAAAGGGTTTAAAAATATCATCAATTATATAAATGTACAAAAATCGTAATTTTAGTTATTCAAACGAAATGTATTTGAAAGTATGGCTTTATATTTTTTTTCTATTATAAAAAATACAAGTTGTAGCTGTTGCGTTGAACATTAGATCAAATATGTCGCAAAGGCCGTTAAATAAAAAAAAAAAACAAAATTAATAAATATGTCATTACAATAATAATTAACCTACTACTTTAACGCGTTCCTTATAGACCTTTGATAAATGTAATTTATTGGCATCGTTACATTTTTATACAATTTTTAACACTTACTGTACTCCAAAAGTCATTATTCGATCCCATTCACCAATTTAAAAATACGATGTTTAAACAGCATCATATTAAATCAGTTTTCAGGATTAGTATCAAACATTATAGCAATGTTATATGTAAGTAGAACTTTATACGAATAAAGTTATACCTACATCTAACACAATAAGTAGTTTATTCGTTAAAGAGGTTATGGGTCTCTTTGGTTGAAGACCTCTTCCGACTCCATCCACGCCTCTCTTTTTCTGCCTTGGGTCAACCAGTATTTCCCTACTATATCGATTATATTATCAAACCACTGTATATTTGTTCAGTAACATGAAATAGAAAACAAATACACAGCATTTTATCTTGCAACAGTACACTTGTATAAATGTTTGCGTTGGCGCTAACAATATCCAAGCCGAGGCGTCCACATATGTCACGAGAGTAAGCCGATGTTGGGTTTAAATCTATTCATTCATTTAAAAACCGGACGAAATAAACGTCAATGCTATTTTATAAACAACTCTTAGTTTTGTTTTTTAAAAAATACTTCGTAAAATTAGTGTAAGGAATGAATGATATAGTAAAGAAAAAACTTTACAAAATTCTGAAAAATGAATATTGAAAAATTATTACTGTTCCTGCCTAATTTGTTCAGCTATAAAGTATTGGCCTGTCGTAATTGAATAGAAAAATTAATTAAGCTAGCCTAAATTCTAAAATAAACCGTCTAGATTAGTGATGGCAAAGCTAATGATACGCGTGTCTGTGCTGACACGCGAGCTCATTTTTTGTGATTCGCATTTTCCAAGACTAAAAATTTCATAATTCAAATATTTATATTTCATAAAGAAAGAGTTGGTTATTAATAAAATTATTTCGTATTGACGAGATAAAATTAGTAGGTGACAATATAAAACGAAATTTTTATAGGAATAAAAATGAACACAGGTGCGTAAAAGAAATTTTGAAGGTTTGGAGCAGATTGCCTGCTACTGATACCAATTTGAAAGATTTTACGATTGCTTTCTAGCAAATAACAATAATAAAAATTCTCATTGGATAGCTAATATGTTTGGGATGTTTTATTATAAGCGTAAAAGCTACAAAGGGTTGAATCTAAGGCTCATTTGTCTATAAAAACAACTAGTATAAAAAATCACTCTGAAACTCTTTTGGAATTCGACAGGCGACAGGTAACTTCTGGCGGTGCAGTCTTCAAGGAAAGAAAGTAAACGATAACTAATTTCAATATGTAAAAATCTGAATTTTGATAACGGGTTTTCTCACTATTTTGTCAAAACGTTAGTTATTGCCTCTGAAATTATTGATTTTTGGATAGGGTGTATCATACACTAATTGACAGCTAAATTGGTTATACATACTCCCCTTTAAAGCATTTATACCTATAACAAATCATCATATAAAGTATATAATACGGTTGCCATAATTAAACCTCTTTTCTGCGTTTCCTAAATAAATTGTAATATAGCGACCGAAAATGATCATACTAATTTAGAAAAAGTCACGATGTAAAAAGCAGAAAGCCTAATATTTATAAAGAAGATGGAATTCAACACGCCTTTGAGCGAGTCACGAGAATTTTCCTTACGAATTCTTATATTGCGTGCGCATTCACATAAACTGCCCAATTTGAATTCCATCTCATCGGCTCCCAGACAGTAGCGCCTAGAAATTAGGTTGTCTTGGCGAACACTTAAGTAAATTGTCTGGACACGCGAACCGATACCGCACGCATGGCTTCACTTACGCACGCAATTTTAAACTTAAAAATAAAATTTTGAACGCTACGCAGATAGCGCGTTTACGAGTTAATGTATATATAGTCGTACTTACAGCAGTTTATTAACTTTTCGTTCTTCACATTTTTTCTTAGTTCATAATAATAAAGGAGAGACCTACTTATAATACAGCTAAACTATAGTTAGAAACTACCTTAATTAATTAAATCAATATACTTAGATCGTTACAAAAATATATTAACATGAAAATATTATTACGTTTAAAATAACAATAATGTTGGTATTACATAAACATATGCCAAGTGGCTATAAAGCAGTGCGTAGATGCGACTTGAATCAAGTCAATCAATAAGACCGCTCTTCACGATTCCCAGTCATCAATCATACGCAAGCGGATCCTTTTAGGCTCATAAAAAGTGATGCCACAGTGTCGTGTACATATTTATGAAGTGGCCAAGCGATCTGCACTTGATGGGAGGGCCATTCATCAGACAAAAATAACTGTCTTCACGTCGAAGTCGTCAGTGACATCGCTAAAAGTGGATAATGGATTGGGTTTCATTCGGGTCATTACGATTTCTATTTCAATGCTACAATAACCATAACATTTTTATGTGTAATTTTTTTTAATATTTGACTAAAGCTACAATCGTGTTGGTAAACGAGCAATAAAATTCCAAGCGTCCATTTTTGAGAGAAAGATAATTGTAAAACATTTGACACCAAAAATTATTTAATGTTTAGAATATCCAAGACACCTTAGACAATTTACTTAAAATATTAATAAAGAATATGAGATAAAAAAAGACAAACACTACGCTCGTAGTGAGGACCGCAATGGCCCAGTCTATTTATAAATCTTTCACCATTTCATTAATAATAAACGATGCTGGCAATACTATTAATTGCGAGCGTAAAAGCTTGCGTGGGCATTACTTTTAAGCGCCTACGTAGAACACCCAATCAGTATAATTGTTTCAGATTTAAATAAACATTACTTTGGTAGAGAAAAGCGAAACAAGATAACGGAAAAACCTCCAGTAGTAAGAGTGGAACGCAGTAAATGTAGCACGTTGATGACTTCGCATTTGTTGTTACCCCAGAATTATTTCCCACACATTGTAGGACATGTTCTTCTTCCATTTGTTCAACAGTCAATTTGTTTTTTAATACCGAACTTTGAATACTTCAGCAATCTTTAGTTTTTCGTACACACCTGACTGAGTCTGTGCTGTTATTATCTCTAGTGTAACATTATTTATTTTGTTTTGTAGTCTTCGAAGTAATTTTTCTTGGAAATTAAAAACAAAAGATTAATAAAAGTAATAAAAAGAATTCCTTTCTTATATCTCAGTATGTGACCTTACTGGAAGAATCCTGTAGTTCTGTTTAAAAGTTTTAATTACGTTTACGAGTATGTAATTGGTATTAACAATGTTTCATAATAACACGAATTTGTGAATAAAAGTTGTAAGACTAATTCATAATTTATTAAAAATATCACTACATTGATGTAAAACAGATTGAGAGGAATTTATAAAATTACAAAAAAAATAACTAATAATCTTTTTATTTCAGTATCAACTAATGTCATGTTTTCAATTTCAATAAGTTCTCTAGCTGTTTACATATTTTACCATTTACACATAACGCTTAAGTTCTTAGTAAGATACAAATTAATTTCATTATTACAAATAATTATCAATATCAAAAATAATTAGAGGGTCTAAAGCACTCAGTTCTTTAAACAAGACTGCAAACTAAAAGAAAACTGATCATTTATCTTTTATACTTTATCAACATAAACAATCACGAAAAATACATAACACATCCTATCGATCAGTGTTAAATTGTTAGTAACGAGAAGAAACGGTGGATTAAAAAAAATTTTTTTTATGTATTTATAAAATACGAAGAGTAAATTAAGTATTACTTTTATTAATTAATTAATGTACCTTAAATGTTTGATTAACATTAACTCAGAGTATATTTCTCTTATCTTGAATTTATTAAGACATTTTTCGAAAAATAATTATCTAAAATTAGATAAAAATGTTACATCATTAATATTATTTTAAAAACATTATATATATAAGGGCATAATTCATTATTAAAATTAATTATTTGCATGTAAAATGACAGCCGTACATATCCCGAATAACGGATATTTGAAGAAAAATTCAGCGAAACAAGAACCCACGAGGAGTTGGATCCTACTCGGCAGTCCGTCGCATGCCACTGGTGGGAATAATCTTTAGCCAACGTTCTATTACAGTTGCTTTATACAATAATGTGTTTAGTTCCCTCGCAATAGGTTTCCAAGTAATATACAGCAACCATTTAATGTAAATAACGTGTGTAGAATTTCAAAAAGCCGAGCGAGTTCTGCGCTCGCTTTTATCGAACTTTTTTTCCACTCAAATGGAACAGGATTCCGCGTTGAATATACGTACTCTAAATGTCGTAAATAGAGACTACAAGCAATCTAGCACTATTAAACAAAACTACACTCTTTAACAAGAAAATTTTGCTTTATATTTTACATAAATTATGTAAAACCCTTTGAAATATTTTATTGATTACTACTAAAATATATATCATCAAGCAAATAACATCAAACATTACTAGACTAAAGATAAAGCAAGCTACTTAAATTTGTTTCGCATCTAGTTTTCGGTTCATTTCGCAAATTGTGCCGAAAATTAATTTAAAAGTTCGGGCAAAAGCGTCCTTGCAGTCTTTTCTAAATCCGATTATTAAAAAAGCTTTGTCAAATGTAAATATTCATTGAAAATATTAAAATTCTTTTTACAATGACGGTAAACTATCAACAAATAAAATTATTATTCATAATTATTACCTAACGACTTCGTACTCGCGTCCGAAAATAGAACATTACTGAAGCAAATTATTAATAAAATTGCCGTCTTCAAATTATTTAATGAATATTCAAGCGCATACTCTTTGGAATGTGAGAAATTATTTAATACGCCCCAATAAGAATAAGTTCGTCGATTCCATTCTGATAGCCCGGCCTAGTCACGTTCTCATACCTCGAACACAATAAGTTCAAAGTTCATCAATATTGCCGCATACACCAACGCCACTATCATGGCGGTCTACATTGACATGTCGCTTTGAGTAACCCAGGCCGTTTCGTCCAAACACACCCGCATACTGTAAATAGGTCAACTTGACATCACGCTATCTAATGCACGAACGTGATTTGAAATCACTTCTTTTTATTCGTTTTTCAATTTAGTTTTAGTTAAAAAATATTTTAATGTTATTTTCAGATGCCACTTATTTTTGGTCTCATACAAGCTTAAACATGTAAATTAAATGTTTTTATCGCAGTTCTACTGATTGTTGTCTCTTTAAAATTAGGTACTATATTACAATACAAATATTTTCCGATTATTTATAAAGACTAGTAGCAATTATATGCTATTTTAGAAGTGCCTAAACAGTGAAAGATTTTTATATCAAACCTCATACGTCAGGATTTGTGATTACAGCAATCCGCAAGCATCCTCTGCATTGATTGGAACTGCTATAATTAAAAATATTTTTATCAAAACTACTAATAATTTTGTAACTACTAAACATAATACATGTAGATAAATTACTTTTTGTTTTGTAATAATATAAACTAATATTAAGGGCATAACATTCGTAACAAAGTAAAAACATCGTGCGAGTAACATTATTCAGTTAACAAAGATTATACGTAAGTCATGACAATATTTATACAAACATAAAGAGACTGCTTTCGTCCTCTGCGTCTTTAGGATATTGCCTAATAAATTCCAGAAATGGCATCCAAAAATAATTTAAGAGTCGCGTAACATGTGCTAAAGTTATATTCATGTATGTTATAGCTAGGATAAATTCTGTCCTGGAATTTGATACATGATGTCGCCTAGAGTCACGCGAGCGTGCTTTAGAATTTTATATGAAAATTGTAAATTAATTAATTTTCATAAAGTAGAATTTCTAATTTCATAAGAGTAAAGTGCAAAATGATTATTTTCGTAAAGTAAAATGCAATTATTTTATGATTACCATTATAGTTTTTATTTTTAATTTCTTAAACGCTATCACTGCAGACTAAATAGCATTTGTAGTTTCAACAGATTCAAGAGGGAGACTTGGACGAGGACTTGACTCGCAGGGGCGCCAGAAGGAAGAACCGCTGCAAGAACTCAAGTGCGCCTGAATCATTACTGCCACTTCAAGAGTTAACGCAACTATTCTATATAAAAAAAACATTACGTCTGACCAGTTACATCAACTAAAGCCTTGGGCATGCTATAATCATTTACAATCATCCATATAAATCAGACGTTCCTCAAAGATTATGATCTTGGCAAGTTATTAATCCTTTCTCTATTTCTGAAAATCGTGTCCAACTTAAAACACTCAACGGAATCAATGACAAGGTCTTTCTATGCCGTTCTAGCATAGAGTGCTTTCCTCGAAGCAGCAGTAGTAGTATTGGACTAGTTTGGAAAAAAAGCTCTAAAAGCGAAGTAGTAACAGAGGCTGTACTGATTTTTACTTCGTAAAATACAATTTAACTTATTATGTGTATTTTACTACGCCCCCTGTTTCCTGTACCGCGCTTATGCGAACCAATGACCTAGATAATTAATACCAAAGACATAAAAAAGTTATTGAATCTAATCTATACCAGTGTCAACGAGTTTTCATAAAATATCATCAATTACTTAACAATATATGTCATAAGAACCTTCGTTTCGCAATTGCGAATAAATGAAAAAGATAATGTTTGAATTATCTCCAAGAAAACTTTATTCTTTGGCTTATTAAAACAAAGTTACATAACTTATAATTTTTTATATTAAAAAGTTACATAACTTATGATTTATTTATATTATTTCATCAATTGTTGTACGTAATATTTAGACATGATTTTTACCGCAGTGAATGTGGTGAAATATTACCATGCCTAAGCAATATTATATAACTTCTGTGTTTATTTTAGTTTTAATGCGTTTTTATAATCTGACAGCCGAGTTGAAATATTTAGATACAGTCTAAGTATCAAAGTGAAATAAAAATGAAGTAATTTCCGTGAGTAGTATAGTCCGCGTTAATGAATTAAATGCAAACTAAACTAGAAACTCAGGTTAAGTAATTCTTCTAACTTTAATGTAATCATTCTGCTTATGTTATGCTTCTATGCTTAATGCCCCGTGTTTTATTATTTCATGTCAGGAACTTACCTGTTGTCTTTTATTCTATATAATATTTGATTCTTTTCTGGAAACTTTTTGTTCATAAAAGTGCTATATGCTCGCAAACACTTGATAATCTTTAAAATTAATAAAAATCAGTAGATCAAAAAGATTTTACGTAGTAATTATTTTAAGAATCATAATCGAAGAAGTTTCTACTTCTTTCTTTCTCGTGTCGTTACCATCCATTTCTCATGTAATCAGCTCTGCTGATTATTTAACTCCACTCTGAACGAAGTTACTATATTACAAAGTTAATTCCTACCACCCCATATATATATCTAAAAGTTCTAATGCAGTTCATTAACGAGCGCTACAGGAAAAATGCTTTTACTCGACTATTTCTAGAGCCTTCTTCGCTATATATAATATATGACCGTCTTCTTTTCGCTAAACATAGCCATCGCAACATAGATGATCTTCTTATACGTCTGAGTTATATCAGTAACCTATTACTTTCACATAACGTATTTATTGTGCATCTAATTTTAATGAGTGCTATTTTATTTCTGTAATACATTCAAACTTGAATCAAATATTCATACGACTATACAATTTTTTTAAAAATTGTTGCTGTAAAACTACTATTAAAACATTACGCTGGCTGTAAAGTCGTAAATAAAGTATATTCGATAACTAACGTGCTATAAATTAAGACGGACTTTCGTGAAGTTCTATATGGAACTTACGAAACAAACAAATTTCCATGGCAATCCACGGTACTTTTGGACATAATGTAGTAGAAAAGTGAAAAGGTTTGTACTTTAGATTCCTTTTTTTCTTATACGGCACAATTCACTACAAGACATTGATTTGCTTTCCAGAACGAATAATATATTTTAGTCAAATACTAAATCGTTCGCTAGTTATTCGCTCCTTTGTCTCAATACTCCATATTTTTTAACTTCCATTTAGACATCATGCAAATAGAAACATGTATTAAACATGTATCTATTCGCATCATGTCTAAAATTGTCATAAATACTTTTTAAATAATTATCAATATTTGATTACATGATATTTAAGTCATTAAGTATTTAATATGTAGTATTAAGTATTCTAATATTTGTGAATTATTAATTCAATAAACGTGTACGTCCTAGATATCCATAAGATAAGGTATGAACAGTAAATATGATTTAATTACTTACTTAAATGTAACAAATGCAGCGTTTTTTGTTTAATACCACATGTAAAACATATCTCAGTGTGTAGAATTTTTCGAACACAAATTACATAATATTATAAAGTTCCCTGTAATGAAGCCTCCATAGGCAGGATAGATTCGAGTACTAGCAGTACTAAGAGCGTTTATTAAAAAATACATATTTTCAAAGTATACATTTATAGCAATACGTATATGTTTTTATTTAATATATCATCGATATTATATATTTATATTATCGATAATGTTAAAAAATAATACAAAGTCAGTATAAAAATAATGGGTAAAATATATACGCATAGGCCAAACAACAAAACAGGCGCGGGACAGCTTGTATACGTATAAATGTATTTGACCATTCACAACTGTACAGCTAACAAAATTTGTTTGAGAAAGATGTTTGATTTCAAACATGAAGGTCGTTTTTTGAATAACCTTAAATGAAACAAAATTTCGCCATAAGCAAATTGGAACAAAATTGTCCCAATGCACCAAGCAATTACAAGATTTCCAAGCAAGAGAATGTTTTCTTTTAGAATGTTTTCTCAATTATATATTTTCGTTTTGGTGTTAATAGCCTGATGGTGAAAGGACGTTTCCGTCACGAAAATAAAGTTCGTATCTCTTTTTGATATTTAAAACTTAAAAAAGACTTATTAAACTAAAATATGTGTTTTACTGTTTAGTAAATATGTTTGAAAAAGTCTCAGAAATAATAAAACACTTGGAAGTTGAGATTGTTAACATTCCGGGCGGATAAGGTCATGAGTTTATAATCAATATAAAAAATGTAGCAGAAGTTTTACATGTACCCATTTTTGGGAAATAACTTCTTTATGATACCAACCTTTTAAAAAATTGTATGATCCTAAAGCCAACCCGGCAAAAAATGTAAATATTCTTTTGTTTTGTTAATCAACGCAACTAAATAAACCTAATCGATTACACTCGACTGCTTGAAACGAGCTACAATATTTCGCGTATCATCAATCTTAATTACGTGTGTACCAACAGAGGGGTCTGGTGGCGATTTTTTCTATCGATTATAACATAAACAAGGCCAATTAAACTCGAATATGAAGCGAGCATTCGCAAAGGGCAGGCCGACCATCGATCACGACTCACGAGCTCTTGACAGCTCATCGACCAGAATAGGGTTGCTGTCCTCACTTATATGAGGTTAATCGGTTATGAGAGCCCTCAAACAAAAATTAACAAAGGCTCATCTACTTCTTAATTACATAAAACACTGCCAATGACAATCATAATTTTAACCAAGCTAACATAATACGTTTTCGTAGGATGATTACGATATTGCTCCTTAAGAGATATATTAAACCATTCATAGTTTCTAATTCTTTTGACTGTTAGGTTAAGAAAAACATATTTTATCATCAATGTCATCATCGTTTCAGCCATATGATATCCACTGCTGAACGTAAACCATCCTCAGAAAATAGGACCAGTAAAACTGGCCTGCATATAATCTACTTTATAAGGCGTATGTCCTTCGCTACGCTCGCCGCTCTTTGTTGTCACACTCAAGAACTTTAAGGACCCAGCGACCATTTGTTTCATATGCTATGTTACCTGCCCACTTATTAAAAACTGTGAATCTCCTTATATAACCAACGGAATAATTAAACTTTATCTATATTAAATTTTAAAAGAAATACAGTGTTCAAATTTCTAAACATATATGTACAGTAACATGTCAAATATACCAAAATTAAGTTTAGATTAGTGATGGGAATTTACATATACATGCAAACGAGCGACCACTTAGCTTTGAAAACTACTTCTACGTTGAATTTATGTGAGTACGAGGCGTTAAATGTCGGACATCTAGCATAACGGTACTTTCACATTCTCTTTACTTCGTTTATAATGTTTATCGAACAAATAAACATTATACCCTACCAACTTAACAAAAAAAAACTAACTTCCAGTATAGAAAACAGTTTACGATGTATTTTTAATTTTGAGCCTTCCTTCACAAAATTAATTAGTTCTATTTATTGTAACTTTTTTCTATGACCTATTTAAGAGACTAATCGCGTCACGTACTATTTGTAAAACTCTGTCGAGGGGATGAGAGTAGCAATCTCTATCCAGGAGTATCCTACACCCAACCATTCCGTGCATAGTAGTGCCAATTCCACTCCACAAAAACAGATTATTAATTATATTATTATTTTATTAATAATATATTAATATTATAATTAATTATATTATTAATATATATATTATTAATTTGGCTTGGCATCTAAAAATATTTATTGCATGGATCTTAATGTTACCTCCATCCTAACAAATGTAGAATTTCACTAGATCTTTATCCGACAATAACCTATGAAAACTCCACTCTACCGTGTTCTTCTGTGGTTCTGTCAGAAATGTTTCAAATTACAGCCGCGCCTTAAGTTGAACAGTGCTTTTAACTTTAGGGTGTGACCTTATTTTTTCAATTTTGTAGCGAAATCCTGTTGAGCTCCGGTGGCTTTTCGTCTTATCTCAAAAGTTACTTTGACCAAATAACATGTATCTGCTGATTGTGTAAGCCTCAATAATGACTTCAACTTTAAACTACTAGGGGGACCGGAAAGTATTATCGTTTCTGTGGACATATTTACCAGAAAAACCGATTGATTTTTACCGCTCCGGCATTAACAATGGCAAAAGGTTGTTAATAAAGAAGGTGAATATATTGTTGATTGAAAAAAAATTTTTTTGTTAAAAATGTAGTCGTGTAAATTTAACTTAAGAAAGCGACATTACTTCCGGTCTCTCTAATATAAGCAAGAGGAGTTCAAAAATAATAGCACTAATCTCAATAGAGATATACTTTTTTTTACATTTTGATTTAATAACATTTTATTCATTATATCAATAATTTCAAATTCGATTAACAAACACACGTTGCGCGTGATAGAATGGCATCATTAAGCAAATTCGATTTGACTAAAACTAAACTAAAATGTCAATTTAAACCGTGGTTTTGCTTGCTATTAATCAAAAGGGCGTTCCGGTTAAATCAGTTAATGTTAAATGAATTTATAACTATAAAAAATATATTAAAATGAATTTATAAATATTGAAGTATAAACCATACTGAATCAAATCAAATTATTTGTTTGGTGAGTGCTGAGTGTTCTATTTATTTCAGGAATAAACAGTTATAATTTAAGGATTGTGACAGGTATATTGTATATGTGATATTTAAAAATGGACTAAATTAATTATAAGGGGTCGTAGGTGTCCTTTAAAGGAGTGAATGTATATAGCTCATTTGTTTCAATTATTGTATGATTCACACTGACCACAAGTCGATGGGTTAATATATAATATATATCGTAATGATGATATCGTAATAAGCGTTTTATAAATTTGTGTTACTACATATTAAAATCAATTATTGTTTACTATGTGTCCCTAGAGCATTATTAGTGCTCCCAGAAGTTATTGGCTGGTTTATATATAACAGTGTGATTGGAAATAGATTGAGGAAATTGGCTGCATATTCACTCCTTTATAGCTTTTACATCTAAAAACGATAATTCTGTAGATAGTTTTACCCTTTAGATTGATATTCTTCTGCAGAATCATCATGTTGCTCCTACATTTTATTTCTCGTCCATTATAAAAAAGCTTTTAACAATTCAGTGACTATATTTCTATTTACCTATTTTAAAAAGGTAATTCTTTGTAAAAAGCGATAAATTAAGCGTATATAACGAATAAAATGTCGGATCAGTTATCACAATGCATATATCAATAATCTGAATGCCTTCGAATGGAATCCGGCAAACGAGTCATTCAATCCAATTGATACGGGATGTACCCTCAATTTACCTTCACTAAAGATCAATCCGTTTGGGTTGAGCAGGTCGTCAGTGATGATTATTATATCATTTGTGAAACGTGAGCTGAATATTTACTAAAAATGGACCGATACAACAGGGTTGAAATATAAATCAAGCCATTTTTGTATAGTGTTACAAAATTACACTTATATAATTAAAAATTATGGTTAAAAATCGCTTGAAAAAAATCCTTAGTAGAATACGTACGCACATATTTTATTATCTTTCATTACCTTGAGCTCTACTATCATTTCTAATTATCCCAATAATTTTAGAACTGACGGCGTTTTGTACCTATGCATAATTAAACTGAACCGATATTTGTAGTCTGCCTTATAGTTTAGGTTCTCATCGTGTTTAAGATGTAGAACTCTCATTCACACAACAGCTCAAGAATTTTTATTACCTATGGTGTCTTCATGAACGCAAGTATTGCCAAATGCACATTGCTAAAGAAATTATTAAAAAAAAAACAGTTAATAACTCGATGAGGAGTTTATTCACATCATTTGTCATCGTTTCAGCACAAAGACGTCCACTGCAAGGCATCTAGAACTCTCCAAAGATATCTGTAGAAGAATATACTATAATCGCCACGCTTAGGTTGGTGCTTGCCATGTGGTATTACGGTAACCAGGGAACGCTGCTGCGATTCCCCTGGAAACTTGTTTGTCATTCATATTATCAACAAAGAATCTTTTACAGTGAGCACTTGTTTACATCATAACCACAGAATGACATAAAAGCCCAATTCGGTAGAAACTAGAATCGGATCGAGCTCACCTGAAAAGGCTACGAGATTTTCAAACGCGCCCTGACCTGATCCTTAATGTTAGTTGATAGTGATTAATTGTGATCGAAACACATTATGCCAGTAATTTCAATATTTAACACAGCGGTAGACCAATACCTGGACAGGTTTTCGCAACGGGCACTTGTTGTCTTAAGAAATGAATACTTAAAATTAACATTAAAATTTTTATGAAATAACCTTACCAATTCCTCAGGTGATCCCGGTTCCTTCATACCATTGCTCTTATCCGTGCTCCCCGACTCTGCAAAGAAAACAGACGCTTTCATTTTATATTTATAGTCACCAAAGAGAAAAGATCAGATCGGCAAAGGAATAATAAGGCTCCAATAGAACGAAGACCCTTGCAAGTTTTATGAAACTTCGTGTATACGAATAATTCAAAACTCTCGCAGCAATCTAATTTAGAAACACATTCTATAGCTTGAAAGATAGTTCAGCAGTGAAATATCAAAAATACAGTTCTATTGCAGCTTATCAGGTCTCAAACATAAATAGGGTATAGTAATTTATATTCTTTGAGCTTTACATACGAAACATTTATTATTAGTTCTTGAAATACACCTTTAATACTTTTTACTGCTTTAGTAATTAAACAGATATAAGACATAATTTTTTTTCATAAGAATTCGATGATGAATTCCTAATTCAATTAAATAGAAAAATTTAAAAACCAGGCGAATTTAAAAATCACAAAAATATTAAGCTTTCTTCTATTTTGATATAAGTAAAAATTTAAATCACACGAGGATCAATTTCATAACACGTGAGTACCATTTTAACCTAAATTGACATTTAAATTGGCGATCGAAAACTCTAAAAAGTGAAATTAGCGATGTAATCATAACACATTTATACTTTTACCTGGTCAGCTTAGAAACTGTGAATATTAAATATTTATAATAAGTTGGTTATTTAAATTTTAAAAAGCAATTATTAAGTTGAAATATAACGATGATCCGTAAAATAACTAAGTTCACCGACGTAGCTCACACAGTTGTGCTACAGCTGGGTGCAGCCATTACAACAAGCCTTTAGACGAGGCGTGGCTAGGCCCCCGACTAGGTAGGCTGCCGATATAGTTAAGGTTGCAGGAAGTCGCTGGATGCGGGCAGCGCAAGATCGGTCATCAATCTTAGATTGACAGCAGCAGCAGAACGCAGCGTCGCTCTTTAACATCAAATGAAAACTGAATTTAAAAAAAAAAACTATTTATACACATTATCGTACCACATTTTCAATACACTTCACGAAAATAATCACAATAAAAAAAAGTAAAAGCGTCTTTTAAAATCATTTAAACTGTAAATTAAACGAAAAATAAACAAAAGCGACACGCGAATATCATGGACAGTTTTGAAATCGTTTTTTGAACGGTTGTGTATATAAATACGCTCATAAAAGGCGCTGATTGGGGCTGCATGTGACGCAATCAGTGTCGCTTCAGGGGCGATGAATCGAAACAAATTAATAACACGCCTTGTTTGCGGCGCTCGATGTCGCATTTTAAGACGAAACTAATTTACGAAGAACTATTCGGTATTAGAGAAAGCCTTTGGGACGTCACTCAAGTTTGCGTTCATATTTAATGTTTAATCTGTGGACAGAGATTGTTTGTCCTTTGATATTTCACATCTCCAATAAAACATTTCGACTTACTATTTACTCATAATTAAATTTTAAATTTTAAACCGATATCAAAAAATAATTAGAACTGGTTCAAAAGATTTTAAACAAATTTCATTGTCATCGTGAATTTAAATGTGAGACATACACCGCTTGACATAGTCTTCCCTATAGATTTCCAATAGGGCCAGTAAGAAACGGCCTCTATGTAATATCTTCCGATGAACTTAACGAGGCCTTGTTTTACTTGCCAGTCTATGTCTTAAAGTTCTAGTGGAGATCACAAAAACTTTAAGACCCCAGCAGCCATCTGTTCTTCGCGTTAAGCGGCCTGCCCACTGCAACTTTTCCTTGCTAATCCGCTGAGCTTTATCAGTTACATTTATTCATATACAAATCTACTCATTACGCAGTCAATAACTACATTGTTAAAATTATTTTTGGTAACAATAAAACTTATATAACAAATAAATGAATATGCGGGCAAATAAAATTCATGATGTACACTGTCCTGCCTAAGTTAGAGGAATAAAATTTAACTAAATTACCGACTTATTTCTCCTAACAAAACACATTACAAATATATTTTTTAAAATATGTCTAAACCAGTCTATATCAGGAAGTTTACTCAAATGAGTTATTAAGATTTCTTCTTACTTTTTGGTATTATAATTTTTAGTTATCTGCTAAAAATTATGACTATTTGCACGCTACTAATATTAAAGAATTACAAATAACATTCAGTGATGTTTTTCTATAACTGCAGAAAACTCTACGTTATACTATAATATAGAATTTTATTTGCATTAGCCAACCAATGTCGGCAGTATGCGGCGTGTTAATTTGGCCAAAGTCGGAACGGAGTCGTTGTGTCAATAAGCTTTGCCACATACTCAATCCCCAAAGTAACAAATCCTAGTTAATTTAAATGCATGTAAAAGAGGAGTTGTGCCAGTAGTGTTGCCAAATCGCTCTACTTACAATTAGAATTAACGCAGTGATTGTAAAGCATTGTTATTGGTGAATCGAATTATTAATTCAATAAAGAATTAGCTAAAACCTTTTCCTATTTTAACCATTGAATTGTTTTGTCAATGTGGCTTGTGAAAAGGTCAATTTTAAAAAAGGAATGATTACACTTTTTTCGTGTTTATTATTATTGTTGTTAATGTCATTACAGAAAGTGACAAAACTATACGATCCTCTGACTATCGGAATCTATGACTATAGGAAATCAATCGACCGAACTTATTTGCAGAGTTGATATTGCACTGCATTGATATAACAGTGCTTTGCAGCTAGAGATTAGCATTCTGAGTCCGTGAAAGCCTGCTTACAAACTATCTACACCGGTTTTTATATAATTTTAACAATATTTAACGATCCAAAAGTGAAAATGCTTTCTTGACAAAAGATATCAGAAATTGTTAATTGAATTTGTAGGTTAGGTCTACCAGTTACTTAAAATTCTTACAATAAGCGCGTATTAAGTGACGGCACAAATCGAAAGCCCTTTTTCGGGGACCCAATCACTCCATGGTACGACCACCTAAGTAAAATAGGGCAGTAGGTTGGGCAGCCTCCCAATACAAAAATATCTAATACAACATCAGGGTCGAGGTTCACAAAGGAGTTCCCGTATATGATTATTAAAAAACAGGTTCAGGATAAAGACCTTTCGCGCTTTATCACCTAGAACCCGCAAAAACTGAAATGCCAAGAAGGAAGACTGTGAGTTTCTGTAACATACCATTAAACATTACAGTGAATATAATAAAATAAAACAAAGTTAAGTCGTTTTCGGCAATAAATACAATATTTTTTTTAAGATCCATCCTGGTATTTCTTCGCTGTCATGATACGTGACAAAATATTTCATCTCTTTTCTTTATTATAATGTTTTATTTATGTTTTCGTTTTACATGTAAAATCATATTATTGAAGCGAAATTTTCAGCCTACTTGATAACGGGAAGATATTGAAGACCACAGGGCTTTCAAATTTATTTCTTTTAAGATATAACAAAGCTGATACTTTGTTCTAATAATTCTATTTGTATTCAACACATAATCGCCAACAGTTTTTGGAATAAGATTGACAAATTTATATTATTTTTATATATTAAACAAATTTTTCTTGCTTTACTCACAATGATGTTTACCTCCACGGGTCTTTCAATTATTATACATCTAGGTCAGGCAACTTTGTAATTAAATAAAAATAAAACAACAATGAAATTCATATTCATTTACGTTCGACGTTAAATCTTTTAACTTAAAACGAGTTTAAATATTCAAGTTAAAATTCTGTTATAAAAAGAATCCTGTTATAATAATTATTATTGTTCGTTTGAAGATTACTAACGACATTCATTAACATTTTGTATTATCTCATTTTATTGTTATTATATATTTTAATTAATAATATCGACATTATCGGTAAAACCGGTTATTAGATAACTAACGTAACAACACTATTAACGGCGAGGACTGGAAGTTAATTACGATATGCATTGTCCGGTAACAAATTGCATTACACATTTCGCGCGCCGGCTTATTATGACACCGGCAAATTAATAGCAGAAAAATAAATTTGACATTTAATTACGCGCGTTCAGTGATGCGCTCTTAATATCGCCTTTGTGGCGGTAACGTAGGCGCGTTAAAATATTAATTACTGTTTTTTATATAAAGGCTGTGTTTATTTTGATCGACGAATCACTTATTATTTCATAATTTAACAGAACCAAGACTTGCGCAACAGAACATTCAAGGTGTTGTTTACGATGGCAGTATACTGCATTACAATGCAGACTTTCCCAAGCTTTATTTTTCTTGCTTTATAGTTTGTCTTACCGCAATAGTAACGTTCGCTTACGCGCTACTGCACAGCACAGGTTATATCACATTAGCGTCGCGAAAAGTCTCTGCAAAGAATTTTTAACTCTACGTCTTCGATCTCAAAGGCGAGATTTCAGTCCAATATTATGAAATAAATTACGCAGATCTTATACAATTACTACTGAAAGAAAACGGTAACGTCAACGGAAGACAGTTGTTACGCAACGAAACGTAAACTGTTTTTATTTCGCGTGGTAAGCTACTGGTTTCAAGGGTCAAAAACCGGAGTTGTATGCATAAAAAGCAACTATCACTAAACAAGTTATAGCGTAGACGTTTACGTAATGCACGATAAGCCATTGAGACGCTTTCAAAAACTTTCGCCAGTAAAAACAACGACTACCGTGTTCGAGCACTCTCTGTAAACTTTATTTGCTGAATATTTCAAGTTTTTTTTATTCTTTGTTATTGGCAATTTATTGAGAAGGCCTGCGATAGACGGCTTTTTACGAACGATGATGAGCAATCATAAACAATCATCCCACCTCCCAACGCTTTCCTACGAGCTGTTAGCTCTAGAAATTTTTTTAATCTTATATGTAATATCAACAGATCCTTATCGAGATAGAAATGCGTTTTAGCCTCCGCAGGAGACATAAGAATACTAGAAGTGTATTAAGTGATAACCCAAAATGGGGTCAGTCCTTGGAAGCCATTATGACCAGTTATTCCAGAAACACAAAGGCTTGTCTGTAGAATATCAATCCAAGCCCAAGTAGCTAAGGAAGACCTCAAGCTAAGTTACTGTAAATAAGTCTTGACTAAAAGCCTTCATCGTTCTGACGTGTAAAGCTGTAAGTCCAAACGAGCAAAGAGCATTTGTTAATAATAAAAAGAGGCAGCACAGTCTTTTATAACCACATCGCTTTTTAGTAAACAGAATTTTTTTTTGCGAGAGCAAGTGGGGGCACCTCGAATTGAATTTTGAAAATATCGAAAAATTAGTACTAAGACTTTTTAACATTTTTAGATTCTTTTCCGAGGTAAAAATTTCGAAATATGTTTTCAAACAATAAAAAAATGATTTACTTTAACTTTTTTCAAACATAAATCACAGAAAAGAAACCCGTGTCCCACAAAACAAGTAAAAAATGTTCGTTTGAACTTACTATATGGAATATCTCCTGGGAAGAAAAAAGTACAAAAGGAAAAATCATTCAATATTGTACAATATTGAATATATTATGGGTAGGGTATTTAAATTGCCTTCTGTACTTTCTTAATACGGTGTTATGAAGCAAGGATTCTGTGTGAAGGCTGGGCCGCTGTACAAATTTTGTAACAAAGGTTTTAAACTTTAATTAAAATAGGTGGGATCAGTTTCCCTTTGTACACGCGCAGTTTACAAATACCATCGCCAATTTTGAATATAAACTATATATTTAATTTAATTATACGGTTAGTGTTAAAGTATTGCTATTAACACGTTTAATATAAAAGTTTCATCTACATTATTTTCGGTCCAAAGATAAGGCGAACAGCATTATAACTTATTTGTACTAAGCCGCAATATTATTTAGTCCGTTATAAATAAATGTCGTATTTATTTTATTTCTTTTTAGTAGTCTGGTGATTGATTTTTGACTTATTGGTATTTAGGGGATCCCGTGGGTTTAAGCGCGGAGAGAGCAGAAAGCGCCTAGCTCAAAAACCTCGTTTACGTAAATAGCCGCAGCTCGAGCCGTTCCTTTACATGCAATATTACCTGATTGGAATTATCTTAAGCGTCACACCCAAACATTATCCATTTGCAGTACTACTGAATGAATTTAGGATGTTGCTAACAGTTATCATATTTAACTTTAAAGAAAATGAGGCAAAAACTGCTGAAACAAATTACAAAACGCTATGTTGTAACTGAATTATTTACCCAGCGCTTAATCAAAAACAAATAAACCGCAACTTAACTCCTCTTCAGCGAAATATAACATAAATGTATAGTTTGCAGATTCCATCCCAACAGATCGCACTGTCTTAAGTATCAGAAGTTTTCGTTTTCATAAGTAAGTGATGAGACTGACAATAACTAGCCACGTAGGATCATTTATAGCGAGCACTAGCGTACGTCATGAGAAGTATGCAAGAAAAGCCCAATTTTATAGAAAGTAGAATCAGATTAAGCTCCTCTTTTTTATCTCTTATATAATAATTAAAAGTCGAAACAGATTTAGACCAGCGAATTGGCAAGTTGAAGCAGTATCTACGTTTTGGGGCGTGCAGAACAGATGGCCGCTGAGGCCTTAAAATTTTGAATTGTAGACCAGTGACCAGCAAGCGCAGCGTAGGATATTCACCCACGTACAGAGGGACAGATGATTTTGTTAAAATCGGCATCAACGGGTCTTATAGGAAATGTCTTATATGAAATCTATGAGGGTGACCAGCCACGTATATCCGATGACTAAACCAGTGATGATGGCTCATCTTTTATTAAATAATATTCAGCCCTCTCCATCGTAGTTCAACAATAGGAACTGATCGAGTCAAAGGTCGGTCAATTAGAACACCCGTAATTTGAAGTACCACAGTGTGGCAGCTTAAACCATTTTTCTCACTCGGTGACCCTTGTACCCACTCCAAGGAGCGTCCGCAAAGTGATCTAAGAGCTTGATGGCCTCTCAATCTGATAAAACAAATAATATAACGGCCAGAAAAATAATGTAATCGAGAACCATCTACTGGTTTTGGAGAAAAACCAAGAAATGGTTACTGCAAGGAGGTTTATGCCAAACGTTCTTCTTCATGTAGGTTGCTCGTTTTGTTTTTAGTATGTAATCACGAAGAAATATTCAATTTATACAATTTCGTTCGCATATTGCGTACACTATATCGTATAGCAAACGAGACTTAATGAATTATGTCTTAATGAACAATTAGTTGCAATATCTGCGAACCCTTTAAATTACAAATAGTATTATTGTCTGGTAATAGAAATAAACGACGTTAATGGTTATTCAGTTGGACTGCATCTTACAAATAAAGTTTACGTAGTGTTCAACATTTTAATTTTTATTCCTAAAATAGGACAAAACATTTTTTCAAAATTTTTATTATTTTAGTCACTGTAAAAACATTAGCACAAGACTTAAAAACATTTATTGTATGCGTTGAAAAACATGAATGCTATTTACGGATATAACTCGAATGCGTTAAAATCACGAACGACATTGACCGTATTACGCACGTAGATGCGATATATAACACAATTACACCTACTCGGCGAATCCATTGTATTTAAATAATATAAAACTTTGCGTCCGCTGTTTAATTGAAAGAAGGTTTTGCGAAAACAATATTCACACAATATTTTATGTTTAAACGTCCTTGAGATTCATTTTCCTTCGCATAATAAAAATTGTTATTACTTTTATTTTCATACTATTCTTCTAGTAACCTACTGGGTTTTTTGAAGCCAGGTGATCTTTTTTCAATCTGCGTACTCTTGTAATTTAACGTATCGTATATTTTTTTATGTATCAAGGTCCTGGCCATTTTAGTTTCGTCGGTAGTTAAATAGAAGTGGCATGTTTTTTTAAAAAAAATGTTTTGTAATTAGTAAAAAGATAATAAAATAAAAGATTGTCGTTTCTTCAAAATTAGTCTGACAGGAGATATTTCCTTTTTATGTTAAATAAAATAGTCATCAAAATTCCTCATAAACAATTGCAAATATGCATTTATGCGACTGGTCGTACACGAAATCCGCGCCGGATGCGATGCAACGTTTTCTAAATAGAAAATACTATGTAAAATCGCATCGATATGTCAATGCTTGCGACTTTATTTAAGGTGACCGCTGGATCTTTAGGTTCTTGAGTGGAGTCCACAAAGTGTAAAGTAAGGCAACCCACAAAACAAATAGACCTTGTCAAATTCGTACACAAACGCGGGACATAAGTCGCTTCCAGCCGACCCTATTGGAAATCTATGAGGGAGAGCTAGGTTCAGTGTCGGACGTCCTATGACCGAAATGATGATGATTCGCCTGGTACTAAATAATACTTAGCTCTCTCCGTTGTGGCCTGACAATAAAATTGATAGAACCAGGCATCGATCCTAATAAAACTCACAAATCCACGGGTCAACTCGAGACCTTGGCGGCCTCCCAATCTAAATAAATAAATAAAATAACGGCCAGGTAAATCATCACCACAGTATTCATTGAAACTAATAAAAAATTGAAAACTAGTCGTAAATGAGGATTTTTTAATTTTTGACTTCGTGTCCACCATTACACACGCTACCAAATACGTGTGGGTTATCTAGAAACAGACACATTTCCAGCTATTCGGAGTTCGAGTTAATTAAGAGCCTTTCACGGACTTCACGCGGCTGGCTGATCAGGCGGCTTCGTTACGTGTCTACTGGGAACGCTGCACAGTTTTACAATATCCGTACAACGTTTATTCTGTTTTAATTACACTCTCGGAGTGTAAACGTTTAATTGGTATCAGAAATAGTCTCCTCGTTTCACGTGCTTTTATTTTATTTTATTTTGAACTTTTTTGAGGCACACAAAACCTGAATTTTATGATTATTATAGTATTTTTATGTCGTTTGATCTATATTATACACGAATTATTGATTAATATTTATAAGGGGTACGAAATATTTGAGCGACTTCTTAAAATAAAAAATATTTTAAAATGATTGTTCCATATCGATAATATTTACGTTATTGTTACGTTGTTTACTATATATTTTTGCAAAACATCATTTTAGATATAAGTTGCATTAATATAAATATGACTTTTACTCTAAGTAAAATTGAGATCTGGGTAAAAAGGGTTTTATTTTTAATTTTTGTACTAAGTAAATAAAAAAATATGTGGGCAATATGCTTTCCTTAGTTACCTTACTTATGTAACTAAGTTACTTACCTATTGACTCTTAACGATAATTCTGAAAACCATAAAGCAAAGAGATGAAATTTGTAAGTACTGGAAATTTTTTCGCACACATTTAGGGCATTCATTAAATTCGTGAAGCGGGTAAGAGACCGCCGTTAAAATACTGAGAAAAATTACAAAACGTTAATTAAAATTCATTATTTTAGGCCAGTCACATATTTTGTAAACACCTGATCATATAAAAGTAATTGTTAACGAGGCTTTTCGTCTTGGCGATCTTTGAGAGAGAGTTATATCTTGCAAGACGTCATCTATCCACTCATATAAAGAAGATAAATTATTGGATATAAGTTGCATCTTGATAGTCGATATAAATGATCTGACCACGACTTAAAATTACGTGTAAATACCTTCTGAAATGAAGATATTTTGAATTTGACGAACCGACATCACAAGAAAGAGTTGTCATTAAAGTTAAATACAAGAAATTTCTCTTTAATATTGATGTATATAAATGTGTGTCATAATCAAAAATATAATAATAGAGATAATAGAGTTACCGATGTCACGCTTTTTTTAAATGTATAAATAAAATTACGTATATCTGAACTTTATTACAACTCGGGGCCCCAGGGGCATACTAATCGATCGCGCCAATAAAATTTCACTGGCCATCCATAACCAATCAATGTATATTTATTTTGTTTTAATATAATTGAACTAGTGTACTCTTGTTGCCCATATTAGTTTTTTATTTTTAATATCTATCAACCTCTCATGTAATTAAAAATATGTAATATGGATTTTACTTGCAAGACCTTAGACGCATCAGTGATTACGAAACATTTTGAAGCAAAATTAATTATTAATTAAATAAAAGGACACGACGAAACCTTACATTACATTGTATATTTTAACCAGATGTAGGCGGATACGATAAGCGTACCTAATTAATCTTTGTGCAGAAGACTTTACGGGTAGAAACAAAATAGCTGACAGTAATTGGTAACATTTAAAACTTTTATTTTGCTCGTGATTTTAAAGGAATATTAAGACAAAAACCTTATAGCCTGGCTCCATAAGACAATCACTGTATACACAATAAGTAGTAGTAATTTAAACTTTTTAATTATTAACAAAACTAAGATAATGTTAGTTATAAAAACAAAGGAAACAAGATTTAAAGCCTATTTTGATCTATTTTAGTTTTTTTAGAAGACTATGTAGAGATGGACTATACATTCTTTGACGTCTTAATTTAAAATTTAAATCAAAACTCAACCGTGCATTCTGACTATAACACGAAAAAATTTCAAATTAAAGTAACTACATAGCTACTACATTAGTACAAAATTGTTATTATGAAATTGTGTTTATATTGTAATTGTATGGTAATTACCAAAATTATATTAGTGAATTTCATTAAGATAATATCGTACTCTTTAATATCACTATGGAGGCTATTTTCCTGACATATGTAATTAAAATTTTTTTGGTCATCTAAACTTCGTATTGAAATTAATCTAATAAAACTGATGCGTCAACGAATAAATTGGTTCACAAGTACCACACGATAGTGAAGTGACACACTCAAAGCTGATTCGCTAGTGGCCCGATTGTAAATTGAGTGCAATAAATCTCTTCGATGTCATTTAATTTTATTACCTATGATCATCAGAAACATAACAATTAATACTACATTAAAATGGAAAAATTATTTAATTTATAAAACGTTTGGCAAGTTGAAGTAGCAGTAGACAGGCAAAATAGCTAAAATTATTTAGGCTTTAGAATTCTGAAGTAGGTAAGAGACCATGTACTGATAAACACAACGGAGAACGAAAATGGTGGTGGACCCCCAAGGCAGACCGACGAAGCCACCGGATGCAGAACGTTTCCAATCGGTCCAATTGGAAATCTATGGAACAGGCTTATGTCCGGCAGTGGATGTCCTGTGGCTAAAATGATGATGATTTAATAAAAACTAATTATAATAGTCGCAAAAAATCTTTATTATAGGTTTTATAAAATAATACATAAAAACCATAATATTATTATTACTAATTACATTTTAAGCTTCATCGTCTTCGATTTTTAAACGAATACTTGTGTTATTTTATTATTTCTTTCTAGGCGCTATTTTTTATCAAAACAAATATACGTCTCAAATAAGGATTAATATAAAACAGGATGTGGTTCGCATTTTTTGTCTCAATGCCAGTAATTATAATTTTTCTTCAACTCTACACTGGCTAGGTCCTCTCAGAGGGCGCCTAGGAATGCTGCAGAGTCGCCCGCCAGCTTCATAAATATGGAACTTGCGATTAAATGACATACTTAAACAGTTTTTGCTCGGCTTTCGTACTTTTGCCAGCGCCAAAGACCCTTAACGGAAGGTTAGTTGACTATGTCTCGTGCTCCAGCAAAACGCACCTGCGTTTGGTTTATTAAACATGTTCTATTGGTAAATTCGTTTTTCACAAAATTAAAACTAAAACTACAAATTTGAAGAGACATTTTTGGTCATAAAAAGGATCAAATGAGGTTCTATCTGTATAACAATATTATAACATCATAAAACAAACTTGGAGTTTTTATATTTAAAAAAAAATAAAGATTTAATTTTGTGTAATTGATTTGGCACAATCTACAATTATTCTTGGTTGAAATCAATCAAATTATTTTTCTATATAGACTGTTCAGTCGAAAGGATAAAAATAGAAAAATTACAATAAATATTTAAAAAATTTATATATATTGTTTACAAGTGAATGTACATCTATTTTTTTTCTCGCAGACTAGTGCGAACTTCATCCAAGCTGATTGGGTTTTTTTAATGTATTGTCGTATTTACAATTATATATTATTTAATTTGTTTATTACCAATATAAATATGCTTAGTATGTCTGTATCTGTGTTTTTGAGTACATTATATGTTTATCATATTCTACAAATTGACTACATGCTATTTTTTTTCTATATCCACCTATAGTTGAGTTGGCTTGTTTCAAGACCAAAAACCGCAAACAATATTTTTTTGTGTTATTATAACGCTATGTTCTTCCTTCTCAAGTTACATGTACAACAAAGAATATTAAATGAAGAACAAATTTTAGCTGTAATTAGTGGAAGTAAAATTTATCGATTACTTTGATCAAAGAGTCATTTGTTTCCTACATTAACCAATTTTTGAAAACAGGACATTCGATAGTTCCATTAGGAACACTCAATATAAAGTATATTTTATTATAAATGTGTTATCTGCTTTGAAATAGCAAAGAATTATATCTTTTGCGACGGTGTATGCAATTATCTGACAGTTCTTGTGCTTTAAAATGTTATATGTACTAAAATAAGTCGAAAAATTCTTAACGTATTTACCGACCAGTTTAATCATGATATCTTAGCTTATTCTCCCCTCGAGGGTTTTCATAGATACGCACATTAAGAATGCTGTACGCTGATCAACGTTCCGCGATTTTATACTTAAATTACATCGCAAATGTTTATAAGTGCCTATCAGCGGGTACTTTAATCACGTATAATGCAGCCGATCTCCAGATAAACACAGCGACTCGATGCCTTCATATAACAACATTTTCATTTTTGTAAATGAAATTTTAGTGCTTATAATTATACACTCATTTTTATTTAAACTGATGTACAAAGTAAACAAAGATTGTAATGAATTCATTATTAATAATGTCATTGGTGACAGTTTTGGTATAATTCGTCTTGTTAAATAAATAATCGACCATCACAATGATCACTTAAAAATAATATATAAACGTTTTGACAAATGTATGTGTTATAAACAAAGAAAGTAATGTAATTAAATACTTTAAAATTATGTTTTGTCCTCCATGTCTTCGTGAATATTGAGCCAAAAGACAATGATAATATTCAAAAACACACATGAAACTAAGCTTTTGGAACCGCAGACATATTTTCTGGAATATTTTTTTTTCAATGCAACATATGTTTTCGGAGAGTTATATACAATTTTAAGACTGCTCTTGAAATGTCTCCATTAAAAATTTACAAGGCTCTCAATATGAACTTTATGGTTGTCATGCATTGTGCTTTTCGATATTTCTTTTCATACTCTCATCTCTCATACGACCTGCATGCTGGCATTCGATATGTGTTAGGTGCCGTTCTTTTTGAACCAAGTCATGGAGTTGCACTCGTTCAGTTTTGATTGGTGAGAAATTATTTGAAAACCAACATTAAACTTTATTATAGCCTTCTCTATGCCTTACTGATTGCTACCGCATAAAAACAAAGCTACGGTACACCATGATCCCATTTGAGGGAATAATTGTTAGTAAAATTTCAATCATACGTGCTCTTGTTTTAAATCAATAGCACAAATCTGGTGTTGCCTTGATAGAATAGGGTGCACCATTATTTACGGGTCATAAAATAAGCGACAAGCTTGTGGACACATACAATTGTCTATTCGCATTAAGGTCGCGGTTATCATTGTCCGCGCCTCTTTTGCCGTTGCCTTCAAAAATATACTTATACCTGGCCACTGTTTTTAATCGGAATCAATTTTATTAATTAAAACGCGTATAGTGTAGTGCACTAGTGTTGCATACTAGGCCGACGGACAAAGGTGAGTCATTGCATTCTTAATAAAATCAAACTATACTAGTAACATAATTATACAATCCGCATTACGAAATACATCATCATTACATAGGCAATTCAAAGATTTCTAATAAGATCGATTGGAAAGGTCTTACCTAGAGTGTCTTCCCCAACAACCTTATACCCTAATCAACTTTAGAGTAAAAATTTAAATTTAAATTCCTTTCTTCAAAAAGCCGCTTACCCTCACTTTTGAATCGTCAATTATTTCAACATTATAGGAAGTAACTGACTATTTAATGAACTGTTCAGATTTATTAGTTATAAGTGTAAAAGGTTTAAAAGAGTGAAACTTTTGTCAGTAAAAGGCATCAAGGCTTTATAACTGTTTTCAATCACCTATAAAATGTGAAAGCTCTGAAATATGTTAAATAAATTAATTGTTTCTACGAATTCTTCATCGGAATGTTACATTCCAATAACTTCTACAAAGTTTTCGGGGGCAGATAGTAAACAATAATTAGTTTTAATATATGATTATTCGAAGTTTGAAAACTCTTTTGCTTACTATATTATCATTACGTATTTATTATTCCCGAAACCTATTACGAATATTGATTTTTGTATAGGATATACCATACATTTACTCCTTTAAATCATTTATACCTTTAACCAATCAACCTGTATAATTTTTTATTAAAAATTATTTTAATTTTTTTTTTTCATTTTATTTCAATTACAAATTGTACCAATTATACTCCTAGCTAACAAAGATCGTAACACAAATTTTCTGTTACTGTTATATTTTACATTTAATGTTAATAAAGCCCAACTTAATTATTCTACAGTTGAACGTCATTTAATAAACTGGTGAATAGCAAATATGAACAGAATTAAAGTTTAATAATTGATTTAGATAAAGGGAATAGCCAGGAGAGAAACACCCTTATTAAATTTTTAAACGATCGGTTTTGTATTCCATCCACAACCACCTTTTTTACACTGGCATCATCAATAGACAAAGTGATTGGAAGTAGACGTAAAAACTTTAAACGGTTTATCCGTTTTTTAACATTAATTTTAATGCTATGTGTAATAAATAACTTTCTATTGTTAATTTTTATGAATTCCATTTAATTATACAGATTGTTTGATTATGGGTGTAAAAGCTTCAAAAACGTGAACCCATAGCAGATTTGGCAACAGATAACTTTAAAGCTTCTCTTATCCTGTATGAAATGGTCACTTAAAAACAAGTTATTTTAATTATTTTTTTATTGGAATGCGACGGCCAATAAATTATTGCAACTTAAATCAGTAGGATACTTACCAATATATAATTATAATATGTATTAATACGAATTTTGAAAACCAATGGCTTTTGAAAAGGGTGTATGATGCATTAATTTACTGCAAATGAGCTACACATTTGGTCACTTAAAGCTTATGCAACTATTTCAATCGCCCTATTTGTAGAAATATTTCTTATTAAAAATAGAGAGATCATGAGCAATGTTCTCTCGTTTTACTCTTATTATTAGTATTCATTTGGAACTATTAAATTTAATATGCATCTGAGAAATGAACGAGAAAAAAATTAAAACTCATTATGCTAAAAGCTTGCAACATTATTTACATTTATCGTCCGTAACTACTAGTTGCCTTGTAATTTTGTTACGCATAAAATTACGCTAATTTGTAAAGAAACATCTACCAATAAGCGTAAAAATGTTCCCGCCACAATAACAGTCATCTAAGGAATTATATTTAACGAGGTCTAGCATGTCCAAGATCATTTGCAACATAGTTGTCGGCAAGCAGTTGTGCGAACGCCATCATGGCGGAACCATAAGCCGTGAACCTGAACAGTGTTGCTATATATGGTAAATTCCTTTAAAGAAAAGTGCGTACGAAGAAATAAGAAATTATTATAAGTCAGTGTAAAAAATCTATGGCCTTACTAATGCGTATGATTGAATTTTAATGATATATACTTATGTTTTATCGACATCGCTTCTACAAGAAAAACAACCTTTACGAGTCTAAATTTTTAAAGAGTCACTTAGTTCCCTCAATAGATCGTATTATGACCACTGTCGATAATTATGGTTATCACTATATTTATGGATTTAATAAATGGGAAATGTTCAAAAATAGGTATTCCGTTTAATACACAATAATCCTTCACTAGAATCGCGATAATATTTTCATTTTAATGCTTTATAGTAGATATATTTTTGATTCTATTACATACTAAACACACCTATTTTTGTTTTTGAATAATGCCAAACTTTTGACAGATCCTTATCTGACACGTGTCCTTATTTTTTTTATTTGCAATATTTATGGAAAAAAAAGTAGTTGTTATAAGTTTCTTTGAATTTTTTCTGCGTGTGAAATTTCTTCAGGCCCATTGGCGTATACAGTAGTACAGGAGTATTGCTCAAACCAGCCTAAAGTTTTACTTTTAATAACACATTTAAATTTTAAAATAACAGATTCGTACATTGAAAACATCTTTTTAAGACAGTTTTACAGTCCAGTATTAATATTAAAATAGTATATTCCTGCTATGGCTTCGAGAGCACTCTCGTTGTAATCTGTTCCACGAGCATTTTCAATCAGTTGTTAGAATATACTTAACATAATACTGTCTCTTGCTTATAGATTCATAAACAAGTATAATTTGCTTAATTTAGAATATTTATCGGTGCTTTCTCATCGAACAATCCAGAACTAAAAACAAAAGTGAAAAATGTAAATCACTCTAAATTCAGTGTTTTTCTCAAGGATACTTTATTATTAATATATTTTTAAAAGTGAATAAATATAATAAAATGTAGAAACTCTACCACATAATCACTAATTTAAATTAAACGTTAAAGTAGGATAAATATGGCCAGTATTGTACGTCAAACATTTTATTACAAACAAATATTTAAATAAATATAATTTACAACTTACATACAGGTTCTATTTGCAATCAACTCCTAATAACATAGGAAATCTAGTAAACGTTTCCGTCCCGAGCATTTCCCAAAGCAATCAATACAATAACCTAACGACAATAGTCAGATATCGTATAGCTAGTGCATACCAAGACGAATGACTGGTAAGATCGTGACTCGACGATTTAGTTTCTATACGAAAGTTATTACCCGCATATTTATTTGAGTACGTGGGTGCTTGCACAACGGTTGCCATTATAAGTCGATATACAGAGATTGCCCGCTTATACTTCGGCGTTGATACAGAAAGCAATAAGCTCTAGATAGTGAGTCATGTGTTTCGTTTTAGCAATAAATATATTTAATTTTTTAGAATTTCATTAGAAATAAACACTATGATTTAAATTATTTATTGTCGTTCAGCAATTATATTCACAACAATTTATGTAGATAGAATTCATAAGTCGCGGAAATGCAGCTAAATCTTGTTCACTTCTTGATGGTTATAAAATTACAAACTTTAAAAAAACCTCTAATAGCTTTTCAGGAATTTCTAATTTTAGTTTTTTTATGAGTGTATAATGAACAAGACTATGGCTGGTGTATCATTTTATAAATTCAACATTAAATATAATGTGTTAAAATAAAAAAAAATCAAACTTTTTACTTTATTGTTTATTTCTTCTAACTGGCACTACACATAGGTCGTAGACCATGACGCCTACTTCAGGCTTCAATAGCGACCTCACGATCACCTATTAAGCCATAGAAAAGTCTATATCCAAAAATTTCTCTACGGATAAGAAATGAAAAGATCCGTAGACTAATGAAAGTAACCGTCATAAGCCAGCAGATTAGGAAGTCGGTGGCAGCTATCTTTTCCGCGGTTCCACTCTAAAACCTTTAGGTTGACGGGCAAACGTAGCATAGGAGGTCCACCCACAGGGCAGTCAGATTACGTTGTTAAGATAGTCAGAATACGCTGGATCACTCAGGTAGACATAACAAACATTAGTAAAATAAAACCGTGCGCAAAACCACGTGTAATATTGCCAGTATAATACGACGCTCCTCTTACTAAAATGCCGTCAAACTTGGTACATTCCTGTTTTTGTAAAAAAAACCTACATTGACACTTACATCATATACTAACCAACCGCCAGTAAAATACTCTTTCATGTTATAATTATAATTCTTGATTCTAAAATTTTATGATATATTGCATATATATAATTTATATCGTTAGAAGATCATTTTCAAAAAAGTTAATTTTAATAATATCCAGTTTCAAATGCATAATCCGTGCACAAAACAAATGAAATTTATTTTAATAGTGATTTTAATACTTAAAAACTATTGTATTGGAAATCACCTTACTGGCACAATAAAGGTAAAAGTTGTCCATTTGAGTGGTTGAAAAACAAACTAAAGCCCAAAATATCCCGTGACCTTTACATCCTTACAACGATCCGCACCTAGTCCCAAATAAATATTTGACTAAAAGAACATACCGTTTATGTATAAGGCATGTTTCACATTAAATCCAAAAACACGACAATATATTTAGTCATTTTTAGGCCGAAAACAATATAATAATGTCATTAAGCAAAAGTTAATTTAAATTTTTCATATTTTATATAAGAAGAATGAATACATCCTTTTTTTTTAAATCATCATAAATTTAATGTAACGAATTTACTACGCACGTCTTTCTGGTGTGTTGTTCCAAACAATATCGCAAAAACTTAATTGTGTTCCATCGACTTTAAAATAATTGGATAAAATACATGTGTCATATATTTGTTTTATATTTAATAGATTTAATTTTATTAGAATTATATATATTAGATATAAAGAATAAATTAAATTTTTATTTTTTTATAGCATTTCATCACCATCATCATTTTAGCCGCAGACTTCCTCTGCTGGATATAAGCCTTCTTCGTAGATCTCCAGTTAGAACGGCTAAAAGCGACTCACATCCAACGCCTTCCGAAGAACTTAACAAGGTTATCTTTCCGCCTTGTGGGTGGAAGTCCTACCCTGCGCTTTACCAGTCCGTGGCTTTCGATTTTGAAACAATTACTTTCGTTTGTTTGGGTATATCTATCAGTATTTAGCGTTAATTAACACCATTCTAATTATGTACCTTAATAATATTACACATGAAAAGTTCTAAAAACAATTTTCAAACACTAAATTTAAAGTAATTATTATACTGAACCTGCTTTATATTGTCAAAATTTAACATTTTACACATTAATGAACACGGCTTATATAATTCGTAATATTTGACCAAACATAGTCCCGAGCACATGACCAGTCGATCTAAGTACCTGTACTCAAACAACAATAGTAATTCGAGCGTCTCAAAACAAACAATATGTAGAACGTGCATTACGGTTCTAGTTATATAAACAAAGCAGCCTTTGTAATCCGAACTGGCGATGTGCAATTAACATTCTAAACGTTACGTTAACAACGTTACGTACGACGAACGCCAATGAACACTGGGCAATGCCAAGAGCACCTCGTATTTACATAGACAAGAATTAAGTAAAATATTTACACGGATCGAGGTCAGTGCGAACGTTTACCTACACTTTTGTCGTTTGCTGCGTCATTGGCTAACTCGATTTATTGTCCAAATCTTTATACAGCTCGGCCCTTATTACATTGATTAAGCTTTCTGTATTTACCTTACTTATACATAGATTAATAAACCTTCGGTTACAAACGTAGCTAATACAAAAAGGTTTTGAATAGTTAGCTGTAAAGATTTTTTAGATTTAATTAGCAATTAGTTCATTATAAATACAATGACGTGTTTAATTATACATGTCGGTGAGATCAAATTTTAAAATCGCTTATTTGTTAAAAATGGATTATTGTTGGGTAGATGTTAATTTTATAAATTCCTGATTATTTAAAAGTAAATATTGAGAGTGTAGAGGCGTAGAGGTATAAGTAAGTTGCTTGTTGGTTTGCTGAACTATGCATTGCCGTCTGGCAATTAACAATACAAGCCTCCTTTAGTCCTAAAATAAATGTTTTTTTTTTCGTGAAAGGACTAGCAAAGAGGCATCCCAAGTATCGAAGAAAAAAGAAATACAATAGTCAATTATTTTTAAGAGAAGCCAAAGCAATTAGGAATGTCACATTTAAACAGTAAAATAAAGAATTACGGATAAATTCTATACTGGGACCCGCCAAACCTATAATGAAGCTGTGAAACCCACAAGGCTAACAACATTTACATCATCCGAAACATTTGTACATCCCTTACATTGTGTATGTCCCACACTACCTATGTGGCGTTTTGTCAGAGGGGCGACAGAGATAACGCTCTACGAAGCCGAAATTAGCCGATTTTCTCTTTCCAAAGGTCGATGTGAAATATTTATCGCCGAGTATTTTAAGTTCCTCAGATACGAACGCTTATTGTAACAAGAACGTCTGTGCGTATTATTATTTTGTATACAAACAATATGAAACAATATAGGCTTGACGGCTTACAAAACAATTTAAATTTGCCGTTAATATTTACATTATTCTATTTAAAGGTTATGTGCAAAACATCTGTATTAATTCAAGTGAATGACCGGCGAAAACCGTTAATCACGGTACACGCCCTAAATAATTGCAGTATCGTACAAAACACTACCTACGCCATGTCACAACTCCAATGATTATTAACGGCAGATTATATGCAAGAGTGTAACCGCAGGCGAAATAAGCCTTCTACTAAACAAAGCTCTAAACTCACGTACAAGCTTAGCGATAATACAAGAAAATTACTATTACAATTCTGCACTTTTGCACACAGCCATAGTATAATTAACTACGTTTAATACTGTGTTCTGTACGCTTCCGAGACGAGAAGTCTGAGGTGTGTTTAGTTAGGCTCGGCCGACAGCTGCACTCGCCCGTCGCGGCTCTTGACGTCTCATCAACTGACTAGGTAAGCCTCGTTCACTCCGTACATGACACGACAACAAAGCCACGTAGCCCTCTTCAAGCGATTTAATGTGTAAACATGTAACGTATTATTGCATTGACAATTTAACAGGTTGTACATCGACTTAGCTAAATAAAAAATGTAGTTTAAGGTAAGTAAATTAAGAACAGTTTAACAACAGGAATTACAGTACGCACATGTTTAAATCATCATCTTTTGTTCGAGATACAATATTTTTGGAAACAAAAGCGGCTTTAACTACTCTATATATGTCTTCTGTGAAAATAAAAACAAATATATGTAAGTAGGTAGTAGTCGAAACCGATAACATTTGAAAAAGAATAGTATCTTTGACGTGCCAAATCATATGTCGAGAACTATACTACACTCTATTTATTGAGAATTATAATATTTATTTTTATTTTATTGAAAAATGTCAACAGGAACCCTAATTCTAGAACTATTGCTTTGCAACGTTAATACATTTTACTTCATTAGAAATAAAGTAAGTTTTTTTAACATATGCAAATCTATGTAAGTTAATTTTGCAAATAAAAACAGAGAGACCGTTTTGTTTTATTTCATATAAAATTTAAGTATCCTTATGATCATGAAATAAGTAATTGTTCGACAAATAAACTTCTTACTAAAAGCATAACAGGGGTTTATCAGAAAAAATACAAAATCATTAATACTGAGCTGAGACTAACTGACGACCAAATAGATAGAAATCTTACTTTAATCACAACTTTATTTGTTGTAACTAAACAAACGCCTTTCGCAAAATATAAATAACTACTATACGTTACGACTATAAAGAACGTCGCAATGCGGTATCTTTCAGTAACAAAACTTTTAATGAAAAGTATATGAGATAAGCTAACGACAATCTAATATCTATTTGAAGAAACCTATATTGAAATAGTAAAAGAGAATAGATTCCATTCAGCTTCACCGTTAAACAGATTTCTACACTAAGTGGCTCGTTTCAATCAAATTTCTGGCTTCTGACAGGCACGAAGAAAAAAAGGATGGTATAAAATTGCTTTTATTCGCGTGGAATTACTAAAACATGTCATTTTATAATCATAAAACTGGAAAGTTTATTTATAACTCCTTTATAATTATCATTAAATATTTTAATAAGTTACTTTTTAATAAACTTGGTGAATTTATAACTAAATGATCCTTATTTATTTACTTAAACACTACTAATACAATGTTCGTCATTGAGTTCGCCGTTATATATATATTTGTCAGACACATTCAATCCGGCAAAATTTTAGTATTTAGCCCAGGCCTTCCAGGGAGCCACCGAGCTTCGCTACTTTAAAAGAGATTTTAGGTCCTTCAAGGCCCTGCTCCCTCACACCCGCGGAATCTGCAAATGCCACTAAGGCAAAAATGCAAGTTAGTTTAAAAAAAAAACAAAATCTGACATTTCGCATTCCTACTTATAACCATATTAAAATAACTTGACTATAACTATGACAAAAATCTACGACCAAATAATTCAAATAATCTTTTCACAAATCTGACTTCGTCGTTCTTTTTTTTGTCGAAAGAAATTTACTTTGAAATAAAATTTCCCTCTGAAATGGAGGTGGTACATGTTTACAAATAAGGTTTGAAATCTAAGTAAATATACTTGTTATTATAGAAGAAATATTATAGCGTTAATCACTAAAAACATTACACTACGGAGGAGACAACCCACGTCAAATTAAAGAAATATTTAAAAAAAATATGTTAAATATGTTAGAAAACTCTTGTCAAAACTTTTATAGATCAAATTACCGCACTCGGTATACATGTACTGCTTTCTTAACAGAACACCACTACAACAACGCGTGCCTCAGAACACTCGTTGCATGGTCTGCCCGCGACACTAACCCCCTCTATTTTCCGCGTGTTCATCACTTCTACTTTTCCAAAATTACACAAGAATAATAATCATTTGCAAAAATATCTTTATTAATAACATAATGTTATTAATTGCTTACAAATATTAACATAAATAATTTTGTCTATTTGGCAAGTGAAATCATCGACGTTATTACATACATAAATTATTAATTCATCACGACTGGCTTGATGCCTATAAATGTTGTCACACTTTTTACGTTCCGCAGCAAAGACAGCGGAACTGTAATACCACAGAATAGTCCACCGATCCCTTTGCATTTGAGGTTATAATCGTGACTCCATTCCAAAAGCCTGCATTCCGAGGCCAGCGGTCAGGAACTTTTTGAGTCGAAACAAAGCTTACAAAATTTCAAAGATTTTATATTGCCACAAAAATTGTTATACCTACAATAGATAGTACTTTCAATAATTAATATTTTTTGGTAAAAAAAAAACTTCTCTTTATATAATTATAAATAGGTAGTGTTTTTTCACAACTCACTGGATCATATATTTACATATATAAATATTGTATTATATAATTAGGTAATAGTTATATAATAGTTATTTATTATTTAAATATCAAATCGAAATATTTAGTTATTTAAAAAAATATAGCTATTAAAACTTACAAAACTCTAGTTTTAGACAGATTGGTCAAATTAAGCCCATTGCTTGTTTTAAGTTTCAAACACGACTTCCATTTTTTATTAAGTGTCCTACTTTATATAATTATTATATCATGCATATATTATTAATATTATATTTGAGTATGAAACTAAAGAACCAGCAGGTTGCCGAGCTCTGTTCTAGGCAGAAGCTCCTTTTGCTTTGACGTCAATTATTTCAAAGTTTCAAGTTCGGAACTTCGTCTTCTGTAATCTATAGAAGACATCAAGTTTAGGGTACTATTTTGTTTAATATTGCTTTATCTTGAATAGGAGACATAAAAATACGTATTGTTTATTCTATCGGTAATGTTTGCACATACAAATTCGAATTTCTTATTAGCGCATATTATAACGTGGTGGCTTTAATGAAAACATTTTTTATTAGCGTATGAATATAGTCATATAATTGTAATACACAACAAGATATCTAAAACCAAAAAGTGCCGTCATTGAGAATTCGATCCGAAGCATTTTCACAGGTTTATCATCATCACCATCTCAGGCGATATACTTATGTAAATGTATGTTAACTATATTTTCCGTTATAAAATTCTATTCGCTGTGCAAATTTAGTTAAAACTTTAAGTGTCATGTTATAGGTAATTGGCCCGAATTATATACCCTTAAATGGCACATCAAAGGAACCCAAGAAACTTTGTCGGCTGACCTGCAAACTTAAATTAGTAGTGGACACGCAGCCGACATTACCATTAAACGTTATGGACCCAACCTAAATAAGGTTTAAGTTAATTGAAATGACGCCATGTATAGTAGATTATTTTTACTAACAAGTTATCTACAGAAGTCAAAATTTTTACTTTCCTAACATTTAAATTAACTATTTAAGGTTATTATAAAAAAAATCACGATGGCTTAGCAATTACGTCCTCAGAAAAAACACAAACAATACAATTTCGAATTAATATAAAAAACCGCCAAGTCGATGGAATGTCTCGCTTGGAAAACAGAGTGAAAAGATTATTACGCTGCTAAGAAAAAAATAAAGACTTCTGTTCGGGACCGTCGCCTTTATTGTTTGACAATACCACATATAAATCAAAAAAAATATGACGATATAAGATTTATTGTTTTTTAGGAATTTTAGTACAAGCAGCAAAAAAACGTTAACGTTATTTATCTCCGTATCAATTTAATTGAATGACTGATAATTTAGAATTACTATCAACACGCCGCAAGATTTTTATTGGGTATTTTTATACATTATTTTCAATCATAATCCCATATAAGTATCGTATTCAATGAGACAGTAAGACAAAAAAAATATTTTTGCAACATAAGTTACAATATTCACCATAATATCTAAGAAAAGAATGATGAATGACACGGAGGACCTTTGCAAAGTCTCCTTATGATTCAAACTGTCGATAAAAATGAATGATGTGTCTAATCCTATTAAAACGGACCAAAATGAATCTGTGTACTCTTCTGTAACTTAATCTGGCAAATAAAAATGTGTACATAAATAATACTCATAAATATTAATAAGCTTTGTTGAATTCAATTAAAATGTTTTATATTTTATTATTTACAATAAACTCTTAATGAAAAATTAATCATTTTTAATTCCTGTACACAGATTGATTAGTTATAGGTGTGATACCTTAAAAGGGTAAATATATAGCTCGTATACTGTCAATATACACGATCATCCAATAGCGTGTACCTTACACGCTATTCGACGATCAATGGTTTCTGAAATATTAAAAAACATAATTGATAATATAGTAAGAATAAGCGTTTACAAAATTCAGATAACTACATATTAAAATTTAAATTAATTTAAAGTTATTTTTCACTTTGTACTATAAAAAGTTAGTGGCTTGTGACACGTTCGATTAGAAAAAATAATGAACGTAACGTATTACAGAGTGATCACTTTATTGATAGTTATTATAAATATGTGTAAAAGCTTTAGAGTTTCTGCTGACTAATGAGCTATATATTTATTCGTTTAAAGCCATTACATCTATTACCAATCACACTTTATAATTATTAACTTTAATTTATAGTGTAAAGGTAAAAATAAATTTACATTCAATGCAAATATTCAGATTATAACTTAAACTTTACAAATACAACACTGCAGAGTGACACCGGAACTTTGAAAATGTCGCAGAAACCGTGTCGGGGGAGTGACGCCATTTGCATATTGCACTTACGCCGTCACTCTGAAGTTAGGAGTCACTTTAACCGGCGCTAGCTAAGACCTACCGACTCATCTTGTAACGTTAAAGGAAATGAAACGACACAGCAGTTTTAAATAGATTTTTAAAGCGAACATGCTTAGTTAACAAGTTAGTTAGTTAGAAGAGCGAGTTTCATTAAAGAAATTTTAAAGTTTATTTTTTTACTTTTCATATTATCTATTTTAATTTAACACACATTAATTAGATTACCATCCTTACATAAAAGTGATCTTATGTTTAATATGATTACGATACGTCCTTTAATTTTCCATACACTGTTTTAGTATTTTAAAAATAAGAATCCAAACACACTTCAGAAGTCGAAAGAATTTTCTTACGTATTATAATATTATTCTTTTCGATGTTCAAAATATAATAATTTATGCCAAATAATAAAAGCAAAATTGCATTTAGTTCTTTAATTTACAACAATCTTTAAGTTTTCAATATGAAATTCATATTGTTTTTACCTCAAGTAGACGAATAGTAATTTATATTTGTTTATTCCTACCTATGCCTTGTATTTATAACATACATTTGGTAATTGAATACTTATATATGGTATATACGTATGTGCATACATTGTTTGATTACATCATCAGTCGACTTGATGTATAACTGTCTAGAGAGACTTGTTCTAATTAGCTCTGTGCTTAGTACGAAAAATAAAGTGTTTTATTAATTCCATGATTTTTCCATCTTTTTATTCTATATGTAAACTTCTTTTGTGCTTGTAAGAATATTGGGAGATAATGATACATTAGAGGAGCTATTCTCAAGTTTTGCGGTTATTGAAATAGGTAACAAAAATAAAATCCGTGCTTAATAAAATTTAAACGAAATAAATATATATTTTTACAAATTGTTTGACAGAAAATTAGGCTCCAATTACTACCAACATATGTTGTTAGTCATTAATAAATAATACAATAAAACCGGAACACGGAAATCGTATAGCGGCCATAACGGATATTAATGTGACGTCACCGGACCCTCGACTCCGTCAGGCGTGATTCCGGTCGTTGGTAGACGAAACAATACGACGATCCCGACCTTTATAAATCAACAACAAAGAGTTTTTAATGCAATCTAGTATATACTGTTCTAAATAAAATAAAGAAGTAAAAATAGAAGAAGAAAAAGACTAACATTTTCATAAATAAATTCAGTATGACGTTTCACCGTATCTTGGCTAATTGCTTAATTTTGGGAATAGTCTAAAATTTAATTCTTAATTCAAATATTCTTTATTCAACATACGATGGATGTGTTATAAATTCAAGTTAATTTTACCAGCTGTTCGGTTGAAATACCTTAGATATGAGAAGAGCAGTCAAAACAAATTCACAGTTAATATCGAGAAAATTCAATCCTATTGACAGAGTAGACAAAGTATGTATATGCTTGTATTATTGATGACATATATCACTATATATATATATATATATATATATATATATATATATATATATATATATATATAAATAAGTTTGTACTTACTACCACATTAACACCATTACATGTACTCAAGCTATTTGTGGCCAATCTTGTCGATCGGGTATGTTTACTTTTATAATGGATCTCAGCATCGGCATCGTGATGGCATTCGTCGTCGCTGAACTGATTATTTATTTTAAAAACTAATATTTATGTGAATGCAAATGACATTGCAAAAATCTTTACATTATGAAACAGTTATTGGGTTCATTTTTAATAGCATATACTGTATTAAATTGAAGATAAAAATAAAAGTTAATAAGAGACATATAAAATTGTTCGAAAATTATAAATTCAAACGTCATCAACGTACGCTTATGTATGGTACGCACCGCCTTTTATGGATATTACATTAAAAACTACATTTTAAAAATTTTTAACTTACAAAAAATATTTTGGCTAAGTTTTATAATTTATAAGGTATAGTTTTAATAATATGCATTTTGAAATGATTGCAAACTTCTTTGCAGAAGGAATTTCGTAAAAATCCGCAGTAAAATTCGGATTCTTAGCTGATATTTCCTCGGCGGAAAATAATCTTAGCTAGAGGTCGTGATAAGCCAGCACATATGTAGGTGTAACCCTCTTTTTTATATAGATTACTCCATTTTTTGTTTTAATATTTTATAATGTAACTACGATTTAACTTGATGAAAAATAATTAACAACGTAGTTTTACTTGAGGTTATTTAACCTAAAATCTTTTAGTCCTTTATCATCATCATATCAGCCGCTAGACGCTCCTTACAAGACAGGCTTCCTCCCAAGACGCCCGACCTGCAAAGGGCATATCTTCTTTTTGTATTGTACTGCCCGCATCCAACCTTAACTGGACTGCAATTTATGTCAATTGAGTCCTTTATAATAATTATTAACTTATTAAAAATTAAATTAAATTAAAAAAATAAATAAATAAAATTCCTGTGTTTTTTTAAATCAAAGAGGAGATCATAAGTTTTTAATACAAAAAGCAAGGCTGTTTGACGGTTGGGCTCGTGACTCGCGCCAGCCGTTCTGTGCATTACAGCCGGCGTGACTGCACTCTTGCCTTTGTAATAACTATCCGGACAACTTAAGCATAATTGCCTAAGATCGCTTTTATCAGAATTTCGCTAAATCAATCTGTGGCGGGTCTCCATACTTAAAACAAATTTTATAACAAAATAGGTATATATATATTAGATTCAGCGATTCTGGATTATATTTTTGACAATAAATCATGTACCAAAGTGCTTAAAAAGAATACTAGAGGTGCCCAGTAGTCGCTGAGTTTCTGATTTATTTAAAAATCAAGTGAAGTAATTATAGTTGTGTATTACAAGTCATACGAAAACTTGGTCATTAATTTGTGGCTGCAAAATTAAAAGCAGGCAGCAAATACCTATAAATTATGTATGAACAGCAAACACAAACGTATAACAACAAACAAACCTACCAACCTATGTAAGCTTTTACCTAACGTCAGACCTCAAGATTTTCTAAATGTAAAGTCTAAGAGTCAAACTTTTATTTATGTAAAATTTTATTTTCATTATATTATAAAAATAAATTGAAGTATATTTTATCATAAATATACTATTTTATTTATACAACAATTTAAAAAAATATCGTAAAGTTGTTTTAAAACTTAATATATTATTAAATTGTATTGCTCTCCAAATTAACATACTTGTTTTTAAATTCAAGAGACTTGGTGTGTGGTAAAAACCAAAAATTATATCCCACTGACCACTCTTCACTATGTACGTAAGCGTAGAAATTCTAAAGCAATAGCCATACAACACAGTCATGGTAATAAATCCTTATCTATAGATAAGCCGCTACCCAGTTCACTTTCTAACCACTACGATTCCGTTACGTCACAACATTATTATGTATCATTCATATAACGTCTAAGAGCTCAGACAAGAGACGATTGTTGTGCAACGGTGTAATTAAAAGATGTATTTTAATGTAATTATACGAGAAAGTTACTCAATTAACATTAAAAATAGCTGCGGTAATAGTCGTTTGTATATTCAAAGAATGAATTTATAGACAGACAGTATGACAGGTGAAAATATGAAAGTTGCATCGCGAGTAATGAATGTTTTTAAAATAAATTCTTGTGTCGCATATTTATAAAATACATTTCAATACCGTTGAATACTCAAATAAAATTTTAATTGGTTTGTGGTTACTCGGGATAACAAAAAATTCTGTTGTTATTTTCTTCTCTGCTTTTGGATTTTCTGTCTAAATGCGGTTTTAGCTGATCGCGTCATCACATAGAGACGTCACACCACAGAGATTAAAGAGATTGACAAGCGAGCGAACAATTCGTGTTTTAGTCAGATTTTCTATATTCTTATTTTCGACTCCGGCAAAGCTATTCCAGCGATGAGTGTGATCGCTGGCATAGCTATTCCAATACATCTAAGCAATGATATATTATTTTGACTTGTACAAATATAAAGAACGTTTAAGGTTATACTAATAGACCTAATAACTTGTTATTGTCAATCAATATCTAAAATAGAATCATAAGATATTGACAAATTAAACATTACTTCATTATTTATTTCTATTTATTGATAATAATCACGTGAATGTGTTATTGCGTGTTTGGAGCGTTTTGTTTTATATATTGTTTTAATTACCCATAAAACGTAAACACGTATATTCCAACTGCGACTCTAGAACACATAATTTTGATGTTGAAAACTTATAATGTTTACGATAATAAATAATACGTACTAAAATAAGGCAAACAACATTAATAAGAAACTTAATAACTTAATATTAAACATTTAACATCATTATTCAATAAGTGTTACAAAAAAGTAAAGATAGCATTACAATGTAAAAAAGAAACAGAACGTTTTCAAAATCATAGGGTATAGGAAGAAATTTTACAAATACTTGAAGGCAGACGATTTTTTTTAATCCTAGGATTACTTATGTAGAACAAATTTTTATGAATTTATTTAATGACAAAAAGATAGGCATCAGAAATGTGATCATCGCAGGTTTTCTTAAGACACCACAAACCTGTACCGTAATAAATGATAAAAAAACATGATTGCGTGCATTACTGCTTAATTATTCAAGGCAATTCAAATATTCAACCTGTTCGTAATAATATGAGAGCCAAAACGATCGGCTTTATAACACTTCCTGTTGTTATGCGTAAGGGCTACCCCTCACGGTTTTGAATGAGTCACGTATGGTACCGACACGCGACAGAAATGTGAATACTTGTACAGGTGCGCACATATGATCAGAAATATAACATACAATTAAATATTTTATCATCGTTTCGACCATTAATCGAAAATAAAATTAAAAGCTGTTCATATACAAATAAAATTATTACTACTAATTGTATAGGATAATTGGTTATAAGTTTAAAGGCTTTATATTAAAGCATTTACAACTATTTCTAATCATCTTATGTAAAGTCTTACGCACTTATTTATTCTACTGGAAAGCGATTAAACCAATAACTTTGAAAGTACAATATTGTCTGCAAGGACAGATAGTAAACAATAATTTTAATACGCCTTTTCTCACTTTATCATTATTAGGTTATTTATTATTTCCACCATTAATTTTTGATAGGGTATGGTTATGATGATGATGATAATGACATCATCATCATCATCTACATACCAGCCATTAAACGCCAATTCTACGGAACAGGCCGAAGGATAGGGTGTACCATCCATTATTTAACAACGATTGAGCTATAATTTCTCCCTTCCGTTCATAATTCTTACAGCTATAACCGATTACTCTGTTATACACACTATAAAATAATTTTATTATTTATTCAATTTTACTTTACTTTGAAATGAGGATTTTTTCAATGGCATAGCATCTTTTTTTTATTTCAGACATTATTTATCGGTAATAATACAAAACTATTCAAGATGTTAATAAAAAGGGAATAATATAACACAAAATGGAACATTAGTCATCGTGGCGATTTTTGGGGAGGACCTAAACCTTGCGGTACATTTTGGCCGTTGCGCCTTTTCACTCTATGAGGCATCCGTCTATATTTATAACAGCCTTTTTCGGAGAATTAAGAGAATTAAACGTTGAAGTTCCTTCGACGCCTTGACATCTTTTCCCGATAGCTTTAATAACAACACACAAATAGCATTTGTCGAAGAGAAAAAAGCCAGTTAATAGAATATGTTATCAATTAGCCTCCTAACAGCAGATGTATTCTCATTCCAAAAGTGCTACAAAGACCAGCGCTTACAATTGCTTAGCAGCTGTATCCTGAGCCGTTACATAAACTTAATTCAATTCTAGAAAGGCCACAACGCATCACGTATCAGGTTTTTTAAGCACTCCCACAGAGAATATCACTTTATAAATATTCATCTACACAATTCTATTTATACTACGTTAACTTCATATAAAATATATCTAAAAGCAACATGAATACAATTAAAAATATGCAAAATATTTTTTATAATGCTACTAAAGCGATATTATTCCCAAAAAAAAAATTAAGATATTACTTAATCAAAAATACTTTTGTTTACGTAAGACTTCCTATTAGTTTTACCTTGAAAACTAAAGTAGACTAGACTAGACTAGCCGAGATACTAGAATTCTAATGGTGAACGAATGTGGTTCTGGAGTGCTGAAGTATGTAAGAATATAAACCGAAAACTTTTTAACATCCTTTAATCCACACTGGATGCAAATAACTACGATTTAGTCTTTTTCAATTGTTAATAATTATTATACCTATTTATAAAGACCATATTTCCGCTTTGTTCCTATTTGTAAGAATTTCTATTTCAGGCGGACACGTACAATCATTATTATGCTACAGACACATATGACACTCAAGGGTATTTAAACCACAGAGCTAAAGTTGTCTTGATCATTTTAACTAAAAATGTAGTGTCATCTTAAAACTAAGCCTCTCTTTAAATATACGCAATTTTTGTATTTTGAAATTTTCACTTAGTAAACACGTTATATATAAGTATTTTTACAATAAAAGATATGGTTTTAAGCTTGCTGTTGAAAATATTATTTTTGTTTTTGTTTCGTTTTTTCTTGCGCATTATGTAATAACCAGTTCGATATTACAACATTAAATGCAAGCGTAACAATGTAAGTACTCTTTAAGCTAGTGTCCGTAGTACAGATCGGAAAAAAAATCGCAGGTGCACTAATTGGAACTTCCCAGACGGCCGGTGCGCTGCGCTTCTCAGGACGTGTAGGGTTACTTGTCGAACAACGTATATTGAACTTTCTTAATGAACATTCATTCCTAGTAGCCAAGTGTTAAATACTTAAGAACGCAATAGAAGTTTTTTTTTCTCATTTTTCTAATTATGAATTTACTATTTTTAAAGGTAATATTAGTACATCGAACTTTTTCTATTATGTCACAACTAAAGTATGTCGGTCGGTAGTATGTATGATCGGTAAATATTTTTTTCTATTCTATTTCGTTATTTATTTTTAAATATAAAATAGCTTAATTATGGTTAGACTGTGTACGCCTACAAAAGGCAAACAAATATTTAATTTAATCTGTTAGTGTACATAACAGATACATAGTTGGTGTAGATAAGGAGGGAGGTATAAATAAATAAACTAAGGATTTAAAACACCACAAGGCTATATTTAATTGGGTCAAGTAATCATAAACTGTTTTATATTATTAAATTATAGAGGATTATCGAAAAAATATTTATGAAGAATCTCTAATGAGAGTAACCCAATTAAATTCAAATGAACTAGATTTTTATATAATAAAAAATATATATTAAAACTTCCGCCCGAGTTTTCACAATTTTTGTACAAGTAATTTTTAAATTAAAAGCAGAATTTTATTATACTATACATCTTCTTGTCCAATATACCTTCGTGCCTAAAGTTTAAGAGATGAAGTACGGATGGTCTCTCACTCTGGCCCTCTATGAAGAGCGTCGGGTGTTATTGGATGGAAGCTGCTATTTTGTGTTATATTATGAACTTTGAAAACGATAAATATTATACTTTATTAAGTAAAAATATAAATCATAGATTAAAATTTATATAACAAATTTAAAATGCAATTAAAGTCATATTTAAAAAGTTACAAGAGCTTCACCTGCTCCTCCCGTAAAGTAAGTGGAATTTTGAAATAAGTTACTTCGGTTTTTTCTGCAGATAATCCGTGATAATCTCCAGCATATATATTGTATTTTAAAGATTTACGACGTAGGCTCTATGCCCTTATTAATTTTATGGGGCCGCTTGGTTCAATCTCAAACTAGTTCCGAATGCCATCCTTAGGTAAGACTACACACACAATATAATTTATTTTGTACATATCTCCTATTTGGCTTGTTAGCTTAATGTTGTAAAATTAATGCCATACTTTACTTTCTTAAGGCAATGACATCTAAAACTTACTTAAAAATAGATTTATGCTGCAATCAGGGTAGAACAATTAATTTTAAATGGTTAGGTCTTAATAATTATAAAGTTGTGTAAAAAAGAACCAATAAAAAAAATTCCGGTGTGGCTGTTAGATAAAAGAAAAAACAGATCGTTAAAGATGTGTTTTTGTTTTATAATCAAAGGTTACAAGGTACAAGGTTGTTTAACCATAATTGTTGAATCATAATCTAAATTAAGTTTTCTTAGATTTACAATCGATGAGATGATCTGCTTCTCTTACAAAACAACGTTAATAATAATACATCGTCATACAATAATTCTTCACATTATTATCATCCTACTTTCTATCCACAAGTAACTTAGCAATAGTAACTACGTTAAATTATTTTCATCGAACAAAAAAAAGTACTTGGAACCGATGAACTTCTTAGAGCTGCCGTCTAATACTCAACAGACAATAAGCGAACAAAGCCTGATTCGTGCTAAATCCAACAAGAACACGTCAATACACAATTGACAAGAACAAATAGATTAATAATTCATCTTAGAGGTACTCTAAGGGGTTTTGCTAAACACTTAAATAAAAGCAGGACTTTCGAAAACAGAATGTATCATCCGTTTTTAAAGTGCGCTCGTGTCACAATTGTGGAAAAAACCGTAATGAAAATGAATTTCGGTAAGAATATTGGGTATTTTATTTATTATTTTCTTATCATTTGGAATATTATTAGATATACAAATTAATATATATACAACTTATTATCAACCAACCCACACTGAGCCTGTGTGGTAGAACTTAGGCCAGGTATGTTTTTTATAGTAAGTTGGAGCTGAATATCCTTGGCCCGGGCCCTTTCATTACAATAATTATTTTACCTGACTGGGAGAACTCAAAGTTTTTAAGTCTTGTTCGCATGTCATACTATACAGTACTACTATACTATACAGTATTTATGTCTTGACGGACCTCTTCAAGAAAAAATCTACGACAGAATCTTTTGATGGGTTAGCCTGGCACATTGTCCTAAACCTCAAGGCATTTAACGATCTGTAGCGTTTGGGGAGCGATTTGAAATAAAATCATGTACTAATTAATGTATAATGTAGTAAAACTTAAAATTGTATTATATATACAAAAAAATTGTAGATAATCATAAAACGCTGTTGCTACTTGCAGCTGGGAGAAGAAAGATCCGTATCAAATAGCGGCAACCCTCTCCCGTCTGCGTTTAGTAAAAGCGACAAAAAAAATTGTAAAAAAATACCTTTAAAAACGAATTAGAATTAATAGAAAAAAAAAACAGTATAAATGTACTTATAATACACCTACCCTTATACTTACCATAAATCTAATATCGTGTAAGCGTCAAATTTATTATAAGCAATCGTGAACCTTTGTCAATTAGCAATACGCAAATTTTAATATAACGTAGTCCGATTTGCGATCAAAATATATTATTTAGAAAATAAAAATCTCAGTGAAACTTTAAAGGGATTACTCCAATAAATAATTTGTAAGGCTACAAATCGATGTGAAAACAATGATGTAACATAGTGTAATAAAATAACTGCGAATGACCAAAGCGCTAATACCTCATAATAAATTACGACCGACTCGTTGCAAAGGTAATTAAATTTTCTAATCCTTTCTAAGCGAGACTATTCTCTGTGGGGATTACTTTGAGGGATAGAGTTTCATTGTTGCCTTCATAGCACTATAGTCGTGAGATCGTCGATAGGACCGACAATGAGACCGCAACAATTAAATGTTGCCATTAGATCGAAACAATTCACAATGGCACGTAAGAGGAACGGCATGAGAGTTTTTTTTTCTTAATCCGAATGGATTGAAGGTCGATATGTAATTTTTCACGGCTACGGATACGGAACATTTAAGACTGTAATAAAGATAACAGACGATGAAGTTAATTTTATGATTTTAACTGCCTAAATGTATTCCGATCATTTCAACCAAAATTATGAGTGTATCACTAAGAAGCCTATTGTCAATGGCAAAATCGAAGATAAAATACTACGGCAAAATAAGCTTTATTGCAATGTATACACCAAATCGTGAAGGAGGGTCACGACCCATAGCAACGAGGAATTTGGCGCAAAAAAGGATTATCCAATCTGTCCGAAGTTTTATAATGTTTATTAAATTTCTTATCAGATACTTTTAATCCGGCGTTTCATTGAACTATTGTAAACTATTTTTCATGAATTATTAAGTGCTATACTATAATAAGTGTGAAACTGCTAAAGATTATCGACAACAATTTTTTTTTATATCCTAGGTCTATTAATAAAGCAACATTTAATAAATGCCTACATTTATTATTAAAATTAAATTATTTAGTAAACGAGATATCACAGGTATCGCTATTCTTATTAAACCTTCGTTTAAAATTATCTATAAATTTTGTTTACGTTAAGTCGTCAACGCACTTTTTTGTTATATTTTACTGTATCAAGAACCGGTTCAATATGTTTGATATTACATAAAAACGATAAATATTTATATCTTCATTTTCCCCGCATATTTCTTGTCTTTTTGAACGATTGAAACGATATATAAAATATTCACAATTCTTGTTACAAAAAAAAAAACATTTCTGTTCAAGAACTCGTCGTGTTATCCTTTTTATAGTTTCTGTTCTAGACGAAGAATATTAGAGTTAGAGTTATTCTTTATAATCACAACTTAAAATAATTGATAAAGATATATGAAATAAATAATTTATGAATATTGGTCCTGTTTTTTTTTTAAATAACTAAGCATTCATCGAAAACATAATTTATTACGGTTTACCGTCAATAAATTAAGCTCCATAAAATGAAATACTTTGCTGAATGTTTGCAGCGTCACTTGGCTACATTAGGGTAAACCCTGACTTACAACTCGGTCTCTTCAGTTTCGCAAATAAAACAGTTTTGTATTGTTTGTATACAGCTTTGAATTGACACTGTATATTTGTACCTTATGAAGGTGTGATCGTATCTCCTAATCTAAGAGCTTTCAAAACTTTAACGTATATGTTCTTATTATTACAGAACCTAAAACCTAACGACGCCGTTATAGTCCCATTTAAGCCACTATATAAGGCACTTCGCAGCATAAAGTCTCCCGTTCGAGTCTCGCTTAACCAAGTAACGGTTGAGGTGAAAACGGGCACGACTCTTGGAGTTGACGCCGGCTCTTTAGAAAGCTAAGCAGCGAACATAAAAAGCGGGTACGACGGAAAGCGAAGCTTAATAGCTCGTTAATTACCGGTTATGAGCAGACATTGTCCTACTTAAGTGCCCCGACCAGAAACAATACTTTAGACCTATTTGTTTAGTGTGTTTTTACAGCCAACTGTTTTTATTAGGAATTTAAAAAAAACCTTCTAAGCTCCTTTGTTTACTTATACTACTAGTTTTTTTATTCATTTTCTCTTAAACATAAAAATTAATTACTCCATGTGCTAGTTATACGCGGAAATTTATTAGAAAAATAATTGTCTAAAAAAACTAACTCTTTAGTGTCCGTGTACTTAACAAAAACTGGCTGAAAGAACTATCGATATTTAAATCGTTTGAGAAATATCATGACCACTAACACGGACCACTAACAAAACTTATCTTTCGGACGATCACAGACTAAAACTAGTTTAATGTATCAAGTTATCCAATAGCTCAAATATTTTCCTGATCGTAGCCGTTGCGATACGAATACTTGCCGATTCACGAAACTGGTTCCGGCGACCCATCCACTTGATCTTGGACGAGCGTTGGCCAACTTTCTCGAGATTCCACGCGGGGCCGGTCGCATCAACATCTGACGTCCATAACAAAGTTCAATTTGCGAACTTTTCACTTTAAATAGCATAAAATCATATACAGCGAGTCCTGTAATGCATGGATAAATCTGGAGGGCCTAAAAAATTCCAACCAGTGCCCAAAATCTACTTTACTGTACTTTCTCTAAAGCACGGCCACAAATTAGTGAAATCTATTGAGTTTTTGATGTAATCTTATTATGCACGAGTATTTAATGTATAAGTTGGGAAGGAAAATACCAATTTTATTTTAACAAGATATTTATTTATTCACTTTTTGATATCCAGTATAATTCAAATATAAGTTGTTTTAGTGATTATATAACGATTTTCAATTAATCGGCTAAATGGGAACTACCACCTCGATGTCCATTCTACCGGCAAAAATGTGTTATTGTGATCTGTCCAATTTTGGGCAATGCGTCATACCATCATACATGAGATGCAAATGTGAAGTTAAGCAAAAATATACCTTTGGCAGCATGAAACGTGATATATTATGTTAATAACCAGTTATTTTAACTATCGTGGTTATTGTCAAAAACAATTTCGACAATTGGAGTCCTCGAATGTATATTGTATCTCCTAAAACCGTCGCTAGGTTTTATTGTAAAAAACTTTGTTTATTTTATAAAACGCAATATAAGTTTGGTATCACAGGAACTAGAATAAAACTAAAAATGTATAGTACCCCGAGTGGTTTTAGAAAATTGTGCGTTTAAAATTGGTGCAGAACCCAAATATAATATTTCGAGAAAAATATCCAGCAATTTCCAAAAATCGATTACCGAAAAAACTATACATTGCCTATAACGGGCAAGAAATTTCAATGTTAACAATAACAACTTGATTTATTATCTTTGTACGGTATCGTAATTTTCAAAGACCAAATACAGAAATAAATAATCTGCGTAGGCGCGGGCAGTTTCCAATCGTGGAATTTAATAGTGTGAGTTAAGTTTAAAAACATTTCTAATGTTAGAGTTAATATAAAAACATTTCTGTTAGGATAGCCCAAGCCCGCTAGTGACAGCCCGCTTCCAACCAACCATTCCTATTGGAAATGTCTAGGCGAGATCTACATCCAGCAGTGGACATCTTACGGTTAAAATGTTGATGATGGTGATGATGACTTACCTTAACAAAAAAATACTACTCCATGAGTATTTCTGAATTAATACACCCAAAATAAATATATCACAAAATGTCATTTAAGAATATACACCTATTCACTATATTCATTTTTGATTAGAGTTTCTTATATTTAGTAAAATTATTAACTGTAATAACCTAATTAAGCATTTTAGATTGCCTAAAAATAAAATTATCGGTTAAGATTGTTTTAATTTTTTTTATTAAAAAACTCCATTCAAAACTTTGAAGTCAATGTCAAAACAAAAATTACAGAAGCGTTCGACTAATAACATTGAAATAAAAAATAACTTAATTTCCCATCATGACTTCTGACACTGGACAAATTTTTAAATATATGCAAATTGAAAAGCTAACCTGTTAAAGAGATACCGTCAGTACAGATAACGCTGGTCGTTAGTTATTCTTAGAATAATTAGAACCAATAAAAATGTTTGTAACGAGTAACCGACGGACGACCATTATTCACCCTCGTCTTGGCTTAGCAAATAAATGTAGTTAATAGCCGGCTCGTTTTTCAAGTATTCGGTTGAGCCAGTTGCATGCTTTAACATTCAGTACTAATTAAAATCTATCGCCATAACTCTTCCAATGATATATTATAAAACAGGTTTTGTATTAAAATAGTTTTTATAGTTTGTTTCAATCATTTCTCAGTGAATTTTAACTTCTATTTTGTATGAAATTTAAAGACATGTTATCATAGCCGTTTCTTTCCTTTTATTATAAATTAATTTAACAAATTTATTGTATTACTTTTAATTTTCTTAAGTAATTTTTTAAGTTCTAAAATAAATTTTTCCGAATTTCGCGGATTAAAATTCACAAATAATTCATGTTTAGTTTTTATACAGCGCGATAGTATCCGACGTAGAATTGCATTCTGAAGAATACCACACAAACTTCCCCTACAAACTAACTATAAACAGGTATATGTAACAGCTTTATGTTGTGTCAAACTTAAACAATTAAACGATCATCTTTAGTAAGTTTTAGTTAGGTGTCGTTTAATTTACCAAAAATTTTGCATAAAAAAAAGCGTGCGTGTTATGTTATCGTTTGTATTGTGATCATGAATATCTGTAGAGAATGTTTTTTATATTAATATTGCCGTACTGCTTATACCAGTATCTGGACAGAAAGGTAAGATTTTCTGTGAGAAAATCTGAAAGAAAGATATCGAAAACTCAAGACGATGTCTTACATAACATCGCTAACTTAAAGGCGTAATCGAGTTTATCATCATTATAGATGTTAAAGCTTTAAAGAGGCAATTGTATAACTTATTTGTCGGCAAAAATCTTCAAGCATTTTACAACTATTTCCAATCATACTGTATAAATTGATCAGTGTGAAATATGTCACATTTAATTTATTTTTCATTGAAATGCGACAGGCCGATAATATCTGGCTGTACCGTCTACAGAGACAGATAGAAATATTAAATGTTAAAATTCGTATAACGACAACACCTTTTTTCTATATTATTGTAACGTAATCTATTAATTGTTAAAACCATTCGTTTTTGGATAGGGTATATGATACATTAATTAACAGCAAATGAACTATACTTTCACCCTTTAAACCTTTTACTTCTTGAACCGGTTAACCTTTATAAAAGACCATTATTATTAAGTTTATGATATGCAATACAAATTTACAATTCACTTAGTAATATATAAAATAGTAGCTACATATCGTCGGTGAAAGGTTCCAGAGCAAAGGTCATATGTAACACAATAACCCGAAGTAACGGTAGCCTATATGAACTGGTATCTTGAACTCGCGAAAGCGAAAGAAAGAATTTGAATGACGTTACAATAACTTCAGCTTCCGGAATAATGTATTTGGTAATATTTATCAATGAACACTATCACCGGGCTTTAGGTTTTCCTTAATATTTTGTGTATATGAAGTCAGATAATTTAGTTTTGTATTTTGTCATGGATGGCTGTTTTGAAGTGGCAGACAACAGGACTCATAGCGCGCAAAACAGATTGGCACTGGGCATTACAATTCTGAAGTGGCGAACACCGACCAAAAATCGTCGCTCAAGGCAATGTACCAGCAAAATGACGATTGACCCAGGCTAGTTTGAACTGGTGTTATTGAAAATCTATTTAAAAGGCTCATTATTGTAATGATAATGAAAGGATATTTACCTACTGGCATTTACATCTCAACTGATTTCGATAAGACACAATGATAAAGGCTCTTAACCTAGACTGTTATAAAAGAATTCCCTAATTCGAGGATTCCTTCGAAAACCTCGGTTCGATTCTCTTACATTGTTTATTATATCGGATTAATATTAACCTCTTAGATCTCATAGCTCCCAAAACCGTGTCTGGCGCTGTCAAATGAAACTTTTATCATCCCTGAACTTACAAATAAAATATACTGAATAAACGTATTCCAGTTGCACGATGACGTACATAGTCACATGATACACGCGTTCGTATATTAATTTTCATATTATATAATGTTATGTTGATACAACAACTGTTGTTCGAGTGTACTATGAAATTATTAGATACAAAACCATCCTACAAACTCAGGCCTAAAATTAAGACAAAGCGTCGTAGTGGACTCCGCGTTATCTTTAACTACAGTCGCACAGACGGGTTAAACTAAATCCGATACTGTCCTACTTAGTATTCTATTAGTTATTACTAAATCTACATAAGCCTACGTACAAATTTAAATAAATTTCGAGCCGAGTTCTTTAAACAATGATAACAAAACAGGGCGAGTGTACGCGAGTTATGTAAATAGGCACCTTTCAATGTAAATTCTAAATCTATTAAATGAGTATTTGAAAGATTTAAGACTTCGCAACGAAGACGCCTAGGCATTTACTGTAATGAAAGATAAAGCTGTATGCAGCCTGTATAAAAGACAGCTCGGCACTAGGCATTGGTACTTAATTACGATGGTCTTTCCACCGCTGTAAATATTTCTTACGTCTTGTATTAATTTACGAGTAATGTTATTTTCTGTCAGTCTCATGCTTCATAGTTTTAATAATATAACTATAATTTTGGAATACGTCTTACTAATGCAATTAGTATCCCGAAATGTTAAAACGAATTAAAAGTTAAATATAATTATGGTAGATTTTTCGAAAATAATAAAGAAAATATTATATACCTCAATTATGTTATAGTTTTCATCATATGAAACATAGGATGTTCACTGCTAGTCATAGATAGGACCAATGGGATCAGTTGGAAGCGGTCTACAACCAGTGAATTTAAATGTAGCTGGATGTGATGAAAACTATTTGTGAAAATTCTTATTTTTCATTGTATTTGTAAGTTAATCTTTACTGTTAAAATATATTATGAATTCTCGTACAAACTTCGTATCAAGGATCGCAGTTTATTTAATCCTAAAAAAAATAGTTTTTATTTTTTTTCAAAACATATGTAAAGTTGTATTAATAAACTTTTAAATGTCTTTATCAATCCTCGAAATATTTTGAACACATTTATAAAACACAAATATTGTTTATTACAAATTATAACTTACAAATGGGAATTATTATTGGATTTTTAAATAGTACAAAAAAGTGAAGTTATTAATACGTACAGCCTAACGCGCAGTATTGAGGTTTTGGTTCAACATATTGGAAAATAAAAATAAATTGACATATAATGAATAACAAACAAATACACGCTATATTTATTAATCATAACCGTCCAATATTTAAACAAACAGAAATTGCCATCACTGCTCTGCCGGTCATTTAAAATGAATATCTTAGATTTCTATTTAAATCAAAAAAACACTCCCCATAAACTCTTCGTGGAAGGTCTAGGGTATTTATTGCAAAAAGGCAATAATTAGAAGTTTAAAACATAATTATAAAATTACTCTTACAGAGAAGTCGCCCGCATAGCTATATATAAATTTATTTGGTACCTGCTGACATTAATTAGAAAATTCTTTTTCCTCTATTTTTGCAAGTATTTTTAATACCTGAAAAATTATTATCCAGTATTATTTGTTAATAAATAAAAGGTCATTAAGTATAATAATGTTGTACGGACTATTTAAATTATAATCCAAAAATATAATGCAACAAAACATTTTGAGGTTTTTACTAGCAATATTAATAACCAGTAAAAATTTGTGTACAAAAAATATTTGTAAAAAATAATACATCTCGTCGAAGGTTGAAGCGGTGTTGCCGTGCATATTTTTGTGGCACTGAATGAAAATGCTCGAACAATATTTCTTTCCTTTCTTAAAACATAGTAGCAAAGAGGATTATTAATAAATAGTACTGGTAATATAAAGTTAAGAGCGTAAATGCAATGCAGAGTCAAATTTTGTATAACAAAACTTTGGGTTCGCAATATTTTAGATAAGACAGATAAGCGCCTTGCCTGTGCCATTTCTTGGTCATAATGTGTTGATAAACTGTAGTTAAAATTATAGACTAAAAGTTAATTTATGTGATTATAAAAACTTGTTAAAGTTGACATTATATGGTTATATAACAAAAAGTTAAGACGTTTTAATGAAAAATATTGCTGTGCGAAATTTATTTTTGTTGTCATCGTCTATGAAATACGTAAGAAAATTAACATAAAACTTATTATAGATGTCTTTGTAATAATTTAATATTAGTTAAAACGTTTTCTAACATTATACCTAATAAAGGCAAAAAGAAATACATGCATTATTATTAGAAACTTAAGAAATAGGCTCTTCTCATACAACGACACCTCTTCAAAGGTTTCTATTTAGCGCGTTGATATCCTTTTTAAGACATAAAATATGCATCTTAGAAAAATATATTTATGACACGATGTTTTCTCTTTAATTACTACTTCGTACCAAAATATCTATTTATTAATATTCCATGACTATACAAGTATCGATAACAAAAAAATATAATAACTTATCGCCTTAGAAAAATCCAAAAATTTAAAGAGTAGAATATGCTTCAATTCAAGTTTATTTCAGGTTTTATTACAATATGTAATGATTTTCTATTACTAACATGAAGTAATGTATGATATATATAATATCAAATATGACAGTAAAATTTATACTTGCTATTATTAATACCGTTAATGAATATTTATAGACTCACTAAAATTTGTAGTAAAATTGTTAAGCATGTGTACGAGTGTATACATTATTAAACTCGTGGCAAAGAACGGCATTTTTACAAACACGTTCGGAGCTGAGGCACCTTTTAACGCCCCGTGCCATAATTTGTGAGCGGCTCTAAAGGCCTCGAATCTAAAGAGTCCTCGTGCTGTTGCTAGAAACTGGAAAGTCGCGCCGATCATACAACAACTTACCCCGTTTCACGTTGATATGAATCTCAAAATCCTTTACGGGCACTAATTCACAAAGCACACGCGAAGAACGTATAAAACCTTTTTTTTACTACACCACAAATTCGAACACAGGCACTTTTAACGAACTCTCGTTGCACAGAGGTACATAGCGTGATTTAAGCCAGCATTCACTCAAGACTAAAGCCTCTTTAGGCGCATACGTACAAAACGATCGTAACTACCACTTATAACTGACACTCGATGCTCCCAAAATGATCCTTACGGTATCTAATGCCAATTGTGACGTGTTTAACACAACATTGGAGAATTTTGACCGTTAAATCCAAATAAAACAAACGCCGTGTTGCGTAGTTAAGTTGAAACTAAGCCTGCCCCGCTAAGGCAGAGTGAAGACCGTTGATCCAGTTGTGCGGTCGATACAGCAGTACGCTGCTTTACCGACGCGGCGCTCACACATTAAGTTTTCAACCGTCTCGTTCGTGAGATAACTTAAAGAAAGAGACAGGTGTATTGCGTTCGCCGGTAGTGGGAGAAGATACTTGTACCTGTACATCAAAGCCTCTTTTAATACACGTAGCAACAGGTGAATAAGACGCATGTGTGCGTGTATTGTTGCGAGTTTTTATCGTCGTGTGAATGTTTTCTTCGCTGTGGTAGAGTGATAAAATGGTATTTTGTTCAATAGTATTTTATCTGGCCTCTATCACAGTAACATTTCTGTTAATACAGAACGGCTATTTATTAAATCAGACGATTTTCAGCGCATCTGGGTTATCAAAACCATCCTTGTTCCAAATTATTTTTAAATAGTTCCTGTCTTAGATACAACCGGCGTGCCTTTCTATCAAATTAATAAGGTCAGAAAGAAGAATATTTTAATATGAATTTGAAGGTTGTCATCATAATTCAAAATACGTAAAAGTAAATTATAATATCTATTCAAAATACTATGAATATATAATTAATAGAAGCTGAATTGGAAATTGATTTAGATTGACATTATTTCTTTATATTTAGAAAGTAAACTTTTCAATATAATTATCGTTTATTATAACGAAAAGTTTACTTTCTACGTATTAAAAGAGTTAAATGTGTAAGTTTTTTTAATTTCAAAATCGTCCCCTGTAATATATAATAAAATTCGAATACCCACTTACTTTATAAAAAAATAAATTTTATGGGTAGAACCAATTTTTTCTAAAATAAGTGATCACTCGAATTTTATATAATCTTTATTATCTACGTTCTGACACTATTCAAGTCTAATTATTTTAATAAAGATAAAATTTTAGATATTTGATATCTATGTTTTTTAATATTAGTGTAAATATAATTGTTAACAGACTCAATTTCATTCGAAATCTTAAACTGTGGTCGTGGTGTATTTTGTACGTATTTGACATGTCAGAAACACATTTCTTCGAACATGTCAACCTTTTTTTTAAAGTAGACGCTGTAGTTTTTAAATACCTATACTGTAAGCTTGTACTACTTCCTATGTGCAAAATCCAATGGCGAATCAGTACAGTAAACGTTATATTTAGGTTTATCACATTTATAGAACTTATGATTTGATTCTATGTATAACGTCGTGACTCAATCGCATAAATCTGTGCCAGATATTGTTGTATAAAACCGCTAAAGCCTCATACTTTTAAAGGCGCATAATAACAGTTGGTCGCCTTCCTCCTCTCGTCACTTTTTATATAAAAAATATTACACGGTATTTTTCATTTACGATATTGAATTATAATCTTGTTAATTAATTAACAGTTTTTCATTCACACCGAATTGGCTTTGGCCAGTTAACACTGCGCCGAAAAACTACAATAAAATCTTGTCGCGACAGTCTCCGTACACAGAACCTGTATAACAAGATGTTGGACATGTTCGACAATGCAACTTTTTCATATGAAAATTCATAAATTTAAGTTTCCTGTCCGGTTGGTCTTAAAAAATTGCTGAAGCATTAGTTTGTCCCTTTTAAAAAAACAGTTCAGTATCTTAGAACACTCTCTTAATTATTCAGATGCCGGGTAATAATTAAATGAAAACGAGGATAATAAAATAATATTAAAATTAAGTGAAACGAGCTAATGATGTTTCATTTATTATTAAAACTACTGGGACAACGAGGCATACGTTGAGTCGATGCCATGGGTCCTTGGACAACAGTTTTTTGACAACAACCAAAAAACTATACCAAAACTCGTCATTTATTTATTAATGGACAGATTTATACCCCATTTTCTTAAAATAAATTGATTGCTTCAAATTTTGATTTGCGTAAACCGTTTCTTAATTTATTGGTTTTTAATAAGTTCACGTCTTCAAATACTCATGAATAAATATCTTAATTAGTTACGCGACGAATCGCATTCGAAGAGCGAAGGGAATCCCTCTCTTAAAGGAAAAACTAATAATCTGTTTTCAACCCAGAGTCGTCCAATTTGGATGGAGTGCTCCTGCTCATTAATCTTTATCAATCGGAAAACTAATTCGAAAAGAAAAAATTAAAAAACACTTTCTAAGTGAGAGCAAAGACGAAAAAAAGTTAAGTAAGAAGTTAAATTCTATCAACGGAAATAAAAACTGTCAAGTGATGTTTTAATAATAGTGTTATTTTATATCAATCATACATTTTGCAATGGAGAACCGAAAAAATATATTTTTGACCTGAATTACACAGCTCCTCAAGTTTTGTATTTTGAAAATTTCGTGTGTTCCCGTTCGGCAGAGCGCAGAGGGCGCAAGAATCTCTTTTATGGTAGCAAAGTATAGGGGTTCCCTGGAAGCTTCGGTTTAGGCCGCTACATACTACAATTTCAACGGATTGGTAAGCCGCCAAGCTCTTAGTTCGCTTAAACAGACGCTGCGTAAACTGAAACCGTAATACGGTCGTTCGAAGCTATGCCACTTTACTCATATGTAAAAAATGCATATAAATAACGTATAACACAGAAATAACGCAGTGTTTATACAGATTTCAAAACTTTGTCTAGAAACATTTGTACCAATTAAATTGTAGTCTAACTAGTACTATTCAACATGTAAACAGAAACAAAATTCATATTTCTATTAGCAGGGACTTTGATAAAAAGATATAAACACGATAATTATAACAGAATTAAGCTGTACACTGTATATATATGTGTTCAACTGTAAGAATAAAAAGAAGAGAAAACAAAGAATTTTAATGATAACGAATATAATAAAGTGATGTTAGAACGTAATAGTCAATATATTATGGCAATATAAATAAAATATGAGTTTTTATTGATCATTTATTATTTCTCTACTACATGTGATATTAAAATGTCCCCAAAAAACCTTAAAAGTAGGCCAATATATCCATTAACTCTTAAATAGATGACAGAGATATACAAAATGACATTTTAGAAATAATAATAAACTAAACTTTTGTCTTGACTAAAAAATTCGGCTTCGGAGTCGGTCTGAATTGAGATAGTTAAAAACTTACCGACGTCGACGTACTTGAGTACAAACTGCACTTCAGGTCCCAAAGCTTCAGCAACTTCTAAGGGTAGTTCCGTATCTCTCAGCACGTGCACTACAAATGAAAAAAGTTTTATTATAGTAAAAAACGCGATGACGTGTAATCATCTTCATACATTTTAATTGAAATACGTTATCACATACAATCAAAATTTATCAATTACGTTATTACAGAATCTTTATATTTACATACTACTAGTTGCCACGACAGACCTTGTATTCTCAAAAGATGTTGACCTTTCGCAGTCTAATAGAAAAAAGATATAGATAAAACGTACTCTTAATGACTACTGTACGATTACTTACAGACATAGGTTTCCCCTTTTGTTCGGTGCCCTATACTAATAACGTGATTACACTTTCAATAAAATGCTTTGATCTAATTGGTTTTCTCGTTGAATCTTCATGGTATATGCTACTTTTTGTTAGATTACATTCTATCTCGTTTTTTTGTTCATAATTGATAACAAATTTATAATGACATATTTTAATTTACGTTGTTGTTTGTAAAGAGGGGAGCAAATACGTCTTCATACAGTTTTTTCATTTTTTCTCTCCGTAAGAATCTTTCTGACGGCTTAAATAAAATATGAAAAATATTGAAGGAATTATTGGACTTTTCCCCGGCGTTTTGCGCTTGGCAACAAATTCAACAACGAATTTTAATATATGTAGATAAATGTCCATTTTGTAAATATATTAATAACGTTTAAATATTATTACACTTATTTTAATTTTCAGATTTTTACTTATATATTCATCTTTACAATTGCACGACTACTGCTCTAATCATTTAATTAAAATTTATGACTATCTTATAAAAATTCTAACTTATTCTAAGATTTATAAAGCATTGTTTACTAAAGTGTTCAATTTAGTAAAATTCATACAAAAACCTATTGTACGAGTTATTAACCCTTTTAAAATGTCTAAGGGGTGTTATTTATTTTATTGTTTTGCTTACGAAAAAAAACGCCAATTGTTTTACTTTCTTTTCACGTATTTCAAACACTAGTAAACAGTGCCATTATACCTGTGTAAGTACATAAAAGAACCACACAATAGTAATCAGCCCTTTCATAGGGTTGGAGCGATGAATTATTAAAACTTGTAAGGAAATCAATTTATTTCGTTTAATTTAAATATCGCTAAAATAATAAAATTAATTTCTCTTATAATGACTTAAAAATCATTTTACAGAGAAATATCACGTTCTATTTTGAACAATGACAGGACACAACAAACGCATAGTCAATATAATCTTTCATTATCTTTAAAGGAAATCACCTGGTTTTAAAACTGTAAAAGAAAAGCTCTCGAGCCCGTCTCTTTAGAAGCTTCATTATGTAAACGGACCACGCTTATTCAAAGTTAATTTTCCTTCCCTGTTTGAATTTTAATACAAGCACGGTACGAGTATATAGCAGACCTATTAAAAATTATTTTTGTTGTGTACTATATTATAAGGCTTAAGAAAATTTTATTGTAAGATTGTTCATTAAGAACGTGCTCAATCTTTGTTCAGATATGTAATTTAGATAATCAGTACTTATTTAGTAGTTAAGTTGTAGTTTCTATTTAAAAGGTGTTCGTAGAAAGCGATCGAACGCTCACGTCAATTCGTGATAAAATATTTTAATTTTCACAGAGCGCCTGTGCAAATCTCGCAAGCAATAATTACCATAATATACGACATAATTGGCGAACTATTTTGAATTTAACGGCGCTATAAAACAATTTCCTTAACTAACTTAACGGGCTATCGAACGACGTTATGAGCATAATTGTAGCACTGAGCGCATAATAAAAATAAAATCAAGTCGAATGTGAAAGTGACGGCAAGTTAGAGCAACGAGCGGTTATAGAATGTTCCCAGACGAAACCAGTTGCAATACCCATTTCTTCGTCGCGTGCTTACTTTTATCTTTATATTTCATCGAATGTGAGTTCGTTACGCGAAATTATGGTCGTGGCATTGTAATTTTCAATCGCATGCTTCCTTGACGAGAACCTCCATTAACGTTTGGCCATGAGTGCTTCCTGCAAATAATCATGTGAAAACAAAAACACGCTACTGTAATAAAAAAGTGAAACTAATTAAAAAACTTTTTATCCATTTTACGCTACAATTTTTTTTGATAATAATATTTTATTAAATAAAAAAAATAAATATAACTATTTCAGGTTAGATTGAGCCATAGGAGCTTATTTGTTTAGAAAGACGGCTCGCGATCGCGGATCGGTTGGTTCGACTACAACAGAAGTGTACACTTAGTTGAAGCACAAAAACATTGCCGCTGCTTATAAATTTTGAAAGTAAAAATAATCAAAACCTCCCTTTTTTTAGTTGAGACTTGTGTCACGACAATCAGAACAATAAAAAATATTTAAATAGCGCCGAGTCTCAAACCAAAGTAATATTCGAGCATGTACTAAAAACATAACCTATTTAATTAAAAATATAAAATATTTCAAATTTATTTTCTTATATACTTAGTCGTTAGTAATCATGGGTGTAATGGTTAACTTGAGAGTTTACTTCCTAAAACTTTACCGACCGAACCGATAATAAGTTTTATCGAAAAACATTCGTTTGACGGTAAATTAATTAGATATGGTAATACAACAAACGTTACTAAAATGAAAAAAAAATCTATAGGAAACTCCTACATTGCGTATAAAAATTCTTAGAATTTTCTACTCAGTGGAGGTTCTGAATCGCCATTCCATAAAACACTATGTGGTCCGGTCTCGAGAAACTACGTGAAAACGAAGTTACAACACACAGTTACTCCAGCCCTTACAGATTTCAAATATAAAAATATATTTAGATTTTAATATGGTGATTACAATTTTTTATTAAAGTACTGAAAAGCCATATACTATATAATACCGTAAATCATTATGTTATCTCTTCAATATTTTAATTAAATAAAAATTACTTATATTTAATAAAGACCTTTGTGGCAGGATCAACGAATACTTTTCATTTGCTACAGCTAAGAGGATAATTTATATCTTTTTCCTTTTTAAGTAACCTTTTATCTGTCGGCTTGTGACCTATTCTAACCCCTGATTTGCATAATTATCAATGTTAGCATAATGCCTTTTTCTTTAAGTCAGCTTTGTAAAAAAATGAACATTGGGTATTTTATTTTTATTTCTTTGAACATCCATTTGTAGTGTATACTATACGACTTTTCTAAAAATCATTTACTAGTACTGTATCATCATTTCAGCCGTACGATGTCATTGTTGCAACGATTGAATTTCTAGCAAGACTTGTTTGAAGCGGTCTGCATTCAGCGTCTTATTAGTCTCTTCCTGGAACAAAATCGTCTGGAGATCTTGTGAGTGGACATTCTACGTTGCGCTTGCCAGTGCGTGGTCTCCACTTTAGAATCTTAAGGCTTCAGCGGCCTTCTCATATGTAGCCTGCCCGCTGCCTCTTCAACTTATCAATCTAGTGGACTTTGTCGAGGTCTACGGATCTCCTCATTCCTGATTCGATCTCGCAGAGATATCCCTAGCATAGCCCGCTCCATAGCTCGTTTAACTACTATGAGCGTACCAATGACGTCTGAAGTGAGAGATCACGTTTCAAAGCCGTAAACCATCACTGGTAACACACATTGGTCTTAAATTGTGGTTTTTGGACATTAAAAAAGCAGATTCTTCGTAATTATACTACTGTTGTTACTGTATAGTATTACCAGAGACCTCTTTTTTTACGATATTTAGGTAGTATAAGCTGTAAATCAAAATCATGACAATATATTACCTATTATGTTAAAATGAATAAAAGACCTATATAGCTGTATTGACGAATAAATAAACTTTAATAAGTACCACAGACGGTGTCGGTGAGAACAAAGACGCGGCAAGGGTTTCACGTCTTTAACGAGAATTGCATAATGTCGTGCCCCTTTATCGGTCCTGCGCTCTCTGCTCGGAAACTGCGTATGAATATGTATGTAAGTGCAAGTGACGTAGAAGAGACCACTCCAAGAAATTAACTTGAGTCTATACGATGATTTCGATAATATTTGAATGTTGCAATTAATAAATTTTCTTTTCTTGTTTGTTTCTTTTTTTTTCCACCGAACCATGTCAGTTAGCCTCACTGAGAAAAAAAATTAAGCAAAAAAAGTTATAAAAGCTTATTATGGTATATTAATAATAAATATTTATGAATTATTCATAATTTGAAGTAAGGAAGAACTGTATAAAGTACGATTTAAGAATAAAATAATAAATAAATAGATACGCCTGTTAAATTCACATCGTTGATGACAATCATTATAAACATTATTTATAACGTGAGATAAGTAATTATTTTATTGTACATCATTTATTGTATCTAAATGAAAAAAAAAATACTCTACACCTTTTCCTCTTTTAAATGTTATTTTATCGTTTATTCCTATTATAAAAAGGTATTTTATTTCTATATCTTATATTCGGTCGTTTAAAGAAATTAAGCAATGATGTTATAAAGGTGACAAAAATATAAAATAAAAGTTTTCTGTAATATGCAAAAACTCAGTAATGCATTAAAAGATTTATAAATACAATGTATAGTTCAAAAGCTTACCATTCGATATAGTTATATTTACATAGTTATAGTTATACTTCAAGTCGAACGATGCCGTAATATAAAAACTACAAGTAACTAATTACGTAACAATAACAAAATAAGAAAAAACGTAATTTAAGAGTAAAATATTTATTTTATTTCTATAACCTATTTTTAGAAAGGTACTTATTTAAATGATTAAGGAAAGATTAAAGAATCCCCATAAAATAAGCAATATATATATATATATATATATATATATAATACAACAGATAACAAATATGTCAAAACAATCGTGGCTTGACGCGTAATGTTCGAATGGTCTCCAGAGAGCGGTTCCACACGTGTAGATACACATTGGCAGTGTCTTTAAAATAAATTACTGTAAAAGCTCTTAAACTGACATATTATTGCGCGCCTTATATTGAGATGACTATCTAACTTTACTGAAAATAGGAGTCTACTAAATGCCCTAAACGTTGTGATAGTTGTTGAAGTAAGCATTATAATGAAGGCTCGTGTAATAGACTCTTTGACTTCGCAGGGTTATATACGTCGAAACAATTTTGAACTGCGGTGCGTGAAAGAGTGAAAATGACATTTCGGACATGTCTTTCCCACGGGCCAGTCGATGTAAAGAAAATAGTCCACGATTTAAGTTTTTTAAGGACAAATATTTATATTATAGTTTGGTAATATTTCATATTTAATTGGAATGTTTTGATGACGTATGTTGGTTTAAATTTTTTTAATAGGTATTTGCATGGAACAAAAATATCACGTATATTTCTGGATAGCACAAGCAATATTTGCAAAATATGCTTTAGTATTGATTATGTAATAAAACTCATTTCGAGGTAAAACTTTTGTTTATCTGCAAAAATATCTAAAAAGTATGGTGTCTCTATCCAGGGCGCAATTACAGTGGCGTCTCAAGTTTTTGCGTCGAGTAAATCGAGAGAGAAACTTTGTGTATTCCGCAATGTTTGAGTCACAATCATCGATTTTCCAAGCAAGTCAATGTTTGCCACATAGTCGTTACCCTTGATGGTAAAGTTATTCAAAGGTCTAAATTTGCTACGATTTGCCTGTTACCGTTCCTTTGATGTTATGAGTTACTTCCGGCAACTACTATTTTACGTCTTTGTTTTATAACCGTCAGCAACATTATTTGAATTTTTAAAATACGAACGTGAATACAAATTTTTTTAACCTATATTTTTGATAGTACAAAATTTGATTCGACCTTTAGTAAGATTCAATATATCATCCTCGATAATTATTTTCTGTATATTGTAAATTATAACGCCACATATATTTGTAGATATAGATTAACAATCATTATCATCATCATCGTAGGCCTTACGCTTCAAGAGATTTTCCGCGTCCTTGACTGTGTCGTCAGTCCGTAGTAAAAATGTAAATAAACAGTAAAAGGATAAACAACGAGTCAATTAATTCAAGAAGTAAATTGAACTTTTTTAACAACAAATTTATTGATAGTAGTGGCTAAAAGCAAATCATTGGAAATTGAGAATATTGCAATAGTTAAACGGGAAGCAATCCATTAAACATGCAATTCATGGCTGCATTGTGCAAAAAGAGCGCACTAAGGAGATATTGAATTCTTTATAGTCCCGTTGACAAAGGCTACACAAAGCATTTGAAAGACGTCGTCTATTATTTCCGTTACATTATATCTCTATAAGCCCTATCCCACGGTCTGACTAAGGACCATCAAGTACTGTTAACGTGAATTAAAGTGACATCCCGTAGTAACGGATCGACAGAGTTTTTGCCGACAGACTCGTGCTTCACAGCGGTATTCGGAATCACTCCTTGTGTACCTAATGAAAGTATAGTTTTTCTTCGAAGCACGGGTTCTGTTATACTCAGCCATTCTTGTTAAGGATACTAGGCTATAAGCGCGTGTATGGGATCTTTAAGTGTGTTACGGAACACTAGAATTATTTACCTGAATACCTTCTACATTTAAACATTAGTTTCAACTGTTGAGTTTCTGGCCAGCTCTTTATGATATTTTAAGTTTTAGTTAACATAGTTTTTTATATTAATATTGTGTATTAAGCTAATTAGCTTAATACACAATATTAATATAAATAGAGTCGCAATATGCCAAATAATTTATTTAACAAAATTTAGGATTAAATATTTTCTTTAAGTTCTAGTATCGACTTACTGTGTAACTAAAGCGATGTGAGTAATTTCACGTTATTGTCCGAACTTTAGGCATCTTTACAGTCAAGGATCTCATCTCTTAATTTTGTTACGACACTAAAAATAACGTAAATATATAATACTATTTAGAGCTTTTTTTAGGAACAGTTATAAAAATCTTAAAACTTTTTATGCAATACTTAATAATTGAATAGTATACTCATCGAGAAATATTTCTAGTACTGGCGGTTTATATAACACGAGTTAAATCTTACGATGAGCACGCGGTGGGGTGGTTTTATTTATTTTACCTGTCCACGTTTATGCGGACCGTATAATACGCAAATTTATTAGTTATTTTGCTGTAGCCGCAGTATGTAAACAGAACATAGATCCTCCCCACTCATTTACATTAGGATCGATCGGAAACGGCTCCCATCCAACGTCTTCGGAAACCCCCTATTAACAAAGTCGTCTGTCTATCTTATAAGTGGACGTCTTATGCCGAGCTTGCCAATAGTAGTCAACACTTCAGAACCTTAAAGCCGCGTTCAACTTGTCAATCCGCTGTTGACTGCTTTTGTTCGTCAACAGATCTTCTCATTCTTGATTCGATCATCTAGATAAATCTCGAGGATAGTGCTCTCCATGGCTCATTGAGCAACTGTGAGTTTTCCAATGAGACCCAAACTAAGCGATCACATTTCAATGTAGTAAATCATCATTGGTAACACACATTAGTCTGTCTTTTCGTTTAGACGCTGAGAGATATTCGAGTAGGTTTCGCCGATTGATCACTTTTTTAAAAAAGAATCATGCTCCGCTGAATTGCTTTTGCCTTTTCTGCTCAGATCTAAGGCATTGCTTACTTTAAAACGTCCTCGATTTGCTTTTGAACGGGCTATTGCATCCATGAAAAACTTTAGCGTCCATCAGTAGGCAATATCACCTATATTGGAACCCTATGACCTAAATTTTGCGGTAGTCAGAAATCCATAACCTGCGATTGCTACCAACAGTTTGCAACATCGTACCTGCTGCTGTTCCGTATTATATTTATTGTACTTTTAATTAATATTTGTAACAATTGAGTTAGTAAGTTTCAATAGTAAGTTATAAGACAGATTGCCAGGAACAGTTACCTCCGTGGAGTGGGTGCACACTGAGCAGCAGGCAAGGTTCGTCGCCCGGTTCCCGACAGCATTCTAGTACATCTCGCCCGGTGGTCTGCGGCGTGACCGGCACGTGTGTCGGCGACCAGCCGCTGCCACTCTCGCACCACACACGCACTATTATCTGACAAATAGTAAATAAATATAACTAACGTGATGTGATTAAAAAAATACGAAAATAAAACAGAATCAACGAGAAATAAAACTAAAATACAATTTTGTACAGTAGTATTACAATACACTACCATATAGTGTCTCTAAATTATCTTGATATAAATTTAAGTAGTTAGTGAAATAAAAACTTTTGAAATCTTATCATAGTATGAAGTATATTAGAGTAGTGCTCGACTTCTGTATTAAGGATGTTGTAAAAGTGACCTAAAAACCCATCTGTACCTTTTGTGGGTACTTCTCAAATCGAGCAGTGGTTAGCCCAGAGGTAGAGGACTGACTTGCCAACGTTGGTCGCGGGTGCAATTCCCATGATACAAACTTATTAAATTCACGCTTTGTGCATTGATAACATAGGATTGCAACTGCTCACAAACAAGTTTCCAGGGGATTAGCAGCAATGGCTTCTGTGTACCTAAATACCAAACTGCGATCACCAAACCTGCCTATTAAACATGGCGACTATGGTATACACGCACATATACACTTTTGGTGAGAGCCTATGCCTTGCAGTTGCCGTCTTTGTGCTGAAACTACGAGTTCTGAGACAAGGCACATTTGATATACTCATAGCTTTAGGATGAAAGATATAGGAAAACTGTTTCTAGTTTCTGTCAAAGAGCTTTTCTGTTATTTTTCCATGAATTGCACAAGTGATCACTGCAAATGATCCCGTGTGGATTGGAATGAATGAATATTGATGTTAAAAAGTTAATTTAACAATTTGAATATTTGCGTATAAAAATATTATTTCCATATATTATTTGTCTGTTTTAAAAAATACAAAAATATTCGAGTACAATTACATTAGGGGACAACATTAAGGGAAATAGTTAAAGATTGCGACGTCCAGTCCGAAACTTACTAGATTTACCAATCGCAATTATGTAAAATGTTACCAAAAACTTAATTCATTTACTTATGCATAACAAACCTTTAATTTGTTACTTTAGAAAGTAAATGTTTTATAGCCGCACTACTGTATATTAACAATTTATTACACAGTAGCGTAGTGCAATTTCACAAGAATATATGGCAATTTAATTGTTTTGGTAAAGATGAGAATTCCAGCGAAAATTTAGTAATAAATTTGATAGCATTTAAATACCACAGACGTCTACACGAGTCTTCTGTCGTTCGGTTTCAAGTCGTTCATTAGATTGAATATTTTAAATCCATTTTAATAATCGCCGTATATTCAAATGCGCGCGATAAATTTATCTTAATTGATAGCGTTTGGTGAAACGGATTTAATTGATAACACATTTATTTCTCAATTGTTGAATAACTTTTTATTGATTTATTAGTAAAAGTTGCCGACCACTTTTTTTATAACAAGTCTAAAAAAGTTTTCACTTTTTATAAAAAAATATTCGTCATTTTTGTCATACTCTGTTTACTATTTATTAATATTATACATTTGCAACATTTTGTTAGCGATGACCAAATTGAATTATTATTATGACTGTAGAAATTTTGTGACATATCATCACGGTTGTGTACATTTTACAGTGCTCTTCTAGTAATTATCTTAAAGTAATAATCTACCACTCTCACTAGTGATCCTGAAAAAACCTAAGACACGACAATTTTTATTTTTCTGGTTTTAAAGTGGCATATATTCAGTGGTAAAAGAAACGACGAGTCAAATTGTACAAAAAAAATATGTCTTTACTCAAGTTTTTATTTGTCTATTTTATCTAAACAACTTTTTTTAACTAAACAAAAACTTATATACGATCTAATAGTTTTAATTTCTATAGAGAACCTTTGTATACAATTATCTGAAATAAAAATACTTCTTTTATTTTTAAAATTTTTTTTAGTTTTATATCGCTATTGCAAATCGCGACCAAATGAAAAGGGAAACCAATAATTCTTATAATAGATTTCTAAATTTAATTTAAAAAAATAACTTAACAATTAATGGATTAAATAATTCTAATCTAATTAACTAAATTTAATTAACATCTTAACAATTAAAGTATGAACTGTTTTGCTAATACAGTTTGAAACTATGGCGTATTACCGTCTACAGCTGGTGTAAAAGCGGAAAATCAAATTAATACAAGTCAGACCTAAAGTAGTAAGGCTTAAGCAGTCACGCCAGGTGCATTTAATGTATAATACAGTTTTACATGAAAATAAACTGTTTTGCCTAATAGTATGACAATTGCTATTAATACTCGTTTAATAAGGAAGAGAAAACAGGTTATATTTTACAATTATTTACCATTGGTATCATCGACATATTTTTGTACACACAATTTTGGCTATAATCAACTTTTTCGCGTTAGCCACTTGCGGACTAAAGTTTAGTTTGTTTTCCAGACTTCCTTTGCCCATGGCACTGAGCGATACATATAACCGACAGCCATTGGGCCGAATGGAACTCGAGTGCCGACCATGAACCGGTGGGCGCGACGTCGGTAGGCTCAACACTATGTGGAACGACGACATTGTTAAGGTGTCACGCGGGTAGTCACTGTATGCTGCTGAATGTAAAATTGTAATTTGTAATATTAATATACAAGGTCCAGAAAACTTTATAGGGATGTTTGTTTAGATCATTTGTCAGCAAAAATCATCTAAGCTTTCAAACTTGTTTCCAATCATTCTGTATGAAGTGATCTCTCAGAAATAAGTCGCAGTAATTTTTTTTTCTATTGGAATGAGACAAGCCAATAACTTGAAGTCTTCCGGGCAGATAGTAACCACGAATTAATTTTAGTATGTAGTAATTAAAAATAATCATAATTTACTATGAACAATAATTAAATTTTAATGTATAGGATTATATCTATCTGATTTTCGAAAACGATTTTTACTCGTATGTATATTATTATATGGTGAACCAAACATTAATTGACAGCACGGGTATACATTCACTCCTTTGAAGCTTTTATGCCCATAGCATAACTACCCAGTACGTATAAGGTTTAATGGTTTTAGTTTTATTAATATTGCGTTTTACACAGTTTAAAATCGAAATTTTTAATTACTTACTATCTTTTAGAAAAGGCACACAAACCTCCTTTGAAGAGAATAAATATAATTCATCCAATATCACCATTGCCCTCGAGAAACAAAATATATTTGTCTTCCTATGTGGTGTCTATTATTATGTATAATAAAATACCATTGCATATAAGAAAACTACCACAAAAGCTATTTTTACATAATTTAAGTATATGGTTAGTAGATAAACGCTACTATACTGTTAAAGATTTTTTAGATTATATTGAATAGAATAAATACGTAATATGAATTAGTAGTTACAAGTAGAATTGTTTTAAAACAAGTATAATACTATATAGATTCTGGCTAAACATGTGATACTTATGTCTATAAAATTGTAACAACCTTTTGATCATGTTTACGAAAAAATATTTTATTTCATTTCATTGTTTTAATAAAATTTGGTTGTGTTATCACTTAATTAGTCTTAACGGTTTGTTTCTTCGCTGGAAGTTTTTAGTGCACTCGTTAATTTTACGGGCCCTCGACTACGTTTTTCAAACAAAAGCCAAATTCACTGCCTTTGAAATAAATTCTCACGTTTAAAAAAGTGGTTTTAAGATTCACGCAAAACGTGAGAGATTTTTACACACACATAATATAGTCTATACTTTAAATACCTACATTCGCTAAACTTCCCGAATCGTTTGATTTTTTCTTTTACTTTTTGGTTATTTCTCTGTAAATGTACAGTAAAAGAGATCAATATTTTGTGTAAACATTAATTAATAATAACACCGCATCATTAAAACTTGTTTTACATAGAATTTATTGCTAAAATAAATTTTACGTAAAAGATGTAATATCTTTATACAAGAACTGTATATTTATTTTAAGTTCTATTTTCGTAAATTAAATCATAAAATGACCGTAAAATGATAATCCATTAAATTATAATAAATTAAAATGTAATTTGCATAGTTTTTATTTAACATTGATAAATTTTCACTTGTTTCGATATCAAGCTTAATTAGAAAGGCTCATTAGCAAAAGAAAATTGAAAGAGTTTTAACGACGCTACCCGAATAAATTAATACAAATTTGAATACATTAGCGACATCTTTAAAATATTTCGCTGTTATTCTCTTTTCTTAATTTTATATGTATAATTATCATGAATGACACGAATAATTATAATATTGTACAAAATAAACATAATTTTTACTCATTTGAAAATGTATGGCGTCCAAAAACTAATGGTTTCAGAAATAAAATAACGTAATGTAAACAGTAATAAAACATTATCAAAATTTGGATTATAATAGAATAAAATTAAGTATTGTCTACTATCAGTTGAAAAATAAAAGTGATGTAACAACATAATTCAAAGTGATCACTTCATAAATTTTATTATTTATTTATTCAATGATGTAGCATTAATTAGTATTTAGTTTTAACTAGACCTAGGCCAATTTTTATTTTTATTATAATTATAATTCTGATAATGATTTAATCAATAATATTGATCACAACTGTATCAAAAATATGGGAAGCTTGCTGAAACAAAAACAATTTATTTATTATTATTTATAGATGATGATTGAAAGTATGTGTAAAAGTTTTAAAGCTTTTTACTAACAAATGCGAATTCACCCCTTCAAAGTTTTAACACCTGTAAACAATTATTCTATATATTGAACCACCCTTGCTAATTTAAGCTTACAATAAAAAAAGAATCGATGATAACAAGTAAGACGTTTCGTTCTTTTCTTTAACAGTGTTTTTTTGTTATTTAGCTACAAATTAAACACATTTCATATCAACTATAACAGTATAATATAAAATAATAAATAAACCTAAACAGAGGTCTGCTATTACAGTTCAGCTTTCACTCACCAATACAATGAATTTGCATATAAGCAAACGAATGCAGTAAAAAAACTAAGATATTTGCGATTCTGTACATCTTTTTCGTTGCAATGCTCTAAATTTTATACCTAACTGAATTCCGACCTACCTCCTCTGGAATAAATTATCGTGATATCCTTCTGCCACGCATTTTTCCTGTCCATTTTTTGCCTTACTTTAAATTTTTGTTTGTACTGTTCACTTATAATCAATTGTGCATTTTCTTCTGTAGTAAGTAAACTGTAACAACAACAAGTGGATATAATTTAATGAAAAATACTGTAATAAGGCCTAATAACAGACCAAAGAAACAATTTTTTTTCTAGGAAAGATTCCGTAAATCTTTGAAATCCGATCTTTCAATCTTTCAATAAATTACTCGTTGAAACTTGAATTATATTTACCTACCGGTAACAAAAATTATTACGAGTAATGTAAAGACTTTATGTGGCCTATAACACATCTTTACATTGAATCTTTATAGAAGAATTTGATGTCTTTATAAATCAGCCAATTAAATCTTCAACCAACTATATAATGTAGTAAATAACGGCCCGAGACCAAATTCTTCCGGAAGCCTTCGAACCTAGCTTTAGCAGTAAAAGAGGTCTTCGCTTAGGTGTGTGACGCCGAATAACGAACTTAAATTCGTGTGTGTGAAATCTTTTTACCTCTGAAAACCAAGATCTCCCTCGTACAGACTCTCCTTTTCCCCATTCTTGACTACGCTGACGCGTGCTACCTGGATGCCACTGAGAAGCTTCTAAACAAACTAGAGCGTCTCCAAAATGTATGTATTAGATTTATTTTCGGTTTACGTAAGTACGATCATATTTCCCAGTTCCGATCGCAACTCAAGTGGCTTCCAATTCGTCACCGCAGGAACGCTCATGTTCTTTCTACTCTCTATAACAGTGATTCTCAACCCATGTGCCGCGGCACTTTTGTGTGCCGCGAGATTTTAAAAATGTGCCGCGAAAAATTTAAAATATATATAACACATATACAAAAAAAAATATTCAACGTAAATATTTATATATTGAACCAGCTAATTATATTTAATTTACAAAACGCTTTTCTTAATCCCTAATTATGATAAAGTCATGTTTATGTATTAAAAATTGTCTCAAGTCTACCACACTTGTCTTTTTCCAAATGAGCATGTTGTTTGTGTGATATTTTAAATTTACATGATTTTCCATTGTAATACTAATCTACCCTTTGTAAAATTAGAAAAGTATTTGATTCGTATCCTTATTAATTTGTTGGCATGTAGTTTCGATGAAAAAATAGGAGGTATATTGACTTTGCAATGCACGTATTCTTTGATTTACAATATCTAAGACTTTTCAGATTTTATTCCATTCGATGAATATTTCTGTAATTAAAAAAGTTTGCTGTTTATATCTAAAAAAATCCCGAGGTTTGCTGCTAAATTGTTTCACGAATACAATGGCAGCAATTATTTAAATAAAATTCGATTTTATGCATTAAAAATTGTATTTGTGTGAAAGTTATATAACTTCATAAGGGTTATATTTTTCATTTTCATAAATTACAAATGGTTACAGAATTTGTATATTTATAAATTTAAATTTATATATTCTTCGATTTTTTTGACAGTATCTTTTTTGTTTTTTTCAGACCCCTTAAAAATGGACAAATGGATAAAGAAAAAAAAGAATAATGATGATGATGATGCAAGTAACAATAATGATGACATATACGACCAAAGTAATGAGTGTTCCTCTGTTTTAAGTGAAAATAGTTCTATTTTAAAAAAGTATATAATTCCTAGAAAATATAACGACAATTTTTTAAGATTTGGATTCACCTCATCGTTAGAAAATAACATAGTAGTCCCAGAATGTATTATATGCAATTTAAAATTATCAAATAGTGCTATGGTTCCTAGCAAACTTCTTCGTCACTTGGTTACCAATCATCCCTCTTTATCAACCAAAGATAAGAACTATTTTAAAACGTATCTTTCAACAAAAGTAAAACAAGGAAAAAATTTTAAAAAACAATTTTGTGTGTCCGAAAAAGCTCAGTTTGCTTCTTATGAAATCGCGGAATTGATCGCAGTAAAATTGAAGCCCCATAATTTAGCAGAAGAAATTATATTACCTGCTTGCCGTAAAATAGTCAAAACGATGATTGGTGAATCAGCCGATGTTGAAATTTCCAAAATACCCCTTTCTAATGACACTATACATCGCAGGATAAAAGATCTATCAGAAAATATCGAGCAGAATACTACAAAAAATCTTCAAAATTCCTTTTTTGCAATACAAATAGATGAAACCACCGACATCACAGGAAATTCTCAGTTAATTGCATTTGTTAGATTTATCTATGAAGATGATATTATAAATCAATTTTTATGTTGTCGGGAGCTGTCAAATTTTACAACCGGGAAAAATATTTTTGAAGTAATTAATTCATATCTAGAAAAAACAAATGTCTCTTGGAATTTTTGTATTGGAATTTGCACAGATGGTGCACCCTCAATGACCGGGCATATTAAAGGATTTGTATCTTATGTAAAAGAATTGAATCAAAATATAATAGTTACACATTGTTTTTTGCATAGAGAAGCTCTTATAACAAAGTTCCTGTCACCAGATTTAAAGATAGTTTTGGAGCAATGTGTTAAAATGGTAAATTACATAAAATCAAGACCATTGAAAAACAGATTATTCAAGGAACTATGTAAAGCAATGGAGTCCAAGTATGAATCTTTGCTACTCCATACTGAAGTAAGATGGCTATCCAGAGGAAAAGTCTTATCTCGGGTTTTAAAATTAAAAAAGGAAATGAAAGCTTTTTTTGAACAAAATAATAATATTGAATTTGTTGAAATATTAGAAGATTTAACATGGACAACGAAACTTGCTTATTTGTCAGATATTTTTGTCATTTTTAACAGTATTAATTCAAGTATGCAAGGTTCAAATGAAAATATTTTAAATTCAACTGATAAGTTGGTGGGGTTAAAAAGACAAATTTCTTTATGGAAAAAGAAAGCCCAAGAAGGTAATTTAGAAAAGTTCGAATCAGTTCCTAAAGACGGATATAAAATTATTAAACAAATTGTTCTTGATCATTTGACAACATTAGAGGAGAGAATTGTTTATTATTTCCCGGAATTGGATATTAATAAGTTTGATTGGGTTCGTAACCCATTTCTAATTACGGACACTGCTGTATTTGAGTTAACTTTAAATGAAGAAGAAGAGCTTATTTTGCTTTCAACTAATCGAGATTTAATTTTAAAACATTCTGAAGAATCACTTAATACATTTTGGATAAAAATCAGATGCATCTATCCACTTTTATCTAGAAAAGCTTTAAATATTCTATTACAATTTTCCACATCTTATTTGTGCGAATTCGGATTTTCAGCATTAGCCAATATTAAAACTAAAAAAAGATCAAGGTTGTTAAATGTAGAAGACGATATGAGAGTAGCATTGTCATTTTTACGACCAAATATAAATGAAATTATCGAAAAACATCAAGCTCAAATTTCTCATTAAAGTAGTTTAGTTAATTAGCTTTTAATTTTATATCGTTAAGAAAACTGGCCATTTTGTTGTATTTTTAGATTATTTACATATAATACAATTTTTATGGTTCTTTTTATTCAGTTTGTCATGCCAACAAAAAAACTTCTGTTGGTTTTTTTTCTTTATGTGCCGCCAGATTTCAGAATAGTTAAAAATGTGCCGCAGGTGAAAAAAGGTTGAGAACCACTGCTCTATAACATCCTTTACAATCCCTCTGCTCCTTCTTATCTCCGTAACCTCTTCCACTTCTCCCGGGCCCAGGACAAACCTTGTCGTACGAACGTAAGGACGTCACTGGCCATCCCCACCCATCACTCTGATTTCTTTTCCTATTCCTTCACTGTTCATGCTGCAAGATTATGGAACGCTCTCCCCTACGAAGTACGTGATTGTCCATCATTACCTGTATTTAAAAAGCGAGTCAAAGAGCACTATTTATCGCTAGTTGTCTAGTATATATAATATTTTTAGTTATATATGTTATATATGTATTTATGCTTATATTATGTATATATATTATTTATTATGCTTATTTATGTAAGTATATAATATGTAAGTATACATTTATGTTCATGTTAAGTATGTAATTATGGTCAAAAGTCGTATCTATTGTAAATATTTCAATTTAATTATTGTGCACGTTGTGTCTGCCTTACGTTTTATGAATCTCCTTCCGTAGGCCTACTGGAAGAAATTTCTGGTTAGAAATAAGTAGTGCCTGTTGTGTCAGTTATATTTGTATTGTTACTTTAGTGTTTTTATTGTGTACAATAAACTGTTAAATAAATAAATAAAAAAAATCCACGTACCACTCCAGAAATGCTAATTGCTAATTTTTAATTATTTTATGCTTTTTTTATTAAAAGTCAATTCTATCCTTTTTAGCAGAAATATAAACCCTGGTTTCCTGTACTATCTTTAATTAAAAACTGTACCTCTTACATATAATGATAAATAGGTGAAAATAAAAAAATATTTAATAAAATATTTTTTACGTTGCAAATTTAATTAAAATATTTTTTCCTCCTATATCCAAAAGTGCTGCTAGCTCTGATGTAGTCTAAGATTGCTCCTCTCCCAATATCGCTTTCAAATCTTTATTACGTTCCCGCTCTTTGTGGAGCTCTTGTTTGGGAGCAAACTTTTAACAAAAGTTTTTAAAAGATATATTAGATTCCAAACTGCACCGGGCGTTTTTGTGATAGCTAATCACTAGCTTCTTTAGGACTGGTTCCATGGCGAAGCCCGTTTTCAAAAATGAAAAAGTTCAAACAGAACACGTCAGAACAAAATTAAGTAGAATGTTAAAAATAAGCTACAAAATATATTGCTAAGTGCGATTCGAGAACGACTAGACTAAAAAAAAAAACAAAGGGAAAACATTGCGAATAAATTAGACATTTCCTATTCCATGCAAATAAAGGAATAATTTAAAAACACCAGTCTATAGACGTTAAACATTTTATGTGGATTATAACCAAAAAGGGGCGAGTTAGAATGGACAAACAATCTTCTTATACCATAAAAAATATAATTAAAATATCATCACTTTGTTATTCAAGTCTTATACGAAATAGTTATAAGCAACGATTACAAATGTATTAAAATAATGTTATTACAATAAATCAATTGTAATAATATGTAAATGTACTTAAAGAAATAATCCTGAAATACATTTTTTTAATCATTTTACGATATGCAACAGACAAAAAAATTTGGCAGTGAGAAGTCTGTTGGAATGGGTAGTTTGAAATAAATTTAAATTTTAAATTACAAACCTCAAAGACAGGTATTTGTGTTCATTTTTAACCGTATTCATAATTGACAATTACTGTGTAAATACTATGTGCCTTCAACAAAAATAATGATTCCAAAGTACAAAATCACGAAATGAAATAAATTTTTTAAAGTTAAATTTAAAATAGAAGAAGTACAACTTGTCGGCACAAACTATCTCTTCGTGTTGGAAAAATTAACGAGACCACAAACTTGCAGCGAAGAAGAAAAATAAAAGTTAAGCTAACGAGTTGCAAACTATCACTAGAACTCCTCGACCCCCTTCAGTTCGTGACGTCACCTGCGGAGGTGCGATGGCGGCAAATCACATTACCAAAACTTTGACTCACCGCTGCACGTTACGACTCTCGGCAACACTTTTAGCTCTAAAATATCAATCTGGGTGTTAAAAAAATTAAATTAAAATTTAGTCATTAAAACTTATTTATAAACTAATGATGGGATATTCAAATAAATATTTACCTCAATTAATATTTTAGATAAAAATTCCTAGAAGCAACTTTAACGACTTATTAACAGATAAATTAATAAATGGAACTACTTTCGTCTCGTGTCTGCATTTATCAATACAAAAGTGTTTTCTACACCATGCTTACATTTCCGATTTCGATTAATATGCATCCTATTATCCAATGTCTTTAATAATTATTAGTACCCAATTAATAGGTACCCACAGTAAAAAAACATTGGAATTATAATAAAAGAATACAAGAAAAATCTATTATCACGTAGAAACGCAGCTTCGTTTTACATTACATTTTGATTATCAGAAGAATCAGTCGATGTACATTTCCCCTTTGTCTTAAAGGATAAATTATAAATGTCAAACGATCGCCAGGAGCACAAAGAGAATGAAATAAACCGTGAGAATAGCAAGTAGCTCGACTCCAGTAGTTTTTTTGTCAAGGTGTTTCGTTGACTCGCGTTCAATGAATACATTCTACTAAATAAAAAAGAATGCCAAATGTAAATGCAAACAAAACTTCATACAATGTTTTGATAAAGTTTCAATACAACACTCAACACTCTTTGCTGCTGCTGATGCGGATTCATGATTCTTTTGTTCAAAGTTTGTTTTTTTATTGGAGCAATCATTAATTTAATCAGTGCAAACTGGCACTTGAATACGACGAGACTGTAGCTATTGAAACTTTCATGATAAACTGTGTCTTGTCTAGTAATAATGAGTTAACTTTTCTTTCTAAAGTAAACGAATTATATTTAGTCCATCTTTTTGTTATTTTTTAATTAATTTAGTCAATTTCATTAAATACATTAAACGTTATAAGGACAAAAAAGAAATTGTTGAATCCTACCATCCTAGTTCTTCCTTTGTTTGCTTTATTCTGAGTAAACTTTTCTTTAGTAATTTCTTTCACCTCTTAAGTTTTTTTATGTTTTGAAGAATATCCATGGTAATTACATATTTTACCATATAAATATTCCCACATTATTGCTGAATTTTAATAGCGTAAAAATAGCGTAATACTTCAAGTTAAACATAAAATGAAATAAAGATGAATACATTTACAATATCTGTCTTGAAATAGCCTCGATGATGTTATAAATTAGTGCGCACGATGTCAACTTTTTTGACATTACTAATTTAATTTCCGTTATTACGAAACACTTCCAATAAAACAGTTTCGCAGAATCTTAATTAACAACGTCTTTGGAGATCACCCAGAAAACACTTCTTTGTGCTATCAGTGCGACGTTATATCTGCAACTTACTTTTATTCGTCAACCATCGATAATCACCTTTTAACAAGTGGGTGTTAACATAATTTGCGTATAAAATTTTTCAATAAGTCAACGTTTTGAGTTACGATTTGACTTCCAAGTAGAATTGATATAAATGTTCAAGATTTTGATTTTTATACAGAATGATTGATGAAATTGAAAGCTTGAAGTCTTTTACATCTATTTCATATTATCTTTTATAGAGTGATCACTGAAATCATCACTATCATTATATCAGTCGATAGACGCCTTATGTAAGGTATAGACATCCTCCAAAGATCTTCCGCCGCCCGCATCCAACGACTTCCTTAACTGAGTCGTCAGTAAACCTAGTACGTGGCCTACTCACGTCAATACAAGATGATTCGTGAACAAAGTTCGATAGGAAGTAAAATTTTTAAAGAGCTTTTACGCCTATTTACAATCACCGGGTATAAAGTGATCACTGTGAAATAAGTTACTTAAATATTTTTTATTGGCATGCGGCAGACCAGTTACTTCTGGCAGGATAAGTATAGATAATTTTTTTATGTGGTCAACCCACTTTTAAAACCTCTTTTTACTACATTATCATTACGTTATTTACGGATAACTTATGCATTATTTGACATAAAAAGTGCTGTATATTCACCTCTTTAAAACTTTTACATCTATAACCAACCATCCAATATACAGTTTTTATACCATGTGGACGTATATATATTTACTTAGGTATCTGTGTAAATAAACTAAAGAAAAAAAGCGATTCGCTTGGCATTCAACAAAAGCTCTCGCTTCCTTTATTGCCTAGGAATACGACCCTAGCAGCTGCCAGTTTGCAGATGTTCGTGTAATTAATTTAAAGGGTGACTGGCAAAGGTAAACTAGCTCATTGTTTAAACGCATAAAGATTATTTAAAGTTCATAAAAACTACGAGAATTCGCAAAAATAAAGGCACTCACCGGAATCATTTTTCGGGGACATGTGTTATGCCTTTTTGCCACTGTTTATCTGAAAAAAAATTAAGGTCATAAATATATTATACTTAATACTGTTTCGTCACAAGATTTATAGCGAATTAACAATTGAGACACAAGCCTTCTGTCAGAAAGAGACTTTGTCGGGGAATAATCTATCTTGTGAACTCATTTTAGATTAATAAATCGCACATTTATTTCAAATTTTCGGTTTTTGATTTGACGGTTGCCACGTGGTTACAGCCTCTGTTAATTTGCGACGGTCGGAGTTCGAATCCACGACTTACAATTGTATTGCACTATTACAGCTACTTTGAAGCTACGAGAAAAAAAGTTACCGATGTAGCTCGAAGAATTGCTCGTCTTAAGTAGCGCGTAATCTTAAGTGGGCGCAGCTTGTGCAGCAGACGGCTGCAGGGGTAGAACGGTTCCCAAGTGTCAACCACGAGCAGATTGACGCCGCGTGGGTAAGCCCTCCACTAGGTTTACTGACGACATAGTCAAGGTCGTGGGATGTAGCTGAATGTGAGCAGCAAGACCTGTCATCGTAGCAATCTTTGGGAGAATTTTATACCTTACGGTGGGCGTCTATCGATTGACACAACGATTATGATAATAGCTATTAAGCTACTAATGCTTACATCATATAAAAGAATAATATTAAGTGAAATAACACTATTTATCCACAGAAAAATTAATAATAGATCGCTCCGATCTAATTGTTATAAAAGCCTTTAAACATACTTAAGGCTGGTATAAATAGCTTTAGTTCTTTTCTGTGATCACGTAAATCTCTGCTCTTGTCATTCGTTTATTATATGGCACGTGTCCGCCTTTATCTGTACGTGTTGATTGTTATTTCTCTGAGAATTTTATCAACATAATTGTATTCTAGGACCACAGCTCTACGGAAACATGCTTCGCATTACGAAATGGAAGAATAAAAACATTAAAAATCATAATATTGCTCATAAATGATATTTTTTGTTTTTCATTAATTTCGTAGACACAATTACTTAAAAAGAGAGAACTCATCAAGATATTTGAAGATTTAATTATTACCATAAGAAGTTATGACCCAATCCGGTAAAATTGTAGTATGTGGTAGCCCCAAGTTTCAAGGCTCCGGGGGAGCCATGGAACTTCGCTATCTTAAAAAATTAGGTAATTTAGGTATTTTTTTTGTAATTTTTAGTTTATGAAAAAATGGAATACGTTATTTATTGAAACACAAAAACTACCACTTCCAAAATTATACGTAATTACCGTAGTATAAATACAAATTTGAATTCGAATGCTTTAATGATAGTACTCTATCGTATCGTAGAAAAATAGAGATCTATAATTTAAGGTCAAACTTCAGCCGGTTGTTCAGCTGTTTAAAATAAAAAGAAACTAAAATCCGACTTGTAATGTAGTCAACAGAAGATTTCAACCCTACATACATTTTCTTAGCTAAACTCTTATTTTGGTTTTGTGAGGTGCATAAATATTTGTTACTATGAAATACTAAAGCCTTTAGATAGATATATTCTTTAACATTCCGTATTCCGTGAGTTTAATTTCATCGTTTCTTGCTGGATTTTATTTTGAGATATTATTACTAATACAACAGAATACTTAATATGTAGGTTGTTTTGCAACTGAATGTCTATAATGATTTCCTAAAATTATTCGTTTTTTTTTTCTTCTTTTGTATAATCCGTAAAACCTCATTTAGTGATTTAAACTAATTTAACGGATTGTTTTTATCATCGCGGCAAATTATTATTTAAAATTGCCCTAAGTTCTGTCCGTGTCCGTGACTGCTGAAATCAGTTAAAACGTTCAGAAATTAAAAATAAAAAGCATAAGGTTTTAGTAATCAGTTTTGTAATCATGCATGGCGTTATTTTACACAAGAAGTTTTATAAAAGTGGCCAAAAATATTTAGGTATCTTAAGAATTAAATAAGTTTAAAGATTAAAAGACCCAAATTGTATCATGCACATATATATACTGTCTATTACACTTATTTTGCTATTAGTGTAAATATTTAAAGTGATTTAAGATTATTTCTTCCGAAGTACAAAAGTAAATCCAAGTTAATTTGTCTGGTAGTAATGCGGAGTGTATAAGCAACTCTCTCGTTATACAACAAATCCCTAAGCTTGCTTTCTTGAAATAGTACTTTAAGACGGATTTCTTTCATTGCTCTTTTGAAAAAAAAACCTGAGCTTCACTCTGTTTACTCCGTTCTCTGTAAACTCGAACATACTTTACTTAAAAGTTCAAGAGTTTAAAAGATTGACAAACATCTCTCTTTATCTACAAATGAATATAGTTTTAATACAGTAGTTAATTGTGCGATTTCTTTATACTACAAAGTGAATTGTCGTACTGGTCACCTGATGGTAAGTGATATGTCTATCCCATTACATGTCATCATTGTAATCATCGTGTCAGCCGATAGATGCTTACTGAAGCAGATAAGCCTCCCCCAAAGATGCCACAATGACCGGTCTCGCGCTGCCCGCATACAGCGACTTTCCACAGTCTTGACTAAATCAATTTTAGGTCCGCCTATTGGAGAGCCTAATCACGCCGCGTCCACCGGATTGTGGTAGCCAGTCGAGAACTTTACGGCTCCACCGACCGTCGGTCGCACGAGCGATGTGCCCCGCCCACTGTCACTTTAGACGAGCAATCCTTCAACTACGTCAGTGAGCTTAGTTGTTCTGCGGGTTTCACTATTTCTGATTAAATCTCATAGCGAAGCATTGTTTGACTCCATGTTTGACACTAATCGGTGTAACATAACTCCTGAAGATGCCGCGTGGAGGGGTGAAACACGTGTTGAGTAATTTGGCGGTGGTGGTTGTGTGATTCGCATTGTTTGCCGCATACGCATTTATCAGCGGGCTGGCGGGCGGTGCACTTTATTGCACGACTACCACTGCATGTGCGGAAGTGGCTAAATATTGGTCCTTTTCTTACTTAGGATAGACTTCCGCGAGGTAACGCCTGATTCCATTAAATATTGTTTGATATAAGACCAAAGTAAAAATTAAAGATCATTAGTTATCAGTAAAACGATGTTTCAGAGCATACCTTCAAGCGTTATATTCTAGCTTTTGTCAGTACGAGTAGGTAATCGTACTGCATATCTTATATTAAAAATTATATTAAAAAATTATGTTCGTATGATTTAATATTCTATAAAGCCATACTGATCCAAGGAGAAGGCTACGCCCTGAACTGTTTAATAATTAATTCCCTCTATTTCGTTCGCTCTCCGACTTCTTGTAGCTTAGCTATTGTTGCACAAAGCTTGTGAGTGACGTTACTTGACTTATAATTGCATTTTGCTAACTCCATAACACTTGTTAATAATTTAAAACTAACACAAATTTGTTTATTGCAGCAAGGTAGAAAAAAATAACAAAGTACTATATATATTAATAAATACACCACCTCTAAGTTCAAAACGAAAGGTATTTTTAGTGCGTGTTGGGGTTGCCTGACATTCAAAATATATTTATATACATATATATATGTAAATATATATATATATATATATACATTTATATGTATATATATATATATATATTGTCTATTGTATATCTATATGTATATATATGCATATATATTGTCTATTGTATATCTATATATATATATATATATAGATATACAATAGACAATATACAATATTGTCAATTTTGTTGCCAACCCTTGATAAATAAATAATTAAGTTCAGGCAATTTACACTAATTACCTTAATGTACAAAATAATAATTAATCCCACGTCGAGATACATTTAAAAAAGAGCGTGTCCACCTGTATGGCTATATTTGAATCTACAGAATAGGCGTAAAAGGTTTAAAAGGGGAATGGTATAGCTTGCTGATAATTGATTTTCATCTATTTGCCGTAAATTGACATACTATACACCCCTTGAAATAATAAATGGTTTCAGAAATATTAAATAACCTAATGATAACATAATAAGAAAAGGCGTTTTAAAAATTGGCGTTATATTACAATTAATTATAAATTATTATCTGCCCTTGCAGACTTTATGATACATTACTATAGCCCTGTCTCATTATAACAGATTTCAGAGTGATCACTTTATACACGTGATTGGTAATAGATGTAAAAAGCTTTGCTGACAAATGAGCTATACTTTCAATTAACAACAAACAATCACAATAAGTAAATATTTTATAAATCTATGTATAGAATAAAATTTATTGTAAGCTCCTTTCGCTCGTAAACGTATACTAGCTATAAAACATCGGTCGCCATAAGAACGGTACTTCCGAAATGTTATCAAGAGGCATTTTCAGTCGTCCCACCCTCGCTTGTGCTTCATTGTATGCAAATCGGCACGCCCGTCGCTACCAAATATTTCATGCGAGCTTTGCCACGGACAACGTTCAGCCAAATTACGTGACCTCAGGGCCATCGGAGGCCCCGAAACGCGCCGGGAAGAACGTTTCTCCCAATTTGTCCCTTCCAAGTCGATGGTTTTGTCGTGTGGGCGTCAGGCAATAAACATTTTCTTTGTCGCACCGTCTGTCGGATGGAATCCACTAAAAGTTTCGAAACGTGCCGGCCCGTTTGACACTTATTATTCAGACATTATAATATTTACAAGGATTCGACAAAGGATCCTAATTTGTTACTTTTTTAGCAACGTATTTAAACTCAATTACCATGATATGTGCGCACGTTTTAAATTTTATCATTTTCATTTCATAACCTCTATTAAATACCAAATCATTTCAAATCCATTCAAAGGTTGTCTGTGTGAAATCACGAACTACGATTGGTCCCCAAATTGTATCGTGTTGCTTCTATTTTATTGTTTAACACGCTCTATGCCATGGCAATTTTTGAAGTTTTTCCATACACCACCAAGTGAGACGTACACGACCCACACTTGCTTTACACTTTTTTAATACTGAAAAGCTATAATAAGCGGGAATAAGTTATGTTTTAAATATGCATTACGTATGGACATACGTGATGTGAAGTTATCTATATTCGACTTTACAATTTTTTTAAAGTATCTCTTGTTTTTCAATGAAAACTGCAAATGTCCTGAACGGAAAGTGTAGCGGGGCTCGTATACGCACCACATGGCATGGAATGTGTTTAAAATAGCGATAATACAATTATATATAACTATTACTTAAATATAGTAATGGATTAAATTAATATATACCTACTTGAGTATACATCAATCTGCTGCATGTATTTAAATTAATTATTGATTCCTTACATTACGCGTCTAAAAATTCAGATAGCTTACATTGATTTGCACGCACTATTCAAAACGGGGCTTTGTTTTCTGTACGGTGCAGTAAACTTGGTTCAATGGAGCTGACTTCGCAACGAATATATTTTTAAATTCACAATAGTTCGGGGATTGCTATTATAAAATCTCCTTTCAAGCCGTATGTGTAAAGTCGCACCATCGTGATGGACCAGTGCTAATGACCTTATAATTAAATAAAACCAGCCTAAAACTTTGGCAGCTGTTCCACTATTTGTAATCTGATCAGAAGTAACATACTTGATGAATGTAGTTATGAAGCGTACAAATAAAAAAACTCTAGTTTAGCTTGTAGTGAATTAATGCGGTGTAAGTTGCCATCTTTGGCATCACAAAGTGTCGCGACCGCCGCATTGAGACAAATCGTCTGTCAAGACGCCGAACATCATTGGCATTCAGACTTGGAACACAATTTGTACGACCACAGGCACGTACCTAACCGGCGGTATACTTACTGCAATCCTTCGGTGCCGCCTCCTATTCAGCATAATATGCAACAATCTCCGACTATACATCAAATGATAATCTTAGGTCACATTTGTAATGTTACGTTCATTCACACATGTGAAAAGTTTAAAACATTTATCAAACAAAATACAGCCTCGTATATCGCGCGGTGAATAAGATAAACCGGTAAACCAATTATCAACAACAGGCCATGTAACAGCGTCATTATTCATCGCTCCACGTCGGTTTCGTCCTTTATTTTATTTAAAAATATTTGCGGGCGTGCTTAAAATTTTCTTGGATACATGAATATTGTTTATTGAAAAATTGACTACTATTGAAAAGTACATTAAATATCTACATCCAAATAAGTTTAATTTGAATCTCGGATTACTTATTAGGATAATATTGATTGTAGCGTTTACTACCTATCTGGTAAACATTGTTTTCTACAATAAATACTTGAATCTTTATAAATTTGATCCGAAAGCCGTATTTGCTATAAACAACTAACCGATCTCAATGAAAGAACAAAAAATATTTCAAAAAGTAATACATATTTTAATTCTTGTTGATACCCAACATTGTTTATGCTAAAATATTTTCTGACGCGTAATTAAATAATGTTCGACATTTACATGGAATAGACAACATTATTAAAATTGCGATACATGGATTTTCAAAATTGACGCCACAAACACTCAACGGCTGCTCTTGCGTTTAATTTATCGACATTGCAAATGCCAGATGTAGAGGAAATTGTTTCTTTTTTATTTAAGAACCTTCCACAAAATACTCTGAATCTTATTAAAATATGAACGAAATCAGCAAAGTCGTTCTCAAGATATGGCGTGACTATGGGACATTGGGATTCATTTATTATGAATATCTTCGTTCAACTTGATCAAGAGTCGTGGTCGATCACGTCAGTCCCAGTCACTGTTATTTTCGGTTTTATTAAAATTTAATATATTAGTTTAGTTTGAATCTGCTCAGGCAACTGAAGCCTTCCTGCAAGCACAGTTGTTTTACTTGACCGCAGCCCGATGTTCAGCGTTTCTACACATTTACGCTCAGGAGCAAGTACAGGGTGTTAGAGGTAATTCCTATAGACGTAAGTAACCAGTACCGCAAATATATACATACATATACATATATAAATGAGTAGGAGAACCGTGTCGGTCAAAGTGGTATTTACATTATTGATACTTGTTTAAAACTTAATGCTTTTTCTAATTGAGATTTTAATGCACGCGCAGTTATTTATATGCTAGAATTAGTGGCCATACTGATTGAAATATGTATTATATTTTCTGTTTATTAGTCTTATGTATTATATTAAAATGAATTATGACAAAATATTGGGTTGCTAAGACAATTCCTTAACCAAATATCAAGACAGTTTATTCTATTTACTTTCATACGAAATGCATAGTAAAACGAATGTATATTTTATTTCCTTATACTGCAAAGCTTCAGGTTGTCCGTTGTTTGACTTTATGAATATTTAGCACCGTGGAACTATTCCTTGAATTCTTATGCGGGGAGCAGGATCGAAAGCTCCGCGGTCTTTGAATGAACCTTAATTGCAAATGCATTTGAATATTTATAACTTCTGGCTTCAAAGGACCTGTACTCTTAAGAGACAAACGCTTCTTAGTTATCCACAGATATTTAGAAATATAAAGTGACTTCAATGGCTGCAAATGTTACGTTGCACATAAATTGCATTGTTTCGTAAAGAACAATTCTCATTAGAATGGTCCTTTTGCTTATCAGTATTGTTCTGGAAGATCAATGAATTCACGTTAGTGGCGATAGTTATCTAAAAAGTTGTTTTTCTGCGGAGGCACGTGGGAAATTTCAGATATAAAAAATTGACATAAAATGTAAAAAAAAATCGTTTTTGCTAACCTTTACAAAAATTTTGGGATTTTATTTTAATTATCATCATCATATCAGCACAGTCCAGCACGTCCATTGCTGGATATATGCCTCCTACATAAATTTCCAGTGGCGCCGGTTAGAAATGGTCTGTATCGAAGGTAATCCAATGACCTTTTCTTTTTATACATATAAAGAACCAAATTATTTTATAGAAAAAATAATTTTTGCGAACCAAAAAAATATTACTCGATTTTTTCCTCAAAATCAGCAAGGTATGGGAGTATGTACAAAAAATATGGTCTTACACCTTAGAACTAGCGAGCCCCTAAAAAGTCCTGGATATTAATAAATTAAACCAAAGTTTTTGTGAACAATTTTTTACAATTACTTTTTGAGCATTAACCGACTAATAATACTAATTTTGAATGCTAAGTCAATTAAAATCCATAGACATACTATCATAGTTGATTTTTTCGAAGTTAATAAACTTAAATGCAATTACAAAGACGTTATTGCTTTTACATATTTAAACTAGAGATTGCAAGCCTATGTTAATCTATTTCACGGGGATATTGCGTGAATGGCAAGTTTTTTTATACCTTAACGTTTAGGTATATGTGAACACTTAACGGTATCCAGTTACGACTAACATCTTCGCGTTTGTATGCAAATTTTGTTACAATTTAAGTCGCAAAAACATTCATATGTCTTAAACGATTCACATTTAGTAACAAATATATCTTAAAAGTATTTTTTTTAATTTAATATGTATTATCTGTAAAGATAGGTCTTTATGTCAAGAGGCCACCTGGGTGAGTAAATAAGGATGATATATGTTATTTTTATATATGGGTTTTAGAGGAATCCTGGCTAGGAAATTCATATATATACATTCGTTATTACATATATGTGAATGTATGTATAGATATACATTAATAAAACAATATTATTCTGTTTGGTTTACTACACGGTGAACGGTTTGCATGACTCATCACTTTATAACATAAAGTGCGCGACAATCAAGTTTTTAATCGGTTTATTAAAATTTACGATTTATTAAAGAAACATTGGACCATGAAATTATCTAACATAACATTTTTAAGTTACTTTATTAGTAAGGTTATGTTTTGAACTAAAAGAAAATTGGAAATTTCCGACAAATTTCTATCACCCAGAATTAAATTTAATTCTATTTGTTAATGTTTTTCGGACAAAACCCAAAATAATGATCAAAAATCATTGGATAAATCGAAATATATTTATAGCAATACTGTTTTCATATACAAAGATAGTGGTTTAAGGGATCTTCGGCGTCGAGGGTGGTTCGTGATCAAACGCCAAATGTAATGGATCCGTGCATTCAGTCAGTATGTGCGGCAGAGGCAATGGATCCCAGCACTTACGTCCAATCATACTGTCAAGCCGTCCGTCCATCCCGGTCGCCCCGTGGGAAGCATCTCCCAATCACCAAATACTAGAATGCACTATTTCTTTTTTAAACCTCTTTCACCGGATACCAAAATAAAAAAAAAATCTTTTAACTCACGCCACTGATAATTTAGCACGGACAAAACCTTTTCAAATAAACTTGTTAAATTAAATTATTTACTAACTAAACATTTGTAAAATACCGTTGAATTTAAAATACCGTTTAATTGGTTATAGGTGTGACAGCTGTTGAGAGGAGAATTTCTACATCAATTAATATATGATACACCTAATCTAAACATCAATAGTTTAAAAAATATTTAATGTTTGGTTAATTACACGCCAAAATTCCGATTATTATATATTAAAATTAATTATATTTTACTATCTGCCCCTGTAGATTTTATAGAAGTTATGAATGCGACATACCTATAAAGAATTGGCAAAAAAATAATGTAACATATTTTAAAGTGATCATTTTTACATGATGATTAGAAATGGGTTTAAAAGCTTTTAAGCGTTTTGCTGACAAATAGATATAACATTCACATTCAATATTTTAAAGCTTAGATATATAACCAATCAGTCTGTGTATCACAGAATTCAGTTCACATAAAAATGATGTATCGTTCAACCTGTTACTAGTATTTTGAATGTTTTAACCTTGGCCTGCTTACTTATATAAATGGTTTCGTAAACAACTGAAAATTACAAAGATGAAAATATCAATTATTTTTAACAATAGGGTCCACTTATAGATATGCGCTAAAAACCTATGTAATAATAACATTTGGCATACTAAATTACCGATTATGAGGGATAAAATAGCCGTGGTAGAACAAGTCATTGTAGAGGAAATTAAAATTTGATCAATACAATGTTGGTATCGCGCAAATTGTTTTATCGGAACGAAAGTCAGAAGTGACTAGATTATTTAACAGATTGTAGTCTTGTGTCCAATTTGATTGTGTAATAGTTTAATGGGAAAAGTTTGAGATATGTCAGCCCTATGTAACCCCCAATTAAAAATAAAGGTACAAAAGAAACAAAACTTCCGATGTAAGAACTCATCACATGCAGACATTCCTAATATAACTTGGTTCATTGCAACAATCTTCTTAACTTACAATCTCAAAATGTTTTAAGATTACTGTCAAACAATAACTAAACTGTACAATCAATTTATAACAAACTACTTTTTATTATTCTATCCTTAACAATTACTTTTTAACATCTACTATCACAAAGAATTACTATTAGTTCTAAAAAAACAATTAGTATTTAATACGATTAATCAACATTATTGTTAAGTATACAATGTATTGTTAGGCAACATTGTACCCTTAAGTTACATCTAATTCAGTCAGATACGCTCAAGAAAATTATAACTGTCCTAGATGCATATCTAACAAGGAAATGTCTTCTAGCTTATACTAACGATAACAAAAACAGCTGAAAGCACTAACTTAACTTCTCTAATCGTACATGGGGACTGTTACGTTTAAGTGATGACATAAAAGTGAAAGGCTTATAAAGGATACCAACCAATTATTGTTTAAAACCCAACATATTGTACTTTAGTCGCTTATGATTGGAAGTAATGCACAATTGTTAATAACATCTAATTGTTCTTAAAACGTACAGGGTGATTGGTTATAAGTATAAAATATCTTAAACGGCTGAATGTATCATCATGCAATCATCTTGTATAAAATAAGCTTTTTTAAAAGATTACATAAATTATTTTTTTGTTTTGGTATGCGAAATGCACGTAACTTCTAGCAGTACAAAGTGCAGGGACAGATAGTAAATGATAGATTTTTATTAGAATTTTCATATCGTTTTATATTTATTTATATATATATATATATTATCACTTTTTCATTATTTCGGAAGCTATTGAGTTTTAATACCATACTGACAGCAAATGCGATATATATTCACCCTTTTAAAGTTTTTACACCTTTAACCAATCGCCCTGTATAGTTTTTAAATATTTGTATTTTTTAAACTAATATTTAAGGCTTTTCTTACTTTATTTTACTACTTACTTTGCTAGTAGTAAGAAACATCTAGCAATGCCGTGTCTTAAGTTATATCAAATTATATTGAAATATTGAAAGCATGCAGAGACGGGTCGAAAGGCTTGTCGAACTAATTGAGGAAATAGTCAAAACAGCTCCAAGGCCTTATATCGCCAAATGAAGGCAAAAACAGCGAGGTCAAGGTACTTATGACTGGTAATGTGAGAACTTAAAAGAAAAACACGAACAAAGAACAATTGTATGGATTACTGAATTTATTTAGGCGGTCATTAACTCAAAATAAAACATTAAAATTTTTAGAACATGCTTTTTTTAATATCCGATTTTTTTAAATAAACATTGAATTTATATTACAATATTAAATGTACATTACCATTCGTTTCGAAATATACTATATATAACATTTATCACCATATTCCATACCACACTGATGTATAATTACTCGTAATTAAAGAATCTAACTAGCTTGTCACGAATACTTTTTCTATAAGTCATTGTTGTTTCGGTTTTAAAATAAGCCACAAGTTCTTACAGCGGTGGCCTTCGAGACGAAACTCGGAGTGTCGACTATCAAGCCTCTTGAATGAACACTTACTATACGAATTTTATTATATTCGAAGCAAGACGTTACCTTGGAGACAAGCAAAACAACCGCTAAGAGCTAAACTGTCACACGCAGACGGATTGCGAGTTCATCTCGTATTACCGAGCGACGAAGTAGAAAAGGTCAAAATAAATTGGTGCGGCGCTAACCGAACCTTATTCTCCCACAAACCTATTGTAGGAACCGGTTTTAAAGAATCCGCCTTGCGTCAGTCAGCCACGTGTAAACATTTTAATTGATGACATGCGGAAGACAAAAAGCCGCGATTACTATCGCCATTCGATTCTGGTTTCTAATTTCGACCATGGTTTGAATTCCATTCAAACGCTCAGAGGCTATTCAAATTAAACACTAAAAACATTCTACATTTATTTCGAGAAGCATTTAATTGATTGAATAATAATGTGTTTTGGTCATTAAATGATAAGTTTTATGTGGATTCGAAAATTTGGATAGCATTACATAAACCTTACACCTGTGCTGGCAGTGAATAAATTGAAATGTCCGCGATCGTATCACACTCGCGGCGTGCTTCGAGAGGAAAATACACAAAATATGTTCCACCTGTTCTAAATTGAAAAGTTCACGTATCAATATGCGCATACCTTAATGAACAAGTTATAAATATAGATTAAATGACTTTAGATATTTCTCTCTCATATTGCATATAATAATAAATCTTCATCGCCTGCTCTGCGAAGACTGCAATTCACAAACATGTACTGATATTTATTTATTAATTTATATGAAAGACATACAGCTGTTAGTGTAAACTCTCCCTTTAAAGTAACTCCATAAAAAATTACAAGTCCATAAGGGGACTGATAAGTTTTTGAAGGAAAGCTTCCCGAAGCTAATTCGTCGCACCACCGTCCCTCTGCACCGTTTATTAGTTTTTAAAATAAACGTATTTTAAAAATATATTATTCTTTGGCATTAGTGACAACTAATCATTATTGCATAAGCACACAATTTTACATCAAATACTTTACTTGTTTTATTAATATTTATTTTTTGATAAGAAATTAAATAACACGAAGTATTCAAAAGTCTTCTAATAAACATTACTCTGACACAGTTCACTTTTCAATAAGATATTGTTAATTATAACTTAAGCTTAAAAATCTCCTATTAAATGTCGAAAATAGCTGATGAAACTGGCTTATAGCCAGTTTTAACAAATGGGTAAATAAAAACATAATTTTTTTACTCTTTACAAATGCTCTATTTTCATATGCTATTAATCGGAGCTTTGGCTCAATTACAAAACATAATGATACTAAAATTGACACAAAATAAACACATTGTTACCTTCAACCCGCGGCATAAATCACGTTCTGCCACGAAAAAGTAGTTTTCTAAACTCTCTTCTTTTACTAAACTCAATATAATCAAACTGCGCATTACCTGCCATGAAACAGGTTTATATACTACAATGTCACTAATGAAACCTTAAACACTCAATAAAATTAATAAAGTTTGACAATAACAATTGTTTTTGTGCAGAATATATAAATTTACTCATAGCTGTTTCAAAGCAGTTTCATTTTGCACATGTTAGTAAGCCACCGCAAATATCGTTTTTCATTTAGATAGAATTACTTTGTGGACATTAAATAATTCAGCGTCAGCTTAAATTGAATTCTCTTGCAGAACCAACACATAGTGCTGTTGTTGCATTTTAGCAATAATTTTACATCGATACTCTTCATTCGAATTACCTGTTCTAGACGCACACGTAATTATTTAAAATTGCTTAAAATTTTTGTTCACATAGCAATTTATCATCAGTATCATTTTAGCCGTACCGTGTCAAATGCTGGATAAATATAGACTACTCCTACTTCCTATAGGACAATCCTACTACTATTTCCGACAATCTTTAAAAATCGTTTGTCCACCTTTATGTTTGCATCCTACACTGCAGTTGCCGATCCCAGGCCTCCACTCCGGAACCTCCATGTCCCAGTCAGCCATCTGTTCTACGCGCCACATGTCCATTGCCACTTCAACTTGCTTATTCGATATACATAGCCTCGATTTCTTTACAGTTACTTTTTTGGTAACATTGATCTACGGATATTCTTATTTCTATTTCGATCTCGTACCGAAATCCCTTAAATAACCCTCTAAATGGCTCGTTGAGCGACTATGAGCTTACTTGCTAATGAAACTTAATTATTTACTATATAAAGACTTTAAACATTAACTAGTAAATATTTAAACCTTTCGTTAATATTCAAATATTTATAACTGATTTAAAAAATTTAAAACTGAAATCAATAAATTTATTAATACTAACTCATAAATAATCAAATAATTCAAAATACTGCGTTAACTATAATAACTTCGCAAAACTTAAGACGGACCTTTAAACTTACCAGGTTGAACTGGTTGTTTAAAAAATTTATGTTATGATTGCTTACTTTAACTCCGATCTATTGAAACCCGGAAACTCTAAGGTTTTGATTAAATTTTTGTCTCTTGTTGTTTTTTAACTGTTCTATATTCTAATATTCGTTGTTGTATGTATATAAAGAAACAATCGGATATCCAAATGATATATACATTACTTAATCATATTTGGGTATAATTTTTATTATTTTGATGTACTTTCCGTAGAGTAACTTCCATTGTTCTGCAACACTTTAGGCTAATTCTGCCAGGTTATATCTCAGAATTATCATAAAACTAATAAATTTAAAATCACTTTCACAGAAAAGAACCTATCTGAATGTCTTGTGGGCTCTTCTCAAAGGACACGTAAGGAACCCTCGTTGCTTTAAGTTGTGGGATGCTAATATAGCGTTTATTTAATTATACATTTCTATCAAATTAGGCTCTTCTAGCATCCTATAGACATATACATGTAGTTACTGTGATCCTAAGTGGATAATAATGTGAATAAATAAATAATATAAATCAACCGATATATGTAAGTACATTGAAAAACAATTTGTGAAACTATCGTCAAAATAAATTAAAAAATGTAAACTCTAAACTAAAAACATTGATACAAAAATGAGGTTAAAAGGGATGTATCACGATCTAGCAATAACACATTTGTCTGTTAGCAAATCATCTCTGTTATTTATACCGTTCAGTTCCACTAATGTCGAAGATATACCGATTTCTAGAAGTAACAAAATATGTTACTACTAGTTTAATTTCATTATTTACTATAAATAATATTTCAATTAGTTAGTTAATGTTTATGATAAGATAGTTTAACACATATAATTTTAATTCTATGACACCGGACACCTTGTACATGAAAAACGAATTTAGTGAATTTGTTTTATCTCTAATATAACAATCGCTCACAGAGAAAATGCTTCCATCGGATTTTGTAATGCTAATCAAAATTCAGAATACTAATTGCTTTTCAATAATAAATATAAAAACGCACAGAAATTTGTAGAATAACGGTTCAGCATTATTTAATTATATTTTACAATAAAGGTTGAAGGTTGCTATTCCGCTTTTATTTTTCTAATAAACCAATAACTACCAAACTTTTAGGGTTAAATACGAGTATATAGATATGAAATATTACATTTCCTTAACAGAACTAAAAAAGTTCAAAAATTATTATATATTGTATGACTGCTATAATGTAATAAGTCGGAAAAATAGCTTCAGTAGTGTTTTATCAGCTCGCCGGCGTTAGAGATTACAACAACTTTCAATAAACAGTTTCAGAAAATTTTCGTAAATTCGATTAACAGTGTATTAAAGTCTTGCGAGATCCGAACGCTTTGGCAGTTCAAGTCACAACTCTGTTTTCTTGCCGTCAATGCATTTTGCCCACCATTAATATTTCCAAACACTTGTCTAGTCTCAACAACTACTTTTTGATCACGAGGTCAAAAAAATGTTTACAATCATTAATTTAAAATTTCAAGCGATTGATCCAGGCGGTCAAGCGCCAAAATGAAAATAGTCGTTTAACTGTATTTCAGTGTACTTACAGTCCTCCTATTTTTACCCTTCGCTATGAAGTGATTTGTGTCCTAACAGAGAAAACTTAAAAAGGCTGATGCAATACATATTTACTTAGATAAATGTATTGTACAAATTTCATTACTTCTCTGTTGCAATCTCGGCGACGCTTCTTTTAAAATTCACAGCACGATTCCTTTATCTCGTTTTGAATAACAAACAATCGAACGATAGTGACACGTAACAAATAAACATCTCAAACCTTTGCATTCTGCAATTGGAATAGTAACTATGTAAGATATGAAAAGGACATTGTGAATCCAAAACGACAATCGAACAAAGTGCATTGCGAAATAATAAACTATTTGAATTGATATTATGATTTTTTTGCATATATAGATATAATAAGTAAAACAATAGAGATCAAAATACTTTAATCAAAATGTGTTACAAAATAATGGATCGCCATTACGTAGCTACTAGCTACTACTACTATATTACAATTTTAATGTTGGCTATAGTAATTGAAGGCTTCTCTGTTCAATTTCCCCTTTTCAACTTTAATTACTTTATCTAAACTTTGTTTCATAAGGTCTTGAGTATAAAACGCAGATCTCCATTGTTTCCAAGTTAACAATAAACCCTCGTTCTTGAAATTAAAACACTTTAAGTACACGGTTTTTACGGTATCTGAACATGGCTGAAGATTTGTATATAAATAATTACTATAATCCGTTTGTAAACGCTGGATGCAGATAGTTTCCAACCGGTGCTATTGGAAATCTATGTCTAGCAGTCAATGACTTGCGGCTAAAACGATAATGATTATGATGTTAAAAAGATATTTTTTAAATGTTATCAAAATTGTTTTTTTTATTTATTTATTGAAATCCTTAAATTTGTGCGTGCCTCCACAAATAAAGCCTGGAAAATAACTATCGCCGCTATCAATGAATTCTTCAGAACGATACTGATAAATAATAGGACGATTGTATAGAGATTTGTTCTTTACGAAACAATGCAAATTATGCGCAATGTAACATTTGTTATACGATTTATATTACGTGAATTTTCAAATGTTAAAGTAACAGATTATTTAGAAAGTGGTGGATATTTATAACAGATATTGAAATAATATATAAACACTTCCAGTGGTTAAATATCAGTTGCTGAACGTACTCTACCGGTTGCATTTGCAATAGCAAAGTTAAAACATGGAGTTATAAATCTGTCAACAACCAAATTACAGCCGCGCTGGGACTTCATGAAAGACCTTTTGAGATTCAAGTCGTGTGTGCGTGCGGTAACCATCCGCGATGACCGCAGACAGCCCGATGCGCTCCTTTTGTAACAACTGGCCACGGCAGCGACTACGTTTGTGCATATACTTTATATCTAGCATAGAATTATGCTTCTTACATCCGTATAGTTAACTTTTCATTCTTTACATGCCTTCATATTTTTTAGAGTTCGTAATCGTAAAAAGGAATGTGGTCATAAAAGATCGACATAACGCGAAATCAAATACTACTAAAATTTTATCAGGTGTGCTGTATTCACTGTTTTAGGAAGTATCGACGATACGATTTGAACTATCGACGACTCACAGTACAAGCCGACGTTCCCTCGAGTTGAGTTTTGAGCCAGGTCACTCCATGAAGCGACATCCTAAACGATCTTAAGAAGAACTGGTGGTCACCTTTCGCGAAGCATTCTAGGTGTGCTACCTTTAAAGATTTTAGATTTTAGGCAAATCGCTGTATAAGCCCTGCCTCCTCGAATCCGCGGAATCGGCAAATGTTACTTGGCAGCTGTTTAAGTTAGGTCCAAACAAATAAATAATTACAAAGAAATATTTAAAAATTCTAACCATCTTACATTATTATTATCCTACATTACAAGCTTGTATCTTTTTAATTACTTCGAATAAGCTTCGCTTAGTACTTTCAAATAGTCAAGACATTGAAATATGTACAGTCACAACTTTCTTCATATACTACTGCTGAGTTCAGGGTGTTGAAATCACCGAGAAGAATTATATTAATTTATTACAGCTCACGACAACTATCACATAGTTTGTATAATATTGTAATTAACAATGACAATTTCGCTTTACGCAAATTACCATAAATGCAATTATGACGAGAAAATTTAGAAGGAAATATATTTCACGTCTGTATATAATTCCCACTGACACCTCGTTATGGCACACCGCACCATACACTATGAGGCTGCGCGCAATATTTCCTCATCTACCCGCAAATAGACAGGCCCGTGACAACAATACCTAATATTTCATACTACTGACCATATTACCCGGCTTTAGCTAGGTATGGTAGCACTGACCAAATTTGCTGAAGGTACGATAGGTGAACAAGTTATTTGAAGGAAAGATTTTAAAGAAAATAAAATGATCCATAGTTAGAACTGACATCATGTCTTTGTAAGTACTTATCTAAAGAAAAAATATTTATTAAGTGCAAGTGAATGAAGTTTTATTTTAATTGACTTTCTATTTATGGTTTACTGAATTAGCCATCGACCCAGATTGGTCATTTTAGTTGACCCAAAAATTTCTCTTTATTTTTTATTAATTTTGATTTATATAAAGTATATGGTTCATTTTATAATTAGTAAACAATTTGAGCAAAAAATATAATAACCAGCCTAAACTTACGCCCAACGATGTAAATTTCCATAAAATTTCTTCATTTTAACTCACAAGTAAATAACAATAGTGATTCGTATGATTTTCTACTAAGGAAATTTTACTCAGTTTTAACACATTTTGGGGATACCATTCAATGGGCTAAAACGACACCTGAATTGTATCTGCCTTAACGTTAATCGTCAAGTAAAGTAAATATGACGAAAAAATGGTTTATTTGAAAAAATTGAATATACATTTACATATACATTTATTAAATTATTAATAATTGGCGTATATATATATAAATATATATATATACGTTATAAATAACCAATTATTAACCTGAGATAATCAAAAACCATGTTACAAAAAAGCAAACACTCGTACTTTCAATGATTGCGGTAATTGTGGTACACAGTTATTTATATCGTCTAATTATAAATTTATAAGAACTCCACTAATATACGTAGAATATATTAACATGTAGATAGTTACTAGACCTTTAGCTAAAACCATCTATATGACATTAAACTTGTATAAATATTATAAAGACTATGGCAATAGTTAGTTATAAAGTGACAACATAACTTTTATTCCTTTTTAGCATAAACATTATTTAAGTTTTAATTTTGTGAAAAATAAGTAATAAAACTTTTCGCCAAAATATTTTTTTTAACATGACGAGATGGTGATATATATAAAACTTTTTACTAGAAAATAAAGTAACTTTCCTTAATATCGCTGAAGCTAATATGGCCTCCATACTACTGAACAATAGTAACGCGAAATGTCAGTAAATGTAACATTGCTACACACTCACAGAACGATAAACGAGGACAAGCTCTTTTGCGATTCATCCACGTCAGACGATCAGGCGCCGAACAATTTTTTGTTACAATCCCTCTACAAATAATGTAAACTATAAATTATAATAATAAAATTGAAAACGTAACTTTACATTGATCTTTTTGCTTTTCTATTTACTTTATTTTAGACTTATTCGAAACGAAGGCCTCTTCCAGCTCATTTCATAATTTCAGTCGTGAGGTGTCCATTGCGGGACATGGGCCACTTCCAGAAACTTCCAACAGGACCCTTTGGAAGCGGCTTCCGGTGACTTTCTTGCCGTCAAGCCATCTGTCCCCCTTGTACGCTTGCTTTTCGGTGATTCTGCTATGTGGCCTGCCCACTGCATTTCAACTTACTAAACCGGTGGGCTATCTTATGTTAATTTCATTCGTCTATGGACCTTCTTATCCCTGATATCGTTCGATAAACCCGAGCATGGCCCCCTTCATGGCTCGTTGAGCGAGTGTAGGTTTTTATATCTAGAAATAAACTATTTTAGTTTTCAAAATAAAAATAACCAAGTACAAATGAGTTTGTTTTAAATTGTTTTTTTTTCATATATAGTAGTTATCCATCAGGCAATCGTTCATAATACAGGTTAAAAATAATAGTAAAGGACATGCTTGCTGGTCACAATGTACCTTTGAAATCCAGTTCCTAATATGATATGTAGGCTTTACGTGATTGATGTTCGTCAACGGGTTACTGGAAAAGAGTGCTACGCATATCATCGATTCAGCACTGTATTAATATTTTAATAGTCCAGGGTTATTATCTATCGTTATATTCATCGCTAATACTTTTAGAGTCCAGTCTTATACGTCACTAATATTTTCAAATTCAACCTTAAGCTCTAGTAAAGCCATTCTGCTATCATTAAGTCTAGAATTTCGTCATACCAAATCCACATTTTTAAGTAAAAGAAATACGATATGAAGAGACTTGTTTCCAAGGAATAGTGATACCCTGAATACTAATAAAAGACACTTCTTTAACATATATATGACGTCAAATTAGAAATACTCTAAGTAGGGAACATTTTGGTGATAATGGGAGATAGGTAATAGTTGCGACAATATAACACGCCTTGACATGGTTCATTAGTATTTTTGTGTTTTTTTTTTTCTGTTTTTTTCTTGTATGTTTAACATCAATCAATATAAACGCTAATGATACCATATAAGTAGAAGCTTGTAATTAACAATTGTCACAAGCAAATGTGGTATCTTAAAATTTGCTATTAGTCTGTAAGCTTTCTTTGAAATAAAGTAAAATAAAATAAACAAAGATTATATTTTTGTCTAACAACAGTGTCTACTTCGAACTGTGACATAGTAAGACAAACTTAGACATAGTAATACATAGTTTTTAACAACTGAATATTATCTTTTAAAAGATTGTGTATAATTTGCCTCTAAAAAAACCAAAATAAATAAAGAGTATTATGTTCGAAGCAAATATAAGGGAGGTATAGAGGGGCGCAGCAGTGTCACTTACGACCAAACCTCCTGGGATCGTATTACTTTGCTTGCGGTTTGCGATCGTCTTTAAACAAAAAAATTTTCGATTTTAGTTTGTTTTTGAATCGATTCTCGCCCGTGCTTAAAGGACTAGTCATAAGAGGAATAACGAATAAAAGCATACGATCTGTTATTATTACATATTATATGTAATTGTTGTACAAATTACTACTAGACACAGTATGTATTAAATATTATATTACAAATGATTATGTACATACAGGCGAAATGTCTATCTGCTAAATATAATATTTATTTCAATATTATGTCCGGACAAGATTTTATACATACAACCTAGTTTAAAATACAACAACAGGATGATTGGTTGTAGGTATAAAATCAGTAAAAGAGTGAATGTATAGCTCATTTGCTGTCAAATTGTGTCACACTCTATCCAAAAGTAACGAGTTACAGATATTAATAAAAAGCTAATAACAAAAAGCGTTTTCAAAATTCGGATTACTACATATTAAAATTAATTGTTGTTTATTATCTGTCCCTGTACTCTTTTTATAGCCAAAATTTATTAACCTGCATCGCATTCTAATAAAATGAAATATGTAAGATAATTCCAGGGTGATCATTTTACACAAAGTCATTGTAAATATAGGTAAAAGCTTTCAGTATTTTTGTCATACACCCCTTTAATGCTTTTACACCTAAACTCAACCACCCTGTATAAACACAAGTGTGTTAAAACGCGTGTATACATGACTGACTACACAATGATAGATAGTAAATGGTAAACTAGACTATAACCAATTAGGCTTGGTCAGCCTTGTGTATGCGTAAAATGGGTCGTAAAAACATTAGTTGGACAAATAAACTCGTTATCTACTACCGTAGCACTGTTTATAATATGGCGTGATAGCAGAACTATTATAATTATATTAGCCTTAAAATGTTCCTATTGTTGGAAGATAAACCTTGTCTCAAAATTATTCTATAAGGTCGCAAAAAACCACGTAGGTGAAGTGCAAATTAGAAGATGTCGTATCTTTTTGAAGTTAAAATATGCCTACTAATTCTGAGAATCTTGGTACTATCAACAAACATTGAACTGTCGTAGTCAATAATAAATATAAAATAAATAAATTTAGCATATTTCGAAAACGATTAGGTTTAAGACCAATGTGAGCGACAATCGGCTGACATGGTGATGATGATGAAGACACGAGAGTTTTGGTTGAATATAAAGTTTTTTGGTTCTGATTTCCGACAAATGTTTGTGTGCAAAAAGAAAAGATATATATATGTATATATATATATATATATCTTTTCTTAACGATAAGAAAAGATATTGATTTTATAATGTTTCCGTTTTTCTGTCCGTGAGTAGCTTAACAAGAAGAGGAAAAAAATAACCAGATTGTTCAAGCCGTTCTCGGATTTTGTGCAACATAACACATATACATATAAATATATATAATGATAAGTTATTACGGTTTTTATATTATTTAAAACAACGATATTAACAACAACAATACGACGAGGCTTTTGTACTGGTCGAGAACATTCGCCTCTTAAACTAAAAACTAAATGTTTTTATAAGAAAATGGTTACAAAACGGGAATTCAATTTTTTATTTACTCGCTATAGACCTACAAGAGTAATTGTTCTGCTTTCGCAAAGTTTACAAGAAGAAAGAACAAAAATAAATATTGATATCATAAAATTGTAAACGCGACAGCGAAATTTAATGTAACTACAAAATAAGTCTTATGAAGTTCTCCATAGCATTAATTATTGAGCGAAGATCAATTTCGCAGATTTATTACCGTTAGTTAGTCGGCACCAAACTTGGACGTAGTAATCCGATAAGTCCGGTAACATATCATTACAAGAGTTAAATACCGACGACACGATATCTCGTGATGCTTTTTGATAGACATGCCGTCACAAGTGACTCACGACTTGCCAAAAAATCGTTAGATTAGTTGACTTTAAATGATATCACGAAATAACACATTGAATATAAATCATACTGTAATCTGATTTACTTAACTTAATTAAAAAAATAAACGAAGCTTCAAAGCCATTCAAGAAATTTTGATTAACAACACGTTTGGCGAAGTATTTATGTTTATAAAACAAAAATAAAATGTGAATGTTTATAATTTTATTTTTATGACATTATTAATATATTTTGCCATTGGAAATGTACTATCATATCCGTTTTAAAGTTTTTATATATATGTATACAAGGTGATTATATATATGTATACAAGTTGATTGATTATAAATGTGAAAGCTTAAAGATTAACTCAAAATTAATATTGTTTACTACTGGACCTTGCAGACTTTTTACTGCCAGAAGATATTAGCCAGTCGCATTCCATTAGAAAAAAAGTGAATGTTACATATTTCAGTGAGCATTTTATAGAGTGTTAAGCAATATTGTGTAAAGGCTTTAAAGCTATTTGGTGGTAAATGGGCTGTAATTCTTATATATCATTTATTGAAAAATTTACCAACTATTCTGTATACGCACACAAAAATTATAAAGAAGATACGGAATTGTAAGAGCTGCGACTATGGCCTCAATAAATTAGGATTTAATCCAGCTGGGTGTGCCGGCATACCCATTCTGCGCATGTATTCGTAGAACAATGCAAATACGTCGGTGAGAACTTGACATTATCAGATTAAACTTTAACTCCCAGTTTATTTGTAACATAGGGCGAGCCATTTATTGGCCGTACGCCTTTTGCAACAGGTATTTAATCCTGTTACCCTTTTCTTTAATCTTCTAAAGAAAACACTAAAAATATGTTTAATTAACTAAGACATATCGTGTTATCAGTACATAGATTAAAATCTCTATAAACATTTCTGATACAGGTATGAAATTCAATGAATTTGTTATGTAAATAATCCTTCATATATGTACATGCTCAAATGTCATTCGAATACCATTCTTGCTTCGTAACAAAAATTACGACAGGTTATTCAAAACACAATAATAATTAACTTAACTAAATAAATAAATATAAACTATGTTATTGGCCCTCTCAAAGAATAGAACGTCAAATAGCAATATTATAAGTCGGCGAAGTCAAAAACAATTGTACAAGGGTGAGAAATATTTTGGAAACTACGGTAACAAATGTTTACACAGATTCCCCTATGTAAAGTTCCATATACAGAGACCTCATCCCTGTCCTTGTACTAAGATTTTGTATAATTAAATATACAAGAGCGCCTTGGCCTCCCACAAATATGATGTAATGTTTTGTTACCGTTAACCTAGTCCTCCGTTTTTCATCCTCTACACGATAGACAGTCGCGATGAACTGATACTTTCAAAACGTTTTATTTGACACGATGTAAACTAAAACGTACTCGAATATGAGATATTGAAGGGATAATAATTAGCGGTCGTTGAGGCTGAAAGGTTCTACCCCTTGCATCCTTTACATAGTCAAGGTTGCGAGATGTCACTGGATACGACTAGCACAAGACCGATAATCGAGGCGATCGGGGTAAGCCTATACTTGCAGTGAGCGTCTATCGACTGACAAAATACTGATTAAATCTCTCCTGAAATTTAAAAAAAAAAACACTATACCAATTCAATTTTAATTAAACATTTCTCTATGCTATCGTTTTCTTTGTATGTTATTCTTAATATATTATTTTGTGTATTCGAAACACTTTAAGTAAATTATACGATATTTAATTGGAAATCTGAATGTAACGATATAGTGTTCAGCGAGCGTTCACATCTCAACAAAAGATCAGTTAGAAATCACCTTTTCATCAGAGGTCAACGACACGTCCGTTCAGGATGTGCACAGAGACAAAACGAGTGTAACACAAAGGCCTCGTGTCTCTGTACCGTACAATGCGACACTATTTTCAATCTCGCCACAGCGTACATAAAGGTATCATATGCCACGGATAAGGTTGCAAAGAAAACTCAAATACACGCAGGGATGTGATATTAACATGCTTGGTCTACATTTTTTATTAAAAGTACAATTTTGGTTTGTCTAACGCAAACATTTATTGTACATAAAAATTTTGAGTCTAAATAATGTGAAATAAATACCTTATTAATAAATTATTTACAGGAAACTAAGGGCCTTTTCCATTTTTAACTAGATTATTAGCTATCGATAAGATAACATGTATAAAAGAAAGGTTTTCATTTTAAATTTTCGCAAAAGAATATCCGATAATAATGGAGTAAAATTGGCAGTAAAAAATTGGACAGAACGCAGTTAAAAGTTTTTAACAAATAAAGTTAAAGTTTCATAACTGAACTATTAGTATAATAGATCATTAACATAATGCTGCATAACCACTAATTAGTTAACTAAATTTTAATAACGAAACAACGCATTGGAAAAGAGTAGATGCTCCGGCAATATCATTTGGGCGTTGTAAACAACAATTGTAAACCTTTCGAAGAGTAGCTTCTTTAGTATATATAGTGAATTATATAAAAATACGTAGAGTCTCGGTATTTACAAAGCAAACTTAAGTGATACTTAAATAGTAATGGCATTTTAAAGCATCGAAAACTTTATGCATGAATTATTAGACGTCAAAGAGTAGTCATTCATATTTAGCATCCCAATTAGTGCGTTTCATCGATATTGAATTTTTTATGGGATTAATAATAAATCATAGGCTAACAAAAACTGCCTGTAATCGCTGCAATATCAAAACTCAATCACATCTTTGGTTAATGGTAGGCTGCATGTATACTATAACTTAAATAGCCTTTATTTACGGACGTATAACGAGCAAACAAAATATAAAATAAAGAACAATCAAATTATTGATTTAAGAAGTTAATTGTTTAGCAACGAAATAAAATATTACTTCGTTTTCTAGTTAGATGGCATAGAAGTAATAAATTGCATTCAACCTTAATAGGCCCTCAAATTTTGTGCTCGTTTAGTTATTGATGTCTAAGAGATAGAGTCTACATGCGAAATGAATATTATCGACATATTACATTCAACACATTTTTGGTAAAAACACTTATAATACTAGAAGCACTGCCTAAAATAAATACTATTAAACTAATTGTTCCAATTTATTTTATTCCCTTCTTTACTCGTATAAACGGTTACGACAAGAGAACATGTTCAAGCTATTTTTTTTATATTTTTCTACATAATCTCTTCTCCCTCACCATTTCCTCTTGGACTGTTATTTACAATTTTTATTTTTCATTTTGTTTAACTACATTTTAACGCTTTATAATTTTTATTTCCTTTTGTTATTATAACTTATACCTATATCATGATCAAACTATTATAACTTCTTTACTGTGATAATTAGGGTAAAGTCGTGACATAATTTTTTTTTCCAGCATACAATCTGCACTTTCATTTAGGAACAAAAAAGCACTTATATTTAGAGTTTATAAAAAAGTTATAATCTTACGTAACGAGTCCTTTTTGCTAAAATTTCGTTTTCTTTATGAATTTTGCAATATAATTATTAAAAATTATTTACCATTTTTTTGTTTCCTGTGTGTTAAGATATCAAACGTGATAACTTTTATGTTTATAGAACCTCTACATGGGTAGTTATGGCTTATTTAGTACAAGCATCCCGTACTTCGAAAACCAAAAAGCAAAATAGGTAACATTTAATTTTGGCATGAATAAAAAAAATTAAGAAGGTGAATTGTAATTTATTTACATTTCTTTTATTTTTCTTTTAATACCAGAAAAGGTTTCAAGATTAAATTTATGAAATAAGTCTAAATACCCTATAAATTCAAAATTAATTTATTACCCAGCCCTGCATACAACAAGAAAACCGCAGAGTATCGATACAATAAAGACAAAACAATATGATGAAAAGAAGTTCATATTGGCATAATTATTTTAAAAAAGTTGACCACCGCCGATGTGATATAAAATACTCCATGCAACTAAAGGCGATGGTTCTATCTGAAATGGTACATTAAACGTTAATTTTACTGCGCTCTGATATCTGTAATTAAAGACATCGCTTTGAAAGGCGAATATAATGGTGTAAAAGGACTGTAACTTTAAATAAATTATTTATATAATCGTAAATACTACTTTGTCACTGATTATAAAACTTCATTGATATTTATAAAAAAAAACTGTCCACTGCTAGACAAGGACTCTCAAATAAATTTCCACCTAGCGTCTTCCGACAACAATTCCGACAACAAGGTCGGCTCCACCTTGTGGGAGAACAACCTACGCTGAGAGCAACCTGCGCTTGCGGATCCGTGGTCTCCGTTCCGGAACCTTATGTCGGTTATGTATCTATATGATCTCTATGCTATATGCCCAGTGCCATTTCAACCTGCCTATCCATTTTTGCTGGGCTCTTGAAGCTAGGCCGAAATAGAATATTTTTAACAAATATATTTTTATTCTAACGTAATCTACTTAATGTACATTTTAAGCACTCTATGTGTATCTTTATATCTCCCTACGAATTGTTTGTTCATGTTAACAAGGTACGTTATAAATGATAATTTTTATTGATTCGAAATAAGTAGCTCTGCTTTAATGTTTTTTTTAGTCAAACATTTTCAACATCAAAATGAAAACGTGGATTTTCTGGAATGAAGAAATTAACAACAGTAGAAAGTCAGCATTAAAATCAAAAGGGCAAGGAAAACGGAGGAGTAAGAATATTGTTCTCTTTCTTCTAAATCATTCTTCTAAGCATGTTATAAAGACGTAATAACTTTATTAAATATCATCTAAAATTCTGAGTGGATAGAAATTTTATAACGCCTTTTTACTACCCCAATTAACCCTTTTAAGACTTATGAACGCAAATAACAAATAATCAGACATACAATACATCATGTCTTCAGGCAACGGTAAATATCTTCCGAAGATTCTATTCACCTTCCCTATGTGTTTGAACAGCGACGTAATATCTTTTTCCTTTTCAGCTGATATTAAATATTTGACAAGGAAAGTTACAGTCCTGTTTTTTCCTATTTTTGCAATCAAGCTTATAAACATTTATTAATAATTTGATTATTATTGCACATAACGAAATAATTATGAAATAAATCTTTTGGAACTTTATATAATAACATTGTAAAAAAGTAACATATAGGTGGTAAATTCCTAAAATATAATAAAAACCACATTTATTAAACATAAATCATGTTGTACAAATGATATCTGTGTTTTTAACCTATTTATTTTAAGTAAAAAAAAATTATAGCTTGTTATTTATAATATTATATACAGTTTGATTAAATATTACTTAATATTGGTAAATTTATATTTCATTTGCTATTAATTAAAGTATACACTCTATCCTCAAAATCAATGATTTCAGAGATAATAACGTAATACGGAAAAAGCGTTTTCAAAATTCGGAATTCTACATAATAAAATTAATTATTGTTTGCTATCTATCTTTATATACCTTGTAATGCCAAAAGTCATCGTCGTGTCGCATTGCAATTAAAAAAAATTGTAACATATTTCATTATCACTTTAAATAGGACGATTGAAAATAGGCGTAAAAGTTTTAAAACTTTTAACCTACAATTGTACTTTACATTCACCCCTACAATATGTAAATAATGTACGTATACTACGTAATATTTGTACTACCATATTATTAATTTACAATAATATTTCCTTAATAAATACCAAAAAATATTAAGGCTTTTCTTTAATAATGTGAGAAAAGTTGTAATAAGTAATGTAGCTTGTTTGAAAACTTTATCTCTGCAGAGGAAATCTAAGACAGCGGCAGCGTGGATAGTCTCAATTTCACTTTGACCTCATAAAGACGTAATGGGAAGTTATTTATATAAATATTAACCTCGTCTTTCTCCCATTGAATAATTTCTCGTAAAACTGTTGCAAAAGGTTACACGCGATGATGTACTTTTACTATGGACCTTGGAGATTGTTTTCCACGCTAAATATTTTATTTGCTATTTGCGATTAAATGATACTTTAAATTAAACAATAATAATTCACTATCACCATTGTCGTTTCAGCCGGAAGACATCAACATTTGGACTAGCCCGTAAAATTTCTACAGGAGCAGTTGAAAGCCACACGCCTCTAGCGTCTTATAATAAATAGTAATTACTAATAGATAAATAATTTGATTATCAAAGTCAAACGGTCGTGCAAGTTAAATAAAGTTTATGACAACGATAGACAACAAATCTTAAATTTTTATACAAACAAAATATGATTAAGTATCCAAAAATAAATTTGACCAAAACGACGTCATATGTGGCAACTCGTAAAAATGATTTTTTTATCATATCTATTTTTTTCTTTACCTTTAGAACAAAGCATTTCACTCCAAATAAAAATGATATAAGATATGATTATATAAATTTATTACCGACTTTGTTGAATTTTATTACATTGACGAGTTATTATATAGCCTCGCATTAAATGTTTGAATCTTAAATAGCATGTTTACGATTAAAGATTGAACAAAATAATCTTTTGTCAAAAAAAAATGTGCATTCATTAAGAAACTAAGTTACGACCGTAATAAAATAAGCTTTTATAATTAACCACAATGGAGAAACCATGTTAGTGTTTTACATTCAATTAAAATTTTGATTAAATAATTCACGAAACAGCGTGTCGTTTGAATGTCGGCATTTACATGCTTAATGTAACATCGCAAAATCGATTTAACTGTATAAACTTTGGAACTCTCACGCAATCTACTTCTAACGATTTCCAAATTAATTTTTAATTGACTTTGTGTTTCTGATAATCCCATGTAAATCAGTGCAAAGTTTCACATTGGCAGATGTATGCGTATATACATATACAGGCTGATTAATATGACGGTTAAAGTAGTAAAATCTTTACAAAATGTATCAATAAGTCAATTGTTTTAGAAATGATAATTAACGTAAAGATCGCATAGTAATAAAATGCGTTTTACAGATTGGGATTACTGCAACTAAAATTTTATGGTAATTTACCATCTGTCACTATATATATATCTCTATATATTTGTCACTGTGTATACAATTACTTTGTCTGCAATTAAAAATATCAACCGTGTACAGTAGTACAAAACAATCCGCTGGAATGTCTCTAAATTATGTAATATTAATATAAATTGAAGAATTTAATTAAACAATTATTTGTAAAAAAAAAACTATCGTCTTCTCTGCTACCTTATTAAGGATGTTATAAAAGTGTTTACAAAAACCCTTCAGTGTTCATTGGGAGCTCTTTTTAGATCAGGACTCGTTCCTCGTAGTTTTTAGATGTAGGAAGTTATTATACGGGAAATCGTTTTGATTTTAGTTTCCGGCACATTTGGGCACCTGGCATTCTTTCCATGACGTACACAAATAATCACTGTAAATTTTCTAATAATATAAGTAAATTAATAAAATTGTAATTAACGTACCATTTCCGTAACCCCACCGGCCATATTGCACGGAAGAATTCAATAAATCTGAAGAGACTTATTGCTGCCAACAATGTTGAGAGTAAAAGGGCTATAAGACGGTCATCTTCTTACTGGACTGAAGCAGTTACAAACGCGTGCACAACCATGCACAGCTCTATAAAACTTTTAGAAAACAAAAAAAACCTGGTGAAAACGGTAACAAAGATTGACATATTTGTCCACGACCTTCAGCTATGATGAAATTATTTAGAAAAATGATACCTCCAAATATTTTGAAAAACATGCAAAACATTTATAGATATTTTGCATAAATCATCTTTGGTTGACTAAAAATAAAAAAGCCCGCGACTTATAAAAATTTAAACTAAAACAAGATACTTACACTAATAATAGCGCTGTTAGGCTATAAGAAACACTGAAGCATAACAATAATAATACGACTTAGTAGCAGAAATATACGCCGCAGTTTTATTATGTCGATGATCAGCGATTAGAAAAAATTACTATCAAATTGTATTCGTATGTGTGACTTCGATATTAGTTTCTCTATTTCTAAGAATATTATTTGTATATGTAATACACAGTAATAAATGAATCGTTATCATCAATTCCATCCATAGGGTGCCTACTGCTCGACATTGGCCTCCCCCATGGATTTCTGATAGGATTGCCGGTTGCAATCGGCCTGCATCGAGTGTACTCCGGGAACGTAAATAACATCATCAGTTCGTTTTTGAGGGACATGAATGATAACTACTTGAGTGTCTTAAACATAACTATGAAAAAATGGTCAAGTAGGTGGTTAGAAAAAAAAACTTGAAACTGTTTAGTTTTGACTAAATGCACGCAACTCGCTGGATAGCATGCCTTCAAAGTCAAGTTGCATTTTTAACAATTTTTTTTCTGTGTGTTTAAACCTGGGTAAGTATCGAAAGGTTCTGGAGTGGCAAACACGAGACGGGAGATGCGGTATGAGTAGGTTCCCCACTCGTATCGATGATATAGCCAATGTCGCGAGAATTTGCTAAATGCTGGTAGTGCTATACCGGTTATCTTAACCTTTAGGGGAGGTATATGACTTGCAGTGGGCGGCTGACATGATGAAGAGTTAGAAGGGTAAATAATTTAAAATCATTAGCTTTTAAACATATAGGAATTTTTTTAAAGTCACCATGACAGTATACTTCCGAGCACCGTGGGTCGCTCAATTTTACCATTTTATTATACAGAACGGTTGGCAACAAGCGCGCGTGCCGCAAAATTGATTCCGCGTGTCCTCACGTACATGACAAATTGCTATTGCATTACCTCTCTATTCCGAGCGATGAAAAGCTCTTTGGCTGGTACAACTCATATTCAAAACATTCAGAATCAATAAAAATACGACATAGACATCTAAAGGCTACGGATTGGTATTGAAAATTAAACTAATATAAGTAGAGTAACAACTTTTTAATGCAAAACATCAGATGCAAACCTCCTCTGTAAATATATGAAGGATGTAGGCCGAATAAATTTACAGTGAGTTGATGTATTTTGTGCCCCAAAATACGTAAGTTAAAGTGTGATGAAATGACCCAATCTGCGCACGGACATTTGCAGTTATCAGATAATCCAGGAAATTTGTGAAACAAACATTTTCAATGAAATTGTTAATTCTGATTCAACAGCAAAAAAAAAATTAAGAAAAGGGGGCATACAATTCTTACGTCTTAAGCCATAGACTAGCAACAACAATTCTTCGTGCCCAGATTGGGTCCTTCGGGGCACTTCAGAATCGGAATGTCAAATGCGTTTTCAAGGACTGCCATGGTCTTTATGCTCTTAGCCACTGTCCCTAAAGCGTTCGCCTAAGCAACTTATGGGATTAATAGACAAATAATGTGACAATACGGGCCAAGGCCTTTGCGGCAGCACACGCATGGTTACTGTAAAGAGGTTTATTAAGCAGCTTAAGCACTCTGTCACCTAATAATCGGTGATCATTTAACAGCATCAGTCAAACATCATCATGATTATTTCTGGCACAGGATGTCCACTAATGGATCTCGGTCTCCCTCATAGGTATCCCATAGAACCGGTTGGAAGCGGCCAGCAATTAGTATCTTTTAACGACCTTAATAAGATCGTCTTTCCACCTTGCTTGGTCTCCATTTCAGAACATCAAGGCTCTAGCGGCCAGGTGGCCAAAAAATAGGTATTCTGTATGCTATGTGGCCACTGCCTAACCAATTCGATTCATCTGTTACTTTTATTCGTCTACGAATCTCATAGCAAAAAAAAGATTGTGTTGCATATCGAGAAAATTGAAGTTATTTTTATTATAAACAGGTATCTTTTATAGGAATAGCTAAATTTAAAGAAAAAGGAATTTGAATACACTGCAAAAAATGAAATGAAATAAAAGTATGTTACTTTATCACTCCAAGAATTAATCGAGTGTTAAAAACGGTCATGTGAAGTTCTAAACAGTAGAAGATTTTAATTACCTGTGTCTTGTCTTCAACAAAAAAAGATCCTGTAAAAAATAATAAAGAGGCGTATAGATATGGCCAAAAACGTAATGTCAATACTGCACTAAATATAGAAAGTAAGAAATTTGGGTCGGAAACGTAGATCGTGAAGAAGGCCCATCGAGATCATGTAAATGCTTTCGACATGTGGCCCTGAGGAAAGATATTGGAAATCCGGAAAACTGCTTTATGTACCAACAATTTCATCTCCCACAGAACCAAAATAGGCAAACTTGAACAAGCTTGATTAATATATTTATAAATATCTAATTCATTAGTTACAATTTTCAATAGTAATTTTCAAGTGAACTGACGTAATATTTAAATGTAGAGAAAGTTACAATGTAACAATATGGCTTTAACTTAAATTAGATCAGAAACAAATTCGGAATGTTCTAGAATTTATGACGACATAAAGTCTCACAATGCTGAGCAAGAGAATGTCACTAAGATGTTTACACGACAAAACCTTTGGCTTACAGTTCAAAGACCATGTTGCTTGATGTTATCGCTAAAGAACGAAGAAAACAATGCATGTTATGTAGCCGTAATTGAATTTAATAAATACTTAATCTTATATGTACATACACCTACCCTTCGAAGGGGTTTAACCGTTGTCGTGAAACCTTATTAGGAGCTGCATATATCCTGTATCACAACTATTACAAGGTAATAGCATTTATTTATTTATGAATACGTTACACATTAACATATTTTAAATAAAAATTATATTTAGACTTCGTGTAGAAAAATAATAATCACTATTTAACTGTCCCGTACTATGCCTTAAATTCGGTCATAGATGAGACGGTATCTCAGAATTTTATTCCGAGCATATGACTATGAACATTATGGCATCATTACATTAAAATTACGTTTCATGTTTTAGATATATGCTGAAGCTATAGCTACAAACTAAACTAAAGTTATTACAGTTAATTCTTCAATAAATAAATATATAAATAATATCTTCGTCAACTTAAATCATTGTAATATACGCGTTATGTCGGTGGCGGTAAGGCATTATTCGTATACATATTCGTTCTTTTTTTGATGGCGAGGAGAACGAAATCTAGGTGTAAACGAAAAACACACGTTTCGATGTTTACAAAGATTATTTACAATTCATGACGTTGACCCGTATACAATGGACTTTGCAACTATATAACTGTAAGCGGCCAAATTCAAATCGACATTCAAATTGAATTCGAAATCACTATAATAATTTATCTTTAAAGAGTATTGTGGCTGCTGTATCCAGTAGGGGAACATCACTCGTGAATACGTAGGCGTTAAGGCCGAAAGGTTTTAGAGTGACTTCCACAAGCAGGTAGACGTAGCGAAGGTGGGCCCTCCACTAGGTGGACCGACAACATAATTAAAGTTGTGGGTAATCGCTAAATGCGGGCAGTGCAAGACAGATCATCGGCGCGACATTTGGGGGAGGTTTATACCTTGCAGTGTGGGTTTATCCTAAAAAAAAATAAGAACAAGAAGTGGCCAACTAATCCGAAGCGTTCTCGCGTGATCATTACACAAACAATTAATTTACATAGAAGTCGTTTACAGTTTTTTAGTCAAAACCTTTTCCCTGCCATAATCTAATGGATCATGAAGTAAAATTATTTCTTATAAATAATAAGGAAAAATGTCCCATTATTTTTTTGCAAATTTACTTTCGTTGAAACTAGAAGCCGAGCCGTTCATTTAAGCCACAAATTGCAAGACGTACTTATTACCCTATTCATTATAGTTTTAACACAATTATTACCATAATAAACTACTAAACCAATCGCGAGTCAATATGTTTATGTCACCTTAAAGTTTTATGAACGAAATTGATATATTTTACGGTACGACATTCCGAACAATTTGTTATGTTAACTTCGGGCTGAAGTTAGTTGACAAATGCCCACGATCAACTCGTATTTTGCACAAGGGTATTAGTGAATCACTCAATTTATACGTTTTGTATAGTTTAGTTTGTTGTTACATACAATTCATTTTTTTGCTTTTAGTACTAAATGTTAAAAAACATGAATCATAAAATAGGCTCAAAAAGTTTCACAAAGAACTACTTTTAGTTTGATATACGTAGAGAAAAGCTCGAATCCAGTAACTTTTAACCAGAAAAATTAAACTATGAATAAAAACTATAGCAGAATGTTCGACATTAATGTATCTTTGGACTTTCCAATAGAGACATTCGTACATTGATTTGTTTGAGATACTCGAGCAAAGGCGCTGAATGTAAGTTTCTTCTACCTAACTTCCTACCAACCTTATTGGAAAACTATGAAGAAGCTTTGGTCTAAGAGTGGATGTTCTTTAGCTGAAATTATAATGATGATTAACCAGAATTGCAATTTTTTTTTTCTTTAGGTAAATAAGTATATACTTTCAGATTCCGTCTCTTATAAAGACACCTACAAAATCAGTATTATTGTGACACATATTTTTCTCACTCTGCCGAATTATTTATACGAGTACGAAGACACGATGACGACGGATTGAAAAACGATATAGTCAAAGTCGCCGGGGTTTCGCTGGATGCAATCATCTTCCATAATCATCGTTTATATTAGGATGCAAATGCTATAAATTTCATGATCATTGGCGGTTTTTGCCGAAAGCTTCTCGAGTGGCGACAAAAAGCCGGTTGACGCACCGGTAGTAGGCACCTGCTTAGTTAACCGACATCATAATCCAAGTCGAAGTAGCAGGAACACGCTGGATACGGGCAGCACAAACCCGGCTATCGTGGCGATCTTTGATCTTGTGAGGCCTATGCCTTGCAGTGGGCGTCTATCGGTTGACAAGACGATGATAAACACTAGAGAATCGTGTCTTGATAGAAATGTCCACATTGCTGTACTGCGCAAGATTTTGTATATCAAAACCCTGCGATGTTATATTAACACAGCCATAATATGCATAGAGCATTTTAATACTAAGAGAACATTACCCAACTCTTCTTAATCTAAATGTCAAATAATTAAATGGCCATCTTAAACCTAACTCGTCTAGCTTAATATTAAAATCAACGTTACAAGTCTAAATCATCCATTGCGGACGTTCCGTTCAGCCACAGAATATTGCCTACCTTTGTTATCCCGGACGTGACGTAGCGACAACAAGCTGGAGTGAAGGGCAATCAAAAGTTTTAATGAAGTTATAGCCAAATACACTTTACATAACGTACCGTACAAAACAGATGTAGAACATCAACACGCTTTTCTGTTTAATGAAACTTCTTTAAAAAAAATTTATGTTCCAACCTTAATCAAGTTATAAAAATAAAGGAGATTGTAATCTTTACTGTTTGTGTATACAATTTGTAATAGTGTTTTCATTTTCGTTTGCTAATATTGGTTCAAAGTGATTATGCAAATGTAGATTTTATCTCGAGTTTCTAAATCGTTTTAATTAATTACTGATTAATAAATAAATAAATTATAATGAAAAAATTGCGTAAAAAAACAAGAAATCTATCACCAGTGACCAACGGCGTGTCTACTTATTGTGAATGTTATTTATTACGTTTCATCATTTGCCGATCCGTTTTTTTGTTTATATATAAACCGGACAATACACATTTAACAGTTACGACTAAGTTAGGCACAATAAATTATATATTCAGATCTGTGCCTATTACGTCAATTGATCTGTATAAAATCTTTACTTTAGACGCAGTTTCTCTATCTCTTACGTAAGTAGTTGCATAACAATTTTCGTGAGCCGTGAAAGTTGATCTATTTCAAAATGATTTTTGCTACCGATAGTTAAAAATTGGCACTCGTCCATTTGATCTAACATGTCCGAATTATCTGTTTTTGAAAATACATAAGTATATAAAAGATTGCTATGATAAACACAATGAGTTTTAATTTTTCTAGGGTTCATACCTAACTGACGCACCGAATCCAATAGATCATTCTCCTAAGTCATTTCTCCTAAATCACAAAAGTAACTTTCTGCCCAACGTGGCAAACCAAATACCAGGTTATACGTTTTCTTACGATGTTTTAAAAAAAATAACAGAATCTTTCATTTTTAGACGCCGTCATTCTTTTAAAGTGATCAAATGTAGATTTCATCACTGTATAACTTAGAAAATTATATCTTGATATTAGTGGTCGTGACTTTTATATTCGTTATATTTTTTGTACAACATATGCTGCTACAAATACGTTTAGATTGATTTTAGTAACGTTGGTATTTCATGCGTACAACAGAAATAACCATCTACGAGCTACCCCGTCCAGCATAAGCTAAATCTAGAGAGATTATAAATTTTAGACAAAAGTTTCCTTTTCCAAAACCGACAAAATGGATGAAGATGAAGAGATTTAAGTCGAATAAAGAAGTAACTGAACCAAACGCCTAATCGAAAAAAAATTAAAAAATGCTAGACTGTGTTGATCTAAAAAGAGATTATGTTGAAAAATAAAACGATTATTTGCCGATAATCTAATAGTTAATTAATATAAAATAATATTCAATCTAATAGTTACGGAATAATTGTTCAGCGCATTACTAATGAGGTAAAAAAAAAACAAGCAACACAGCGGTAGAGGACTGAGGCTTGCAATCGTAGGTTGTGATTTTAATTCCCGAGATACAATTTTAGATAGTTAACACTTTGTGCATTAATTATATAGGATTGCCACTGCTTGCAAACAAGTTTCCAGAGTATTGACAGCTGCGTCCTCTGCGTACCACGATATTACATTGCGATCGCCAACCCGCTTAACAAACGTGGCGATTATGATAGATCCACCCATAGATAACTTTGGCGGAAGTGTATGCCTTGCAGTTGGCGTCTAGGGCTGAAATGACGATGAATAAAAAACGTTATTTGCATTAAAACTTACTAAAAATGCAGAGCTTGCTTGCAACGGTTGTATTTGCCATGAGGCATGACTAAGCGCTTATCCTTTATGTATGAAGCTAGTCATATACGCGCGTGGTTAGAGCGACGTCGTGACACATCGGCGATTATTCAAACGCGCTGAAATCAACATCTGTCACTGATCGACGATCGCAAGGATTAATTTGCATAGCAAACGGCTTTACATAAATCCCTACGTGAGGCACGGGCCTAATTGTAAACTACTTGTGTATTATACCGGACCATTTTAGTATCAATATTATTCATAGAGACAACGGGGGTTTGTTATGTTATTGTGATCGCGAAGTTTACCGGAGCACTAAAGACTAACATGAGGGTATCAGTTTACCTTTTACGTCTATCGCTAAACTATTCTTGCCAACGTCACTGCAGACCAGTATAAGAAGTGTAGTAAATAGTAAAATAGTGGTGTTCGATGTATGACACACATGATTTTGTTTTTCAGAATATCTCTTTACAGAAAGTAATTTAAACCAAAAAGTATTTTTTATGTTATAAAGTGTAGATCAACAATATTTTACTTTTTTATTGATTTCAAATAGCCGGTTGAAAGCGGTCTGCATTCAGCATCTTCCAACAAACTTAACAGGATCATACTCGTATGTCCACCTTGTGGGTGCAGGTCCTATGCCACGCTACTCCTTCCATAACCTTAAGGCGGCAACGAACATCTGTTCTGCCCACTGCGACTTCGAATTAGCCATCTTGGCTATTTTGAAAAACTTACAAGCAACATACACAGCCCCTTATAACACTTATTACACAATTGCACATTCAGATGTTATAACATGAATAAAAATTGCATATTTTGGTAATATGTACAATAAAGATTCCGAAAACATCGAAAACATGATTGTAAAAACTAGAAAAATCATAAAACTTCATATTTATTCAATCATGTACTTATTCGTCTTCTAATAGTTATATCATAATATCTTTACAATATTTTTTATGTGCAAATAATTTAAAATCCATATTTTTTGCAATAAGACCAGTGTCATACTAAATTATATTGTAGGCATTTAGGATAAAATTTGGGTCTACACAAAACAAGTTTGAAGACCATAGATCCGTACAAATGAAAATTTACATTCGTTACTAGAAAATATTTTTTTATTTCTACCTTGGCGTCTCATTAGTACCGTGGTTTCTCTAGCTAAAGTGTTCTTCTAACCGGAACAGAATAATAGCGCTGGGCAGAGCAGAAATAAACGCCTTAATTGTACCCTCCTAGTTGGCTCCTAGCACAAATGGTTACGAGCAGGTCGTATCACTTTCACGTTTTTAAAACTGCCTATTATACATTTATTACTGGACGAGAATCAAGAAATAAAGGCTTTGATCAATGATTGTTTAAAAATATGCGCATAAGTAAAGCATGAATTTAAATGTAACATGTTTTCAAATCCACTAAAAGTTGTTGTCCTACAAAAAAGACGAATAGTAAAATTTTTATCATTCTAACATGGAAGTTTACATGATTGTCTACTAATATTCAAAATTTATTTATTTATGTTTGACACAAATGTCATTTGAATTGCATCAATAGATATTTGATAGGTTTATACATGCATTCTCCTTTCGCGTCTGTGCCGACACACCCGCCGTAGTGGAGGCCCTATCCACGATGAGTCTACCGGCTCCTGGTCGCCACTCGGGAACCTTTTGGCCCCAGCAGCAATCGGTTACACGAACGATGTGCCCCGTCCACCGCCACGTCGGCAACCTTGGTTCTACTTCGGATCTCCTCATTTCTAATTCGGTCACGCAGCGAAACTCTGAGCATATCTCTCTTTATTGTTTTCCATGCATTAAATTCCCCTATTAGAAACAAACATAAGCTGTTCGTAATTTATATCATCAAAATAATAGAGTATCTACAAGGTAAGAAATCTTATTTATATTAAATAACATACTTTTAATAACAGCGAACATTATAACATGTTTTGTAAGTTTTTTGAATCGTTCAAACTGGGAAAATTGCTTCTCATTGTTTCACCGAGTTATACCTTCTCGCCCCTTTTTCAAAACAGGTTACAAAGAAATATTTGCGTTGTTGCACCACGTCAAGAAAATGCCCATTAACTCACCCAGAAGACTAGCTGACATTTATTTATAAGTTATATGCATCCCTTCGCCCTACGGCCTCCGTTCACAGAAATCATAAATATTTAAAATAATACAGGGATATTTACGGGTCGTAAATCCCGCAGAACACTACACCCATTCCCATATAAATAAATAAAAGTAAATTGCTTTTAAAGCAATTACCTACACTAAGAATATAATATCCATCTTCATTATTATATTATCGATATCAGTTCAAATAAAAAGTATAAATGTAGACTGCGGAAAGAACAAAATTTTACGGTCATGAACGAAAGTAGATCCATCGCGAATTACCGTTAAGTATTGTAAAGTCCAACTTGAAGTTGAAATTTAGTTAAATAGAGAAAAAAAAACCTAAAATTGCTATATTTATCACTATATTCACGTTAAATTAAAATTTATTGAATGTTATCGGTTATTTACATATATGTATACAAAATATTCAATGTACTATATCCAAATTACCATTTATAATATAATAATTAATTTATTCATACCGAGTACGTAGAAAATGTTTCCATATTTAATTTATTAGAGAAGAAAAAATTATCAAACATCGTGATTATTCTCTACTAACTGTCCTCCACCCGTTCCGCGTAGCTTACACTGGGTACACCCACAAAAGCAGTGCTAGCTACTTTTTTTTTATATATTTTTAGCGTCCCGTCAACACCTCTTGCGGATAGAATTTCGCAAAATTATTTTTTAACTGACCTCTACTCGGTGAAAGGAACATTTTTACCAATTTCAAGTCTCTTAACCTTATTGCTTAAGAGATATCGTAATGAGTGAAATATAGGTGGAAATCTTTAATATTTATTCTCTATAAGTTAAACTCTAATTCTTATCGAAGGTAAAGTAGCCTTTGCCAGTTTGGGAAATTCCAATTAAATGTTCAGCTTTGAATGGCGATTTCCCTTACGCCGCAAGCATTGTTTACGGCACCGGTATTTATGCACTGTTTCTAGGTGCTTTAGTGCCTTATAGAAGACTTAACTACGTCGCTTAAATTTTAGTGTTGACTGTATTATGTAATAATTCATTCGGAACATTAAACACTATAAACTTTAGAGTGGGTGTCAAAACTGCTTACTCACAGCAACCAATTCAATAGTATTCAATAATGACATAGAATAGGAAATATAATAGAGACGTTGACAATTTATACTGGAAAAGGGTTACAAGTTTTATATAAAAATGCAATCAGTCATGTTACAAATGCATTTAAACATTATATCGTATTACATATAGCAAAAACCTTTTAAGTATAAAATTTAAAAGGTAACAGTTGTTATGACTTTCATAATAAGAAGTCGATGTATCAAACGTTTGCTTCTCTTTTGTTAACGTGGTAATTTATAATATTTATAATTATGTATCATACTATATTTATTATAAGTATTTATTATAAGTATTTATGCTTTATACATATTTACGTATATGTAAATATGTTCATGCATGTATATGTTTTGTATTCATATATACACATTAACAACCCGTTATTTACCCATCTTCTGTTTCCATATTTTGGTTATCTGGAAGATAGTACCTATAGTAATAAGACCGTCCATTATACTTTTTTCTTTACTGTTATGCAACTATGCATATATTTTCTAGCGTGTACAATAAAAAGAATTAAATTAAATTACTTTTTTCTAATTTGACATTTACATTATACTTATAGATCACTCATTTTTAATATATTTCATATTTATTTAGTTACTGATTAGTAACCTCGCTGAATACAGGCCGCTTACGGTAACATTGAAAATTTATAGGGGAGGCTTGGTTTCAGCAGTCGACGTCCTGCAGCTGAAATGATGATGACGATGACTGCAGATAAAGTGCAAAAACTAGAACGTGTAATGTACTCATTATCAGAGATCAGATATTCAATAATATATTTACCTGAAATTAAAGTGTAGGGTTGATATAGGAAGCGCTTTTATGTCCTAAAGTTTCTAGGATGCGAATAGGTTGAGACGATAAATTAAAAAAACTAAAATAAATCCTAAATTAAACTGGTTAACGCCTACTCCGCTATTTCTTTAACAATGTATATATATTAAATTAATACGAACTTTAAGAATATCCGGTCTCTGTTCATGAGACGGAAGATCAATACCGAGAGACAGTTAAATTCTCCATGAATGCACAAGAGAGGAAACCCTTACAGAGAAGCATAAGTGTCTTGAATTTAGAAGCATCATCTGGAACCTACGTTAAGTTCATTCGCACCGGATTGCATCCCTCCAGCGTTAATTTACTAAGCATGTAATATTTTTAATCCTGGGGTGAATAACAGCAGTTCATACGAAGACCAGCTCACTATTTTTCAAATGAACACATTGTGTCGACAATGAAACCTGATGGATCTATTATTCTTGCATAAAGTACGCAACGGCTTTACAAATTATCAGAAACTTCTTGATTGCATTGTGTTTTGCGTATCTATAATGAATGCGAGAATTCTCGAATTTTCAAAGTAAGTAATTATCTTATCAATGTCGGACGCAACTCTCCCATGGCGAGGCTTAATTCCACCTATAACTACCTATAACTGTTTGCACAGAGCGACCTTGATTGTTTTCATCGTCGGATCATGTAAAACCATGTAAAAGCCACGGTTATGTATTGTTACAATTGCTTATTTACTAAACTTTTCTTTAATAATTGTGAAAATTTGTTTGTTATTTAGGAATCAATAATGTTATGTGGTTATGTCCCTCGCGTAATATTATATAATTTTGAATGTAATAATTAATGTAAGGTAAAGGTGTAATTTTTCAAAAAGTAGTAGAAGAGATGTCGGTTATAAATGCGAACGTTAGTGTCGCGGGGACACGGTTCAACGAGTTTTGTGAGGCCCGCGCTGCTGCATGTTATTATTCTATTAATAAAACTGTACATTAAGTGTCTATGGAGTTTAATTTAATGACTAAGTGTATATACGTAATATGAGTAAAAATGTTGAGCACATACTATTTATATATTTACACTGGTTTTAAGAAGAAAGCTTAAGGGATAAATAACAAAAAAATAAGTTATAAGCGGACTAAGGCAGAACCTATTTAATGGTTTAGCATCTCATATAAAAAACAACAATTGAATATCCCTTCCCATAGTCTTTGATCGGTATTATATGTGTGGGTAGGAAGCGCTACTTTCTCTCAGACGAAGCGTGTTATACATCTTGTGGTTGTGTTGTAGATGTTTTGCAGCAAATCAAAGGTTTATTAGCTCGTTTATATGCACTGAATATAATTATAGCCAACACTATTGCTTCTTTTGTTTCATTGAGATATATATTTTTTAATTTATGTACACTGTGTAAAAGCTTTATTGGGCCTATTTCACATTGCGAGTTTTATTTAGGGGATGTAATTGTCGGGCTGGCTGTCTGTCTGCGAAACATTTTGCGATTTTATGTCCGGACGAGATTCTATGCAACATATATATATACATGTGAAATATTCATGTAGTATTATTCAATTCAAAATGCAAAATATAACAAACTTGTCACCATATAGGTTACAGGTTTAAAGTTTTATAGAGGTGAATGTATAGTTCATTTTTCAGCACTTATTTCCTATTAACCTAAACAAAATGATCACTCTGAATTTTGTAACAATAATTGGTTTCTTCTATTAGAATTTAACAGGTACAAATAATTTAATATAGTTTACACGTAAAGAAAATTAGGGTCACCGTGTTTACGATACATACCTGTTTCTTTGCTAATAACACATACACATGTTAACGACGGAAATAGATATAAATTTCCATTTTTCAATATTTTTTATAGAGCCTATGGAGACTCCATGCCACGGTTCATTTACCGAGCCCACGCACACGCTGTGAACTGTAAAAACTTGGCATTGTTTGGATGTTTCGAAACATATTTATTTTAACACACCTTGTCAAATCGACGCTACAAAACCATTTGGACTATCAAAAATAGTTTTACCACTTGTATTGTTACATAATCTGATTTATTTAAACTTATATTGAATCTTTACATCATTTTTCCGAATTGTGAAGATTATAAAATGTTTTTGCGATATAATACTTTAACATTGTAAAACAGCGGTTACTAATTTTCAAACCTCAAGTTCTTAACCAAGGTGTTTTGGCTGTAAATAACGAATTTGTATTTTTTATTACATAATCGTAAATCGAAAAAATATTGTAAAGCCATGATCATCATCAGTCGTTGCGGCTGAAAGTTTCTCGACTGACGACCACGTAATTGTAGACGTAACGCGACCTTCCACTAGATTGACCGACGCCATAGACAAGGCCGCGGGACAACGCTGGAGAGGCCTATGAGTTGCAGTGGGCACTTTCTGGCTGACATGCCGATAATGATGATATAAGATAAATAAAAATTAAATAAATTTTGATCCTTTGGCCGAAGCTTGTTTATTTATTTACAAAAAAGTTATCGATGATCGACAACTTTTTTGTAAATCTATTTAATTGTTGACTATCTTGCTTGACAAGTTTTGTGCAGAAGAAGCAGAAAAAAACTCCACAACAACACTTTTTTTAATACAGTTTAACAAGATGCTTTATGTTGTATACAATAGGACTTATGCACCTTCACTTTCTGTCAGATATAGCCTAAATGAAAACAAATTAATCAATCGACATCATTGGCAAGGATTCTTGTCATTTAAATATTCGTTTATGAAAAAATATGCGTTATTCGTTAATCCACATTTAAGTTGAAAACATTTTGTGGAATTTTATTAAACAAATCTGATTCCGTTTATTACAAATCAATTAGAGTTTTTTAGCAATCGAAATTTTAGTATAGCTTTTTTTTCACGGTTCCTTGTAAAAACATTATGGACATGATCTATTTTTTGAACTTATTATAATTATTGTAAACGTACGCATCACGATATATTATCAGTAATATATTCTGAGGCTATAGTAGGAATATTGATTTCCTGAAACCGTTTTCTCAAAAAGAATCACGGCTTAACTGAAAATTGTTCGAATGGTTCTCTTTTGTAATACAAATATATTCTCAATATCCGAAACTATACCCTGAAGCATCAATCCATAGAACATAATGCTGTGTCCACTTACTATTCTAACAGCATCAATATCAGAGTATCGTTTTATTTATATAACATTTTATTTGATGCTACGAAAAAATTAATAGCACTTATGTTACCATATACTTTCGTTTTTACACTTGCATTTACTGCAATTTATACGGATTTGCCCATGATGGCAATGTAATGCCTATCTAAATAAATATCTAAAAACTATTGTCTTAATTAATTACATTTAACAATAGAAAAAATTATGATTTGTTGTTTTAAAAAAATTGTGATATCAATTGTGTACATTGTACTTTTTCATCATCTCTCAATAAGTCAATGTCATGTAAATAATGTGATGTAAAAAAAATTCTTCTTAAAAAAATATTATGATATATTTAACATACATTTCAACAACATGCCATGTAAAAACAACAGCTGTATCCATGTTCCAAAATCAAACAGCCGTCTTGTATAACGTTACGCTATTTAACCTACTTTCATACACGTTCATACGCGAAACCAATAAACAAATAAGTGTAAATACATTATACTTCTTACCCCTTCACTAGACTTACCGAGTAGGAAACAAATGCCTACAAATGAGCTAATTTACTAAAAGTTTTCTCTGATGGTATAAAATAAGAGTAGAAGGTCCTTACTTACGGTTTATTGAGTTCGCGAACCGGCGTATATAAAAATTAGCCATCGACTCTATTGGACCGACACATCCGTTATTGCACGATGCACTGACAATATAATTGCGTTCCGCTCTATGTAACACAATTTTTATTTGTGCTTTCATTGGTGAATTAAAATGTTTTTATTTTATACGGGAGTGCAGTTGTTGCGCTTGCCATGTGTTTCCATACTAATTTAAACGTCCGTAATCGCATGTGAGCTTGCTTGTAAATAGATGGTAAATATTATGTTTAAATGCAACAATCTGGGGTTTGTATTTGATTACATAAAATGGTTTACATCGGGGGTTCATAATTATCATTATTTCGATGTAAATATCCATTGCGGAACATATTAATATTTTCATAGGATCAACCATTTTAATAAGTATTAGAATAAGACTTTTAACTTAGACCTACGATGGTTCCAAACACGCCCTGTTCTGAGAAACTCTAGTTTCTGCGCGGTCGGGTTTTTATTGAGGTCACTTAGTCTAATAGACCAATTTATTCCTAAGATGATCACTTAAAAATCATACACACAATAATGTGTAAGCTACTGTTACAATTTCCTAAAATTTTACACTATATAATTCGCAGACATTTAGTGGAAAAGTTTTACAAACTGTGCACACAAAAGAGTTACTGATTTTATGGTACCTTGAAAAAAAGTATTTTTATGGAATTTATTTCTATTATTACGCACAAAGACCAGATTATCACATTCATCTACATATATATGCATCGGTCCACCTTGCGGTTCTAAATTGCGCCTGACAGTGCATGGTCTCTCTCAGTCTCAGTCAGTTCTGTGCACAATGAGGCCAACCAAACCACCGAACTAAATTTTTAGTAGATATCAAGAAACAAAGTGCCGATAAAATAATTGACAACTGGCCCCTCTTTGTCAAAGGTTCCTCAGTAATCTTGGCGTGGTCATTCCCCGTAAACTATGTACTACATAGACGGTTCAAGTTATACGGCTGGCTCGAGGCTCTAAGTCCACAGTAGTGCAGAGGTAGAATAGTCTGCATCTACTTCCGCAGCGGGAAGAAGGTCCGCCTCCTCCTCCATGACTAAGTGCTTCGATATTTAATGGAATCAGACGTTACCTTGCGGAAGTCCATCCTAAGTAAGAAAAGGACCAATATTTAGCTACTTCCGCACATGCAGTGGTATATCACTCCATCAGAGTGATTTGGCGATGGCAGTTGTGTGATTCGCATTGTTTGCCGCATACGCATTTATCAGCGGGCTGGCGGGCGGTGCACTTTGTTACACGACTACCACTGCATGTGCGGAAGTGGCTAAATATTGGTCCTTTTCTTACTTAAATGCTTCGAACCAGTCTCATAAATTTAAGAAGGAGGCCTTTATCAAGCAGTGGACGTCTTACGGCAGAAATGATGATGACGTTGATTAAAAGTGCCGCCTGTGATAGTTTTATTATATTTCATAAATACTATGCAATTTAAGTTTAAACTTGATTTGAACATCGGTATTAAGATCACTTATTTGAAAGTAAGCCACATGGACACTTCTAAATGAAACGTCACGGCAACCTTAACATGAAATAATGAAACACATTGATATAATGCACATTTGAATATTGTGTTTATATTATTTTATATAGTATTATTCCTACTTTCTCCAGACTCTACTGCCGGGTTCGGAATGCTAATTATATCAAGAACAACTTTGCAATAAACTCGACAGTGATCATTTTTATATTTTTACTGTTATTTGTTCCTGTACCTAAAACACACTATTTGAATGATTATAAGGTATTTTCTGAATTCAAAATAATTACCCAGGCTTGGGTTAACTTAGTACAATGCGAACAACAAATAAACATCTGAAACTAATCTCATAATTACTTTCATTTCAAGAACGCACGTGTTAATATCTGTGAAGTGATAAAATGGAACTCGCAACTACAAAGTTATTTATCAATTAGCCACACACAACAATAAAATGTACGCTGCGTTGTGTCAGTGACCTGCGCACTTCGGACAACAGTTAATAATTAACAAAACAACGGTATTTGCCTAATCATTTGTAGCATGCAAAGTAGCAAATAATAACATCAAAAAGTTTGAACCTCGGTCCTATCTGGCCTTCGTTTCAAATATTAAATTTTTAAAGTCCATGGTTATTTTTAAGGCCTTGTTTTTTTTTAAATCAAACCGGTTCTGAATAACAACTTGGTATTAACACTCACAAAAAAATCTTACTTATATCGAATACTTTGACATTCCAAATCATATACAGTATCATTCATTATAAAAGTAAAAGCTTCAAACAGATGAATGTGTAACTCATTTGCTGTCAATTCGTGTATGGTACAGTTTATTAAAAAATCAAAGAAATAATAAATAACGTATAAAATTCATTTACAAAATTCTAATTAAAACAAAATTAAAATTAATTGCTTTGTATTTATTGCAGATTTACTACTTTATAGGGCAATTGCAAATAAGCGTAAAAGCTTGGTAGCTTTTTCCTAACAAATGAGCTACACATTCTCTAGTATTAAGCTTCTACAAAATAACCAATTACTTTGTACAAATTAAACAAATTCAGCTAAAAATTATAGATATCCATATGTAAGAAAAAATTGATATAAAATGAAATATCTCAATTTATTCCTTTTAAAATCGTGAAAGTAACACAGTTGTTATGCATAATTATTAATTAATGAATAATGTAAACAAAAAAAATATCGTAAAACGTCTAGCGTGATCCAGGTTGACAAATAAAAATTAAAAATAATATGCCTTGCTAATGTTAAGAACTTAAACCTCAGGTAAAGTTTTATGACACTAGTTTCTGAAGGTGGCCTATGCATCAACATGCCCGGCAAGGCTATGAATAATGATAGCACTAAGCATACTTTAATTGTTTGCTGCCCACGTACATACATGGTCGAGGCCACATTTTGCGTACTTCTAAGTCGTTCGACTAGATTTCACTGTATTTGATTACGATAATTTCTTGTCCCCTCTCGCATCAAGATATAATTACTATGACAATTACGTATCTCTGAACGTTTTTAGTTTCAACGCCGCTTTAGGGAACATAAAGTTCCTTAACCTTTTATTTTATTACTAAAAAGCTATTAATGAATAAATTGTTTAAAAAATACACTTTGACGTTTATAAATAACTAAAAGAAAATAAATATGGCATAAAAAGAGGAATATTTCTGAACATTCATAATGTAACAGCTAGAGTCGATGATCCCGAGAGAGCCTTAGAGTTTAGTTATTGTAAACAGACGTCCGGGCTGAGCGTTATCAACGTTCTGCCAATTCAACGCTAATGAAACTGTAAATACGAGTTGTCAATAGAATAAATCTCGAACGTTAGATGAAATATAAACTTATTCATTTGCGTAGTAAAAACTAATAAAAATTTACATATTTATGGTAATAAAACAATCATACAGTACGTAATGAGAAGTCAGTGCCACAATGGTTTCCGACGAAGTGTCGTCGGGCTCATTAGATCGAAGCGTGAGGAAGCTAATGAGGCTCGATGATATCGTGACCGGCCGCGCGCACTTTCACTTGTAAGGGCAGACAACGATTCTGCTACCCACAACCAACATTTCTACATCACAGCTTGTAGCAAACATCACGCCCACGTGACAAAAAAATAACTCATTTACTATGATATGACAGAAGTTAACGAAACATGTTGTAGTCTTGTTGGACATATTGTTATTATAATGGCCTTTAAAATAAGTGAAACATGATATAAAACATATACTCGAACTTTTTTTATTATGTAATAACTGCCTCGATAGACTTCGATGTGTCACAAGTTATTGGGGAAAAAAGCGTATTTCAGAATGATCCTATTATTAAATTCTTTAGTCTTCGTAATAAATAAAAATTACTAACAAAAACAAGTTCCATATTTTGTATATAACAATACATTGTTACACAAACAATGTGATTATATAATACATTTTAATAAATAATAATTCCAAGTACTTTGATACGTGACATAAGTGATGTTTGAAAGCTAGAGACAGGTGTTTTTATTCACTTTGTGGTTTGTATGAAAAAAGTAAGGGGCGTTTACTGTCTTTCACGCATTTTCTCATTTTTTCTCTTCATATAAATACGTAAAATTTAAGAAAAACTGGTCAAACCGCCCTCGAGTTGTAGTGACATATTCAGCGATTATTTTTAATTTATATAGATAAGTAGTGCTATTGCTAAAAATGCATACTTTAATAATATATAACTTTTGTACTGAATGAAAAACAAAAAAGTTATTCACGTAAATTTAATCAAAAACCGAAACGACCTCAATTTTTGACTTTTTAATACTTAATACATAAAATATACCTACGAATTAAACATTATTTTAATTATCAAATATCTATTCCAAGTACATTCATTTTGAGAGCAATGCGAGTGCAAATTATGAGCACGACAGGCAGACCATATATTAACGTAGAGCTTCCACGGAAATACGATGTTCGCCATGTTCGGCTAGGCTCCCATCTTTGTTTCGAAAATTTATTTACTAGTGCGTATTGCTCGGAGTTTATGTTGTTCTTAGTAATTAATGTTACAAACGTTCTCCGCATGACATAAGTTTAATGTATGAATGTTAAGGAGGACGAAGATAAGAAGTTAATTCAAATTCAGATTGCGATGTAACGTCATCAGTATCCATGTTCGCGTACTATTATTAAAACATTAATCTAACTTCTATCTATATATTTAAGAGATTTCTACCCATGCACTAAGTCATCATAATATCTGTAGAAGCGTAAGGCTTAGAGACTTGACATTCGGGAAGAATATTATTTATTTTTCCTTTCGCCGCGGGAGATGAGCTAAAAACAGATTCTACGAAATTTCACTCACAGTGTGAATTCGGGGAGCGTTCTCTTATAGGTATAACTTGGCGTGAGTATTTCTTTGGCATGTAATAAATGGAAGAAATGAAACGGACAAAAGGTGAAAAAATTAAAGTTTGTATTTTATGAAATTACAGTCACAAAAAAGCAATACGGGGCACGCGTTACTGAAACAATAATAGATATAATATAAATATACATATTATAACTTATTAATATATTTAATTTTCTACTAAGTAGAATTCATAAGAATCTAACTTTAATACTTACAAAAAATATAACATCGCAACTATGAACAAATATTAACAATTTATCTATTTCACGCATAAGTATAATAACTTTTGAACGCATCCAACCAATTTTTTTAGCATTTTATTGTGAATACTGTAAATACATTGATAATAAACAAAAACTTATTCGTTTAATTAAACACAGACCATACTATAATATTTTTCGTTCGCATTTGGCGCACAATTTATTGCGCGCATCCCGTTATGTTCAATAGGCTTTTTAAATATCTACAACGAAAGATTACAGCTATGTTAATTGGAGATAATAACATAATTATTAATATCTATTTTATCATCAAATATTAAAGCTTATAAACTTTAAACATAACTTGTATAGGGAATAAACACCTTTCTTGACGAATAATTTTTCTTACTACATAACCCTAGTACGATCAAAACACTTAAATGTTTTCATATAGGTTAGACGGCTAATAGATTGTATGTATATATGTTAACGAAGTAAGGCACGAAGTAACGCTTTCGACGGCGGCATTTGTCCTTCTCCCTCGACGCCAACCATGCAGCACTTTCCTAAGGCGCGGTACAGCGGTTTTAGTAGCACTAAACTAAAGTATTATAATTCTTAACAAAAATATAACCACTAAGAGTAGCGAAATGAGAACAGATCTAATAATCATCATGAATCGGTTTGGGCACTGTCCGCATCCAGCGACATTCCACGACCTAAACTAATAATATTATGGCGTAATTAAGGCAATACAACCAAGCCGATCTTTATAGGAAGTGTGGCATTACAAAAACATCACGTAAGTTGTATTACGCAAGACAGTAGCAATGGATGATAATTGGCAGCGTTCGACCAGTAACTCACTAGGCGTAAAATTATTCTCAGGCATTGACTGGAGCAGGTGCGCATTCTGGTTCTGCATTTACGGTCATGGATGGAGAAATAAAGAAAAAAACACCAATTGACCGACGTCGGTTCACGCGGCTACGAGACTGCTTTAAAAAATGATAATGCCTAGTACATTTTTTAGAAGTTTTCTATGCATACCTTAGATTTAATTATGTACCTAAATACCGGATGATTGGTTAAAACAAGTAAAAGTTTTCATGGGGTGAATATATAGCTCATTTTTCAACAAAAAGGTTTAAAAGTTTTACACCTATATCTAAGCACAGGGTATAAAGTGATCACTTTGAAACATGTAACATAAATTGTTTTGCGGCTGACCAATAACTTTTGCAGCAGTAAGCAGTCTGCAGTATGAAGTCTGTAGAGACAGTAAGTAAACAATGAATAATTTTATTATGGGATACACCGAATTTTGAAAACACTTTTTCTTTCCATATTTTTTCTAAAACTATTGAATTATGGATAGGATGTACAAATGAGCTAAACGATGACTCAATACGTTTTTACAAGAATAACCAATAAACTCACACACTAAATAAAAAATAATATAAATATATTATTTATATTATTGCCAAAAAATCAGTTGTTTGTTTCATTACATTTCAGAAAATTAGTTTCGTAGAAAATTCATCAAAATTTTATTAAAATTATAATATTTTTTGAATTTATTTAATGTCATTTTTACATTTTTGTATTTTAAAATTATGTATGTGAATTCTAGATATTATAGGTTACACTTAGAATGTATATTACTACTCTAATTTATAGGTTATACGAAAACATTTAATATTTGAGGTAAAGTGTAATTATGCCTTAACTTTTGCTCTAACATAGCAAAGCAATAATATCAATCTTACATAAATAAAAACAATATTGAGAGTGAAGACAATTCAACGACAGAAACAATTGATTGATTCCATGAAACAAACATAGACAACATGAATTTTTCTTATTTTTCTAATGTTTGTAATGCGCGCACATTAGAACCTACTCGTATATTGTCAAATATTACAACGTAAAACGCAAACATCCCATTCGGTGCCTCTACAAATATACCTTTTATTTATCTAAGATGTTCTGTACATAATCTTGCTTTCTAGCGATGTAATATTTTTTGCCGTAAAAAATTTTGTAACCATTTGCTGTTTATTACATTTTTATTAAAAGACCTTTGTTGTTAGTTGTTCGATTGTTTGAAAGTACTGACTTAACCATTGAACTTCACTTATATGTCTTTAAGAAAGTCGGCAAAGATAAGCAAAGATATACAAAAGGCTTTTTTAACTTTTTTGTATTTAAAGTTTTAAAATTTTTTGAACCAACCTTGAAACTTTAAATAATATCAATTGGTATTTATTTATAAAATTAATTTTAAAAACAATGTACGGTGGAAAAAAAATCTAGTCCTATTCTAGTAGCGAAATGAGTAGACCTGTAAATGAAGAGAGAACAAAGTAGGAAAAAATTACAAAATATAAATTATTAAAACATTCAGATATTTGGAGTTGAACGAAAACATTTTTCACATCGATTACAGAAGCGTCATTTCGCTAGTCCTACTGAGTCGTATCAATATTTACTCTCATCGGCACAAACCTGTGAGGAACCTCTAAACCACGGAGGCTGTAAATATACCACGCGTCGCCTACGCATTATTTGTTATCGGTCTTTAAAGCGTATAAAAACATTCCGCCATTTCGCAACGATCTGATAACAAATAAAACAATGGAACATTTTTTCTACTTTCACGTTTTAAATAGAACAAGTTTAGCTTTAATCATATATATGCATATTTTATATATATATTTATATATATACACATACATATTATATTACATTATGTATATATTACAATATTATACTACTTTTGATATTTGTCGTTGTATTTTGTCAGCAACCATAGTGTTCATATACTCGAAATAAACAGTATAAGCTTTAAAGGAGTGAATGAAAACTCTTTTGTTAATGGTTTTATTCCACAGTTTTTACACCTATTTCAACGCGACAAACCAGTAACTTCTAGTGGTACAACTTCTACAGGAATAATTTTAATATGTAAGAATACAAACTATGCTAACATTTTTTCTTCTAGTATCACAACATCATTAATTATTTCTGATACCATTGATTTTTGGATAGGGTGTACATTCTTTGACAACAAATCATCCTGTATAACTAAGACTAAAACAAATTAAATAAATAGCGTAACAAATAGAATATTCAGCAATAATCCGTCGCAATTCACATGATTAAGCGCAATGGTTTCCTACGCTTTAGGTCATAAATTATGTTCCGACCTAGGTAATTTCTCTTAACGTCACTATATGTAGGCCAACCGTTGACATACTAGGGTAAGGTATAAGGTTATAAAATAATAAATAACAGATGTAGTGTCTAGGTTACTCTAGAGACACATCAAAACGCATTAAAATTTATACATGCGGTTTGAAAGAGGAACTTGCTTTTGGAAGGTCTAAGAAAATAACTTCGAGTGTTTCTAAATTTATGTCCTCATCGTTTATAACGTTATAATTTTCTCCATATTGTTATATGGGACTGGTACTTAGACTTTAAGAAAAGCGGACCGATTAAGACTCCGCATCGAATGAGCTTGAGATGTGCTGCTAGAAGCGAATAGTACAAACTCCGATACTATATATATACATTCGGTGGACACCAATCAATATATCGCACTTTCAATCGCATTTTTAAACAAAAGAATGGTAAAATGATTGACTTTCTTATCATCATCGTAGAAGGTCCAGTGCTGAACATAGATTGTCCTCTAGGGTTTCCAATATGAACGGTCTGAAGTGATCTGCATTCAGAGTTTTTCGACAGCTTTAACGTAGTCGCCTGTCCACCTTGTGGTTGGTCGTCACTCCAGAACCTTAAGAGCGCAGCAGGCCATTCTGCGCTTTATATGGCCTGGCCACTGTCACTTCAACCTGCTAATCCTCTAGGCAACGTCGGTTACTCTCGTTCGTCCACGGAACATCCTTTTGATCTCTTAGCGAAATCCTAAGCTCAGCCTCTCCATAGCGCGATTAGCGACTTTGTGCATGCCAATGAAGTATGAAGTTACAGGCTCAAAAATTGACTATTTTTACATGACAACATTTTAAAAAGGTACAAATAACAAGTAACGTTTTACCATTTGATGAAATAAACACAAGACTTTGAATTTTGACTATAATCGAAATAGAAAGAGTTTAACACGGAACAAATGTGTAACGAGAGTGTGTATGGAACAGAACAGAGACGAATAACAGAATAAAGAAGAACACCGTGCAAATGACATATTCGGGCTGACATTTTGCCACCATGTATAGGTATTTTTAGGTCGGTACGGCTAACCAAAGGGTTAGCCGTACCGACAAGTTGTCCTAACCCTAACCTAAATGTGATGTTGTGTGATAGATACTGGATATTAAACTGTTACTTGGTCACTTCTAATACCTTTCCTAGTAATATTTGATTCAAATAAAATTTTTGCTCATTGTAAATGTACAAGACTGTTGATGTAATCTAAAGAAAAAAGAATAAATACTTCTGCTTACTACTTAATACAGCGTATTAAGTAGTAAGTTCGTAAATTAATTCAACTGACACTATCAGACTCGTCGCAGTCTTCCAGTTCGGTTATTGCTTGTGGTTAAGGCTTGTCTCAATCAAAGTAATTTCTACCTAACATTATACTTAACATTAATTATGCTTCAACGTATGACGTTTGAACCAATGAAGATATAATTCATTAATAAATTCTCTCATTATTATCACTGAAAGTAAATTTAGATCGTAGTGGCTCGACTGATTTAACTCGAAATACTCGGCTGGTGTTAAAAATTCGAAACAACGTAATTTTACACAATAAAGAAGTATGGCCTAATAACTACGACGTGTAAATCGTCCGATAAATTGAATCGATATGCGTTGGTAGCACTGTACAGATACGCTAACATCGACACAAATTTGATCCGACTGCGATTACAACCAACGTTTGCAATTGAAATTGTCACCGACTATCTTAAGTACAGTAAAACAAAAATTTATTTTACAAATAAAGAAGATAAAGAAGAAACAAAAAAGCGTTGACGTTGTACAGATCTTAACATTCTCTTTTAGTCTTTTTTGTCCATAAGTGAAGTACACATACATTATAAAGAAAAAAAAGACATTTCTTTTTAAAAGCCTATAACTCTTAATTGTACCAACGATGTACAAACTGCCATTTATTTTTCTCTAAAATTTACGTTAGTTCAAAAGTTGTCATAGCTACGGCGTAAATCAATGGAATATAGCTTCCAATCAAGTTTTCATTCTTAATGACAGTAATAATAGAAACCAAGAAAACGTCTTTTGGTGATACTTAAACAGAACATTATATTTATAAATGCGTACTTTTTAACTACATTGTTTTTGCTTTAGGGTGTCTCATCAAAAAAGACGTTTATTTACCTAACATTTAAAATTAGCAATGTAATAAAATACTAAAAATACTTTTTGGGTTAAACTTGTACATAATCTTTTAAATGATATTAATAAACCAGATATTCCAGGCCAAAGCCCTCTCGGGCACCTTTGAGTCGGAATGCTAAACGGGCATTATGGACCAGTGATAGCCTTCGCCGAGGTTCCATCATGGAGGGCCTTGTGTCTAATCTGAAGCTTCCCAGGGTGCTCTAGAGCTTCGTTATCTTAAAAGAAGTTTTAGATTAAGCACCCTGGTCCCTCAGAATCTGCAAATGATACTTAAGCAACAGTGTAAGTCGGGTTAAAATACTTCATAACTTTAAAAAACCTACATTTGTGATTAACTATTTTTTTAACACAATAATATTTCACTAAAATCAATTGATAATATTTTTACATACCTAATAAAAATAACCTTCCGAATAAATATATTTAAAAAATTAGGTGAAATCGCTTACTATGAAGAAGTATTTTCTATTTCCACCTAAACAAAGAGTTACCGTTACAGAAAACTAAGGATCTTTAACATACACTACATTTTTAAGAATACTGTCTGAAGCGTTAATTTTAAATCATCAAAAGTTCAGTGCTCCGAAGTCAAGACGTTACACGTCGTATTATGTTCAGCAAAATACTTACCGATTAATGCTTTAGAGTTTAAAAAAATAAGTCGTCTATTGTTCCATCTCATACACTATAGCGATTTAAATTACTGATCTAAATTTACAGTCTAGTTTTGAGATGGGTAAAAAGTGAGTGTAATATTGACTTTAAGATAATAAATACAAAATAGAACCATAACTTTTTACTACGTGAAGATGTTTAGATAGTTGGATCAAAACAAACACTAAGCCAGAGAATGAGACCGGACGCTCTGTAGAATCCGGTCCATCAAGCACGAGACCCCACTTCGCTGTCTTCGCACTTGACTAAGAAAAAGTGTAGGAAGAGCAACCCTATGGAACGCGTCCGATCCTATTAAAGGCGACCGACAAGCAAACTAGTTTCACTTTACAGTTAAGAGACGAGACAGTTCGATTCTGCGACAACACTTAGACGAAGGTCGCGGGAACTCGAGCAGCACTAATTCCGAATTCGTTTCGCAATTCTGTGACAGTGATGACCGATACAGGGTTGTCATAGTTACAATACCATCACCAGATTTGAATATATACATCATTACTTTCAGAAGTCAAATTTTAAATTATAAACATATGGATAATGCTGATAAGGTATCTATAAAATACTGGTTATGCTATGCACGTTCCGCAGGGCACGTGCTGTGTGACATTTTTAACAAACAGAAAAACCTTCTAGCAAAAATAAACCTTTAACAGCTATGGTTGGAACATAAGCATTTTAATGAACACCTGCTTAACCCCCTTGCGAGTGGAACTTAGTAAAACCCGCTCTTAGCTGATCTCTAACTCGACGAGAGAAATGTACCATCCAAATTTCAAGCCTAGCCCGTTTGTGCGTTATCATCATAAGTCAGCGCATAAATGTAAATCTCATTCATTCATTCATTCTCTTTCCTATTATGATAACATTTTGATTAAATTATTAAGAGATAAACTTTAAATTCAAAGTGTTAGCAGTGCACCTGCTCACTAAGTAAAAGTAAACGTTACATTATTGTTATTTTTATTTAATAAAATAGAAACGATATAATGTTTGGTATATTCGTTATGGTTTTTTTATAGAATACGTGCCCACTTTACCTTCTTTACTTAGCGGACAATGCGAATTAGCATGAGGAATCAGAACTTACGTTATTTAAGGGTATCTAATCAATGTGCCGATTGAACCAATGAAGACTAATTCCGTACGATCCTACCGATAGCATAACACAGCCGCCATCGTATGGTATGACTTCTTCTATGCATACCTCTGCCAACCGACAGAAGTGTTTACCGTACAGGAATCACCTGGATTCACTGGAAAACAATACCCTATCCCAGTCTACTTGAGTATATGGTTCACAATTTAGAGCGAAGCTTGGTTTACCTGCACTAACAATTGAATTCTAAAACAAATAAATTGACTGCAACCCCACTCAAGATGTACAAAAATTTTGGATTTGAGCCCAGTATCTCATCATCATATGTCATTTCCCATTTTCTTCGACTTAACAACACTAAGAATACTTTTAAACATCACCACACATGAAATGAAATAATTCGACATAAGTTGTCCAACAGACTTCTAAAATAACCTTCGACATTCTTTCAGAATTATGCTCCACAAAATTTACAATAATAAAAAACCACATTAAAATTTCCTGTGTATTCTATTTTTATTATATTCCTATAAACAATTGATATTAACATTAATAATAGTTAAAGACAAAGTATTACCGGCAGTAAAAATAAAAATGCAGATTTAAATATAAGTCTTCTAAAGGTTTAAAATTACTATGATTGTAAATATTTTAAGCCTACGATTTCTGCATATCATACCCATATGTTAATAAAATATTACAATAATGTTAAAGTCATTTTATGTACAAAAGGTTTTCGCATTTTATACATAGGTTGTTGAATACTATATTATATCAATAATCGTTGCATTAAACAAGCTATCTTTGCCGCTGAATTATAGAACACCGATATTACGTATTTTTAAAAAAGGTGCCGCTGCTGATATGCTAATATAACTAGTCTAATAAGAAGGTAGTCTTAAAATGATCTGCGCAAACTCAAACATTGAATTGATACAAATAATGTGGGTCGAAAGGAGGAGTTAATATGATTTATGCTCGACTCGAATACAACTTTTTTTTATTAAAAAAAGTACTCTCCACCACTGTCAATCTTTTAATAACCTCTTGATAAATATAAGTTAAAAATGTGCTAATTTTACATTCCCTATTTCATCTATTTATCTCCAAATCAAATTCAAATCGTGTGAAACAAAACATAATTTAAAGCAATGAGATTGCGTTTTAATTTCTTAGATCTTATTCATTGTATTTACGTGTATATATAGAAATTATACTAGTGATTAATAAAAAAAATTAATTTAACAACCCTGATATAATATCCAGTTGATATGATGCATTGTCGTATCAAGTAAATAATTATGATGTATATTCGACACATAAATCTCAATCTTTTAGTTTTTAAGTACAAATTACATATTTTTCCATGGACTAAATCATAAGAAATATATAATTATTACACTTTATCACGTATTTAAGTCTTTCTAACCTTTTTATTCCCTGTTTATAATAATAAATGAAATAATAGAATGTTCACTAGTGCATTGCTTTTCTGACGCAGCTATTTGCATACACATGAAACGTTAAACTTTTGCGTCTTACTGTCCAAAGCATCAAGCTTTTAGTTGAAAACAAACTAAATTACCTGAATATTTAATCAAGTAAAATAAAGTAGTTAATTAAACAGCTCAAAACTTTTACAGAAGATTAATTAATTGTTGCTTTAAACATATAGGTTTATAAAGCTTTAATGATATCAGTGTAAAAAATTAAAGAGGAGTCAACGCATTCGAAGTCTAAAACAAGTTTCAAGTACAATTAAAAACTTACTTGTGTTTATATACACTTGTGTTCCTAATAAAATACTAATATCCACAATCACAACACAACATGGCACACATTCCAAACTTGGTACTTTTAATTGGTATCATCGTAAATCATAATTTGACATAAGAATGCGTAACTATCACGATGCCCGAAATATACGAAAAAATATGAATATATTGACAGTCCACCTGCAGAACAGGAAATCGGCAATATATTTAAATAAAGAGTTATCACAAACACTTTTTTTCGATAAACCGGTACGAAGTTTAAAAAGGTGTGACGTTATTCCGTAATGCGAAAACTGATACGAACGCGAGCGACGGTTGCGCGCGCGACGCACGTGCATTTGCCTCATGTGCCGACAGCTGACTGAATCGCAATTCGGAACGACGCAACTACAAGAATAATTACTAAGTTCCAATTTTTCTCTAACGACCACCGTTAGCCGGCGGTAGATCTCAGTATCCATCTCGTGGAACATTAGATTTGCGATAGAGTAATATTTCCTGTATTTTGAACGATGGCGCTGGAGCAAACAGAAATGGGTGTTCTGCGGATGTTCGGTACCGTAATGTATTATAAATTGTACAGATCTGCCGATGCTGCAACTGGATGTGATTTATGCACGGAACTGTGTCGAATTAACAATTGTTAACTTTATTGTTACGACTGCTGGACGTTCTCTGGAACAGATATCATTTTAAGTAAATATTTATTGTTTAACCTAAATGTCAAAGCAAATTTTAACGTTTAAGAAGTTAGTGTCCCATTTTTAGTCAGTTATCATTATTGCCACTGTGTCTGACGTCCTAACGTAAAAGTTAAGATTCAAATTGATGACTCGGATAACGGCATTAAAAATAAATCTGTATAGACCTTCATACAGAACATAATGTTATAAAATAGTACGTACAGCTTATTAGTTTTCTTGATTAGACATGACATCGTCTTATATATTAATAGAAGATCTCCTCGAATACCTCGCGATGATATGGTAAGATAATACTTTACCCCAGACACCTATCACAATACCGCAATCTACCGAGCACAGACATCGTCCCCTACAACGTTCTTTCAAAACTAAATCAAATCCACCCCGGCACGTGAAAAGCTTTCAAATATTAGATAAATAGATGCTTTTGCAATACCCACGATACTTACAATCCCTTCTTACAAAATAATAAAATTAAAAAAAAATGCTATAAACTTGCTGAAGATCGCGCCCTACCTGCGAATCCTTCGTCAATGATTCGACGAGTTGACACAGCGCTTCACTCCCTGTAATCGTCGTCTTAGTCTCCTTCTCCCTATTTTTACCACAACTTACAGCTTATATTAACTCTCTGATTGCCTTCGAACTATGTAGCCGAAGTAGCCTAGAATCCGTAGTTTTTGTAGCAGATGGTGGAGAACTTGGTCTTTATAAGGAGTTGATCGAGAACAAATCGTACACACGTTGTACTCAACTCTCAACAAACTCGTAACAAATTGTACTCTCGGCGCTTTTGTATTATCTACCTTACATTCATTATTTGCTTTAGGCCCCTACCCTGAACGAAACCTGCCTGTTCATCTGATATTTTTCTTTGAAGGAATTATTGGAGGTATTTGTAAATCACATACAGCATTATCTTGCTAGCATGGAAGATCAATGCAACAGTTATATAGATTTATAACTTATTACCCTTTTTGTGAATTTGTACTAACAAGGACTTTTACCAGTGAAATGGCCATTTTCCCTTATTCCAAACTTGGTTACAAATGTTAAGCAAGATTTTCACCCCTCTATCCGTGATATGTTTCAACTCTTTCGCGAATATGATATCGGCACCAGGTGTTTTGTTGCTTTTATTTTGAATAGAACTTCCATGTTCTTAGATTCCAACACACGAGATTTTTGTTATCCTCTGCTATCACTATTGCCGTACGTTAATAAAATTATTATATGAATACAGCTTTACGTAAGTAAAATGAAATATAAACTCATGACGTTAGAGAAAATTAGAGAAATTAGAGAATTGATGATTATTTTGGCTCAATTTCGACGATACCGCAAAAATAAATGTTAAGAGAATGTAGATGTATTTTTCAATGTCACAGAAACAATTTGATATATCAACGAAAATGAGAGGATTTAAAACTCTGCATGTTTGTTTTACTTTTTACCATAAGTTATCATCCGTGAAGAGGCACCATGTTTTCAAAACAATTCATTATTTTGTTTTCATAAAACATTTAAAAGCTTCTTCCATTTACCAACAGGATTGATATTGTACTTTTCCATGCTACGCCGATTTTTTTTTTCATAAATGTCAATTTAAAACGACGAGAACAAATTTACTCGTATTGTTAATATTTGAAAATTAAACAAAAATTTCATGTTTTTTTTTAATTTAAAGTTTTTATTTAAATTTAAGAATTAGTTTATGAATTTTAAAACTAGATTTCATTTGAAATAGGCATAATTAACAGTTAACTCACCGTTAAATGCTGAATTAACTGTATTATTTTACATAGACTTGTTAAAATTACGAGTTTCCAATACTTCCCAGCCATTGTATAGGTCCACTATGATTCCGAGGCCGAGATGGGCAGAAAGATAGAGCCCTCTCTGATGGGCAACAACAATCTGCGCCCTTCGTTCTTTGAGTGTCAAAAATGGTGCAGATCACAATAAATAGAAATAATATTCAACCCTTGATATATACTCACTCAATTATAAAAAGCAATAAAGGCAAAATAATGAAAATTTTTAAGAGAGAATGGTTTTTAACTTTACTTGTAAAACTAAAAATAAAGTGTATTATTTAAAAAAAGGGGTCATGAATATCTGTTATAAATACAAATTTTGATCAGGGAATGTTGAAGAGGGAAGAAAGGCGATGTATGGAAGAACATTTGCAAATGAGAAAAGATAGATCATGTGAAGGGTAAAAGAAAGTACATCAAAGATATTTTGAAGAGGAAGGAGTATCTAAATAAAAATTAAAAAAACCTGGAAAACTCTTACCCGAAAGGTAACGTCCCTGCCCCGTGCATGGCAGGAGGAACGAGAGATCTCCAAAAACTGGGACACTATAGGCGTAATCATGTTATAAAATTATGGGTAAATAAAACATTATTCAATTAGTAAAATATCTATTGAAAATAAATGGTTATGGAACCAGTTAATAGTTCCATGCAACTTGTATCTCAATGTTGTATTTAATAATAAACATACATCTGTATAATGTAAAAATTGAAAGAGAGCACACAGTTATGATAATATGTATTTTAATTATATTTTAAATATAAAATAACATTCACATATCTTAAGCCTATACTTTTTTTAAATCAGTCTCTGGTAAATAATACATATAATATTGCTTAATGGAATGATTAAGATTAAAAAAACTACATTCCACTGATGGTTACAAAAACTAAAGAGCCACTTTGTATATAAAAGTGACAACATGAGTTACCATTTTACCAATGGGTAAAAAATATTTACTTCCTGCCACTTACGGTAGCTGAAATAAATGAAATCAAAAGGTTTTTGAAACTGAATCTTTATCCTTCAATATAATTTGATAAAGTAAATGCTTAAGCCGAACTAAAACAATTTTATGCAGTCTCCACACTTTACAGCAAATTACAATTTTTTAATGAATAACATTAAAGTTTAAATGGTTATCTTACAGACACTGTTAAAATAAAGAGCCCAATAAGAATATATCTATGTCGACAATGAGAAATTGAGAAGATTTCGTCAATATAATTTAACTTTTTAGCAACTTATATTTCTGATATTATTCATTCATTTTATTATTAAAATATATAATTACAAATTAACAAAAAAATCACAATTTGCATCTGCCCTAATCATATTTTTAAGATAAGAATAAAAATTGAAAAAAAAGAAAGTATTTCAATTTTACTTACTGTGTACACATTTGTTAACACTGACTACTATTCGAAAAGGTATTGAAGGCAATTAAATAAATAGTGATAGTTCAAGCAAGAGAAAACAACTAAGCTATCCAGGATTGTGTAAAAATTAACAAAGTACTTAAGCAAAAAATAAGAAAAAAATAAAAACTCTTTCATTAGACACAGTAAAATTTTATCAGAAAAAGAATACATTTATTATGTCATTGAATAGTATTTAAATGTTCATTGCCATTTACCTTTAGTGCTTTGTAAAACTCACAGATTCCGAATCCGTGAGTTACGAGTAAGAGTTGAATTTACTTAGTTCTTTATATAAATTTGAGTTTTTATCTATTTGTGCGTTTACACAGCAGTCAGTTTACGTTCCTGTTTAGTTCATGTATAACTATATTGTCTAAATAAAAATGTACATATTGTTATTAATTGCAGCTTGTAATAAATATATCATCATAATACTATCATTAATTAATTAATTAAGCCATTGTGGAAGTTTTAATACTCAAACTAAAGATAAAAAAAATGATGATGGCTTCATCTTATACTTGTTGTTATATTCTTCTTAATCCTAAATTGTGTACAATAACAGAACAATATAATTATAACTGCTAACATTCATTAAACCTTAATGAATATTTCTGCAAAAAATTGCAACCATATTTACTATTTTTTTCTTAATATTGTGTTAAATATAGTTTTAAAAATCATTTTACGTTAGCGAATATCATATATTTCTCAATAAAAAGACATTGCACAGTATGCCTCTTATACATATTTTTAATTTCCTTGCATTTTTTTTATTTTATTAAAATATCTTAATATAATTGCGGAAACTACATATATATATGTATATATATATGCAAATGTCATCTTATTTATATAAATGTCATATTTTAATGACTCATCCAAAAGCTTTTTGGATTATCCAGAATGCACGAAATTATTTTGAAGTTTACCAAAATATGTTTCATATTTTTAGAAGAAAATGTCATACATTCATTTGGCATTATGGAGTTAGTACGTTCACATTAATATATAATAGCTTCAGTACCAAATGTTTTACAAAGACTTGAAAATTGCAGTTTAATTTTTTTTTTAAATTTTCCTCTCAAACAGCTTAACTTTTAGTATCAGATCACAATAAGCTACAAAATATGTCAATTAATATTCATACCAGCTACACCAAGTTGGTATGGGCTTTGACAAACATTAATCAACCCATTTGTCTTGTAATTACAAACAAAATCATCATTGGGATTAATTTTTACACTTGCATAACTATTATCCCCATTACATGTTCTAAATAAGTTCTCATCAATACAATCTAAAAGATGTTCAAAGAAATTTGGAAAATTATCATAACTAGGGAAAACATTGATGTCTATTACAGCATGATTTCCTGTAATGTTATCAATAACAACATCAAACCCTGCAAGTAACAAACCAATTTTCCTTTCCAAAACTCTTATTATGGTCTTTATTTTATTCTCATTCAATGTCATTTTAACATCTGCCTTGTCATGAGGATCTAGTATGGATAGAGTCGATTGACTATCCGCTTTGCAAACTTCACCCGTGCTGTAGAAAATGGGATCCAAATCATCACATGCATAAAAGTTTTTCAGACTGGGACGCTCACAAATGTGATACCTGAAAATTACAGACAATATTATGAATGTTAAAAATAAAATATTTCAATGGAAAAGGGGATATGGATATGAAAAATGTTAAAGCAATGAGTCATTTGAATCATTTTTATCATTACAGGTAGGTAGGTAGGCAATATCTGTTTAATTTTTGTTTTCAATAAATCAAACGTAATTAAACAGATATTTTTATATGAAATTAAATGTTTACATTCAATGCATTACCTCGTTCAAATTAAAAACTCTTATATCACAGGCCATTTAGCACCATCATTATTACATATGTTTGAAATTTTCCATTGCAAATGATGTATTATATAAAGTAATAATTTTTATTTGTAGTGATAATTTTGCAACAATTAAAATATAAGAAACTCGACACATTTTAATAATGACATTGTGTTTAAAGTACATATAAATTTTTGTGTTGGGTAAATATTTGGTATAATCGTTAACATGTTTTTATTTAAAAATAATACATAAAATAAAATGATGAATGAGAAAGATGCAAGTAAGAAACTATAATTAGAGATATTGTATTCAACTTACTAGAAAACATTATCTGTTTTAATTTGTGCAAAAGATATACTACTACTTAAGATTCATATGTATTTCTCATGTTGCCAATTGCATACCATAGGTGATGACCAACATTTGCTTACACTTTACACAGGTTAGCAAAATAATTCTTATCACACAATGACAACTACCACAGTAAGGTGAAACTTCATTTCTCATGAGATTTTATAACAGTGTTAAAGAATAGACAAAGAGAAAAGTATGCAAAAAAACTTAAAAAATTAAAATAGATATATGATTTAAAACTAACCTGTTTCCAACTATAAAGACTTTGTGCAGGACCGCATTATGATTAACAAAGCTCTGAACAACGCAAGGTGGTTTGCAAGCATTTAGACCATATTTGTTAAAAATTAAAATCATTTCATGAGCAGACTTAGAACCATGTGCAATTGTTGGTTTACAGATGACAGGGAATTGCACACCCCTCTGCCTCATTATTTCCATGTTTTGTTCTATATTACATATTGTAAACTCAGCAAAATTTGGTGTAAATATTCCATGGCTTTTGAAGGAAGTTTCTTCTTGTAATATAGAGTAATAATGATACCTAAAAAAAAATACTAGTTAAAAAGTTATTTATTGTGCTACATATGTTACAGTATTAAACACATAAACAACCTGATTATTCTTACCTGTTTAACAATATTCTAACATTGTTAAGTGGATCAATTACTCTAATATTTGGGTGATTTGATAAATACTGTTCTACACTACCAATGATACTAGAAGCCTGAAAAAACAACATTCAATGTTTGACAAGTCATTCGATATATTATTAGAATTTTTTAAGTGTTGTAACATAAAACAAATTAACATAAATACCTTTGAATCACCTTGATCAGCCGCGGCTATAATGTCCGTTAATTTATGAAGAAAGACATGACAATCGCCTTGTTCATCCAAAGGCTTCTCCAAATCAAGCTACGAATATTTATTGATTGATAAATAATTGAAAGTTAATGGAATTAATAAATCGATTTAATTCAATTACCTTGATGAGGTTGTAACCATGTGTTTTACAAGTTTTTTTGAGTTCTTTCCAGTTAAACTTTTGACTCTTTTTATCAGATATCCATATCCCGATGTTTTTTGGAGAAATACTTTGTATATTATTCATAATGCGATCTGTTTACTCACAACTGTTATAAATAACACATGTTTTCTTTTACTAAATTAAAATAAGATTATTTTTAATACGAAAGATCTCAACCCCAGCCCAATCTTTTAACAATAAATCACGCAATTTACGATTACATAGAAAAAATAATTGTACAAAACTTTTTTCTACTGTTATAATGCTTTAACTGAATCTTTAAACATTGTAAAACTGTGACTAACAATATGATACATTGTATCTGTATTTTGAAATATAATTATATTTTTCTTCGATGCGGGCAAAAGTAGAAGCTTTTTGCCTGTGATTAACTGTTATAAATAATGTATTTAACTAATGATATTTCATTAATACAATAGTTTTAAAACTATCACCATTATTTCACTAATATTTTACTCTATAAAACTTTTAATTTATTCTGAAATTTATACAAAATAATATTGTTATGTTTCATGCTGTTGGTGGCATAAAATGGTAACGAATGTAAGCAGACTTTTTTTTTTATACAAAAACAGTTTAGTGATTATTCCCTACTGTATTTAAAATACGCACATGTTATCTCATTTATTCGTAGTAATGAGCTAAGAATGCGTTTACCTGGAGATAAAAGTCTGCTTCGACAAACATATTTAAGCTGACTTTACAGTTGATATTTATAAGGTGTTGCTGCGTTCATTTGCCTTTGTGTCAATTTTCCTATTTACTCTACTACCTACTTTTTATTTAAAAATTCTATCAAAATGTAGTGAAGATAGTAAAAACAAAAGTAATGCCTTGGACTGATTCTACCTCGAATATGATATGGAAAAATGCTAAAATTTTCATTTACAATGTTAGCGAGTCAAAAACTAACAAGTAGATCGATTGCTTTTAAAAGGGGAGTTATACGTAAACGCATCTTTACAGTCCGATTTTAAAAACTTCATATAATTAAAAAATCTAACATTTAATAATTGCTAATAAAGTATTTTTTGAAAATTAATAATATTATTTAAATGAAAATATGATGAATATATAGAACTAATAATATAAAATTTATTTATTATTAATGAAGTGTATACAATTTAATCTAATCACATTAAACACAACACTAAAATAACTTTACAGGTTAGGTTAATGTTTTGATTTTTGTTTGGTTACAGAAAATACAACCATAATCGACAGAACATATTTTTGTTAAACAGTATTTTAGTCGCTCAACGGATTCATATATCGCCTTTTTACAGAAATATCATAAAATGTCCGAAGACGGAGTTATCAGTGGCAAGGTTCGAATTCTTGAATTGTTTACGGAATTGGACGAGCCGGAGCTGGATATAATTGAAGAATGGATTGTATCACGAGCGTATAGAAAAGGTGTTAATAGTTAGTTATATTATTATTACAATTTACATGCCTATTTTTATAATGCAAATAATGTATGCATATATTTCAGATTTGGAGGTAAAAAAATCACTGCAAAATAAAGAGAAACTATTGGTGAAAATAGGAGATTCGTTGAAAAAAATGCTGCCTTTTGAAGCCGAAATGTCATCAGAAAGTATAGAGCCACCAAGTGTTGGTGACCAGTCTGATTGCACTATAGCTAATACATGCCATGTGGATGAATTTTTATATGACGAAAATGAAGTTGATAAATTAGTAAAAGAAGGGAAACTTAAGAGACAATATTGTTTAGACTGCAATTCTCGTAATACAACGGTAATATTTGAGTACATTGACATCTTTTACCTTCAAGCATATAGCCATATTATCTTGGTTTCCCTCAAAGGGCTTGTTTCTGCAACCAAGCGACATTGCGCTCATTTTGCACTGGGGTTGCATTTAGTCTAGTTAACCTAATGGAAGAAGTAGGATTGGATGTTGGGATATATTTATCTAATGTTGAAGTGTTAGTTTATTTAAACCATTTTGTAATAAAAAAATTCCAAATTTTAATTTGGTGTATTAGATCACTATCTATTTTGGCTTGTGTGTAGCTAGTCACCCCTAATGGTTACTAATATTAATTTACCTATTATAATATCACAGAAAATGGAACTAACATGCAGTACAGCAGTTCCAGTTATAGTAATGTCATCAAAGACACCTCCATAATTTATTATTTAAAGAACAAGTTAAGGAAAATATATATTCAGTATCCAACCTTGCTTGATAGTTGATATATACAATTAGTTACACTTATCACAATTTGTTCAATTCATTACAACATTGTACTTTTGTATATATTGAGAGTGGCTTATTATTATTGAATAAATAATTCATCAAATTTAACCATTTCAGGATTTGATTCTTATTTCGCATTCAATGTCAAGACAAAGTCTGCTTTATATATTCAATGTTCTATTACCAGTGAACCTAGCAGAAAAATGTTTTTTAGATATTGGTTCTAGAATTGGTGCAGTAATATATGGAGTAAGTATAACATGTTTTTTCTATCACTAAATCTTTATTGGTGATAATAATAAAAAAATAAACTTTTCAGGCCTACTATTTTTCTAATGCTTCATCTATTATTGGAATAGAAATGAACAAAGAATGCTGTGAAATACAAGAAAAAATAATACAGCAGTTTTCATTAGATACCAATAGAATAAAAGTTATTCATTCTGATGTAATGGAGAGAGCTGATGTCATTGAAAGAAGTGAGATAATTGTTATTAATGTTCTTGATTTTTTTGTTGATATTAAGAAACATAGAGACATGTGGTATTTTTTCAAGAAACATATGAAAAAAGGCACCTATATTGTAACTAACAGAAGTATGACAGATACCTTAGATTGTTTAGATATTTTTGAAGAATTTATGGACTGGTTAACTATGTGCAAACCAAATCAAATCGAAAATGAAATATTTTTCGATATAGAAGACCACAGTGAAATATTTTTATACATTGTTAATTAAAAATAACTTATTTTTAAAACCGAATTTTTAATTTACTGTTACTAGATTTACTGATTTTTTTGTTTAAATTGACTAAATAATAAAAATCCTTCAGGGGGATCTCTCCACCCCAATATTCCGAAAAGCATTTATCTGACTTTGTAATATAACATCCAAGTCCGAGATTTCCAAGGGCACTTGTGTTTAGAGTAAGGTGTGCGATTCAACTGTCTATACTAAAGGCTGCCAATGTAAACACGAACAAACTAGTTAAAAGCAAAGTTGTGAAGAAATTTGAAAATGCCATCAAATATCGATGGCAATTTGAAACAAACAAATATTTAAAATAGTATAAAATACATTCTTCAATTGTTCAAAACTTCATACTTCAATTGTGTGGAAATTATGGTATTCAAATAAAACTATATTGAGTCCGAGTGTAAAACAGTCTCGCACCCAGGGGATGCAGAACAAAGACGGTAAGACGAACTCTAACCACAGCGGCAGTGACGATGACGCTGCCAGAAGGCTCCATTTGTTCTTCCGCTGAGTTGACTAGGGCGGCGAAGGCCAAGACACGGGTGGCAGATCTTGGTATCAAGGCTCTGACCACCCCAATTAAAAATATAGATAGTATTAAATAGTTATTAACAAAATTATTAATTTATGATGATTCATTTCTGTGCTGTGGCTGCTGCTCTGGTTAAATAAAAGCCTGCGTGACAAAACATTTATTGTTTTGTCACGCAGTAGCTTAAATACCGCATGCCTCCAGATAAAAAAAAATTAAAGGAGCTAATGGTTAAGATAATAAAGTTATTATCTTGTTTGGCACTTATAGTTAAAATGTTGTACTGATATTTTTCATGAACACTGTTGTCGGAGTTGAATTAATGTGACGTCAAAGTATAAAGTAATGTCATAGTTTTTAAAAACCAACTTCATGGTTATCACATATATGACTTAGGTCTTATTTTTTGATTCTGTGTGGTCTGGATCTGGGGTAATGTATGCGTCTCTATAGAATTAGAGGCCCATATTTGTGACTTTAAAATGTTTCTGTCTATGAGGTCAGGTCGTGGAGATATATTATGTGTTTCTATCGAAAGTTTTTTTAACTGCTCGAATGTATTCTAATTATTACCGATAGGATTAAATATAATATGAAAAATGTTATACAAGAAGATTTCTCATAATATTTTATAAACCTAATATTCTAATCGAAATTCTTAGTATTTGAAGCAAGTATAAGTATTTTTTATTAGGTCTGTCGTTTTTCCTCTGTATCTGTGTAGAAATATTTGTATATTTCTAGTCTATGGTTGAAAATGGCGCTTATAGGATCATAGGTGCAGTAATCTGACTGCTTCAGATGTTATTCAATTATTTAGTAGGGATTGCAACATTTCAAGATGTGGCACGAAGCAAGAAAGCAGGAACGGTTAATTCGCGGTATGATAGTGGATTATCGCCGAAGAGCAGAGCGTCGAAAGGATTTTTATGAAAAAATTGTAATTGCTTTGATTTCTACGTATTGACTTCATATTTGTTCGTTGTTTTACCCTTTCAATTCTACATTATGTTTCAGAAAGCGGAACCAACTCAGTTTTTACAGCTTCATGGTCGGCCGTGTAAAATACACTTAGATCCAGCGATTGCTGCTGCTGGGGAAGGACCAGCTATAATGTTAGTTTTTATGTATATATTGAAAAAGTCAAAGAACCATTTTTTCAGTAAAAAAGTTTCATAGTAATGAAATTTAGTAACTTACATGTTGTAATATTTTTAACCAATGCAAAGTATTACAGGATGCCATGGCAAGGTGATACTAATAATGTTATCGACCGTTTCGACGCCAGAGCACACTTGGACTACATACCAGAAGTAAAAATTCCAGATATTCCACCTGAAGATCTTCATCAGGAAGAGCGGCAATGCAATTATGAGCGATATAGAATTCTAGCACAAAATGCTTTTCTTGGAATAAGTATGTATACAGTTTGTAAACACCGAAGAACGCTTTTTCACACATTGTTGCTTAAAATCAAAGACGTTAAAATTAATTGAAAAAGTGATAATAATTTTAATGCCAATTATATGGTATTCAGATGTAGATGGCCTGGCCCTCATGGTTTTTGATGATTTAAATTAAAACTACAGGTTATAATAATATATACATAAAGTTTAATGATTATAAAAACTAAGCCTTTATTTTCATTGATAAGTAGAGCTCAGATTGTATTGGTGGAAGATTTTTGTTTATGTATGCCATAAGGATTGTAAATAATAACTGTTTTAATTATTTAATAGTAACCACTTGCTAATTGTTTTTCACTGCAATCCTTTAGGCGGTTTGTATCTAATGACACTTGTAAACTAAGGTCCCACATCAAAGTTGCTTTACATCAATTAACAAATTTAATAGGTTGCTGGGCTATTTGGATTTACCCACAAGCTCTATGATGACTGTATGGACAACCAATTAAAAAGGGGCTTCATAATTATTGCTAAATATAACAAATTGTTTAAAATTTTATGACCACATTGGTACTTAGTCTTGCCATAAATATTGTTATAAAGAAAAGCACGATTTTTTTTTTATACGTAACATTTATTCCTTTCATAGTGAGTTAGTTTAATACATCAATATATAACTATTAAAAATATACAATGTTTATTCGAAGTGGTCTCCATTGGCTGCAATACAGTCTTTTAAACGTTGAGGCCAGTTATCAATAGCAGCACGAACTCTTTCTAGAGGAAAATTCTTCACTGCCAACCGAATGGATCGTTTTAGGGACTCCAAATTATCATGGCGTTTAGAGCAAGCCTTACTCTCTAAAACTGACCATAAATCATAATCCAATGGATTTAGGTCAGGACTTGACGACGGCCAGTTTTCAGTGCTGATAAAGTCCGGAACGTTAGTTTTCAACCAAGATTGGGTGGATCGAGCTCTATGACCCGGTGCCGAGTCTTGTTGAAAGCACCATTCTTTGTTATTGAACATGGTGTTAGTTAAAGGCTTAACTACCGTCTCAAGAATGGTATTTTGATAAACTTGTGCCGACGTTTTAATACCTTTTTCACAAAAATATGGCTCAGTCACCCCTTCATAGCTAACACCCCACCAAACCATCACTGAAGTGGGATAATGCCCACGTTGTACTCTGTTTACTAATTGCGAAGCTTCTTTAGAGCTTCCAGCATAAATACGGTCATTTTGTTTATTAAAACACTGCTCAATTGTAAAAATTTTCTCATCCGTAAACAAAATTTTTTTGTGACCTCCCTTTGCGTACCGCTTAAGTAGTTGTTTGGATTTTACCACCCTATTCTTCTTTAAATTATCAGTTAAGAAGTGACCAGTACGTCTCTTATAGGCTGCAAGTCCTAAGTCATCTTTTAATATACGCGACATGGTTCTAGGAGCTATCTTCATCTCCCGAGATAAAATCTTTTGCTTACGGACAGGATTTCTTCGAATTCTTTCCCTAACTGCTTTAATCACCTTTTTCACACGAACGGTACGTGGACGGCCAGATCTTTTTCTGTCACAAACAGAGGAGGTATCATTGTACCTATCAATAGCCCGGTAAACAAACATTTGACTAATACCAAGCAGGTGGAGGGTTTTAAAAATTGCACTTTTCTCCATACCTACTTTATGTAAGGCAATCACAGCGATTCGGTTCTCTTTATCACCCCACTCCATTTTAATATAACAAAATATTTAACAATATAATGGCGCGAAAATAAGAAAACACATCAAGCAATCATATAAAAATGACAGATTCCAAATTCAAACGTAATATTTTCTTTTTTTGAATAGTAACAGTATTTATGGCCAGACTAAGTATATATATTACCAAAAGTTGCATCTGATATGGATCTTACAAAAAAGAAAGCAGTGACAAAACAATTTAACTACAATTTTATACTTTAAACAATGCTAACTAATTACAATATTGTTTAAGGTGAAGACAAATTTCTACAGCAACTGGCCTTGGAAGAGCAGTTTGGTGTCACAATTGATGAGAAAGAGTTGCAGAAAGAGAAGTTGAGTGAAAAGAAAGGAATGGGTGCTGCTATAGCCTACAATTATAATGATCCTGGAGCACAACCATCTTGCTCTAATGGTAGATTCAACCCTCCTTTTTTTTAAACCTGCTGTGATGCTTAAAGGATGTTATTGGGTACTTATCGGGATAATTCTATAGTGGTGTTTGTGGGTATTCTCATGGCATTTAGTGTTAAATTCCAGGCCCAGAAATAAAAAAGGTGGAAATGAAAGATTCTGATGATGATTCTGATCTTGAAATTATTGATGTGGACTTGAGTATAGATGTAAACAAGATGGAGGCTTCACAGGTGAGTTAATTTTTATATATATGCAAAATTACATAATATATAGGTTGACCATAGGCATTATTTATTTGGTGGATTTCACATACATAATTAAAAGATTTTCTAAGTTTTATAATGAATAACAGTCCAATTAAGGCTAAAAATGTGAAATGAAATTCGAAAATGTTTGTCTAATTTGTTTATTATATTCTAATTTGCTATTATAGAAGCGGTAATAAAATAGTTAATAGATCTTACAACATTTTTTATGGAGTATAGGCACATGAGCTGAATGCAGTGGGTCCACTATTCGGCATGCCAGGATGTGATCTGTTTTCATTTCTGACTGGAGATGCAGATGATGCAGAACATCAGAAACAACTTTTACGAGAGGAAAAAGAGAAGGCCATGTTTTCTGGTAGAAAAAGTAGGAGAGAAAGGCGTGCTCATCGGTTTGTATTAATAATAATGTAATTACAGAAATTTCTCCAACTTACATTATAGATATGTACTTATTAAAAGTTTTATTATTGGAACTTAATTTACGTGGAAAAAATTGTGATTTTGTGATTGACACCTTTAATATTCTAATTTATTAAATTATTAAGAATATATCACAAATAATAGCTGTAATTAATTATGTTTTTGTTTATTTTGAACTGTAAATTGTTTTTTAAGTAAATAGAATTGGGATTAATAAAATTTGATCTTCAATCATTGAATTGTATATTCATATTTTAGGTGATCATATGTAACTTTAGAATAAGTAAAATTTCTTTTCTGTATAGAAGTATTAAATAATTGCTTTCTAAACTTATATTATATATTTTTATGTGAAGTAACGCCATGTAGGTCTGTAGGTCATGTAGGTAACGCCATCTAGGCTTTTTTTTGCAGATCTGGTCCAACTGTTAATGATACAAAGAATATTGGAAATTTAGCAAATTTGTCATCAATGATCCTTGGGCTACTTGCTACACAAAATGCATTTAGCACATCATTTGATTAATTGCTTTAAGTTGTATATCATAATGGTCATTATTTCAGTGTTTGACTGCCAGACATGGGCCTCCCCATTACATTTCCTATAGCAGAGCCTTAGGACCCCAGCGGCAACCTGTTCTGCACACTGCTACTTCTTCCCAATCTATGGGGGTTATGGTTACTTGCTTTCATTTCTAGTCTCCTTATTCCTAATTTGATTTTGTAGGATAATCCCTAGTATAACAATCTTCACGGCTCCTTGAGTGACTCTGAGTTTGTTAATGATGCTTGAAGTTAAACTATATGTCAAGTGCACTTTGATTTAGACCTTTGTCTTTAGGCACTGGAGCATGTTGAATGAGAAAAGTTTTACAAATAATACTACCATATCAAATTAAAACCTTTTTAATGTTGCAGTGACAAGAAACTAGCAACCCGAATAGTAAGTCCTCCTAGCTATGCGGCACCCTCGTGTCGCCAACGCTCACTGTCACGTTCATTAAGCCGCTCAGCGAGTCGGAGCCCTTCACCTGAAAATGAAAATATACAGTTCATTACTTCCTTCGGCGGGGAGGATAATGAAGCGAAATCTTGTAAGTTGAAATACAACTAATTATTTCCATAAAACTTCATTTTGTAGATCTCTATAAAATACTAATATTTTAATATTTAATAAACAGAGAACAGATTTTCAAATTTACATAAATATTTAGCTTTGGTTTATATTGAAGATCAACTTCGGAAAGCTTTATGTTAGTGGGCTAGTGATAGGGATATGTATGCCTGTTTGTGCAAGTGAGATAGCTAACTAAACCTGCTTGTGTCAAATTTTCTCTAAAAACAGTTTCTCTGTTAATTTTAACAGATAGGTTGGAAACTTCTACCGCACCCTCCATACTCTCTAGACCTAGCACCATAAGGCTACTATCTGTTTAGGTCACTGGAGCATTTGTTACGAAATAAAAAATTTAATTTCTTATACAATGTCCAAATGAACCTTGAGTTATATTTTGAGTCACATCCACCTCATTTTTTCAAGAGGAAGATTGAACTTTTGCAGAAACAACGGCAACAAGTCGCAAATGACGGTGATTACATAAACGTTTAAAAAACTAAAATGTCGATTCAAAAATAAATGATTATTTATGGTCTCCCTTATATATATGTGTGTATATATATATATATATATGTATGTATGTATACTCAAATTTATATGGGTTTTCCGATCTCTACAAAATTATAATATATATAGCATATTTGTAAGCAGTAGTTGTGCTGCTACACCAATTTTAAAGTATGAGAAAAAGAATTCCAATGTACCCAATTTAATTAAAAAATTAGATGAATATGCTGAATTTGTAGTTTAATCAATTGTTCCAACTGATCTGCTTTAACCCTTTGCAATCCTTTGTCTCCTCGCGTGGGGACATTGTTATTCTAGCCTACCTCTCTGATGTTCCCTCTGAAGGCACGTTAAAGCTTATTAGTGATTACGGCGCATAAAGTTATTTCTGCACAACTTTTTGAGACGTGCATGTTTACGTGATGTTATCTCTTGATATGGTACAAGATTTCAAATCAAAATATAGTTAAATTATTAAGATATATAAAAGAAAATCTATGGAATATAGATTTGACAACAAACTTCATACTCCCTGTGTGGTACAAAAAAAAGGAATTGCATTGTCTGTTTTGACAGAAAAGCACCTGGTGGCAGACATATTATTGTCAAACGTGTGTAAAACAGCCTGCAATCCATATTGGGGAGTGTTTTAAACTATAGTAATGTACAACAAAATTATAAAAAATAAAATATTGATTATTTTTTGCAAATATATATGTCAACCGATTCATGTAAGCCCAATATCATAAGTATGTGTTACATAGATTCAAAGCTCTAAATAATATGATGGTCTGTAAAAGAACGTTTCTGCCACAAAGGAGCTCGGAGTAGCTGGTAGATACACAACAACGATAATGGTCTGAAGTGCAAAGGGTTAATAATACACAACTTTTATTTTATAGTATTATATTCCTTGTAAGAAATGATATGGGCCAAATTCACTTTACGCTAAGTGTTATTATAATAATTAGGTTATTTAAATATGGTTAAAACTGACAATATATTATATTTAGGGTTTTCCTTGTATTTGTTACATTAAAGGTGATTTTCCTTTTTTCTTTATTTTAACAGCACAATTCCAGAAGATTCTTTACGCAGATAAATTGAAATGTAATTTAAAAAAGACTGAATTATATGCCGAAGTCGCTCGTAAACCGCCAAAGGCTGGGTAAGAACCTAAAATAAATTACTTTGGCTTGTTGACAAAATTCACGCATTATCCATCGCTGTTTTTTATTTCAGTTCATCAACTGAAGATAGACGTTTACAAGGTTCTAGTGGCTTTCGTGCAAGGTCGGAAACAAGGTCATATTCCCATTCTCGCTCGAGGTCAAAATCAAGGTCACGCTCTAGGAGAAAATCCCGAACAAAGTCAAGCTCTCCGTTAGACTCTCCATCAATATCTTCAAGGTCAAGATCAAACAGTCCTTACAGAAGATCCCGATCCAGATCAAGATCCAATTCTTTGAAGAAACGATCGCGCAGTCCTTCGAAGTTTGTACACACTTAATTTTGATTTTAAATTTTTTGTGTGGTGTGTAACAACGGAACATAATGTGAGATGTTTAATTTTTCACAGTAATTCAAACTATAATAATTCGAGTTCGATGTCTTACGAAAGGTAAGCTTGGTGCATTACTAATATGCTTTTGGTATGCGTATTAAAAACTAATAAAGTCCATCTTTGTAACAAAGAATATGTCACTTTAATATTGAAAATTAAATGATATAATCACAAACTCCCGAGTTTTTCCGTGCATTAGGGTATCATCCGAAATTGTTGTTGTTTTAACAATTGATGCATTTGTATAAATGGAATAGAATGGATGAAAATTTGCTTGTTCCGTACATGGGTGCATCAGGCTGCGATTGCGAGCACTAATGTGATATTTGTTTTAAGACAGTTTTTATCGTGAACCCACAGTTCGTGCAAATTCAGTGAATCTAATAACTTCCACTGAGTGATACACAATCATACATTTGTGTGTCTTTTGAGCTGGGCGACGTATCACCCTTCGGTTACAAATTAAAGAGTAGATATCAAGTTAATACTTGGAATATAGTTTGTTTTTAAAGAAACAATGTAATAGGTTGATTAAAAATTCTTTTTTTTTAATATATATATTTAATTCATGTTTTGTCATAAATTATATATAATTATATTTAGTTTAATTATGGATAGATAAATTTAATATTGTTATTCTAAGATACATTACAAATTTTTTTTTAACTTTTTCAGTATTGATAAAAGTAGTCAAAGCAAGCCGACTGTGCCTCGCTACTATGGAAGGCGCAAGGAAGATAAATCCTCCAGTGAACTGTCTGTGGATTCAGACTCCAGTGACGTAGATAATGAGAAAAATAAGTAAGTACTGATTAACATCTTGTATACATTTAAAAATTTTAAGTAAAAATTGATGGCCTAATCAATGCAATGGTTGAGTTAAGTTTGTTTTACGGAATTTGTTTAAGTGTAGGTCAATGTATGCAGTGAAATTATTCTATAGGCAGTTAAATGATTTAGGCTGGGTCAAGAAACAACATAAGGTCATTTCTGGAATAGCTTCTAAAGCAGACTTGGTAGGATTGAAAGGATAAAATTTGATTAGGTAGGGAGATAAACTTTGTTGGTGAAATTGGTTGGTAAAGCATTGCAAAGGAGACTATAAACCTATTATGTTGGTTGTTAGCTCCCTAACACCATATCCGATCCATTTCACCACAATGTGATGGACCTGGCACCTGCTTGGTGAATTCATGGAATCCTTAGAAGTTGTGTATCTTAACTTAAAATATAAATGATATTGTTTTGAAATTTTTTGAATGTGTTTCTGTGCTAACCTTATTAATTCACATCTTTTTTAGGGCAAAACTTTTTATTTATGTAGAATTAAATGAGACTAACCTTTTTTAATTTTTATAAAAAAGTGTATTTTCACGTGTGATTTTTGGTTTTTAGAAATATGTCTATTATTTCTGTGTGCTAATTGTGTAACACGTTACAGTAACTTCATAACTTACATATTCAATGGGTTACTCAATTATAAATGTCAGTCTTGTAATGTTAAAGCCTTTTTTTAACTACATTATCGTATTTAGCGTATATTATGCAGAACTTATTCATTTTTTAAATAATTAGGCAGTGATTTTTTAAAAAAATGTGTTGTAAAACGTGAGTATTTACTTTTATTTTTAATGGTGATAATATTAAAATGTATTTAAAATCTTTAGCCTTTAAGCCTTTAATTCTGTATGAAAAATTATTTTTAACCTTTTGTTATAACTAAACTAAAAATATAGGTGATATTTTACAGTATGTAAATCGTATAAATTTTTAGTGTCGGAGTATTTTTTTTTATATAAAAAAAAATCAAGATTACAATTACGATGAGTACACTACACTGATGACATATTTTATTTACTACCAAATTAATTTTTGTTTATTGTACTAATAGTTTAAAAGAATTAGTTTTATGGATCTTATACATTTTTTCGGTAAAATAAGATGATATCCTTAATAAAATATTTATTGTATAAAAAAAATCATTTTCTTTTAGCAGTAAGAGAAAATAAATCCAAATATCAGTATTTGTACCATTATTTTTTTTTATTTCAGATCAACGGTGGGCATTAAGTCAAACACTAACCAGAATCAAATACGATTGTCTGGATCCAGCACCAAAGTCAGTAAGAATCATTTGTTACTCCATTTGTATGCTTTCTTTTCTTCCCTCTTTTCCCCTCTTTGACCTGTAGTAGTAGGAATTTAAGAAGACATGATATTTGCTAAGGAACATTATTTTTTTATGTACTGACCGTTTGACAACTCATCAATTCTTTACACATTTATACTACTAACTTCATTGCAAGGATTAAATGAATACCTATGAATTTTAAAAAAGATGTTATGGAAATATTGTGTAAACATTGAAATTTATAAGAATGTATACACTCCTTATTTTACAGGGTCCTTCGCGAGAAACGCTTACACTGAAAGAAAAATTAAAGCGGAAAATGCAGGCACAGTTGTCCAAACAGTGTAAGTTATACATTTAGATCTTATTTTAAGAAAAAAAAATCTACTAGCGAATTTATAAATGAAAATGAATTATGAATTTATAAACCAAGTAATGGTTGTGTTGTCGAGAAATTTCGATGTTTGCTTAGTTATTATCGAATTTTGTACGTAGATACATAATACCCACCGGGATTCCGTCATCAAATTAATATTAATACCTTATACACCAACGAGAAATTTTAACCCTCCAGGGAATCCCAAGTATCATAAGTCAGTTGTTAGTTCATTACATATAAACACATATTGAACGTAGTAAATGTGTTAGATGTAACAAATAAAGTCTCACTATGATACATTTTGATACAAAATTAATTGAAAATTTAATATAATAGATCTCTGCCACTTGATAGCACTTGAAAGGTGTGACAAAAAAAAAACACGTGGTAAATGCCGATCTGTTATCGAAATTTATCGATCCAATAATATAATGTGTTCAAAAATAAATCCGTCATAGCTAACACCTAAATATAAGTAAATGTACATTTAATTCTATATATCAGAAGTGCCAGCGGTTTTGTAAATTGATGTGCCAGTGAGAAGGCCACATACCAATCAACTAAAAAAAACGATTAACCTTTTGGGCTCTAAATACTCGCAGTCAAAACTATAGGAATACTTTAAAATCAATTAAAGTATCATGTTTAATACGCATAAGAAGTAGATATAAATATTTTAATTGTGCATTACAAGTTCTTTTAATTATCGATATATAAATCGACAACGTATTTTTTACATAAACGCAAATAAGTGTCCATGTATTTTTTTGTAAAAGATATATCTTTAATTAGAACGTAGTAATTATTGGTAGCCTTACAAGACTGTCGCAGGTTTATCTCGACCTTACAATTTCCCTATTTAATACGGGTTTAATCCGGTGAAATAGTGTTAGTAGGCGCCCTCTGCACCTTACCACGGAAAACTCGTGGAATCTACAAATACCATTTGAGTAGCAATGATAGTATGATAAAAAAATCTAACAAGTAAACGCATATCTGCGCCTATCATTTGCAGAGGCGACTTGCCTAACCCATATTTGCGTTGAAAGTACTAAATGCTAAAATAAAAACAACTGACTAATTTTGTTTAGTGCGCGCCGACAAGCGGGCCGAGGCTGAACGTCAAGAGCGGGAGAATCGGCGGCAGGCGCGACGTGACGAAGAGATGCGTGAGCTGGTCATCAAACTCCGTCGCAAGTCTGTACAAACTAAATTAAAACACAATCCGTTAAAATTGTATGTAGCGGCCCAAGTCGAGGCTCCTCGGGGATCCCTAGAGCTTGTCTTAAAAAATATTTTGGACTAAGCGCTCTCTGCGCCATGCTTCCTCGCACCTGAAAAATCTGCATCAAGTAGCAATGTAAAAAATATTAAACAATAATTTAAAACACAGCTTAGTTTACCGATCAACGCCATCTAGCATAATATTTTAGCAATACATTGGTGTGCTACCAGCCCTAACGCTTTCCAAAGTAGTAGTAATGTAGTAGGTCTCCCCTAGGGGAACTTTACGCCTGGTGACTCCAAGGATTATCTGCCTAATCGTCGAAGGCTGCGTGGATAATCCATTAAAACATCTTTGTATCTGCTCAACCTGAAGCTCAATAATACACCCACAAGCTTAGTTATATAAACTAAGTTAAGGTTAACTGTCTTCAGCGTCATGTCGCTTGCAATCTGCGGAATTTGTAAATGCCAATCAAAAGGGTCGTCAAAAACATTAGGCGTATATTACAGCTTTATGAATTAATCCATTAGAACACCATTTATTTTTCGTTTCGTTGGCAATATATCCTAAAACTATAGACAAGAATCCAAACACAAATGTATAGTGTCATTAATTTTAAATAAAATCCTAGAATAAGAAAGGGTTGCTGTACTGCTTTGTATGTTTTTCTCTTATTTTTTCTTTGTTATGATATCTTTTAATTCTTTTTTATTTCCATTTTTTCTATCCAGTTAGTAATAAACAGTTAAGCGTGGCGATTACAAGAAATCCTTTCAACTGGGTTTATTTATGGGAAACCACGCATAGCAATAGGGCGAAAAGCTTTGACAGTACTGCATAACAAACACAGTCAAGTTTCATGTTTGATTTTAAACTAATACAGTCATTCTTGTTCTCCCCGTGAATGTCATTCAATTTAACTGAATAAATAAGATGGTTTAACCTTTGGGTATTGGGTCATCATGAGGGATATATAAAGAAAGTAGATGTCCACAAAGAATGATGTTACAGTTATAATATATTGATTATTTTTCTTGAAACGAACAGGCAACGCGAAATGAGACATCTGCAGAATCGACGATCCAGTGATGATAATTCAGATAGAAGCCGTAGCGGATCTTCGTCGAGGTATAATTTTAGTAATAGTTGTATATAATTAACAATAAAAAATGAAGTGGTTTTAATGGTAAGTAGTTTTATTGAAAATAAAAATAGTAGGTAATCTTTGACATGTCTATAGATGTCAAAAAAGTTAATAAAGGTTGTTTCGGCTTTTACGGTGGGAACTCAATATAATTTGTGGTAATCGCCACGCTTGGTTATACCAGGCAGGTTAAAAACTGCCATTTTATTTATATTTTGCAATTTTTCATTTGGGTTAATTCCATTCTTAATTTGTGTACAGAACTATGTATAAGATTTTTACAATTAGTTCTTGTGTGCAGATTATCACCATCAGGAGAAAAAAGAAGAGAACATAGAAGCCGGTCAAAATCGACATCACCAAAACCAAAACGTGTTCCTGTTTGGGAAACAAGCATAGAACCACCATCTTATAAATCTAAAATCCAAGAACCCGAAAACTCACATACCAGTAGCTCTAAAAAACGGCATCAGGATAGTACAGAAGGTTATTACAATAGAAATGAAAGAAGATATGAAGAAGAAAAACCTCAAAGTTATTCAAGTAGATATGAAAGAAGTGCAAGGGATCATTTAGGTCGAGGTTTTGAATATAACAGGTATGAACAGCCTTACGAAAATAGGTGGGAACAAGAAAAAACTTACGCTTCTGGAAGGAAAAGGCCCTTTGCATCATCTAGAGGAGGGTTTAGGACCCAAGGCTACAGGAGTTTACAGCAAAGTCATGGTGATGGATCTTCTCATTTGCGATCCCAGGATCAAGATGGTGGAGATAGTGCGAGAAATGATTCTAAACACAAAGTGAAACTGGTTGATTATTAGTTTATATGTAAAGATGAAAATGATGTTGTCTGGCCAGTTTGTATGATAAGAAAACTCTTTTAGAAATAAATGTTGACTAAACATTTTTATTGGTTCATTCTTTTTTCAAGTTTACTACAATAGGTGCATTTCAAGGTTTTTTTCAATAAAACTCTAAGTAAATATCGTTTATCTCTATTTCTTACATAGTAAATTAAGTCATTTTCGTTAATAATAAATTTACAAAGCAATGTAAACAATGCAATGCAAATACAAAATAAATATAAATGAGACAGCCTCGGATAACCTATGTAACAAATAATACGTACATATTTATATTTTATATAATTATATATTTAAATAGTTTTTATTTTGTATTGACGTAACTCTTATTAATTAGTTAATAATAATCAAATAATTCTAAAATATATTATTTTTTAGAAGGTAGTATTTTTTTACTACATCAAAAACTTGAACAGTTCAGTCGCTAAGAGTATCCACGTCGATGTCTTCGTTGTCATCCGTGATGACGTTAGAGTCAGGGTCTTTAATCGCGCCCATAGATCCACCAAGACCTGCGCGACCTTCCTTCGTATGCCGCCATTTCATGCGACGATTTTGGAACCACACTTTCACCTGGAATTATCATAATTTATAGGATTCAAATCAGATCATTTTTAACCCCTTCGCTACAACCGCAGAGTGTCGCTTATAGACTGCATCTGTGTGATGTCCTAAGCGTGTCACTTTTAGACAAAATACGCGTGACGGCCTCTGTTCGAGGGTCAGTTGCTGATATCCATGTGAAGGCCTATGTGTATGAGTCGTTTTTAAATGTCTGTGTATAATACTTGACCAAGAAACAAGCGACACGTTAATTTTTACGCATATTGTACATTAATCATCGAACAACACACTGCCGCAGCGAAAGAGCAATCGTGCCGTGTTTATTAGAGTTCCTATTTCTATACAGTGTTTGCTATAAAAGCTTTAAAGTATTAAACGCGTAGATCATTTTTCTGCATGGTTTAATGATTTTAGGCCTATTTCCAATCACATTCAATAAAGCGATCAATCTAAAATATGTTACATCAATTTATTTATACCAGCCCTTTACTTCTGCACCACTCTAGTTTGACTGATAGCGAATGCTTATAAGGCAATACGCTCGCCAATAATTATTAACAAAAAAAGAGGATAAAATTAATAAGTATGGGTGTAAACATGTATATTTCAAAACGTTTTTACCTGTGCATCGGTGAGTCCTAAAGTGGCTGCTAGTTGTCGCCTGTCAGGTTTTGTGATGTATTTTTGTATTTGAAATCGCCGCTCCAGGCCTTTCCTTTGAAGGTTACTGAAAACTGCTCGTGACCACGAGCGTTTTCTTTTTCCGCTGGATGATACGTCACAGCGGGGAGGTGTTGCCTGTTGTGGTGAGGACGCTCTCGGGATGGGCAATCTGTATACTGAAACCGGAAGGTTTAGAATTACATACTTTTGGTCGAAGGTGCAATTCTTTGAATTGTAGTGCTTTTAAGAGAAACATAAAAAAAAATAAAACATTGACTGTTATGCTTAATACCAGTCGAAAGTTTATTATAGTATGACCTCAAAAACATTGCCAATTTTCCCAGGAGGTATGATATATACACAGCACCAGAAACAAATACAAACTTTGAATACATAAGACGACTTCGTCTAGTTTTCAATCTCTGTGGGCAATATATAGACTTTAACCATATCGAGGTAATGTTTAAAAAGCTCCCATAATCAAATTTAATAAAATGTCAGAACTTATTTGTGGTTAGGGTAAGTACCTTAAGAATGATTTAAATTTTATATTCTTTTAAAGATACAACAAAGTCCTGTCGAGTTATATTCGTCTGTTTTTTAAGATATAGGCATGTACCATCGGAACAGGTGATAGACTTATCTCGACGTCAATTTGAGATATGTAATCAATCCAGAGTTGAATGAAAAAAAGAAATTTTGTATTTGGCTCTCTCGGTCACTCAATAATATTAACCTTCATGCAAAACGCTAAGTTCTAAGCTTCAGTTTCAGGTGGAAGTGCTCAAACCGATGTTACCTGTCTGAGTACTTTAACGGACAAACCATTTCTTAGTTACAAAAAAGCATGTACCAAAGTGGCACCTAAACTTTTTTTTAACATCATCTTGTCAACATATTGTTTTGAGGAGGCTAGTGTAATTCCTGAGTGAGAAATACTATCTTAGGTCTCAAGGTGGGAAGCGTGCCGTTACGCTAATTCGCTATTAATAATTCCACATAACCGGCACCGAGAATTAGCTCATATTTTGTTACATATACTTACTGCTTTACTAAAATTTTATAAAATGTCTAATCAATATAAAGAATTGTGAACTATAGTCCCACGGTAGTCGATGTACCGCGTCACAAGAAAATTCGCATCACAAGACACGGCGTGAATCTATTGCTCATTTGCTGTCAATTAATATATGATAAATCCAATCCAAAAATCAATAGTTTCAGAGATAATTTATTACGTATTGATAATATAGTAAGACCGATCAACATGGCGATCATTGCGTGACGCGAGAGTTAGTCTATCAGCTGATATGAACGAATGAATTAATTTAGTAAGAAAAAGCGACTAAAAATTTAGATTTAGTAACCGAAATTATAAAAACGCTTTTAGAATATAGATTGATTTTAATTTAGATTAGTCTTAAAACTAATTAATGTTTAGTATCTGTCTCTGCAGAATTTGCATTGCCAGAATTTATTGGCGTATCGCAACCCAACAGCGTTTCAGAGTGATCACTATATGCAAGTGTTATCATTTAATATCTTATAAATTCTCTGCCATTTCGTTCGCTATCGTTTATTTCTGCGGTTCTATTCGTTGCTAGTAAAGTAAATTCGGCGATAAAACCCTTGAAGTCATGTTAAGAGATTTCGATTCAAATTTATCTGGTTATTTTTAATTTACAAAATTATAGACTATATTTGAATGATAATAAATAATATATTAATAAATAAACTTGAAGAACTCGCAAGGATGCATAAAAGAAGCCATCTCACTCCCACAAACGGGTCAGTTGTCCGTAAATACTTACATCTAATAAACTAATTGTTTCGTAAAAGATGACGTAATAAATGTTTTAATGTTAGGGTGTGGGTCAATTCGATAATAGTGCCTCTGATGTAACGGCACAGGCAGAGGTTCTCGAAGGAGCACTCGGGATGAGTTACATAAAAAGGTTTAGGTTAGACAAGCTCGCAGGTTATGGATTCTGCGAGCTTGTCAAACTTAAACCTTAATAGAGCAAATAACGCAGAAATGCCGACCCAGACAAAAAAAATGGTGTGGTAATTCCGCAATTTGATTAAGCTACTTCAAAAGTACTTATTAATTGAAAGGAATAATAATTTTCATGTGAATTGGAAACTACCCTTAATGCGATTAATTTATAAAATAACTTTTAACCAAGACAATATTGGTTCATTATGGCATTAAAGGTTTTTATTCCAAATCCACAGTTAAGTCAGGTAATGATGACAACGAATTCCTTCGAGTTGCTTGAAGTGCATTTCACATTTCATAATTTAAAAATTCTATGTAATGTTTTTTGATCCTATATATCGTCATTTTAGTTATATTATTTTGACCAGAGACCGTCGGTAACAATGCAGCGCATGCAGTATTTCTGTTCCAGAATTAAGGGTGCCAGGTTAAGTGATCTCTCCAGACGTAAGATAACGTTGCGTTTGATTTCCCAGTGCAAAAACTGGGTATCATGATCACAACGTTTTTGGTGCAGCCAGTCTTTTCCTCACATCATTTACTTCTGTCGAATATGATTAGAATATGTGCCATATACAACAAAGTATAATCTCTATGACTTTATTTCCTTCAGACAGCAGTTATCGGTTAACGGATCGATTCTGATAAATATATAAATATCTAGTTTAAAATCATGAGCGATCAAAGTGGGAAGGAGAGAAATTTGACAAATTTATTGTCTTCTGTTCCAGTTTTGCACGTTTTTCAAACAAAAATCGAAAATCTTTTGAACTTTGTTATTTGTTGTTCTATGCGTTGTTAGTTTGCTTTGATTATAAGATCCCTTGTTCTTGGCTTTGTATATCAGTTCAAGATCAGAAGACGTACTTCTGAAGAATTCAATTTTTTTACCCAAATTGATATAAACATTACCAGCGCCGGCATTCTCAATAACGGAATAATGAAGATTGTGAAAACTTGAGGTTAACGAAACGTTTGAATAATGGTAACTCTAATGTAAATGGTATAATTCATCACTGGATGAACGTCCTGCTTTTTGAATTTTAAGATACAACACATACAAATGAGCCGGCATAGTTATCATCGAATCTATCAGAAAACATGGAGAATGTAATGAGCGAAATACGTAAGTTGAGATATTTTCTGTAGTCTCTTTAGGATCTATATCTAAGCACACTAGTCAAACTTGTCTAGACCAAGCATACACGGGATTTAAAAAATTTGTAGTAAAAATAGTTTAAAATAACCATGTTATTTTTTTGATAATATGCTTATGTATATAATAAAAATCTAAAATTGGTATGACATTTAGTGCTATTATTTATAATATACTAGTTAGCTATCAAGCTGCCTGCTTAGCTAATGTAATTGACGCCTAATTAACCTACTTTGCGGACTGAATTTCGTAAATTCTGTTGAAAGGAATATTGCTACTATAAAGAATTTCATCCCTCTAAGCGTTCCAGAGATATCATGATGCATCAGAACGTAAGCGTAAATCTCTTATATAGAGTAAAGAAAAAGACAACCCGAAACAACAAGTTTAGAAAATTAGGATATTTTAATATTTATGAACGTAATAAATTTCGATAGAAAATTTAGATTATTTATATACTGGTGTTAGATTTACGTAAAATATTGTTGCCTTCATTTAAATGCAAAAATATAACAGATATTTTATTGAACGCATTTGATAAGCGCGATAAATTAACCCTAATCTGCCACAAGTTTTACTGCTGAATTTAGACTACTGAGATCACAATTAGCGATAAAAGCAACAAATGTATATAAATAAAATTACTTTCCCTTATGTCTCTAACCAACGACCCCCAAATTTCGGTGATTTTTTTCGATATTTGTCAACTATTGTTTCTAATAAAATTAATGCTGTTAGCTCTAAGGGTTTTACAGCTTCATGAGTTCACGGAACAGAAGGGTCCGTAAACCATACTAAATTTAAAATAAGTCATCATAGTTCGACAAAGATGAATATGAACTATGAACGAATGTTGAAAATGAACAAATTTAGTTCGCGGTTCGCATTCAAACTTTTGCAGTCGATCTAGATAAAAAAGACATTAGGATGTAAATAAAATTCAATGTGGTACACATGAAACATTACTATGAAAATATAATTAGATTGATGCTAAATTTTTGCAATGTAAAGAGTAGAAAGCTTAGTTATTTAGGTAATCCTTGTTTAAGAAAAGGATACAAATTGTATGAATAAAGTGTCAGTTGGAAATACATGTTATTATTTTTTTCTATTGGACTGCGACAAGCTAAACAACCTTTGCCAGTACGAAGTATACATTTATGTACGTATACATATAAGAATTTCCACCTATTTCGGGAACTATACGGTTTAGAGATTTGGAAGATCGCAAAGTGTTTAAGAGAGCGCTCATTATAATATTGGATATTTTTAAACTATGCAGCGTTTATAAACATGAAATTTGGCAAAAATATTTTTTAGGCATGACAATCACCAAGAATGGATGTTATGAAATTATCCCTTCCAATGGCACTGCGGGCCACGCCGAGTTTGTATCATAATTCAGAAATATTGTTTACTCATTATCGCTTACTGGATATGGTTTGGATATACACAATTATTACTTTAATTTTATGGTTATTTAAATTATGACATTAATTTTATGGTTATTTAAATTATTCATTAAATATTTAATCGATTGGTGTTGTCATCAGTAACTTAGATATTTCGAATATACCATGTGCTTTTAGAGGCTTTATTATTTTAAATTTGAAGCGTACGACTTAGGACTTTTACGTACACAATTTATGAAAATTAATATTTTGGCAACACTTTGTCCATAATGCTGTTTGGCTATTAACATTTAAACTTGTCTCTAAATTTCATAAAATAAGTAACCCTTGTGGGCAACTGTATACAGACGGTCGCTGGGACCTTAAATTTCTGTTAGACCTTAAGGCGCCCGCGGCGATCTCCGTCTACCAACAAAGTTTTTTTAACGTTTATGGGCAAAGAATTTGACCTCTGTCTCATCTGGTGCTAAGCGATGACGAGATCTACAATGGTAGTATATGTTTGCCAGAAGAAACCTATTCACTTTGTCTTGCATCTTATTGAAAATGTATAGGGGGAGACTGTCTTTAGGTGTTAACGTCCTACAGCAAAAACGACATTGTTGATTGAAAAACAGTAATAAATTCTTTTATAAAGGAAGGTTTTTTAAATGATAATAAAACTTGGAAATGAATTGTACTACTACTTTATCAAGGATATTATGAAAGTGGCCACAAAAAATCCTATCTTAGTTTGTTGTCGGCACATTCTAGATCACGGCGCGCTTACAATTCCCGTTGTTTAAAGTTTAGGATCCATTATTAGGCAACTTAACCTGATTCTGGCTAAGTTTGGCTCTTCTGACATCCGTCTCATGACGAACACAAGTGATCAGTGTAAACTACCTATGCGACTTAGATTGCTTAAGCGGGCGCAGAAGGTCCCAAAATTGGTATTCATAAAAAAAACCTTAGCTCAAACTGTTGGTAATATTTAATTAAAGTAATATGCATAAAAAATAAGCATGTGCTCGATTTGAAAAAATTATAATTATTAACTTAAATTTCTTAAATCCGGCATACATTACTCGAACTAGATCAATATAATTTCAACAATAGGGCTATCTATTATATCCACTGAATATCTCCTTTGTAGACTTCCAATAGGACCAGTAGGAAATTGCAAACATCCACCGTCTGCTGACGATTCGAACGAAATTGAGAATTCACATTATAACTGTTCTGGATTCTTGGTATTTTGGTTTATTTCATCTTACTGTAAGCAAATTATAATGTTTAAAATATTGTTAAACATATTTTACTCCATATCAAATATACGGTATTTTTAAGTTATGTCTCATGTGAAGTTTTGGTTTTTAGCCTTGCGGCTTTTACAGCTTCATCGGAAACGAGTTCACGGAACAGAGGGGTCCTACACCTTGGTTTGAAGAGCGCTGTTTAAAAGCTAATTTACACTTTATCATAGTGAAATTGGCCGTCATCTAATCCTGATTTTAATTCGATAGTTTATGGTCAGTTTTATAGAATATCAATCCTCAACATTGGTAGTGAATAAATATCCAAAGAAGAGAGTGTTTCTCTATTGATAACTGGCTTCAACTTTTAATGAACTGTATTAACCCAATGGAGATTATATTTAATGAGCTTCATATATTTTTAAAGGTTATTAAATTATTGTATAAACTAATATACATTATAATAGTCCTATTCAATAGAAAAAAGGAGATTTTTCATGAATATTTATAGCTATACTACAAGCATTTTTATTTTTTTATTTTTTAAGAGAAGGCTACCTACCAGTCGTAGGCCTTAGAGCTGGATGTAAATGGGCATAGGGAACAGAGAGAGGGAGTTGAAGAAGAGGAGGTTCATCTCTGCAGCAGCGGTACAGAGCGGCAACGCAGCCTGCACACGGAGGCTCTTGAGACCGCGGGATTTCCGCCACCGGCGTACTAGCACTCCCCGTCTCGCTATTTCCTAAAATACTATCCACACTAAACTTAAGTTTATTAGTGTTTACATCACTGTTGATAGACGTCATCGCATTACAACACAAAATCCGTGCACACTCGTGAAGGGTATCTGCAACACTAACAACATTGGGGTTATTTTATCGGCGCAAGCGCAAGCAAAAGGCGTGCCGTGTTCTTGCGAGCTTCCTGATTGGTTCCCCACAGTTGGGCGTTGCAAGAAACAGTGATGGAGTGAACGTTTGACGAACACTAACTGATGATACACGCCGAGCTGCGGTTTGTTTACAATAAACTGCCTCTTTAATGTGTTTTATATTACTTCACAAGTTCTATTCAATTTTACGAGTATTACTGCGTTGCTTACGTCACTTCGTAGTTTTGAATACTGGAGTTATGTATTTTAAATTAGTAGAGGAATATTATTAGACAATCTGTGGAAATAAGATCGATTATAACTAGGGGTACGGAATTTTCGTATTTACGAAATAGATGCGAATAAATGCGAAATTTTAACATAAATGCGAATAAATGCGAAATGTATGATAATGTTCGTATGATGGATTGTTAATTATTATCGTATCTCCCGAGCTGCGACTCGCGCCTATTGAACTTGAGCGAAGTTCGTTTCGGACGAAACAGTCGATGCGACTTTTTGGACACGAACTGACTCGACAGGACGAAAGCTTTTCGAAAATTCCTTCTTTCCAAGAAATTCCTCCTAATTGATGGGTATGCGCAATTCTTTCTTCTAACTTTCATAGGTTATTCATCGGTCCGTCATTTTAACCCTTTGATTGCGGAATTATTTTTTCAAAAACGAACGCCAGGGAATGAATTTTTACAACAAATTTCAGAAACTTTTAATGCTAAATAAATATTTATATTATACCATTTAACAAAAATACTATTTTGCTTTCGTCTTCTGTTTAAATAAATGCATACTTTAAAAAAAATATACTTTTTTAATGCACAAATCAATTTAAAATGACAATAAATTAACTAAACTTGTATTAAATCTTGATCTCGGATCCAAGTAAAAATATTTTATAAAAAAAACATTAATTTTAAAAAAATTTTATGAAACATAATTAAAAATGTTTGATAGAAAAAAGTCAAATAATTTAAATATCGTGGTAAAAATTATTTATTTTTTTCCTTTGTTGTTCCTTTATAGTCATTAAAGAATCTCTTTTTACTGACATTTATTAATTATTTTAATAAAAACGCGTTTCTATTGATTTTATGCCATTATACTCATTTAAACAAATAATTTGAATGTTTTTATTTCATTTTATAATGCTTTTAGTGTTTCCTAGCATTTAAACATTTTTTCTTCCAAACGCATATAAGCGTTCATCGCAGTCAAAGGGTTAAATGAAAACCCCAATGTAAAGGACATATTGTTGGCTGTCAAATGCAACTATAAGTCTTTTGCTGAAGCAGCATTACAGAGTATTGGAGAGTGGAGTTTTGGAGTCCAACCAACAGCGTGGACGCTGAACGCTTCTTCAGCATATACAATGTCGTCGTAACAGACCGGAGAACGGCGCATAAGGAGTCGAGTGTTGAAATTACTACAATGTTATCTTTTAATTAATTAAAAATATTTAATGTTAAGACTTGTACTTTACAATTTTGTATTTTATAAAACTTTATTTTTATATTTAGTAATAAAATTGCTAAACAAGTAGTTTTGTTTTGTAAAAATCTAATTTGCCCAATTTTTTTTACTTTACGAAATTATAAATGCGAAATTTATGCGAAATTTGCAAATTTTGAAAAATATAAATGCGAAATTGGTGATTTTTTTTTTGCGAAAATTCCGTACCTCTAATTATAACGCAAAAGGGCAGGTGAAGTACACCAAATTACTAAATGTGTAATAACGCCAGTGTCGTGTAAATACATCCACTTTGTAACGCTAATATATTGATACACTAACCAAAACATCAAGTTTATTTTATTGATTAATAAAAACTAAGAATCTTTGTATACTATATGATTTGTTCCTGCTTTATGATGTCTAAATAAAATGATAGGACTAACATAATAATGCTACATATGTTATTTATATTAAACTATCCAAGACTTTATGAATGCTTATGCTAAGTGAATGGAGTTAAGAAAAAACACGTCGAATGTAACAAAAATATCAATAAATTTAACAAAAACCGAATAAACTGGGCAGAATAATTAAAAAAAATATTAAAAAATTATAAGGGATTTCCACCTATGTACTGACCTAAAATAAATCTTTGAAACTATGAGGATTAGAGGACTTGAAATTTAACAGGAATATTTCTTATACCAAGTAGAGGTCTGGTAATAATGGGTATTATGAAATTTCACTCGCAGGGGATGAGGGAGCGTTTATTAAGTCCTTGAAGCTGATTTGGATAACTAAAGTAACATAACACTTAATACATAAGAATACAGTTAATAATAATTAATGTTTTATAAATATTGTTTTTACAGCTTTGAGATCGTTCGAGGTGCTTACCCTCAATCCCTTTACAGTAATAACTGAACGCGGATGCGCATAAGGACGCGGACTGCATCCATCATCTAGCTGCGATAGATTACGATAGGTGATATAACTAGATCGACATTATTTAATGTTAGTTACCGCTAAATAATGTAAACTTTCCTTCCGTTCCGAAATAAAGCGACCATGACTATTAATTAGGGGTATAGTGGAAAACTTTAAACGTTCGGCTAATATAATGATGATGAATTTACGTATCCACACTAAATTTATTTAAAATTAGTAACCATAGTAATAAAGCACATTTCAAGTTTTAAATCCATTTTAATTTTACCATAGGAAATACAACTCAAGAAATCAATTATTATTTATGTATCGTGTGATGTGGAAACACGTTTATTTAATTATTAAAACAATTTGTGCGCGGAAAATGAATAATTCGCCTACGCGCGGTTGCGCATCGAACCATGGCTCAAATCCGACTCTCTGAACTCCAACGGCCGCAGACGCACGTGCTGCGCGTCTTGGCTACCTGCCAAGAGCAAGCAAGAGCGCGTATCGTGCACGCCGTGCGAGTGAGCGAGACGAGTGGGCGAGACAAACAAAAGGTTGAGCGTTGTGACGACGTCCGCGGGAACTTTCACATCTGGCGGCTTTTTTATATAGCAATATTATTACATACTCCCCCTTTTGACCAGGACCAGTGACCTCACAACTGGTCAAACCGACACAAGCTTTCGCGGTCGGCCGCGAGGACGTTTTGGAGCCACAGGCTCAGGAATCTCAGTGCATTCACCCTCTCGCGAATGATAGCGTCTTAAGTCAGAGACATGATACTTCCCAATGGTAATGTCGGACTTATCAGGAAACGCTAACAGGTACGTAGTTGGGCTAACTTTCTTCTGAACGACGTAAGGCCCGTCTCGTTTAGGTACGAACTTAGCGCTGACTCCTTTTGCAGAGTTGCTGAGAACGTGCGTTTTCATCAATACGAGGTCGCCGACGTCGAGACTGTCACTTTTACGAATTTTATCTTTAACAGCTTTGCGGAGGTCTTGTTGGTGTTCAATACTTTCTTTGCTGGACTGGAGAGTATCTGCGAGTCTTAGCAGATAAGGTGTGATTTGCGGCACGTAGTTCTCCGCTTCGACAACTGCACGCAAGTCCGTCTGAGCTGCAATTGGTGAGCGAAGTTCGCGAGCAAAAGTCAGGTATGCAGGAGTCTGTTGGGTTGCTTTTGTCAACGATGTGTTTAAAGCGAAACGAATAAAGGGCAGAGCTTCAGGCCATTTTTGATGGTGATTTTCCACGAGGATAGCCATTTGCACCTTAAGGTCCCTGTTCTTCCTCTCCACAGGATTCGCTTCTGGATGATACAGGGGCACCAGATTCTGCTTAACACCCAAAACAAACATGGCTTTCTGCATAACATCGGCGACGAATTGGACACCATTGTCAGAAATTAATCGCCTAGGAACACCAAAACGAAGGAAAACCTCCTCTATCAAGATCTTAGCACAAACTTCAGCAGTAGCTTCAGTAAGCGCAAACAGCTCTACCCACTTACTGGCGGTGTCTTCGACAATAAGGACCCAACGTTCACCCTTGGGACCCTTAGGAAGTGGACCGAACAAATCTATTGCTACAACTTCGAAGCGCTGTGCGGGTACTGGAGTCTGCAACAAGCCTGAAGGCTTCTCATTCGAAGGCTTGTAACGCTGACATTCAGTACAAGACTTGAGATACTCCGCTACAAAACGACGCATTCCAGGAAAATAGAACCGCTGGGAAATACGATGCAAAGTCCTATCAACACCACCGTGACCAGCTGTTGCAGCGTCGTGACATTCAACCATAACTTGCTTCCGACGGTTGACTGGTACAACAAGCTGCGGTTCTTCCGTTTCTGCTTCCGTATATCGGTAAAGTATCCCCTTTGACATATGATAACCTCTATCTGTCCACCTACAAATCTCCACTTCTTCCTTTCCCTCCAGGCCCAGGATAATCTTCGCGATTTCAGGATCTGCGAGCTGATCTTTACGAAGAGCGGTTGCCTCCCATCGTGGCGTTTCAACCACCACCGTACAGACGCCACAAGCATCTCGAGCCTCCTCAACGCATGGCGGTCGACTGAGCGAATCTGCGATGACGTTTGCCTTTCCTGGGGTGTAGTCCACTTGGAGATCGAAAGACTGCAACTTCATAGCCCAACGGACCAATCTACCTGCAGGAGACTTCAAGGTTAGTAACCACTTCAGGGGCTGGTGGTCGCTGGCGACGCGCACGGGATGACCATCGATGTAGCCGCGAAACTTCTCGACTGCCCACACAACTGCAAGAGCTTCACGCTCGGTGGTTGAGTAGTTTCGTTCCGCCGAAGTCAGAAGGCGGCTGGCGTACGCGATCGGACGCTCCTCGCGCGGCGACTCCCCCTGCAAGAGAGCTGCACCTAAAGCATAGCTGCTCGAGTCAGTCCTAAGCACAAAAGGAAGACTATAATCTGGCTGGATGAGGATTGGAGGAGAGGTAAGTGATTTCTTAAGTTCCAAGAACGCAGCGACTTGAGCTTCGCCCCACAACCAAGACTGATCTTTCTTCGTCAGCATAGTCAACGGTTGCGCAACCTTTGCGAAGTTCGGCACGAACTTACGGAACCACGAGCACGTCTGTAAGAAGGATTTCAAGTGCTTCACATTCGTTGGCTCGTTCATATCGACGATGGCGCTGATTTTGTCAGGGTCCGGCGATAGCCCTTGAGACGAAATCACGTGACCTAGATACTTAACACTTTCTCTAGCAAACACGCATTTAGCTCGATTGGCGCACAGGCTGAAGACACGAAGGCGATCGAAAACAGCTCGAAGATCCTGTAGATGCTGAGCAAAGTTTTCAGAGATCACGATGAGGTCGTCTATGTAACCTAAAATAGTCACGCCTTTTAAAGCAGACCCTGAACGAAACCTGTCAATCAGACGCTGGAACGTCGCTGGAGCGTTGCGCAAGCCAAAAGGCATACGCCTGAATCTGAAAACGCCAAATGGTGACACGAAGGCGGTTTTGTCGCGATCCTCTTCCTTGACAGCAACCTGCCAGTAACCTGCCTTGAGGTCGATGGTGCTCATGAAACAACTTTTGCCAGTATACTGCAGTAGATCGTCGATCACCGGAAGCGGATAGGAGTCAACCTTCGTGATGGAATTTAATTTGCGATAATCCACACAAAATCTGTAGGACCCATCCTTTTTAGGTACCAACAGCGCTGGTGCTGCCCACGGAGACTCACACTCTTCGATGACACCCTCCGTCAGCATCTTATTAATTTCAGCCTCCATAACTTCTTTTTTCGCAGGCGTCAGGCGGTACGGCGGGACGGCGATCGGCGGGTGGGTGCCGGTGTCAATGCGGTGTTCAGGGAACGACGTCGGTCCTCCCCCTTCTCGGAAAATGTCCTCGTACTCCTGCAATGTCTGCGCGAGGCTTGCTCTTTCAGGTGGTGACAGCATCATACCCTCGTCCGAACGCAACATGTCGGCAGAGGCGCACCCGATGAAGTTACGTGATTTCTCACAACGCAAGGGGTGAATGACCTGAGGTTGATCAGCTGTGAACCACGTTTCATTAAAAATATCAATAACCAAACCAGCTTTACGTATAAAATCAATGCCTAGCAATGTTTCATTGTTAACTGCATCTGGAAAAATTATAAATGTGATAGGTATTGATGCGCCCGCGAGCATCACCACAACGTCCACCAGTCTGACTGTCACGTCACGCACTACACCGTCAGCAAGTTTCACAGTCATGACGCTACTACGCATCGGCTGCCCTAACTTAAGCAACAAGGAGTACAGCGTGGATCCGGCAACGCTACGTTTAGCCGCCGTGTCTAATAGACCGGTACCGCGATAGCCAAAAATCTCTATGTCCAAAATTGGACGGCCTTTGGTACAAACATCCGGACGCAAGCGCTCGGTACGCGAGTTATCCACTGACCGCGCATCAGGCACATCATATACATTACAAACAGAATTTAAAAAAACAGTATTACAATCAAAAGAAACATGGGCTTGACATTGCGATGCCTCGGTTTTGGAATATAAATGCCTATTTGTTGACATAAAATCGCATGCAAAGAACGAATCCTTAGTGTCCGTATTTTTTGTATTACAGTTAACACAATTAGCACGAATAACACTTTTCGTACCACAACCGTAACACGAAACTGTATGCGGATCACTTTTAGATCTAAGCCTTGAGCACTCATCGCGATTATGTCCACTCTTCTTGCAATAAACACAAAACCGTTTACCTCGATTCGGCGCATTCGCTGCGCTTACCACAGCTGGTACAGCGACGACGGCGGCGGCGGCGGCGGCGGCGCGTGCCTTGCACGTCGCACGCGCGCGCGAGCCCGCACTCCCTGCTCGCTGATTGCTTTGTACACTTTCTCGTGTTAATTTGAAACGAGCCGTGCAACCGGCGAAGTTTCCCGACGGAGACGGATGAGCCGAAGACGACGATGGCGATGGTGATGGCGAGGGCGCTCCTGTGGTGAAGGCCGGCGATCGCAGCAAAAGACTCTCTATTAGCTGGCGGTTTGACTCCGCTTGAGCCTTGGCGAACGCCGCCATGAACGACGATAGCTGCCCCTCGGTCATGAACCTGTCCGAGTCCTCATTCTCGACGTTGTTACGGACGCCTGTAGCCTTGCAACGCGGCATCGCAAACAACAGATGCAAACCACTGACGAAATTCACTCCGATAACGCACAATTGTTAAATTTTCGATAGGATTCTTCTACGACGCTAAGATGGCGAACGGTTGAATACGCGATTTCGTCGATAATTAGCGTGTAGGCCCCACGTTGGGCGCCAGTGTGATGTGGAAACACGTTTATTTAATTATTAAAACAATTTGTGCGCGGAAAATGAATAATTCGCCTACGCGCGGTTGCGCATCGAACCATGGCTCAAATCCGACTCTCTGAACTCCAACGGCCGCAGACGCACGTGCTGCGCGTCTTGGCTACCTGCCAAGAGCAAGCAAGAGCGCGTATCGTGCACGCCGTGCGAGTGAGCGAGACGAGTGGGCGAGACAAACAAAAGGTTGAGCGTTGTGACGACGTCCGCGGGAACTTTCACATCTGGCGGCTTTTTTATATAGCAATATTATTACAATCGTTAATAATTAACACGTAAATATATTATGTTTTTATTTGTTATACATTACAAACTATTAGCTTTACTTAGACAGAAAATACATATAGTACTAATACAAGCACGGCCTGGTGCTCGACATGCGTTTTATATTCCAAAACGCCTTACCGTAATTAGTTTATATTTCCAAGTGTTAGCAAATTGATAACTACAGTGAAAAATCTCGGTCTTTAATCTCTTTAGTGTTAATGGAAGTAATAATTTATTCTTATTCAACAACTAAGTTTCCGGTTTACTTATCGTTGGCTGCAGAGTAACACACACATGGCTCTTAATATTTATAGACACAAATTAGCATTGTTTATTACTTTATTGAATAATTTAATAACCTGATTACTTCATTTGGTACTTCCTTGATGAGTTAGATATTTTACTTGATCTACGAATAAAAAACAATGCCCAAATAACTTATTAAAATAAGTTTTAGTTTGATTATAAGTATTGATGATGTCGTAAATTACTTTAATCGGTCATCAAATAAACTTAAAGTACTTTATCCTTCTCCCAAATCTGACATTTTTCATTCTTTTTTTCCTTTCCAAAACATTCTGCTGGAATAAAGTTGCACTCGAAAATAGAGGTGTTAGCAAAACAATAAATATTAAACAAGGTTCGAAACTCATGGGCGAAAGAATCGTCATATTTTTTTTTCTTTCTATTTTTTAATCGATACGGTTTATCATTTGAAAGTGAGATATTTTTTACTTTATAAAATTTTTATATCATAAGTAATCTTTAAATGTTAAATAGCACTGTATAATTGAGACAACAGATGAAATTTGCGTAAAAAGTAACAATGGCGTGATGCGTGATAATCCCTAAGTTACAATTAACTACACGTAAATATTAGTAGCACATCATTGTATAAAGTGTATTAATATTTACGAGTAAAGTACTTTTTTCAAGTGAATTATTAATAATTTATAACACTTTTTCCTAAAATCATCCTATAAATTTGGGGCGAGTCTTATAGTTTGGAACATGTGGTAATTTTCATTGTAAAGAAATCGTATTTTGCGAATTTGTACAGCTGATAATCATCATCTAACAGCTAGCGATAGTAGGCCTTCAAACAAAAGAAAATAAATACGTTATACGTGGAATTATCTAGACAATTGCTGATTCTAGTATTATCTGTCATATTCGAATCCAATAATCCTCACTTATTTATGTAGCAACGTTATATGAAAATAAATTTTACAAGCATGTTAATGTTCCAACAGGCAGCAATCAATTGAAGCGCATTGTTAGCTCTAAAGCTCTAAAATCGATTACGGTTCGGTTTATTTTGCCTGTCGGGCAACACCTGTACTCCATCCGCACCAACCGATATAGATGCTATCATTGCCCGCTGATGGCCTCTGTTTACTCGATAGAAGAATCGATGTGCAGCGAATGTGATCTTATTCAATGTTTATTTAACTATACCTAAACTTTATAATATATGGCGAGTAATAACATTCTAGCATACGTGACGCCTTACCACGTCCAAGCGCAAATAGCACAAATGTATATGTATGAAGTATAACATCAGATTTTTTAAAAATAAATTACAATATGCAGTCTGATAATAGACGTATGTATATTTTTGTGTACATCTACAGCTATGTTGCTTAAATTTATTTCATTTAGAGTTCTTTAATCAAGCCCATAAACTAATTTTTGGTACTTATATTATAATATTAACGAGTTAACTATATATCTATGAAAATTTATGAAAAAACCTATGTCCAGCTGTGGACGTTCGACAAATGAAATAATGATGACTATATCTGTTCAACAAGTTATAGCTAATTATATATAATGTCCATTTAGAATACACATGATAATATAAAAATAGATATTTTTTATCGCGGACTCGCAAGACAAATGGCAGACAACGTAGAGTGCACAATATATGGCCACTGGGGCATCAAGGTTCTGAAATGAACGTTCATTCACACGATGAACAGTCCATTCTATTAAGGTTATCGGAAGACGCAGGCCTCTTTTCACCGGTCTTTTGCAAATCTTAGGCCCAACAGCATTCGTCCTGCGACTGTAATGGCGATGATGATACTCATACAACTAATTATAGCTAATTGTCTGTTATGACCGTTTCTTTGCAATTTAAACACTAACCTTGGAAGTATTTTGACTTTACTTGTATCTAATTTACAAAGAATTTATTCTTCAAATATTTTAGTACATTATTACGTGCATAAAAGTTTCGTTAAAAAAAAGTAATTGAGTGGTTATCGTGAATCGATATGACAAGGAAAATTTGGAATCATCATACGTTTTCAGGATGTAGATGATGTACCACAATATTCGTATGTACTTTTTATTTTAAAAAAATGTATTTATTTATTGGAATGGTGAATGGGTAGTCTCTCGCATTCTTGCAGGATATGTTGTATCCTAAGCTTAGTATTCATCGAATGAACATAAATCAGCGAAGTTTGAAGCGTACGTCGAACTAGCTAGTATAAACCGACCGTCAATAGGATCAAAAGATTTGCCACAAATGTATTGCACGACCACACACGTGCAACATATCAAAGTTGCGCAGACTCGCTGAATTATAACGATAATCATTTATTTGCCCGCCTAAATAATATTCTAATATATCGTGTAATCTGCGAGTTCCCTCTCAAGTACGTTTCTTTACGGAAAATAAATAAACTCAATATATGGAGAGACATGTTTTTATTTTTTGAAAATTAAATTAGTGTACCAAAATGTCATTTGCCAAAAGCTATTATTATTATATTATTATTATTATTAATTCTTGATATAATTTTTTTTATTACTAGATATTGAATATTCAGATGCCTTATGGAATTCGCATTTATACCCAAAAATCTAGTTTTTCTGTTTTCTAGTCATAGATTTAGGGGCGATTCCATGAGGGCTCTCACTTAATAGATGCCAATCACACAACCAGGCGACCTCAAAATGTTCAGCTTTTTTTTAAAAAAAAACATCGCACAGTATACAAAAGATTGAAAATAAAAATATAGTTTTAGCTTCCACAGATTAAAAAAAAAAACAAAAAGTATTTTAAAGCTATACAATTATAAACTTAACATGAATAGTCATGAAACGTAAGAATAATGACTGAAAATTAATAAATTTTAATAAAATGACCCAATTACAATATGAAAGTATATCAATGGCCTCAGCTACGCCTTTACCATATAACATTAATTAGCATACAATAGTTATTATGAGAGTATTTTAATATATTCAAAACAAATGAGAAGATTTCATATAAAATGAGATTTTATTGGAATCAATTAATCAACTTAATTTACAACTATTCTGGTATAAAATGTTAGACCGGGTGCATTAAGAATTTCACATTCGGCCGTTATCCCAAATCGCTGTTTGGAAACATCATCCGGAGAGATTTATTATAAGCACAAGTCATGTATATCACTGTTCTTAACAAAGCGTGTGAAAAGTCAAGTTATCCGTCTGTATTTTTTACTTTGATTTTTATTCACCATTCAAGGTGAATCAAAATTTATAAAAAATACTCAAATTCCAATTAAGCTAAAACTCAAAGCTTTCTTATCAATATTGTTTTACGTAGATGTTATCATTCGTAAGAATTATCATAGTCATAAAATAAAACGGCAACGTCACTTCACAATATACCTTGAGATTTATTGAAAATCAATAGATTATAATAAATTTTAATTTTGATGTTAAATTTGCAGTGCCAATACTTTTCTATATAAATAAAAATGAATTCCTTTTCCCCTTGTCACGCCTTAATAAACACTTTACCGATGTTTTTTATTATTTTTCTAATGCTTGGTGAACGTTCTTATGACAAAAAAAAAACAGAAAATTGAGCAAAATCCTGAAAATTTTCAGAAAATTTCGATACCATTCGATATCGACCTTTTGCGCATTTGATACTTATAGCAAACTTCACGCGTTCGACTGTTCGCTGTGAACTTCGCGCGTTGGACATTTCACGCGCTGTATATATGGATCACCAAACTAATTTGAATTAAATTTCACATTTAATAAATTAAATAGTGATCTTTGAAATAACAAAAATTGTTTTTTTTTCTTTTTGCTTTTAGGAACGCAACAGGCCAATAAGTTCTGGCAGTACATTGTCAGCGGGGATAGCATCAAATATAACTAATAATTAACTCTATACCTGAATACCGATGACAAAGTATTCAATTTTAACTCATGTGATGACAAATAGTGCTTGTCGTACTATTTGTTTAGACAGATAGACCAACAATAAGGGTTTTTTATAAGAATTGGTGTTATTTCGGTAATAAGAGTGATGACGAATATTATCGAAATGTTAATAAAATATTATAATTTTCCCCAGAAGAGAAGTCGGGTGTGCTCACTAGTATCACTATAAAACGATTGTAAAGTCCCGGGTCGTCCACCGAGCTACGCGCGCCCACAATTAGGCCGTCCCAATTCGAATCAAAATAAGTAGCTCTAAGTAAATAAACTGAATAACATCCTTTCGGGAGCGATGAACGTCGAGTGTTTAAGTTCCAACCCGCGTTATTTATAATTGAAACTCTGTATAATCTGTATCAACCCGCTCGCATTGTAGTCTCTTAACAATAGATAATTGGCTCTGATAATATTAAATCTTAATTATGGAACGAGTAGAGCTGTCAACATGGCTCACAATATTTTTATTTAAAATTAACAGTAAAATATCAGATCAAAACATTAATCGAATCTTAAATAGTATGCATATCGTGAAAGCGCGCATGCAACAAGATAAAAAAATACACATAAATTTGTAGAATAAACGAAAAAAGTGAATTGATTGCCTCCTCCCGTACGTAAACATGTCCGTGGGCGCTCTCGTAAACTGTAAGAGGATATTTTAACGGCATCGATATTTAATATTTATTGCGACACCGACATCCAATATCGGACGACGATTTACAAGTACCTGTTTTTAAAATATCGTGCGACTAACTAATTGATTAGAAGTTTCTTGTAATGAGCTAATGAGGTAAATATTGCCAGATATGTATTTTATCAGGTAAATTATTTAAATGTTGAAATTCAATTATTTTATTATTAATAAAAATCTATGACTTATAAAAACTGGTTTCGTATTATTATAAATTTTGTTAATGAACTGTTATGATATATTTTAAGATTTTGTATGAAATATTTTTACACCATTTTACGATCTTCCTGTGGATTATTGACTATAGTATAACACGACTGGTGGATCGAATGTATCTCACGGGTGAAGAACTTCAATACCTCTCCATTATTAAATATGTATTATATATATCGAAAATTCTGTCGGTTCCGGCCGTGTCGGTTGCATGGGGTTACATTTTGCGAGATTAAGAAGCCGTCGAACTCTTAGATCTCTTGGGCACTTTGTAATGTGTCCAACAGGCGGAAGAGCTATGAGACTCGTCTGTCATACAAGCGTTAACCTTTATGATTCGCACCTGATCACGATTATTCAGATTTAACAAAAGGACTGTGTGACAGCGTCCTGCTATGGCCGTGTTGCATACCATGATTATCGCTCATAGAGGGTAGTACAGATAACCGAGGACCTTAAGGTTTGGGATTGAAAACCAAGGATCGGCAAGCGCAGGTAAAACGTCTATCTAGAGAAACGATGTCTCATTTGAGGTACAACACAAGAAAAAAATAAGAAACATTATAGTCGGCATATCTTTTAGTACAGGCCTGTTATAGCACGTGTAAAATTTAATTTGATGTTCAAATTTTACGATACACCTATACATAATCTCTAATAGATACCTTTCTGTATATGAGTATAGTTTTTTGTAAAAATCTTTATGTACCAACATTCATGTGGAGTTTTGATACGACATTAATCAGATTTCTCACCTCCACCTTACATATTGTTACAAAGCATTTAAAGGGCCGTTAAACAGCGCGATAAATCCCGCGCAGGACGCCTACGGCCCTTCAAACACGTATTAATATTTAATTGTAGGCGCGATATCATCACGACGCATAACTAACTGTTAATAAACTGTATTGTTGACGTGAATTATCCTCATAACTCCGCTCAACAAGGCTGGTTAACGCCCGGGAGAGTATTCTTAAAGACGTTCGAAACTTTCTTTTCATTGAGAGAGAGAGAGTGAGAATGTGTATATTTATTTATGTTACATTTCGATACATACTATGCAATTCATCATCGTCATAAAATTAGCACGATACATGCCTATTGTAAGGCAAAATCGTTACGATAACCAGTTTTCCACATCCAGCGAGTTCCCGCAACATATATCGTCGGCCCACCTAACAGAGGGTCTACTCACACCTCGTCTACCAGCGTCGTGGTCTCCATTTGAGAACCTTTCGACCTCAACGGTTATACAAGCAATTTGCCTCTCGCATGACTTTAAACGAGTAAAGTCAAGCTATGTCTGTATCCTTGGTACTTTAAAGGATCTTCATATTACTGATCTGATCCCGCAACGTAGCTCTGAACATAACCGTCTCTTTTGCTCTTTAGGTGACCTTGTCTTTTTATAAGGCGATGCCATTAAAATAGATCATTTAAAAATATATTAATTTTACATTTTTACACTAGCAACACGTAATTTTAAAGATACATAATAACATATTTTTATAACAACTAACAGATTATATATTAATAAGATTAAAATAAAAATAAACTTACGTTTATAAACTAGTGTTCCGTGCTAGGCTATAGGTATTCGTAAATTATAAAACATCCATTGTTTTTTAATTTTTTATTAATTTATGGGTATTCGAAAATATTTCCTACTAGTATTATTTTTAAGTCGTTATTAAATATAATGTCATATTTATAAATCATTTTGTATTGTCGTGCATCTATGTTATCCGTATTTATAAATAGTGCGTAAAACATACGCCTAAGTTTCATAATGATGATGGCCATTAAAACGTACATAACTAAATTAAATTTTAATTTCTTAAACATATAGGAAATAAAGAGAAAACTATGTAAATATTCTAATAAAGCATGAGACAGCAGAAATGATACATGTCTCCGATTAACTCTACACACGTTAGGTATAAATAAAAGATTATACGACATTAAAACATATCGTTCAGTTTTTAAACAAAGTTTTATTACTTTACAAGGTTTTAATATCACAACTCGATAGGTAAATGCATATGAATCATTAGTATTATCGACAGTTAGTATAAATGGAATAATGTGTCTGGAAAATTTTCGTCACTTCGAGTTTTACTCTTCTTTGCAGAGTAATTTATTTTCTTTAATACTTCCTTTCCCTGCATATTCTTATAAATTTTAAGTCATTAGATTTATGTTATTGTTTTTTGCTTTATCGTCAACATAAAATGTCAAAAGATTTAAGATATAGATTTAAATTGTTTTATTTTATTTATTAAGCACTTAAAAACCAGGACGTTTTTCAATGACAGGTGACATGAGAAGCATCTTATAAAATTTAAGTCATATGTAAATACTTATCTGAATTTTATTTTGAAAAATACTTATTTAATACAATATTATATGTTACCAAAATTTTCAAATATCATATATAAAATAGTGAAAAACACATGTTATAAAAAAGTTTGTAACGTCTAAATTTCAGCTTTAAAAAAGTCAACAAATCCTTCATGGGTCTGACTGCACGGATTTAAAATAAGGAGCCGCTAGATGTTTTAGCCATTTTTTTTCTTAGTTTTAAACCTTATATTAAAAATATATTATTAAATAAATATTATTTGCGAGTTTTTGTTGATCGCCATGAGTTAAGCTTGGTTGCTTTAATTATTTAACATAGAATTGATGTTATAATATACACAAATTTTTTTTCATTTTATTTGACCTGCTCTACTCAGCAGAACCAGTAGCATTCCGAGCCAGTGGTAGTTTACTTCTTATAATTTAAAAAAATTAATTTAATTTTGAATATCCTAATGTAATTGTTAATTCCATTATATTAATACTAAAAATTCAAATAAGTTTTGATTAAAATGCCAGTAACATTTGAACAAAAATATTAACAATAATTCGAACTTGAAAGAATAAGGACTCTACGACGCAACAGCGTTCGCCTCGGGAAAATCTTGTATCCAATAAATGTTATAAATAATATAGTATCGTGTGATACTTGCCACAGGTAGTATAACAACTTATTGTATCTGTTCGTACATACGGGTAATAAAAAATAAATACGTGCGTAGAGGTAACCGTAGATCACTTTTATTAGCTCTGATAAATAAAAAAAGTATCCGGTGTGATCGGTTCCAACGTGTTGTTGTATATTTATTATAATTAGCTTCGAGCAACGGCTATCGTGTGGCGCGCCCATCAAATGCTTAAACTGTTTATTAAGAACTAATAATATTTGCATAATCGTATTTAAAAACATTCGTCTATGAAATTTAATATTAATAGTCTATTAAAATTGGAAATTAGCTTTAGATAAATATTTCTACGCTTCTTTGTAATATTCGACATATAGATTGCACTTTTCATGAATAATTTAATATAATTTAATATCAATGATTTATATATATATAAGTATTGCTTATAAGTTTATAGAAATCTTATTGTTATATCACTACATAGACCTCTTAAGTAGTTTGTTAATTGAAAGCAAGTAACATATTTCATCTTCTACTTGTCAAATATGGACTGAGAAGTAGCGTAAGTCCAGGTTGCGTTGCAAAATAAAAAAAAACTATCGAAACCACAAAGCTTACGCGGCGTAAATCACAATAAAAGTCTGTAGAGACGCCTGAGATGCCGGCGGAGGCTGGGAGACGAATTATGATTGCCGCGGGACGACCGTAAAGATCGTTCAAGCGTTGTATGGTGTACTTCATTTGAAGTTTTTACATATCTAAGAAAATACATTGAAATAAGAAAAAAATTTCATTATAGACATTTTAATATTATCATCAATGGTAAACATAAATGCAACATAAGCAACAAAATCACCACCACCTTCACAACTTTCAAATTCGCTGGCCAAGGTCGGTTACGTTCTACGGATCTTCTCATTCCTGAATCGATCTAGTATGGAGATTCCAATGATAGCCCTTTAGCAACATTGAATTAATGTGAGCTTGCCAATGAGGCTCGAAATGAGAGATCACATTTACTGCCCTAAGACATAACTGGAAACACACGCTGGTCGCTAACTTCAGTCCTACCTTCAAGCCTACACATACATTTAAAACCTTAAAACTTTGTTAAAACAGATCAGAAATCATAATGATTTGCCAAAATAGATAATATTGATAAATTTGTTTATAATATCTCGATATATAATAAAAACAATATCTATATAAAGAAACGTAATATAAAATTTTTTAATGTGTGATTGGTTTCTATTTCAAGTATTCTTATTAAGTTTTGTTTTGACACTAAGAGGATACAATGGTAAACACTGTTTGTAATTAAAATTGGTGAACAAATAATAAACTCTTTATGCATGATGCACTGAGCTTATTCTCTCTTTTTATGTCCATATTATTCAACGGTTAATAATAATATTCATTTATACTGCTTAACATTGTTAAAAAGCTTATTTTCAAATAAAAATATTTTCTGTACTATTCCTATTTGGTCTGCAATACTTTGGAACCGCATGACCACAGGTTGTAAATGAGGATGCATTTATCTAAAGCTTATGCGTTGGCTTGTTATAGAAAACACTTTTGGATCAAAAATACATGTAATGGTATGTGCATGGTAGAGTAACACCAACTACAATACTCGCTTGTGTGAGTGAGATGAAAAACTACATCTACTTCTGCGCACGCAGTCTTCAAAAACAGTACCTTTTGTTAATTTTCTTATTAGTAGCTCATTGAAGCCGCCTCGATAATTTCATAGAGAAAAATAACTTTTGATAAACATGTTACCAAATATCCGAGCTCTTATGACATTGATAATATCAACAGATTTTAGACGACCGTTAATAAAAAAAATAACTTAAATCAGATTAACATTTGAAAAAACCTCCTACTCGAAACCTCGGTTCCTCGCCATTTCAATAGTCATTATGCTACTTTTCTTAAGTTTTTTTCAGTAAGAGCAAGACGTTTCTGCGCTGAATTTTGTTATTAATTTTCTGCAATTTCAGTTCAAATGTAGGTAAGGCACATCCCATGATTTTTGTACAAAGTATATTGACCATCACGAATCCAGGATTCCTGAATTTGATGAAATTTTAAAAGCCAGTATCATCTAACATCGCTGAATATTAGCTACGAACTTTTACCGCATCTCCTGCAAGGACTGTTACTAACGATTGTCAGCTTACAATCTAAATTTGTAATGGTTGTATAAATACGTCCTTAAGAAATCAATAGCATTGATTTGGGTCTATACTATTTTATCTTTGTGTTTATTATAATTGGTTGTGCAACTTATTCTTAATGACTCGTAGTATATAAGCTTAACATGGTAGTAAATTACAGCAACTATAAGCGAAACTAATATAAAAAAGTAATAAATATCTCCTGCCAACGAACTGTAAATTTCATATTTACTATCATCATCATTCCAACCGTAAAACGTACACTGCCGAACATGGTCTTCCATCATAGTTTTCCAATAAGACTGATTGACAGCTATATTTGTGTTGACGAGTATGACAAATTTACTCTGTGACTCTCAGTATTATGTAGTCATCATCATCATGCTAACCGATGGGCGCCCACTGCAACGCATAAGCGTCACCCAAAGATAGCACGGTGACCGGTTTTGCGCTACTCGCATCCACCGACTTCCCGCGACTTTAACTGTATCATCAGTCTACGACTGGGGGCTTAACCATGCTGTGTCTAACGCATCTCGATTAACTTTCGGCCTCGACAGCAAAATTCATACCGTGGTAATCTGACTGCCTGATTATGATGATGACTAAAAGACTTTATATAAAAAAATTAAAGTATTAGAACTGATATCCCTGAGTGATGTAAGGTAATGGTGGCCCTACACGGCTGTGCGGCAGGCGTGGGGGACGCGTGGTGTCCCGCGCAGCGTGCGATAAAGCAGGGCGCCGCGGGGACCCGGACCTCCAGCATGGTCGGACCAATGCTCATATTAGTATGGACACGCCCATCATTTTATAACACTTGCACCAAGATTCTATTAGTAGTAATCTTCGTTGCATATTCAAAAGAGACCAAACACATTTTAAAAACTATATCTTGTCAATTGCAATTAAAAAAAACGCCAAATAAAATAATCAAATTAAAACGAGTGTAAAAGTGTCTAATTGACAAATCCCTATTACTATGTAAATATTAATATGACAATATATTTTATAAAAGAATTGCTCTAACGAATAAAATATTATAATTAATCATGAAATTATAAAAACCTTAATGATTTTATTTTGTTAACCTAGCTGCTGCCCAAGTGGCATTTGCAGATTCTACAGGTAGGAGGGGACAGCGCGCTTCGCCTAAAACCACTTTTAATGGAATTGGGAGGCCGCCGAGCTTTAGCTTAGGTGGACGCTCTATGGTCACTCCATAGGCTTAAGGCAAGGTGGGGGCAGAATCATCACCCAAGAGGAGATCTCGGCTTGAACAATCGTCAATACCACCCGATAATATTCCGAACCAAAGGCACCGGAGAGGGCCGAACCATGACTTAGTATTCCGAGTTGAAGAATGACATTATCCCGGAGTTAAATTTGATTCTAGTTTCTCTCAAGTGCTATTCCAGCATTTTAGTCATGGCGTATATGTAAGAGATCTTCATAAATGATCCAAAGGAAAAATTAATATAAATTATAGGTACAATAAGTACTTAGTTTTTTTTTCTCTTCAAAAAATCTGCAGCGCTAGTGGGACTTGTTTTCTGACTTTTTGTTTTTGACGTATGAAGGAACTGATGTTATTTAAGTCAAAACCAAATTAAGCAAAATGATTACAAGGCTATTGTGAAGTATTTGTTTACTCAATATATTTTAAAAAATTGAGTTGGATTATCAATAACAAATTGTAAATGTTTATCATAAATACCATTTATCATAAACTTTGATAACCTGAATGTTTCCAACCTAGAAATATTTTAAATGACTTATGTTAGTAACGCACGACAATTTCCAACGTTAAATACGTGTAAATAATACGAAATTTAAAAGGTCATGTCTCCATAAAACTACCTCGCTCTGGCGTCCAGCGCACCGTGTAAATAATAATTAATTTTATTGTAAGTGCTTATATTTTATTGCCGGATTTGTCAACAGAGTGCGCGATGCATTTTGTAGCCGGAGATATTTATTGTTACTTACTTAACGTAATGCTTAAATAGGTATACCGGCATACGTGAGTAAGGTAACCCTAGAACATTAGACCGCATTTAATAGGTTGACTAAATTATGCTCGCAAATATTATTTATGCATTTTAAAATTGTATTTTCTTATGGTTAACGAAAGTAACTTTTCGAAATAAAAAAAAACTTTTGTTAGTAAGTTTACCATGATATAGCAAAGTTTTCATCTGTTATTAGGCAAAAAAAGCTTTTAGCAATGATGTCAATGACTAATGGACTGTCTCTAAGGGTTTTTTACTTCCAATAATCATCGTTAAAAGAGGACTTTTTAGATTTTATAGTGTACATTCAAAATGTTACTTGCTCGATGGAACTGGTATCTGGGTTGGAAGCGGCCTGTATTCAGCGTCTTTCGTCGACCATAATAAGGTCGTCTGGCCACCTTAAGATGACTATATCTATACATAACGTTTATTATTTCCGATTTTTTTTGCCCACGTTTTTGGATGTTACATCGAGTGTAAGTCTCTTAATCCAATTTAACAAACTTTTTAAATTTACGGTTCGTGCGATCACTTTCTCATCCCTATTCCATATTTCTATCCTCAGGCTGTGAGCCAGGATTTGTGCGGTGGTTGCTGTATTCGCCACATCGATAAATCTTGCAATTGTATCTTGAGTCTCGTCCGTTTAATGTACGCACGAGTTCGTATGACGTAATATTGCTACCAAAGCATGGTGCACACTGTTATACAGCTCGAGGGTGTCTGTTGTCGACGGGCAAAGATGACCACTTTGCTTTAGCTCCTGGACCTCTTGGGTGGTGAGCGTCCTTGAACTTATCTCTGTACCGTAACCTTGGCTAATGAGAACTTGTTTATCGGTTTCTTGGGTGTAAGTTAGGTACTGGTTATTTCTCTGTTTCGAGATATTCTCCTCAGAGAAATGACGCCTACTCAGGGAATGCAACCTCCTTGGACAAATATTTGCCTTCGTGCACCTTAGGGCACACGCCACGTTCATCGGGTTCCAGTGTCAAAGTTCTTGGTGATCTATGATGTCTTTCCACTGCCTGGGACACCGTTAATCCATCTAATTGCCGCACCCGCATACCGAGATTCTCCGACGTGGCACCCAACGAAAGATCACTTTTAATGGTCTACTCCAATGCCAATATCCTGTCATCAAGCAACATTTTCGTGCATTCTCATTGATTTTAGAGAAGATTTAGAAAAAATTTAGTCGTCTCCATGATTTTAAGCGACTGTAGGCTTGCCGATGTAAATAGTAGATAACATTAGTCTTCAATTGTCGTCAGATTGAAGGTTATAATTAGAAAAAAAAAATTCAAAGAGGATCACTTTTGTAAAGCGAACTATTCAGATTCAATAGTATGCTTAAAAAAACACGACTAATATACAAAGTCAAGAAGCACTCAGTTTACGAGCCGCTTTGCTTCTGGGGACAGCCAATTCCGCCCCCACCTCCTGGCTTTCATCTCACATCTTACACTTGTACTCGTTACACTATACACTCACGCGCGTATGATGAATGAATGATGAAGTTGCAAAAGCCTCCGGGCTAGTAGCCTAGCATTAACAGATACAATAAAGTCCGCTATTACACAATTTGTAAAGAGGGTGAATAAATAGATAAATATTGACAGCTTTTGGATGGATTCTTGATTATTATTTTTTTTTAATAGAGGAGTGTCAAATGATACGAAAATTGAAGAATTATATCATATATAAAAAATAAATATGTTACCAACGAAATACATAATAATATATGTACGTGCACTAAATATTATAACATGTACGAACATAAAAAAGAATCAAAAGGTATTACGCACATAATAAGGTATAATCAGTAAAAATAAAAAAACGCACGTAAAATGATTACTTTTTTTAATAATAAATTTTTATGTTCAAATACAGTGAAGTTAATTAAATACATAATATTAACTAGAGTGTTTTCCAAGTTACGAGTCCCAAGTTAATAAGGCCTTCGTATACACTAATACGCTGCAATTTAAGCATGATCAATAAAAGGAAAGGAATAACTCTGATTATAAGTTAATTTAAATGTAATTTTCATTAAACTTATCCATTTGCTGTTCTTTTTAATAATAGCATATAAGAGAGAAAAAGCACCCCTTATGGTAATAGTAACACTTTAAATTCCCTGATGATCTCCATAACACTTAGTTTAAAGTTAATTACATAGTTTATACCTAGGGTTGCCCCGAGTACGTGCAAAACATACTATGTAACCCATGATAATCTTTTTTAGATTATGCATTATAGGATTGCCACTATTATCGATTGCCATAAACAAGTTTTCAAATGGGCAGCAGCGTCCTCTGCGTACCATCATGCCACACTGCGATTACCAAATAACAACAATTGGACCAATGTTAATACATAGTAATTTACAGGCACAGGTAGGTGCTACGGTTGAGATGTTTATTATGTCATTGCGTAGTAGTGATATATTTAGATGACATATGTGGGTTTGCCCATTAAAACTTTGTTTGCCAATTTAAACGTAGACTATCAAAATATATAAAATACGTTTAGGTCTTTTGGTCTTTCGTCTTGTTCTAAAGGTTCGCTCCACAACTGGTGCTAGGGTTGAATTGATACAAAATATTTTAATGCCGATCTTGGTTTCTTTTATGACTTGACCTTGGAGTTTGGTTGAGAACGATTCGAAGCTTTGATCAAGAAATTATTTCATTAAATAGTAGGACACAAACGGTAGACGTAGCGACTAATATTCTCCGGGATCATTGGTTGAAATGAATATGCCTTGTTACTTCTTATTTTTATTAATTACTGGCCTTATATTGAAAAGGATAGTTATAGGAGAACATTTTTTTCAGACGATTTATCTTTTATATTGAAATCTTAAAGACGATAAATAATAACAAAGATGTAAACAAATCTCTCTCAAAACATATGCAATAATTGAGGAGACATCCTACAGTTTCTTTGGCTAACATTAGACGTTGAACTAGTGTGGTGCCCTCGTGTTTGTGATTTAACGAATAAGCGCAGTTCCGAGACACAGCACGATTAGCCCATTTTAGTTATTTTCACAGAATAATATTAAAACGGTGACTTTTATGCTCCTATTACATACTATAACGTTATTGCCACATCGTAAAATTTATTATACATCATATCATCATTTATGTATATATATATACATAAATATATATATACATAAATCTTAAAATTTAAATTAACACCTTAAGTAAGTAGCTGCATCAGTTATCATATCATTTCTTAAAGTGCTTTTCTTAATAAATATCATTAGCATATATTATAAAAGTATAGTAAATTGTCAATGTGTATAAGAATATTAACAAACATAAGAAAAATCGACAACTTATATATATAAATAAAAACCTTTATAACAGCTGAAAAATTAACAATTGCTTTATAAAAATGTTTATAACTTAATTTCCGCGGTTACAAAATGAACTTTAACTTAAATCGTCACAAACAATTTGGAATTAATAAGGAAAAAATTGATTTACGTTTTTAATTTTCTTCATTATCATAATCATCATCACAGTCATAGGACGTCCACTGTTAGACAGAGGCTTCCTCATAGATTTCTAATAAGGCTGGTTTTGAATGTTATTATATATTGTCATTCACAAAAATGTTTTGGCTTTTCTCTATTTCTATTTGAAATCAAGTCTCTACTTACTAAAAAAATATGCATTCCATTAAGCAAATAACTGAATGGAAATAAATAAAAATAATTTGATGATTTACATTACAGTATCTTTCATCATATTAAACAGTTTTAATTGTAGCTGAAAGTAATTTAGAAAAAAAATACGTTCTGGATGCGCGGATAATGTCCTCTTCGATATGTGACCCCACCGCGTTAGTAACGTGTGGCCTTCCTACCCATTACAGCTTCAATCGTTCGACTGTAAAGTCTCGCGATGAGTTCTTTTACGAGGCGATTCCGAGTCAAATTCAATTTAGTTTAGAGAGTCGTCAGTCGTAAACCTTTGACCCGAACGCCCCTTCGCCTCATCTTTAGTGTTTCCTTCATATCGACTTGTATTCATCGACATCGATTTAAATAAAACGCTCACTGTCATTGCATTATTTAGAACGACGTGCAAATATTTTAACACTCATATCCAATTAAATCAAATTATCAAAACATCTTTATTCTAGTAGGCATTTACACACAATCGATCTGGAGAGAAAAGCCAGCCAAAAACTCAACAAGTGCTATTTTTAAATTAATCATGTTTGATGTATTATATCACTCGTGCGAATGAATCCACAAATCAAGTTCTATATATATTGTTGAATCAAAACCTCTTAAATGCTAACATAAGATTTATTTGATATATATTTATATGAATATTTTATATCATATAGAGTATATACTAAGTAAGTAATAAATATGCTGAAAAAAGAAGAAGTAAAATGTAACTATGAAAAGGAAGTTCTAAGATATCTTGTGGAACTTTATAATACATGCTCAGACAAATCCATAAAGCATTACCGTTTCTTACTAAGCAGATAAGATTAAACACCTAACGCATTTATCTAAAATTATGCAAATTATATATAAAAGATGCCAACGTAACATAAATAATTTAATGTACATTTTTTGTTACTTTAGTTATTAAATATTTAGTTAAAATGGATTTTTCGCGAATTGCAACAAATAACTGTGATGTATAGGTTAACAAATCATAATAAAACTAAAATTGATACATGTTATTTATTAATATACTTAATTACAATTTTAATTATTATCCCTTTATTCAAGTTTATAAAAATATAAAAAAAATACTTAAAACTAATGCAATTCTTTTTGTAGTTAAGTACTCACTGCTTCCCGTCACCGTCATCGACATGTGTGTCCTTACTAAACCACCAGCGACGTGGCTCAGCTGCACAATCTACTTAATCTACGATTAAGTAAGAATTGATCAGTCAATACCTGTTCTTTTTTTAGGTATACATTAGGGGGACCGGAAAGTAATGTCGCTTTCTTAAGTTAAATTTACAAGACTACATCTATAACAAATTTTTATTTTTAATCAACAATATATTCACCTTCGTTATCTAAAACCTTTTGCCATCTAGTATAAAAATTTTCAATGCCGGAGCGGTTAAATTTCGGTTTTTCTGTAAAATATGTCCCCAGAAACAACGTTACTTTCCGGTCTCCTTAATATTTATCTTTTAAGACTCTTACGTAAATATTTCATGACATAGTCTAAATATTGTTATTTCTGTAAATACTTACAATATCAACATTACAATAACAATAAGAACTACTATCATTATGAAACAATCGTATTTCATATGCTTGCAATTTTGTTTGCTAATAATGCCTATTTCGATTTGATAATTTTATAAAATAACTATTATGTTTGTTATCTGTATCCCTATTATGTAATCCTAATTAAAAGGAAATGAAACAATCACTTGGATCTAAAATATTTTATTGTTATATGTAACTACGTCTGCTATAAAAAATATCTATTGATAAAAAAAACACGACACACATAATACAACATGAAAAATACTCTCACGCTGTTCTGGCATCACTCGTTTTGTTAAAATACAAACCCACAAATTACTTAACCATGGATATTTATTAATAAACTGAAACTCCGTACCTAATAGATGTAAGATTTTAAAACAAAGTAAGATATTTTTATATTGATATGTGGCTGGTAAAGCGGTATGTTGGTGCCTGGCGGTAAACAGTGGAACATTCTCGATGACAGATCTTAAGCAGCACCCCTCATTATCAAGTCATATAAACAAGTCTGAATACTTACAACGTACCAAAATATCATAAAAAAACTTACATTCAACACGCAATTTTATACTTTAATACTCAGTGATAAGGTCATTATTAAAGTGCAGATTATGAAAGCAAATTGTAAACGGCATACACCATAGTATCTTTTAAACGAAGATTCAGCTATTATTAGGTGTTAGCGTGATTATTTGACAGGTTGAAAACGTTTACAGATTGTAGGTATATTGAGGCGCAATCTGGTTTCCTGCTTTTCATATAAACAGTGTTTTGTGTAAAGTATTTTTAATAATAATATGCGTGTCCGTTTTATGTGCTGAATTTTGTACGATCGATAATTCAATTATTCATAAAATATATTACATAGATTTTTCACCATGTTTTTTTTTTCTAAACTGATCTAAAGAAATGTTCACATATAATAAGTATTAAATGTTAAGAAGCCAACTATGTCTTCATCGTGTAAAGGAAATCTAATGTTTCATTTGTTTTGTGATTAACTACTATGATGATTAAAGAATAAATAACTAAAATGATATATCTTCGTCATCATTTCAGCGCAAGACATCTTCTCCTGGACTTAGGTCTCCTCCATAGGTTTCCAATAGTGCCGGTAGGAAATGGGCAGCGTTCGGCGCTTCACGGCGACTTTAACTAGGTCGTCTGTCCACCTTGTGGGTGGACATCCTGCGTTACGTTTGCCGGTTGTTCTCCACTCCACAACCTTAAAACCACAAAGGCCATATCTTTTGGGGGTTTTGTGGCCCGCTACTGCCACGTTGACTTGCTAATCCACTGGGCTAATTTGGATATTTTCGATTGTGTAGGGATCTCCCCTTTCCTTATTGTATATTGTAGAAAAATGCCGAGCATATTCCTCTCCATGACTCGCTAAGTAAGTGAAATATTTTTGTGATTCACTCACAAACGCTGTTTCGAAACATTTGGAAGCCGATTTTCTAAACCTCAAACGGAAGCTATATACCTTTTCGAAAGTAAGCCCCTTAATATAATTAACATTCATGCGTCCATCCATTTATTTCTAATCTATAGAGGAAAGAAGATAAAATTTATAGATAACAGAAGAGTTCTTTAGAATAATAATTATATAAGAAATACAGTAAGTTATATCGAAGATGACCTTTTTCTTTTAACAGCTTAAGAATATGTTTTAAGAAGAGAAGAACCTTATTGTTTCAAAGTAAATGGTAAACATTTAGACCACACACTTAGAAAATAATAAATGTCTTATATTTATTTGTTATTATACTATGTAATAAGTTCCATACAGTCAAGCAATAAGTAGCTAAAAAAGTATGGAATTCATTGGTTTGTAAATTTAACCTATGTATGATAATTTTCACTACATTGATTTAAACTGTTTTATCATAATCAAAATGTTATACCAAGACTAGCCAATGACTGATATAAAATATTTTTTTTAATTACACTAAAAGTAAACCCGATTCATTACATAATAAAAAACTACATATTGTATTAAATAAAAAAAATATTTTTATATATATATATATACAAAAATAACACATTTAGATAATACTTATTCTTATTTGTTTTATTTTATTACATGAGCGACTTAAAAATTTATTAATCATTCTGATTATATATTAATAATTATTTTCTGGTTACATATAAATAATTAAAGAAAACAAGCATATTAGGCACTTTTTTTAACAGAATTTATAACAAACTGGCATTTTTTAATTCATAACAATTATCATTGTGCACAAAATAACATTTATTTAGTTACACAAGTACAATAAATTTTAAAAGTATAAGATCTTACAAGACATTAATAAAAAAATGTAATTTTTTTTCTAAATTATTATTAAGTAATATATAATTTTTAGTGATATAATTTCGCGTAAGTAAAAATACAGAAGGCAATCTGTTTATAATTATAGTAATTGTATCTTTCATTAAAACATTTAAATATGATGAACAGTTATCAGTCGTTTTCTTCTTTACTCCAATGTGCGTATCCTTCACAAAGTTGTAATAGAGCCATAAACAATTCCTCGGGAACTAACTCCTGGTTAGTGTTTCTTACGTTTCTTCGTTTTCGTCCGTATGATGCGAACTGGGATTGAGGTTTTTTAATACCTGCGTTTAATACTATCGTTGACTGAGGAACAGTGGTTGCTTTGTATGAATGCTTGGATTTCACTGCTTGCACGATCAAACATAATAGATATCCGCCAAACGCCAAAAATGCTAATGTTGTAACAGAAATGGAGAATATGTTACTTATTTTACTGACACCTTCTTTCTTGTATAGTCCTTCTTCGTAATCAGTTCTTTTTATTGGTGCCTTTATAGCCATGGCTTGAGCTCCGAAACTTTCAATAAACGTTTGATCTGGTGTTGTAACATTATTGAATTCTGCAGGTACATCGCGTAGTGAATTCTTCAGCTTTAAAAGCTTGTCCAATGTCAGCTCATTAAGAAATTTAACTTCCTCTGTAGTTACATCGCACGTTACATAATAAAACACTATAATGTAATAATGCACAAATGTTTTACATAAAAATATTGTCATGATGCGTTCTGAACGACCGTCGGATGCGGAATAAAAATGAGTAAAAATAGGGAATATCATCTCGGTTGAGAAAGCACGGTAGTAGGCTAACGGTTAAAGGAAACAGTTCGACTATAACAATAATGTGCATAGGAATACTGTGTTCGCACACATATATAGTTATTTTTTTTGATAGTGCAAACAAGTTAGAAGTTACACGTAGAAAGTAAAAGAAAAAAGAGCACATTCTCCAAAAATCCTAAATATTCTCCTGATCACAAAACCGTGTATGGATCCTCAATGAGGCTTGTCTATCATATAACGTATGTGGGGGAGGTCTATGTCCAGTTGTAGACTTTCAACGGTTGAAATGATGATGAGGTTTGTTTAAATATATTTTATTGCATTTATAACAATCTTATATTACAATCACATGACCAACAAGACAGACAACTTTGGGAAACGACTAAAAGAATATTAATTTGAAAGGAACGGATTAAGTAAATAAACTGCAATACTTTTGCTGATTTTATATTACTCATTTGTTATAAAATTTCAACCACATTTTTAAATTCCTCGTATTTTTTAAAAAATATGCCCTATAATTTCTAATGACCAATCTTGTATTATCTTGTTCATACAAAAGTTTTCTATCCCAATAGTTATGTAGTGGTACATAGATATAAAATCTTTTAACAATACACACAATCTATTTGATTGCAAAACAAAAGAAAGCCCGTATATACAGTGTGATTCTTAAACTGTAAATAATATTATGCTAATGTTACCAAAATGTAACTAACGTCATTGGATGGTCGTTCCAGAAATGAAGAATAGAGATTTGTCCCACTAAAAGTGCAGCTAAGCTCTTCTCTAAGGGCAACCATACCATCCGGAACCCATCATGCTCTTGAACAGTCTAATTCCATCGTCGAAATAAACCCGTCAGTCCAAATAAATCAGATATCTAGGTGAAGTTTTGGTTAACAAACTAAAATTTCTTTATACGCCGCTTGTTTCCACTACTCAATAACTACGTTATACAAACCAGGTACATGAGTACCAAAGAAGCATCATGGTTCGTACACAGTGAAGACCTCCACCTAAATCTGTAGCTTTCTTCGATAGCTCAGTTCATAAAAGGGAAAGAAGAAGTCGGCTTCAATGGTTAGAACGGCCGGTAAACTACAGGGGATGACGATCAACAATTAATATAGATAAAGCGTCACTTGAGATTCTTCCGCCGTTTCTACCAGCGCTAATGCTTTACAAACTGCTAATAAGGTAAACAAAGAAACAGCTATCAACTAAATCCAGTTTCAGCCTTCTTGTGCGCACATAAGTCGGAATAATAAACTTTTACAAAATGAAAGCGACTTGCGCTGGAACCTCTCAAGCTCGTAGAAAAATAGTATGAGACGGTCCGAATCGACGCTTCCGAGGGAGATCACGAGCTTTACTACCTAAACCGAGATTTAGGCTAAGCGCAATCTGTGTTGCTGCAAACCCACGGAATCTATAAATGCCAAGAGCAAGTGATCAACAGTCATCAAAAAGTTCAATATTTATTTTAAATACATAAATTTTAGGTTAAAAGTATGCAGCTATTACATATATATTTCTTAAAAGTTATATATGATTACATACTTTATTCAAACTCGACACATTACAAAATACGGCTTGATCAGTGGTTAAGCGCCATCTAGTTAAGTAAAAAATGAAATGTTTGTGAAAATTAGTAGAAACGTAATAATTAAATATAAAATAAAGTAGTCAGAGAAATAGAAAAAATACAGCATGTATAAAGGCATGAAAAGAGTAATTACTCATGAATTTTATGCTCTAGTACGACAGTTGTGTTTGCGCGACCATTATGCTGGGAAACGAACCGTGCGCCTTAGACATCTCCAAGAGCATTACGTTCTTGTAGTTGGCCCCAAGATGGCGATGGTCATATTAATTCTTTTATTTGTTGCACCTACAACTTTTGGTGTTGAAAACTATAGAAGAGATAATTTTATAGATAAATTTAGCTCAGGAATGAAATTTGCTTATGATTTTCTCGGTAAGTAATGAGATTTTATTTTATCATCTTTTTTTAATTTGCACCCCGATTTTATAAATATTTTTATTTGTAATATATTTGTGCGGGTTGACTTTTAATCCTACCTTGTATAAGCTATTCAGTAACTTTATAAACAAACAACATAACATTTACTAGTTAAATATAAACGTTAACGGAAACCAAAATTACTTATATTTAAACAAAGCGTTAAATGCGTGACGAAATACGGATTATGTTAAAATGGTATTTAATGTTATTTGTTTGAATATTTTTATGTTCAGTAGTAGTATTTTTTTGTTTATAAATAACAAGAAATAAACCGTGTCGTACTTAACGCCTTATTGATGACTTTCACGCGGAGGATAGTTTAGAACTTGTTGCTACCATGATTTATACAGGAGATTCTGTTATAGGACACACTGCGTTGTTAATTCGTGAAATGTGCACATGGCTGTCTTATACACAAATCTACAAATTTTGAGTAAGGTTAAATAGCAACAGCTTGTGTAAAATCATAGACAACTAACAACTAAGTAATAAAGATTTTGTATAACGATTTAAAGGTGATTGTTATAGAATGAATATAGACATTATTTTTTTCCGTGCAGGTACTGAGTCCGTGGCACTAAAGGTAGCCGATTTTGTAGTGCGAGCTTTTAGCACCGTCAATACCAAAAACGCAGGCAAAAAGCAAACAGAAGCAATTAAAGATACTATAATAGAAGATAATTCTCACGTCGATGAGAGTAGTTACGAAGAAAACAGACCAAACGTAAATCTTCACCAGACGTCAAGTCCCGTGTCTCCGTGGCGGCATCTCATTCGTCTGTTAGGATTACAGCCAAACCAAATAAGTGCGGTCGCTGTGAATGCTCTTGTTTTTGTGGCACAAATGGTATTTATTTATATTTATTATTATTTGTGCTAATTTTATTTACTCGACGAAATCAAATTTCTTAATGAATCTAAAATTGTCTTATTTGCTTACGATATACTGAAGGATTGAATATAGGCGTGAAAGCTTTAAAGGTTGAATGTATAACTCTTTCGTCAGCATAAACTTTTTTTCTTATTTTAAATCACTCTGAAATTTATTACTTTAATTTATTTTATATTGGATTTGAATATGACAGGACAATAACTTGTAGTAGTACAAAGTCTGCAGAGACACGCAGTAAACAATATTTAATTTTAATATGTAATAAAATTATTTTGAAAACGTTTTTTCTTATAATATTATATTTACATTATTTATTTCTAAAATCATTGATTTATTGGACCAAGTGTACCATACATTAGTTGACAGCAAAAGAGCTGTAGATTCGCCCCTTTAAAGCTTTTACATCTATAACCAATACATACATATCGTAATATTATTGCAGGTTTTAATAATTGAAATTAACAAATCAAAGCATTATAACAAAATGTGATGCGCGATCAATTATTTCAATAATTGATTTTAACGATTTTGATTAAAAAAATTTCAGATATCAACTTTCCTCTCCGGTACTCGACATTCCAAAGTGCCTCACAGATCGGATGATCCTTCATCTTGGATTCTTACCAAAAGTTCTAAAAGGCTCCAAGACCTCATTATTACAGCAAAAAATGAAACACTACCCGATAATATAGGAGAATTTATAAAAGAACATGAATTCGAAGAAGAGACTAGTTGTATACGTCTATTAGTTTGTAAAATAAAGCCTTTCATAAACAAAATGCAGAAGACGATATTTAACAACGACAATAGTAAAAATCATTATACAGAAACTTCTGGAGCTGGTATACTTTATCGCTATCTACCAGCCACAGAAGAAATAGATAGCCGTAGTCAATTGTGTGAAAAGAGGCACAAAGATTGTAACTTGAATGAATAATGTTTCAGGAAGTAAGTACATTTTAAAGTAGGAAAAGTTGACAAAAATAACTCTAAGTAAGTATTTTAATTATTGTATCGTTTACTACTTTGTACTGCCAAGAGTTCTTGGCCCGTGACATTCCTAATACATAAGTAAATTAATGTAATATATTTCAGAGAGATCACAAGGTGATTGGAAACAAAATATAAGCTTTTACATCTATAACCAATCAACCTGTATTTTGCAATATGAAAAGAGTTGTATTTATATTTAAAATATCTGTAATATAAACACAAAATTAAAATAGCCATAGGATGAAGTTATCTTTTATTTTTTCAGTTCTGGCAATAATATTTGTTTAAACACCAAACAATCTTTGACTTCCAAATTTAAATTTTTTCAACGTTTGTAGTTGTAGTGTAGATTTTATTAATATATTTAGCTTGAAAATAGAACGTATAGATTTTAATTAAAAAAAAACCGACACATGATTTGATAAATTGTCTATTTTTAATATTGAATTTCTCTTTTCAGTTGATGTTATGTAAGCAAAAGGTCGTTGACCAGATACCGGTTAACTCGCTAAATATTTAATTTGTACAATTTGTTATTATGTAAGATGTCTGTACCATGAGACTGCGGGGCTTCAAACAAGCAATTTCACACATACAGCCTAATTGGTTATAGGCGTCAAAGCTTTAATAGGATAACTCAAATGTTGTCAATTAATGTATTCTAAAAAAAATCAACGATTTCAGATTTAATAACCAACCTATTGATAATATACAAGTAATAGAGCGTTGCAAAATTCGGTTTACTACGTAATAAAATTAATTATTGATTACTATCTGTCCCTGAACACTTCGTATTACTAGAAATTATCGGCCAATCGCATTCCAATAGAGTTCCAGGGTCATCAATTAATACAGGGCGAATGGAAATAGGCGCAAAAAGTTTGAAAAGTTTATACTAACAAGTGAATTAAGGAGTAAAATCTTGAAAGCTTTTATACTTAAGCTATCACCCTGTTATTAATAGATTTATTTTTTGAATAATTAATTTTATTTTAATAATTTTTTATATTAAAGTTTAAGCAAGCCAATTTACAGATCCCCAAATTAAATAAATTAGTTTTTATCAAAAATTATAAAATGATCATTCTGATATTCATAAATAAACCTTCCAGTTCCTACAAAACATTGATAGTTATTTTAATATATGCTTATCCATAACCTATTGTTATGTATACGTAATAAATTATCTCAAAAATAAAACATTTGAAGATATATAGAATGGCTAATAACGATACAACAAAAGGTGACGCAATAATTAGATAATAGCCAACCAATAAACGTGGCCGCTGTGTGTGGCTGTAGTGAGCGGTATTATATAAAACCTATTTTAGTAGGTACACGATGAAAGTTTATACTGGAAAGCTTAACAGGCCGCGACTGTTAGTATGACAACAGGGCTGTCAACTTCATAAAATGCAATATAGTGATACTATGTATACTTTTATGTGTAACAATATATATAATCACTCTCATTAAGGAGTCCACTGTTTAAATAGCCAGCTACTGCTTCATAGTCTATCATGTAGTTAAGAATATGTTTTCTACAATATCTTTGAACATATGCTCTTGAAATATATTCGTCTAACAATTGCACCAACATTTTAACCCTAGGAAATCCACTGCTGAACATTGGGCTCTTACCATAGATTTCCAATGGGACCGGTTGAAAGCTGCCTGCATCTAGCGTCTTCCTTCGACATTAATAACAGTGAACGTCCTACGCTGCACTTGCTGATCCACGATCTCCATCCGGAACCCCGGATCCGGAACCTTAAGGCTTTAGCGATTTGTTCTGCACGCTATGTGGCCTGCCCAATGCCACTAACCGTCTTACAACACACTGCATTAAAATATCTGTGTATTATTAAAGCCATTCTTACGTATTCACAAAAAAAATTCTCTATCACACTTCAGCTAGGAGTAAGAATGTATATTAAAACATATACACTTTGACAATATTCTGAAATGTTTTATAAGTCAACCTGAACCTTAAATTGGTTTTATTAGAAAAGTAAATAAACCAATTACAACTAGATTAAGTCAATCAATGTACGATGTGTGCAAAATGCCAATAAAATTTAAACACAAGACATTCATCATCGGGTTGATTATATAAGCTTATAATAAATCACGAAGCTATTATATTTTTTTTTGTTATTCTATTGAAATCATAATCTTAAAAACTTACTTACTTACTTTAGACTAAAAAATCCGTAGAAACATATCCAAATACATTTTAATGTTTTAATTTCTGGTGAACTGCACTCGTTAAAATTTTCAGTTGAAAAAAAAGTATATAAGTACAATTACGGATTTACCAAAACGGTATTTGTTTGTTTTTTCTGAAGAGTTTTTTTGTAAGATAACACAGTTACATATTCGCGTCCGTCAACGACCGTAAGAGAAAGTGAGCACTTTAGAACGGTTACTGAGAAAAAGCAGCAAAATTTTATTACAAATAAAAGTGTAAGTATTCAAATAACACGGCCTTTACCTACTGCGTTGAACAAAGAAAAGATGTAATAAAAGGCCATTACATTAGATAATTTACCTAATTGGAGCAGTTAGAAAGCCAGAGGGACGTTCTAAAGTAACCAGGCCATGAAGGGATCTCACCTTGGATTGTCGTCACATTTTATCTTTCGAAGATTCCTTAGAAAGTTGAAACACACTTTGATCGATCGTTATTATCGGCCTATCGAAAAAGTAGGCAATAATGATATATATAATAAGGGTAATAGGTAATATTATACTCCCTATGATTCAATGTCATGAAATCCTATCAGTTATATGCTCTAATAAGTAAACAGAGAGACCAGTGTGCAATATGCGGTTTGACCGTGCCTTTGGTCGGATAAAGGGAAACGCAGTGAAAACCACATCTTACAATAATTATTACAGGATCAATCTTTAATTTAAGCAACAATATTTCAATTATCTTTCATAATAACGTATTTTGTATATTTATATTTTTATTTCTATACGGCAAATTGAATATGAATACCGAAAAAAAAACACACACGGAATAGAGATACGCTGAAAATTAATTTCTTAGAAAATGAAAAATGTTAAAGAATCATCGCTCTATAGCTATACATAAGCAGTAAAGTAGAACGATTTGCATTGATAGTCTTGAAACCGTGGAAATGGGACCTCAACTGATATCGTTAGTTAAAAGTAAGATGTATTTTATTTAATATCTCCATTCCATATACAAGCAATAATAGAATTGCTTACAGAATCAACTGAACTCTTTTAACCTTTTATTATATCTATTATTTTAAGTAATTGCTGTAATGTCATTTTACTTTTAAAGAACAAACCACGACATTTTCATAGGATGTTTCAGTTAAATATAACCGTGTAACTAAATTACGAATATGTGCATATTAAGCAGAAAATTTAAAATAATCGCGAAGTTTTATTATTTGTTTTAATTATCGATATTTATTGAAACTATGATTAATGGTAAATAATTATGAATAAATTACTAATAATTAATCGTAAAAATCATTATTACTTTTAATGTATCATAATGGCTGTTAGTTTAAATCTGTCATCTACTTATGTCTTACAGAGTTATTTTTTAGGGAATGCCTTCTAGGTTAAGGTATTCCAGATTTACAGTTGTGCGTTCCGTCCTCAAACTTCGTAAGTATTAGGGGGACCGGCAAGTAATGTCGTTTGTGTATAATAGATGGCATAAGGTTGTTAATAACGAAGGCGAATATATTGTTGATTAACTACTTGTTAAAAATGTAGTCGTGTGATTTTAACTTATAAAAGCATCATTACTTTCCGGTATTAATCGTTCAATTAATCATTACGTTAACATATTCGATTTGTTTTAAAACACCATCACGAAATATTTGTAAGTTAATTGTTATTTCAACGCTACGTCAATTCGGGTATTTAAATAAAGATAATAATGTTAATGTTCATAAATATTGTTTGTATAATAATTAGAAGTAAATAAAGTTCGTTATAGGAAGGGCGACGTCCATTCGGGTGACCTTGAGGCGTGGTTAGAGATTATCAGAGTCGTCGCAGGCAGTTGGAATGCGACACGTCCTTCTGGGTCACAACGCGGCCCGCGCACCGCGATAATAGGCAGCCATTGACCAATATGAATGAAAGCCAACATTTCGCCGTCCCACTGCCCTACTGCGGCGGATTTGTGTTTAACATTATTTTTGTTTACTTCAATTTCTCCAGCGACATTACGCAGGATAGCTCTAAATAGATAATAGTGGGAAACGCTATTGTTCCATTTGGTACTTTTCCGTTACCTGTGAAGGATTTTTAGCGGATAATGAAGCTTGGAAACGAATTGCTACCACATCATTAACGTAAAAGTGACCAAGAAAAAAACCTAACGTCTAAGTATGTCTGCGAGCTCTTCTCATACAGGGCGTTTGGTTCCATCTCAGTTTTCAGTTGAGCGATTCCTTTATCGAGAAGTTCATTCTGATTCTAATTTCTATCAAATTGGGCGCTTATGGCATTCTTCTCCTGACGTACACAATATGAATGTGTGAAAAGCCAAACATGGCTTGCATTCGACTATTCATTTTATGTATTCAACCTAACTTACCAAAAACTGGTGGCTTTAATGATTCGTTTTAGCTGTTACTAGTTTTGGTTTAGTTAGTCCGGTTAGGTCACCCGGCTAAAGGAAAAGCATTTCTCAATTTTAACTTGTTATACACGTCACGCATAAAAAAATATAAGTTTTTAAAAATAAGGAGTAAACATTACTTAATATTATTCAGAATTTTCTAAACGTGTTATTTAAATCGTTTATTATTCTTCGATACTTTAGATAAATTGAAGTAAAGTAAAATATACAGAGATTTAAAATACATTATGAATGCTTTACGACAGCGAAATATTAGAGCATTTACTAGAATATTAAACTGTCGTATTTTTTACATTTTGGTAATAGGTGCTTATACCACCTAGAAATAATTCAATATTTAACAAAACAACTAATTTATAATACACAAAACTATTGCATATATATATTGTATTTAGGTCATGTGGAGAAAAGCATAAAAGCATTGAAAAGCGAGGTCTCGTTCCAAGTTTACAGTTATCCCTAACCATCAATATGCTAATGGACAAATATTATCAGATCTGCTGCTCTAAAAGAAGTATATCTAAAAAGAAAAAGTTCAAAATGTTGACACAATCACTATAAGAAAAGTAGCGAAAGATTTTTGTTTTAAACCATAAACAATTTTAAATTTCGAACTACCTAAAAATTTGCGAGGTAGCTTAACGTCAAATAACATTAGATAAAAACTTGAGTAATATAACGATATTTTTTTTGGATCGGACTTTCACTACTGCTCACATGGCATTTGCAGTCTGCGGGTTCGAGGCGGTGACTCGATGCTGTACCGAAAATCTTCTGGACATCAGCCAATTCAAGATTAGTATGGCCTTCAACACATAAAAACAACAAGGTGCCATGTGATGATGGAATTACGATTAAACTTCTGCAGGAAACCAATCTTGAAAAGCCTTCCGAAGCTGTATAACACTATCCTCAACGAAGCAAAGACGCTACAGATATAGAACAGGAGTGTTGTAGTGTTATTCTTAAGAAAAGGTGATAATACCCATGCCGAAGAATTATAGACTCTTCTTGCTTCTGAGCCATGTCTACAAGTCGTTCTCGACGGTCATTACGAATCGTCTCACACGCAGGTTTGACGACTCCCAGCCTCCTGAACAAGCCGGTATCCGAAAAGGCTATAACAATATAGATCACACATATGCTGCAGCCGATTATACAGAAGACGTGTAAAGTATAATCCGTATAAATCTGCCACTATATTTGGCGCTTTTAGCCCGCTATTAAGTCTCAGGTAGCTGCGTACTACTATTTCACCGGATTTAAAGGAATAAACGCATTTAGAGTATATTCCTAGTGTCACTCATTGCTATACTTTTGCTGGCTAAATTTTAATTATTTTGTTTTTTACTTAGTGTCAACTTTGTTATTACAAATATAAAGTTTTATAATGATTTAAAAATAATTTAATATATCCTGACGGTATGAACAATGATTCAAATGTGATTACGAAATACGAAATGTGTGTCGGCGATTGCCTCTTTGAGTCATAAGAGAAAATCTCTTCAGATTGAAACACAGTCATGTCACATCATTAGCATCAGCCGATAGATGGTGCTGGATATTGGCTCCTCAATAGATTTGTAATAGGACCGCATCAAATGACTTACTACGGATTTAACAGGTCGTAAATCACTGCATTGGCCGATCTGTAGCCTTCACTCCAGAACATTAAAGTCCTAGCGACCACCTGCTGTTCTGTGCGCAATGTGGCCTGTTCTTAAAACATGCTCGGTTATGTTTATTACTTTCGAACATCTACGAATCTCCTTATTCCAGATACCATTTCGTAGAGATATTCCGAGTATAGCACTAATAATAGCTCATTTAGCATGCCAATGACGCCCGATGTGAAACACCAAGTTTTAATGCCGAAGGACATCAACTATAATACATATTATTCGTTTATAAAACTAAATACCTATTTTTATTTATACATTACTTGTCACAGTTACAGTTAAATGTCACGTTCATTTGTAGGGGGCATAATAGAAGACACGGATTTAAAATTTCGACAAGTGAAAGACAGTGACCGTTACTTTAATTACTAGAATACACAATTGATTATATATACTACTACTAGTTTTATATGAGAATTAAAAATTTTAACAATAAAAAATAAACTGTACACTGTACATTCATAGTTAACCGTTTGCATGCGTTTCCTTAATATATTTGTTTAACACCCTTACAAATAAATTATTTTATATTATCAATTATTCATATATCATTATCATCATGGCAGTCGATAGACGCCCAATGCAAGGAATAGGCATTCCCCAAAAATCGCCCCAATGATAGATAGGTCTCAACTGCCAGCGTCAAGCGACTTCTACTGGTAAATTATAACCATATTCCAAATGTTAAAAGACATTAGGAATAATACGCGTTGTTTATAAATGCTACATGGAATTACCCAAAAGAAAGTTATGAATGACTCATTTCTCTGGTAGACAGACTACTCACAAACAATTATGTGGTCTCTGATTTCCTCCTCGTATCAGGTTATAAGTTTTATAACAAAGTTTCTTTATAACCAAATACTATTTATATACATTAAAAGATTAGCATAGACAAAAATTAACAAAGATAAGTATAGACACACTTACATAAAAATATATTTTAAATTAAATAGGAATGTAACAGTTTACTACGTATTTGAACTAAAATTTTTTGTTTAAATATTTAACAATAATTGCTAAATATTTAAAGTATAAATGTTTAGCAAAATCAATTTTCATCTTCCTCGACGAGAATTTTAATATTGAAAACATTATTATTAGAATATTACATACATATCTTTTAAGAAATGTATTCAGTACACAAAATAGTAGAAAAACATTCGAATTAAATCATCATTATATAAATTAAATACAATAATATAATACTAGTTCCACAAATATTATATTATTTTAGGATTAGTAAGATGTTACTTAGTCCTACGTAAACTTGAAGCTATTTAATAAAAAAAATGTGTTATTTTTTTAATGTAAATGAATATTTTAATTCATTATATTTTAATTACAGGTTTTCTTAATAAAACTAAAAGTATATTTTGTAAATGATTTATTGTAAATTCTTTGTACACATTTTTTTTTATATTTGTACATAAACCTTCATCGACTCAACGGGTCAAATGAGCATATATGTAACACAATAAACAATACATAGTTACGCAGGTCCTAATTTTATTACAATTTATTTTTTTAACGTTATTAATTAAAAATAAATTTTCAAATTATCTTCATTCAAGTAGGCATTTACACGCACTTTTGAATCGTCGATTATTTTGTTATTATGACTAGTAAGCTACCACCGGCGCGGAATGCTGTTCTGCTCAGAAGAGCCAGCCAGAAACACAACTTAACTGTTATATGTCATATATCACCTTATTAAAAAAATAGATAGCTATTCACAAAAATTATCCATAAACAGTTTTGCTATTACGTGCACTTTACACGAAATCTCGTGCAATATATATTAAAGAGTAGTCTTTTCATAACATTGAACGGAATAAAAAAAAATTCTCGTTAAAAAATAACATGAAGTACCTCATCTTCGGTTAAAAAGGAAATTTACTTACCTTAAATAAATCTATTTGTGCTTCGGTGAAGATTGTTTTCTGATGTACTATCTATAGACAAAGATTTGTAAATTTTTAGCTTGGGTCCTTCCAAACTGCTCGTACATATTGGCCACGTAACATATCTGCAATTTAAACTGAAATTAGACGTAAAATTTTGATCACTTTCAACCTTACGTACACCATAAGACGTCCACAGCTGGACTAAAGTCTCCCTCATAGGTTCCCAATAGGACAGGTCGTAAGTAGCCTGCATAGTCTTCCGACGAACTTCACAAGATTGTATGTCCACCTTTTGAGCAGACGTTCTGGGCTGCGCGTGACGTGGTCTTCACTCAAGAACCTTAAGGCCATATGGCCGCAAGAGCCTTAAAGTTCAAAACAGATGTTCAGATGATTAAATTACGATAAGATACAAAAATTTTCTGTATTAATTCTAGATTGAATGTTTTCCAAAAAATAATTTTATTTATAATAAGAAAGCATAGTCCATAATCCCGTGAAATGAATATACATTTATAAAATGCTAAAACAAAAACCATGACACGAATATAAAACAAATGAAATATATAAAAATTATGCAAAAACTGATGATATTATGGTTCTTCGGCAATCACAAATTCTTTGGTAAAATATTTTCAAAACTAATTAAATGCCTAGAGATTTTCTTTTTTTAAAACCCTAAGTAATCCCTATAAATATCAATGATACTTTAAATTTGTGTCGTTGTAAAATTCGTCCAATCATTTCCATTGCAACAATAGATTTTTCTTGATTTTCAATCCATCAAATCTTTTGTTTAATTTTTCCATCTTTAATTACTATTTTTTAACTTATATAAAGATAGCCTTCTATACTTTGAATACGAATTAAATCCGTTTTACTTTGATGAATTACGTATTACGTAGAAAATATTCTAAAAAGATTCTCAATTCGAGTTCAAAATTAACTGCTTGATAATTGACTCGCAATATTCATGTCTTATCAAAATAAATTGTATACATTTTAAATCATCTAAAAAGTGTAACAAATATAAGAAAATAACTGATACGAAAAAAATAAAATTATCTTAGTGAAAACTATGTGATCTGGATGCACTTGGTAGCGTTGTCTTTGTTTTAGTTTCCACGAAATATGCCACTTTTTCTAAGAAATAACTATGAGAACCTATCATTAATCTCTTTACACACGGTACAACAGACTACATATCTTTATGAATAAACATAATGCTACACGTACAAGTTTTATAGAAAAGGTGACAATAAATGCGATATTTAATTATTTCATCTACTTTCATTAATCTATCTTGGCACCGCCCACATGGTTAACTGCTAGAAAATATCTTCAGCATTAAGTTCGACATTACGCTTCGTATAAGAAGCATTGAATTAACTAAATGAGTTTATGCACATATAAAGTTATTTCATTTGTAATAGTTTACCGCAGTCCATTCGCTTCAAAAATACAATGAATCATCATTTTTCGATCTAGCCACGCTCCGTAACCAATCAAATTGTTTCTAATTAAAAGGTCAAGTTTACAGAGACAAGTTAAATGCATTCACTTCAATATATTTTCAACGCAAACGGAGCGTCTTTGAACCCGAACTATATGAAAGCTTGATGGTGTGGAGTCAATTTAGTTGTTATGACGTCCGGCGGTCGAAAGTCGACAAAAGCATGATGCTCGACCAGAGCTCAAGACTTTATTGAGGCGGCACACCACTTACCTCTATGACTCATTAACACTCCTACCTATAGTGCTACGGGAGTTTCTTCCGCCACTTTTTCTCCCAGCACCAGCATTCTCCCAAAGTTGTTATAATATTAGCCAGCCAAAAGCAACCGACCAAGAATAGGCTTGGCTCTTTGTGGTGCCCTTGAGTTGAAGTGTTAAAGGCGTATCAAGTGACAGCCCAAACTGAGGTCCCCTCTAGGGGGCCTGTGTATATTATGTAACGGCTCGAGCATTAATGCTAATAATGCAACAGTGTACATCTAAACAGAAAAAAAATCATTGTGCGTGTTTATTTACCATTTCAAAGGATCTATTTTAAAATACATTATCTCCCAGCCAAAAGGCGCGAACTCCTCTACTACGTGTGGGATGTCTTCAGCTTTGTAAAGGTTTTGTCTTGAGATCGCCGTAAAGTAACAAGTTTTTAAAATTCGATTTAGTTTTAATATTTCGATCAAATTTTAGAGATGTTTTTGAATTTAAGATATACGATTATTTGTTGTAATTCAAATTATGGAAATAATGCTAATTGATATATTTTAGTAAGAAGGTAAATATTAGGGAATATTTTATATCAGACTACTTACCAATGTTTTCAAATTCCATGAAATCAATCCACAAGACAGTACAATATTTCGATTTACTTATCATATTTTTAGCTTAAGAAAGGAGTATCAAAATAAGCTATTTCTAATGTTAAGAATTCCATTTTTTGTGCTTTTGAATTAAGAAATGCTATGTATTTTTCTATGTTTTCTCATTAATTATTTCATATTAATCAAGAAAGGAAAAAAAAACATACCAAATTGAGATTCACTCTTAACATTGTGGCATCGTGTACCTGTAACAAACAAACCATTGATTTAAACAAAACGAACACTATTTCAATTTGAATATCGGACTAAACAGATAAGTGTCCTTGACAAGGTTCAAGAGCGAGCCGGGACTCAGTAAAACGGGATGGGGAACAGGTTGGAGACACGGACAGACGGTTAGCACAGTTAGCTATGCCCACCGTAACTGGGTCATCTTATATATATGTGAAGTTGAAGACGCACCACTCATTGCAAGTTGAACAGCCGCACGAGCAACACGCACTTTCACCGGTGTCGCCCCAGCAACCTCGTGAAAGATTACGATCTGTGTTCAGTGATTTAGTGATACCCTATTCCGTTGCGAGAAATAAGGTAAGAGTTAATATTATGAAATTAAGGGTTCCTGTGACGTTCTGTGATAGTGGTTGTACAAGCACCAGCTTTGGAGAAAGTAACAGGAAATAGTCGGCGGTCACTTCGTTACCGGCGTCGTTGGTGAAAGAATTGGAGTCGCGTCCAGAAGTGATTCAATTGAAATGGTTTTTTTTTGTCTCTTTGTGGAAAGCAATTTCGTTTAATTTCATCGTGTGCTTCTGCTGTGAGACGAAAGTAAACAACTTTCTCTTTGATGATAGCGCGGGCATTTACCTTTTTCATGCACACAATTTCAATAAAGGAATTTACAAATACTTGTGTCTAGTTAATATAAGTAATAATGGTTTTTAAAACATTTTTTTTAATATTCCACGTTATATTAATGATATTTACGATTTTATCATTTTAAATATAAGTTAATTCATTATTTTATTTCCGTAGTAATGCTTACATTAGAACATTCGTCACTTTCACTGGCAACATGCAAAACATATTTCTACATACACCGGTAGTACAAATATTCATTACAATTATCGTGTAACCAACAATCACGATATGCAAATATTGAATTGTTTTTCTTCTTGTTACCATTAGACTTTTTTACTTATTCTATACTTTTGACATCACCTTTCGGTTCAAGAATCTTTTTAAATCTATGGGATTAAAATCAAACGTTTTTGATTTTTCTCTCCTCGTCTGAGGAGCGTTCTAAATAAGATTTCTTAAGTAGCGTTTTAAGAGCAAAGTATTGCAATTTATTAGATAAGTATATAATATAAACAATGTTATATCATCTATTAAAGCGTTTAGTTGAATTTTTATGAGTTGAATACTTAAGAGAGATCCCGCGCAGAAAACTTATAATGATTACGAATTCATAAAACATAATCATAACATTAAAAATGAACCGTGTACCCTTTTTAACGTATAATTTTTTTTTATAACGAAACATTTGTCACATATCAGTTACAGTAATTTTTCTTAAGATATTTTAATAAAACGATAAAAATGTTTCACCAAAAATTCTAGGCAAGTTAATAAACAGAAAATTTCCTTTGCAGTTGAAAGAAACAAATTCTTGTAATTAAATTTGATTTTAGTAGGCTTTTTTGTATTGAAATCTTTATAAATAAAAAAAATATCTATCTTTACGTATGTAAAGTTAATTATCATGACATAGTATAAAATTATTAATTATATCTATGTGCATGTACATTTACGTAGATCTTTAAAGTTAAACAATTCTTTACAGTTTAATAAAGTAAAACTGTTAAATTTATTCAAAATTTCACAAGCTGTGGCCTTGAATATAGTCACGAACATAGTAATAATGTGGTCTTCAAAAACGTTCCGGTTCGTTGGTAACTATTGACATGGTAATAAGAACCTTCACTTTCTAATACTTGAAAACAAAAAGGACCACTACTCTGACAACACAAAAATATAATAGTAATGTAAATATGAATAATAAACATTACGAAAATAATATTGAAAAAGTTTAAAATATTACATGGTATCTGCTATAGATGCCATAGGACAACCTATGGCATCTATAGCAGATCGGAAACGGGATTAAAATTCTTACGCTTTACTTATCAAATAGAGCGGATCAAACAGTTCAATACTAAGCCGAGAAAATTCATTTACATTACAATATCATTAAGCAAACAATGAGACAATTACTTTAAAAATAGTGTGATAAAGTGTCGAACAGTAGATATATGTGATTTACATTTCATATAACACCGATAAAGTTAGCTTATGCTTGACTTTGTGCCAAGAAAATATTTAACATTTAAAGCAAAAAACGCATTATTGATTTATAATTGTAATTCTTAGTGAAGATAAACTGATGGAAATCTGTCATCCAATGTCAACAGACCTTTCACGTGTTTACTGCTTTACAGTCGCCTACAATCTGTCTCGTGATATCTTATACATTCACTTACACTCTAGAATGTCGCATTTTTTAAAAATTTTCATATTCATGTTTATAATGAAGTGTAAATATTTTAAAATGAAACTTTTTTGTGAGATATAATGTAGCGTTACGGTAATTGTTTAAAAAAATCGGACATTCAGTATCATAATATATTTTAAAACAAATATAAACAAAAACGTTCTGAATACAAATAGTAGTAGACGTAATAATGGCGGACTTCTGTTACGAGCTAACATTGGATTTCTAAATCCATAAATTCAACAGATGAATATTTTAATCACGCAGAATAATATAAAGGACTCTCGGAATACATTTTTCTATGTGTGTTCCATTTAAAATAAATAATAGAAATGCGCGTTATGATTTTTTTAAGAAATTCACATTTGCTGAATTTTTAACAACCAGGAGCAATAATTTAAATTGATTTATTACTTTAAATAAACGGAAAAAATAAATCCGTAGAAAACGCTTAATAAGAGCGATGGATATACATCATTTTAATTAATTATCACGCATAATGGACAATTATATTTCACTTATGCAAGGAAATATTAATATATAATGAATAAATATCAATAAATCTAAAATAATTATAAATTTAATTTCATGTTAATTCTATTTATAAAATTATAATAAATATTATATAAAAAATAATTCAAAAATTTAATTATATGAAATATAATTTCATAGTATAATTAACTAAGTAGTTAGACTGTAGCCATCATACTGACCATATTATATTGTCATATCTTCATTAAGAATTTTAAGTATAGAAAAAAATATACCTCAGAAATAAAAGTAAAAAGAATCAAAAGTGAAAATTAATGTTACGATCGTGTAACATTATTAAAAACAAAACAATTCGCGGTTTCCGTTTACTTTCGAAACATTAATGTAATAATGAATTTAGTCGTTGCGAGTGTCAAGACTGCTTTGAGTCACTTCCTTTCATATCCGAAAAAAAAATTAAAGTGAAAGTTGTGACGCCGCGAGAGGAATCTAGTCACTCACCGGTTGAGTAACCGAAATATTAAGCAGCTGATAACGAACCTGCAGCGAGCGAGCTCGACGCTTTATAAAGAAATATATCAAATTTGACACATGCTATATTTCATATCTCTCACGTCGCCTCTTTGATTAGTCAAAAAACAATCGATTAAAACCAAAAATCGTCAACTTTGTAATATACGTGACTTTGGTTGTTCTAACCCAAGTAGGTAGTAAAAATAAACAGATTCACAAACGCCGTATATACAAAGTTGTGCGACATCGCTGATTATGTTTGTATCTATTATTCCATATAGTAAGATGAATCGTCAAACTGTTAATTGATAACGAAATCTGACTTATCTGATTAAGTATTTTACACATATGTAACAAATTAAACAAACTATTACATCTCAGTGGTACCGTTTGATTTACATGAAGACTATTATAACGGCGTCTTAAGACATGCGCTTCACTGAATCGCGGCCATCGCTGTCCGTTAATATTCAGTATGGAAAAAAAGCCAACAGACGCACAAAATTCCCCAGATCAATCCGCGTTACTGATATTTATGTCCTATTAATAGATATTTGAAATCAACCAGTAATTCGTAAATGAGGTTTCGTCTCTCGCGTCCGATCCATTTCAAATTCTACACGTAAAATATTACGTTTGAGCAAATGCCTTTTCAAAATCTATCCGTAAGCACAGGTATTCAAACATATATAACTGTGTGTAATTGTAAAATATAAAAAAAATGCTTTTTGATTTCTAATGATATTAAATAATTATTCGTATTCTTTCTTATGTAAGAATAATGGGCCAGTAAGCTAATAAAATCAAAAAATTATCTTCTTCTTCCTTCCCTTTTCCCTTTATTCGGGGTCGGGTAAAATTAATAAATTATCAAAATTTTCTTTAAAGGGTTCTCTGGAAACTATAAATATTTCATTATATATACATTATATATAAGTAAAAAATGTAAATGATTGTAAAACAATAAATATTTATTTAGCATGGATTGATTTCACTTACTAAGTATATAATAAACCGCTAAGTTATGTAATAATTTATCAATGTATTCGTGCTAGTGTCCTTATTTAAGCCATTTATATACATAACATCACTTGAATGCTCACATCCGCGTGTGATGCACGCACTATCGCCCGGCTTTAGAAAGCGGAGCGCCACCGGACCGGTCCGCGGGCGAGCTAAAAACAAACTCAAAAAGAAACGAGAAAACGATTTACGTAACTTTTTCATTTTCACGTCTAAAAACGTATCGGGAGTGACGGCGATCGGAGTGAAAATCGAAACTTATTTTTCCACGACGAATTTCCGATGAAAGTAGGTAGGAGCTAGTATCGACAACGGGTCCGAAGCCCTCGCTCCGAAATAAGAAAAATGTTAACCTTGCAAGGCAGCGCGCACGCGACCTGTTCGGGCTGCTTTCACCCATCGCCACGCTAGCCGCGCCTTTTCCACACTCATGTTCTACTGTTCTGCCTTAATAGACACTCTAATTATACGTACCCGTTCATGTAAATGGAATAAAGAGATGCATTTATTTACATAAACGCATTTACTGATATTTCCTGAACGTTTACAAACAGTAGCTAAAGCCGTCCGTTTTGCGTGGCCTGCATAGTTCGGGTGCAATTTCATAAAATCCATTCTAGGTATTTTTTACCACGACAAAAAAATATATTCGCCATGATAACATTTCAAAAATGCTCGAAATGCAAAATTTTATATTTTACTAATGCAAGGATGTATGAATATAAGTGTCAACGTATCTAAAAAGTGAGAAATTTTTATTTCATGTTCTTAGACGAAAAACAAATTTAAAAATTCATATCTAAATTGACTAAGAAGGTATTCAACATTTTGACAATTAAATATTGTTATTAATATAATAATTAAAATCATAAAATAGGTAGCTATAGTTTGAAAATAAGCATTTTCTTTTTTTAATAGGCTTTCAACAAGTAGAATATCGTAAAATCAGGTTTTATCTTACTTTTAGCAGACAAAAAGAATATTTGTATCAAATTTGAAGCCTATAAGCCTCCTTATTCCCAAAAGGTTGTGATGAATTAGTTTATTTTAAAACAAAGTAAAGTCATATCGTAAACTCAATTCAGAAAAGTAAAATGGAGATATACAATAAAATTGCTTATTGTATTATCAATGTTGGAGAGCGTTATAAGACAGTCAAGACTCTCACGCGCATATTTAGCTTTCACCGAGTGTACCGCAAACGTAGCGAGCGAAGCTCACATTTCTAGTAAGTATTGAAACATTTGTCAAACAAATGTGGCATTGTTGTGTGTTCACGACGTATTTGAAGAAAACAGTAGAAGTGTATTGTATGGTGGTGCAGCGAAACATACATAAAACATATGCACTAGAATCTCGCGGTAAGAAATTTCACCGGAGATATTCTCGACTCAAACGCTTTAAATCACCAGGCGCTTGCATGAATTTATTGAAATTATAACAAATATTATTAATGTAATTTATGTAAACGTAATGCCATATAGAATTTGTTTCAACTGTTGTTATAAGCTATATATTATATATTATTATAAGCTATACTACAAACTAATGAAATTAAAACAAACTACATTGAACAATCTGTAGCACGGAATTTTTACAATAAATTCAAACAAAATGGAGTAATTTGTTCGTAATATCTTTATTCAAGTAGGCATTTACCAACTTTTGAATTGTGAAAATTTAAAGTAGTAAGTTGCCACCAGCTCAGAATTGTGTTAACAAGAACCAGAAAATCAACAGCTACTCTCTTAAAATGAAATTTAACAATGTTCGACGTATCCAATATAATATCAACCATGTAAATGAGTTAACAAACCAAGGTCAACACATTTTGATTAACTAAAAACTCTTGAATGCAATGATAAGATAAAGAAAAAGAAGGTCTAAGATATGTTGTGGAACAAAAATAAACAATTACCAACAATCAACACGCAACAAGAATCACGAGAAGAATTTTAGTCGGTCAAAGAAAGTGGAACGGCGCTTTAATTTGTTGAAATGCATATTTACATCAATTTATTCAACTAACACTTATTAGCGCAGGTAGAAGAGGTGACATCCGAACTACAGTTAGTAAAGACCGGGTCACCCGTATTACTGGTAGTCGGACGAAGCACACTTCCATACTGGATCCAAGTAGGACACATCGCGCGTCGCATCTTAAAGACATAAAATATAGTAAACGATGCAATATTTTAGTAAAGCTTTTCGATAATACGAACCGGCTTAATATATTATTTGTATAATTTTAGTTTCTTTAACGAAGGTAAAAAAAAGTCAGAGATTTAAACGTCGTTAGGTGTACGAAGCAATTTCTTGAAGAGTCCCGAGTTAATTAAACTTTTTACCCGAGCAAAAATCCAACGCGACTTAGGAGCCGCTTTCTACTAGCCACTCCAAACAAGCAATCAAACCGCGCGAATCACTCATCAGAACACTTTCTAATCGACGTCTAGTTCACGATGCAAGCAAATAGAGAATAAAATATAAATACATATTTTTTTTATTTTAATATGCTTTATCATGTATGTACTTACTTTATTTTATTTTTATAGCAGGATGCAGCAGAAAGTCTCCGGGTGGGCCCTTTTGGCCCTTGTCAGCTCATCGGTTATCATTCATACAATCGCATACCCCCAACAACAGACTCCGCTCATATCACGGGTAAATATTATTTCAGTCAAAATAATAAAAACAGTATGAAAAAGACATTCCTTACTGACATCGGATAATACTTGTAACACTTTTCAAAATAAAAACACTTGTTTTTATTTATGCGATCAGTCTCTTTTTCATTGAGTCTTCTAAATAAACAATATATTTTATAATTTTTAAAATTTGGCAATAAAATTTACAACTATTGATTAGCGCGATAACAGCAACTAAAGACAAAGGATACAAAATGGGTACCCTTGAATCTAGAGTCACTTCTCGAGCCTGATCACTGTATAGTGCGTCCACTTAAGCGATTTAAGAGCTTGATGGTCTCCCAGAGCAGTTAAAAATCTAAATAACAGCCCGAGCCAAGGATCCCAAGGCCAAATTTGAGCTTAATGTAAAGAAGTCGAAAGCAAAGCGCTCTCGGTTTGCCACCAACAAACACAGTAAAGGTGTACAATGTCAAGGGGCGACAACAGCATTAGACAATAACAAAGGATATGGACTAGCTGTCCACTGTCCACTTCGCAAACTTAATTAGTGCCCCCTCAAACCCTTGCAAGTAGAAATTTGTAAAATATGGTCTTAGCTGACTTCTACTCTACGATACGAATATTCTAACCAAATTTAAAGTCCCTAAACCTTATCCAGAGGTACTGCGATAAGACAGTAATCTGCAAATGTCTTATTTATGTTAAATATATGGTTTTGCACGGATTATGATTTTTTATTAATATGTAAACCTATTTTCTGCAGGCCACAAGCAACGTGCGAACACAAAATCCTGTATACTACAGTAACTCATTGCCCTCACCGCAAGAGCATTTAGGAGAAGAGAGGAAATACGCCGAGAAACCGAATGCGCTTAAAAAAGTTGTCGATGACATTGACGATACACAAACTAATTCGATTTCGGATGGCGGTTTCTCCTGGTCAAACATGTTGGGTGAGTTTTTTGTAAAAGAAAAACTATGACAAAATTTTGTTACAATTACTTTGCTATATTTAATACGCATGTTCACATATAAAGCAACCAAGAAATCGTTAGAATTTTTTTGTAATCACTAGTTTGACAATGAAAGTGTCATCATCATCATCATCATCATCTCAGCCGTAGAACGCCACACACACACTATTGGAAACAGGACCCCCTCGTAGATTTCCAACAGGACCCGTAGGAAAAAGTATTGTTTCAATTATAATTATTAAAGTAATACATAAGACAATCATTTTCAGGTATGATAATGCAGATGATATTCAACCCAGGCGGTACCAGCCCCAATAAAAGCGATAGCATCGATACTGAACCAGTCTCATCGTCCCCCTGGGCTAATTTGCTGTCCATGGGTCTAAAGATCTTAACGGCTGTGCTTGGAGGTGGAGCTCCAGCTGATGGAATAGATAAAGTAGATTCATCATCGCCTATGCAGGTACTTCTTTTGCAATAAATAAAAAGCACGCATTGCCGATGATCAAAACCTGTACCATAAGTGACCGGTATAAATACAACACACCAAAATAAAATTATAATAATTACCTTACTGATCGACTAACCTTTTTGTAGATATACCAAATAAATTTCGGCTATTCCAATAATGTACATTAGCACCTATGAAATATTGCATCACCCGTATTTAGTAGTACTGATTTGAACTTGCAGTTTTTTACGAAGCTATACAATAACTACAACAATTTTGATCGAGGGTTGTCTCAAGGAAATGCCATTAGAAGTCATACAAGTTTTTAAAACAATTTAGTTTCCCTTTAAAATATTTGAAACGGTTGACTTGAGGTAGTCCCACGATGTAGATGTAAATATAGTAAAGTTCGGTTATGGAGACGGTATTGCTTCTCGCTTGCTTCAGGGTATATTGGCTGCGGTTCTTTCGACGGTGCTCGGTGCAAAAGATCCCGATCAAGTCGCCTCAATGGCAAAGCAGGCTGGAGAGGTACGCCATCTACCTTTCCTCCCCTACAAATTCACCGTTACTAATTACACATTCTTATGATTTCTATCTTTACTCGAAACAACAAATTTCATTTATGTTTTAATTTTATCTTCCCAGTTCATCAGTATCGTTGTAAATCTTCTGGATGCTCTGAAGACTTCCTTCTCTCATCGGTCGCTCACAGCGCGATCCATGGGCCGCAAGGATTCAGTCAGTGACGCCGCTATAGCAGGCATTTCCATGCTAAAAACCTACGTAAGGTCCTTCGGTACAAACGACGACAAATGCCTCCAGAAATATGTTTGTGACGCGAACAACGAATGTTCATCTGATATAGGACCAAAAAGCATCTTCTGTCAGCTTGGAACGTAAGTTGACATTGTCATTAACTTTTTTAAACATGTGCATTATTCGAAGTTATGTAATCAACACATTAACTATGACTTTTTTACTTATTCTAATGACCGCACTTTTATTCTTTTGATCCAAGTAAATGTATTAATATGTTTTGTATAAAATCTTTTCCGCAGATATGCCGCAAGTTTCGTACTAGAAAGGCAATCCGGTGGCACCTTCGACGAGTTCTATGAAGCTGGCCGTCGTGGCCGTTCCGGAATAGACTGTCGTCAATTGTATCTTGAATGCAACGAAGTTTAAGCATCGCAATACAATATCCAGTTAAAACGCCCGGTAAATCGAACCAAGTGAGAAAATACCGGTTACTTAGTCCCAACTATCAAAATTATGAAACTTCTTAAAATGTCGTTAAAGCATTAGTCGCAAGCCACGATAACTCGTTAAGAGTAAAAATAAAAAGGAATTTTCGCAACATGAAAATATTTGGGGTCAGATATTCCATAACATTTGTGCAAAATATCCCATCGCACATATATAGAACGCAAGTGTTCACTTAAGTTATTAACTTATTTATTTATTTAACTTATTTTATAGGGTAACATATAGGAATTACAAAGCAAATAGGTAAAGCATATCAAAATTCCGTTCGATACAGTAAACAAATGTGAAGTAATTGGCGTACCGACCAGTGATTTCGCCAATTTTGTAATAACGACTGATGTAAAATTTAATATTGTGTGATATAAAAAGTTGTATCACCTCATAGTGTAGTTATAAATATCATGTGTATATTTTTGTGATTACGAATGATTGAGGACGTCCTTGTGTGAATGTGATTGTTGAATAAAATATTAATTTATAAATATGTGTCTTTAATAATTGAATAACCTTCTTCCATGTTTACTTCACGTACACAATATACAACTACAAAAAAGAAAGGAAAAAAAAACTACGAGTACATGTATACTCGTAGTTTTTTTTTCTTACCGTTTAACTGAATACTTGAGCCAAGTTACAAGCTCATATTTTAGTGAGTAGCCATAAAACAACGCTAAACCTGCAAAAAATTCAATTCTTTGTACGGTACTTTTTATTCCTATAAAGTACACCAAATCCGCTTAAAAGTTTCTTTGAACTATTATTGTTATATAAATCGTTTCGATAAAATACAGGTAGTAAAATACATAATTCACTAATGTTAATACTTCATTTTAATATATAGTAACCAGAATTTTAAAAACGATTTTTCTTACTAAATCATCATAACTTCCTACATCATTATTATCATTACATTCTTAAACCATTGATTTTTGGATAGGGTGTAAAAACATTTACTTGACAGCAGCCTACACTATCCTCCTTTAAATCTTTTGCACCAATACCCATTCGCCTGTGTGTACACAGTTTTAGTGAAATCTGTAATTTTATATGTAAAACGGTATATACATAGACAAATATAAAAATGCCAACATACGACATATTTTTGCAGGATTCTGCGTAAAAAAAACTTCAGAAAAAATTTTCATCGCGAAGTTACTTTAATCCCGCCAATGTTTGATATACAGATAATAATAACGATCCTATAATAAAAAATCTAGAGAAAATTAAAAAGAATTAAATTTCTGAAACAAGTAAAAACTTAACAAACGGCGGTCTTATCGCAAACGGATTTTAGGCAACCATTGGAAGGACTTCGGTACAAAGGAAACAGAGCGGGCGGCCATTAAGTGATGGGGTTAGAAACTTGATGTACAAAATACTGTGTACTTAAGATACATCATAAAAATAAATACATACTATTGTAGTTAAAATACAAAACTACAGTGACAAATAGGGAGGCCTTTAGAAAACTGGTAGAGATTCAACCAGACACAGACGTTCTTTTTAATTGCTTTATCTATATTAAAACGAAAATAAAGTTTTTCACGCCATGTTTACTGTGAAAACATTACAAATGTAATAAAATAATATCCATTTTGAACACCCTCTATCTGCCACGCTCGACCAACCGTCATGTTAATGCCAGAAGAGGTCAATTTGATAGAAACTAGAATCGATTGAACCTCAGTAGTCAGAGAGGTTCAACAAACAAGCTTTTCTTTATTACTGTATTTATAAGCTCGAGGATTTAATACAGCTGATTTAATTTTATACCATGTTAATGTACAATAGAGTTAATTAATTAAAATAACATTCTTATTATTAGGACCCTGAATTCTCGCTGTTTTTTTTTTTCAAAAAAAAATTAAAATACAATGCTTACAATGACATTACTCAAAGTATTGTCCATCATTAGAGACCACTTTCTCCCATCTCTCTGGTAGCAATTGAATCCCCTGTCGGAAAAATGACTCATCTTTCGAGGCAATCCATGAATCAAGCCATTTTTCGGCTTCTTCAAAAAAATGGAAGCGCTGCTCGCTTAAACCGTGCGCCATCGACCGAAACAAGTGGTAATCGGAGGGGGCTATGTCCGGTGAATACGGCGGGTGGGGTAGAACTTCCCATTGAAGTGTTTCCAGGTAAGTTTTGACTGGTTTTGCCACATGTGGCCGAGCATTATCATGTAATAAAATCACTTTGTCGTGTCTCTGCTCGTATAGTGGCCGCTTTTCTTTCAGAGCGCGACTCAAACGCATCAACTGAAGTCGATAGCGAGCTCCCGTGATAGTTTCATTAGGTTTAAGCAACTCATAATAAATTTCGTCCCGCTGATCCCACCAAATGCAGAGAAGAAGCTTAGAACCATGGATATTTGGTTTAGGCGACGATGTTGATGCGTGACCCGGCATACCTCACGATTTTATTCGCTTTGGATTGTCGTAGTGAATCCACTTTTCATCCCCAGTGACGATACGGTGCAGAAAACCTTTTCTCTTTTGTCGTTGAAGCAACAATTCACAAATGAGAAAACGTCGCTCTACGTCTCTCGGCTTCAACTCATACGGCACCCAATGTCCTTGCTTTTGGATCATTCCTAACGCTTTTAAACGTTTTGAAACTGTTGACGCATCTACTTGTAACGTTTTCCCAAGCTCTACTAACGTCTGACATGGATCTTCTTCAAGCAATGCCTCCAATTCTTTGTCTTCAAATTTTGTCGGTGCTCCAGAACGCTCTTTGTCTTCAAGGTCAAAATCATTACTTTTGAAGTGCCTAAACCAGTCTGTGCACGTTGTATTCGACAAAGCATTGTCACCATATGTCTCAACGAGAATTCTGTGTGCTTCTGCTGCAGATTTTTTCTGAATAAAGCAGTGCAATAAAATTCCCCGCAAAAACACTTTATTTGGCACAAAAGTACACATTTTCACAAAAGGCAAATAAAAGGCAAATAAGTATGTACTCTATTCTACTATAATTTGAGGTTACATATGGTGATTTGTTACCGTACGAAATTCCAGGCACAGAGTGCCGCAACGCCATCTTTCAAAAAACAGCGAGAACTTATTCAAGGTCCTTATATAAAATTAACTGTTTATATATATATTATTTTCGGCACTAATTTTTTAGAGCGGACATCTAAGTATTACAGTAACAAAATTAAAAAGGCCAATGGGCACAGAGCATTTGTAAATGTGAAAAAAAAACTACATACTTTCTATTCCTACTCTATAATCATTAATGTTTTGTGAAATAATATCAATTAATCATACAGGATGATTGGTTATAAATGTAAAAGATTTAAAGAGGTGAATGTAGTGGTGGAATGCTCATTTGCAATCGTTCCCTGTATAAATCAATGTATGCTGTATCCAAAAAATAATAATTATAAAAATAAACAATAACATTACTATAATATTGTATGAAAAGTCATTTTTTAGAATTCGTATTACTACATGCCTTAATTAATTATTGTTTACTATCTGTCCGTGCAGACTTTGTACTGCCAGACGTTACTATTGTCAAATGTGCTATACACCCACCCTTTAAAGCTCATACACCTATAAAAAATCAACCTGTACATACAACAGATAACATCAGAGTTCACCTTGTTTACATGGCTTTGTATTACTTTATCATTTACCAAGACACAGCAATAATATACCGTTATGATTGCGCTTGACATATAGAACAAAATTAAGTAGAGCGTAATAATGGCATCCATGAAGATGCTGCACCGTCAGTTGAACTCTGATCTCCGTACGTGACGTGAGTAAAAGCTTCTATATATACCATGGAGACTATAGCATCCCGAACAGACCTCGACACCAAACATCTTACAGAAAGGTAAAAAAACTAAATACGCAATATACTTCAAATATAAATAGGTATTAAAGTTTTTGTTAAATTTCTAATGATGTGCACTGCACTAAAAACATTGTCGAGCTAATCGTCTTGTGCAAATGGCATATCCAACGCAAAGTTTACACAGAGTTATTAGTTTTATTAGGTGTAAAAGCTGAAAATGGCGAATGTATAGCTCATTTGCTGTCTATCACTGTATGCTACAACCATATCCAAAAATCATTAGTATCGAACAGAAATAATAACGTAACGATAATATAGCTAAAAAAGCGTTTTTCAAATTCGGATTACTGCATATTAAAATCACTATTGTTTACTGTCTTGTTTGTCTGTTCTTGCAGGCTTTGTACTGCCTGAAATTATAGAGCAGTCGCATTCCAATGAAAAAAATAAGTTAATCTTACATATTTCAGAACCATCAGTTTATATTACAAATAGGTGTACTTTTTTCTAACAAATAGGCTATACATTCCACCCATTTGAAGTTTTTACTAATCTCTTATTGAAATTAAAGTCATCGAATATTAAAGAAAATGAACAACGTAAGATATATAATATACTTGTTGGGTAAAACACCTATTCGAAATGCCTCAAATTAATATTTCTTTTTTATAGATACGCTGAATATACTGCGCCAATGCATGATCAACATTTATTTTATACATATGAACCCTCTCCACCACATACAAGTAGTATTCCTACTAAATAGTAAGTAAACTTAATTTTTTAATTAATTTCTTTACAGATCAACTAATCTGTTGGATTATGATCACAGATCAAATGCATATTAGTCTACAGTTATCATTATTGACATTTACTTTAATATCATTTTCTTACTAATCAGTAATTCATACATATCTTCACTTCTTATTATTTAAGTTTAAACCAAAGCTCCAACAATTCTATTAAATTAAATTTTTTTCCTCATTGTGATCACCGAACCTTGACAAAAAGTCAAGGTCTTTACGTACCGAGTTGGCCAAGTGGAGCGTTCTGTAAGTTTAAAAATAAATTTTCTAAAAAATAAAGGTTATAAAGGGCAACAAATGAGTTACAAATAGAGATGACAATTGGAACAAATTCCGGATATTCCACCTGCCCCAAAAGCAGGTGTAATTTATTGTCTTATTCACTCAAGGCAGTAAGTATTTGTTGTCACTAGGATCATTCCCAATATACTTTCCATACAAATACTTCATTACACATATTTATGTGTGCATGAAGTAAAAAAATGCATTCGATTTCTGCGGATAGTGATCGGTAATAGGTGTGGTCAACCTTCAGAAACATTTATTTACATATTAAAGTACACCAAAATTACAACATAATATATATTTTAAATAAAATGCAACAATTATTAGATAATAATTTAAATATTAATCAAAAGAGATAATAATAAATTAATTTTCGTAAAAGTAATGATAAAATAGAAATAAAGTGCTTTCAAGATTCTGATTACTACTATATATTAAGATTCAATTATTGTTTACTATCTATCCCTGCAGACTCTGTACTGCTAGAAGTTACATTAGGCTGGCGTACTGTATTAGAAAAAATAAATTCGCGTGTAATATTTCAGAGTGATCACGTGAAAAACACTATCACAATTACACAATGATTTGAAATAGATGTAAAAGTTTTAAAGCTTTTTGCTGACAAAAGGGGCCAATTTAATTACCCTGTATATTGTATATTTTTAAAATAATCAAGTTCAATTCATATTTTTTTCAGTCATTATCCGTCAAGTGGTCACAAAGGCAACGCTGCAATGTCCGCTTTAACGTTATTGGCCTTTTTATTCTTTCTACATATTCTTCAACAATGTTTGAAAGATCATATGACAGCCATGGGCACTCCGCAAATTATGATAATGACCGCTGGAAAAGAAGGCGAAGAAAATATCGCGAAATCTTCACCCAAGAATAAAATTGATAAAACCGGTATTGTCAATGATGAAAATTATTTCAAAACCCCAATAAGTGTAACAGAGAAAAACAAATTCTCCGGAGACAAAAGTGAGTTAGAAAGCGTAAACTCTGGCGGATCTTCTCCGAAGCATTTATTAAAAATAAAAACTGAAGAACATAAACCGGAAAATGTAGTTCCAAAAAATAAAATTATGAAAAATCACCAAAATTCAAGTGTGATCGCAAATTTTTATGAAAAATTTTATAATTGATTTTTTCTTGTTTCTTCAAAGAAACATTGGAATAATAAGCAAAAGGCACACGAAGGATGGAAATTAAAAGTCACCATAATTTAAATTTATCTTTATTACAATCGCACATCAAGTATTCAATGGAAAAAAATAAACTACATCACAATATCTCACTGACAGATCAGTGTTACCACCTAATTTTATTATTAAATACAAATGCAAAAGAATTCAGCAGCTAGAGTAGTGCTTTATTTTTCTATTATCATTTCATTGCATTTACTACTATTATAAAGCCCCGCAAATTGCTGATAGAGCACAACTGCTATTCGGAACACTTAAGATGGAAGATCCCATCACCTATCAATAATATGACAATGAAAACTTTAAATTACTATTTAAATATTAGATAACTATTTTCATTGTGATATTTGTATTATATATAAAATTAGAAAATATTCAAAATACACAGCTTCTAAATTATTTTAATATTACGAAAATTAAGATTTAATAAATTGTTTTACCTAATAATTTTTCTTGGCTAATGTTTTAATGAAATTTATATGTGGTCAACGGAATTATTAAAAGGCGCGGTTTTAGAGCCTTAGCAATTTGCAGGGTAAAACAGTGAATGTACTTGTTTCTTTTAACGTACTATATTTGTTTCCATTATTAAATCAATAAACGAAAAAATATTTTTTGTTTAATACAGATTAGCACCAGAAATTTATTAAAGGTTAATTTAAGAAAAAACTTCTTTCAATTTTAATTGATAAATTTTGTTTGGAAAACTTTTGCATAAGCGCCTATAAAAAGGCCGCCTCCACAATCTCATTTCACATGCGCCTAACTCTCTCAATGTACTTAGTCTGAGTAAGTGCACTGGAACCCATAGTCGGATCCGTCATGCGGTTCCAATCGGTCTGACCCACAACAAAACCGATAGCACGTATCTTTTCTTGTTGTCTTCTTTCTTCGATATCTGCCCAACGCACCTGTTTCAAGTACAAGACGATAAAAACTCGAATCTATAATCCATGTAGATAAACCATTTCTATTACATTAGTTGTGAACATTACCAGATGAAAAAACACAAAGGTCGAATTTAAATTGTTTATTTTAACAACAATTTGCAATGTTGTAAAGTTTTAAAACTGCATCAAGTAATCTTACCTTACAACAGTCACAACATAAACCTACAAACGTAGATTGTGATGCTGTTTAATGACAATAAAAAATATTATTCCCGGCTAAATAAGGTCATATACGAAACACGTTTTGCAAGCCATACTGTAATCTTTTTTTTAAAAATACAAATAAAACATCCGTCAATGTAATTTATATAAAACACAATATTTAGACATATAACCTATTAATCATATCCAATAACGGTACGATTTTTTTTCTTGGCTTTTCTTCTCATTTTTTTCAAATAATAATAAAAAAGCGCTTTTATTACTGGAACCATATCACAGCAAAACAAAAATATATAACCATTAACAGCATTAAAAAGTATACTCACAGTTTTCTTCCCTGGCTTGGCTACACTCGGTTTCCAATCATCTATTTGCAGGTAGTCTTCCATGGAGAGTTGCGATGGCCGAAGTGGTTTACTGGTACCGTCGAGTCGGGCTGTAACAATGTGTCTTTAGGTTTAATGTGGTGCTATTTGTAACTAGGATAACAATTCATAAATAAGTGGTTCAATGTGTTAAACTATTGATACACTATTATATTATTTAATCATAAAGGTATTCTTACAAAAAACACATTACAGTAAAAAGGTAATTTAATGTTTTATATCAGTGAGGGCAATAATCACCTAAATGTAAATGAAAGAAAAAGGAAATTGTCATGTTTGGTAGATTTGTATTTTGCAATTACATAACATAAATATTTTATACAATTCATATAAGAAACCTACCTAATTGAGCAGCGTCGTCCATTTTCTCCCATTTCGATGTAAAATGATTTTCAACCTGTGTTAGAGTATTCTGCGATTATAGTAACAATGCTGAAATAAATTCTATTACTCTATCCACAACTTAGCTTCCAGATAGTTACACAGTATAATTAAAATTGCACATAGTCAAAAATAAAATTAAAAACAAACTAAAACTTTATAACTTAAAATATAACAAGCTTTAAGGTGATTGTACAGAAGATAATAATGTATTCAAGGTAACCAGTAGATATAGTCATTTGCTCTCACATGACTATACTTATATATCATTACAAATATTCTCACCTCAGTTTCTGGGACATCTTCCATTGTGACTGCATCATCAGCATCTTCCATTTGCACTTCAGGAATAGCAGCACTCTGTAGCAATGTAGTCGCGTCCAGCTGTATATGGTGCTCAGGAGTAGGAAAAAATGTACGCTGAATAGCATTGATGTCGTCCATTGTACGATTGTGAATATTTCTCTTGTAACAAGTTGCTACATCAGCTTCCATGGTACAAATGTATACCTGTAATAAGGAAGTATTACCAAAAGATACTTCAGAACAGCTATGCTATTTTATAAAATTTCATATCATCATTGTCATCATTTCTGCCATGGGCGTTCACTACTGGACATAGCTCCATGATCCTTCACCACATTAATCCAACATGTTAATTATCTTTGGGTGTACCCAAATATGTATATTTTTTAATAAGACAGGTCATTCTAAATCCCAATAAGTAGTAGTAATATATGTAATTTGTTCTGTTGGTTTATATAATACATAAATAAATATCCTTAAATTGCTAGATTTCCAAGAAAAGTTGAAATAGTTTTCTTCTAAAATAATTTTCTTACACAAGTGGTTTACAGTTTAGGAATGGAGTCAAAAAAAATTTAGTTGTTGAAATCAGATTTTTATTAATCTTTTTGACAAACAACAATTGTCAAAGGTGAATAAGGCTTCTCTAATTTGTCTTCATCCTGCATACTCCATAAATTGATGGCATTGAGTTTGTGTACAGTTGTATTTAACATGTATCTGGGAATTGGGCGATTACATCTGGCCCTAATCCTAACCTAGCTGATAACATTAGCTACATCATTTACCTATATACCCTCTGTCACACATCATTTAAAAAATTTCCGTGTATGCCCTGATCTATTGCCGTCCAGGATTCTTAGGAATACTTAACAGTCAGAGAGCATTATAAAATAATACCCTACCATGCTTTTAGCTGCGATCCCCAAAGTTGTACCAATACACATACATATAATCCTTCCTTTTACAAGAAATCTTATTTGTTACATCAGCTATTAGGTATTTAACAATGTAAAATAGTCAAACCTGGATAAGAAAGAGCTCAAGGGACCGCAATCTGCATTTATTTTACATGGGTGGTAAAAATACTGTAAATGCATATGTATTATATATTCAATTACAATGTAAGTTCTTTGAACTATAGAAAACTATAAAAAAAGAATATTTGGTCATTTGAATGAAATAAGAGTCCTTTAAGAATGAATTATAAATAGCAATAGCTTACCAAGATATAGGAAAGTAGCAATATAACTCAAAGACACTTTTCATGCATGACTACTGTCACATATATGTTTTATGTACTTGTAGAGGCTTTTTTGTTACTACTTATTTGTATTGCTAGGGTGTTTTGTTTACAATGTGTTTTTTCATATTCACTGATGCAGACAGATGGTTAATAGATTGCCACTATTTGACATGGATCTTTCTTCTCCCAGTTTTTTATAAAGGATTTAGAAGAGCAAAATGATAGGTTCCTGGCAAATACTCTCTTCTAACTCTATAAGTTGTCTTGTTAATAAAATTCTCATTTCACAAGTTTGACTGTTTAGTATAACCAGGACAATCACTAGAAATACATAAGTTTCCTTTAAAACATTTACCTGAAATCCATTCTGTCTGGAAAAATTCCATACATCGGCATAACACTTCAGATGTTCATTTACTGCATCAAATATCAAAAACGTAAAATACCCATCAGTTATACTCCTCTTGAAAGCACGTTTCAAAGAATTCATATAACTTTCTTCTAGGTCTTGATCATATTCATACTTTAGAGATGGCTTCTTAATCTGAAACATTGAAAATTTAATTTCACTTACATCTTTTCATGCAAAAACTGAAAAATTATAAGAAATATTTCTGATTTCGTTGAAGATAAAGACATTCATTATAAAACAATATTACACTACAGGTATCTGCACATTTCATAGCCATCCTAAAGAGGGTAGACACTTAAAATTAATAAAATGCCCAATAACTCATTTAACATTTTTTAATGAAAAATTTTAGAAGATTACCCTTGTAAATAAGATATTAATATTCAACATTTGGTTATTGCTTTGCAACTGGATCCACTATTCTGTTAATCCTGAACTAAGTTTTATATATAATTTACTGTCAAAATTATGTATGCCTTTCATATTAAAATAAATAAAATAATCACTAACCGTTTTGCCTGTAACAGGATCTGTCACTTCTGTTTCACCTTCTTGCATAAAATAATCATCAATTGACATTATTCTTACAGTTCCGCCATGTTCAGCTTCCTTATCTCTAATTAATTTTGCTAAATATGACTTACCACTACCTGGCAAACCTAAATGCAAAAGGGAATTTTTAATGTAAATATTAGTAATCCAAGTGATCAAAAATATCTCAGGTATACATACACAAAATAAAATACCTCTTAATATTATTACAATTTTTTCAGGTCTCATTTCACGTCCTGGTGGTTCCAATAAGTCATCTATCATAACTAAATGCTTAGCTTTTACTATTTCACTATTTGCATCCTTACTCTTTTTTATTGGATTGTTGCAGCTGTCATCATTTTCTTTACTATGATCTCTTTTACGGTTTTCCTTTTCATTACTCTTACTGCGATGTCTATTTTCATCACGTCTATAGTCAAGACTATATCGGCTCTTATATTCATCTCTACTTCTTTCACCTTTATCCCTATCTCTGTAAAAGTCTTCTCGTCTTCTATATTTATCACTATCATCACGTTTTCGATCTTCATATTTATTGTCATATCTACGCCTTTCATCATACCCATCCCTCAAAGAGGGCCTTGGTCTAAAATCTTCTCTTACATTATCTCTGGTCTTTCGCTCATAATCCCTATAGTATGGATCTCTAAATCTTTCACTTGAAAAATTATCATTAGGCACCTCGTTTATCCGAGACTGACTTGAAAAAAGTTCATCAACTTCTCTTTCAAAATCTTTCTTTCTATCATCACTCTGCTTTGACTTATGATTATAGTCAAATGTATGTACAGGTTCAATGAAATCTCGTGCTGCAAGAATGGTTTTTATTACACATTTATAAAAAATATATCATTAAAAATTAAAATTTAAAATATTCAGGGAATTAGTTATAGGTGTAAAAGCTTTTAAGGGGAGATATATAACTAATTTTCATTTCCAATCACCCTGTGTAAAATGATGAAATGTGTGACATTAATTTATTTTGGCTATTGGAATGTAACAGGTCAACAATAACTTTTGAACATAGTCTGCAGGAACAGTAGTAGACAGTAATTAATTATAATAGGTAGTAAACCCAATTGTGAAAAGGTTTTTTCTTCCTACAATATAATTATGTTATTTATTATTTCTGAAACCACTGATTATTGGATAGAATATAGGCTGTACATTAGTTAACCACAAATTATCAATACATTCACCTCTTTAAAGGTTTTACTCTTATATATGTCTAATATATATGTATTCATCTATATTTTTATGAAAAGTAATTTGAATAATACTATTAAAATATTTACACAATATATGTTACTTTTGCATGTTTATTGCTATTCAAGTTTTTCTCCTGATATTATAAACACAAATTGTTGATCAAGATATTGTATGCAGGGATAAGCATGAATGATTTAGTTTCAAATATATTGACGGCTGCTGTCCATCTTGAAAAAAATATACAGTGGCAAGCATAATACCTTCCCAAGTGTGTAAGAATTATTTAAAACAAAAAGTATTATGCCTATAGTGGCCATCAATGTAAAGCATTCTTTTGAGAACTACAATCCCTTGGGCAAACTTTCCTTTTTTATCAAGGTGAGGAAACTATTTATATAAATCCTCCATTGTTTTGTCTTAAAAACATTAAAGGAATATTTAAAGCAAGCCATTTTTACATTTGAATATTTATACATAACAGGTTTGAGATTTGCACCATCCAGAAAGCATTGTAAAATTCTACTAGAACTACTAAATAATTAAAATAGTATAAATACCTTTTAGCCTCAAGGGTTTATGTTCATATTCAACTATAATTGAAGGTGTAAACAATGGCTGATCAATCCACTTTGTTCTGATGGTTGTGGGTGGTAAGGAATTTATTTTATTTTCAGGCATAAGTCTTTCTTCAGGATCAACTGCTTCATAATCAATGAAATTTCTGTTGCCAGAAGTATTTAACAAAGTTGATCTAACTTGTACTGAACTGATTTGATTTCTTACTGGCATGCTAGTGGCACTGTTTTGTGCTAAATTTCTATGGGAATGTTCATCTAGTACATCTTTTGGGCCTGAACCATAATGGCTTTGGTTAGACTGTTCATTGTCACTCCTAGATACATTGACAGATCCCTGTATGTCAGTTGCCATACTTTGGCTTTTATTAAAAGAAGCATTGTTAGAATATTGATGATTAATCAGTTCTACATTGCTTTGTAATTGTGAGGTATTACTAACATCATTCTTGTTTTGCCGCATCATTGAAAGAATAGTCATAATTTTCTCATCGCCTAATATGCTGTTTATACCCTTGGAAATTGTTGAATAATCTGGACCTTGAGATAAAATTCCTGGCTTCTCTCCATTATTTTCTTCAGTTATATCAATGACATCCTGCACCTTTTTTAGTACAGACTTTTTCTCAATTTCTGATACTAAGTCTAATCCTGGAATACCTTTGGAAGATTCATTTGTAGGCAGAAAACTTGATTTTTCTTTACTAGAAACTGTATGAGAACTATTATTGATAGGATTATTTTGATAGGACTTGGTTGTTAACTGTGGGTTCACTGGCTCATAAGTGTTATTATGAATGTAACTAAGTTGGTCAATGTTATATGATGCATTTGGTGTAAAATTTTGATGACTAACATTAGTTGTTGGATTTGAATTAAAGTTTGGAGTTTGTAAATCAGTTGTAGGGAAATTATTGACATTAGCATTTTGCAAAGTGGTTGTAACAGATGTTCTGCTTTCTGGATTAGTAGTGTTAAGCATTTGAGAAGTATTATTTGTAAGCCGGGCTCTCTTCTGTTTCATCTGCTGGCGGCGTTCTAATAATTGTGCTCGACAAGCTTCAAATTTTTGTTCATAATCACTATAGGCCTGTTTGTCTGGATGATTTACATTTTCTTTTTTCCATTTCTCTATTTCCTCCTCCCATTTCTGAAATTGAATATCGAACAATCTCTCCTCCTCTGACAATTTTTTAAGAGCCTCAGAGTTTTGTGATATATTATGACTTTCTGAAAGTGTAGACCAATTCTGAGTTACTGCATTGTTAATGTTATTCTGGTTATCAGGATTACTAGAAGAATGAGATGGAGCCGGAACAGGCGGTGGCGGCTGCTTTTGATGTGAATAGAGAGGTTGATCATTCTGATGCGGTGGAGGTGGCTCCTTAGGGGGCGGCGGTGCAGGAGGTGGCACACAGCTCATTGGAGGCAAAGGAGGCACAACTCCTATTGCCTGCACAGCCTGCATTTGTTCTGCATACTAAAACATTTCACACAGTTATTTTATATTTTAACACGGCTATTTTGACGAAAATAGTATAACCTAACCTTGTCGCCATATTGAGCTTGCCACTGGGCATATTGTTGTTGCCATTGTACCCATTGTTGCCAATTTTGTTGTTGTATTAAAGTCCATTGGTCCGGTGTATAACCCATGGTCATATTAGGGGCCATCGCAACACCGGGATTCCATGGTCCAGAAGGCGGTATTGGCCAGGACATGTTATGATAAAAATGTAATTTATTTGAGAAAAATATTAAATATAATAATCTTATCAACGGTATAAAATGGGTTTAATTAAAATAACACCGCCATCTTGATTTATACATATACGCTGCGCAATGCATTTGAAATATGACAGTCTATGCGCACGACCAGTGATGTTACTACTCACTGAAAAAAAATCCTATGTCGATAATTTGTATAATAAATGTATAAAAATATTAACAGCAGCAATAAAGTTAATTTATATTTTCAAAAGTTACGATAAGCTCTTTCATATTAAAATTATTATTCACTAAGAATATCTTGCCTTAAATGTAAACCAGATTTCTTTTTAATATCTATATATCAATATCTACATCGGCGATAATATAAGGCATAAAATAAATAACGAAAATACACCTATTTCAGAATTAACAGCGCGTTTAAATAATTCTGGTTTAACAAAATTCAGTAATAATAATAACAACGTTTATAGCGGCCTAAAGTTGTAGCTACAAAAATTATTTAGTAAACCAAAATTTTTATTTCCAAAGCGTCTTCTGTTCCCACTGAGATTACTTACTTATTATTAGTAGATTTACTTAGTTAGAAATAAGTGAAGTGAACATGAAACGATTAACACTGCAACTACTACTTTGATGATTTAAATTACGGTGTCAAAGCATCAGATATAACGAAATCATTATGATATACATTGTAGTAGCATACTTGGTAGTGAATGTACCACTTCAATTTTGTACATTGATTGCAAGGGCTCGAATAATATGATCAATGCAACATATGAGATGGCAATTATGAATCGTCGATCTTAGGAATTTCCATGAAAGAATAATAAGTAAACGTTTTTTTATCTTCATTGAAATAATAACAAACATATCACTGTTAAAACAATTGTTCAAATTTAAGATAGTATTTAACACAATTGTAAAATTAGCACATATCAGATAATGTTTAAAGTTTTACACCTATTTCCAATTAACTTGTATAAAGTGATAACTTTGAAAAATGTTACATTAATTTAATGCTTTCAATAAATATATTTTTTTCTACTGGGATCCAATAGGTCAATAACTTCTGACAGTACAGTCTGCAGGGACATATCATAGACAATACTGAATTTTAATATGTAGTAATCTAAATTTTGTGTCTTCTTAGTATGTTATCATTACATTATTTATATTTCTAAAATGAAAGGTTATTTTTGAAAGACCTTATCACATATTAATTAAAAGTAAATGGGCTCTGCAGCTACTTTAGAGCTTTTATATCTATAACTAATGATTCTTAATAGTACTGAGGAGACCAGCGTTTATGTGACGATAATTTTACGTACGTAACATTTTGTGCTAACGTGATGTCTCTACTAAACCTTTAAAACCTTTCGTGATAAATAATGAAATAGAAGGCGATGTTGTAGCCGCACCTGCAAACTCTTACAAACAGTATTTAAAATTTTTCGACAAGTATTTTGAGGTATTTAGAAAGTATTTTTTAATTATTTAAATTTTTTTAACGCAGTAGAATATTTTTAAAAACGTAAGAAATAATTCGCATAATATTAATTGGAAATATTTATTTCATGTAAAAATTTAAATATACACTTAACACATATTTTACTCGTAACGCAACATTAATTATTTGTCCATAGAAAAGAATACTTACATTTTCTCTTAATTATGTTTAATAATTCTTGTAATAATTTAATGTAATTTATAGTACGTTCGCGTAAAATAATTTCACAGACAGTGTAAAAATTTATTTAGGCAATGATAACAAGAGAGTTAATCAGAAGAAAATTAGGAATGTAAAATACTATTTATCAACTATTGTTTCTTTAAAACAGTAGTAGCCTAAAGAGTATTCATCATTATCCTCTCAGATGTCGGATGGTCACGGCTGGTCACAGCCCTTTCCTATACATTAAATAAATTTAGCGTTGGCATCAAGCGTTTTCCGTCGATCTTAACAAGATTATCGGTCCCCCTTGGCCATCCTACGCTGTTCTTGCCATTTCGCGATCTTCACTCCAGAATGATAAAACAATAGCGGCCATCAGTACTGCGCGCTGTGTGACCTGTTCACTGCTACTTCAACTTTCTAATGCGCACGGCGACGTCGATTACTTTTGTTTGTCTACGGATATCCCCGTTAAAAGAGTATCAATCTAATATATATATGTGTTCTTTGTTTTTGTTAGTCTCAATGGTCTTTCATAAATGGACAGAATAACTTATTACAAAATATTTATTAAAGTCTGGGTATTATTAAAACTACAAATGGAAAAAGAATCTTGCGATGTTGTTATTGAGCAATATATAAAAAACGCAATATGTAAAATTATGTTTGTTAAATATCATTTCCTGTACCGTGAATCGAATATGATAAAATTATTATGATTTTCAAATGCTTTTATTATTTTTAATTCCAAATAAAGAGGAATATTCGACAAAATCATTCATAACATGTTGTCAGTTTTATCGACTACAAACTTCAAATCATTGTGTCAAACACATCACTATTAGGACGCCATTTTCGCTTGTATGTAATGCTGTCTCGCGACTGTGTCGTTTTAAATTTTTGATAACAACAAATTCAAATTAAGTTTGACAATTAAAATTAAGCAGTTATTTGGGAATTACTTACATCGGCTTTGTGGCAGTCCCTTTTTTTAAAAGAAGTCCTATATATTTGCAGTGATATCGCCTGCGCGGGAAATGTGTCTAAGATTCTTTTAATCTTGTCCAAATGCTGGTAGAAAAACATTTGGTGCATTTGTGTTTTCATTAGGTTATTTTCATAATGATTTCACTGAAAGGGCGAGAAAGTAGACGGGGACGAATTTACAAAATGTCTAGAAATCTAGAACGTTTATATAAAGAAGGAAAATGTCGAGAGTGTAAAGTTCTTGTCACTCGTATGGATTTTGCAAAAATACTTGGAAAATTTACCAAAGTCAAAATTCAGTATGAAAGTAGCTCATCTCCTAAAACGAAAAAGAATATCGACTCTAATTTGTCAAATTCAAATTCTAGACTGAAGTGTAATGAAAATGGAATGGTATTTGTTCGAAAAAATGCTTCCAAAAAACAATCCAAAGTATCAGAAATTCCTAAGCGATCAGAAATGAAAGAGTCAATTACAGGTGCTAGTGAACTGAATCAGGTATCTCCAACTAGTAATACTCCTTTGAAAAGTAACATACTTAAAGAAAATAATGGTGTGAAAAAAAAACTCTTGGTTAAAGAAAAAACAAGTAATTATATTAAAAAGACGTTAAATTCCGATTTAAAACAATATGGCATTGTTTTTACTGCACCAACTATCTCAAATAACAATAATGAAATTAAAAGTAAATTGACTTTAATTGACTTATTACCTAACCTGAATAAAAGCATATTACCATCAGAAGAATGGTGTATAGACTTTTTTCCTAAAAATGAAGAACCTAAAGATGATAAAGTCTATGATCGCATAGCAGCTGAGTTAGAAGATTTAATGTACAATGAAAAACCAATTGAAAAATTAAAATCTGATTTAACAGAGATAAAAGTTGAAGAATTTCCCTCTATTATGGATATTTTAAATGATAATACATCAGATAATAACTGCAAAGAAAATGAGGATGAAAATCCTGAACCTTTCAAAACAAATATAGAATCCAATGATGTAGAAGCAATACTTCTCGGAAAGTCAAACATTGAGAATAAAGACTCTGAACCTATTCCTATGGAAGTAGACAATACAGATGTAAGTAAACTTATGGAGGTCATGGATCAATTGCACAACATAACAGATGGCAGTAAACTCAAAGTTTTAAATGAAGAGGCTACAGATAAACCTGAAGTAAACAAGACTGAAGAACTAGAAAATCCGCACAGTCCATCTGTACTTGATGAGGCTTTAAAAAAAGGCATTGAAGAACATTTACCAAATGAAAATCAACAAACAGAGATGTCAACTGAAGTCAGTATCGTTCATGCTGAATCTGAAGATAACAAAATTAATAAAACTATTCCAGAGAACATTGAAACTAATCCCAATAATATTGAAATGATTTCAGAGAATAATGAAGTTGTTTCAGATAATAATGATTTGATTTCAGAGAATAATGATATTATTCCAGAGAGTAATAAAATTGTTTCAGAGAATAATGAAATAATTCCAGAGAATAGTGAAACGATTCCAGAGAATAGTGAAACTATTACAGAGAATAGTGAAACTATTACAGAGAATAGTGAAACTATTACAGAAATTACTAAAACTATTCCAGAGAAAACTGCAACTGTTCCAGAGAATATTAAAACTGTTCCTGAGAATATTGAAACTGTTCCAGAGAATAACGAAACTATTTCGGACAGTAATGACATAATTACAGTGAAAAACGAAATTATTGCAAATAATGAGGAAACTGATGGTGCGAAAGCTGTAATGCTTGTTGATAATAATTGTGAAGATATTTCCATTACACAAACAAATGAACATAAAGACAGTGATAGTATTACCATTTCTAACAGTGCAGAGATTACTCATGTAGTGTTTAAAAAAGTTTTAAATGGCAAGTGTTGTAAGTCAGTTACATGTCCTAAAAACTTGAAATATAGTATCGAGCTAGAGGGAAAATCTGTTGAGTTTATAGGAGCTCCCAAATACATTTTGAGTTTAGAAGACTTACAAGTGTTATTGCAGATAGTGAATGAGAGTGAACTTGGGAGCTTGTATGTATTTCACTAAACAATTATTTCAAATCAAGTTTGATTTTGGTAATGTATTATCAAGGACAGAAGGAAAATAATATCATTAGTGTGAATGTAAATGACAAGGAAGTAAAAACCAATATTTAATGTATATTAAATTATCTGTATCCTGTTGTAAAATACAACAAAATGCTATACACAATTTATTCACCAATGAATATAAAATTATGTACAATATTTCTGTAATATATATAGTTAATCACTTCATTCTGTTTATAGATTATCATCATGCAACTTTATTGAACCCATGTACTTTCAGAATTTCTTTACAAAATTTTGTTTATCAAAATTTCTTAGTATTGGATATGGTAGCATTGTGTATTTTTTTGTTTATCTTTATTTATAAACATTTCAACTTATATTTGTTATAAGAAATCCACTTAATTTTAAATAGCCAATGAACAAGATTTACAAGCTTATTGCCATGATATTTGTTGAACTGTATTTGTTAATTACTTAGGTAATATATCCAGAAAATAATTATATTGAAGAAATAAAATATTTGTTGTGTATACCAAGAGTATATCTCATGTTAAGGTAAGAATAAATATAATTTTAGTGGCAATATATTTATATGAAAACCTAACTTGTATTTTCAGAATACTGATATCAGAAAAACAATTTTCCACAACTTAATATTCACAAAGCAAATTAATTCTTAAATGCTCACAAAACTTGTCTGATGTTAAATTATCATATTTAATTTTGTTTGTAACAAATTTCACAGATATTGGAATTTTTATTCTAATAATTATTTTAGTAATTTTTATTTTACTAAGAATATTAAAACTTGGATTCCACTTGGCCACTCAGACTAAACATTTAAACATCTTTACTATCATTTGTCTTTAATGTTTTCTCAACATTTTTTTTTCAAGCTATCTTTATTTTAATTATTTGTTTTTAAAATGATGCATGTGCATCATTTTCTTAACTCCAATAGTAAAAGATGCAATTGATGAATGAAATGTTTATTCGACCATCACAAAGTCAAAAAAAATCATGATGGAATATAGGAACTACATTTAATAATTCATATAGTTTAAAAAATTGTACTAAACATGTCTTAACAAAATTTGATGAGCATGATCAAAATTTATTTAAAATAAATTTCAATTTGATAAAGTAATTTGAACACAATAATTAATGGACATACAACCTTGAATACACAAGGTTATAGGTGTAAATGCTTTATAGGAGTGAATATATCATTTGCCATCAATGTATGGTACATCCTGTCCATAAATCAAATGTTTCAGCAATAATAAACTATGTATCAATAATATAGTAAGTAAAAGCTTTTCAAAATTGGGATTACTACATTTAAAAATTAATTATTGTTAACTATTTGACCCTACAGACTTTATATTGTCAGAATCTATTGGCCAGTCACATTCCATTTGGATGAAATTTTCAACTCAAAACTCATACATTATTTTGTGTGTAAATTTATTAAATACACATGCACATAATAAATGTTCTGATTGATTATTATCTTCTAATTTATATTTAACTAGCTATTCCTGACGACTCTTGTAATGGTTTATATATATAGATATCACCTATATTATGACAACATGTATAATAGTACATTTTTAAAGACATTAACGAATTCGAATTTAACGTTGTTTTAAAAAACGAAGATCGTAGGAAATTCAATAGATTTCGAATGGCGAACAAGTAAATCGCAACTAGTGGCAATTTTTTTTGATAATTGATATTACAAAACGAGAAACTAGCTGGGGAAAAATGCGACAATTTTACACGTAATCACCAAAGTACATATATAAATATATTTATTGAATAAATGAACTTCTTTCGCTCAACAACTAACGTATAAAATAGTGTTAGTTGTTTCATTACGCGGGAGCAAGTTAAAAAGTAAAATTAGCAATATTTTATTATTAAAATATAGTTCTGTAAACTGATCTATTAAAAATATTTAATAGGGGCCATAATCATCTAATCCTACAATGTTCCTTGGAGTAACGTTATTAAAGGATTCGTGTAATTATTTTACGATAAGCATCTTTTTTGCCTGTGGAATTTTTAAAAGACTGGCAACACTGGAAACTTAACAGTTTTTTTTTGGTAGTTCATAGATATTATATGACATCAAAACTTTTTTTTAAATGTAATATGAATATTAACTATCAGCATATTCTTATTAAATAATTTATAACGCTTCTATTGCAAAAGTTTTAATCATTTGTGTTCCTTCGCCGCATTTGTAAGGTTAAAAAAACCTATTGACCATTTACTCCATATGGTAGCCACAGATAAAATTAAATACCTTAACTACTGAACAACTTGAAGAAATAAAATAAAATTATCAATCATAAATACTTATTTACATATTAGATTATTCTTCAGTCTAGTCTGCTTATTATAAAATGCACAACGTTCGATGCTGGCTCTGTGACCCCCAAATAGATTTCGTTTTCTAATATTAATAAAAAGACATCTGAATAAAAAGCTATAAGACGTTTTTATTCCAAAATGACAAAAATTTGTGTATAATTTTTAATGCAGTTACATTATATACGATATTTTTAAACACCGAAATTTATTACCACTAAAATATATACTATTTTTTTAAAATTTCAAACTAATCCTTTCTTATTAAATAAAATGTATTGTGATTATTCAATACAAATTATCGTATTTTACGTTAAAAATGCACTATGAATGTTTCGAAGTTTCGGGCTCGTGTTTAAAAATTATGTTATAGACCTTTCAGTTTTTAACTATGCAATAAATTAATTTGCAGATTAATGTGCATAGTTATAGTATATTTCAATATTTACTTAATTACTATAATATTGAACTATTATTTTAATTACATATGCTAATTTCAATCAAGAGGAGAAGGTAGGTATTAAGTTTTTACACAGATAAAATTGGGTTAAATGTGCATTTCGTTCGACTGAGTGCAAAAAATTTACCGTGTGTGTTCGAAAAAATAAAAAACAATATGTGCGTTTCAATATTTTTGACAATGTTCTTGTCAATATTCGATTTTTTTACGAAAAAAGTAAATAATTGTTAAAGCCTAATTTTAAATAAGTTTGTATAAATTTGTATGATGAAGTAAAAAGAAATGAAAATTAAAAGAAAAACTAAAATGAAGCCATTAGCCTTTAATGCTCATTTTTAGTAGAAAATGTTAATAATATTCAGGCAAACATAATATTTGTTAAATTTGGGCTTTTTGAACTAATTTTTAATAGTTATAAATAATTAAAAATAATTAAGGGGCAAATTAAATTTTTTTCATAAAATATGTGTACTTTAATTACTGTCTATATTTTAATTGTTGTTAAAGTAATGACCAAATAAGGTCGGTTTTGTTGATTTTCTTCGATGATTTGCAAACGCCTGTTGCAAGCAGATTCTCTAGACGTAAATATATAATTTAGACCATTATTATATTCTTAATGTTTGTGTATCTTCTTAAAAAATTTTTCATACGTAACTATATGAAAGAAATTTTTAGGATTCTATAACTGTGTAATAAAAATCAATACTAGTTTGTATATTAGAAATATAATGTAATACTATACATGATCTTAAAGTCTCGTGTTTTTCTCCTAATATAACATTTACTGTATTAGATTATTTGGACTGTATCATTATTCGAATAACAATAAAATTTAATTAAAATTTTTTGTTTTAATTATTTTCTTTGACGTTTACATTTACTATATTCCCCATAAGCTAATTTTTGAAGAAAGTGAGGACAGATGATTAATTTTTAAATCAATTACTGAGAGTCAAAATTGTAAAAAAATTAAATAATGTATATATACAAGTGGCATGTTTTTTTAAAAAGTATACAAGTAATAACTTAAAACTTTGTTTTTTATCTTATCACCAATTTGGATAGCAAAAAAAGGCATTCCCTGTTCCATGAAACATACAAGTCACAGATTAAACTAGAGTCGATTTGAGAATAAATTAAATTGTAGATTAAATAGAAATCATTCAAGAACTCGTAAGGTATACAAAAATGACCATCGTAAGACTTCGTGAGAATATGTCTGTACTATGAAACGATAAAAAGACATGTAAAAACATCTTTACTTAATTGTCACTAACCAATGAGATTAGTTGTGTATTTTCTCAATTTTAGTCCGGCTAATATGTATAGTACAAGAACAAAAGTAGCACATATTAAAAACATTTAAAAGGGTTCAAAATAATGAAAAAAAATTAATCGGAGTTTTATTGTAATTCTACAAATTTATATTTTTCACCAAAAGCGTCAAATTTTGTTGGGAAGCTAGTTTGAGTACCTTCTTTGGTAACTGACATTGTAGCTACTTTACAAGCCGCGCCAACGATTTGATGCAGAGGTAAATCCTTGTAAGTTACAAGGTATGTCGCTAGAGCTCCAACAAATGCATCGCCAGCACCCTTGAAATTTAATGTATATTTTAGAGCAATTTTCACGTATAAAAAGCTTCATTTAGGTCATACTTACAGTTGTATCAACAGGTGTAACATTTTCGCATAAAACATGAAAGCATCTTTTGTCGAATTTTGAAGAATAGACTGCTCCTTTATCTCCGAGAGTTATTATAACTGTTTGACATCCAAACTCTAATAATTTACTTACTGCTGATGAAGCATTCCTTAAATAAATTTTAAAATCTCGTAAAAAAATATAATTATTGCTTTCAAATCCAAATGTATTATTATCATGTTTTTACTCACGATAAATCAACCGAAATATCAACAAGACAAGAGGCTTCAGTTTCGTTTACACACAGGATTGTACAATATGATAATACAGAATCTATATCTTTTCTTGCGGGCGCAGCATTGAGGATTTTTATCTGAAATAATTAAATAAACGCGTGCTTTACGAGCTTATACCATAGCAGTTTTTATGTGCCAATTTTCTGAAGTGTGATAAAAATGCAAAGTATTATAATTTATGAATTTTGTCTTACTAAAATTAGTTATAAAAAAAAAGTTGAAAATTGCCTTAAATATTAATAAATCATACATATCCCCAGCAGAAATGATTCGTATAATCTGTACAGATCATACCCTTCATACTTTTAATAAACCTTTAAGTAGACTAAAGCAAATATTTAACACACATACAGCATTACTGAGTTTAAAAGCTTCCAATGTTGTCTCAATTGGTGTTTCCAATTGTCCAATAATGACATCTGCAGTTTTTATTATTTCCTCTGCTACTTTCACATCATTACAATTTAAATAATTATTTGCTCCAGGAACAATTACTATATGATTTTCTCCATTTTCTGCAACTGTAATTTGAGCAATACCAGTTGCAACTTCGGATGTTAAACAAACATGTGTTACATCTACGCCAATTTCTTTTAAATATTCTTTGTATTGTTTTCCCCATTTATCATCTCCAAGCTAAAAATAAAACAATGTATATACACTTTAATTAAGCTATCAAATTGATCAAAATGTTCAGAATGTCTTCAGCTCACTCTACTAATCAAATATGCGTTTGCGCCAAGTTTGGACGCAGCCACGCATTGATTAGTTCCTTTTCCTCCAAAACTAGTAACAAATTTATATCCATGAAGTGTTTCCCCTGGTTTAGGTAACCGCGGAGCATATCTGTAATGGAATGAAATGATTGCTTAAATGTATTAAACAATTATACTTTAAACATTCAAAACTTACGCTGCAAAATCAACACTGGAAGATCCTATTACCACAATTTTGTTTTGTGTACTGTCATTATTTTCCATTTTGGAATTAAGTTCAAGTTTGCAATGAAGTTTTATCTATTTTCTTATTGATTGCCACAAATTTGTCACGAACAATGTTTTCGTCTCTTATCTTTAGACAGTGATATTTGTTTTACGTTTATATGAAAATAATCATAACCTCAAAAAAAATTTTTTTTTTGTCCAATTACTATTTTTTTCTTTTCATACACTTATACTCTTATAGTACTTATTATCATTATGTCCTGTTAAAAAGGTAAAATAATAGAAAAAAATATTTTAGTGTCTGATTATCTCAAATTTTATAAGGCAACATTGCTAATTATTGTTATCTTATAGTTTAACGTTTGGCTACTTAAGTACGTAAAAATAAACAAGCTTTCTTTACGTGAAAATTTTGTTTTTGTTTTTACATCCTTGAATATTCTCGCCGACTAAGTCAACTGCGATTTTGGTCAAGTAAAATTTAATAACCAAATCTACAAATTTGATCTACAAAATATTATTTTTACACAATATTGGCGAATGTAGTGACCACAAAGTAGAAACAATCAACATAAGAGCAAGAAAAGGCTTCCACACCGTACAAACGATAGATGTAAACTACATGTATGACACCTTTGCAAACAATCTCAACTTGTTATTATTACTCATCGAGAAGAGTAATTTCAAATATTAAAACATACCGGCGAATACTGCCTCGTATTAATCATAATAACAATCACGTCAATACACTATAGATATGTTATTCTTTTGTCAATTTAAGATGGCTTTCTTTTAAACTTTATTAGCCAGTCTCATGATTGCCATGTAATGAAAATTCTGCTTAATGTTAGTCATAAGTGTCTAGTTACAGATATTTTAACTTGTACACAAAACTAAGCTTAACCTTTTAACATAGATGGTAATATTGGAAATAAATCTAAAATTGGAACGAGAATTCAAGTGTGATATCACACAAACTATAATGTATTTTCAGCAGCTTCTCGATGCTCGACAACTCTTGTTTATTGTCATCCTCAAAAATTTGTAGGAAATAATTGAAGAGAATAGGTCAGAATTGTTATATGACAAGACATTCATTCCATTATGCTTCATATAATTACCTAATGTTTTCATATAATATGGATGAAATGCTATTATGGTTTAAGTGTTTTTGTAAAAAATTATTGAATTGTTTCTTTTCATAATAACACATGACTCCATTTCCAATACTATACATTTTTTATTATTTATTCAAATCACAAATAAAACAGCTTTTAATGACTTTTTTCATTCAATCATTATTACCTTTATAATCTACTTTTTCTAAGTTCAACAACATCAGAATCAGTTGCCTTTTGTAATATTGTCTATTTTATTTGTCTTTTAATTATAGTAAAGGTAATAAACAAAACCAAGACTTCTTTAAATTATCCAAACTGAACTAAAATGTTCTATTTACTCTGTCAATGTAAATACACAATTTGGTTCAAGCTCACTTGCAAAAACCTTGTGTTAAATCTGCCTTTTATATTAAAAGCCATTAGTTTCAACAAATCACAAATTTCTCAAGAACAAAGTGATTTACAATTTGTGCATGTATTTTGTAAAGAGCTAATAAACAAAAGAAATTAATAACATATTAACTATTTAATACTTTATTTACCAAAATTATAATAACTACTGTTTCAAACAAATTCAGACATCATTTAATCTTCCCTAATTTATTTCTTAGGTGATTCATTGTTTGAATTTTCCTGGTGTTGTTCCTCAGATTTTCCTATTTTTTCAGACATCTCTGCATATTTAGTTTGTCTATAATCAAATTTAGCAGCATCAAGTAATACATTTTGAATAAGAAGTCTATTATTACTTTGTTTGTTTATTAATGACGGATATGGATTTCCTCGAAGTTCTAAAACAGCCTTCTCAATGTTTCTACTGTATTGTGGTCTCGGTGCTTTATACATTTTAGTAAAAGAAACATTAGAATTTTCATATCGTGGCACTAGAACTTTAAATAACTTGTGTACAAGTTCTTTCTCAAGTAGCCAATAATCTGCAATTTCCATTGTTGGCTTATGACAATCTCCATGTGTAATAGCTTCTGTAATGAGCTGAAATAAAAAATATACAAATGTTAATTATTATTTTTTTAAATTTGAGTAAACCTTTGTATTTGTTATAATGATTTAAGCTTACCCTTTCGGCGTATTGGCGAGCTTCATCGCCTCGGTTGTAATTTAACTCTATCCGCTCGTATTTAATTAAAGCAGTTACAGTTTTCCGCAATTTATCTAACCTGCCTTCAGGACCTTTAAGATTTCGAAGCCGACGAGGTTCTGGAGCGACCTTTATTCGTAATTTGGAAACTAACTTGGCGACCTCTGCTTGATTCATTTTTGGAAAAAAACTAATAATAATTCGAATATTTATATAATCAATTTATACATACATTAACATCCTGCAATAACGTAAGTTCTTGCAAAATATTTAGATTTACAGGTTAATAGTAAGGTGCTATATCGATATGTTTCCAATTTGACAGAACCTTCACTCGATAATTTTTGGTGATGTGTTGATTTTTATATGATTTCTAAAGATTGCTTTGTATGTTATGTATAACAAAACACAAATTAAAGTAATAACTGCAATAATATAAATATATATCGTTAACTTAAGTAATAGTTTTTAAATAATATTAGATGACCTAGATGACCAATGATATTTCGGAAAAATATATCCATACAACTACAAAAAATTTCTGTTGCTTTTTACACTGTTTATTAATTTAATAACAGTTACAATGTATCTTCTATCACTATATTATATAATTACATCGTTGAATAATTATAATTTTATTCAATTTAAAACGCACAAAACTTTTGTGTATTTCATTTTATAATTGGAAACATAAACAGTATTTTGGGACAAATTAATCACAGTTTTGAGCATTGCGAAAGATAATACTTTTTTTATGTCTACGCCTTGAATAAATAGCAATCTTTCATTATTTAATTTGAACCATAGTTTTCGCCAAAACAGCTCCTTATAATGAAATTCTATTTTATAATTTTTCTTCCATTTTTGTCTCATTATATACCTTAATGTTGAAATTAAAAAACACGAAAAACTTTCTTAATTTACTAATTTCACGGTTTCACAAAATCCCTGTGAATTCTGAATTTTAACATGTATTATAAACGTATATAAGCATTAACGATTTTTTTAAAGTTAATATTTATTTTTGTCAAATGTTTTCCCAAAAATTATTTAGGGCACACTACAATAATGTCAGCGTTATGTCAAAATAAGTTTGTAATTTGTTTTGATTGAAGAATTGCAATTGCTCCGATTATTAAAATCGCCATAGTCTGAAATGTTAATAATTCTATTTCATGAAGAAATGTTATATAAAATTTAAAGAGGCATTTGATTTAAATTATGGATACAGACACTGAAAAAAGTGCTGGTGTTTACGAGCTTCTAACAGATTTAAGTCGTAAAACCGCTTCTTCGTATTGTATACGAAGTAGCATATCGCAAAATGCACTTATTTCTAAAATGAGATCTTTGTCTTACGAGATTATATTGAAAAAGACTTCTTTAGAATTCTCTTATTTACGAAATGAACCAACTGCTGAGTTATTGTCCTATTGTTTTTTATCACAACGAAATGCAAAGAATGTCGCGGAATACAAAAGATCTATCGAATTAAAAGATTTAATAAACGTATTACGCAAAACTGATTTCGCTGAATATAAACACCATTTTCAAAATGTGTTAAGACTACTTATTAGTCTTCAGAATACATCTAAACCAGATTTGGAAACAGAGATTTTTCAGGTTAAGTATTTTTAAATAGAGTAAACAAAATATCTGTCTGGTGGTCGGTTTTTTGGCAAATGATAATTTAATCGGGTGTAACTGTCGTTATTCTATACAAACATACCTGAGTTGATATTTTTGTTTTACTGTAGTTAGTGAAATAAGTTTTTATTACTAATCACTTCATGTTTCATGAATGGGTTATTAGTTCCTATCAAAACTGTTTGTCTTGCTATTATACTATGATAAGTCATAATGGCCATTTGATATCAATAATATAACATAATAATATAATTTAGAAAATTTCAACATCAATGAAATGAGTATACAGGACAAAATTTTAATTTAAATTTTGTACAAATTACAGAAACCATTTTCATTCGGAGTCCTCAATGAGATGTTGCCAAAGCCTCCTAAAGAATCGTTTGGGTCTCCGCAGCCCTATTCCTATTACCCTTCTTATGTTTTTGAGTTGCCATTTACTATAAAAAAGCAAGGAAAAAGGTCAGATAAGCCTTCTATTTATCCAGAATATTCAGTGGAAAGTTTTGATTCTCAATCATGTAAGTTATTAATATTTTAAATTCTATTACTTACCAATAAAATTATTGTGATACTTACATGAAAGTTTATGTATAAGAAGATTAGTTTTAATTTTGGATAATTGTTAATACCAGTTATGAATTGAGTTAACTGTACAAACCAATTACTAAACTGTCATCAAGCTTTGTTTTTAGCATGTTACTTCACATATGCTTTTCATTGACATTAATAACTAATTATTTAGTTTTTTCTTCTTGACGAATTAATTGGATAAGAGCTACTATTATAAATCTATTATTTTTTGTGGGAATAAAAGAAGTGTAAAAAACTGAAATCCTACATTTAGATTTTATGTACAAAGTAAAATTTTGAATTTTGTTTTGTTGCAGATGTTAATTTTTGAATAATATAAATTTATATTTTACTCAAAAGCAATTTTACATAAAGTATACAATTGACTTTAGTTTGCATTCAAGGTTTACTGTTTTCTGAACTTTTGTTATGGCTTCATAGTATGATATTAAAATATTTGTTACATGTCTATTTTGTTATAGGTTGTACTACCATTGTGTCTGTCTGTTGACGTTAGACTATGTATGCACCATAGTATTACAGGCATTGTGCTTAAGAATCATGGGTATATTCAAGCATCTTGTGGGCATATTGTCAATGAAATTGCTGGAATATGGGGGGGCCTGCTATGTATCTTAAGTTTGCTTGTCATATATATACAACAGGGGAATTATCAAACTGGTAGACTCTGCTTAGGTAGGTTCTGGTGAACTTCTGACATAATTGAGGTTCTCAGAAGTTGTTGGATGCAGGAAGTGCGAATCTGGTCATTGTAGCATTTTTTGCGGGAGGCCTATGGCCTTGCAGTCTGGTGTCTATGGGCTGATGTGAATGAATAGGTAGAATTTAATATTGGTGTTTAGTACTACGTCCATGCAGAGATTAAATAGGTTGATAAGTTAATGTAAGTGTCTTGTTTTAAACCATAATAGGCATCAGTATTGCTGCATATGAAAAGAATAAATGTCTAAAGTGAGTAGATTTTACTGCATACATCATATTTAAGATTTTTTAAATAACTCTCTTACCAAATAAACTGCTTCTATTGGATGATGGGAGGCCCATGACAAACAGTAAATGCTTTATGGTTGAAATGATAATGACTAGAGAGTACAATGTGACATAAATAAATGTTTTTAGCTTTTTGAGTTGTTTACTTATTCATACCTGGTATAAATATATCAGTTTGTCATTGTGTGATTTTAGCATAGTGTTAAGAGATTTACTGCAGTAATAATGTTATCTGTACAGAAATTGTATTAAACAATGTTATTCATTTTGTATTTATAACAATTTTTATTTACAGATCTTTTGGAAAAAGCTAATTCAGAAATGCATAAAGTAAAAAGTTATATAAGTCCCATTTCTCTTGCATCTCTATCATCAACAGGCATTGCATCCTATATGAATCATAATATACTTGATTTACCTAGACTTACAGCTCCTAGAGATCTCAAGATACCTGGCAGTTCTGAATCTTCTCAAATTAAAGTAAAAGTAAGCATAATATGGGTTATAAATATATAATAAGTTCTCTTGGAAATCTAGAAATCTAGAGGAAAAGCTGGGCCTTTGTTCTACTTTTGAAATCATGATAATGATGAAGTATGATGAATAGGCACCACACCTCTTTATGTTCTTCTGTTGTAAAAATAATAATTCATAACCTTAACCTTTTTTAGTTTTTTTAACCTTTAGTTATGTTTTTGTTATATATCTTATGCCACAGTTAAAGCAAGGTTTCCTATAATTTTTGCTTGCACACAAAACTATATACAAAGCAAGTTTGCCATGAATAAAATGAGTATGTCTGGTCAGTTGTGAAGGTATAGTTGATAACATAGTTTGTACTGTAGGATTAAACGAAAAGAGAGTAATTTGAAGGACTCCCTTTGATCATATAAAATTTTATATAATTTACTGCATAAAGAATTCCGCAACACATGGACCAAAATATGCAAAGTGCCACATATAACATAATACAGTACCCAAATAACACCTGTATTCTAGATCTAGATTGAACAACCTGTTTAAATACTGTAAAAGTAAGTTCATGATTTCATACACAATGGTTAACTTAAACTGAAATTTCTGATATTTCACTTGGGAATTCTAAATTCAAATGTTTTACAAATTGAATCTTACAATTTGATTTCAAAGTTAGTTTTTTTTTTTGCTTTATTCTCTAACACTCTGAATGATTAAATTTTCCTGAATTCAAGCGACTTGCAAAGAAAAAATGCCACAGGGCTTTCAAATCCACTCCCAAAAATTAAAACTAACTTTCTGGTTTATTTTTAAACATATAAATTAACAAAGATTGATATTAGTAATATATATAATATTAAGTTAATAAGATTATTAATAACGAAGAAATTAAGAAGTAGTTATAATGCTTTTTTGGTTTATTTTAAACCAGAAATTCATGTTTAAATTTCTTTTATTTGAATGTTTTTTTATTCAATTTATCTCACTTTAAGTTTGGTTTCTTTTGTATATCAAAATATTTGCTTCCGTGATGATTCTTAAATGTTGTAATGGCAAATAATCATGAGGTCACAATGGGGTGGACGTGTCGAAACATTAATAAAACTTAAAACTAAACTTTTACAATAGGTTACATTTCCACCATCAACTAGTGAATGTGGACTACAAGAAATGTATAGAAATAATAATAACAATCTTGATATTTGGGAAATTGCAACTCAAGTTGATAAGAATGTACCTGATAATATTTGGGATATTGTATGTGAGTATATTTTTTGCAAGTTTTTTACAATTATAATGTTGTTTATTTTTCATGTTAGTGTTAAAACAGTCTTCTTTAGTGAAAAATGCTTTTCCACTAAAAGTTTTGAGCGCAATCAATCAACGGATTAATATGTTTTAAACTTGGTTAAAATGAATGGCATCTAAGTAATGTAAAATTGTATTTATATTTAAAAAATTGGACAAAAATGCAGTTATTTATATAGTATGACGAAAGAAAGTAATAAAAAAATAACAACATGAGTCATGCATTTTAATTAAAAAAAACACTTGTAAAAACACCTAAAATTTCGCTACCAATTAATATTGGAAATTTTCTTTTTTGCAGCAAAAATGTCATTTATCAAAGAACGACAGATCATTGCCACCTCTACAAGAGAAATTGCTCTCTGGCGAAAAATATACAGAGATGAGCTTGCTTATTTAAATATTATATCAGAAAAACAATTCATCAGGCATATCATGTATCTTATCAGTAAGTCAATAAATAGGCTTTATATATTGTTGTTCTTAATAATATAATTAGTGGTGATTGAATATTCGGACGCCTTTTTACTAAAACTTCAAACTGTTATGGTATGGAAAGAACTTTTGTTTTAAAGCATGGAGATAGGATGAGTGAGAAAACTTATTATACACATGTATTTTTGCCTTGGGCGCATATAGACTTTAAGAATATAAGACTTTCTATTGATATTCTGTTGCAATAAATTATTACAAAAAATTAAGCTCCAGTAAATTTGTTATTTACCCTCTGATAATAACTTATCCATAATTAATTGAAGAGTAAGATCGCGATAAGAATACAGTGACTCAACATTGTAGTAAATAGAAAGTAAAGTTCACAGTGACCAGTTAAAATTAAAATATTTTTCTATATATTAATATTATGAGATGTTTCCCAGGGGCTGTATACCTGATGTTCCATAAATAATTAAGTGAAATTTTTTGAATTAAATGAATTCTTGTAATCAAACGGGTTTTAGCCCTTTTAATAATAATGTTGGTAAATATTAAATATTTTTGTAATCTATCTGAAATTTTTAATAAATGTTTTAGTTGGCGTTGAAACTAGTTCATTTCCATATAGTAAACAATCAAATTGTTTTTATATGAAACAGAACTTAGTGCTGGAAGGTGTTTCAAAAGAACATCTTAACGATTATGTGAATGATTTGTTACTTGTTGGGACGTATTATAAACGACTGAGTATATTTGCTTTTAATCAAACTGTTGAAGACAATTTTGAAAGTAAGGGTCTTGTTCATGAGGTAATCATTTTTTTCCAGCGTTTTATATCTATCTACATTTTTAGACAAGTTTGAATCTTATTTTTAATTATGTGTTTTAATATTAAGGCATCGAGGGAAGTCATTAGGCAGTACCTTCTAGAATTTCGATTGAAAGCGACAGAAGTTTATGAAGATTGTTCTAGAAATATCTCAGAGGATTTGAATTGTATGCCAACGCTTTTGCAAATTTTACATCACATAGCACCTTTAAAGCAGGAGATTGAAACGATTGCCGCCATTTATAAAGTGACCGACTCAGGTAAACACAGGTTTTGTATTTTCATAATGTGATATAATTCTTTAATAAGATTTTGTATGGTGTATAAGTTTGTGTTTATTATTATAAATAACAAAGTAAATTCAACCTTTAGTACAGTCAGCTTTATAGTTTTGTTTTTTAAACATTGTCATTTCTTCATGTGAAGGATGTTTTTCTCACTTAATTATTAGTTTTATACCTGAAATTAATAGTATATCATTGAGTGAAATTTATTATATCATTTAAGAGTTTTTAGTTGAAAGAAATGTGTGAAACTTTATTTATTGACTCATTTAAAAGGTTGATATTATAATGTATAAATAAAAGAGAAACTGTAGAGTTTCTTGCCGGCCCTTCTCAGCAGATATACCAAGCCGTGTTAACTTATAATGTTAAAACGAAGATTATAAAGTGACTCATCTGATTATCTGTTTATATTAAGGACAACTTTTGTAATATTCCACGATAATTCTTGTAATAAATTTGTACTTGTAATGTACTCTGAACAAATCATTGAATTTATTATTAAATACTGTTTTCAGATACAAATCATGAACTTCCTCATGGCGCAGAGCTCATGTCATATTTCTTCAACGAAATATCACTTGTTACACACAAAAGGACAGCACTCACTTTATTTAATTGCCTATTTTTTGTTTGCAAAGTTTACTTCAAGTGAGTCACTTTACCTTATGTTGTCTGTCAAATTATTCTATTTATTAATATGTTTTACAAATAAAAAGTGGTTGAAGTTAGAGAAATTAAGTAGGATATAACGAATCTTATGTAGCTATATGTAGCATTGATACCTATAAAAGAGGTTTAAGCTAAGCGACATCTGCGCCCCGCCCTCTTGAATCCCCAGAAGCAGAAGTATAGTCCAGTCCAAAACAAAAATTCCTAGCAACTACAAAACATGATAGATTGTTTTATTGATACAATGGAAGATATTTTGATTCTACAGCGTGATTGATTATAGGTGTAAATGGTTACAAAATGGTTAAAGGGTGAACGTGTAGCTCATTTACTGTCAATTAATGTATGGTAAACCCTATCCAAAAAAAAAGATTCCTTAATTTTAAATAAAGTAATGATAGTAGTGTAACAAAAAGCGTTATCAAAATTTTGATTACAATATATTCAAATTAATTATTGTTTATAACCAGTCTCTACAGGCTCTGTACTGCCAGAAGTTATAAACCAGTCGCATTTCAATAGAAATTATAAATTAATATAAAATATTTTAGAGTGATCACTTTATATAGGGTCGTTGGAAAAAATTGAAAAAGCTTGAAAATTTTTTTCCTAAAAAAACTATACATTCACCGCTTTTAACATATATAACATGCACGAAGCCTGCTTCCAATCGGGTCTACGGAAAATATATGGGGAAAGCCTATGTCCACTTACGGCTGAAACGATGATTTTTCGCCAAAGAATTAATGGCAAAAAATGCATAACTTATTAGTTAATATTTATAGTTTTTTTTTGTCTTATTGGTTAATAACGGGGTAAGGTGTGTTTACATGACATAATATCAGTTCACATCTTCACGGGAAACGTAATTATTAATGCCTATACATTTCTATACAATAGTCGTCATTGTTATAACCCATAGAGGTTCACTGCAAGGTATTGGCCTACCTCAAAAATATCTAAGGGGTGATATGCTATAATAACGACGCCTGGCAGCAAGTTGGCGATCGAAATCGTACTGCCCATTCTCTGAAACCTTATTTTGAGCAGTAGCAATCCTATATATAATAATTAATGCACAGAGTGTGAATAATAACTTTGTATCCCGGGAAAGGAAGCGACGACCTGTGGTCGCAAGGCTGTCCCTTACCGCTGGGCTACAATAGCTCTTTACAATAGTACACGCGAGCTAATATTGTAATCATCGCCATTTTATTGAAAATGAAAATTAAATTTGAAATTTTTAGATATGTAAACCTAATTTCAGATTTATTGAGAGATTCATCTTCGAGGGAGAGTTAGATGACAGATTCAACGAATTCTTTATAAGGAAGGATAACCAACACGTCAATTCGCGGTCCAAACGCTATTGGGACAAAGGATTCCATATAACGCTGAGTGTAGCAGTGCCCGACTTCTTGCGTTCGCTTTCAAAATTTATTTTGCTGTGCGGAAAATCTTTGAGATTACTTAAATTATGTAATCCTAGTGTAAGTATATATATGAAAAATATTATACTACCATTGATTATTTGACAAAGGCTAACTTATGTACAACAACAATGATATTAAATAAACTATGAGTAATGAATAGTTAAATATAAAATAACAAAATAGAATATAAACAACCATTAGTTATAATTTTTTACATTAGGCCTTATAAGAAGGCGCAAAGTCACCCAGAGAGTAATTAAAAGAACTATGCTTGGGGCTTCGCTGCGACATCGCATAAAAAATGAGAAGATACACAGAAGAACCATATTCGTCGTAGCTTAAAGAATAACTCGCCTCAAGTGGCAATGGGCGGGGCACATCGCAACCGATAATAGATAGGGCAGCGAGATAACGATCATCGAGACTTTTTTTGGTGAAGGCTTAAGCCACACTGTGGGCGTCTATCGGCTGGAATGATGATAAAGGTGATTAATTATATGAATAGGTATTTTCATAAATTTCAATTTCATACATTACCAGACTAGTAATAATGTTTTTAAAATATCATTGTAATAGTTTAAGGTATCGTTTCGCTTACCTTAAAGCATTACAATGAAAATTTATATTTTTTTTTTTTTGTATGTGAACACGTCGTTTTGACGTCAAATATTTTGATATGTTTTAATTTACTCTGGTTTATATGAGAAAAAAATAAGTAGTAATTTTTTCTATTGTGAGTCGGTCTTAAGTTTTACGTTTGTTAACGCATTTGGCAATTATTTTTTGTTTACGCTACGGATTATGTGTCCTTATATAATTACCGAATTAATATTTTCTTGTAGGATCCGTTAGTTCTACTAATATCATCCGACCACCCGTCAGTGAAATGTTGCGCGAGCTTCGATGAGTTGGAAAGACAACAGCAAGTTCTAGATGTATACAGGACGAGGTGTCTATTCGTCAGTGGGGAACCTGTGACCTTTGATCAGATACTATTGAAAAAAGAGGCGGAAAGAAAAGCCTTCACGGAAATGGCGTCCCTAAAACAGGCCGAAACTATGGAGAAAATTGTTGGTGAGATGAAAATAGTTAAAATAATTATTTTAAAGTGAAGTGGACTTGTGTGCGTTGAACTTGAATTTTATTTACACGTAATATCTATAAGGTGATTTGTATTTTAGCCGAAAGGAAACGGTTAGCACAGTTAATAATAGCAGAAAAACAACATTCACTCCGTGTTCTTGAAGCTGCAATGGCAGAGGCTAAGGCGGCTAAAAATAAAGCGAAACAACGCGAGAGAAAAAGATATGAGCTAGAAGAAGCTTTAGAAAAAGCTACAGAAGAAGTAGACTCCAAGTTAAAAGATGAGGAAAGGTAATATCTTTGTGAAGGAATCGGTTTTAAAATGTATTCAAATTTTATATTATTGACTCTATTCTTAACGATCATCTGTTGAAATAATTTTCTTTCTTTCAATTACATCGCTTGTACTTTTAAAAAAAATTAAATGCTCATACGGGTTAAATTATTTCAGAAATAAAATCATGGCATATTATTCAAAGTTAAACATGGAGGTAGAAAAGAGCAAAATACACACAGAATGGAAGATAAAACGGCTACAATTAGATCAAAGCAGAATACAGTTGCTGTCAACCGAGGAGAGAAATTTGAAAAGAGAAAAATTAGAACTTGAACTTAAACGTAATGATGAAAATATGGAAATTTCAATTGAAAGCTTGGATATTAAATCGGAAGACGTTGAACCTGGAACAGAAACCGCCAATAACAATCAAGGTGTATTAAATACAACACCAGATTCCGTACATAGTATAGAAATGATGAACGATGATTTAAAATGTTCAAATGCTACTGATCACTTGAACACAGATACATCACAAAGTCAAAACGATATCTCTAACAATATTGTCAAAGGTGTTCCCAATATAAAAGATCGTAATAAAAACTGTGATAATATTAAAGATTTTGATTCTCAAGGAAATATTTTAAACGTGGATAAAGAAAATAATTTAGAAAAGAGAGACTTCACTACTTCGAGCAATGTCATCGGCGAAAAGCTCGATGTTGAATTTGACAATCAAACATTTTTAGATATAAGAGAGGAAGCTATTAAAAATAAAAGAAAAGTAATGGCCCATGAATTCTGTCAAACCGATGAACAAAACAATAAATTGAATGCACAAACACCTATTATTCAATTAACTTCAGTTGATGAAGAGAATAATATTCAAGATGTATCTGTTTTATCAGAAGCGAAAAGAAACAAATTAAAAGTTCTAGGAACTGAATTCGGAATTGTTCACACAGAGATTAAAGAACACGTCGAACCGAGAACCGATGCGCAAAAAGAAGCTATAATTAATAAAAAAAGAGTTTTAGGTGTAGAATATAATCTGCCTAGTGAAAACATTGTTAAGAAAGAACCAGCTAATGTAGCGCAAGAAGAGGCTTTACGTAACAAAAATAAAGTATTGAGTTCAGAATACAACACACGTTTAATGAACCTTAGTCCCAGGCGAGAAGGCAGTAGGAGAACAGGGTTGACGTTAGATCTTAAGCCATTTGTTGAGACCATAAGCACAAATAGCCAAACGCCTAACACTGGTACAATCACGCCCGGTGAATTCTTTCCAAGGGTAAGTATTCTTTTTTCTTATGTTGATTTAATATGATATATATATATATGTATATGTGTATAGATATATATAATTATATTATTTAGGAAAATTACAGCTGTACATAATTAACACCATTATACCTATTGTTGAAATGAGACATTGTAATAGAACCTGACCTCATTGAGAGCACAGATAGTAAAATAGAAGTAACTGAGAATCAGAATTATCATTATTATTATTTTTATTACAATGTCTCATTTTAACAATAGGTATAATGGTGTTTGTTATGTACAGTAGTAATTTTTGTAAATAATTAAATACATGAACATAATGTGAACATGTTTTTTTATTTTATTTTACCCCAACCTAAAGCCACCAATTAAAGAAAAATTGGTGTATTTTATACAAAGAAAAAAATAATTATCAAAAGAAGCAAATGGTACTTGTTTTAACAGCTCCTAATAGATACCGGACTGTTTGTATTGAAATTAGCCGATTGTCTCTTTCCAAAGGTCGATGTGTAATATTCATCGTCAGGTATTCTATATAAGTCAATGAAAAAAATTCTTAGATTCAGAATTTTAATAATTAGATAACTCTTAAACTTTAGATACACATGGATCAGAATATTCGATCTTGATATCTATTGTCTTTGTATTATTTAGGAAAATCTGTGGTTAATTAACATTTACTTTCAGCTTGATCTTGAAACTCCCACCACTGCCGAAGTACCGTTAGGTAGTGGAATGACTAGCGACATGTTTACACCAAGAAACGATGAAAAGGATTTAGATTCTGAAAAAGATAAATCTAATAAAGATTATATGAGATCGGAAAAATTTGACTTTTCTATGATAGTTGAGGAAGTAACTGCAGAGTCGGAGGATATAAGTGATGGACATACAGAAGACAGCCCAGATAGCTCACCGAAAAAACTTAGGCAATGTACTGACCTGACAAACAAATATTCATTTTACAATTTAATTGATGGGTCTTATAACTTCGATAACTTCGATCCATTTGGAGTGAAAACGTTAGAGAACTATTCTAAAGATTATTTCACAAACAAAATGAGTAACGACATTAAGTCATCATTTTATACAGATCCGGCCTTAATTATGGAGGAAGTTAAGAAAAAACCATATAACAATATATTTCTATCAAGTTTCACAACCGATGAAGGTACAGAACAAAAGATATCAACGAATAATATAGCAACACTCACGGCTTGTTTACAAAGATCAGTAATGTTGCCATTGACATATCAGCTGGAACTGGTTAATAATTCAATTTTAACTCATTTTCTTGTTAATTTGGACATGTACGAACATCTAAGAAGTTTGAAAGATTATTTCTTTTTAATGGACGGCGAGTTCTCCAGGAGCATTTGTCACAACTTGTTCGCAAAGTTGACCAAGACGGTGAATCCACAAGAGCTGTTGAACTTCGCAACGCTGCATAACATACTCGATAAAGCTCTAGGATCTTCAATATCACGTGAGTAAACAGAAATAATACGTCCATGTATACACAATAGTGTAGAATGTTATGTTTTATTAAACATTTGTGGTTACGAAAGAAAAACAATGTTTATGTGTACTTTGTTAATTAGTCTAGATTACCAAGCTGACCATTTAACATATTATATAGTAGGGGTGGTCAAACTGCGGTTCGCGAGCCACATCCGGCTCATTGAACTATTACTTTTGGCTCCGATCGATTGTCGAATTATTTCAATGTTTAAATTTATATAACCTATGTCTGCTGTTGAGAAATCGCAACAATTTACTGGTGTTAATTATTATTACTCGCCTAAAATTAGCGAAATCCAAACACCGATCATAATTATCTAACTGGCATCTTAAGTACTTTTAGGAGTGCTATCATACATACGTGTTCCATTATATCTAACTTATTTTTGTCATAAAAGTTCAATAATTTAAAAAAAATTCCATTTGCGTATTTTAAATGCGTATTAAATTGCGGCTTTTGAAAAATTTCAAATTTGGAACAATGGCTCGAACTATCAAGGAGCTTGGCCATGCCTGTTCTATACATTATATAGCATTAGTAAATTACAGTGATTTAGATTGGTGATTTAATCCAAAGAAAGCGATAGGAATGCATGTTAAATGAATTACTATGATAATTTACTATGTAAATAATACATATGCTATATATATTACATGTGTACTAAGCATACCCGAGACATCTTTTCATTCAAAATACCGCAGTGCCTGAAGACAATTGTCTTTGATCAGTGTATGTTACTGGTGACGACTTACGAATCCAAGACGTGGTCGCTTACGCCCACTGTATAGCCTACGTTATAATAAAGCTCAAGGAGAGAGCTATGTCGATGGCTTTGCTGCAAGATCGATTCAGAAATATGGAGATACACAACCAAAGTCATCGACTTAGCTCGAAGTTAGCTTCATTAATGTTTTTAAAAAGACAGTGATGTCAGCTGTGCCGATATCATTAAGGAAATTTTATCATGAACTTCAAAATTAAACACAAGTTGGGAAATCTTTTTTATATTTTACTATTAGCGTAACAATGTCTTGAGAGTTCTAAACAGAGGTTCAGGCGACATCATGAAGTTACAAATATTCGTTCACCTTCAATTATTACTTTCAAATAATAGGTATTTACAAAATATGTGTCCAGAATAATAATTTTTTACAACCACGCCATTTTGCAACGCGTTCATGCCGATATATATTAATTTTTGTTTCTACAGATGTGCATAAGTTCTCCGAGAATCTGTCATTCAGTATCGCCGAGTCACCGCTAAGTTTCCAGCATAGCTCTCCAGATGTGTTGCATTGTCTGTCGTTGACTTACTCCGTGAGCTGGCCGTTGAACATAATTCTATCGCAAGAAGCCTTGATGCGATACGCTAAAGTATTTCAGTTTCTTATCAAGATGAGAAGAGTGTTTTGGGTGCTTAGCGAAGATTTTGAGGTAAACCATGTTATTAATAAGCATAACTACAGTATATTATAGTTGACTCCCACGTGGCGACCACGAGAAGGTAGGTAAGCCTTTCACTAGGCGGACAGAGGACATAGTTAAGGTTGCGGGAAGCCGATGAATGCGAGCTGTGCAAGACCGATCATCGTGGCTATATTTGAGGAAAGCCTATGCCTTTCAGTGGCCACCTATCGGCTGACATGATGATGATGATGATAGATAGTATTCATATAAACATAATTAATTTATACATGTTAGCAATAATTAAAATAAACAGTAATGTTTTGGACGGGAGTCTATGAATAGTGTTTGAAATATTAAAAGTGTGAGTATTCTTGAAAGTGATTATTAGAAATAGAGGGTAATCTTGGAAAGTAGGGGTAGAGCCTGTAAAAGCCGGCGTTGAGAGGAGGGCGATGCTATTAGAAAGTTGTATATTGACTTGATTCAAAAAGTTTGTGTTTTACATACATGATCATATTGGAATTAAACATTTCTTATTCAAATTAAATGTAGGTTTATAGTATTTTTTTGTAAATGATGTTCTGTCATTAAATAATTATATTCGATAATCAAGTCCCGGACTATATTTTAATCGATAGAGAGAGGTTATGAAGCACAAAATGATTGAGTCACTGCACCGAAAATCAATTGACTATCTGTAAGCTTCGCCGCGCGGATAGTCAAATGACTATCCGTATGGGTTGCAACAACATGTGTATAACTAAAAAATAATTTAATAAATTAGTTATTAGTATTAATTTTTTAAAGTTTATAATAGGTATTTGTGATAGATAAAATCTATCTTATAACGTTGACATTGTTTTTAGTCACTGAAACTATCTGCAAAGCTGTCGCGGGAGCATTCGAGAAAATTATTGCGATCACCGCAGTACATTTCCGTCCAGATATACCGACATGTCATGGCGTCGCTTATAAGGGCGCTCGATAATTACATTGTCACAACATGTATCCTCACCTCGTGGACGGAGTTCGAGAGTGATCTCAAGAAAGCGCGGACACTGGACGACCTCTACGACTGCCACGTTGTGTACATTAAGAAAGTGTTGTTCAGATGTCTCCTTAACAACAGATCCACGCTCGTCATGAAGCTACTGAATGACATATTCACCGTTATTTTGAAATTTAGTCGCGTGCTTAAAGCTGGGTATGTCAAAATTTGAATATAATTTTTAATTTATTTACTCACTTTTTATACACATTGTGTGAAGGCGGACTTAATGTCATTTAGGCATAGTCAATCCAATCCATAATAATTATATTTTTTCTGTGCTCCATATAATTGGTAACTTAGTGAAATGGTAGTGAAATGGCAGAATAGACCGGAGTCTTAAGGTTCGTCCACCTAAAAGGTAGATAGTCAATCTCGTCAAGGTCGTCTAAAGACTACTATATATGTAATACATAAGTATTTTTTTAGAATCTGTGTGTTTGTCTCCGATAAAATTCCAAGACAAAACAAGAAGTATTATAAAAAGTTGTTTTGTTATAACAAAAAAAAACATATGTTACAGTGAATGGCAACAACAGGAACGAACGAGTAGCTTCACTCATACTAATTTTACGCAACTTGAAGAACTCTACCATCTATTTGAGAAACTTGCTAAATATTTACACAAAGTGGTCACGAAACTGATGGAATGTGGTTACCAACGCCACTTGGTCGAGTTGCTCACTATGGTCAATTTAAACGGCTACTACGATACGAACAAATCGAAGGACGAACAAAATACATCCGCATCAACTGTACGCTCCAACTAAAGGTGCATGATTAATGTGAAATAACAATTTAAAAAGTGCTGAAACATTTTTTTGGCATTTTCATTCTAGACTGCAAAAACACATATTGTAACTTATATTACAAAAATATTAACACTGAATTAAACGTAAGCGGCATTTAATAACAATAAGAATATATATCATAATCGAAAAATAATAAATTAATTTAAAATAGGAAAATATATACACCCTTAGTAACAATAGTTTAGGTTCATATCAAGCTTTTCAAAATTATAGTAAAAATCTTAAGATATTAAAAAAAAATGTTTAAAGCTAATATTTAGCTTTAATGAAATTTATCGCTTTACTGTATTTTAATCCTGCCTTTTAGCAAAAAAATAAACTTTAATAGCATATAGCTAATATAAGTGTATAGATTAAAACTATTTTTACATTTTGTTTTCTAATTTTTTTTCATCAATCGCAGGATATGTTCGTAAATACTATAGAAGAGAAACCGATTTGCTAAATATTCCAAAATCATGAATCTTAGCACATAAACATGTGTGCTAAAATTAATAGCAAATGAGTGTTATTCTAAACAAATAATTTATACGTTTAAATTATTACAATGTTAATGTATTTGTTAAAACGAGTAAATTAAGTTATGTATAGTACTGTGATGAAATATCTTTGAATGTTAATTTTTGTAATCCCACCTGTTATTGTTAGCGTCATAGATAAATTTTGTATTGTTATTATGATCTGATATGTTAAAACAATCATTGAGCACCAATAATGTATGTTTGCCAAAATATCTTTGAATATACATTGTTGCTATTAACAAAGGTTTATATTTCCCATTAAATATGTAGATATTAACAAAAATGTGAAGTTTTATTTACCCTTGCACCTGTTGTATTTAGGACCATTGTACTTGATAAGCTAATTGTTACAAAAGAAACACAAATAATTTATTTATATGTAATTTTTCGACGAATACAAGCTTGAACGATATTTTAATATGAGATACATTATTACTCTAATAAATATATCGCTAATCATAAAATGAGAAAAAGAAAGGCGAAGCATATTTCTTCAAAAAGTAAGTCAAAAGTTAATGAGATAAATTCGCAAAATAGTAGATAAACAAGCGACAAGCTCCATTGAGGTATCAAACAAAAACGCAATTATAGAAAGGAGTACAAAATGTAACAATATTTTTTTATTTTCGGTTATCACAAAGAACTAACACCTCAAAAGTCAATGTATTTGCTTCCACAAATAGTAGTATATTTATATAGGCGGGTTTTTCACTTAGCATTTGGAGAACACTGCTCAAAAGTCATCGTAGCAATACAACTTCTCAAATTAAAAGAATCACATTCCTACTGTTATTAACTAAAACGCCCTCTAGTGCTGAGCAGGATGTTAATTTATTGCCATCTATCGTGGAGTAGTGTAAGATAAAATTTCGGTATTTATTTGTATTATTTATTCATAAAAAATATTTATTTCGTTACATTTATCTTTGAAAATTTTATATTTAGCTATAATGAGGAATTTATTCCATGGCATCTTTGTACTTTAAACGTTTAATTTGTTTTTTAGAGTTGTATTTTAGTTGCCTTTTAATTCCGTGGCGATGACAGCGCCAATATTTTCCTTATAATCAGGGTGTTTTCATGAATTCTTCATTCTACGTCAATTCGTCCTAGGGTGAACATCTGATCGTAATCAGTCAACGCGTGTGATACTAAAGTGAAAGCCGGCTTTTTATCAGCGTATTCTTCTATTCATTACTCTATTTTTGTGTTCATAAACATAAAAACACTAAAGAACATAGGACATTTTTGAAGAGATTCTGTGAAAATTTGTTTTATAGTATCGATCGCAGAGCTACCTATTCCTGGGGTTTCTCACTGCGCTGCAGTTTATATTTCTCCAAAAACGTTAAAGCACAAGAGTCACCGTCACTGTCGCCGAGATGGCGTTCATGATGCCTGTTGTGAAAAACGATTGGGATATTTACCATTCGCAGCGGTCAAGACGGTCTTCGGAATCAACGGAGAAGGTTGGTGTTGGGGGGCGAGTGCGGAAGGTGTCGGAGTCTCGATCCGAGGGGCCGATGATGTCGCCGCGGATGGGATCTACTTTGAGCCCGCATCGGAGTGCCCCTGCGATGCGCTCTCTGTCCTACTGCCGGGCGCCGCCGTCGCGGGCCTCGCTGCGGGCGCAAGACAGCCCCAAGGGCTCGGCTAGCCCGCCCAGCGTCGGTCGCGAGTCGGAGAAGTTCCACAGCAGGTTGGTGGAGAAACTACGAAGAGCGTTAGGTCGCTCCGAGTCTCGCCGGGAAGAGCGCAGCTCATGAGCTAACCAGGCGTGCTTGTGTGCAGGGCGCGCGCAGAGTCCCCCGAGCACTCGCGCTGCGGAGCCTGCATGCCCTACCTGTGAAGCACGCACGCACAAGCGCCGACACACTATCTGTGATACGTTTGAGATAGTGCCGAGTTGAGTAAACCTATGAATGTGCTAACTTTAACCGCCTATTCGTTTCGGAAGTTCAGTCCAATTAATCATGTATAAATTTTAAAAAAAGACCCTACAATGCAATAGTAATTAGCCATCATACCTTTCGCTTCCCTAACTGTTGCATGGATGTTATTGTGACCATTTATTTTACTATTCAAAATATTTATCATTATTCGATTGTTTCGTAAGTTATTGAAAGGGTAATAATTGTATGTTTTAAGACTGTATTTAGTTTAAGAACAAACACCCGGGTGTTTGTTTTCCAACTATACATGACATCGTATTGTGTCCTGGTTACTATTTAATATTTTAGTGGAGCGTGTGGCAGTTCGCGATTGGTATCTGTGATTTGTTACTTATAAGCAATAGTGTTATTTATTTTTGAGTGGAGTATGGGTTGATTATTTCAGAAGCCAAAATTATTTTTATCGATTTAAGTATTCAGCTATATTTAGTTCAATATATATCTTCATGAAGCTAGCAAAGGGTATTCTCTAATTGCCCAATTTATAATTGTGTTAATTGTGAACATTATAATCTAAAATTTATATAGAAATTGAAAAGTAAATAAAATGTTTTTGGTCTGTATTAAGCGTTAATAAGTTTGATATAATTATTTTTTAAAAACTGATATCACAGTACAGTATTTTCTTATTATTGTCATTTTCGTTATCATTAAAATGATAATAACTATGCCAATAACTGTCTATATTAATAAAATATATTATAAGAAACCTTATTAGTCATCGCGAATAAGCAGTGATATGTTATCCTAAATTTTGACAAATAGAATCCTAGCTCTTTAGTATTGTATGTTAGCTATAAAATAATTTTTGTTACATATTTTGCATGATTTTATGTAGTGTTAACGTAATGACTGTAAATGGACCAGCCTTATTGAAATGTAGGCGTAACTATAGGGCATCAGTAAAACTGAAGGAGACTTGAGAGTTATATTTTAAATTTAAGGCATGTAGTGGTGAGATTGTATACGGGGTGTAATATCAGTACTTAATTATGATGCTAAAGCATTTTTCACATTTAAAAATTATCTGTTTAAAAAGCAAGTTTTAAACATTTTTATAATTTAAAGGTACTTTGTTGTGAGAAACGCTTTACTTAAAATTTTAAATGATTGAACTGCCAAGTCTTAGTGTATCTATATTCACATTGAAATGTCACTACTCTGTATTACTAGTATTTGCAAAAAATGTCTGTTGTTTACATCCGATTTAACTTTGCATGGAAACTACGTTGTCTGATCTGAACTTTTTCTAAATATAAAGCTTATAAAAAATCTTATATCTTTTATTGTTTTACCCTTTCATGTTATTACATATTCATTTCACATTAATAATTGTGGTGTAATAACAATTGCGTTGCATTTCGTTCGCGTCTAGTGGTGTGGCAAGGGTCGATAACGATATTAGAGGGACGGTTCTAGAATGTTCGGTGACATTGTATGCGTCCCGTTTCCCGCGTCACCGGTGTCGGGCAATTTTAGGAAGCTGCGCATCTAGAAATTCTATCAATTTGCCATTCTTCAATGATCTTTTCTTTACACTTCATATTTAATTTTTTTTTAAATAAGTTTGTTTTAAGATTAATAAAAATTCTTATGTTAGAGTTGGCTTTTGTATTATGTACGGAATACTTTAGAGTTTTACCTGTGGTTTAAGATAGAAAGGTAGTAAAATAGTAGGAAACTCGCCGGCCCATATACAATTCCCATAGTTGAAACCAACGAATAATTCTTTTATAATCTTTGAACAATAAAAAGTATACAATGAAGATCATGCTTTAACAGTCCCGCTTGCTACAGTTACGTGATCAATAATTTTAGGTTGTAAATTGACGATGTTACACATTTATCAAATGAAACGCCGATTTGTCAATTTAATTACTAAAGAATTAAGAAGCAAATTTTTAAATCCCTGTCAAAGAGTAAGCAACTTTAAAAATAAACTTAAAACTTAAATGGAAATAAAATATCTTTTTGTCTACAACCGCCACTTAGAAAAAAGATACCACGATTCTTGTCACGTGTTAACAAATGTTATTTTAAATAAATATTATCATCGAAGTCTAATAAGGTTATCCTTAACACGTAGATTATATGTAAATAATTATTAATTTTGTGTTTTAAATCGGTTTTAAAATATGAATAATATTAATCATTATTTATTTAACGTGTGAAACACACTCCACGAATAATGTGTTGTGTATGTTATTATAAAATAAGTGTAAATGGATTTTATTTATCAAGCAGTTCACAAAAGAATTGTTTGGGTATTTTCTGTGTATTCTAAGATGTGTATAAGAACTATATATAGTTTTAGTCAATGTTTGGTACACCATATTAATAATCAATGGGTCCTTTTTCTCTTATTAGGATCTATATTTCATAGACGTTAGCGTCCGTGCCTTTGTTTTTACAATTACTTTAAAAATATCCGATTTTTTTGCCCACGTTTTTGCATGTGTGTTACTATTGTATTACTATTTAAAACTAACTTGAGGTCATTTAATAATTACGATTGTTTTTTCTTTTTTTTTTAATCATTGGTGTCGTTTCTTTTTAAAGTCGTCCTCACAATGCCCAGTTTTTTACATACGGTTCGTGCGACTAGTTCCTCATCCCTACTCCATATTACCATCCTCAGCTTGTACGCCAGTATCTATGCGGTGGTTGTCGTATTCGCCACTGTGATGAATCTTGCGATCGCATCTCGAGTCTCGTCGTTAAGTGATATTGCTACCAACGTATGATGGACACTGATATGCAGCACGAAGTTTTTTCTCTTTCGACGAATAACTATGACCGCTTCGATCTTTAACCCCTCAATCTCGTAAATAGTGAGCGTCCTTAAACCTGCCTTCTGTAGCCTTGTATAATGAGAACTTGTTTATCGGCTTGGTGTGAGTTAGTTACAGAGTGTTTCTCTGTTTCGGGAAATTCTCTTCAGAGTAAGAACGCCTACTCAGGGAGTGCACTACCTACTTAGACGAATATAAGCCCTAGTTAATGAGTTCAGGAATAATAAAAAACTAAGATATAAAAATGCGTTTTCAAAATAAGTATTACAACATATTAAAATTAATGATTGGTTGCTATCTGTCCCTGGAGACTTTACTGCCAGAAGTTATCGGCTTGTCGCATTCCAATAGAATAAATAATTTAATATAACATATTTCAGAGAGATTGGAAATAGTTTTAAAAGTTTTGTAACTATTTTCAGTTACACCTTTACACTGAACAAGTAAAAGAATATTCCAGAAATAATTAAAAAAAATGATAATTATGAATGTTGCGTAGTAGCATTAACACGCATTATATTTTAAAAAATTGATACGATAAATGATTATAGTACAATTTTGATAAGACAAATAGATAACAGTGTTTTGCCGTCAATACACGGACAGAAATTAAACTTACACTGGACACCAAGTTTTCTCCGCCTATAGGTAAAATACACTTTCTTTCGGCACCTCTTCTTGATGTTCTAACATGTTTGATGCAATCTTTACATACAAATCCAAAGAAGATAAAAAAAATTCTTAGAGCAAACAGGAATATTCAACTTAAGAACAAAAGCAAGCTTACGCACCGTGAGAGAAAAGATATCGACTGACATTTTGCCCCCATGTACATGCATCCTGACTTTGTTATTACGAACCAATGATATAAGTTGTACATTCTCTTATATTTGATTATCTACCTTACTCATTCTTTTTACACATTGTCTAAAACTGTACCCAATGTATACAATATAATAGTGTACTAACGATGGGTTCCAGTGTACTAAATCCAGTAAAAATAATAGGTCCTTATCACATACTATTAATCTCTCCCCAGACTTTTTGTTGCGAATACGTGAATAACAAGACACCCATAGCTAGACCGCCATTAGATGAGCGTATTGCTAACATCTTTTAATGTCTATGATAAAGATGAGACGGTCTATATTTCAAACTATCTAGATTATAACTTTAGTATGTGTATAATACATAAGTAATAATTACCTCTTTAGTAACGTAAAATTGTTGCCTTTTGTTTTCGTTGACTGAAGTAATGTTTATGTAAATTGTTAATGTCCAAGCTATGGTAGCCTTGTCAGTCTTGACATTGAGTTATAGCTCTTAAGAGCGATTCACAAGAAATGCGGCACAGTTTGTGTGTGTTATGCAACTTGTCATTGCAAGAATAATATGTGAGAAAAACGATAAATGTAAAACCAATCAACCAATCAAAAAATCAATATTTGGTCTGGGTTACTAAGGCCCATAAACTTTTTCTGAGAAGGAATCAGTTCTCCGGCAGAGGCAACACTGCAAGGCTAACAATGTGCATGCAAATGACCTGATTTTGCCCAGCATTAGCGATTAACAACCTGTACGTGTACTTCTAAGGTTACCAGTGTACTAGATAACTTATAAATATAATTATATTATAATATGTTACGTCACAGAAATGTAGTCTTTCACTTCGGTCCTCTTTGCTAACGGTCGCTCATCGACCCTTGAAGAGGGTTATGTTCGACATTGCTCCACAAAATTGAGTTACGACAGAGATTTTTATATGAACGAAAGCAACATAATCCAGAGATTTGCAAGTTAAATTGTCAGTAGGCAGGCCACATAGCGCGTGGAACAAATGGCCACTAGGATTTTAAGGTTCTGAAGTCGCCAACAATAAAAGGTTGACAGATGTCTTAGTTATGGTCGTGAGAAAATAATAGACGCTGGCGGCTCTCCCTCCGGTGATAATGGAATATTTCAGGCTCAATTGATGACGGTGATGAATGTATTATTACGTTCACAATGTGTTTTTTAAAAGATGAACTTTAAAATTTATAACGAACTAAGGTGTCTATTTGTAGTATTAGATTTCCATACATGAGCTACGTCGTAATTCATAACATTTTTTTACCTGCCTAAGTGGCATTTGCAAGTTCCGCAGTTGCAAACTCTTCACAAACTATTTATAAATATCTATGATAATAATAAGTAAATTATAAAATGTCCAAAGTTTTTAATATTTACAAAAGAACAGCTGCAATAATTCTTTATAAATCATAAGTTACTAAAGATAGTAGGTACTATGCATATTTTAAAAGAATGACAAAATGAGATTAAATTAAAGAGGTTACGAGAAAGGGAAAAGGTTAGGTAGACCTAGCGTACACTTGTACGAGTTCATATGAGGACTATGGAAAGAATTATGTTAATCCAGTTTGTTGCAGGCGTCTTTTCTCTGCGTTTATCATCCAAGTAAATAAAATGTCGCTTTTGTTTTTTAACAAAGTAATTGATTCCAGGAATCTAAAATCGAGAGGGACTCAGAAAAATAACAGTAGAAGTAAAGTGGGATTTTAACATAATTTTCCGTTTCAAAAATTGTTAGAATTATTAAGATTACGACCTATGGTACAGATTTTCTACAAGGGTCGACTGGGAACGACTGAAGAATAGATGTTTTCAGTTTGATAATGATGTGAACAACGAAGTCAAGTAATAGATTCTAATGTATGACGTTGTAAAAACTATTAGCATGTTCACGTCACAAGAGCACACGCCTGTAGCCAATTGGCACTGGCAACCAATATCTTTGTCAGAAAAATAAACAAAAGCGTAACAGCGTGACGCAAGTGCCTCGTTAAATGGACATTTGAGATTGGATTCATCAAGATACGTACTGGTTGGAAGGAGTAAATTGATATTCCAACAGGAATCAGTACTCCTTTATTGCGCACAAACTGTATTACGTCGTTTAATGACGACTGTTTTTTCTTAGGTTCAATTTAAATTGATGTGTGATAAATATGTTTTTTATCGAGGAAGTCTATGTTTGCTATAGTGGCATTTACAGACTCAGTGGCAGAGCGCCGAGGTTTAACTTATGTTTCTTATTGAATAACTAAGCCAGAATCTTGGTTATAAAGGTGACCCTTTAGGTCATTAGAGCTAGGAGGCCTATATAACGTGGTCTAATCACAAGAGCTTTCAAGCTTGAACGGCCACTCAATATGCTGACAATGCTATAACATTCCGGTTCTAAGCTGCCCCAAAAGGCCGAACCGTTTCCCGAATTGTTTCTATTGTCAGGAAAATGACAATTACGCGGAAGTTTTGCGGCTATGAGTGATCTTCACAATTTTGTTGACATGATATCGTTCATGTATTCTCGTGGAAACCACATACTTTTTTAGACATAAGGATAAATTATAACGACTATTTACTTAAACGTTAATTGTTGTTATTTTGTTGTCCAATTTGAACCTACAAGAACATACAAAATAAGCTCACATTAGGTATTGTAATTAACATATCGACGTGAAGAATAGATAGAAGTTAAAAGAGTAAGTAGTAAATATTATTATAAACAATTATAAAAAAAATTAAGGAAATGTTTTCCCACACCTGCCCTGGTAGTGGAATCGATGAGAGGAATCGCTATATAGTGGGGCTCCGGGAATGTATCCACAAATCCATAGCCTCGCTAGTGAGAGACGTCCACGCAGCACCGTCTAGAGCAGTGTTTCCCAACGTGGGGCTAATACCGTACGGAGGGGCATTTTGACTTTTAAAGGGAGCAATTTGTAAAAGGAACTTCACACAAGTTTAACTCTTTCGTTTTAAAACAAAAGTTATGTACATAGGGGGCGTAAAAATTTTAGAAAGGCTTAGTAGGGGCACGGTACAAAAAAAGGTTAGGAGACATTGGTCTGGAGAGAAGAATAAATTCTTCTTCCTCTCTCAAGCAAAGATGCCCTGGAAACTTCTCAGCCGCTCCGACTTATGCAATGGCCAAGAATATTAAGGGAGTTCGAGTACTCAGAAGGAGGCGCTCTTCGCCATCTGTAGCGCATCTGATCATTTTGCTCTGCCACCAAACACAGTACAGCCATAGAGAATGATGAGCCTCCAGATCGCGACCGCATCCGCAGTACGAACTCGCTTAGTCACAGAGGAGACAGCAGTGTATCATAATGCCGACACTTCTAGCCGAGATAGTTGTTCATACTTCAGCTCAGTTCAAAAATCTGCTCTTCTCTGGAGATGTCTTTTCGAACCCACTCAGAGCGGTCACCTCAAGCCGGCCTCTTACCTTCTTTGTTGGTGACTAGGCCACGACTATTGAGTCCTCTGGTCATGATAAGGCGGTATCCAGTTCGAGGTTGGAATACTTACAGTGCAATTGATAAGATTGCGAAATGACAGTATCTAAAGCCGTGGTTACCATAGTTAATTCAATATTCCTAAGATTCACATTTTATAAAATAGATCGTATCTATTTCAAACAAAGATTTTCTAAAACAGGGCTACTTAAATTATGACTTTATATTTTTACTTAAAGAATTGTCAAGCTCTTTTTTATGTTGTTAAAACTAAAATCATTATCGATTTCCAAGATCAGGAGTTATTTTCCTACTTCATGATTAAATAAATGATACTTTAGTCTATATTAAAACGACATTCACGCAATGGAAAAAAACTATGGCTACGTAATTGGCTATTCAGTTTATAAAGCCAACGCCTACGTCTTTAAAAGTAATAATTGACGAACTGTATGAATTTTGTTTATTATTTGTCAAGACATATATATGTACAAGTTGTATCATCTTCAAATAGGTTTTGCTCCCCGTATAAATTGTAGTTCATGTCAATTTATAATAGTCACTCAGTATCTTTGTCACTATCATAAATGTGTCTATATAATATTTATATGCTATAAAATGCTTGTAAACCTTACACGGGAAGTTAAATAATAAGATATAAACATACATGCAAATCGGCGTAAATCAAAGAGAAAATTAGGAGCTTGTAATTAAACTAGGATTCGTGCATCTCGGGGTAAGTCAAGTTGTCAAGCGAAACTAATCATTACTCACATCGCCATTAGTTAAAGCATAATTAAGCTAATGTTAACTAAGCCAGTTTGAATCCATAGTCTGTGAAGTAGAGAGTATACGTTGATATTTATGAGATGATCTTTATAGAATATACATAGTTGGAAATTGTATTTTGTGTAAAGAATATTTGATTAACTATTAAATATTGAGGGTCAGTGGTTATAAGTGTGCAAGCGTTAAAGGAGTGAATGTATAGCTCATTTGTCACCTAAAACTAAGTATTATGGTACGCAGAAGACGCTGCTGCCCATCCGCTGAAAACTTTGTTTGTGATCAGTGGCAATCCTATAAATACACACAAGCGTCAATTATATAAGTTTGTACCCCGGAAATCGAAGCCGCAACCTATTATCACAAACACAGTTCTATAGCTCTGGGCTACATCTATAAAGTCACATTATATTAAAGTCACATACTATTTCCAATGATTTTTTTTTAATTGATTCACTAGATGTAGTACTAATAAACTAATAGTAGATTCAATACAAATTACCATCGATATGCTTCTTTAAGATTTTCGTTTCGTAAAAAGTGTGACAAAGTGAAGCTGTTATGAAAAGAGCTGTTCGAAATCGGTTCTAATTAATCGATTGCGCGTTTCGTGTCGTACCTACGGGACAATTATTTACAATTTCATTGCTGCGTTTGCCGGCGCGGACTCGATTGTGCGATTGCGAACTGGTTGATACCAGATCGAAATCGCGCGGTGAATCCGTGTCTACTTAAACAGTTTTTGTCGTTACGTTTTACGCGCACGTGTTAAATAACCGGCTAAAATAAATAAACGTGACAATTTTATAACAATGTTTTAGCTACAATCAAAATATCTCATTTGAATCTTGTTAAGGTATTTGAAAGACGCTAGATCTAGGCCGCTTCCTATCGGTTTTGGTAGAAATCTGTAGGGGAAGTCTATTCCAGCAGTGGACGTCTTATGGGTGCTAATAATGAAACACGTTTTTATTTAACAAACTGTATTTACAAATTGTATTGTTAATAGATATGGAAAGTCATAATGTTTTCAAGCATTTTATTCAATTACTATCTAAAAAGTTACGTATTTCCCAACTCCAGGAAATACACACACAGTTATGTTTGTCAGCAGGAGTGTACAATAAAGATCATTGTCTAATACATAAAAGGCCACGTCATTGTTTTACATGTGGATAAAGATAGGGCCCCCGGATTAACTGCAGAGGGAAAAATGGTGTAGTATCCTCAAGTGAAGTAGAGATCACGGACCAGCAAAAGATTGACAAACAGCCTGTTAATGTCCGCATTCTCTACTAAACTCTATTTCTTGTCGACAAAGATCAACGATCGTCGTTCATTATTCAAACTCCAAGTCATCCTAGAACATGTTCACGATTGCTTAAACGCAATTATTTGTTCATAGATCGCTAGCTGTTGATTCGTGGTAAATTGTGCCTGAGATGGAGGTGAAACTTTTTACGCCCGTTGGTAATTACAGTTTTACCGGGTTTAAAAAAGCACATAATTGACGTCTTTTGTATCAATACTTAATTGAATCAGGCGTTACCTCGCGGAAGTCAATCCTAAGTAAGAAAAGGACCAATATTTAGCCACTTCCGCACATGCCACTGAATTTTATTGTATCAATACCACTGAAACGAGCTATTTTAAAACCTAAAAGAGAATAATGAACATCAATTTTTTCATCGATGTTTGCCTTTTACTCCGTGAAAGCCTTACTGACTAAACTTCAATTCATCAAAATCATGTAAGACTTTCATATTGTTTGTCTTTGAGATTACTGTTCTTAGGCTACAAATATTCCTACAATAACTTTTACAATAATTGAGTTGTTTTTAATATTTTAAAATCAAATTAGTTCAAATAATTTATGTAAACATAAAAACTTATAAGTTACTAACATAAATTTGTAGGTTATCTCTTTATAATTTAATAAGCTTCGAGATTATCTCGTTATAATAAAACATATTTTTAAAAGAAAGATGATTATTTTGGCTCATATCAAGGAGGTTTAACCACGATGAACGTGTTACCTGTCGCGGTTTACACAAAGACGCCACTGTAACTGATCTACCGCAGCTCCGTTGAAATAGAAGCTGCATTGCACTTTATCTATAATAGTTTACGTTCCATGTAGATACGTTCTATTTCCGTCACGTCATTTGCTACCGAACGACGTAGTTGCATGGATGATTCATGCAACATGTTGCAGTTATATTTATAGAATAGAAATGAAACTTAAATAGTTTTAGTTTAATACTAATAACAAATATATATATGTTAATAGTTGACTCATTTGTGACGATAAGATTAGCACCTGGTGGGCTTATGGAAAGTTTCTGCACTTACGTCGTTTGATATTTTATAGATTGACGAATCATAATAACACACACACGTGTTTAATACGTTATAATAATATTTTACACTCAAAAACAAAAAGGTACTTTCCCGTCAACGGGGCGCAAACCTTGTGATATTTTAATGTTATGAATGTTTATACTAAACAGACTTTCTGGGTGAAAATGTTTCGTTTAGAATTCAATATTCATTTGTTATTAACCTAACGTAATGGTTACTTATCGCATGTTGCACTCTTTGCCATTGCATATTAAAAAAAAAAAAAAAAAACAGAATTTTTTACAGTTCTAAATTTAAATCCCAAATTTTCGTCATTTTTTTTAAAAAAGGTTTAAATAAAGTGCTATTTTAGATAAAATCAGAAAGGAGAGTAATTGGCCCCAAACAATTTCTATAATTGTATTAAATTTGTTATAATTAAATATTATTTAGTATTATTTTGCTTACGCCCGGCTAACGGAAAAGTACTAATTTTAATAGCTATACATAAATAAATAATATAGGTATAGATGTACTATATTATATATATAGTATAATAAATAATATAGGTAATATAGATACGAACATATTTGTTGGTATTATATACAGGTATTTATAATAATGTTCTATAGTTAAGGAACACATGTACAAATTTTTGAAACAGTATAAAATTTAAAATATACCTTTTCGATTTAACTCAAAATTTTCACAGCGCAGGTTTTATGTTATGTCTAATGCCTATATATAATAAAGAATTCCAGGACTATCAAATATATTATCTTTTACTAACACTACAACACGAAAAGAGTAACACGAACACGAAAACAGTAAGAAAAAAGATCAATTGCAAGTTAATTTTATATGTAATATTAATCTACAGATTAACATTATTTACCTTTTCAACATAGGTCTTTCCATATGTACGTCTGTAGTGTCATGATTATTTCAGCCGTAAGTAGTCCACTGTTGGACACGGGTCTCCCACATAGTTTTCAATTAAGACCGGTTGGAAGAGGTCTAGCGTCTTCGGACTTAACAAAGTCATCAGTCTACCTTGTTAAGTCATCATCTACTGTCTTTAGGGGCAAACGGCCAACTGTTCTGCGCGTATCCACTTCAATTTGGCGATCGGATTGACACACACGGTATTTACATGTGATGTCCGTATAAGTCTTTTATTGTCTCCGTCATAAAAAACGTATTTTAGTATACGAAACAAATAATCGAAAGGATAAAAACATAACAGGTCAATGACTTCTGAATAATAAAAAAAAAAAAAAACAAATAGAGAATAAAACGTTTAGATACAAATAAAATCCGTAAGACTATTGTCTTGAGTCACTACTATTATAGTCTGAATGTAACGAACCATGAAGGTCAAAAGATAGAACAGCCTTCGCTAACTCGAAACATGTCATCCGTTGGATGCGAATTATTTACTTTACAATAGAAATACTTTCGTGACTTATTCCCGTGATATATAAATAAGAAATATCTGCGTTTACATTTTGATTTTTTCGCACTGTTTTTTTAAAAGCGAACTTTGCCACGTCTTTTCATAAATTGGGTTGTTTATTATTTATGAAAAGATTGATTTATGGATCAAATGTACCATACGTTAATTGTCAGCAAATTAACTTATTCACCCTATTAAAGTTTTTACAACTATAACCGATCACCCTATATTTTGTGTTTGGTCCGCCAATTTGAGATGTTACATCTCATGAGCCCTTAAAAATTTTATCTTAAAATTCTTTTCTGGTAGACAATTTTAAAATATTTAATAAGAGTTTGGACTATTTCAATGTTTTCTGTAAGATTTTATACAAAATATCTCTGTAAATGTAAGGAATAAAAATGCTACAACCTTTTTTCGCCTCGTCATAACATCACATTTAATTATTTCTGACTTTTTGATTTCAATTTCAAGTTTACACACGTATTCGTGATAAATGTTTAGTCAATATTAAAAAAAGGTCCGGGTAAAAGATTTATAATATTTTTCGACTTTATCGTTCTATAATATGTTTATATTATTCATCCCTTTAAATCGAATATATATGAATATATCGAACTCTCAGAAACGATCTAACATTAATTTGCATTCTTCAGATTAAAAATAAAATACGCATGTACTCTCATATTACAATATGTATTATTATTATATATATCATTGTAATGTAAGGATAAAATTCTATTACTTACCTTACAATATTTGAAATTTAGTGTTATTTGAAACTTTTGAAAATGTATAATAAGATTTTCTGTTAGCATACCAATTAAAATAAATAAAATTGTATAATGTGACATTCAGAATTTTGCGATAAAAAATGTTTTTGGTAAATTATAAAATTACTAGTAAAATGTGACATAGGCTTCTTGTATTGTTATAATATACAAATGATACGATAAGACGTTAATCAAACGTAGGACCGCCATCTTGACGCCGTCGAATCGCCTTGATAAGTAGGTAGGTAGGTAGGTTAGTTTTGTTAACAGACTGATAACAACGATGTTATAATTAAAGATTAGGAATAATTTATGATTAAGATATGTTTATCCACTAGATATGATATAGATACACACTGCGTTATCTGTTTACTATTGTGAGCCAAGCGATTTGGGTTCAATTTCACAGGTAAACATAGCAACCGCCAATAATGACTTCTTAATTAGATGATAAAAATTTTATTTTATCTATAATCATCTAAATAAAACTTATCCTATTTCAACTTAACTCGTCAATTCGTATTTCTATTCACATAGATTAACTAAGTTTATGAAGCGTAGAGAGAGGTATAACACGCTTATATTTATTTTTAGTGCTAACCTTACATACATCGCTGTTTTTTTTGTATTTGTTGATATTCTTTAAGTTAAAGTCCTTAAGTGTACAAGACTGTTCGAGTTTGTGTAGTCTTTTAGATTAATGATGAAGATTTTTATTTAATTAAGAATGAAATGTATGTTAAATACGGAAAGATATAGGTAGTCGTATGTAAGTAATGTCATAAAATATTACATATCATATTATATTACATTAAACAAACTAAAAAGTTTAGTTATATTTACGTTAGTTACACGGAAGATTCTTAGAATAATATTGGTTTTGCTAATACATTATTTACCCGTTTTTGATTAAATTTCTGTTAAAATCTTTATAACTCAAGAAAAGAATATATATTTCTAATAGTTCATTTAAATTACATTTTTAAAATTTCATAATACTTGCAGCTTATAATATATAAGTTCAAGTTATTATTTTGATTGTACAGGGTTAAAAAAATAGCTGCGGAACCATTATCTTTAGGTACACCATTTACATGTATGCGCAGTGTAACGTATATTCCCACAAAGTGGACGACTTTCTTAAGGTCATCGGAAGATGCTATATGCAGGCCGCTTTCAAACGGTTCTATTGAAAATATATGGAAGAGGCTTATGCCCAGCTGTGGACTTCTTACCGCTGAAACGGTGATGGCCTATGCCATTCTTATGAATTTACAAGCTTCTTTCTTTTTTTTAATGTGAATAGTCAGGGAAAATGTAAAGATTCAGCTTAGTAAATCGTGATCCGGTGATGACTAACATGTCGACTAGCGTCATACGTGTGATCTTTGCCAAATGTCGTGTACACGACAATATAGTGAAACGTATAATAAGAAATATCTTTAATACAAGACACATGTATGTATTTTTGTAACATGCATACGTTCTTCAATTCCGTAACAGCATCGAATAGTGCTAAAAATAATATTTTATAGCGAAGTTTTATGATTACATATCCATAAAATCTCTTGTTTATTTCTTAGAACTATTAAATCCTGGACATTTGGTGCCAAATTCATTTCCAGTGTTGTAATTTCGTTACGTTAATTGTTTCATAAAATATTTTTAATGTTTTGTAAAAAAATAAAATCTATATATTTTTGTCTAAATTTTGTTACAATCACACTGCTACTGAACCTACCTGCATAATACTGCGTCTGCTTTTTTTAATGCTTGATTAACCTAAGGAGACTATTTTTTTATATTTCATTGTTATAATAATATTTTTACAGTACCCGGCGATGAATATTGCACATCGACCTTTGTAAAGAGACAATCGGCTAATTTCGGCTTCGTAGAGCATTATCTCTGTCGCACGTCTGGCAAAACGTCACATATCGTGTGCGACAGAGATAACGCTCAACGAAGCCGAAATTAGTCGATTGTCTCTTTTCAAAAGTCGATGTGCAATATTCATCGCCGGGTATTGTATATTATTATGATCCGTAATTATTAAATAGAAAAAATTGTAGAAATAATTAAAATTCTTATTAAAAAGTTTTTATTTCTTTCGGACTCGTAAAGGTTACTAATCTATTTTAATGGTATTGTAACAAAACGAAAGATTTATTGAAAGTATATAGATAGCGCAATAATAAAAAGATTATATTACATGTGAAACAGTATTTAATTACAAATTGTAGATACAACCTGCCGCGGCTTGACCGCGTTGTTTCAACTATCGCACATTTCATTACAATAGGTATGGGTGAAATCGATAACTTGGCTGTAGGAAATTTCCATTCAACGAAAAATCAATCGATGTGCGATCCGAACGCATAAGGTTTAAGAATCAACAAAGATCGGTGTTGTTTGCAATTGCGAATGTTTTTATTTAACCCATTGAGTTCTCAATTTTATATTTAATTGATATATTCTTAAACAAAGTTAATTTTAAATATTTGAATTAAAGTGTAGTGGATTAGAAATGTGAAATACACCGTAGTTCTCTGGAAAAAATGTCTATTTTAATCTATGACCTATAATTCTAAACAAAGTGACATTTGAATTTGTAATCTGTTCCAGATCTTCATGATGAATTACGACATGTATTCTCTATCCGAGAGAAGGTTTGCCGAAACAGTAGGAAAACTACAAGGCAAACTAACGAACATACAATGGAAACATAAAACAATCATTCATTAATATACAGATAAATTATTAAATCAACAAAAGGTGCTAAGCAAGTCTGCTAATTAATTTAGACACTTGAAAAACTAGGTTAAATAAAAGGACATATTGACTTTAATGTTTAACTCTAAGCTTTGTTTGTACGGAAAATACTGTTACTGGAAAATTACGTGTACGATGGAATTTTTGTACGGAATTTTATAGTTATAGAGTTTGCTAAGAGCTCGCGCGTGATGGATACGTCATTCATTAAAAATTTACGATATTAAGCCTGTATGGGCATCTTCGCACGAGATTAATACATTACTGCACCTAAAATCTAACTAAACTTTAAGGAACCTTGATTGATTGGGATTGCGAGGCCAGTAAATTTTTACGTCGCTTAAACAGACGCTCCATAGTGTGACTAATTGCAGGAGCCACTGAGAGAAGAACTCGACTTTCACTTGATACGCTAGACACTCAGATTGGTCCTTTAAGGAACTAAACATGTGTATACGAACATGTAGGAGAAGTTATAGGCAGACAAAACAGCACTAGGCAGATTCGGGAAGAAATATGTAGATACAGTGAATTAGACAAAACTAGAAAATAAAAATACAATAAGAATACTATGAAAAACGGATGCAAATTTTATTTTGCTTTGTAATATGAATATTTATATGTGTATAACTTTGATTATAATTTTGACAAATATAAAAAATACTGGGGTTGAACCAGATCGTGCTGCACTTGGTCACCGGTTGTCCCGTATTCGAAAGATATAAAATAGAATGTGAGCAGGAAAAAAGAAGGGAATAAGCAGAGGAAGCATTGTCTCCCTTTTGGGCGACGATGAGTGTCGCCCATAATTTCTGAAATACTGTGGAAAAACGATAAAGTATGTAATTGAGAGAGAAAAAATTAGATTATAACTATTAAAATTAATAAAAGTTTGGGTAGGACCAAAGGAATGTAAAAATATTTAAGAAAAGATGAAAACGAATTTACAAAAAAGAAGGACACTAGTAAATAGTAATTGAGCCCGTGATGTGATGGTGAGAAATGAATGGAGATGGCTGAAATAAATGTAAAGAATGTTATAAGCTGTGAAGCAAGAGATAAGAATAATTAAAACAATTGTAAAGCATGCACGAAGAAATAAAAAATAAAAAATTAAACCTGAAAAAATTATTTAACCTCTGTGTAACGAGTCCCTATTCCACGTGTAGGGGTGAACGAGAGTTCTCCAAAGGCAAGGGCCAAAAAAACCAAGTTCACACATTACGATCAACAAAAAACTCTTGAATGTTATAATAATGTTTATTTATTAAAATACTTTTAATATAAGATTTAAAACTAAGAAAGATCTATGCTGGTATATGCGTACACTCAAACTCTTGAAGGATTTTTTAACTTTCATAGCAACAAAGGTAAGCGCATAATCCTTTCTACATGTTACTGTAGTTACTGACTAATAATTATAATTACTACTAATACTGCTAGTCTAAATTCTGTAAAGTCTAATTATTATTATCGAAGTTGGGTGGGGCATTGTTACAATTTCGTTGAAACGGGTGACGAAATCTGCGAGCAAAAAACATAACGTCTGTTTAAAAATAGATCGATATAACTTTCAGTTAGACATAATTGTAATTTAAACAATCACTTGACAAAAAAGATGAAACAGAAGCCTGTAAATTATTTATTTGCCAATCTACTCTCAAAAGATTTAAGCACTTTTTATGTTCTATTTTATTAATTAATTTTATTATTTTGAATTTTCTATTATAATAATAAGTTATGTAGGCGGGAACGTCACTGAAAAACTTTAATCTTTGGTTGTAGTGCTATTAGCAGATGAAAAAGTCCGATATCTATTTTCAATTTCATAAGCTTCCTTCAAAGTTACGTCGCAGTAGATCGATAGAGGGTCAATGAACTCTATCGACTTGCCTGATGTTTTATATGCTGTTGGAAAAACACTAGCTACTTCGTAACAATATTTTTATACCTAAACTTATAAACTGCTGGCAGCTTTACTTGTAATAAACGTTAATATATTTTACTGAGTATGTTAAGAATTATTATTTATACCACAACTAACAAATTAAATCATCGCTCGAGGAAATTTTTAATTATAAATTCTCTTATTACTCTTAAAATTCATCACCTTAATTAAAGTTAATAATGAAATATTATAGTTATAACTTTAATGTCAGTCCATGCATAAGTAAATAATAATGTAGTGCATATTGTTTAAAATTATTCTTTTTTGAAGTGATGATTAATTGATACCCTAACAGACCAGTAATATTTCGTTACTACAGATAAAAAATAGTATAGACGTCAATCGACAACAATAAAATAAAAATATGTATACTGGTGATGGTTGCAATTATTTTAATTATTTTATTAATTATCGTTACACTCGATGGTAAATATCAAATGCGAGGTTTTTCTATAATGAAGGCACTTTTCAAGCCAGAGCATATACGTGGCGGTAAAAATAAGCGTTACGGTGGGTTCTCACCCAAAAGGCCTCGTGCAACAACGCCTGTTCCCACCAATTAAAAGCGCTAAGAAAAAACATGTCATCTTATAATATATTGAAAAGTATTTTAATAACTAAAAACAAATGATACATTGCTTTGGATATCCTTTAATTATTTTTTCTTTTTATAAAACGACAATGTTTTTTTTAAACTTCGACTGTTTTTGTTTATAAAATAATAAGTTTTATGTACACTTGACCGCTCATTGTCGAAAATTTTAGAGGGGCCCTGATCATTTCTTTACATCATCATAGACGCCCTCTGCAAGATAGCCTTGCAGAGGGCGTCTATGATGATGTAAATATGAAAATACATTTCAATATACGTGTGAATAATTACTAATAAGTTGCACCTACATACCTGCGTACCACTACTTGAATAACGTATCAAAATTATAATTCATAACAAATAAACAAGGAAAATATTTAAAACCTTGGTCATTGATAATTAACCAAGCTTTAAATATGTACGTTACCATATATAAGTATGCTACCGTATAGTAGGTAATCCATCGTTATTTGTTCTTAAATTTATTCATTACCCCTCGTAGTATCTCCTGTACTTAATTCCTCATTTAGTTCAAAGTTTGTACAACTACTGTGCGCTGTGCGCTAAAGCTTGTGTTCAGATAAAGCTGTTTTATATTTCAATTTTTATAGCGCGCATGAGTCCTCTTGAATGAATATAAATAAATATAAAAAGAATAAAGAAACTAAGAATCAGTAATTTATCACAATATTACCTTTTAATCTTATTTACTTGATTCTAAAAATGGCCGACGAGATTATAGCGTCTTGTGGAAGCAATGTGAGCTTTGGGCAGATTGCCAACTTTTCCATTAAAATCTGAAATACACAGATCATATTTGTTAGTGCTAGAGACTTTGACCTTAACAACATTTAGGTCATACGGTCAAGGACGCCGCTTAGCTCCAAGCATAAAGGATAGATCGATATCACCTCGGAGAGTATTTTATATATCATAGTCTCTATCAAATTATCAAACAATGTGTTTCACTAGTATAATAAGTACAAGAAACTATTTACATTATATCTTTTAGTAGTATCAATTAACACGCGAATAATAAATTCAAGCTTTGACAGAAACTACTAGCTAATAAACAAAGAACAATTTATTTGTAAGTTCAACAAATAAGCCTGAAGAGAGATCGTCTTCAGGATCATGCTCCTGTAAGCTAAATCGAAGAAAATTATAGTTTTTTTCGGACAGTTTTTTAATTAAGCTATGTCTAATTAGATTAAAATTGTAATTGCTAATAATTCTTTTCTCTCGACCGACCGTAGTTTAACATTGTATAGTATTCGTGTGCGTTTAATATAGGTATTAAACGCACACGAATACTATACAATGATTCCATGTCTAATAAAAAAGTTTGCTAAATTGTACTTGATCTTTATATAATATGGTTTTGACTATATTGGTGCAGTCAGGGATAATACAAGACATCTAATACAATCTCAGTGTTCTACTTCCCTGCTGTTTGCATCGTTTATCGGAACTAAATAGATATGTTCATAATTTAGACATAATTCCATAGAGGTTACATAACGCCTTTGTTGTTTCACGACCAATTAAAAACTTTCAGCAAAAATCATTTTTATCTTTATTTCCTTATGCGTCCTTGCGCGTCCTTCAATAAACATCGTGATTCTTTTTAAAAAGCATGTTACACACTATACATGCAATATATGCATTAACATGCATATTATTAAAAAAATCGGTTTTTAATTATTATACATACTTTGGCGCGTTTGACACATATGATATAGTACTGAAAGAAAAATATTTTTATGTCTATTTCCGAACGTTTCTACTTATTGGATTTATTAATCAAATTTTAGAATTGACTATGTAATTCACCGGTTAACTAATTTTCACTTTTTTATATTGCAACATTGAAACAATGACTATAATTTTAATTTAATTAAAAAAATAACTGTGATATGTCTACATTCAATCAAAACTAACAAAGACAGAGTATAAAATCGATACATTATTTGAATAACGCATAAACCATATAAACAGGTCAAGTACATGTCGCAAGTTTATTCAGATACTTATATTCTTTTTGTTATATTTCTCACGAAAATCATTATGATTTATTTGGCCATAAGCTTTAGCTTTTACAGGACGATGTCAACTGAAAATTGTTCTAGAGCCATATACTATTTTACGAATTCAATTTTAATGTGCTCAGATCGGGGTAAACATAGCGAATTTGACACGAAACGGTGGATAGATTTGTGTTTTATTTAATCATAATACTGTATTAGGAAAATATTTAGACCACATTACTGTCTTTTTACTCACAAGACAGTGGCAACCGATTATAGTTGAAGAGAAAGTCGTGTTTAAATTGGAAAATTCTACGAAAAGATCCAAAAGTTATGGTTCCATTTATCCTTTCTTTTTTGTCTCAATTAGTCTGGTAGATTAAAGCCTGTACCTTCTCTGAAATGACACTACTAAGGTAGTATATATATTATACTGTTAAATGCGACTCAAATGTCTCAGCCTCAGTTTGTTACTTCGTCTTCAATTTTAAAATCAATTACACTTAACTAAACAACAAGGCCCAAATGAAGCCTGGCGTACGTCGCAGAATGAAGATATTTTGCGTGCCTTTAGTCACGTACTCTTATGGAATGAAGGAGTTTTACTAAGGAATTTGAACATAACAAGATTATATATAACTATATTCCAACAATTTTTAATGTTGATTTTCTAGATTTCATAAATAAATAATCGTAGATTTTCATTTCGTATTGACACAAAAAGGCTGTCTCTCTTTACGTCAATTGCTTGTCTTATAAATAAGACAAGCAATTGACGTAAAGACAGACAGTTTAAGTTATAATACATTTTGTACATTATTTCATCATCATCATCATCATCATCATCATCATCATCATCATCATCATCATCACCATCTCACCCATAGAAAGTCCACTAATAGAATAGGCCTCTCCCATAGATTTCCAACAGAACTGGTTATCAACAAAATCGTCTGTATCCTTGTCTGGACGTCCGGTGCCTCACTTGTTAGACAGCGATTTCCACTCCAGATCCTTGAGGTTCAAGCTGTTCTGTTCTGCGCGCTATGTGGCGCACCCACTACCACTATAACAATTCAAGGCATTGTAAAAATGATTAAGTCATTAATTTCTGTGAAATTATCGACAATGATTCATTTCTTGCTAATACGCATCTACAAATTGATAACATATCGCAATGGCGCATACTTATGTTGACATATAACATTGGCAATATAACAAATAACTTTTTTAAATTACCGTCTACGGTCGGGAGTACATAAATATGAAGACTCTTATATAGATATGAAACTTTCTATTGTTAAGTAAATGACGTTATTATTTTTCTCTGTGGTGCTACATATTTTTCATATATAACACTGACCAGGGAAATCCACTGGCAATAAATGTATGACAAACTACAATAGGTTATTATTTATTGCCTCTAAAATTTATATTACAGTCTTATCTTTATTAAATAGTTTTTTATATTAGCTGAGCGGCTTGAGTACAACAATGGACGAAGGGAACGATATAAAACAGTATGAATTACGAACAAAAATGTGATCAAGAAATCAATATGTAAAAGAAAAATCATATTAATTCATCATCATAATTTCAGCCATTGGAACTTCAATGCTAGCTAGACATAGGCTTAGTTCATAAAGTATCGATAGGACCAGTTGGAAGCATTCTGTATCATATTAATTACTTTTGTCGTATAACAGCGTGTACAATAAAGAACTTTAAATAAAATAAAAAAGAGGAATCGCAATAGTATGTACGTCATAATACCATAGAATTAAATTACTCTAATATATATATATATATATATATATATATATATATATACGTGTGTGTGTGTGTATATAATAGCGTTAAAAATTGATTTCAATTGAAAAAAAATGCGTTTCAAATTTTATATTTCCTAGGTTGTTAACATATTTTTGCTAAATAAAATATACCATTTATATATGTAACGAGTATTCTGTTTTTTTTACAAATGAAGAAGTATTGTAATAGAAGTATAAAATAATATTTTATCAGCAAATTCAGTGAAATTTCCAAAATAGTAGATTTTAATGTCTCCTTTAGTATGACCTTTATTTGAACTTTGACCTATGGAAACGTAGTTCTGGATAAATATCAAAGGTCACCAGTTATAAGAAATCTTTGCTCGAAATATTGCACTTGAATTCCCGGGAAATGAGAAATTTCTATACAGCGATGTGATCTATGAACTTTAAATTCTTATTTGTCTTTAATACAGATATAGATAATTAATGAAGAACAATGTCAATGTTTGACATTTGTCAATCTTTTTTTTAAGAAACATGAAAATTTAATTTTCTGTGGCATAAAATCTATGGTTAATGTTTTTTTATTATGTTTTGATAAATAAATCATATATCATACAAGTGTGAAGCTTCAAGTTTTATAGCTTTTACACCTATTTCCCTGACCGCCGGCAAGTTGCGCTCAGGCCGTTTTCATCAGATCCTATCGAAAATATTTAGGAGACGCCTATGTCCAACTGTGGACGTCTTGCGGCTAAAACAATAATATTATAAATTATATTTTTAATACTTTAATTTTGTGAACAATTTTCAATTCTTCACGAATTATCTCCATTTGTATCATACTACGATACCCGTATATCTATTTAATGACAATATTCATGGTCAATCTATTTGGTAAATAACATGTAACAGCTTCATGATCGACGAACGTGACCTTCGTTATTGTGCCAGAATTAAATTAAATTCGTAAAATATATTGGAATAATGTCAATTTTTTTTACATTTCGTTAAAGAAAAATAGAATATATACAAATGAGCAATTACGTATGAGATACCAGGTAATACGTTTAAACAGACATTATTTTAATCAGGTTAATAACGGTTTTACACTAAATTTTTTATAATGTATTATTTCTCCGTGTAATCTTTATTTGCTATGTGCCCTTGTTTTCATTATCTTTCAATAAGCTGTATTTATACGTGTAAAGGTTTCTTGTAAAATAACGTATTCAATGTGACAAACATTGAATACGTCTTACTTATAGGAATTTTAAATAATTCTTTATTCTTTTAAAAATAAGTTAAGTGGTCACATGATTACATTACATCAAATATTCAAATATAAGTCCGTACTAGATCTGATGATTACGATCCGTATTTTGAGTTCTAGGAGTAGATACTAGGTATACATAAAATATGACAAAAGTTGCAAAATTTTTTACGCCGTTTCTCGCAGTGCTAATGATTGCCGAAGTATCAATGTTAGCTGTAAAACTTCTTTCGGTAATCCCTTAAAAACAACAGCCGAGATTCGGCTTCTTAGTGCTACTATTAATGAGAATAAAAAAAAAGAAAATGTAAAAAGCGTTTCTAATGATGATCTAAGATGGGCTCTCCTCTCGAGCGCCCTTTTGTATTGAACAGGTCGCTTAGCAGAGACTTCCTTGGCGGCTACCTAATCTCGTAAAATACATAAATCGATGTCTTAATCAAATCTCATTTTTGAAGGAACTCTAGGAGCCTCTAACACCTACGTTAGTTACCGAAAAGAGGTCCAGGTATACATACAGCATTTTTCAAAAACTTTTTTATAAATACATTATGTCGTCATATATAAAACAACATTAAGAAGAAACATTATAAAGGTTATAATAAAATATAGAGTAGCCACCTAAAATTTTCGTCAGAAGTTCGAAACTGTTAGAGAAATGAGCAAATGAAAATGAAAATATTATTATTTTATGTACAGTCTTCCGCTTTTGTTCTCGTTATAGGATTCTACGTTAAAAAAATTTAGCACAAATTGCACTGTTGTCAGGAAAATTGTAATTTTTGCAATAAATATTACTTTGCAAAGTTTATTCTGTAAACTGAATAAATTTTGAGTATTGATAAGAAGTTAACTGTTTTGTACTAATTTTTAAATGAGACAAGTCAGTTTTAATCCAAATAATCATGATGATGAACATTTCATTTCAGGCTTGAACGTCTACAGCTGGCCATAAAAATATTTAATAATAGTAGTACTACGGAATTATTTAAAAAAAATATATATTAATTATAATTTTTTTATTTTTTGTACATGGAAAACAAACTCGTATTAATAGAATTAAAATATTTTAAGCTAGATTTCAAAAGTGTGTATGAGTTAACTACATAATATTATTTAAAAATTAGTTAGTAAATATTACTACACATATATCATATTTTGATATGCGCCTTGTGGTTTCTGCACAAAAAAAGTAATCATTCGCAAATACTCACTTCAATTTCAATTATGTCAATGTTTTCGACAAAAACAGGCTATTTACATAACCAGTTGCTTCCGAAATTGTACTCTTGTCAATAACAAACGAATTTTCTCTTTTTATTTTAAAGCATATAGTTCATATTTCTATGCTATCTTATAATACTTTAGTCCTTTCAAAATTTAGCTAGTGGTAGCGAATAATACATTATTTGCATTGAATATCACTCCGGCCTTGCCCTCCACGTGTTCAGTTTGACTCACTTTCTTAAATACTTTTGACATAACTAGTGGGATGTAGTATATTTAAAAAGAGCCATGTTTAATTATCTGTTTTACATTTAACAAGAATAAATAAAATATAATTTGAATTTGATTTTATATAGATAAGTGAATAAATTGAATGTTGAAGTTAAAGTTAAATATGTATTTTATTATCTGTAAATTATTTACTTTTTTATCATTATGTCTGAACTTAGGTGTTTTACTCACATAACCTATCTTATGGTGTTCCTAGCTACATGCGGCTCTTGGAAGGATTATTTGTAGCTCTCGATAAATGTATCCGAGTTCTTTTAAATATCTTTTTAATTAGTAAAAACAAAAAATTATTCAACAAATTACAAAGAAGTTTTAAGGGAAAATGTTTTTCAATTTCAATATTTAAATTCGATGCATATATTTTATGCATAAATTCAAAAGTAAAGAATATGCTTTGTTAACTTTTGATTTTATTTAATTCTTAAGTTGTAAATACAATAAGACATCTAAGCTTTACAGCAAATAAATTATTTTAATATTTCTTGCCGTTATCAAAAATATTCAAAAAAGTTCCGTCCGAGGAAAGGTTGTATTTATTGCCTTAATTTAGATAACGATGTGGGGTACCGTATTTTTATGCGCAGTGTAAAATCTAGAATTGTTAGTTATAGATGTAAAAGCTTTAGTAGAGTGAATGTATAATTTACTTACAATTAATTCATCAGATTTCAGTAGTAATAAATAAAATTATAATAATTTAGCAAGAAAAAGCGATTTCAAAATTCGTATATTATGAAGTATCTTATAATCTGAAATCTTGATGGAAACCGACAGGAGCCACACCCATAACAATGCAGCGTCACTAGAATTTTGTTATACAAAATCCGTAGCAACACTGTATATCGCCTTGACGAGCCGCGTCTCATTAATGCAGTAATTTTAACAATTACAACGTCATTAAACTACTGTAATGATTCTACTTTCTTAAATAGACCATGGCACCGAAATGATAATTGTGGTATAGAAATGTACAATAGCAAAGGATAACAAAATATTGGTTGAAAAATATAACTTACATACATATTAGAATTGTAAAATAAAAATTAAAAAAAAAGAATTGTTACAACATTCTGAAGAGAAGGCGAAAGGAAGATAGGCGATGTATGATAGAAAGGAGCGGATGTGAATGACAAAAGTAGGGAAGAAAAAGACAAAAGAGGAATTAATGAAATATCTTAAGAAGGACAAACGAGGAGCATGGAAAAATTGTAATTTATTATATATAATGTTCCTCACAACGGCGGCCAAAAAAAATAACCGTCCATAGCATGAAACAGAATTATATGTCAATCGCTTAAGTACATTCTACACAATGAGAATAAACTGAATAGAAGCACAAGTTTTTGTAATAATCCCTAAAATAGGTTCTCTCGCAAATTTCTTTTAAAATAATGTGAAATAAATATTTATCAATTTACGGAGAAGTACCATTAAATAAACGTTGAGGCAAGTAATTTTAAACTATTGGTCGTAAATATAAAAGATTTAAAAGGTATACAGCAAAACCAAAAACAAAAGAACAAAGGATCAACCCTAACAGTCATGTATTAACATAATTGTCCTAAACCTCAAGGTATTTAACGGTCTGTAGCGTTTGGGCAGCGGCTTGAAATGAAATAATGTACCAGTTAATGTATAATTGAGTAATACTTCCATATTTTATTGTTTATACGTATAAATTTTAGGAGTATTACCCATACGAAAAATTATAAATAGTGAGAAAGCTCTGTCGTGACTCACAGCTGGGAGAAGAAAGATTCATATCAAATAGTGGCAACCCTCTTCCAACTGTCTGCGTTTAGTAAAAGCGAAAAAAAATATTTTAAAAAAACACTAGCGATACAAATTAGAATTAAAAAGAGGCATTTTAAAAATTTCGATTTTTTGATCTGTAAATCCACATGGCCTTGAGAAAGGTGAGTATATTCCTCGAAATCTTATCCTGGGTCGCTTATAAACAACAATTATTAACAAATTTATTTAGTTAATTTAAAAACTCGTCTAAAACCCTTTCGAAAAATGTTGTGTTTATTCGTATTAGGTTTAGAGCTAAAAATTGGACAACATATGATGCGATTACATAAATTGTAAGAAGAAACAATGTTTGTTGGTATCGTAATTCGCGAATGTATCGCTAGGAGCGCGGGAAATAGAAAGCAAACCTACTAGGTTAACGAACGCGGTGACCGGCCTCAAGACTCGGACATGAGCAAAGCGCGGGAACGTTATTTCATTTATGGCATTGCATAGTTTTAGATATTAGATTTAAATGCAAAAATGTATACAAAATAACAAAAACTAGTTACTTCTCTATCTCTTTCTCTATCTATTTTCAATTATACTTAGCAACTTATTTTGTTAATGTAAAAATCTCTACTAGCCATAAAAAATTATTTATCTTACAATAAAACCTTCTTTGACTTAAGTGTCAAAAAATGGTGTTTTAGCGCCAATAAGTCTAATAGTTTGTAAGTCTATATACAAATTTAGCAATTTGTAATTAAGGCGACAACCTTTATATTTTATACATTTTTAGTTATTCATAAAAAATGTGATAATTAACTTAATAAATATTAATAAATAATTTCGTTTAAAACGTTCCTTGATAGTCGCTTATAACAATGACACATCATTAACACCTGCGTCACAATAAATTCCACATTACATAATCATTTAATTATTTATTAAATTACTAACCTTCCTTAATTGAATTTATCTTTATTTTTTTCTTTAATTTTTTACATTTTTTAATGTAAAGACTGAAGCACGGACAGATTTTCAAATTTAGAACGTAACTAGCGAATCTTTAACAACGGTGCTATACTGTCTTATTATTCAAAATTCTGCTTTCACCTAAAGACATAAGATGTACCTTATTAGGTCAATAGTACCTATTTCAAATATAAAATCGATATTCTTTCTTTCAAATTTGCGTATGATTGATATTATTAATGTTTGCATTGAGAGTAAAATGTTATTTTCTTTTATCTTTTTATTTATCTTTCCTTATATCTACTACACGAAAATAAAATCCATACTTTTCATACATTTTTGAAGAAATACACATGAATATGAATAATGTAAATGTTCATGTTTTTAGCTTAAAGGTTTTAGTAAGTTTGTTAACAAAAGATTTTAGTTATTCCATATGTCTCATCCGATTTTACTATGCAAGTGACTGCTGTAATTGAACTCCCTCTTAACAATATAATTTATTTATGAATATTATTTAAGTAAACATAAGCGATGCCTGTAATTTTGTTTCTGTATTTAAAAATAAAAAACAAATTTTTACGAATCATAAAAATAATCATGTTTTATTAATAACACACGTCTAAATACATACGTATAAATATACAATAAATATTATAATCATATTCAATAATCTTTATTTACTTTCACGCTCCTACTAATTTCAATCCAATCATGATAATGTATCTCAAGAATGTGAAGGTCGAAGATTTTGCTACTTTCCGCCAGATAAAAGCAGTAATAGCCACGATGTCCAGCAGACGGTATTGTTATGGCCGTTAAAGGCAATTATGCAAGCTTCACGGTTGCAAGTAGACGAAGGAACGGCTTGCGAACGTCGGGACTCGATCACGTTGTGCGCCTCGAGGTCATTTGATATCGATATCGATATTTTTTAATTATTTTAACATTAATATATATGCTTTAACATTTTTTTAGCACTGCCTTCTTTAACCCTATATATTAGTTTATTTGATGTATGCATATAGAAGGTAATAAAAAAATTTCAATTAAAAAGATTTTTGTTACATTTAAACTATCATTTTTAATTTTTCTGTAATTTTTTGGAGAATAACTGTATCGCTTTTACGTATAACATAAAGGTTCATAAATTATTAATAACGCACTGCATCCTTTTTTAATTTTTATTGGTACAGATTTTTAATTTAAGTATATTGAATTTATTCAGCCAAAGTGTATATTAATAAATAATGTTTAAAATGTATTTTAAAAATCAATTACAATATAAGAAAAAGAAATATGTTTTATCATGATTTCAATTAAATAATTTACTTGTCGATAGCTTTGATTTCTTACATAGTACGTCACAGGTATTCAAGTTTCATTGTCGGCAGTGGAAAATTCCACGACTAAGCATGTAACCTTCGTTTGTCTCTATCCTACATTCGTGGTCAGACATAACTGTGTCCTTTTCTCTTTGACTCAACGCAGACGCTGTGACCTAACCAATTTCTCTCGCTCTTTCTTATTTGATTGCGTATGTTTCCTTCTCTTTCTTTTGAGGCAAGTTAACGTTCTATTTTACGAATAGCTCTGTGCTATGTATACTTCTCGGTCGTTGTCTAAATGATTTTTGTTAGCTGTCTTTCTCTAGAGCTTGAATGAGGCAAATTTTATTTCCTTGATGCAGAGCTACAGCTTCAAATCCAACAAAATACTATACTACCACCACGTGCTCGAAAGGTTAACGACTGATATACCAGATAACAAATATAAATAAACAATTATGCCTCGATCTATTTATTGATTGTCTCTAAGTATCAATCTATAATAAGGGCTAACTGGATATTATTTTGTGCATTCTATGAGATTTTTTTAAGTTTTCAGTATATAATGGAATTAAACTAAACTAAATTAGTGTTCTGATAACTCCCTTTTGTTGTTACATGTCGTTACATGTTCTCGCTTTTCTTAGTGTTATAATCTTTCTTTGTATTCGTCCCTCAACAATTTTTTTACTTCTAACTTTTGTTTTGTGTTATATTTTTCTATAAATTCATTGATGATGGAGTGTTCTACTAAACTAGGCCAATTTAGTAAAAAATATTATGAAAAAAATAATGCAGAAATTAAATCAATTTTTTAGTTGTGTACAATTTTTGTAATCTGTAGTATAATTGTATAATATATTCATAAGTTTGTATTTTGAATAGTAAAATATTAAATTAGATTTTAATTTTACACATGTTGTGATTGTAGTTCTAATGTTTTACGAGAGTTCGAACGTTCGAGAAACTTCTAGCTGCTCGGGGTCCGCGCTTAGCGACAGTCTTTTTATAACACCATGCTTGGGTATATGTTGTTACTATCTCCGCATAGATATTTTTTAGGTTCAAGTTTGTTATGTGTTAGTTATTAAAACTATAATCTATTATAAAAAAAAAATCGAAACAGTCTTAATAAATTAGTTTTTCATTTTTCAAAAAAAAAAGCAGCATGATACCTATCAATTTTAATTATAGATAAAAATATTTGTTCGCTTTATTATATTAATACTGTATTTACTTTTATCAGTGTATTTTTACATAATACATGTGTTAATTTACATATTAAATTTTTACATTAAAAAATTCTGTTTGTTAAAAACACAATATATGTTTATTTTAGTATCTGTCGTGCAGAAATTCTTGCCAACAAAAATGTGGACTTGGCAATAGTATTTTATTTTGATTTTGCTAATATATTTAATCGAAAGATCAACAAACCAATCTATTTTTATCAAAACTATTGTATTTATAAAAAAAAAACTTAAGGTCACATTGTATTTTATGTAATGAAAAATAACATCATTCATGCAATATGTTACAATATTAAATTCGTTTCGCATGTTAGCAGAATAAATTATACACAAAAAGCTGTTTATGAGTTATATCTTCCTTTTTTAACAAAACTTATAAGAACATGGTATTTTCACTTGCACTAAATATTTACGATCAAATGACGTCACAGGCGACGCCGCAGCGAGAGTTGTTAAAATTATCCAGTCCGGAATTTGGCGTACGAAACTTTACAGGTTTCCATTGTTTGTTTACGATATCTTCTTGTTCTAATTATCTGTATATTAATATATTTTAATTGCTCTTAGAATCTGATCTTCTGTGGAACAGACATCAAAAATAGCTTTATCATTTTTTTTTAAATTAGTTCACGTTAAGTTATAAAAACTTCGTCAAGTAAAGTCTTTGACTATGAATTTCACTTCGATTCCTATAATATAGGTCATTATTTACCGCACATAGATTAATAATTTTAAAGCAAACATGTTATTAGCGACTAAATTGTCGTAATAAATATTAAAAAAAAACTATCTTTAATGTTTAACTAAACAAGCGTGGAAGTGGGAACGAAACATTAACAGTTTTAGAGCCACATGCCGTGACGTGCCTACACATGCGATAACTGCAAAACTTGGCACCCCTCTCTGATCTTGTTTACGTGGCTCCTGGCCATGAATCTGGTTAAAGTAGAATGATGAAGTTCACAGTCAAGCGTTTGGCACTGTGTGACAACACCGAGTGAGAGCAAACATTAACACAAGAACGAGGAAGCCGACAAGCTATTTTAAAATTGTACATTTATTACCAAATTGAAAATAATATTTATACTATTTACTTTAAGCTTACTTTCTTTATTATCATTTTTTTGTTGAACGATATACTATATGCCATTAAAAAGTTTTTATTTTGATTTGTACGTAAGTTCAATTTTAAGTAGTATGTCAATATATGGCATCAGACGGAAAATGAATACCTGTGTATGACATAAAATCAATGCCAAGATTTTTTAATGTTATAGGATTTGAAGAATACCTAAACTAGACCTTCTTTACAATTTTTATAAGCGCCATCTGTTGTTGAGTAGCTAAATTATCAAATCCACTAATTTGTGTAAATTGTACCGCCATCTTTTTGTTGTTATTACAAACTAAATAACAATTGTACAGGAGAGTTACGCTTCTTTATTTACAAACTAGACAGATGACGCTTTTCGCAGTATTACAAATATCATGGAATTAACTGAATTTGCAATGAGCATAGATTAACTATACTAGCGCATGCGTAGCAATGAGTATGTCATTTGCTTCAATTGAAAATGGTTGTTTTGGTCGAATATAAACTTAACGATATCCCAAAGTTGTCGACTATGCGAATTAATGATCACTGTGCGGGACGTAAGTCGAAATAAAAATTAAAACTCTCATCAGCATTAAAATTTCGATAACTTCGCCACAGCAACATTTTTTTTAATATAAATTATCAAATCTTACCTTACATCGGTTACTATAAGGAACTGTAGAGATTGATACAGAATATTTAAAACGATTACATAATTTGTTCACTATAGTATCGCATTACTTATAATATTATTCATTCACTAATTAAAGATTATATATCATCTTGAATAGGACAGAAGTTTTAAACGTTCAATTCCTATTAGATATTTTTGACTATTTTATCAAAAACGTGTCTTTAAAAGTTTACATACTTTATAATTTTAAAATTACTTAACTTTGTTTCTTGTGATAGCAGTTTGCCAAAACTAAAAATATGTAGCAGTACCTTCTTATTGTAGAGTACCTTCGTAACATTTCTCATAATTTTTTCAAATCGTGTAAAAGCTAAATGGCAAAAATAGACGAAATCGTGGCGAATCATGCATTTATTCATTTTTATGTATACTTACAGTAATTGCAAAGATAAGTAGGAAGTAGAAATGTGAGAAAAAAGGTAAAACAAATATTCAAGGTAGGGAATATCTTTTCCAAAAAAGGAGATGTGGTCATATTTACGACCACTGAAAATGAATGGGAAGCAGTTATTCTGAAGGTGGTCAAGTTTGTTGAGATGGTTTGCATTCTAAACAAGATAGCACCGTTGCCAGCAGAATGAGTAATTGAAAAAACATTGCTCTAGTTTTAGAAGGGAGTAAGTTTTTTTAGTGTAGTAGAATAGGAAGAGAACCAGTAACTTTTTCGCAAACAAGGCTAGTTTTGATACGTCTGCTAATACTGGAGTTTTTGGAGAAGAAAGGTTCTATATCCTAACTTAAATGAAACACTTGTGTGAAATAAACTGAATGTTTAGTTCAAAACGGTATGCTTATTTAGTAGAAGAGATGTTCTACATACTAACTGAATTAAGCCACTGTTGTGTGAAGTAAACCGTATTTTTACCGACTGTTCCATACGGAATGCTTATAATAACATAATTACTTAGTTGTTTTTACATCCACAGGAAAATTATCGTAAGAGACCTTCTCTTACTGCTGAGCAGTCTATAGTTGTGGCATCGTTTTTCAAAGCGTGATATCCTTTTACAATACACGTAGACATTCCTTGAAGCTCGGTGTTGAAGGCGAGTCGCAACAAGACGTCAGTTCTTGACGGAAGACTACAGAGTTACCGTACAAGGACAGATGGAATGGTCGTGGTATCCAGACCAGTCCCCTAATTAACCTTGGGCTACCTACGACTACGATTTGATTTCGAGGTCTTAACAGGCATACCAGTCTTGATTCTATGAAAATTCTCGACAGTCTGTTATACATTGGCGCAAAAGATGTTTGCATCGGGCAAATAAGTTGTAGCACGGTATGCGTCGCTTTGGCACATAATAGTAACGACTATTAGTCGCTTGCTCGCTAGTTATTAATTTGGTTAGATTTAGTTGCTAAATTGCTGATTTATAAAGCGCTTTTAAAGGTTACCATTAACTTTAGGAATAAAAGTTATCTAGCTATATTAGGGCTCCAGAATTTTCTCATTTAAATTTTCAAATTTCTTTTAATTATCTTTCAAGATGTAAATACTAAGTTAAGCTCTAGTGAGCTAGCGACTAATGGTCGAATAGCTTATTAAAGGTTTAAAAGTATTTATTGCGCGATTCGACCTACTTCGTATTTTTATCTAATGACACGATACTAATTTATGGTGAAGAATTAAACTATGGAGGCGGGTTGGCTGTTAAAAAAGGCGTGTACGTTACAGTTTTGATTATTATACAAGCGTTTCGGAGTAGACAGGGCTAATAAGGCAATGTAATTGTGGGAAGCTCGTTACTGGTCCCTCCGTCCGAGCTCAATTACAACGCCTTCGGGATGATTTCCCTAGGCAGCGGTAAGCAATCGATCTAGTGTGAACACGCGACTTGTCAACGCCTCTTGCCTTTGCACGTGCGTTAGGATATAGTTTAGTAATTAACAACAATGTATTTTTTGTTTGCAGTGTTGTAGATATGGTTTAAGTATATATTATTAAACAAATGTTGTATGTATTTGAAATCAAAACTATTTGACGCATGTGACTGCGGATAGTTTCTTCTGGTAATACAAGTCTGCAGTAACAACGATATATATATCGAACGATAGCGAACAATAATTTAATAAAGAACAATGTAAAATATGTAATAATTTTATTTTTGATTATTATTCCTGAAATCGTTGAAATTTGGTTGGATATCATACGTTAATTGACAGCAATTGACTATACATTCAAACCTTTAAGACTTTTATCCGTGTAACCAATCATCTTGTATTACTATAATTACAATAAATCAGTGTATTAAAATATACGTTTTCAAAATAGAAGAGAGAGAATATTAGACAAATTTTGATAATTTTCGTATAAATTATTGCGTGTAATTCGTGCGACAAGATATTTTTGCGCAAATTATAAAATGAAAAAAAATATTTTTACATCGTTGCGTAGTTTTTTGTAAAACATTACATTTTAAATTTATTATTGTTTTTTTAATAGATCGTTAATTACATTAAATCAGTGTATTAAAATATACGTTTTCAAAATAGAAGAGAGAGAATATTAGACAAATTTTGATAATTTTCGTATAAATTATTGCGTGTAATTCGTGCGACAAGATATTTTTGCGCAAATTATTAAAAAAAAAATTTTTTTTTACATCGTTGCGTAGTTTTTTATAAAACATTACATTTAAAATTTTTTGTTTTTTTTTTAATAGATCGTTGTTTTGGAATAGTGTAAGTTGAATTTGTTTCTTACAATAGTTCTAACACAAAAAGTAATGTGAATCGATTTTCCTCTCAAACCATATTTAATTAAGGCCCCACAGTCCGACAGCCACGTGCGCCTTTACAAGTTAGACGAGTGGGAGATTCACTTACAATTCCATTATACCCCTGACTTACTTCACTGTAGTTCTATTAACTGGTAAATTATTTTGCAAGCGATTGAGTTCGATTTAAATACAAATTGTTATTAATAGTAATCTAATTCAAATATCTACTTTATTATTATTTATTAAAATAAAATAAGAAAATATCTTTAACATTTATCACAACTTGAACTCCCAAATTACAATTGTTTTAATTTTTAAATAGCCTTTCATTTTTATTTACATGTTTTTTATTAGAAATTACCTTATTATATTATTTAAAACTTAAAATGTAAAATAAACTAAAAATTTGAATGGGTTCCTAAAGAAAAATTATTATGACACAGGAAATCCTGTACAACTCTTAAACAAACACAAAGAAATTTTTTTTGTTTATATAGTACATTTGAGTTTGAGAAGGAAGCTGACAGTCGTAACAGTTTATAACTAGTAGAGAACAATAACATTAGAATCACATATACCGTAATTTTAAATAAAAAATTTGTGTATATTCTTAGTGTGTCATAGTTGTTAACATATTTTGAAATCTATAATAAACAAATTTTATTTATGGTTTAGGCTAGGTGTACAGCTTATAGGTTCATGTTTAAAGAATGGGAGGGTATGTTTCTGCGGCCCATAAAAGCGGAAAAATGCAGTCGGCTTCTTCCCAAGGGAGACAGACACACACCTGCGTTCGCCCGTCTCTATTTTATCGTATCGTTACATTACAAATTCACAATTTAGTTCTTTTATACTAATAATCATGACGAATTTCTTATCAAACACCTGCGCTAAATTGTGATAAGTTATCGAATTAACTATTTAGATTAATTTAGGTTTATAACTGTAAGTCTTAAGTATTTGTGCTATTGTAACAATACAATCCGTACGAAAAATGTTTACGGAATATATATAAAATATTTAATATATACATAATTATAATTATAAAGGAAAGAATGAAGATTTTTATAATAGCTTTGTTTACGTTTAACTATCTGTACAGTGTAAAAGCAAGATGTGTAATGCGTGGAGAATGTGTGGAAATAAATGGATTCGCGAAACCTTGCCCTTTCCCGGAAGACGCTCAACCAATTCTAACAACGTTGCAGGAAGAAGAACGAAAAGAAATCTTTGACATCTTGAATTCAAGATGCCCCTCTCTTATATACAACGAGGATGGCACGCTTAAGCCAAACGACGAGATTCTAACTTGTTGTGACGATGTCCAGTTGAGGAAAATGCAAGAAAGCTTGATGTTAGCTGAAGGGGTTCTCGGCAGATGTCCAACGTGCTTACGAAATTTTGTGAAACAAATCTGTGAAATGAATTGTTCTCCGGATCAGTCACGTTTCGTCGAGGTAACCGTAGAGAATTCTACAGACGGAATTCCTTACGTAAATGAAATTCATTATAGATTATATGAAGACTTTATGGTGGATGCTCATGCTTCCTGCTCAGGAGTGATTGTTCCACAGACTGGTTTGCCGGCTATAAACCTCATGTGTGGTAACGCCCCTGTTTGTGACGCTGAAGCCTGGTTTGGATTTACTGGAGACACATCCGCAAATCCTTTAGCTCCAGTTCAAGTAAACTTTTTAAAATGGCCAACGCAAGAGGACTCGATGAATGCTTCCGCAATACCATGCCGAGAAACGTTAGAAGGCGATCTTCCTTGCAGCTGTCTAGATTGTCCGTCGACTTGTCCTGCGGGAAATGAACCATCGATTCCAAGTATCTGCACCGTTATTTCTGTTAACTGTATCGGATTTTCTATTGGTATAGTAGTTTTTGTGATTGGTGTTACAATATTTTGTGTTCTGACCTTATTAGAATATAAGCGGTTAAGAACAAGTAAATTAGAAAGATCTAACGCTGTTAATGTGTCTAACGATAATTTTCTTATAAAGTTTTTCCAAAACTTGTTCGCAGCTATAGGAGGTTTTTCTGCTAATAATCCAGTACTTATAATAATGATTACCTCGTGGATAGTATTCGCTATGATTTACGGTGTCGTAAATCTTAACCTCACTTCAAAGCCCATTGAGCTTTGGTCTGCACCAGATTCGCGTAGTAGAACAGAATTAAATTATTTCAATTCTAGGTTTGGCCCGTTTTATAGGGCTGCACAAGTTTATTTGAAATTTTCTGGTTTAGAGCCATTTACAGAAGGGAACGTGACTTACGGTCCTGCTTTCAGACTTGAAGCTTTGCAAGAATTAGTTGCCCTTGAAGACGCTATTATTGATATTGGTAGAGAAACTGGTGGCGTGGTTTTGGAAGATGTTTGTTATGCACCACTTCGACCTCGAGGCAGCGAAAAAAAAATAGAGCAGTGTGTAAAAATGTCAGCGTCGGTTTACTTAGGCAGAGATCGCAATAATATTAATAATGAAACATATTTGAATTCCATTCAAAACTGCCTAAACAATTACCTTGCTCTCAATTGTATGGCAGAATGGGGCGGTGGAGCGGAACCAGATATAGCATTTGGCGGTGTTGAAGGAGACAATGTTTTAAGTGCCAATACGTTACTAATAAATTTTCCGATAAGTAATTATCTTTTAGATGAAGATTTGAAACCGGTGCTTGAATGGGAGAAAAAATTTATAGATTTATTACACGATTATGAATCAAATTGGAAGTCAGATTTTGTTGAAGTTGCTTTTGGTGCCGAAAGGTCGGTGGAAGATGAAATTGAACGAGTTTCTCGAGCTGAGGTTGTACCAATTGCTATAAGCTATGTACTTATGTTTGTATACGTTTTACTGGCCTTAGGCAATATAAGATATTGTAGAACTTGGTTGATTGATAGCAAAGTAACAGTAGCTATTTGCTGTATTATTGTCGTGTTGGCTTCTATCTTTTGCGCAATGGGTGTTATGGGTTATGCAAACATCACTGCCACATTGCTCGCAATTAATGTAATACCGTTCTTTATTTTATCTGTGGGAGTTGATAACGTTTTCTTAATGGTCAATACTTTACACGATATACAAACAAATTTAAAACAATACGATGACTACAATGAAAACTTTAGTCAGTCAAAAAAGAGAACATATGTTTTTTCAAAAATGATGGAAATTGTTGGCCCTTCGATGTTTGTTACTTCTATAACACAAATAACATGTTTTGCTATAGGTAGTCTTGCTAATTTCCCTGCGGTGGTTACATTTGCTGTGTTTGCATCTTTATCTTTATGTTTCTTATTCGTTTTTCAAATAACAACCGTCGTATCAATATTGTCGATTGACTATAAAAGAGTGAGTCAAAACAGATTTGATTTACTGTGTTGTGTCCAAAAGAAAATACTTATTGATGACGATCCTTTAAATGCGGATACTCCTTATCGCAGCGTTATTTCGAGATTAATGGAGCCTTATTCTAAATTCATATTGAATTGGAGGGTTAAAATTGTGGTTGCAATTATTTTTGTAGCAATGTTTTCAATAAGTATTATATTAATACCACAGCTAGAAGTAGGGTTAGATCAACAATTAGCATTACCTACTGATTCTTACGTGTACAGGTACTTAGAAGCGGTAAACAAACTTTTGCGTCTCGGACCTCCATTGTATTTTGTTTTAAAAGGTGGATTGAATTTCACAGACGTAAATCATCAGAATGTTATTTGCGGAGGTCAGTTATGTTACGACGACTCTCTTACAACTCAAATTTTTTTGGCATCTCGTCATAGTAACGTTACCTTTATAGCACGTAGTTCTAATTCGTGGCTAGATGATTTCTTTGATTGGTCTAGTTTGCAAGGTTCTTGTTGTAGGTTTAATACAACGGATGGTGGTTTTTGTCAGAGCACTGATACTTCCATCGAATGTCAATCCTGTTCTCTTGGTAAAGATGAATTCGGTTATGGTTTACGACCAGACTCTGAGGCTTTTGAACGTTATTTACCATTTTTCTTACAAGACGCACCGACGGAAGTTTGTAACAAGGGAGGTCTTGCTAGTTATTCGAGTCATGTGAATTACATGCTGGATTCAGAAGGTCGTGCTACTGTCTATGACAGTAGTTTCATGTCTTATCACGTCGCCCTTAGTACATCTCATGACTATATATCAGCTGTTAAATACGGATATGAAGTAGCTGACAATATAACTGCAGCGATAAGGAAACATACGGGTACCGATGTAGAAGTATTTCCATATTCAGTGTTTTATGTATATTTCGAACAGTATTTGACTATGTGGGCTGACACGTTTGCTTCATTAGGATATAGTTTAATAGGAGCTACAGTTATCAATTTATTAGCATCGGGCTTTAATGTTTTGACAACGTTTACGGTGATGTTTACAACAATAATGGTAATAATAGATATGATGGGTGTTATGTACATCTGGAATATACCCCTGAATGCTGTTTCGTGTGTTAATTTAATTGTATCCATAGGTATTTCTGTTGAGTTTTTCAGTCATTTGGCTTATGCCTACGCAACTAGTAAGTCTCCTTCTCACGAAAGGGTCGCTGATGCAATGAAAAAAGTTGGTTCTACTATTATTACAGGAATTACGTTTACAAATATTCCGATTATAGTTTTAGCGTTCTCGTATACCCAACTAATTGAAATGTTTTTCTTTAGAATGCTTTTCAGTTTAGTCATATTAGGATTCTTACATGGAATGATTTTTTATCCAGTGTTTTTGAGTTATCTTCATAATATTTTCAATAAATAATATAAAATAGTGTTTAAGTTGTATGTAAATATTAAAATTATAACTGGCCTGCAGATGAGAAAGAGGGGTTATTACTCATTATTTTTGTTTAAGCAAGTTGTAATTATAATGTAAATTATTATATTTCAATTCATGTCATTATTATATTGCTCTTATATACATAATAGTGTATCTATTTGCTCATTGTACTTTTTAATATTTAAAAAGGTTTAGAGTAAATAATTTTAAAAATAAAGATATTGTTATTGTTTTATACATTTATTATAATTAAGAGCACACAATAACACTAGGAAGACATCGAATAAATAATAAAGAATTTACGGAATAACCTAATTTGCTTTATTTTTTAATACTGTTCTCTTTATAACACATTGAACAAGGTTCATAACTCTTGGATTGCTTATATCCATAAGTTCATACTTACAATCTAAACTCTAAGTTGACCTCTAAAACAAAACGATTTTAAAATTCAGGCAACAAGTCAACGGAAAAGGTGGCATATAAGATAACCTATTTCTTAAATTCAAGTTTATAATAAGAATCTTGTTTATAAATTGCTTTCCTAAAATCTTACAAGTTTTTTTTGCGAAAGAATCTTTGAAGTAATTTTTTTTCGTACACGACATCGAAATTAGCCACGAGTGATTTTAGTTTAGTTTGTATATAGTTCACTATATTAACACAATTGTACATTAGATGATATTGTTAGAATTTTCTCTTATTACCTTAATTCCTATAATATGATGACTAATATATTATTAACGTAACGTGTGACTAGACAAAAAGGTAATCATTGTTCTACAACATTCACGCGTCTAATACGTGGTTTAGATAAGCTATATAACATATGGCGAGTCTTAATATTTCAATCTTTGATAACTTCTTATCGGGCGGCAATGTGGGCAGCAGCCGTCGTAATGAAGCGAAAGCAGCATTGAAAGCTTCGACACGTATTCTCTCCCTAGTGGCGTGCGCTGTTCTATATTTCAGTGTTGCCCTGCGTCTTCTTCTACGTTCTTCTCGGGAAAGACCTGCGCATGGCGAACCTGTTCCGCTGGAGAGATAAGCTTCCTCGGACAAGACGCAAGGTTCCAAAGCTCTTTCTCTGGAAAATAAAAAAAATTACGATCTCTGGAATATTTTTTTTAAAATCAAAAACATTACATATACTATCAATGTAAGTAAAATTTAATTTAAGATTAAAATCAAAATTGCGTCAAATGTTGTTAAATAACGCATAAGATTTGTTATTACTAATTGGACTCAAAAGATACATGCTAGTGTTCATCAAGAATTTTATTAGTAAATAATAGTACAATAATCATTTGCATCTTTGGGGACATTTATGTTTAGCGGTTGAAATGATAATGATAATAACGAATCACTCGCTATAAGAATTACCCCCGCACGTAAATTCACTCGAATTTTTATTTTAAATTTTCGCACATTAGATAATTTAACCTATGTAGAGACACCTTATTTGTTAATAACATGACAAATCAAAAGTATAGGTATATTACTAGAGCCAATCTTTTAGTCTAACACATTAATAATCAAATATGAATTAATAATAAAAGTTCACTGAAAACTCGTCTTAGTGGAATATCAAATTTTTTGGGTTTTGGAAATTGTTATCGATATACTATCAAATAATTTATTGACGATTACATAAAAAAGAATAATTAGCATATTTTTATATTAGGTTTATATGTACTGGTCCCTGTTTCTCTCTGCGGTCTCTCCTCTTTTACATTAGACAAGCAACAAGTTAGTGATTTCATATTTTATATTTGAGACACATACAGAACAATCTCAGTCGAAAATTAAATTAATTTTAAATAAATCTTAACAAAGTTACCACAATAGTTAAATCCGTGCGCTACAATAGACTCTATTATAGGTTTTTAAAGCTACTTTTTAAATTAATATGATACACAGAGTTTTATCAAAGGATTATTACTTTTGCCATATCCGAGAAGTAAAATGTCAAGTCTCATTTTCTTTTTTTTTTCAAAAACAAATAGAACATATTTTTAATCATAAGTTCAAAAATTATTTAGAAAATGCAGTAATGCAAAGGATTTTTCGTATCAAAACAGTGTAAATATAAATGTGGAGAGTCGTATATTTTTTACCAGTTGTTTACGCTTTGTTCCTTACGTCTCTTTTTAGTATATAAGCAAGATAAAGGACTGACTGCTTTTGTGGCAAGTTTTTGTTTTAAGTCGAATTACAACAGTGTGATTGCAAAATCGTGCCGTTCCAGACAAATATCGTTCTGGAATGTTTAACAAAAAACTGCAATAAAACTTACATAGGAGAACAATTAGCTGAGGTAGTATTTTTAAAAGAAGAACGTGCGATATCGATATCACTAATAGGATTTTATTGATTGGAACACACTTTCAATGCAACTAAATTTTATACAATCCTCTAATAACGCCTAACGTAACGCGTAATGTCTTTAGGTAATGCTAAAAGCAGTGGCGTAGCTAGGGGGTGGCGAGCGGGGCGGCTGCACCAGGCACCACAAGTAGGGGGGGGCACCAAAGATGAAAATATTTTTTTTGAATTTTTTTTTGAATGATGAATAATGAAATATTAAAAGAAAAATGAAAACCATAATTTAATGTAAATAACATAAAAAGAATATCGTATTTTATTATTTTTGCGCTAAAAAAGTTGTTAAATAATATGAACATTAAAAAAAAGTAAACGGTTACTAATTATAATATACACAGAGTTTAAGCCAGTTTTTTGAAAGGGCCCTAAATGACAAAATAATAAAATATTACATTATTCCAAGATTACTTAAAGATAAATAGAAATATATATTAACTACATTCTGTTCTGAATTTTGAAATTATTTAGACTCTTTAGGGGGGGGGGGGGGGCACCAAGCGCCAATCTGCCCCAGGCCCCAAAAACCATAGCTACGCCACTGGCTAAAAGCAAATAGTTACAATAGTTATTTGAGCACAGAATATAAAACTTGTTTTACAGGGTTCCTATTTTTAATTACCGTTTCCTAGGGGCCAAGTTCTCCCTTCCAGTGATGGGCAACAGCGCTTCCCTTGGCTCCGCGAGCATGCACGCCATCGGCCCATCGTCCATGCTGGTGCCACTTTCCAGCCAGCTCTTCATCGTGTATCACCTATGATTTTAAAGAAAACTTCTTTCAACGAAATTAATACTCATAAAATCGTGTACTTAGATGTATGTTGGGAAAAAAGTATTTTGGTAAATAGTATGCATAAACTTGAATATCTCTTTGGTTGTAATATTTGTATCTGATCACCCTTGACTGGAACAGTCGAAATGGTAACGTTTATATACATATGCAGTATTAGGAAGAGTAGTACAAAGTTTGTTAAAGCGTTTTCAATCCCGGAATTCTTATGTCATAAATGCACCTAGCCGTGGTGTACCAGTTGCGGATAAAATGGACGCGATATGTTTAAAAAAAACATCGCGATATTATATTTAAATGTAAATAAACATTGAATGTCTCTAATTGATACATAAAACGCGAATAAAATCACATGGCTATTGTGTACCTAATACGCTTAATCTATGTATATTTGGTATTCATAAAATATAAAGTAAAACAAAAGGCTTATAATTAAACAATCAATGAAAAACTATTGAAAATAAATGCACGTGAGCACAACAAATTTAAGATATATTGTTTTTTGAACTATATGAATAAGATAATACCACTATAGAAAAATTAAATTTATTTCGTAGTTTCCCATTTTTTTATTATGTTTGTTGTATTTATATACACATATATCAGTTTTGGCCAGTGTGTTTGACTTACTTACTCATAGAAATATTTCGTTTTATTATATTAAAGTTAGTAGAAATAAGTTTTATTTATATTAGAATACTAACTTTAGAATACGAGAATGTTGTAGGTATTTTTTCTTTCTTTAGTGTATAAAATAAACACTGATTTTTTTGTGGTTATAACCCTTTGCAACCGCAACACGTTTTGTTTTGCTACGTTCAAATCAAATTTACCGGCCGCAGGGGTAAGAGAGGCATGCGTAAATAATACATCACGGGTTCACACCTCGCACTAAGCGAGCTCTTTAGGGGATAATAAATCCGTATTTATTCTTTTTATATCGTTCCTCGCGACCCTCTGCTCCCGGGTAATCGAATCATGTCCACTAACCGTATCGAATCGATTGGGTTCTTATGCTGTCTGAACACTTCGGACGCGCAGTGTAACACGCAAATAATATAGAATTAGATCTTGATGTTTGAAAACAGATAACAACATCACAAAATAAATTGTAATAGTTTTATAATCTATAATCAAGAAAATTAATATCATCGTTTTGAGGGTAACCATGTACAAAAAGGAAAAAAAAATAAACGGTGAAATTTTGGGTTTTTAAAATAGTTTTTGGCCCTACATGTATTTTGCTAAATGTATTTCGGTGTTAATGTTTTAATTTATTTTTAATAAATATTAATGTAATTCTCTTCTCTTTCTCGCGTTCCATGTGGAGTGTTTTATTGGAAATTGTTAAGTATTAGGTTACCGCGTTAGTTGGGCCAGCCAAAATTATATAAGAGGTGCGCCTGTAGCCACTTCATGCTTTAAACAGCGAGAATTTCGTCCCTCTCTGACCAACCATCATCCTTTTACATTCCGGCATGAGTCTGGCAGGCTGGATATTTTCATATTAGTCGCTTTTTGCGATACACCAGGAAGAGCGGTAGTAGTGCTATTTCCAAGGTGGATCCGGGAACCACAAGGGTGAAATATATCAATAGTTCTTTATAGCCCATTTACTTAATCGATTGAATATTTTCAGCTTAAACCGTAGCTAGTGAAGAGTTAGTCAGTTTCCGTTAAGAAGGCATTGAATCATCACTATCCTATCGCAGTTACGTTTCGTAAACAGTCAAATCCATCCTGATTAATCGTTGCGTTCGAAAACGTGCCTTAGACTGGTCATGGTGAACTTAACTTTGTAATTAAAAGATTTTTTTTAAATTTTAGATTTATTTTGATAATTATAAAATAATGATGATTTTGAGATGAAAGCGTAGTATAGGACCACGCTGCTATGAGGGCGCCGTATCATTTTCGATATGTTTGCCTTGGAACTTTCAGTTATTAAAACAAAAGAACATGAATTTCGTATAGCTACATAACAATGCAAAAATAGTAGGATTTAAATCGACTATATATACATATACTACATAGACTACAGATTTTCTGTGATACATGCTATACGCTTTGCCCATAATGCTGTATGATACACTTTTTTAATTGTCTGTTTTATGTCTATAAAGCTGTAAAAATACCTGTCACAAATAATAAATAAAAAGTTAATACTCCTTATTAAATATTTATTATGTAGCCTTTCACGTTTTTATTTATATATGTACATTTCCTTTTTTAATTTTCTTTTCATAATTAAATTAATAATGTATACAAACCGCCAATTTTTAACTTACTTTGTGAAGTCATAAAATAAAATTATAACTTAAAATACAGTTGCAGAAAATTTCGTTTAATGTTTTCACCTTAATATTGGTGTATTAGAAGAATATCATAGAATAATAATTTCATTTCTAGAATCTTTTATTAATTTCAATTTGTTAAATGAGGTTTTGATAATTAATTTATTAAACATTATCTATTTTATACTATATTAACGGATTTACATTCGCAAATCCGTTTCATCGCAGTTTCTTATTACAAGCTAATTTATATATCTGTACAAATTTGATGGAAGTCATCAGATTTATATTAGAATCGGCCGTTGATAAATTTTGAATAACAATTTATTTTTTACGTACGCAGACAGACAGCCGTCTTTTCTAATTTTTAAAAGTCTACAAATTTTGGTCATATGTGTCAAATGGTGGTATCTATATTAATAGATAAGAATTATGATTCACTATATAATTTATACAAGCGGGGCTGTTTTTAACCGGCGCGTCGGTTTTTCACGAAATTTTATAGCTTTTATTACAAAATTTGAGATACTTGCTTCAAGTTATTATCAAAAGCATGTAATTTCACACACATTAGAAATAAACCCTAAAACTGAAATATTGTATATTGAAATAAATCTTTCTTTTATTCTCAAATGTCTAAAGAAATTGCACTTTTCATATTAAAGGATCACTGATAATTTTTTTTAACGTAATAGCGGTAGACCTCATACATACTCATAGATAGATAGATTTCTAGAGGCTTTTGTCCACTCGAGGACGTATTACAGATGAAATGATTATTACGATGAATAGCAGTAATTATTTTAATTAAGTACCATATAATATAAATACTAGAAAAGATTTGTTTTAAATTTATATAAAAGTCTACAACTTACCTTGCGACTAAATAAACGAGAAAATCCAAGCTTACTGCAATAACCTAAGATTAATATTAAATGCGGAATGAGATACGCGAAACTTAACTGTTACATCACGAATCCCGTTCAAAATTGCACTGGTCCAGAGTTGAACATCCCTCTGCTTATAACACCTCCGAAAGAGGGACGGGACTACATCTTTCTAAAGAGGGCGTTTCCAAAGCGTACATGTTTGTATTATTAGACAGTTTTAGAGTACCAACACGTACAAAATATTTTTTGTGAATACTAAACGTTTTTTATTATAAAAATTAACTAGATATTTTTAATTATCTGTCTGAAGTAACAACTTCGATAAATTTTTATTTAAGAAAGTTGAATTTTAATTTTATTATTTATTTATATACATGAATTTGTAAGAACAAATTTGTCAAGAAAACTAATTTTAAATTTTTAAAATTTACTTATGAAATATTCATATAGTGTTAGTTAATTTTCCTTAACGGTATTTGATGGTATTTCTGGTCATTTTTTTCTATGATTTGAGTGTAGTCCACCACCAGTTTATTCTATACATCCATGTCCTTTGCCTATGTATAATAAATCTTAAACTTTCTTTTTATTATAAATAATCTATTGATTATTTTGCAATTATTGTTAGATAAATAAATCAATGTGTTATGTCTATCTGTTTCTATGTCCGTATTAATGAAACGTAATACCGCTGAAAAATATGACTAATACAGAAAAAGTTAATGCAGATCGATTTTCTCTCTTAACTTTCCTCAGGTTATAAATTATGAATTACATTTTATATTTAAAACAAGTGATCGTATAAATTTTATTTCAAGCAACACGCATCTTAGATTATAACCGTAAATAAAAATGTTGGCCTTTTTGTAAACGACTTAGACATTACGTCCCGAAATTTCATAAAATAATTAAAGAATACCTTAATTTTTTTAAGTATTAATTTGTAACATAGTAAATATGAACTCAATGCTCATGTGCTTTGTAATGGTAATTCATTTTTCATAATGTAATTCCAAATTTAAATATAATATTTATATTTTCTTTTCTTTTACTCCTTCAATGACCTCTCCAAAAACTTACGAAATATTTCGCAACAAACTACAATTGTAAAATTTGTGATATGTTTTATTACCTGTATACAACAAAATAATTCAGTTCAAAACGTTTCCTTTTTGTAATTCCTATCTTATTGTTATCCTTTCGGAATACCATCTGTGTTCTCGACCCCGCCCACACTCGCAGCATCCAATCCTGTTGCGCCCCGCCTATTGATCCCAAAGCGCTGGGCCGCAGGTGTTTCTGGATAATTGGAGCTTGCATGGAAAGCGAAATATTCAGGGGGTATATTTTTTCAGGATAACTAAAGTAAATGTTACTTGTATCGGTATTGCTGCATATTCTTTAATAAAGATGTTATTTTAATTTTGTAAGCCGTTAAGAGACCCTAGTGCTTGAAGAACATCATTTTCGGATTTCAATTTAGGTAAAGGACTTCAATCATTAACTTTGAATATTAACATGAAATAGTCTGTAATATTAATAAGACATAAATTATTTTTTAAAGCACCAGAGGAATCTCATTCCATTTAAACTTAGAATAACATTCAATTAAAATTCAAATTCAAAAATCGATTCAACATACGATGGACTGCATCTCTTATTGTGGTAATGTTGGGTCTACCACTTATTCGGATGATAATTAGCTGCTATATATAGCTTAGTTGCTATATATATAAAAGTACATATTTAATAAACATTGAAATAGACTGAAGGCGAACGTATCATGTCATGGACTACTATCTTCTATTAAGTAGTTAACACTTATAAAGACGTACACATTGTACCAAAGAAAGAATTGCTAATTCGACGAAATCGATTCTAAAGTAAAAAAATATTTTCGCATTATGTATATCACTCTTACTGGGTATGATCCTTCAGTCGATTATATGATCTATAGCATCATAATCAAGTACCTTCATTGTAAAAGCCGGTGGAATTTACATACGACCTGAACGATAATAATTGTCAGCGCAGATAATTATTTATCAGCACACGTGGTAATCGTTTTTCAAAGATTCGTTATCAGACTTTGTCCTTACAGTTAAACTAATTACCTCGTGTTTCAGATACGTGAAAATTCAGCACTAAATTGAAGGTCGGCCATTGACTTTAGCCCGTCAATCTATCCTCCTTGCTTGAGGTGAAAGAAAGTTTGGCTATTTTGTAATCTTAAGACCGTTAGCATACTTATGCCTATGTTCCTTAACCGTTATACAATTTGATTAATCTAGGTGACATATAACGTTATATTGTTTTTTGCTCATTAAAACATTCGTCACATGACACTTATTTTAGCTATAGACACAGCTGCGTCACTAACCTGTTTATATTAGCTGCAAATTAGTATCAACTGTAATAAAAAAAATGTAAAATGAATTATTCTCATTTTTAAAAAGCGCTTGAGATCGGTTACCTACTTGCTGAACTGACGGTTCACGGACCCTTCCGCTCCGTGAAGCTGAAAAAGCCCTCGCGCTAACAGCAACGACATCAACCGCGAATAATCAAATGGACTGACGCAGTTACAAAAGCGTGTAACACCTCCGTTCACCGCTCCATAAAACTATCTGAAATAAAATGGTAGCAAAGACTATTACAAACAAATGTTTGGCCACGGCTCCCAATCAAGATGACAATTAACACTTCCACAACTTCAAGCCTTGAGCAAACTTTAAGGTACGACTCTTTAGCCTGTCTGAAAAAAAATTAATATTAATAAGTATTTTAGTTTATAAAATTAAATACCATTGCATCCAAACCTACAGTCAAAGAGAAGTACTTATTTTTGGTCTGGATCTATACTGTTTAATAATTGGAGTTTACAGATTCCGCGAGCTAGAGCGAATAGAGCGCTAAATATTGAAAGCCTGATCTCCTTGACTTCAGAAAAAATCTTGGCTTGGAAACTCCTTCGGAAGCCTCGGCTCGGACTGCCGAGCTCTAGATCGCTCAGGCGGGCACATCATTGATTGAAACGGTGCAAGGACCTCTGAGAGAGGACCTAGGTTTAAACTGTCACTTTATATGCGTTTAGCACTCTGACTCATGGGGCGAACCTCGACTTATTCGATTGTTATGCCTTGTTGTCATTACTACTACATACAAAAGCGATAGAGCTGGGAAAAGCGTCGGAAGAAACTTCGGCAACGCTTGTGCTTGCGATGACTGAGGCTGTTCCCTTCTATACGTTCTTAACAAAACTTAAAACATGGCCATCCTATAAAATTCATGCACTAAGTGTATATAAAATTGTTTAAATCCGATGACAATAATGTGATGTGGTTTGTATGGGAGAAGTAAAGTGTTGTTTTTACTTTATTCTTCCCAAGTATACCATTTTATTTCTTCACGTTCCTTAAAAAAAAAAAAAGTGCTGAATTCCCGATGAATTTTTATATTAACTGTACTATTTTCATTTAGAAGAATACTTTGTGTGTCATATCTACAAAAAATCTTGTACTGATAATCCTTTTAACACATGTTTTACACTAAATTTTCTTACCTTTATTTCAGAAACACTCTCATATTTTTTTAAGAAAACCAGTATCTATTATTCTTTTTTCAGAGGATTCTTTATTCCCGACGGTCGTAGTCCTGGCTGGACCCTACCAATGAACAGATTACATGCTTCCACCGACTTCTGTTTGTAGAAAATTTTACTATGTAATATTTTCTAAAAGTGTTAGGTTATTTACATTAATCGTTAGTTGTTGGTAATCAATATAAATCCCTTTAAGAGTAAAAACCAAACTCGAGTCTAAGATACTATTCGCATTAACTGAGTCAAAAACTTTGCTTTCTAAATTCTGTCGTACCATGCAATATATTTAAACGAATTCAAATAAACGACTATTATGAGTTTACCATGAAACAAATTTGTTCAGGATTTTTGTATTTTTATGTCTGAAATTACACTGTGTTTAAAATCATATAAAAGAGTGGTATAATAATTATAATAGATAAAAACAACAAAGCCTAGAAAAATTACAGTTAATTATTATTTTGAAAACGGTAAAATTATATTCATGAACATATAAATTTTATTTTATTTTCAAAAATATTATTTTGTTGTATTTAACCACTAGATATTAAGTTAGTGAGGATGTCAATAAAATATTTTAATTCTATGTTTTCTATATGGATGTAAGTAAAGTATTGTAAATCCGTAGAAAAATGGTGAGGGGGTTACAATACACACAGAAGGAAAATACTCCCAAATTTGAAACGTAATTTATGCAAACAATCATGTACCTGCCGGCGATATCCTCCGGCTAATGCTAGTTCGCATTTCAGTATTAATGTCGTAATAAACAGTTATACACAATAAATACACAGCTTAAATCTGGAAGGTCACGGCAAACGTTAATTTTCTTCATTGTGACATCGTTTTACAGCACGCGATTCTTCTTGGTCTAACCTCTTTTAACAGTTTGACGAATTTCGTTTATCATTTACCTTTTGTAATATGGATCTTTTCATTTTAATAAATGATAATATTGGCAGAATATTGTTCACAGATTCTTTTTTTAACAAGTATCAGTGCAAATTCTGTGCTTATAATCTTCAACCAAAAAACAACTCTTTATTAATTTTAAATTAGGCACACAAACAGTAAAAAACAATAAAAAAAATTATTATATGTTTCATTTTAGAATGTAAAAATTGCAATATGTTTTCCTATTGTAGGCGTACACAGCCCTGACCATATTTATCATAACATTTAAACAAAATGTCTATAAATTAACAAAAAAGATATAAGAGTTTTCTAAATAATAACGAAATACGTTACAAATAATCCATTTTATATTAATTATAATTACAACAATGTACGGAAGAGTTTTACATTTTGTATTGTAATAAGTAATTAGAAAAGTTAATTTTGTATATTCATCATTAAAATATCATTACTTACACCTTTTAAAACTTTTTACTTATTTCGATACAAAATTCGTAATTTACTATAAACATGTACAGAGATTTTTTTATTTATTGTTAATAGCTGACGCCATCAACACCAGTAACTACAATTTTTACGCAAATCAAACAACAAATTTATTTATATTGTGACAAATAATTTTAAAACAAGTTTTTTTATCTATTTATAATTACTAATAATTCATTTTATAGGTTATGAATTTCTAAATTACAAGCATGTATAACTTATGCATAAAATGAAAATATCCTTACAACACAAATACCTATACATGGAAGCTTTGAAAAATAAAAGATTTCCATGGCAACGAGGCGGTTGTGCCAATAGGTTTCCCTAATTTTCCGAGTTTAAAAGGAAACCTTCAAACAATAGCCAACCATGACGTGAACATCGTTATTTTGCTGAATTTTGACAAATTTACAACGTTTTAGACGTGTTTTGACGTAGTATTATCAAAAACTGTGATATATTATTAATCTTTCATAATTTACAAGTGGTGCACAATAAAATTCAAGCTCTAAAATGGCTTTCAATTTTGATAGCGGTCAGGTGAGTTATTTCTGATTATTATCTTTTTTAAAACTATTCTAAAAACGTATAATCAAAAACTCCTTGCAGTTTTGTATTTGTTTTGTTCTCTGTTTTTTTTTTATATAAAGTGTTTAGTAATAGTTGTCATAGCTTAAAAGTGGAGAATTTGTAGCTCATTTGCTGTCATTTAATGTATAGTACACCCTGTCCAAAAACCAATAGATTAAAAAAAAATTAATGATAATATCGTAAGAAAACATGTATCCAAAATTCGGATTACCGAATATTAAAATTAATTATTGTTTACTATCTGGTCTAGCAGACATTTTCACCGCCAGAAGCTATTGGCATGTTCCATTTGAATGGGAAAAAAAATAATGTAACTTATCAAAAGTGATAACTTTATACTGTGTATAACAGTTGTATAAGCTTTAAAGGTTTTTACTGAAAAGTGAGCTATACATGCACCCTTTGCAAGCACACCTATATTACCGATATCAATTATAAAAGAATTTTATTTCACGAATGTGTGTCGCGCTGCCTGGGCGATTTATTCGCATATAATGTAGCAAGTGCGTGTACGGAGGTAACGCCGAAAGTCATTCGGCAGAGAGATATTTGGGCGACAAACATCACCATAGTAACATTTTAGTTATGGACGTCAGGAAAAACTAAATAATGGTTCTATATTCACTACATTATTAATTGATTAATATTAATTGATCCTTTACAAACCGTATTTAGTATTTGAAAGTTATTAATGTCAGAAAAAGTAAATAATTATTTATTAAACATCGTCAGTGCGTTTTCGATCTTAAAACTGTCAGCTAAATAGTAATAGTTGTTTGATATTGAAACGTTCTTATATTTCTTTAATATTAAAGCTACATATGTATCTTATTCAACTTTTACTAATCCAATACATTTTTTAACTACAGCGCACCTGCAACGCCATTACACTCCCCTATTCTATTAAAGTACGACCGTTTTTTTATTTGTGCGCAAATTGTAATGCCTTTAATCCAAGTTAGATACATCCAATTACATACGAAACATCCTCGATCTTTACGGTTATTTGAAAGTAAACTTTTTTGTGATATAATAGGGTTTCATATTCTCTGCTAATATTTGTAGTGATCGTATGAGGGGGGCAGCATGTTTTTTACGGGTTGTCGACAATTTTTCACGGCTTTGTATGCGATGTTAATCCTTGTTTGACATCTCGCTTCGGTGGCGTTTAGCTAATGGCACTTGTGCATATACGATTAATTGTTTTGGTCACTCCTTAGCTTATGGCCTTAAAACACAATGCTTACTACTAAGCTTTTGTTAAAATATATAACGAATACTACTTTTCACAATTATAATTCAAATTCGCACAAAAAAGAGAATATTGCATTTTAATTAAATTACGAAAAATAAGAATGTCTATTATAAATAATTCTAGAATCCTTAAAAATATGGCGGTATCGACTATTTTTAGGAATATTTAAACCGTATAGTACTAATGGAACTTAGTCAAAGAATGTACTACAACTTGGTCAAAGAAATAACCAGGAATATACTCATAATATAATGAATTTGTATACAATCTAGGTTAAAGTGAGAGGTATAATAGCGAAATGTCTTTACCTGTTGAAGAATATGGATCAGTGAGAAGCGAACATCAGCTCATTTCTGGAACGCGCTTTCAAAGCAGCACTGATAGGATCATATAAATTATGATTAGGTAGAAAGAAAATTCCGAAACGCGTGACCACCAATTCATTGCAAGGCATCCTTAAGTATGAAACGTGGGTCTTCAGTCTTGAGCACCGTACCCGACTCCTCTCCATACAAAGCATTGGTGCACCCCTGCACGGTGAATCTGAAGAATAGCATTCGAGAAGTTATGTCTCTTGTACATGCATTTGAAAAAAAAAACACACACACAATAGGATGTTCAATATATTATAATAATATGAAATAAAACACATATCAAAGCATAAGGTAGGTTAGGCTATTAGTTTGAGTGACGGGAATGAATTTTGAAAAATGTTTACTCGCGAACGTTTTTCATAATTATAAAGTATTCGCAAAGCCATTATTTGATGGACAACAATAAAATAAATCTGAATGTAACCTAGAGATACTAGATATTTTGTGATTGTAAACATGTATTTCTGTTTTTTTAGCAACATTAGTTATTGTACATAAAAAATTGGATAATCATATACTTAGTGGTAATTTTCTCCATCAATCAGTTAAAAGATTACAATTCTCATTAATTAAGTCTCCGATAAATAAATCATTCTCTATCATTGTCTGTACATAATTTATATATATATTTTTTAAATATATAAATTTAAAATTCAGACCATAAACATCCAGTCTATGTCTAAAATCGCTTGAAATAATGTCGCATATTTTATACGGTCACAAATGCAAATTGTGTGGCATGACTTGCGCCATTTCGAAGGCACGCAACGACGTCGTCATCAGATTTTAATACGGTACGATTATTTTCTTCGATGTTTGTTACGATTTCTAACAAGCAATTTAATATGAACCGAAATGTCGATTTCATATATATATATATAAGCTTAAAAACGTGTATATTTACTGCAAAAGGAAACTAATTTTTGCATGAATTTCTGAATGTTACAAACATTTTTAGTATTGTGTTGTAAAGATGTAATGACATACATAATTTACGTTGTTTGTTTCCTTTTCACCGTGATCCGAGAAGGATTCCAAACATGGGAATTACCAACCACTTAAAGGCTAATGTTATAAGAACCACTTAAAGGTAATGTTATAAGAGTCCTACTATTTTAATTAAAAACTTATAAAAGTACCATTAAACAAGCTTTTTAAAGCTAATGCTATGCAAAGCTCCCAGACGACGAGAACTACTTATTATATATCTTCGACTTAATGGAGGTTTTACGGGTTTAAATAAAAAAAAATATTTATATTGCATACCTAGTTTTGAAAATATTTAAGTCGTTTTAACAACAAGCTAGATCGATTTTTCAATAGGAGAGACTAAGCTATGGACTAGGGCTAGGGACTCAATGTCGAGGGTACAAAAATTATATCTTTTTCCATAAAATTTATTTGTTAGCAAAATTAAAACTACATAATGCTATGAAAATAAACATTAAATAATTCTATGAATATAACTAACGAGCCAAAATTAAGAACAATAAAATATCTTAGTTAAAAACAATGCGTCCCATTGATTGTATTCGTTGGTAAATCCGCAATATTCAATAAAATTTACAGAAGAAAAATCATTTACGAAACCTAAAAATCAATTAAAAAGCATAATGAACCTAGACAGGGTTATTTTTATAGAGTATTTTGTTAATCCGAATTGAAACGTTTAAAAAAATATACCTTGACTAATAAATATGTGTGAAAAAGATTAGAAACAATTCTTCTTTTGTACTATTTTATATCCAACAATATAACTATAAACGCAAAGTTTTATACAATATGTGTATAATTTGAAATCTTTTTTACTATCGCCATTTTACTTTATCGAATACCATTGTTTTTAGTTACATATTTAAAATTCATAAGAAATCATACTTGAAGTTAAAAGCGTAATATAATATTATGAAATAAATTTAAATCTCAATTGAATTTCGTTCATCTTTAACACATTGATTATATAGGTTAGTACCAATCATTAACATAGGTGGTGAATTTTAATATCTGTGGTAATTTAAAAGTCTTAGGGTCTCTTATTACTGAAAGTTTCTCTTACGAATCTGCTTTCGAGAATTAATATAATAATGGAATTTTAGACATAAATATAAAACTATAAGAATATCTTTTTGTGTTTCTCTTCATTGCACCGTATTTATTTTTAAATCATTATTTTTAAAAATTACAACCAGGTAAATATACACTCAGGTGTCAGTACAGAACGGTTTTAGGTATTTGGTTATTACGTATAATATAAATTTCAAAAATAATAAACTGACATAATACAGTGTTTAAATAAAGGGTAATAGGAGCAAGATATATGGAGTAAATAATAACTTGCAGTCTTTTGTTGGGATATTGGAGAGGGACGACGAATTTAAATGGGTAAACTTGGAATGGACACATTGCTATGTGCATAATTTATTAAAATTTTAGGCAATGTATCCACTTTGACTTTTTATATTACTACAATAGGTACTAAAGTTTTTTCATAATTCACAAAAGATATACTTAAACGATAACCATAAATTTTTAACATTTGTTTCTTTATTGCATAAATATGAACGACTACAATATTATTAAAAATCGTTATAAAAGATCTTGCAACAACCTAAACAAAACTATTCAACCGTGATTTAAATTGAAAAAAATATTGTATTTCAGATATTTAAGATTTAATTTTTACATTGACATATAACACTTTTTTATATTTAAACGGGAACTTGATAAATATCATTTTTTCAATGTTTTCTCATATTATTTTATTACAGTTTAAACATATCATATACCAATTAAATTCAGCAATATACATATACTGTACTCGTATCATAATTTGGCAGAGATAAGGATAAAGCGGAACAAAAAATGTATTAATCAGAATTGTGTAGTTTGAGTTTTAACAATTACTTTCATTCATGCTTATGTAATTATATGAATAATCTTTATTCATTAAAATCTTAAACTTCAATCAAATAGTCATAAAAAATGTTTAGAGTATTGCGAACTGTAATTTCAATGTTAAATTTTAAAAAAGTATAAACATTTCGTCTTGATTGAAAATTCATTTCAATGTTTAAATGACTGACACGTGTTTCCCGCCATTGTCATTGTCAACTCGTCACGTTCTGTTGAAAAGCGATTTTAGTCTTGATTACAATGGATTAATAAGGGTTTTGTGAATACACAAAACTTTTTCTATAATTTTACACTTACGTAAACATTAATAACATATCACGTCTTGTTTTCATAGTTACTGCAACTTTTGTTATTATTTGTTTTATTACATATTTTAAATTAGATTTCGTAAATTTGCTTATACATTTTTTGTTAATACTACTCTATAGTTTTGACAAACTATTAACTAGATAATATGCTTTAAGTTTTAGTACAAACTGCTAGTGCCCATAGATCTGAGATAAAACAAACAATGAATGAAAGTACATACGTATTAAATAGCAATATGGTGAAATATACTAGTTATATGAACATTTTTATTAACCCAAATACACTAATAATATTATTTTAAAGATTTTTTACACTTTTTTATACAAGTCCTCGACAAGCAGGTTAACTATTTTCATAACATTTCGACGAAATGTACATACAACTTAAAACAGTTGTGTTAACGAGCTGGTTTCCGCAACTAGTTAGCTTCAACTTAACTAACCCAACTCCTCGAGGAATCCCAGTAGACCTTAGGTGTCGCCGGTAATTTTCCGAAGGCATCACGGTGAATCGAGATAGGTGCATACGCTTTAATTTTGGCGACATTAATCCTAATATTGGCATAAAAAATAGTAATATTTTCGTTATTACAGGACCATTTAATTACAATATTATATTAATATCCAGTTATAAATGGTATTTTATGAATAATATTTACACTTGACAAAATCATTGAACTCTGATGTGAACATGTGTCATTTCAGTTTAACAGAGAATCAACACCAAAAAGGTTGGGCAACTGGCAAGTTCCTCGGTGGGCGCCTACCCGTGCACGGCCCGTAGAAATGAGACCTGATCCTAAGCCAATTTGTGATCTCAACGGACGGTTTTTGCCGGGGGCTCCTCGTGGTTCTTCTAAATGTTTCGGTCATTATACTGGAACATGGGATTTGCCCAGAAATATAACTAGAAAAGTGGGTAAGTATATGTGCAATAGACAGTTTCTGTATGTCAACCCTGGCTGTAGAATAATTTATAAATGCCATTCTTCAATCAAGGCTAAAGGCTACTATTTCAAGTCTAACTACGAGCGACAGCTTCAAATAGCGTATGTATCTTTCGAAATACGGAAACACTCACTAGTTAATTTCTCTTGTGAACCACACATGACAAACTTTGACAGCAACATTTGTTTTATTTGCACACTTCTGTTATCAGATTAATTTACAAATGAATGAATTTTCTTATTGCAAAAATATCTAACATCAGAAAATCATTGGATCATAATTGTTGAATTGCCTTTATTTATATACTCTATTTTAGATAGGTACAAATAATAAAACAATGGTTTTGTCTGTTTTAGACGTGAAAAGTGGCAAAAGTAGCATCTAATAAATTTTAATGCGTGTTAAGCGGTGTTTTTCTCACTATCTAATAGCCATTAAATCATTTATTGTTCAGTGATGTTTCGCCGGGCTATCCGAGTTAATTTTTTACATTAATCGTTAATTTTTTAGCAGACATATCTAGATCATAGTACATTAATATATATAATGTATTGTATACACATTAAAATAGTTGTGTTTGAGAAGAAATTCCATTATTAGACTGTATTTTGGCCCAATAATTTTATTACAATAAAGTTATATGTTAATTTAAGGTTAAACCTTTTAGTTTTAACTAATTTTATTACGTGTAATAAAGCCGCGAGTCCAAGTTTGTTGAACTCTGTATAATAGATACATTGAAAGCCGTATATTAACTTGAATTATAACGAAATTCTCTATAGTGCCACGAAATGTGTTACAAATTTGCCACCTCGTATAATGTAGCTAAGAATAAATTTGTAAGGTAAAATTATCGATCGTAGCGGACTCTAGTCGCGTAGCTGCCTTTTATATTTGTCAACACGTACGTATTGGCGCATTTCTCGAACGGGCTATTTTCGTGTCGCGTAGTAGTTACTACGTCGAATAGGCCGTTTATTGTGCGTACTATATCATGCATGCACAGTGAGTTGTATGAACATGTATGAGTGGGTCAGGTCACATGACATGTGACCTGACATTCTCGAACATGTTTTCCCCGACTGATAAAAAATACTTTATTTTTTAATGTATTATTCATTTTCTATTTCTTTTCTTGTTAAAAAGTAACGTCTTTACAGCGGAGGAACTAGCAAAAGAACCGCCTGATAACCGATTTTCGGATTGGTTGCATCTTCGAATTCAAAGACCCAAGGCAGTCACCGGAGAAAGTTTAGCGCGCATGCGTTCAGGAAAACGCGGCAAAGCTAGCACGGAGGTAAAAGAAAAGCCATGTAGTCCACAATCTTTCAAAGTAAGCCCGTTGTACCGCACGCTGTCAATTTTTGTGTGTACTTATTTCCGCTTAATTTGTAAGTAGCCTAAAACTATAGCAAATTAAAAATCTAAGTATGCTAGAAATATCAAAAATAAAAGGTATAATCTTAGTATTAAACCAGTGTCTACAGATTTGTTTAAGAAATCCGTAAAAGTTAAAACTAGATAAAACATCTTTTGAACATTTGTAGGAATTCTTTGGGGTCGATAGAAAGCGGACGTGAGCTATTGGTAACAAAATGATGTGTTATAATTGTATTTAAAATTGTTAAAGAGGATTAGTGACAACATTGTGTCGACTGCTTAGGTATTATAAATTACACATTGATAAAAGAACGACCCGAACGGATAAGACACCTGCACGCTGATATAATTTCCTATTACATTTCAACGTACATGATGTTTCTATTATTACTTTTGGATAATTTTTGTTTTTTTTTTTTAACAACTTTCATGGAGAACGAAATATTTAAAAAAAGTTAGATGAAACCAACATAAAAAGGAGTTTGGATTACATTGTATATTATAATGTATAGGAGATATACATACATATATTTATATAAATATATATATGTATATATATATATGTGTATATATGTATGTATATGTATAAATAATTAAGAATAGGTGTAATGTCTGTTTTATAACTTATAAATGCTATTGGTTCTACTTATAACCTTTAATAAAGTCATACAAAGTTCCCAAACCATTAAGATAAGTTCGTTCTTATGTAATTATTAGATATATACTTCACTAAAAATGTTATTTTAAGTTGCAATATTTGTTGTAAAGCAAAAAAAAAACATTTTCATCGATATTTATACGATGAAATTACTGATACCTTCAAAATAAATTAATCCTTCGAAAACTCTTATTTAACAACTCTGATTACAAAGGTCTTGATAGACAAAGGTCTCGGCTAATACATTTAATTGTTACTCCTCTTAGATTATGTTACGGTGTGTAATTAATATATAAGGGGATTACCTGTTATATTCGTGCAGCCAGTTTAGGGGAAATATAAACTTTTATTATAAAGTATGCATTAAAATTCTCTTTGGAATGTATAGAAAAATATGCGGTTATTTCTTCGCAACAAAATCAACAAATACTATCTTATTACAGCAAGTCACATTTTTAAATTAATTGCTTTTATTATCAATTTCAGCGGCGACAGTGTCCGTGGCATAAGAAAAGCGAGGAAGTTGTTTAAAAAAGGAAACCGTACTATCATGCATTTTATAGGGTTTATTACAGAAAAAAAATATTTTTGTTAAAATAAAGTTATTACTTTTTTATGAAATACATAAAATTCAAACCGTTTTAATCTGTTTTACATGTCTGTGCATAAAGGAGGACGCGGATAAATATGAAATTAAAACGTCAAACGAGAATGTAAAAAAAACCGAAGATCCTGACAATTTTATTAATTCTAATGGTAAAGAGGTTACAGATCCTTTAGGATTAGTAGAAAATAATCAGAATTCAGACAACGACCACGGAGCATATGTTCCCGGCTCTTTAACTGATGAAAAAACTAGACATGAAAGCTACGATCTCTTATTAAAAGATTCTATTGAACAAACTCAAGGGCCACAAGAAAATAAAACCGATCGCTTTTGGCGAAAAGTTGCAGAAAATGCCGATAACAAAGATGAACAAATTACCGAGACTATGAAATTTGATAAAAATAGTGAAACTCCTAAACTTCCTTATGTTAATGTATCGCAAAATTTCCAGTTTGCGAAGAAAATGCATGTTGGAAATTTAGAACATCAACCATTACCAGATACTTTGGGATATCGCCATTTAACTAAAGTTGGAGAGCATCGTGAGTCCGATATAGTTGTTAAGCCGTATGCGATAGGATGGAAAGGATACGGAGCGTCAGGACCAACCTGTTGTACCAAGATGCGCGTGCATCGGCCTAAAACATGCGACCCTAAAAAAAATGAGACTGATGAAGAGCGCAAGCAACGCCCATCGACTTCGGCCCCAGATCTAGGAGGACAATATAAAAAACCAATGTCACTCATGGACCTTGCTATATGTTGGGACTTTAGACCCGAAAATCCTAAGTTAGAACCAACACCCCCTAAACATATTGACGGATCAAATGGTTCTAAAGCACCGGCTGTTTTCACAATGGTTCATACACCAAAAGAAGAAATTCAAAATACAATCGGACATACTTTTCCCATTTTCAATCAAAATAGGATTGTAGAGGATATTGGACGGCATCCTGTACCCTATTTTGAAAATGATATAACAAAAGAAAAACGTAAGGATTCCTGCGATGTTCAGAACTGTCCTCAGCATAATAATGAAAATGTGAGATCCAAAAGTACGAGTAGAAAAAGCTCTAGTGTAGCATCAATTAAAGCTGAAACTGATTGTGATGGGATTCATGGATGTGGTACTCCAAAAAGTAACTGTAAAACTTTTGAAAGGAACAAATCTGATAGAATTGACGCCGTTAAAGATACTTGGAACTCGAACGGTAATAAGAAGTTTAATTCGGACGTTAACAAGAATAGGAATAGTCTACAATCTTATGATAAAACTTTCCTCGCACAAGGCAAATTACACCAAAGTTCACCGAATGACCTTATGTCAAATGTTTCAAAAAACTCATCTAATAATGTTAAGCATAAGCATTGCTTTTCTTGTAACAGTCAAAAAATGTTGAGGGAGCCAAAACCAAAGGTTGATTATAAATTTGCGTTTAAAGCAGGGAATCCGAATTCAGTTCAGAGCATGAGTTCAAGTGATTCGAAAGGAATAAAAATGCCCAAAATGCGACACCCTTATACAAAAAAATCTTACACAATTCCAACCTTGGCACCTCCATTTAGTATTTGGCGTGATGCGAATGCAACCGGTTATCCAGAGCACTGGCGTCTGGCCAGTGTGTACCAGCATGCTTACAAACCCCCTGACCAACGTCGGAAGCCTCTTATTGATAGTGTTTACCAGTAAGAAATGGAACCAAATAATAAAAAAAATTTTTGGATAATATAAAAAGTATTTATTTGTTTCTGTATTTTTCTAATGGACTTTTTCATTTTATATTATCTTAAATAAAAGAATTGGCCACCTATGAATACATTATTTACAGTCAAACCTTTCATCTGATCTTCAGGTTGTATCCAAATTATATTATCAGAAAACTGCAATTTTTATGGCAACAATCGTTCATACTCTATAAAGAAAGTGCATTTTCTGATGGTTTCCCAAGCCTTACTACAATATTGAAACCAGCCTTTTTCAGATAGATTAGGCACATTCGTTATTTGATGTCTATTTGCACCTAATATAAGCCAACGCAATCTTTTTGCCAATTGCTCGAAAGGTGGATGTCCTCGATATATTTCCTTGTTATCTGGAAAATGATAAATTTAAAATATCTTCAATTATGTAGTCATTAACATGCATTGTTATGTGACAGTTACATGATGTGCTGCGAAGAGCCAGCCAGAAAGTCAACAGATGCTCTTTTAGAATTTCATTTAAATATTTATTTTGTTTTTCAAAACACATTTAGATTTAGAAAAACAAACTTACCAAAATCACTGTAAATTTCAGGCAATAGGAATAAATTTATAGGTGGTCCACAATTCCTTAAATTATATCCTTTGCACACTTGTTCTACATGGAGTCCATTTTTATTGGTGTCACTATACATATACATACCAGAATGTAACTGCAAGTTTGATTTTTGAAAAGCTTTTCTGGAATGTAAAAATATAGGACATTACTATATCTATATACTACTATATCATATTTTAATGAACAAAAAATTATCAAATTTATTATAGGTTATTTTTAATTTACAGTTAAATATACCTATAAAAATCTTGCATGGTCTTTATTGCATCAGGTGTAAAATCCTCCAAATGACACCTGTTATGCAACAATAACAGATGTGGCTGGCATTCTCCATCATTTGATGATTCAGATCCTTCAGTTGAAGTAGTTACAGTGCTAGATGCTGATAATGTTGGTTTTAGCATTTCTGCAGTCTGTATATATCTTTAAAAAATTATTACAATTCAGTAAAAAAGTAAAGTTTCAAATATATCTATGGTTGTAGGGAGGAACTTTTCTCGACAATTGCTCCCTGTGTGTGTAATACACATTTTTATTTTGGATGGAGTTATCAATGGTCAGGTAAATATGAAGGGAATAATAATTAGCCAATGTGGTCAAGTGAAACCCTATGCACATGCATATTTGCATATTTATGCATATTTTAAAACATTTAATTAATATAAAATGTTCATAACAAAATGTAAAAAAGTAGAAAAAAAATTAACTGTCATGTGAATATTATGTTTTAATTATTTAATTATATCAAGCAAAATATTATTTTTATCTGCTTTTGGATAGTTTACTCAAACCAAAAAAATATTGTTTATTACTTTTTTTCATTTTGTGATACTATAACAAACGAAAGACGAAGTAAGTAAATTAACTGATATTTTATCTTAAATTGGCAGTCATGTAAAGTTGAAATACTAGCCGAAATTTTACATTTAACAGACAAAAAACACAGTGTAACGTTTCTTTACATAGCAAACAGAAGCAAGTGTAAGCAAGCAAGTTTCTTTACATACAAAGGTATTACCTAAAAAAGTATTTAACTTTTTTTTTTAAAAAACTAATTTTAGTAAAAATGTAATTGGAAAGAATACCTTATGAAATTATAGTCTGCAAACCAATCCTGCACAGCAATTAAAACATGGCAGATTGACATTAAAAAAGATGCTATTTCCAGACAATCAACAGTCATTATATTTGCACATCTTGGGTTCATTGAAATACTATTGGATTCATCAATTAAAGATGGTGACCATAAAGGTTGACAATCTAGTAGTATAACACGATCATTTGTCACATACATATCCACACCTGTAATAGATAATGATTTAACTTAATTCTCTTTATATTACTAGAATATAAGATATAAAAACAATATCCTAAAATAAATTTATTTTATTTTAATTGATATACATATGACATGGGGCATTTTCAAACAAATAACCATGGTATCAGCTAGAAATATAAATAATGGGTATTTCACCAAAAATTACATATAAATACTTTAACAATTGGTAAGTTTGTAATATGCATACATTTATAGATGTAACTTAATGATATTCTATATGACAGTGTAAAATATTATTATACTCTGTATTAGACAGTGCAATAGAGTTTTGTTTCAACCATACATTGGATGTTCAGATAAATATTAACCCATTTATATTCAACAAATTAAAGAGGCGGCTTCAATAACTTTATTTTCATCATCATCTCAGCCACAGGACACCAATTACTGGAGATGGACCTCTTCATAGATTGGACACACATTTCAATTTCACATTCCATTTCATTTCAACACATTTCAATGGGACTGATAAGAAGTAGCCTGCATCCAGTTTCTTTCAATGTCCAAAGTTATCTATCCATCTTGTGGCTGGGCACATGAATTTGTACAGCAGATAGTTATTGGTTTCAATGGCTATTTTACATCCTGAGTTTTCTATAATGTGTCGATATTTTAACTTTTGATAATAAGTACCTGAGAATTCAATCTGTTTATAAGCATAAAATCAGTATAACTGAAAATACTAGTATAATAGGATGTTAGCTATGAAAAACAGATAATAACAAATTACCTTTAGTACAATGTACACCTTTTTCAATCTGTTCTATGTCTTGCATTTTAAATTTGAAAAATTCCATACAAGTCCCCTCATTCCCTTGAGTTGTGTTGGTAATACTTAAGTTTTCCATTTGATTTTCAATGTTGGCACTTTCACTATTTTCTAATACATCATTGGGCAATTCATGGGACTGCATTATTTGTGTGCAAATGTCTGCTACAGGTGTGCTCTGTGCTATTAAATTTAAAATCATTGATTTACCAACTCCTTGTGTACCTGGAAATACACATAATAGATAAAAAATTAACATGTTAACATAACCATTCAATATTTAATATTTATGTGCTGATATATATATATATATATATATGTATATATGTGTGTGTGTTTGTGTGTGTATGTATGTGTGTGTGTGTAGTTACTGCACATAAACAATTAAGGAAAATATTATGACAAAACCTATGTATTTAAAATCTGTAATTGGATGTCCATCAATCTTTTTCTCCTATATCTTCTAATTTATAATAAATATTTTACAATGATAATTTGTAAATTCAACAAGTACAACACATTTTAATTTTACAAGTGACCATAATATATGATGTACCTAACATCCATATTGTGATGTAATTTTTAATGATTTAATATGAACTTGTTGTTTGGAGACCTAAAATGCCATATAACTAAACTTTTCTATAACTCTCCTGTTTGAGACCTGGCAAGTCTCTCTGTTCTTTAATTATATTATTGAATCAAACTTTTACTGGGTAGTAAATATACTTTTTTGTCTTGGTCATACACAAATAAGTTAAGAAAGACATTGCTTCTAGCATTGCATAAAAATTTAGGTAACCACGTAAAACCCATGCAAGGGGTCTTTTAGACCTTCTAACACAAAAAAATATGTTAACCAAAAAGCAATCTTCTTACATGAAAATTTGTGAAGTATACAGATATTGGTTCCACATAATATTTTCTCTATTAATTAATATTTATTCTATTAATCTTAATTTAGTCATTTTAAACAAGTATAATTATAGTAAAGGCTAAATGTTTTCATTTTGATACATTGGGATAATTATACTCACTAGAAATAAGACTTGTTGTAATCATCATCATTGAATTCAACCTTTGACAGTATGCTTAAAATTATTGATTGCTGTGATTTGTTTTATGAGCAAAGTAATACATACCTATTATACCAACAACTAAGTAATTTGTGTTACAATCCTGAAGAAACTTAACAGCAGATTGACTAAATTCCAAATTTTCATCCAAAAGTTTAACAGGTTTCATCATAGAGACAACAGTTGGAGCAGGTTTAGATTCTGTGGAAGGCAAGGAAAATATTTTAAAAATTGTGATAATTTCAAGTGGAAGTGGAATAACGATTGTCAGTAAACAGACAATCAATATACCAGTTAAATATTTTATTTTAAAATGTTTTATTGTTAACAACATCTGTGTCTTAAATTATGTTATTCTCTTACCTATTATTTTTTTGTCTTTATTTTCATTCTGGGCAATTCTTTGAGGATGATACCCATCTCCTTCAGAAGATTGAGGTTTAGGGCTTTGTGGGCGATCATCTTTAGGAGTACTTTGTTCGCGAGTCTTTAAAATAATGGTAGGTGGCTTTTCTTTCTCCTGTTTATCTTTAATTTGATCTTTCGTAGTTTCTCTATCAGATTTTAATATCACGGGACGTCTGTTTATAGCTTCCTAAAATTAATTGTCATAGTAAATAAAAATAATAAACACTGGATAAAAGTTAAGAGCAAAAGAGCAAAAATAAGAGGGTCAAACTTTTGTGAACAAAATTTTTTTCTTTTTGTCAGCCATTTTCACTGTTTAAAACAAATTTATGTTTTAAACAGTAAAATTTAATTATATGTCAGTTTGTCTGATCACAACTGTTATTATTGATGTTATATGTCAAACACTCGTTACAGTTTTAAGGAAGAGGCATTAGGCAAAGGTGTTTAAACTGTTCTAGAGACATTAACTTAAAGTTTTGAAATTTTATAAAAATTAGTTTTTAAATAATTTAAAACTAAATGAAGAAATATTTTTTGTTTATTTTTCATATATTTGATTAATATATAATATATTTAACAATTTATTTTATGACATATTATTCATTTAGAACTATTACCAATAGCAAACGAATAATATTAGTAAATATACGATTCCTTTGATAAACAAAGGCTTCAATTGTACAATAATTATTTTATATCTTTTTAACTTATTTTGAAGTATTAAAACTAGAACGTATATGTTAAACACTTACTCTTTGGCAGAAATTTTGTAACATTTATTCTGGAAATCCTGTTAAATTAGATGGTAGTGCGCATCTTTTTCAGTAATTACGTATTCAGAATGTCTACAAATCATAGTTTTTTATGTTTTTTCTTTGTTTGTATCTCAGTTTTATATTCATTTACTTACGCAGACGAATGTGTTAAAAAAAGTTCTTGTGTTTGTGAATTTTCCAACGGAACCGGCATCGATTTAACACCGTCTGCTAAACCAACATTTTATGATGCCAGAATATACGAAGTGAGGAAAGATGGACAACAATTCGCTCTTAATACTTATTTTTACCATCCTTGCTTTGATGCAGTGCCAAGTTTGAATGCAACGCTAGTGAATAACACTTGTACGGAAGCATTGTCTGTAAGTATGTTTTATTGGTAAGCATTTATTATTTGTAATACTCATTGGAAACTGGTTTCCACATGTTTCAGTTTCTTTCGATGTTTTACGTAAGTATAAAGGAAGGACATGAAGATGATGTAAAATTGTCTTTTGGTACATGATATTTGGGTACACGATTCAACTGGAGTTCCTAAAGTGGTACATGTGGACCCATGGGTCCACGGAAAACTCTACGTGGTCTATATTGACGTAACTAAATTAGGGCTCACAATTCGTTACTCCACGAAAACTTAACTACTTTTGATAATTAGGAGCTAAAATGATGTCTTGATTTCACCTATGTAGGCAGATAATATTTTAAGAAGCTTGGCAACTATTATTCAGTATAAAAATATACTGTTTTTTTTTTAATATTTGCCTCTCTTAATGGTGAGTTTATAAATTTAATAAATGAGAGTTGATTGGTTTCTTATGCTGTGAGTAAATGTCATAAAAGAGAAGAAGTAGTGGTAGTTTTAAAATACTATTAATTTGTGTTTGATAGTCAGTGAAGAATGCAATTTGGATCTTGCCTTTGATTAGATTAGTTGCACAGTGTCCACCTAAACAGGGTAAATTTTATTGAGAACCATTAATGTAAAAGATTTGTAATGGTTTTTTATTTAGTGAATTTTTAAGTTAGATTCTTATCCCTACAAATATTTGTTATCTCACACTACTTGTGAACTAGTGGTTTTAACAAAAACCCGTAATTTAAATAATAGTCTTCATGCAGGTTTTCATTCATTGAATTTTAAGCAAATTAGAAGTATGTGATGAATTTTTTTGTTAGTGTTGTTTTAAACACAATTGATGAATATTGTATCTTAATAGGTGAATAATTTTCGAAATATTTTTTTTTTTAAATAAAAACAGAATGTCCTGTTTTATTTTAAAAACATAATGATAATACCCTCCTGATCTTGAGTGATAATATTAACCACTTAATATTGAGAAGTTCCATACTACACAGGAATCAGTTTGTTTGAATTTTTTGTACAGTTTAATAGTGCAATATTCAATATAACAATATTTGCTTTCATCACTGAGATGATGGTATGTTATATAGGCCCCATTTCTACCAAAAATATGCAAAGATAAATAATAATAGATATGTTTATTAAAAACTAAATTTATCTATCCTTTCTCAGAGCTTTAGCTCTAATGGGAACAGTTTAGCTTAGGAAGGTTTCTGTACTAGTGAAGTGTGCAAAGTGTGATATATTGCGAGGGGACAGACATTAACATAATAAAAAGGCACCAACTTAACACTAACTAGAGGATCATCTAGTGTACAGACAATATAGGGCAGTACCAAGAAATACTATTGTGTTCAAATAAAGGAAATGAAAAAAGTATGTCATAAGATGCAGAATTTTAGTAGTAGTTAAAGTTTAGTATGTAGGTATTGGTGTACTACTTAGTAGTCCAGATTTCCAGATTTTTAAGTTTCCTCACAATAAGCATCTATATTGTTGGAAATGTAAATGTAGGTCTACACCATACCAGGAAACAACATCAATGCTTATGGTAATAGCCATATGCTATTAACAGTGTCTGATTAAAGAGCTATAATAGCAACCGCCTGTCATTAGGGGGTATAATGAAGAATAGATTTTCAAATAAACAGTTTTTTTTTAAGTTGGTGGTAATGGTATTATTTATGCATAGTTATTGCAAATTTCTTTGTTTATGTTAATTGAATTAGTACTATTAATAGGAATATTCATTTGGCAGAGGTTTGTCCTTTTTGGATTCTAAAATTTTCAGTATGGGTCCTTGGGTTCTTGTTCCTAATCATCACTTTTTTATTTTTGTAGTTCAACTTATGCAACATATGTAGTTGGCAAAGACTTTATCTTTTAAAATTTAAAATATTACGACACAAGCTAGCTTTTCTAATGGTGTTCTTGTGTTTAGTTAATAGGATTAAGCTCCCTGTTTAAGCTCTATCTTCTTAAACAGAGTGAAGTTGTAAATGGCATGTTGGAAAATGTAGGACGCTGGCCACTACAATCTTTTTGTAAACTATAAGGGAGGTCTATATCCAGCTGTTGATATAGACCTCCTCCATAGTTAGTCTACTAGTCTTGAAATTGAAATAATGATAATGAAGTAGTATTCGCGAAATTGAAGAATCTCATTTCTGCAATAAAAAAATTCTTAAAATAATTACAGCTTTGTCGACATGTAAACACTTTGGACCGCACAAATGACACAACGGGGAAAATATTTCAATTTGACTCTGGAATTTATGAATACATGGGAACCTCTAACAACACAGAATTTAGTGCAGATGGATCATCAATAATTTATCATAATGGCCCTTCGTAAGTAGTTTTGTAATTATTTTTTATTTACTTAACTTTTGTAAAATACTACCTATTAGCACATTGCTATAATGGCTATTTAGTTACTATTATTACCAATGTCAAGTTGGCTTTAACAAACACACAACATTGCTGCTTTATGTTATGTGATTTGCCAATGTCTGAATGTAATTAATGTTTTGGTAATTTCGTCATTTCATCATTCAATCAATATTTTAAAATTCGTTATAAATGTTAATAATTATTATATAAAGTAGTCATATACAATCAAAATAAAGATTAAATGTTAAAATAATTAATATAAAGTTATGATTTTGGCCTAGTGTTGCAGACATACACCAACTATATATAAAATGCATCATCCAACTCTTTATTAATCTGTACCTATATTTTGCCTGTAAAGTTTTACTGTACTCGTAATGTAAATTCTTCATTGTATGTGTTGGCTTTTTATATTAAATGCTTCAAAAATTTCAAAAAATTTTTGGAAAATGAATCAGTGAGAGAGGGATCACTATGTGCTTGTTTGAATTCTACAACTAACTGCCCTTCCTTGTATGCAGGGAGATTAAGAAGTTCTTTTTGTTAAATTATTTATTAGCAACTTTATGAAGTCACCTGTGTAATTTCTTTGCCAAATATCCATCTTAGTGTCTTATCTTTACCATCATCTGAATTAGCCTCATTGTTATAACCTCATTACTGTACTTTTCAAAATTGGGATCATGTATTTTACACAAAATTCTTATGTATTTTATAACAGTACTCATGTTGGTATAGGAGTAGTTATTTGTGATGATTATATCTGTTCTGTGTCCTCCTACTGAGGAATTTTTTTTAATTAATTTCAAAATTATTTTTGTACTTTTTAACATGCAAAAATATTCTGGCCGATGATCTGATAGCTTGTCTTAAATATGCATTGCTTTTATTTATTTTCAGATCAACAATTGTTTTACTTGTCTGTGCTGAAGGTGAAGATAAACTCTATGTTTATTCTGTTACTGAGCCAAACAAAATTGTAAGTACAATATCATTTGCTTACTTTTATATAAGTTTATTGTTTAACCCTTTTTTAAAAGAATTTTGAAATATTGCTGTTCACTTATAAAAATAATCTTGAAATTTAATCATTATGAACCTGCATTAAAATTTTTACCTAAGAAACCCAACCCAAGTTTTATTTTTTTGTGATAAAATTGAATGGGTTTTATTTTATAATTATATTGTATATTATAAATACTAGAAACTTTATTATTACTAATGTAATGTATCTCATTATTATTTCATATACACGGTTTTTTGAAAAATATTTAAAATTTTGTCAAGTTACACTATTTTTTAAAATTTTAGAACATGTCTTGAAATTTAGCATTTGTCACATCACATGTATTTTTGTACAAGATTTTTTTGGAGGTTTTTTAAGGAATGTTACCAACCATGTAGAAAAGGGGTATACCACCATGTTCGTTTTTGTAGTGACCGAAACAGATATTTTGCACTCCCTTGTTGTAAAATATATATTAAAATATAAATTCAATATTAACCTAAATAAAGTTAATTTATCTTCTTTTACAGGTTTTATCATTCTATTCACGGTATGCTTGTTTGAGGCAAATTGAGGAGCCCGGTCGATCGTTCGGCTCGACGATTTTGATTATTTTCTTTTCATTCGTCGTATTCTATCTCGTCCTCGGAATTTGTACTAAGAAATTTTTGATGGGAGCGACGGGAATCGAAGTGATACCGAATTTGGGATTCTGGACTGATTTACCAAATCTTGTTAAAGTAAGTATAGTGAGGAATATATTTTTAGTTCCATAAACTACAGTTATACATAACACGAATCATATGTTAAAATACATCACCATGTTAGCCAATAGACGCCCATTGCGAGGCATAGGCGCCCCAAAAATCCCCAAGGTGACCGGTCTTGCGCTGCCTGTATCGAACGACATTCTGTGACCATGCAATTATAAATTGTATTGAAATACATAATTGTATGTATTTCTTATAATCTAGATAGATAATAGAAATTAGATAATCTATGCTAAATTAAAAAAGGAGTATGACGAACGGAGAAAATTATCTGTGTAATTATATTAGATTAAAACAACCTGACACCATAGTAACAACACAAAAGCATTTGGAATGCTGTGCAAGCAAAGATTAGAAAATGTGACGCTTTAATTATTAGGGGGACCGGAAAGTAATGTAGCTTTCTTAAGTTAAATTCAAGCGACTACATTTTTAACAAGTTTTTATTTCTTATCAACAATATATTCACCTTCATTAGCAACAACCTTTTGCCATCTAGTACACAAACTTTCAATGTCGGAGCAGTAGAAATCAATCGGTGTTTTTGTAAAATATGTAGGCAAAGGCCTATTACATTAGGTTTTCATTAAGTTTGGTTGTGAGTGGTCTATATCTATACATATATGTTTATATATAACAACTTGTGGTTCTTTTGCTGCTTTGGCACATACATTAAAGTGTTTAAATTGTTTAATTTTTAGGATGGTTGGGCTTTCATGATCAATGGATTTAGGCTACCCGCTAGAGGAGCCGGGCCGGCGACTTCACCTGACCCTAACAGCTACGACAGTATATAACATCAGAGGGATGACAACTTCTTTGAGGGTCAACTTGTGCTTATTGAATAAAGAGATCTGATATTCATTGTTACCATGTGCTCATCCAATGCTAACTGTAATAATGCTGTGTAAATATACATCTTGACATGTATTAGCTACTTACACATAAGATGAATTAAAATATTATAATGCATTATTTTTAATCGAGTACATGGTATACATTAATTCAACCAAATACATAATAGCACCTAGACCAATTACCTCCACTATTAATTTCATATAAATATTTAATATCGTGCAATTTTTTTTCATAAATATATTTTGCATAAAATTGTATATGGATGTCCTAAGAAAAATGAGTGCATGCATAATATTTATTAGTAAACATGTTTTGAAATTATATTCCAAGATGAGAAGTTATACTTGCCATATATAACAGTTAGTGTAAAAAATTAATTCGTATGTATCTTTTAAAATGCAAGTTTTACTATTGTGCCAACAACATGAATACCTTAAACCTATTCTATTATCAAAGTAATTGCATAATATTTTTGTAACATTTTATATTGTACATATCTTTTACAGAAACTTTTGTTAGGATTTAAATGCAGACTAGGATTTGTATTTCTTTGTAGTCCTTTATTTTAAAATTCTCTTGCTTCATACCTTTTTTGTATGTTTAACTTTGATGTACAGAGAAATTCACACTGATATTTTTGGTTACATATTAGACACTCTCCTTTTGATAACCGTATATAACAAAGTCAACTTTTTATATGATCTGTATTAAAGGTAAAAGGATAAAATTATTGCATAAACATACATTGTAAGTTTTAATATCACTTATTATCAAATAGTAATAAAAAAGAATATGTATATTTATATATAAGTTTTCAAGTTTGATATTTTGGACATATTGGTTGGTATAATCGATTGTGATATGTAATTGAAATCATAACCAAAATGTGTACCTATTTTTACCTTTTTACTATATTTATGTTCAACATAAAACTTATATTACTTAAAAATAATCACATAACATTTAAAAGAAAATAATTCAAAGCAAAAATGATTCAAATATTAGTATTATATTATTTTAATATACAGCCATATTTTTTAAGTAATGATATTTATTACCTACTTAATATGGCCCTTTGCAATAGATCTGTATGTCTTGTATAAAAAACCCTAAATATTCTCGCTGTTGTAAATATTAGCAAAACAAAATAACTCCCTAAGAGCATATTGACTACGAGTCCTAATTGTATGTCATTTTATAAAAAGATAAAAAAGAAATATTCATTTTATAAGTATTATAATAAATTCTATTTTGGAAATAAATCACTGGAATCTCTTGTCCACATAATAATTTTTTTTATACATTAAATAGGCAATGTTAAAGAAATTAGAAATATTGTTAATTTTTACTTAAGTTAACTTTGGTTATTATTAATTTTTTTTTCTGTTGTAACTATTTTGAATAAATTTACATATTGGTTGTGAATATCATCTTAAATATTTTTTGGCATCTTTTCATTGTTTTTTTTCTGGCAATCTCAAGTTGTTGTTAATCCTAGGCTTTGTATATTATTATAAATAAGTGAATGTGTACATCTGAACCATGAAACAAACAAGATGGATTTGTATAATGCATTATGTAAACATATTGTGAATAGAGAGTAATTTGTTTCAATTCACGTTGCACAGTATGACGATAAGTAAACGAACAATGCTTTGTATTCTGTTTTTGGTAATTCATATGCATAGTGTTTTTCAAAAATTAATAAATAAAAAAATAAATTGTTTGCTCATGGGTTTAAATTATTTAATAAATTTACATGTTCTCATTTATTTAACCTCTAATTAAAGTTTGTAGTTCTTTTCTTAGTTTATTCTAGCTGGAATCCAAGCTGAAACAATATTGAACTATTAAAATGATTATTTATTATACATGAAATAGTTTTCCGTTAGGTGGGCCGAGCGAAAATTTTTTCACAATATGCATAAATGAAAAGAGAGGATTCGACATGTATGCCATGTATCGAATAGATAACTACTAAAACGAATTAGGATAAACAAAGAAACCAAATTTGGGTTAGGTTATTACTAGATGGATCGACGACAAAATCGCGGGAAGTAGCTGGGTACGGGCAGCACCAGACTGGTCATTGTGGCAATCTTAGGGGGAAGGCAGTACATTGTCATTAAATTTACGCCTAGCTAACGGAAATTTATCGTATTTTTTTTTAAATAAATTTTCATATGTTCGCACGGACTATAAGTATCATATAAATTATTTGGACCGTTTTATTAGGCCAATCTGATAAGTCATATGTACTGGCCATTACAAAGAACAGTTCCCAGATGTTTTAAACATACTCCTATGGATGGTAACGTCTCTAAAATTTAAATACATATATTTTTCAAACCAGTTTCAAGAAACTTGAAGCCAAACAACTAAGTCATTGACAACTTAGTTTCCGTGGATTACATATATATGGGAGAATTTTAAAGAACACTTTTGCAAATAAATGCACTTTTTTGCTGTGAATTGTAAACAAAGGATTTGCAAAAAAATATTAATTTTTGAACAATTGTGGAATTACCTTTGGAGCGTTTTCAGTGAGACATTTAGTGAGTTTTCCCGCTCTTTCACAACCTTTCTCTCCGTCACTAACGGTTTCTTCGTTTACTGTAATTATCATGTTTTGATTAAAATATTAAAGAAAAAAAAACTGTTGAATAGAAGAGTTAATTACAATTCAGCAATTACCCTCTTTGCACAGATCAAACAGTTTCTTAGAGTTTTCTAATTTGGTAGTATCGTCGGGGTGTTTTTCTTGTGATAGTTTGTATGCATTCTCTGCAACAAACATTCCTTTTTCATCCATCTGAAATATTTAGAATAGTTATTTGCGAAACCAGAAATTAAAATTCTCGTACCTAAAAATAATTTTCTTCAGTATTGTCTAACATTGCACACAAGTCCAATAAGTTATTTCGACATAATTCGCTTTACAAAACAGCTTGTGCTTTGTGTACAGGATCGGATGGCACGCGCCCAGGTCCAGTGTAGCAAATTTTTTGAGCCGTAAATTTGAAAGACTTGACTCCTAGCCTGCACTTAAATTAGGATTCATTTAGAAAATAAAGCATATTTTTTTCTGTGGTTTTAAATTGATTAAAAATACTTTCTAAATAGTAACAGCAAAGTGCTTTGAACTAATGGGCAAAAATTCCTAAATCTGACTTTGTGTTTCTTTTAGAGTTTTTTTAAGGAGTAAGATTAAAAGTAATTCTCATTTTATGGGAATCACTATTTCTGTCCGTAAGACGTCCCATGCTAACCAAAGACCTCATTCATAGATTTCTAATAGTTTAAATATGGGATGAAAAATATTATGTTCTTCTAACGAACAGAGATTTGAGTTTGTAGCTTGTCAGTATTAATACATAAACGGAACCAGTTTATTTTATTAAAAATGTTTTTATCTAATATTATTTCGCAAAGTTGCCAAAACTTGGTCTACTTACTAACAGATAATGGAATGCGAATTAAAAGTTCTCAAGTGTTGAGGGACATATGCTGATCATCATTTATGTAAGTTGTTCCTTACTGAATAAACAGGTAATGAAAACAAATTTAAGTTTCGTTTCCAACTGAATTTCAGTGTGCATCCTAAAGTAACAATAGTTTATCGTGCAAGATTTAAGACCATAAATCAGAGTATTCTTACCCAAGTAGTTCTTCTGTACACACACGCTAAAAGACACTTAGCGTCCATGCTGTCGGGTAATTGGTGTTTGTTGAGCATGTCTATTTCCTCTTTGGTAACCGGATGCTCTTTATGACATTCAAGGCTTTGTTCTAAGAAGTATGCTTTGACTTCAGCCTCGGTGCGAGCCTGTATTGGCAAATCTTATCAGTGTATGTACATCAATGTGCTAAAACATACTGTTTTTAATCGTAGTTATTACAATCAATCGGTATAAATATTTGATAATTTATCGTATACAAAAGGAAAAACTGATTATTATTTTAAAGAAAGGGAATTTGACGAATTTTTTTCTGTAATGTCTGTAATATATTAAAATTTAATGCTATCCAGGATTTCGAAAACAAAATAACCACATACATACACTAAGAAAAAAACAACAGGAAACGATATGATTATCTACAATCGTAATAATATGGTACCACGAAAATTTTAGACAATTTTTGATATACTTTCTGTTATTTAATCTTTTAAAACAACTTAATTAAATTAGTTGTTAAAAGGAGAGATGTGAGTTCTTTTTTTTTTAAAAAAAAACCGGTTTTGAATGTTCTTTACATTTATGCATTACATAAATAGGCGAATAGAATTTTTTATTAATTTAATAGATAAAAAAGCAACGCATTGATCAGATTTCGAGTAAAATAGCTATTCAATGCATATTTCAAATACTTATTGTAGATCTTGAGACTTCTACTGGTGTATTTGTATATTGTGGTATAGCTCAAGAGCTTGTTTGCTATTACATTATTACAGGAGAAATTCACAAACTAACACCAGGTGAATAACTTCCGGCTCTTGTTTTTTTATTTGTGTCTGTGTATTTTTATTTCTTCGATCGGATTTTGGAGAAAGCACGCTACAAAGAACCGTTAAAATTTTCTTTAAAATAGAAATTATTTCCTTTAGAACACCCAAAAAAAGCAACATGTTTTTATATTTTAGTTCTACTTTTTCGTAAGCGCCGTATAAGAAAAATTATAGTACATTATGGTCTTCATATATGTAGTTGTAAATAAATTGTTATATCGTCATTGATCATGATGTCATTTAGATCAATATGTAGGTTTAGTTTTGTAGCAACCAAATTACGCAAGCTCCGACTGACTATGCGCCATGTGCGAAGTCGACACATTTCCATAATCATTTTCTTTTCCTTATCTAGATAGAAGCGTTGTTGTAGTTTTTTTTTCGCCTTTTCTCCGAGCGTTAATACAGTGTACTAATATTAACTAGACAATAGCAACCGACTAAGTCTTGATTCGGCCTTCCTGGGCGCTCTTGAGGCCGAATGCTAAACAGATATTATTGATGAGCGGCAGCATAAGTCGAGGTCCCTTCGAAGGTGCCTTTGAGCCTAGTTACCACATTGAGCGTCCGCATAAGCTATCTGCAAGCGACGGCCTGCGAGCCTCTCTAGGAAGACCTGAAGCTTCTCTACCTTTAGAGGTTTTATATTAAGCGCTCTCTGCACCCTGCACCCTCGAACAGTGGAATCTGCAGATGACACTGGGGCAGCAGTGTAAGCATTTCGAATGCAACTGCCATGCGGTTTACTTTACATAACAGTGTTTCATTTTAGTTAGGATACATATCGTACTACTAAAGATTTATGTTGTTGATCAATGTTCCGTTGGCTTACAGTTTACAGGCTCCAAGTGGCAGACTGCATAAGGTGCTTCACCTAGACTTTGTTACAGTAACACGAGGGCTCTCTCGTTAGCCTCAGCGTTACATTATATATTTCCCTAGATTTGGTACTCCATAAGCCTATCTAAAGCATATCTAAATCCGATTATAAGGATACGAAAAGGTCGAACCTCGTACTGATGTAACCGAAACAATTACTATTATCGCATTATCGGCAGAATTACTTATTAAAAGTCTTACCAACGATACACCGATGACACAAGAACATAGCACAAATTGTAAAAACAACATGACGAATAAAACGTTAATGTTAATCTGTAGCTCAGTTTTAAGCAAGTCTTTTTATAAGCGTCCCGAAAATTTTGTTTATATAGCAATCATCATTATGACCGCTGAAATTTTTTAAACCGTTTATGATAAGTATCTTCTATAGTTCACGCTTTGTTTAATGATTTCGGAAATACTTAAATATCAATTAAGATTTTATCTGATGATGAATGATTATGATACGCCATTGAGAATAATATTGTTGGTTTCCTGGAGTTTCACAGTTGTTTAGTTTATGTACTAGTATAATTGGTAGGAGATATAGGGGAGGTATATATCAATGACGATGATAATTGATTCAATAGTTTGTGTACATACGGTCACATTAATGTGTTAGATCTCTATTGAATAAGATTGTAGACAAATTTATTTGCTGTCTTTGTAAGCCGTCATGAGTTGTGCCATCTAAGTCAGAAGATGGTGAGCGCATTACATTATTTCATTTTATAGAGATATATATAGACAGGGCCTTAAAAGATCAGTTTTAATTACTCATTGATGTCCTAAACCAAATAATGTTTCATTAATAATTGTCATTAATTACAGTGGATCGGCAAGTTGAAGTGAACAAACGGCCCTTAGAGTTTTAAGGTTTTGTAGTGAAAATTGCGGACTGACAAGCACAGCGAAGGATGTCCACCCACAAAGACAGACGACCTTGTTAAGGTCGTCAGAAAATGCTGGATGCTGGCCGGTTCCAACTGGTGTTATTGGAAATTTTTGGGAAGGCCTATGGTCAGCGGTTGAGTTCTAGGGCCTGTAATGCTCATGATGATAATATCGAGGATACATAGAATATGAAAGTCGATTGTTTATATCTACATTTGAAGTGGTCCATTTTTTATAATAATTGATAGTGTAGTATAATAAAATAATAGTTTTGCAAGTTATAAATCCATAAATTTACCGGCTACATAAATGTACAAGTACATCATTATGTTGCTTAGTTAGTTTTATTATTATTGTTTAGACAGATAAGGTTTATATATTGTGTTTTTGGAATCATGTACACAAAGTTTGTGCCGCCGGGTATTATAATCCGAACGAATATTTTAAATAAATATTATTATTTCAGCATGTAGTATTCTTTATTAATCATTATTTAATATTATCAGCCAGCTTTTTTAAATATACGGAACAAAACATAATTTCAAACCGTACAAAACACAAAATGAAGAGAATGTGAAAATATCATGTTATTTGACATTTAACAATAATGTGTTATACTTGTTTATGACTATTAAATATCACGGGAAAAAGAAAATTGACGGATTTTCTGCGTATATACATTTAGTCACGTGAAATGAGGCTTCGCAAACATCTTTGTAGGAATCCGCTGAAAGAACAAGAAAGGTATAAGTGGACTTATAGTATGTAAGTACAACATACGCCAATGTTATGTGTAATGGGTTCATGCAATAGTTGTAGTTTATAACATTATCTGCAGTTTATAATTAGTTGTTATACCGAAACCGCTGTAATATAGGAAAGTGCAGCGAGGTCTGAGCTGAGAAAAAGAGGTTCTAGTAGAGTAGGTAGAGTAGAGCTGTAAGCGTGGACGGAGGACTGACCGAGCTGAACGGCTTATACTCGCCTCGTCTCGTAGCACATACCTAAGGCGTGGTTTCGATACTATAATCTATAATTTTTTTTGTTCTCTTTAGATTTTAAAAGGTAATATTGGATTCTTTTGAAATTTTGCTTTCTTTCTCTCAAGGAATATTATTTGCTTAACTAAATATTTCTAAACTTACCAACTTTTCTACACGCAGTAATTGCAGCTTTTGCGGGTTCCTTGATTTCTTCAGGTAAAAGCATATCAGCTTGTTTGATAGCGGCTTCATAATTAAGTTTACCATTTTTCATCTGTTGATAATTAATAATATTTATTTGATTTCTTTGTCAAAATTTGAAATTCAAATCTATAACGAATTTATTTTTTTTGAAAGAAATGCATTTTCGTAATAATTTTATTCAACCTTTTGATCAAAACTTTTTCCAATTACCGTATTTGCCATTTTCATAATGCACGCAATATAGCACTTTACTTCTTTTTCTTCAATAAAAACTCCGTCATTAATAGGATCAATTTTCGCTGAAGAAAAAAGAAATGGAAACGTTAATTAAGTAAAGTTCTTTAAAGATAAAAATAAAACTAATTACTGTATATATTATTGATTAGGATTATAGCACATTTCCTTAAAGTTAAAAGGCTAAGAATTTATGTAGGCTGCTTAGATGAAAAAAGAAAATTAAGTGAAATAACTACAGTCTCTATCTGCAAGTACGTATAAATATACACTCTGTTCTCATTATTAATTATGGAATTTTCCGACATAAAGATAAGCCAACATTAAATTTTTAGTAAATATACATCATTCTACGATTTCAACCTATGACTCTAGATAACGAGTTTTACGTTGGTGAGGCACTGTTTTGAATTATATAAGAAATCATCCCCATTAAACAGGATTGGCAAGTTGAAGTGACAATGGGCATTCCACATTGCGCGCTGAACAGATGGTCATCATGGCCTTAAGTTTTAGAATAGTAGACCAGAGACGGACAAGCACAGCGTAGGATGTCAACCCAAAATATAGGCAAACGACTTTTTTGTTGAAAGAATCTGGATCTTTGAGAGAGGCCTGTGTCCAGCTGTGGACATCCTTTGGCTAAAATTATGTTGATGATAAAGATTTGGAAGATATGCCATATCAATAAGAAAATCCGTATACGTTCTTTGGAATGTCTTTCTAAGAGGAAACTCATGTTTCAATGTATGGATATTATAATTAATGACTTTTCAACTTCAACTTTTAGTTTTGTCTTTTTTCGGGTAGTACTTCTGTAATGATAGAATTTTTGGTATGAATCTCTGTCAATAACCAATTAGAACTATCAATTTTTATCGCTATTTACACTGTTGTGTAAGTATAGATGTAAAATTAATGTGTAGTAAGACCAGACTTCATTGAGTTTTTGTATGAGTAATGTATACGTTTTTACAATAGTATCCCAGAAAATATCAACAAAGCTGCCATTGCTACATTAAGAAAAATTAAAAAACCTTTGCTTGCTAATAGTTACTACATTGGAAACGACTTCATACAAGATTGTACATTCCGGTTGAAGTATGCGCCTCCGGGCTATTTCAATGTAATGTTATCAATATGTTGTATAATTAAAGAAAATTCTCAAGTCCGCGGCATTTCATTTAAACAGATCAACGACAGATGTAATCTATCGCCGGTTAAATAAAATAGTTTCGAATTTGAATGTTTATATTTTATTTGCTTTTAAAACGTTGAGAGCTGTTGAAATAATTAAATTCCATTTTTTGTTAGCTGCACTTTTGTTATATTTTTCAATCACCTTTTTTCCTTGATTTATTGGAGTAAAAAGTTGTATTTAATTTTGTGTTTACATTTTTTATATAATTACTTCAAACAATTAATTTATCTTTTAAGATACGTATGTCGGCGACAATGATTTCTTTCTTTACTCTAAGAGAAAAAGCAATTATTTCTAAAATATGCACTCACCATCTTCCACGTTGTTTTTTGGTTGGCATGTCTTCCTCATCATTTTACCTGTTGATTTTATTTGTTTCATTGTCATCTGTAAATAATATTAATTTTAAAAAGAAAACATACCAAAACGAAGTAATGACTATATTAGATATCTTAAAGTTACTATTTAACTTCCCGTCACTATGAATTCAACATAAAAAATCCAATTATTGTTAGTAGACCTTTAATGTTTCTAACGAGTTCTTTTATCATTACTATATGAAAAAGGTGAATAGTTATTTATGAACGATGGTACTAAAAAATCGAAATATTAAGGAAGTAAATAATTGAATATTATATTTTTTATACATCGTTTTATACTGGCAACTTAAATATTTTTTTTTAAATCTACTGCGTTATTGACTTATTTTAATAATGTATCGTTCAATTAGGAGAATTAATCGTAAAATTTACAAAAAAATGTGACACAATACATAATAGTTTATCAACTATTGGGTATCTGCACACATTACTTTTTATTGACAAAAAAAATTAAGTATACATTGATAGAACTGTGATTTCTCGCCTTCGGATGTATCATATCTTTTTTGTCTTGTTTATTTACATAGTTATTATTACAGACAATTTTTGCAATAAATGAAATTATTAGGGCTCTTTTATGTTTCCCCGTAAACATTCTCGCGGCTTTTAGTATCTACTGCACCTATATTAGACATAGAAAACTTCACGTTAATAAATCAACTTACTGCCTCGCATATCGTTAGAAGTACTAAAAATTTAGCTATCGATATCAAAACGAACATGGCCTGCGGGTATCTGAGGAATGTAGATTGGAATTGCGTGCTATATATATGAATCTAATTAAAGACTATGTAACATTTAACCTGAGTTCAATAACAGTGACCATTAAAATAGGAAACGGGACATTTTTTTTATTTTAAAGTGCGACATTGCCCAGCGGATTGGTTTGTTGAAATGACAGCGGGCAGGCCATAGAGAGAGAAGCACAAATAGCACTTGAGCCATAACGTTCTGGAATGGAGGCCGGCAAACGTAGCATAGGATATACACAAGGTGGACCGACGATCCTGTTAATATCGACGGAATATCAGTATATTGGGAATCTATAAGGAAGATCACGTCCAATAGTAAATCCTATAGCTAAAATAATGATAATATGTAAACAGTAAAGTATACTACACATGATATAATTTCTCCGAGGACTATTAAAAGAATCAAAATCTCTGTCTTTGACAAACGCTGTTGATTGTTGACAGACATAAAGATTGCCTAAATATTTTTACGGCAACTTAGATAATTATGTCTTGTTTTTTTTTTCATCGGATTGGGAGGTCGCTTAGGCGGGTGTTCGTAACTTTGTGTAATGACTAGATGCAATGACACATTAGTGGACAGCTCTACTTGGCTGTCATTTGAAACGAAAATACATATTCTACAGTTTAATGGAGTATTCTTCAAATTTAATAAATCCTTGATTGATATAACTTGTGATTAAGACTCATTCAAATCCTGTTCATTATTTTATCAAGAATTTTAAAAAAATAGTTAAAATGATAGAAGGACTGATAAAATTCAGTTTTTTGTCATTGATTTATTTTTAATATCTTTGAATAATTTTAAAAGATTTGTAAGAAAATTTATAGGTGGAAATTGATCTTTACGTTCTCAGATGCAATCTTTGAAATAACTTTACATTTTAATTTGTATTCATTAGCATCAAATTTTATTTTTTTGTTTAATTTTTAATTATTTCATTTTAATTATTATTTAATTTTATTAGTAAATACTTCAATGAATAACAGTTGACATAATCTAGTATTTTATACACTAGCTGCCCACTCCTGCTGCGTGTAGTTAATGAACGGACTTTAACCACCTTTGCGAGATAATTTTATAAAATCTTTCTAAGCTGACCTTTACTTGGCAATTAAATATTTATACTAAATTTTAAGGCTCTATACTTTACGATTCCATGGATAACGTCATGAGTGAGTACTGCTTATATCTTACACGTATACATATTAAGTGAGTGTAAATATTTGTTAATTTTTGTCTGTTTCCCAAATGTTTTAAAATAAAAGATAATGAAAATAAAATAATTTAAAAGCAGTTCGTTCTCAATGGTGGCAAAAATGGTGGACACCCTTTCGATTGTCACTTACTTGTAATTGGCTGATGATTTTTAATTAACGTCTATGTTAATTACACTCTCATCATTTTAATCCAGGCAATTGTAATATAATAAAAATTCTCACAATAATTTTTAAAACTATGATACATATTTGAGAAATTAGTTGTTTAATTTACGCTTTTTTTCTATTATTTTCAAATTATCCACGTACGTCGAAAGTATACGATTTTATTGCATTAGTGTTTCACTATTTTACCCCATAGACGCAATAGGCCATTTTCGCCATTACAGCCCTTAGGCATAAGTCACTGGTCCCTCTAATGATTTTTAGGGGAGACATATACCATGATTGCCATGCTTGGTAGGTGGACTGGCGATGATAATATTGTATAAAGGTACGCAGAGGACGCTGCTGTCCATCCTTTGGAAAATTGCTTCTGAGCAGTGAGAACTCTTTATAACTAATGCACAAAGTATCGATTATATAAGATTGTATCTCGAGAATCGAACCTGCGACGCAAGTCTCAGCCCTCAAGCTGAGCAACCACTGCTCAATATACAATAGCCTATAAAAAGCAGATATTAGTGAAGTAAAAAAATGGCGGACATATGATAAATACGAGTCGTTTACGGAAGTCGTTAAACTGTTTTTTTTTACCGATATGTCTATTGCCCTGTTCGCATTTACAGATTTCGCGGATTTGAGGGGTGCAGATGGCGCATAATCTAAACCTCATTTTTGGTTCCAAAGTCCTTTTGGGAGCCTAGCCACGGGCCGCTAACACTACATTATTACAGCTTGTTTTGCTGTGTTGTTATTTTGTTGTATTTATTTATCGTTTACTTTTCCTTTTTTCGCCTGTACTACATATTTTATTATACTTAAAAAACCATTAACGTTCAGATCGTTTTTTTGCGATGGACAGAAGACATTAGTTCTCCACATTAGTAACCACTTCAGACACGTTTTCAAGATGTGATTGCTAGATTAGATAACTGTTCTATGGCATATTCCACTGGGGCAACGCTGCAAATATTGAGATAATATTGTAAATTAAGAAAGAGCAGTGCGGGCTATTTACTGCATGGGAACTTGAGATTCTTTGCGGAAATTTTCTAATAAAGCTGGTATTCTTACGGTCGCTTAACAATATTAGTTTTAAATTAACAATAATATAATACTAAACAATATTATTATAATATAATAATATATTATATAATACTTAACAATATTATATTGTTAACTGATTATAATAATGTTTTGTTTATCCATAAAAGCATTCAAAATTATTTATAAAACAGTGACAGAGACGGTATTAACACAATAAATAAAAATGAGCTAATTCCTCTTAAATAAATTTATTATGGCACAAGGTATACGTATGTATGTACAATAAAATTCTACAAATTATTTTATATCCGCCATTAGCGAAATTTAAAATATATATTAAAACAATTTATTGAAAAAAGTTTATTGTTTACCAAGAATACTACATTCATGTAAATATGTGGAATTAAATGTTGTTGGTGATCCCTCAGGACTTATGATGTCAAGTACTCATTGTAAAAATTTATTTAAAAAAGAGTAACTGTTGAGTTTCGGGCCGACTCTTCTCACCAGAACTCTTCTGATCCAGTGGTAGCTCCCTGTAGGATTCACATTATTGACATTTTATGTTAATTCATAATTCGAAAGTGCTGGTGACTGCCATTTTGAATATAGAATATTTTGATTTGATTTCATAACATTGCATTCAAATTTCGAAAATATTCTAATGTCTAAAACTTTTCAGAACTCAGCATCAAACCGCTACTGTCATCTTTCGTCCTAGATCGCATTTACATGTACTGGTTATTTTGGCAACAATAATGTTTATTGAATATTTTTAATAGAGAATTTTCATATAATGACATACTAAAGGACAAGACTAGGGAACAATGGCTTTGGGTAAATAGCCCACGAAATGAACTAAGAAGCTATTTATTCTGCGTAAATATGCAAGAAATGGCACTAAGACGAGTACTCAATCTTTTTTACAAATGCTCTCAATGCTCTTTATTAACAGGCATGTTTGCCTTATCGCTTCGAGTGTAATTAAAATTTTCTGAATTGTATAAGTCATATAAATTTGAAGGCATATTCATAATCATAATATCTGTAATAATAAAAGAGAAGCGTAGTAAAAAAGAGACTTAGTCCTTATGAGCAGGCTATTTGTGGTTTAGCATAGCTTTTAACGGAATTTCATCGACTAAAATTAATTCAAGGTAAATGTAATCGCATGATAACACACTTGCACAAATACGCAATGAGACTTTATGGCACAGTTGACATTGAGCCGTGATCAGCATGATCTTCCTCTATCTTTCGAAACTAACTACTGCATACTACACATTACATTTATTGCATTCGACATAGTCTCCTGTCGAAAAGGCAAATGATATATTTGACGTAGAATATCCACACAGTTTTTTAAATTGGCTTGGTTGGAAGCGGCTTGCATCCAGTGTTTTCAGCCGATCGATTGATTTAACAAGATCGTCTGACCACTTTGAGTGTAGATATCGTGCGACAGCTCTTGATCTCCACAGAATCTTAAAGTCCTTGCGCTATGGGGTCGGACCGCCACTACTTCAACTAACCAATTCGCTTGCCCATCTTGGTTACTTTTGTTCGTCTACGTTTTTCCTCATTTCTGTATGTAGAGCAATCAACAAGATCGAATCAGAATGGTTCTTTGTGTAAATGTGAATTTACTAATGAGGAATGTAGAAAGGAAAATAGAGATATTGCTGTGATCTACGAAAATTAGCTGTTACAAATAGATGTCGATTATGTTTTTACTACAGAATTAAGCACAGTAGTTGTCTTTAATATTATTTTAGGTATGAAAATATTTTAGCAAGGTCATTATATTGTGTATAACTAGCAATGAATAGACGATAATATATATGCCTATGGCATTAATCTTTAATTACTAAAAATGGTTTAACGCAGGTATTTATTTATAAAATACAATGACATGTTCAAGAAAAATATAATAAACTTAATTACAAAGCAATAATAATGCAAGTCGACGTGATATTTCCATAGGAAGTAACAGATTCGATGAAGGCTGCCGTGACCAATTGTGATGTTGTCGGTGAGCACTCTGTCCTTGTCCATTCTTTATTTAGACAGAAAATTTCAAATCAGGTTTATGAAATTTGAACGATATTTAGCTCGATTATTTATCTCGTGTTTCGTATTTAATTTTTTTTTCTATACACTAAGTAGATGATTGAACATGTAAATATTAATAGAAAGTAACTAGAAACTTTTTTGATTTTTGCAGGATAATTAATCTAATTTTGTTTACTATAATTTAAATGTTAATAAATTAATTACATTATGAAAAATGATATAAATAGAAAAGCATTTGCAAACACCCACCTGGGTGATCGTGATCACGGGAAGTCGCTAGATGCGGGCAGTGGAAGACTGGTCATGGTGGCGATTTTTGGGGGAAGCCTATGCCTTGCAGTGAGCGTCATTTTCTGACACGATGATGCAATTACTGATACTACGTGGTGTTACATTATTACATTATAAGACATTGAAGTTTAAATTCTAAATCCTTCAAGTTTCCCTGTTGAGAATTATCTGCTGATTTAAAAAACTAACCAGAGTGTCTAGAGACAATTTTACAACTTACCTTTGCTACTCCGTTTCTTTTGTTATGATTAAAAAAAATGGTTTATACGATAGTATAGTTTATAGATAGTTTGTACGATGTGATGACTCTGTCAAAAATTGGAACATGTAAACACAGCGCTAAACTCTTTAGAAACCGTTCATTAAATAATCTTAGCTGCTTATTTAGTTAAATAGGAGGCGGGGCTTAAATTTTTTTTGACTGGAGCATACATTTGTGTTACTTAGCTTGCACATTCTTTTTTTGGACTCACATCGATGTAACGTTTCTTGTTTAATTTTTGCTTCTTGGAATTAAAAAGAGCCATTAAATTTTAAAGAAATGTTTAAGATAGCTTTATATTTTTTGATTATCGCAGCAAACACTTGTTTAATTTTTGGAGTAAGTTTTATTTTTGGTAAAGTTATAATTATAAATATCTTAAATTGTATAAAAGTTCTGGATAATCTATCAATTTATTACTACTTTACATTCTAAGTTAGTTTGTTGCAAATTTGCATTTATTGGGATTTACAAATCGACAAAAAAGTAAGAATAATGTGTAACAAAACCCTGGTTATTCGCAGTGCATCTCATTGAATGTGGGTGAGGTACCCGTACAAGCACACAAGATTATTTTTTAATTGAAATATTATCATTACGTTTTGTACCAAGTTACAAAAAGCCGAGATATTTTATCATTATTACTTCAGCCACAGAACGCCCGTTTCTAGACATGGGCCTCCCTCATAGATTGCCAATAAAACCGGTTGGAAGAGGCCAGCATCTAGTGTCTTCCAATGACCTTCACAATTTCGTCTGTCCGCGTCATCAGCGTATCTCCTGTACTGCGTTTGTCATTGCGCAGTCAATTTACTTGATAATTGTTTAGGAATGTATGTATATATTTTATATTGATGAATCTTATTATAACCGACCTAAGGAGCTTACGGTAATTTCAGATGTCGAGAGAACAACTTAAGAAGACCTTGACAGTGATGAGGAAACAGTGTATGCCTAAACATGGTGTTACAAATGGTATTTAATGAAAATAAAATATTCCCTAAATCAAACTGATAAGAGTTGTCTAACTATTGAGTTATCTGCAATTTTAGATAAAGCTAAACACTTTATTTTCCAGAGGAAGTTGGTAACATTGAAAAAGGAGTATTTATTGAAAAACATAACGTTATGTGCTATGTAGCATGCATTTATAAAACTACTCACGTGGTAAGCCTAAACTTTCCATAATTTTATTTTTTACTTGTGTATTCTAATATTGTAATGATAGATTTTATTGTTTATATATCTTATATTTCATTTTATCCTTGATATAACTTGATGAACAGATGAACACATAGCATATGTTTATCCACCCAAACTCATAAAAAGATTAAATAAATATTAATCAGAGATTACAGCGGTCGATATCGACTCCTTGTGGCTGAAATTGATTTAAAAGCTGATTTTGGGACAATTAATCTATTTCCATAAAAAAAGATTTTTAAAGTAATTTGGCTGTGTGAAGCTCAGGTTCATTTTGTAAAAGGGCCTTCTAGCCTGCATACTAAGATTACACCTTTATTCGGCAAAAGTAAATAACGAGTGTAATATAATAAATTTTTGTATACTTACTGTATTTAATTTCTCAGGTTAAGAATGATCGTCTTAATAAGGATATGATTTTAAAGCAAATAGATATATTATATCCTCAAGATCTAAAAGATTCGGTTAAGAAGAATGTAGCTATTTGCGTTGATATTCGTAAGTACATATAAAATTACTATTAGTACCAAGTTTTTCGCTAATTACAACTAACAAAATGTGAAGTTGTTAATGTTAGCAATAATTACGTAATAAAATAAGTGAAAATAGTGACTACAATACAATCAATGTTTTTTGAACTTTTAGTGAGAACTGGAACAACTTATTGAATTTTATTTGAAATTATTTTTAAACTAATAAAAAACATAATATACAAAATATATAGTTTTTTAGCGTGCATAATCTAACATTTTTTTTTCAGAGAACAATTATGAGGATCCATGTGAAGATATATTCTCTGCTGCGAAATGTTTGTATGAAGCCGATCCGCCAAACTTCATATTTCCGTAAATATATTATACGGATAAAAGACATTTAGTTTTATTTCGTTTTCCTTTGACTTTTGATGTGTAATTTTTTCAATTTATTTTTCATGTTAAATTATTCGTAATGACCGGTTATGTACGTCGAGAGAGGAATGCCCGGAAACACGATTTGATAGTAACTACTACCAAATTGATCTTCCTTATAACGATACTCTTCAACGTAAATTTAAGCTACAAGTGTCAAAGAATGACTGCTATGAAGAAATTATTTAAAAAATAATTAAATACCAGCTTGGTGAATAAAATTGTAAGGCATTTTTTATCTTAATATTACGTAAGTATTATCTTAAGTGTGTAACAACACAAAATATTTTATTATTTTTTTTAATACTAAATTTATCATAATTTAAAATAGGACTGGAAGTGGCTTGTATCTAGCATAAAGATACTATAAAATGTATAAAATATTATCTGTAGTCCCTTTAATGTTTTCATTTAAGAAATATTTTTTCCTGAAAACAAATGTTAAACTAAATGAAAAATTATACTTAACTTTATTACTAAACAAGTTTTTGCTTGTATACAGATGAGAATGATCATATTTGAGGGTATGTTTTATAAATAGATTATATAAGCTATGATTATTAAATCACAGAGATTTAAGCGACGCGATATGAGTTTAAGCGTTTTATTTCCAGACGTTTTTATATGCAAATATGATCAAACATTTTTGTTTCCATCGTTTTAATTATTTTCAAAAGTTTTTACATCCAGCCTCTTTCGATGAAGTTGACAAGGCGCTAGATGAATATCGCTTCCAACCATTACTGGAAAATAATAGTTTATATTAGAAGTCTAGGTGGGAGGTTCATGTCCAGGCGACATCCTACGGCTGAAATTATGTCGATGACTTGTTTACTTTGTTTTTAAGCCGGCGCAATAGAGCAATATTTGTTGACGATAAAAATATGCTGCATTGCTTGTTCATATATGACAAGCTGCTAATTAGGTCAACGTAAATATGTTTTCATAAACTTAGTTGTGTGGCCTATTACAACTTTTTTTTCACTAAATCCTTCATGGTGTTACAGTCATAAGTTGTTAACATATGCTTGCAATTTTATAATTTTATAATCAAGATTCAGTACAATTCCGTTTAAAAATATGTCATATATTATATAAATTATATAATAAGCATTAACGATAATAGTAGCCTATTTTATAACAGTGCTTATTTTATAGGTGATTTATAGTCTATATTTTATATAGGTTTTCCTGGAAGCTATAAAATAATAAATTGAAGCTATTTATATAAAAAAGATAATAAAATTTTATGTTGCTAGCGTAGGAAATATTAATAAAACAATGCACGATGTAATCATAAAACAAGTGGACATGATGTTTCCTCCGGAGATGTAAGATTAGTAGTACAAAGCGGCCGTAGTGATAAGCAAAGGAGTTGTTATGTTGCTTTTATTTTGTTAGCTGGGTTACTGTACCTGAATTTAGTATTTAAAGATCATGCTTATCTCTTATAGATATTTTTTTCTAATTATTACACTTACGTTTAACAACTAAGAGCTATAGATATTACAAAAAATTTCAGATAATGGCTTTGGCATGGTTTGCATTTATGCTTGGAATAAAGTATGCAAATAAATGAATAATGCAACATGTCGCTCTTTAACTACGTATATAGATACAAGTTGGCCTAACGGGCTAGTTTTATCGAGACTTAGATTATACCTCTGTATTCTGGTATTAGCGACTGGACGGTGTGATTAAAGATATTTCTACGCTAATCAAACTGTCTTTAAATTGTCTGCGAATGACATTTTTTTCTACAAACGTCGTTATTCTTTCTTCGAAGAAAGATATAAGTTGTTACGATGATCTCTCGAGTATTGTTTTTACTTATTTTTGTAATTTTTTTCTCTTGTGATGTCTACGGTGTAAGTACGAGATTATATTTATTTTGATCGGTTCCTTTACAAAGTTTTACTTAAATATTGATATTATTTATTAATGAAAGTATAATTGGTCATACATCTTTTGTTTCATTGCTTTCCGTTAAAGAATATATCACCTTATCTGATGGTTAATTTTCAAAGAATATTAATGTTTATCGGTCTTCAAAAATTTATAGCTGGCAAGTCTTTTTGTCGGATACTGTGGTATCTATTCCTATTGTAAAAAGGAAGCGTTCGAATGTTGTTGTATTCTGGTTTAAGATATAGACAAATGAGTTTGTCGTATTATGTACTCGTCGGCCATCTTTTCTTATAAAGTTTTTTTTATATATAGTGTCTTAAACTAAAAACGTTTGGTCTCATAACTTTTGTTTAACAATAATTAATTCATTATATTTCTTATCAGTTTACTACCAACTTTAGCTTTTTTTCTTCAAAGGAGCAGTTTATCTATCTTTTAGTTTCGCGCTCTCTTGATTCATAATAATATGACGACATATTTACTATATCCTCAAATCGCCCGTGATCCCTGGGTTAAAAATAATTGCACGTAATATAAATGGATGCGTTTATGATTTAAAGATCCATATAATAAATTCTATATAGCAAAAGAATAACGTGATTAAAGCGTGCCGTCAATAAATAATGTTGTGAAATAATGAATATTGTTTTTTAATAAACGTAAATGTTTGTTTAGATGACCAGGCAACAGTTAAAAAACTCGTCAAAAATGTTGAAGAAGAATTGTATGGGGAAGAATGACGTAACGGAAGGTAATTTTATTAATATTAAGTAATTAAGAGTGGTGAATTTATAAAGCAATTGTTAAATTTTTAGATTTAATTGGAGAAATAGACAAAGGAAAATTTATCGAGGAAAGAAACGTTATGTGTTACATTGCTTGCGTTTTTCAATTGTCTCAAACTGTAAGTAAAAGATGACTTTTTTTTTAAAAAATTTTCTGAGTTTGACAATAAACTCGCAAAATGGAAAGCGACAATATGGTGTCTTGATAACTTTTTTTTATTAAATTAAATATTAATGGCCAGTGAAAACCGTCTTCATTTAAATTAGAGGTGTTGTAAATATTATTTATTTAAGGTATTTCGGTGAAGTATAAAGAAGTATAAAAAATCGCAGATAAAAGAAATTGTATCACTATAAATGTAACGACTCTTTTTATATAGGTTTTGTTTAAATTTTAGGTAAAAAATAATAAGCTGAACTACGAAGCCTCTATAAAACAAGTGGACATGATGTTTCCCCCCGATATAAAAGAAGCAGCAAAAGCAGCGATAGACAATTGTAAAGATACATGTAAGACATGGTTCATTTTTAATCACGTTCTTTGTAAAACTTTGGATGAATCCGATAATGCTCCTCCAAAAATAACAATCGGCCAAGCTATTGTTAGACATTTCCGGGCAATCGCATATCTAAATGCTAACCGTGTACTGCTAATGAAACTTTGCGTTCAGCCAAACTCATGTAGCGTTCTCAATCTTTGTAGTTCTCGATCTTAGTTAATACAAAGCGTCCCTCTCTCATTGATTTCCATTGACCTGTTGGAAGCAGTCTATATCCAGCGTTTTCGGACGACCTTAATAAGGAAATCTGCCCACTTTTTTTGGATGGCCGATTAACTATAGGGCGAGGGGTCCTAGTTCTCGGGGTAAATCCAGTCTGGCCAAGCTGATCTAAGTTGGCGTGATGTCCAATACAATCAAGACTGACTAATTCGAATTTAAAAAAAAACTTAGGGCGTGCTCACTTGCCAATCCGCTTGGCTATGGCGGTTACTTTCGTTCGCCGGATTACGGATCTCCTTACAGATTCATTATAAATATATTCATTATAAATTAACATTTTCGAATTTATAATAAGAATTTTGCTAAGTTGCAACTTAATTGTCCGTTTTTATCTTTCAGCCAAGAAATACAAAGATCTGTGTGAATCGTCGTACTGGACTGCAAAATGCATGTACGATTATAATCCTGAAGTGTTCCTTTTTCCATAAAATTTATAGAAAATTTTAAAGTTGTGCTATGTTGTGCTTATAAAATTATAATTTTAATGACATCTTATGTAATTTCTGGCAACTTAAAATTTATTAATAAAGAAATGAAAAGTATGACTCCTTTCAATTATAATTAAGTAAAATGTAATTTACATGTTTTTTGACCTGGCTTATACTTTATCTAAGTGGAAGTTGCAGATTCAGTGCGACGACGCAGGGCGTAGTCTTAAACTTCTTTTATGTTACTGGGCTCTTAGACTGTTTACTTTACAGCTTGGGGATTTCTCTCCTCTAGAGGATCTCTCTGCTTGTGCCGTCACTCGTCAATACACACCCGTTTAGCATTTCGACACTAGGTTGCCCGAGAGACCCAAACATCGATCTTTGCTAATATATAGGCTATAATTACCATAACGTCGTAAAGCAAGCAAGCACTTTACCTTGTGTTCTCATTCACCTTTAGAGAAATATAGAGAATTTATTTAAAGTTTTGATCATATCAAATCAAACGCCGAAGGCTTATTTTCCTTGGTCTTTAAATACTTTATTGTATAGCATGCGGGGAATCCGTGCACGCGGCCTTACGACTAATATTACTAGCGCAATAAAACAAAAGCAACACGGGATAATAATGAGAAAACTTGCAGATAAAGCTGGTCCTACCGATTAATGAATACTGCTATCTGCGGTACCTATGCTATTTATTTGCTATTAATTTAAGACACAGACCTCCCCCAAAGATCTCCATGATGACCAGCCTTGCGCTGCCGCATCCAGTTCTAGCGACCTTGATTATATCGTTGGTTTACCTAGTGGGGGAGGGGTCTATTTTCACTGCTTTTACTGGTGGTAGCAACATGAGAACATGTACATCATACTTCTAGAAAAAAATATGTTTCCGCTATGAATGCCTCCTTTAATGCCATAACTGGGCTATCGACTCGATGACATCTAATATAAAGAAGTCTAAGCGCAAATACAGTAATGCAAGTATGTTGTTTAAAACCCTAGGGTTATGCACTGTTATAAAATCTGCACTGGTTGTGTTTTAGTAGTAAGTCTAAGCCATTTTTGTTTTGATATTTTCTAAATTAAAAAAAAGGTTGGGAGCTTCCCTAAATTATTTTTAGATAACGTTTGTCAATTCTCGTTTATTATTGTTTTAGGTCGTTATTTGTTATAAATATAAATTTATTCAAAAATTTCCACGACTTCATTTGTTATTTGTATGTACTCGTAACTTATAGGATGTAACCTTGACTGCTGCACCGCTGGCTAAATTACGTCATTACCGGGCAAAAAAAATTGCCGGGAAAATCACACTAGAGCGACTACTTTAGGGTTGTTAGATCTAAAGTTAAAAAAACGATTATTTTTTTAAACTATGATTTTTTAAATATGGTTTTTTATCGTTATTTACTAAAAATGATTTATTTATTAAAAATTAACTATGTATTTAATATTTTCTTTTTAATGGTCCTAAAATATGAAAAAAATTTCATTACATTTTTATATCATTTATTAATATAATAATTTATCACTGTATATCATTTATTAACACCGAACATATATATTTAGTATATATAATTTTTTGTTTCGGTAGAATTCAGAAAAATCTTTGCCTTTTTATGGTACCAAATAAAAAAAGTTGAAATGTTAAATAAAGTAGAATGTATTTAAAAAATAACCATCGGACCCTAGCGACAGCTCATCTTCTTTGCTTAGTCACGTTTCCTGGCGCAGCGGTCTAATTGCAGTTTATAATTATAGTAAATAAATGGCTTGTCTGTCGGTCAATAATTATATCAAGGCCTTGGTGAGCATACACTTATACCGAACGACCACTGCAAGTCAAGTGTTTTAAAAAAAATTGAGTTTTAATTGATTAGGATTACATGAAACAAATTCTTATTATTATGAAAACATCTATTTACGCCGTAGTAGAATTAAATATATTATAATTTAAATAAATGGTAAATAGATAAAAATACAATACATATAAGAGTAATGTCTCTGAACTATTACGCAAAATGTTATTTTCAAATTAAAAAAGGTTGCTCAAAAAATTAACGCTGATGACACAATACGACAAATTTGTAAAGCAATGTTATCGGTTTAAAAAATAAAAAAGTGTGTAATAAACTCGTATCAATAGGTTATAAATTTAAAATTTAATAATAATACCAGTAATAAGTTTGAGTCAGTTCATTTTTATTTCTGGAAATATATATAGTAAAGATATATATCTATAATACGAAAATTATAGATTTTAATTATATACTAGCTGCACACTGTGCGCTTTGCTACGCCATCAACTAAAATAAATTTGTACGATATACATATTTCAATTCCTTTTTAGTTATTTTATAGAATTTGTTTATTTCGAAAATTGTGATTGTGCAATATCGTTTCGATATTTAGAAGTGCTGTGGTATACACATTTTTTATTGTTTTGTATAATAAATCAGGCAAAGAAATATATAAGGTTTTCCGACGCGGACGCATGGACTTTCCAAATTTGATCCAAACACTTGCAACGATTATCCTTATCCTTTGTTGATAGTCATTGCGAAAGCCGCACCGGGAACTGCAAACGTTTGAATTCGAATGGCATATCTGTAGGGATTCACCTTTGAATTTTCCAGACAAAATTGTTGTGTCGGATAATTATGAATTTTCGTATTATATATATTATTTATTAATATTTATATGTATAAATATGTAAATAAACCTAAAATTAAAATAATACTTGTGCCAAAAGAGTTTTGTGCGTTTATTTAACTTATAAATGCACGCTATTAACTGTCTCTGGCGAATATAGTATCATTAAGAGTTTAATGAGACGTATCGAATTATTTTCATACTTTTTGAACGAATACGTGGTATTGCGCGGTATTGTTAAATTAAAATGAGAGGTACAACAATGTAAGAGATGAAAATATATATGGTATGTTAGGGTTTTTCAACAAGAGTTTTGTTTTACAACAAATATTTGTAGAAAGTAGTTTTCAAAAGCACTGTGCCATGAAAATTATAAAGGAAGTTTCCTACCGCACATTTCCTCGAAATTTAAACGTTTATTCATTGTCCTCTTCATGTCCTTAAGCATCATTTAGTATTTTTTTGTCGGAGTATGTCGAAGTGTTTATAGACACAACAGAATGAACTATATTCTAAAACGCAAAATCCGTAATATTACTAACGGAAGAGAACCGTCAGTTGCAAAAATTTTGTTGAAAATTTTAATAAAAGACATGGTGTCTGTTTACTAAGTCATAGTGGCTATCAGTTCGATGCAATTTTTTATTGGTGCCATTTATCACTATTTCTAATACAATAAAAAGTTTAATGATTTATATGTCGGTTATTTCTTTTATTTGTATTTAAATAAACATAATCTTGTTTATTGCGTAGAAAATCGTAATGTTACGCAATTTTATTACATAGTATTAGGGGGACAGGAATGTAATATCGTTTTCTTAAGTTAAATTCATAGGACTACATTTTGAAAAAGTTTTTATTTCTAATTAAAAATATTTACAGATATATACCATCAGTATACAAATTTTCAATGCCGGAGCGGTAAAAATCAATTGCTTTTTCTGTAAAATATATCGACAGAATTTTCATTAGCCGATCTAATCAGACATTTTTTCCGGTCCCTCTAATACACTTATAACATTTGTTCCTATCATAAGTAATATTTATAACAGTAGAAAAAAAATCCAAATGGGTTTAAATTACTGAATGCATAATACTAAACATAAAAATAACCCGAATTGCAATTTAGACCAAAAAAACTAAAGATAATAGTTTTCAGAACTGCACCATATAGTTTATTTTTTGCACCATATAGTTCATTTTGATCTGAAATTAGTTTTTTTAAAGAACGTTCCGTTGAAAATTGAACTGGCTGGATTAAATTTAGCTTTTATTTCTATGGATTAAGGAGACTTAGTTGCGTAAAATAATAAGCGATTAAACGAGTCGATTTTTTGGTAGTAATACACATTATTTTATTTAAAACGAAATGTTGATTTAGCGTGATTGTAATGACGGAAATTAAAAATATATTGTTTTTACCATTTTATTAAACAAAAGACAAGACAAAAAGTAGCCTTTCTGATGTTATTTAATGATCTTAGTGGTTAGCGCATAATAATTATTGTTCTTGATTTACTAGAAATCTCCTTAAAAAGATAACGAGAGGTGGATCAAAAATAGTTTATGGGAAAGTAATGAAGACATCTTGCATGGAAATAATTTTTATTGGTAAATTATTATAATTTCAGCCGTAGTATGTTCTCATAGGCCTCTCCCATATAGTACTAAAAAGGCCAACTGTAAGTGGCCTGCATCCAGCATCTTCCGAAAAGGCCGCAAATCCACCCAATGGGTGGACGTCCAACGCGGCGCTTGTTTATCCGTGATATCCACTCCAGGATCCCAGAAGCAATTAGTTCTGCGCGCTATGTAGCTTGTACGTTGCTACTTCAGCTTGTCAATATCGGTTATATTTGTACATCTATGCATCTCATTCAAAATTTAGGGGAAGTTCAGAGAGATTGTCTCCATGGCTCTTTGGACGACTGGGCAAAATGAGGTATAGCAACGAGGCTCGAAATGAGAGAATAAGTTTCACTGTCATCACTGGTAACTTCGTGGTTCTAGACCACTGTGAAAAGACATTGAAGGCTAAGAAGATGTAGTTGGATTCGACAAGTTGAGCTTTTTCCCCAAAGTTATTTTTATTACCTAATTTGTCTTTTTTTTTAATAACCAGTGACAATACAGGAAAATTTTAATTTATCAATAATTAAACTTTTTATCGTAAACGTTTTTTAATGTCTATAAAAACTAAGAAGCTGCGATTGTTTCACCCGAAAATAAAAAAAAAAACCTGCGCATCTAATGGTTAAATTACATGTTTTTTATTATGTATAATACAGCACTGTACGTGTCAGATAGATAATCAGTCTTTAGAGAAAAAACGTGTCGAGCTTCGTATATAAAATGTGTGTTTTCCTAATACAAGACAGACTAGTATCAGGCTAGGTAGAAGTAACACTTTCGGTATTCTGATATTATATATATAATTGTAGAGAAAATGTCATCGTTGCATTACTTGTTTCTTTTGATTGCAGTTATTGCCATTAGCTTAAGAAATGTTCGGGTAAGTTAGTGTATAAGAAACTTTGTTGGTCTGTGTACACAAACATCTGACAATTTGACATATATATGAAAGCTTAATAAAACTTTCAAGATCAAACATTTAATTTATTATCAAAACAATAATAAAACTAGCAATCTCTTATTTCAACGCTTAATGCTTGTAAATTTGTTCTCCACTAAGTCGAACTATCTAACATTATATATTTGATTAATTTTTAGTTAGTATACGTAAATATTATAAATTGATTATTGTTATAACACAATTAAAATAAACCTTTTTTTTAAATGATGGCATGGTTTTCGTCATAACGTATTATTAAAAACTTTTAACATACAAAACAATAATATTTAACAAAAATTTGATGTACCAACACTAAGAGACTAATTTAAAATATAAGAAATAGTTTAAATTTCTAACATCAACTTTAAACTTTTTGAATTCATTTTGGGTTTTTAATATTTTTCCTATTAAATTACACTTTTTTTATTTAGGCTTTTACTGAAGAAGAGATAGCTGCAATAAAAACTGGACTTCGTCCTTTTATCGCTGAGTGCAGCAAAGAGTTTGGTATTGAAGAAGAGGAGATAAAAAAAGCTAAGGAGTCGGGTAAAGCCGATTCTCTTGATCCATGTTTATTTGCCTGCTTTGGAAAGAAAATGGGAGTGGTAAGTTCAATATCGAGATTTAAAGTGTTGTTTAAAGTGTTCCTTGGTTTTGTGGGATTAAATAATGCTTTATATAAAATCAAATTAAATTATCTTTGTTGCTTTGTATCTTTTTTTTAATTAGCTATGATTATTTTCTTAGGTTGGCGTAGTTTATAAATGTAAGAAAACAATAATAAATCATTAAAATAACTTTGGAAAATGTTTATCTAAAAATTATCACGCTTGTCACGGGCCCATTAGCTCAGTTGGTTAGAGCGTCGTGCTAATAACGCGAAGGTCGCGGGTTCGATCCCCTCATGGGCCAATTTCTTTTTTTGCGTCATAAGAATGTTTTTTCATCAAAAGTGATGAACGGTTGTTGCTATTTTTACAACTTATTGAATTTAAAACGGCCATTGTAGTAGTGGTATATTTCGTTAGAAATTTTAATTTAAGTGCGATATTTCCGAATATCTTACTTTTATTAGAATTTTGAGTTTTTGCAAAGCTTTATAATATAAGTTAGACCGTAAGTTAAAATCGTAAAGTAAAAAAATATTTTGGCGTATACCAAAATATTGTAAACAAATTTTATTACGCATAAATATTTTTGCGCTTTCTTAAAATGGCAAGTTTAACAGTGATTAAATTTTGCTTTCTAACTTTTAACACCATGTATGTTAATGTTTTTTTAATAATAAATATTATTTATTATTCAGATCAACGATAAAGGAGAATTTGATGTTGAAAAGTCATCGGAACTTATCAAAAAGTTTGTTACAAATGAAGAAGACCAAAAAAAGGCATTAGAAGTTATTGAAAAATGCAGTTCAGGTATATGATTGACTTTTTATGAGTCACATAAAATTTCTCTTTATAGAATAACTTGATTTTATTTTTGCCATATTTTGACTACAGTCACAACAACCGTAAATTCAAGTCAATTTTTTGTTAAAACTTGTAAAAGATTAGACGGGATATGACTGAAAATATATATCTTGACATTGTGGAATACAGCGAACTAATAACATTAGATGACTTTATTCTGGTAATAAAAATGATATGAATCGACCCATCGGTCACAAAAAAGGAACATGACTAAAGACTTCTTGGTTTTCTCAATTATCAATTAATTCTCGGATTAAGTACAAAAGATTTTACTCAAAAATATATAAATTACCTTTAATTTTTTTATATAGAAGCTTACTCATCATTTTCAAAAATTTACTGGTGGCGTAAAATTTAATTAACATCATATTATTAAGGTTAAATGTATGTATTTTTCAGTGAACGAGCAGTCGGTCAGTGATGACAAGGGCTGCGAAAGGGCCACCCTCCTGTACAAATGTATGGAACCGTACAAGGAACAGGTACATGATATAAATTAGATTTATTTTCATACATATGAAAATGTTTTATAAAGGCTGAAGGTTTGAAGAAAAATGGTTGGTGGTAGGCAAGAAAGCTTTAACGAGGTAAATGTTCAGCTCATTTGGTGTCAATTTAATGGTTTCAAAAATATTTATGAAACCATTTATTTTTGGATTGATTACTTATTCTTATTCTTAATTTTTCTCAATTATTGGATTAATTTCTTGTCATCATTATGATAAGAGAACTTCTCTTAATTAATTTTTACTATTCGGATTACTACATATTACACTTAATCGTTTTTATGTCCTTTCATTTAAAATAAAAAAAATTCGGAGTAATCATTATAAAGGTTAATTGGAAAATGGAGTAAAAGCTCTAAAGATTTTGCTGGCAAATGAGATATGTATGTTTACCCCGTTAAAGATTTGATGTCTATTACCAAACGTCCTGTATAATGAAAGTATTATTATAGGAAAATGCAATTATGCGCATTGATGTCTTCAATATGAAGATGTCCTATTTCAATTAAACATCAAATAGGCGTTTTATTTTACTTAAAATCGTGAGTGTTTGTTTACGCCCTATCACGATATGAATATGTGTTTTCTTGCGTTATTCAACTTAATCAATTGCTTTAAGTTTATTCCTCGCATAAATATGTAGTTTATGATGACGTCGAATAAATTATTCATCACGTTGCAGTTAGTAATATGAGTATATAATAAAACATTTTTTTATTAATTGATTCATTGAATTTATGACAATAAGACAAATGATGTTTTATTCATTTTATATTTCCAGTTTACGTTCGGGCATTAAGGGCGGTACGAATTATGTTTAGATGGTACGAAGAATGACAGAATGCAGCCTTATTTCATTGGATTTATGATTTGTTTTTATTGTTGTATTAAATTTTAATAAATAAAAAGCAGAATTAAAAAAATTGTGTATGAATTAACTTTCCATTATACATTGCACTATCAGGGCTATTTTATTCTTGTTTTGATAATGTTCATATGATTATTTCTACTGTCAGTATTATGTCAATTGTAATAAAAAAAAACTGCATTTTTGCATAACAATTGGCTAATGATTTGTGAGGAAACAATATTTTTTTTAATTTCAATTTTTTTAGTAATAGCTATTAAGTGTTTTATCATTTAAAATTGAAAAGTTAACGAAAAATTGTAATAACTAATATTAGAAATGAGAGTACTTAGTACAGATACAAAGTGAAAATTTGTTTATACATATATATTTAATCTGGCCATAAATGCTGTAATAGAAAATAAAATTTTACTTTTGAATTTGGAATCGGACTTTTTTATATATATGATTGATCATAATGTATCTTTATTTTAGCGCCAAAATATTGTAAAATATTTAGTGATGTTAAAACAGTGTGGGGTGATAAAGAGAACCAAATTGCTGTTATTGCATTACATAAAGTAGGTATGGTACTAAATACAATTTTTAAAATCCTACATACAATAATTATTTATCAGTTAAATATTGTACACCGGGCTGTTGATAGGTACAATGAAACCTCCTTTGTTTGCGATAGAATAAGACCTGGCCTTCCACGTAGTGTTCGTAAAAAAGGTAGGTAAGGAAAAAGGCAGTAAGGAAAATAAATATTGTCCGAAAATAAAATATTTTATTTCGAGACATGAAGATAGTACTAAGAATCAGGTCGCGTATTATAAAAGATGGTTTAGAACTTGCAGTCTTTAAAAGATACACTGGTTATTACTTAACTGATAATTTCATTAAGGATAGGGTGGTAAAATCAATACAAGTACACAAAGACAGTACGCAAAGGGAAGTCACAGAAAAAAATTGTTTACGGATGAGAAAATTTTTATATTTGTGCAATATTTTAATAATCAAAATGACCTTATTTATGCTGAAAGTTCTAAACAAGCTTCCCCTTAAAGCTAGATCCATTCAACATTGGTTTGATACAAACACTCTGAACTTAGAGCTGAAATGTAGCCGTCATCTAGACCTGATGTTCATTCACTTGAGGTTATGATTTATAGTCAGTTTTGGTACGGCTTGCTTTATACGCCATGATAATTTAGACTTTCTAAAACAATTCATAAGTTTGGCAGTAAAGAATTGTTATATAGAAAGAGTACGTGGTGCTATTGACAACTGGCGATTAAAGGACTGTATTACAACAATCAACGGAGACAACTTTGTATATTGTAAATTGCTTTATATGTTTTGAATGGTTTTATATTAATGTATTAAACTAATTCGCTGTTATAGTAATAAATGTTACGTACAAGAGAAAACCTTGTTTTTCTTTATAACATCACTAATGGAAAGACTAAGTTAATTTGTATTTTCATGGGACAACAGATAAGATAAATTTAAAAAATACTTAGATCAGATATGTAAAAAAGAAAGTTATAATAGTAATAGGAGCCTATCAATGAATATTAAAGATTTCGTAGTACGAAAAATGTAACTTGCCCTTAGTTAAAGTTAAAAAAATTGTTTTTAAAATAAAAATATTCAATAGTTACATGAAGATAATTTTATTTTTATTATACTAAAAAGAACAAGGTTGTTGTTATTATGAAAATTTTAAATTCAAGCTTGAAAGATGCCTTAATTTAAAACCTGTTACATTTGTCGATCCTTTTACAAAAAATTTAAAATGTAAACCAAATCATCACTCAATGGCTAAATGGCTTGTTTTTATTCAGGTCATGATTTTGAGTTTTAAGGTTGCGATTGGTTCTCGATAAATTATATTTTAGCCCTTATTGTCTCACAATAATATTATTGAAACATATGATTAAGGCAGCAAAATATGAGATTAATTTCGTATAAGCACGTATTAAGGATATCGGATATATCTCCGCAGATTGACATTTGAAGTGACTGTGGACAGGCTCTATAGTGCGCAGAACGGATGGCTGTTGGAGTCTTGAGCTTCGGGATCGGAAACCACAGACTAGCATGTACAGCTTAGGAGCTCACAAGGTGATTAACGAATAACTATGTATTTATCCACATATAATTTTTTTTCGGGTTGCAATTAATAGGTAAGCAGGAAATAAGAAAACTCTGACATGATTATATGCTTATTATTTTTATTCATCAATTTACAATATCATTCAATTGTTTATTATTGTGTCGATTGATTCGAATGCGCCAAGCTACAAATCGAAGCCGAACTGAAAAGAAAATTGTTAAATAATTGTAAAACATCAAAAGCAAAGCATTAAGTTTATATTTAACAAAATAAATTAAATTATATTTATTGATGAGGAACGGTAAACCCGCGATACTAACACTTGAGTTTAAAAGCGATGTCCCCAATTTGATTTGAATATTTGAAAATTAGAAAAGTAATTTAATTTCTGAAATACATGTTTTTAATTTTACCTGAGCTGCGTTGTCGATCATGCATTTATGAGCAGACATAGCGCGTTCACAGCCTTTTTCACCGTCGCTAACAGTTTCCTTGTTGACTGTAATTTAAAAAATGTTTTCTTAGTGCACCGTGGTACTTGATGATGATATAGAAAGTGATTTGGTAATTGAAAATAGACGGAAAATTTTCAAAGCGCTTTGCTGAAAAATGCGCTATAAAGCCTTTTATATCTTTTACACTTATAATCTATCATCCTGTATATCCAATTTGAGAGAGAGACAGAAAACAATGAAAGAATAAAAGTATTTGCGAAAAAGGACAATTAAATATGAAACAAAATAATTATATTTAAATTCGTAAAAGATATACTTTGTTCAATAACAGTTGAAAGTTCTTACATTTTAATACTTTCATTTAACTTTTATAAATTTGAACTTACTATGCGAGCATGAGTGAAGATAATTTTCGATTTGCTTCAATTCTTCTTCGTCATTAAAAATTTTCCTTGCATGTTCAAGAACCGTCTCCTTTTGCAGCATTCCTTTCTCATCCATCTGAAAGTTTAATTACTCAGAGTTACTTCCGATCATTAAAACTTTGGTATAAGTTATTTCATACAGCGATAAGAAGTGAATCGCTTTCAGTTGCTCACATACAGTTGAGTTGATTATAGGTATATAAACTTTAATGAGGTGAAGGTAAAGCTCATTAGTCAGCAAAAAGCTCTAAAGATTTTCCAACAATTACTAACCGTTCTCAATTTTGAAAACGCTTTTTTTACTATGTTGTTATTGCATTATACATTATTTTTTAAACCATTGAAATTTTGATAGTGTGTACCATACATTAATTGACAGCAAATGAGATATACATTCACCACTTTAAAGCTTTTGGACCTATAATCAATCACCTCTTCATGTACGAAACCCCACATCTGCAGGTTAGATATTTTCTAAGTAATTTATACTCACTACACCAGCTTTCTTTAAAATGCAGGATAAGAAACAGGGTACATTTGGTCCGGTGCCTAATTTTTTGCTTCTTAGGTTAGTTATATCGTCATCGGAAATAGGATATTCCTTCATACATTCCATTCCTAATTGTTCGAAATGCTCATGTATCGCTGCTTTTTGCTCCGCTGTCATTGCCTGTAATGAAATGAAAGGTTTAAATTGTAAATAATTTTAACGAATAGCAAAAAGCCAGAAGACACCAATTCAACTGCAACAAGAATCGGATCCTTTAATTTAACGCTATAAAGGTTTTAAATAAGCTCTGATCTGACAAGAGGCTTCAGAAAATCGCGGACGGGTTTTTTGTGGTCACATAATATTAAAATTACACTTCTTACATTTTTTTGAATTACAATTGATTAGAGAATATATGCGTAATAATACTGGACGGGGTTGTAGAAAAAGAATATTTTCTATAGAATGTATTCAGAATTAAGTAATGAGTCAGATACACGGAGAAACTTTAAAGATCATAAAGAAACCACCTGAAATACAATTATAACAATAACGACGTTAATCTAGTATCAAATTGAAATATCTGCTAACAGCATAATAAATGAATTATATGTAGACTTCCTATAGGACCGGTAGTAAAAAGCCCGCATTCTTGGGTCTTTTATAGGGTCGTCTCTGCGATTCGCGGGTCCTTCCCACGCTCTCCTGCGCTGCGTTTGTCGGTCCATAGTTTGTATCCCAGAACCATAAGATACAAGCGGCTATATTTTCTAAGCCTATCGTGACCTGCCTTTTGCCATTTCATTTGCAGATTTGCTCGGTTATATCGGTTACTTTCGTACATCTGCGGATCTCTGCATTCCTTATTCGATTTCGAAGAGAAATCCTGATCATAGCCACTTTAATGGTTCGTTAAGCGACTATGAACCTACCAAAGACTATCGAAGGGTGGGACCAAGTTTCAGTGCCTTTATATTCAAAAAAGTGCCCAAGAATAAATCGTAAATATTGTAATATTAATGGGATTCAGTCATAATATATTTGGCTATCTGGTTATATAGGAGTGTTAACGATGAGCGAAGACAATAACTACGTTGCAACATAATCGCTTTGTTACTGTTGCCAAATTGGGGCGCCAAAATTTATTTGTACTTAAATAGAACATTATTATCACTTCCATTAAAAAAAAGTTTAACAATACTTACATGCGTTTTCAACGATATTAACATGATGAAATAGAAAAAATAAATCAAAATTCCCCCTTGATTCATTTTATTACTTGAATGTATCCGTTAGTATTAGTTATGTCTCTGGATGTGTACGACTTATAGATGCCGAAAAATCCACACAGGCAGTTTTATACGGATAACCTCAGCCTGTGACAATAATTAGAAGTACTAACAACTGACCGTCATCGTTTTTGATTAAGGAGGAAGTTTGGGAATTGACATTGCATTTGAAAAGGTCGTTACAAAGGCTTGTAATAAACTCTAAATAGATGAAGTAACAAAAAATTTGCAAGGTATTTTGTTGGCACAATTAATTTATTAATGTATGACTTATTACGTTAACTGCACATTTGTCATCCGAGGTCAGGAAACAGCTCGGTATTTCATTTAAATATATACAAATTACCCAATAAATTGTTATAATATTTTTTTTATATTTACTGCATATAAATGTCTTAATGTAAAGTGATAAATAATGTTGAAATTATGATGATGATGATTAAGTGTTTTAATCGCCAATATCATAATTTAACTTTTGCATAACTTGAATTTTCAAAATTGAAATATATTGTTCTTTCTTTTTACGATGCTCTTTCAAAAATAGTTTTGTGTTAATATTTACGCTATCACAAACAACAAACTCGTTGTTTGGGCGTTTGCAAACGATTATAAAATCCATTTATTAGCAATTGATTCTAAGGAAGTCATTGAACCTTTGATTAAAATTTAATTTATACATATCTCATTAATACGTTTTACTTTTTTTAATTGTTAATCAGAGAGAGAGGTTAATAATGTACTCAGAAGATAAAAAAGAAAGAACTTTCTTTCATTATTCGTTCACTTTGTGTACATGTTTTTAGATTTACCTGAGCTCACATTAATTACGTAATTGATATGATTGCGGTGTTTAAACGGAGTAACTTTTATATGTATGTTTTTTTGTAAATTGCTTGTTTGTGTATAAGGATGTTTGGGTATTTTACTTATTTTTTATTTTACGTATTATAATAGTATAAATTTGAGTTTACATTGCTTATGTGGTATTTCAATCATTTTATTTGCATGTCATTCATGTATTAAATTTATTGTACAAATGTGTTTTATCTGCGTAGTTCATGTATCATAATAATAAAAAGATATTTTTAAAGTATTTCAGACGACAGGGCGCAAGGGGCGCCTAGCGCAAGACCTCTTTTAAGGTAGCGGAACCTGACGGCTCCCGGATGAGCCTCAGCTCGTGTCGCTACATACTATCATTTCACAGGATTGGATTAACTAAGTCCATCCAATGGCTGTCGGTAGTAAATCGCCGTTTACGATAACATCGCCATTTGAACTTATTTTTTGCCTATTTTATCGAATATCTTTTCATATTCTGTGTTGATGTACATACAAAAAAGAATAAATAAATATTGAATTAAAAACATGAATCTGTAATCAAAAAAGATATACGACAATAGTACAAGGTAATAACAAAAATATATGTACTATAAATAGCTTATATATAAGGAAATAGATTTCCACTGTAACTTCATTCTTTCAGTAAAAATATTCATATTACCGGAAATAGCGTAAACAAATAAACGATTTTAACAAAGAAAAAATTGCTTTTGTGTATCCAATGTGAATTATATATGTTGACATAGTGCTTGATGTTCATAACCACGGATATTTATTTAGATGATAATTTGTCACATTCTCACTTCCAACTGTGATCATCTAACAGTACGAAACGTTATCATGGCAAAGTGTTTATTTCTGGCTATTTTTAACATCATTTTAATCACTTTTGTATTGGTAAGTAAATTTTAGTTTTATTAATTTGCTGCGCATTATGTTTTATGTGTGAATATTTTTTTTATTAGGATAAAGCATAAACATGAGTAGCGTAGGACGCCCAGCCAAAAAGTGAATAATCGACCTCGGTAAAGTCATCGGAAGACCCTGGATGGAATCGGTCCCACTATAAATCTATGGGGGAAGCCTTTTTCCAACAGTGGAATGACGGTGATGAATGTACATACAAAAATAGACTGCTTTCATAATTCAAATTGCAGTTAAACTTTATACAATAATAAAAGTAACTTTATGATCGTTTTTTACACATCACCATCATTATTATAGCGGTTGATGTCCACAGCTGGACATAGACCTCCCTCGTTGATTCAAAATAAGACTGGTTGGAAGCGGCCTGCATCCAGCGTTTTCTGACGACCTTAACCTCTTTACTCAATGTGAACATACAATACTTATATTCACAATTAGCAAATGATCCCGAGATATAGCGTGGATAATTTTAATTAATAACTTAAATATATAATATTCATTTATTTTTATTTCCAGAGCAGTAAACTTGAAACGTTGCAAAAAAAATACACGGAGTTAGTCTTAGAATGCGTAAAAGACTATCCCATCACACCAGAGGATGTGAAACAGTTACAAAATAAGCAACTACCCGACAAAGAGAGTGTGAAATGTCTTTTTGCATGCGCCTATAAAAAGGCAGAAATGGTAATATTATAATAATTAATAACTTTCATTTTGTTAACTAATTTTTGGACACTTTTATCATGAATTATTTCAAAACACTAAAAAAGTTTCGGAAATTGTTAAAAAATAATATCGTAATGTACATGGACGCGCAAGGTCACAGACGAGTCTGGCAATTACACGCTTTGTGCTCTTTGGACAATGGCCAACAAGCAAATTATCTTACAGGCCGGAAATATTAAACACATTACGAAATTTCTGTGTTTGTTCAAGTTCGTCAAATAGGAAAGCACAATATTCTTTTTTCTATTTTAGAACTTTTATTACTTTTTTCATCATCATTCACATGGAGGTTACTGCTGAACATATGCCTCCCCCACAGATTTTTGATTGTACCGGTTGGAAGCAACATTCAGCGCCTTCCGACAACCTAATCAGTTTTTCTGTCCTGCTTGTGGTTGGCCATATCTCATGTGTAATCATTCCGATTATTTATTCTTAATTTACTATTTCGTATTACTAGACTTGCGTTTCGTATTACTTGAATTGCTTATCGAGTAAAGTTATAAATACGAAAAATATAATTTTTAAGGTTTATTCCCATATTACATTCTGTTTAAACAGATAAATTTGAAAGGGTAATAAAATTTACTAACTGTATTCTTATAAAGTTTTTTCACACATAATGTACAAACACGGTGAATTGGCTAAGTACATTTTAGCCGTTTAAATGGTTTATCTCAGAGAAAAATTTGTTAATATTTCACAGATGGACGATGAAGGGAAAATGTCAGTGAATCGGATACATGAAATTATTCACAAGTACTTAGATGACGATCCAGCTACTATGAAAAAAGCAATAGATTTTACCAACGCATGCAGTAGTGGTAACTCTTTTTATTATATTGTAAATATATACCAGCTACTCTCCGCCTGCTTGATGTGGCAAGCACCGCCTTTTATAGGTGTTGTCAAAAAATATTCAGGGCACGTTTTATACCTTTTAAAGCTATAATAGAAAACATGCATTTTTGAACCACATATAACTGTATAGGTGAAATTTAGTGAAATCTGCTCCTTTTCATAGCACGTACGAAAATCTTTAAGCCTCTTGGAAGCCTTATGGTTTTAGAGATATCGTGATGAGACTGTCTTAGATGGAAATCTCTTATATGGTTCGATTTATTTTGCAAAAAGTTTAAAAGCTTTTACACCTATGGTGATAACTTTGTATAAAATGATCATTCTGAAATATATTATATTAATTTATTTTTCCTACAGGTCGATAAGTTCGGGCAATGCAGTGTAATCTTAATATGTAGTAATAATATATTTGAAAACGCTTTTTCTTACAATACTATAATTACTGATTTGATTTCTGGACGGGGTGGTTCATGAATCTATTGACAGCAAATGAACTATAACTAATCACCCTATACATTTATATATATATATACACATTTATAAATATGTATACATATGTATATAAATGTGTATATATATATATATATATATATATATATATATATATATATTTAAATTTACAAATGCTAGAATATAAAGTGAAACGAATTAATGTCTGATTGTACGAAATCGACTCTGATAATTCAAGTGTAAAGTTGTCTATATTTTACAAAGAATCGGGTCACCACATGTGGTTAAGGCTAAGCCTTTTTTCACAAGGTGTAGCTGTAAAAGCTGTACGCAGCGTTTGTTAAAGAACAAAAATTCTATTTTCGAATTTACACTTAACGATACAACAGACAATGATGCAGCTTAAAGATCCCGCCTTTAAACATTAAGTGTGGAAAACAACTTTTTCACTCGTTTTGGGTTTCATGATTTGTAACCATTTCTGTACGTTACGTACATCAGAACAGCTCAAGTTGAAATATACTAGAAACAGATTGAGCTCTTAAGGCATCTTGCACCTTAAGGCTCCAAGGGTTCCAAGAACGTGCTGATCTGAGCAGAGCCATAAATAAACACAGACGGTTTTCTTTGTGGTCTTTGGAGCCCTTGACTTTGGTTACAAAGCTGAGGTATAGGCTAAGTGTATTCACTCAAGGTAAAGTTGTAAACGCCGGGTAAGAAAAATTTAAATTTTACGTTACAGTTAATGATGCAACAGTCAATGACGGAGCTAAAGGCTGCGACCGTGCTGCGTTAATGTTTCAATGCAGCGTCGAAAAGTCGGAGGAGGTTTGTATTTATGGAATTTCTTCTATTAATTGGATTATTGAAGTAGCAGTAGACAAGCTTACTTGCTTAGAGCGGAACACAGAAACCCGCTGCGGCCATATGACTCTGGAGTGGACTCCACGTACCGGCAGGCGAAGCGTAGAAAGTCTGCCCATGAGGTGAACCTTAGAGTACTCGGAAAAGATGATGCAAGCAGCTTCCCTTCACTATTGAAAATCTACAGAGGTTGCCTATGTCCACCAATAGAAGTCCTACGGCTGAAAGGATGGTGATAATGATTATCTGAATTTGATCATCATTTAAAATCACAGAGAATAAGCTTCAACTGTTGTATGCCGAGAACTTTGTATGACTATCTACGGAATAGTTAAGATGTGATACTACCAAATTACAGCGCGTACATTAAATCACATTTGTTAAAGAAATAGATATAATATAAAAATCTTAATTAGTAAAGATATACAGAAGTTTGAGGGTTCCAACAAACCTTTTCCTTGTAATAGTGATTTAATACACCTAAAAATAATATCATACAGTCCCAGGGTGAAGATGGCCATTTAATTTCTTCGAATTAAGGAATACTGTGAATATTTATGGGCTAACTTCACTTATTATTAAGTAAACTGCTGCTTGTATTTTTATGTTAATACCATGCATGTATGATTATGTAGTAGCACAGTATAATTAAATGCGTTTCATTTATTATTATTTTTTTGAAATATTAAGTATAATAATGAAGTAATATATTTTTTTTATTTTCAGTTTGGCATAACGTTATAAACGTGATTATCCATTAAGAAGCGTATATAAATAAAAATAACGGGAAAGTGAAAAAGACAACTAACAACTATTCATGATAAGTTAAATATAACATTTTAAAATTTAAAATATGTTATAATAAAATATATTTGTTAATCACAATTCATCTTTTATTTAAAGAAACATTGTCTTCATCGAAAGGTATGAGAATTTTTCAGTAGTCATTTAATTGAATGTCAAACATTATTCCACGTCTAAAATTTATAAATATTAATATCATAATATTAATTTATGAATATGTTTTAATTGTGGTGGAACTTTGACACATCACTATCTCCGTAATACTTTAGTATTTATAAATAACTTCAGTCAACTTGAAAGCAAAATGTGTTTATAAAAAGGTCCGAATGAAAACTCAAAAACTAGTCATTGTTAATTTTCTTTCTTCTTTTTAAGGCGTATATAATTTCAAACGTTCGCGGTAATAAACAGTTATCAATCGTTGAAAGGAAATATGTTATCTTCCCATGTTGTAACTGAAAAAAATATTTAGATCTTTAAATATCTTTTTGCAAAGTAATTGGTTACATACAGGGGTGAATCTATAGCTCATTTTTTTTGCAAAAAGCTGTTGCAGCTATTTACAATTGTTGTATATTCATATGATCTCTTTGTAATGTTAATCTTTTCTACTGTAATGCGACAGGTCAATAACTTAAGATAGTACAACGTTTGCGTAAACAATAATTATTTGTAATTTTTAGTAGCATGAATTTTAAAAAACGCTCTTTCTTATTATATTATCATTAAGTTATTTATTGTTTCAGAAACCATTAATTTTTTTATATAGTGTACCATTCAGTAACTTACAACAAATTAGCTATATTAAGGTTTGAAGAGTGAATGTACGCCTTCAAAGCCTCTTCTATAACCAGTTCTCATGCACTTTTGAGAACGATGTTTCTAAAATAAATAAAAGAAGAGCAAGATTGTTTTTAAAACAAGACTATTATCATAACTTATATGTGTATATGGTTGGTCTTGGAGATAGACTTAAAGTTTCTAGTTTTACTTTATTTTTGGTTGCGTTGTTGGGAAATCTGCGCAAAAACGGCACGATGCTGTTAGAGCTCCCCTTTTTACCCGTCAAAGGGTTGGCACGGATATTATTTTTTGTTGTGGACATTCCTCGCATGCTTAGTTGTTTGTTCCATTGTTTTTAATGCAAAAATAAAATTATGTGAAACGGTTTATCTGCATACTTATCATTCAAGTCTACCGCCATCAGAAACAGAACGAGTTAATCCTTTGTAACATCAAGGAAGCACGCCATTATTATAAGAGAAAATAAGTTTTTAGTGAACAGAAAACATTGATAGTCATTGTCGCGGCAATTTATATTACTTTTAAAATGTTAACAACGTACATTTAGTTGCTCTTTTAATTTCAGGAAATGCAATTATGCTATTTAAATTTACAAACTCAAATGCGATTTCAACTGTAAATAATTGCTAAATAATTATAATAATTTTATTGAAGCCTATATACATCAAATTCAATGACTAAATATATTATCTGTGATGACAGGGAATCCATTTTTTAAATATGTTTAAAAACAGGTTAGTCTTTAAACTATATCATCCAAGTATGTCAGGTCCAAAAATGATACGTTTCCTTTTAACGATTTTGTTATGCAGTAACGTCTACGTAAGTGTCTATTTTACATTGTTTAAAATTGGTTATATTGTTTAAAATTATTTATAATTATTTTAAACTTATTTACCGAAAATTTAAATAACATAATGTTTTATTTTTCAGGGTGTAACTGACGAGGAAGTTAAATCTAATTTTGTTAGGGCTCTAATGCAATGTACGAAAGACAATCCCGTGGATATGAAAGAGTTGTTTCAATTAAAAAAATTGATTGTACCAAAGAACAGACCGGTAAAATGCCTTCTAGCCTGTACATATAAAAAAATGAAGTCGGTAAGTAATTTGATTTTTGTTTATATTGAACGTGTTTTATTCAATTAGTGAAACAGACTTAATAAAAGGCTGGTAATTTAGGAAAAATATTCGTAGTATTAATCATTTGTGTGGCGTATCCAAAATATCCAGAAATTATATCAAAAATTTGTTGTTCTATTCAAGTATGTTTGTAACAAGTTAAAGTAAATTGCTTAATTTTTTTAAGTTCACCGATAAGGGAATGTATGACGTAGAACAAGGGTACAGAATGGCAGAATTGTCAAAAAATGGCGACGAGAAAAGATTAGAAAACGGCAGGAAATTAGTGGACATATGTAGCAAAGGTTCGTTTGTTTTTGAAATCTCTACTTATTTTCCATGCCAAAAACCATGTGTATCACCCGTGGAATAAATGTGTTATAACGCTTTAATTATAGAAAAAAGCACAATTCTGAGAACTTGTAGTGATGTGTTATGTTATGCGACATAAACTTAAAGTCATAAATAATTATAAAAACATACTACCAAAATATGAATAAAAACAATCCTATTAACTGTACAATAAAATTCATAATATCACTAATATTATGTTTAACGTTTATCTTTTAGTCTTGAATTTTTATAATGTATGTTCATTTTTACTTAGATACAATAAATTTATGTAAATAGTACGAAATGTATTATGTAAATATTTTTGTTCTATATGTCAGTGGGATAGCAGTGTAAAGTGATAATAAATTTTTCAAGTTTAAGTAAAATAAAATTGTTATTGCAGTAAACGATATGCAAGTAAGTGACGGCGATAAAGGATGTGATCGAGCGGCACTGTTCTTTAAATGTTTAGTTGAAAATGCTCCCAAAGTAAGTTGTTTCGTTATAAGGTTGCATGCTTTGATAATAATTATATAATACTAGAGAAGAAGAGAAGTGATTGCAAGTATTCATTTATCTTGTAAAAATTAGGAAAATAATTTTTCATGCTTATTTGATTTTTCTTTTAATTATGTTATTATTTAATAACTTATTTATTTTACAGTTTGGCTTCAAAGTGTAATAAATCAAGATATCAAAACTGTCATGCTACTTTTATTCCAAAATATACTATTCAGCTTAAAAACGTTTTCTTTTTATTTAATTTACTAGGAAGAAATTAAAAGGCATGCATGATTTTATTAAATAAAGTGAAAGTGGCTGCTAAATTTAACTAAACTTTAAGTGAAAAGCATAGTGGGAACGAAGAAAAAAAAACGAAGCAACATGTTTATTCAACGTCAAAAATTAGTTACAGCGTCATCTATGATTCTTTTTATGCATTTCTTTCTTTTAATCAGTGTGAATAAGCTGCTAGGAGATCATATTTATGTAAAGTAACAGAGGTGTCACTTTTATACATCGTATAATTTTATACACAAAATACGTATATGTACCGATTTGAGTCAATTACAGTGAGAGAGAATTGTCTTCGTCGAGTTGTCCTGGTCAAAGCAATGATGGTCGCTTCAGACGATCTGGTTTTACTTACTTATATTAGATGGAAAATTTAAGGAATTTCTCAATGGAATACTGTTAATCAAACTTTGTTAAACGTCTCAACATGACTGCTACTTTTTACTCATTGTCTTTATTATATGTATTGAATCAAAAACTAAGTACGTTTTATTTTATGTCCAATTAGAATAGAAAGGTTTTTGGACATAGGAATAAGAACTTTTCTTATAGGAAATATAGAGTCAATTATCTTGAATAAAATAAATTTTTGACATGTTCCCCCTCTTTCTAGTGTAATGTTAATAATTGTTCAACTTATCTTGCGATGTAGAATAGGACGACATATGCATAATACCAAAAGGTTACTGGCATGCTCACGCACACATTGGAAAGCGCCGAAGCAAGTTTTTAAACACCCTGCTCCAGCGCAGAAGTTTACGCACACATAGAAAGGTCAATAGGTAACCACTAACCAACTTCATTCAAAGCCGCCTGGGCTGGCGAAGCGGCAAGCGATGTATCTTAGTTTCAACTTCACTCCTTTAGTAAGCCATAATCGTGTGATCGGCGAATGTCTTCTTTGATGACGTTTCATACCAAACAATTGACGGTTTATAGTTTGTTTTGTCAATATTCATTTGATTGTTTGTATTGTATTGAGCACGTGTTTATGTGTCGCTGTGTTTGATTTGTTGTGTTGTGTTCGAAAAGTGCAGATGTCGATGTGAAGTAATCATTATAGTGTAATTTTGGTTATGTATTTAGTGAATTACATCAGTGGTTACAGATAAATATTCTTTAGCTGTAATCTTGAGGAATCGGTAAGTTTTGACTATGAATTATTTATTAAATCTGTTTATACTGCAAAATACAACGGTAATCGGTCGAATATAACATATATTCGACCTACGGGTGTCAAAAATAAAAATATTTGTATTTATTAAAATGTAACTACAAAATATGAATAAAATTAACAAATTCGTTTACAAAAATATCTTTATTAAATTTTTTTTTGATGATCAATATAATTTACATAATAATGACATAACTGGGCGATTTATTTTACACTGAAGGTTTGACTTTAAGCGGAATCTGAATGTAATTCATTTTTTCGATTAATTTACTTCTTATAGGAATATTGTTTTTATCAGTAGATGGTTTTCTTAAAGTGACATTTTTTGTGTATTGTTTTACAAATACTTTAGACATTCTTTGCGACTTACTATGTATTTTATACAGAGTACTTGGTATTTTTCGATCCAAATTAATAAGTTTATTTTTTGAATTGTCTTGTTTATTTAGCCATTTCCTAATGTCTATATCACCCGGTTCGGTTATTTCTTCAGTATCACGTCTCTTACGCCGACCAGAGACCACTCCAAGTTGAAGTAGTACAGGATTGGTAACAAGAGCAGCTGCAGCACCTAAAAGTGCGATTCCCGCAATCGGCCATAAGAGTGTTTTGGCTGCTAAATCCTGTAACAATTTTAACTTCATTTCTTCAGTGTTTTTTATGGCGCAATATTTTTTATTCAAGGTAATAGAGCTAATACTAAAATGTAAACAGCATAAGCTAACTTTAAACTTTCTGATGTAGTTTTAGAGAATTTAGTAAGAGGATTTAATAGTCCATACTATTTCTAACTAGACAAAAACATTGAGTATAACTAGGTAAGTACGCAGTTTACGAAGTAATAATTTCCCATATCACCTACGATTTAATTTTATAATATTATTCGTGTAATTTTTATTTTGAATGTGGTACTTCTATAACAATAATGGTCTATTTAAATATATAAATATATAAAACTAGAGTGGTAATGTGCATTAAATTGTTAATGATTTTGATAGTTAAGTAAAATAAATTTTACTAAAAACGAGTCTGTGTGGACGGAGAATATTAAACTCTAAGTAAACTAACGACGCAAATATTCATACACCTAAACATAATTAAGCGAACAAACAAACACATACACATAACAAAGACAATTTTCGCTTTTTTCTCTAATTCATTATTCGGTGATTAGTTGTTGTTCAAATATACGTTTAGATTATAAAGGAAATGACACTGGCTTCTGTATATTCGTTCAGAGTCTAAGACCTTACATATTTTGTATTAATGTAAAAACAAAAAGGTAATTATTATTGTTGTTAAACTATGTTCTGCTTTCAACATTATTATTTTTCACAATCTTAAATTAGCGAATTAAATATTTAATGTGTTGCATACCGTCATGACAGTTGATATTTCTGATTAGCATTAGGCGTGAGAATTCTAAATTATTCCAATAACGTCTTAGAATTGGTTACGGATGTTGAGCAAGATGTGGTTATTACTATTTGTTAAAGGAAATAGCTAATTTATACACGAATCCGTTGTATGTCAGTTGCATGCTCTTTCGTAGATAAATATTTTCCGAGAAATTTTTATCAATGAAACACTCGTCCCTTGATAAATAATAAAATGGTACTCTTACTTAAATTAATCATAAACCATAAATATATAACTCTTCTAGTCTAGAAATGTTCTGAGAATTCAATTGCTCTAATAAACTGTGCTATATATTTACTACAAGGCCCTTCCTTATTATTTTAAGAGATGAGAAATTATTGATTTTTGCCGATTGTCGATTTGAAATTGTCTCTTTTTGAATTTTTTTTTGGAATTCGAATGACTTCTTGTGGGGAAAAACATTCAATACTGATGAGACATTCAAACATTAAAAAAATAATGAATCACGCTTTTAAAATTATTTAGCAATGGAAGCGAGAAACCTATAGTAAGCTGGAATAGGTATATATTTTACAATAATGCATTATTTCATAAAAAATTAAAAAAATATATGAAACGGCATTTCACAGCTTATTTTTTCATAGGGCCACTTACATAGAACAACCGCATTTAGTATTTAACTTAATATTAAAGTAAATGTGGTGAGAAACTATTTCGATAATATTTTTATTAAAGATGTTGATTCAAGTGCGTTTATGTTGATACATTCATACATAACGAAAAGGCTATGCAGCAAAAGCGGAATTCGAGTAGGCGAAGGCAAAATATATTCTGAATAATAATCAGGTCATAAAGATTTCATTTATAATTTATCTTAAGACGAATTCTAGGAAATAGTTCAATATAAAATACAATTCTATATTTTGTAAGTTTTGATTTCTATGAATCAAGAACCGAGTAACTTAAAGCAAATTCCTTGTTATTCTCGTTACTATTATGAGTTGTATTTACTAAAGATTATATTTATAATCCTAAAAAATTTATATATATTGCCAATCCAAGCTTATAATTGAACACCTCAGTAGGTTATTAGTTATGAGGTCTCTCTTAATAAACGGTGTAGACAATATGTTATAATAATGTTTATATACCATCATTCATCATCATTTCAGTCGAAAGACGTCCACTGCTGAACATAGATTTATATATAAGATTCTAGGGGCCATCTGCTTGCCGTTTTATGTATCATGACCACTACCAATTGAATTTGCCAACTAGCGGATACGCTACGTTGGGCTGTTTCGGTTACTTTTTCGTGTACGGATCTATTTATCCCTAATTGCATTTCATAAAGAAATTCCAAGCATGATCCCACTCGAATGCGTTAATTTTTACTTTCCATCGTGGTCTGATATCTCTGTGGGTATAGATAGGAAATTGCTGTGTTAAAATATTAAGGTATTATTAAATCGAAAGTACGACTTACATGACCATTGTGTTTATAATGATGTCCAATGTGATGACCGCCATGGTTATCACCGTGATGATTGGCGTAGTTTCCTCCATGATGATCATCATAGTTCACGTAAAAAGGACCTGGTGGATGATGTTGGAAGCCATGGTGTCCGTAGTTGCCGGTGTCATGGTAATCGTAACCATATGGTATTTGTTCTTGGTAGTCATGAACCCCATAATCTTAAAAAAATATATCTTCAAAATGAACAAATTTCGTTAATCTTTGAATGAAAGTACATAAGTTTTTTCTACTAATTGAACATATGTTTATTTCTTAAATGTAAACTAGATCGGCTGACAAAAGCCTCAGTTTGAAAACATTATTAAATGTAAAAACTAATTTGAATAAATATTAGGACTACAAAATTTTCTTCCACTAGAAGTTATATTAACTTTAAAGTATAATTATTGATTTTATATTTAGTCATAAATGCTGTTTTATCATTAACATCGTCTCAGCCGTAAGACGTCTACTGTTGAATAAAGCCAGGAATTTACAGCTTCACTGGCATTAAGTTGACAGTGCTGCAAAAGCACTTAGCCTTGATCTATCTACAGGAAGGTAGTGGGCGCTCTAAGGAATCATGACACGGGCCAATAAATTATTCATCTTGCCATACAACTACTTCATGAATGCAATATTCTTATACTGGGGTCAGGATTTTTATTTACGTTTATGTTATTTACTTACCGCATACCTTATTAGAAAATGTTTCCCGATTTATCTAGTTTTGGTACACTGTAGTAAATACAGGATGGTGTAAAAACTTACCTAAAGAGTTTTTACACCTATTTTAAATCATTCTGTATTAAGTGACCAGTACGAAATACGTTAATGTCGTAACGTTATGTTAATTTATATTTTCTATTGCTATGCGGTAGGCCAATAAGTTCTGGCAGAACAAAGTCTGTTGGGACAGATATATTATCGTGACGTTATTTAGATTCTCTGAAACCATTGATTTTTGCATAGTGCCATATATTAATTCACAGAAAATATGCTACACATTCACTCCTTTAAAGTTTATACACCTATAACCAATCAGCCTGTATATTCATAAACATGTCCAAACACGTGTACATTATCACTATGCAACTCAACGATACGGGTAGCGTTTTTAACGGTAGCTGTTTTGTATTACGCATCTTATGTACATGAGTCAGCGAAACGCGACCTAAAAAATATTTTTACGCCATTTCTACCGTTTTATCATCTCAACTAAATGGAAAATATTAAGGTTAGTTTGCATTGAAAGTGAGTGTTTAATTCTGCTAAATAGTGGCTAAACGGTATGCATGTATATGTGAGTATATATATGCATATATGTACTGTATATATTTGCATACATATATATGCACATAGATAAAGAAAATATGCTTTTCATGATTAATAATTTATTTGAATTATCTATAATGGTGTAAAACAAATTTTGTATTTTTTCCTACCCTTTAATCATTAATCACGAGAATTAATGTTAAAACTAATTAATATGAGTTAAATGCTTTGCAATGTCGTTTCTTTAATTTCAGGTAATTATCTATAATTTGTTTACTTGTATTAATTTTGTGTGCTGTGCAGTATTAACGAAAATAAAACTTTCATTTCAGAAACAATTACTGTGTTTGACTCCACAAATATAATACATTTTTTTAATTACAAGTCTACTTGTAAAACATTTAATGGCGTAGCCAGTCAAATAACTAATGAGAAGAATGATTATAGTGCACATAACTTTGTAGTTTTAATCTCTTGACGACGTATATTTTCTCTTAAAACTGTTAAAAAAATATATTTTTCACTATATTTTATTATTTATTATACTTATATATTATGTTATGTGAATTATTAAAAACACATTGGCAATGCTATGTTAAATTTTGTTGTAAAACCTTTTTGAAATATTTTTCTTTACCTGTATGATGCAATAGGCCTCGGCTATAACTTGAACTCGATAACTCATTATCGGTTACTGCCTGTAAAATAATAATAATTTCAGTGCTTACTATACGCAGTAAAATGATTATATCAATATCATACTTGTTTTTTATGGTTAAGTACTATTGTTTGATGGCTATTAAAAATGAAATGACGATTATTTTACTACGTGTCAAAAGACTATCAAAAATTAATTGTGACACTTAAATCTAATCTGTTCAAGGGTCGCAAAGTAATTAATGGACAGAATTAGTATTCAATTTGGACGGCGATTTTTCTTTCGATATAATTACATCCAATTAGAGCGTCGTCTGTCGGGTACGCCTCGCTGGCTTGATACGATCGTTTGAAAACTTTTTCACACGGTCTTTCTATCTGATTGAATGATGCTGGTATACAAGATACGACACGAATATTCTCTGCATTTATCATTTTCTACTTACAAAACCCAATGACGATTACTGGCTGTTTAGTTTTATTTTTATTATAGACTACTTTAAAGGTAGAAAATGATTCATCTCTCCGTGAGGTGACTTTGATTCTTTTATTTTTGAGAGTATTTTCACCATTCCTTTAGCATGAATAAATTTTACAACACTTAACTATTGTATACATACGATTGTCCACCGGATTTTTCTTCATTGTAACTTGGATATTCATACAAATACTTATGTATTAATTTAATAATTGATATTTTTTTATTTTTTCCTGAATGATTTCTTTTCCTCTTTTTACCTATCATTTTATGTTAATTTTCTGCCCTGTCCTTAACTTCTTTGTTTGTACTTTTTTATCTTTTAAGTAGTAGTATATTAATACTGTTTTTGTTCCTTTACAATCCTTAACTCATTTTTTTAACAGTAATTTCTTATTTCTATTTTTATGTTTATACTTACGCAACAATGTTTTGCTTATATTTACCTACAATTATATTCGTAACTAAAAAAATAAGTATTTGATGAACATAAGCAAACGAACGGAAGAGCGGAAGTTGTCTTTAAACAACATATTGGTGTAGAGCTATAATTTTCGTTTATGGTAAATAAATATGCTCTGAGTTTGGTAAAAATAGTTCACACTCGCCACATAAATAGAAAGTCTGTGAGTCAGATGTGTAACATTTTTTCACATTCGAACACATTATTCATTATTACTTAGAAACAATGGGATTTCTGACTAATAGAGGAGGTTGTGGCCGTCACGGGAAAATGTTTTGAGTTATGCCTGTATCCCTGTTTTTTAAACAAATGAGTTTTATATATGATAAGGTGTACGTAAATAATTTAATATGAATTCCTTTTTACTGGTAAGAATGTAACTAATTACATAAAAAATAGATATAGGCATATAATATGGATAAATAGCGTTTAAGTCAAGTTAATAAGTAAATATGTAGTAACTCCCCTATAAAGGAATATATATGTGAGCTAGACCAATTACCACAACATGGTCGCTGTCCCTGAAAAGACGCAGCGGAATCGGATCAACAAAGAACTGATCCGTCTTGGAGACGCCGCCGTCAATTGAAAGGCGTGCCTCCAGCGAATGGTGTTCTCCGTCACAGTAAAGGCCAGTCGAAGGTATTTGAAGTGGGGTCTTAAACTTCTACCATTATTAGCGACTCTGGACGGACAATGGATCCACATGGTTAAAAACCGTTGTGATTACAGAAGGTGGGTTTCAGGAGGAGCGTGTACAACGTATACTCTAGGATAGGCTATCTAAAATGCGAACTATCTCGTGCTGTGTCACTTTAGAAAAGAGTTCCGAAAAGAGTTACTGGAATCCTTCACCAACTAAGAGTTTTCAGCAGTTAAGAATCTTTTCCCCGGCAAAACCAAATAAAGAGGTGAATGCATTTTCTATAATCTTTAGTAATCGTTTGAATGTATAAAGTTTCGCAATGATGTTTATAAGCAATGAGAAAAAAAATTACGCAGTTTCATATATCGGTTGTCCGTTGACTCATATTTCCGCTTCAACGAGTTTATCAGGAATGTGGGGCATTCGAGTGATATTCCCACAAGTAGCCTCGGCCTGTGTAGCTGCATTTCAAATACGTTCAACCGTAACATGTAGAATTTGCTGTCGCTTTTAAATTATCCGTATTAGACCTGCATTTTACGCAACGGGTTTGTCTGAGCGTGCTTCACATAACTAATTATCTGCGTTTACAACATGGTGATTAATGCCACACTGTTTTAATATCTTGGGTTTACGATTATACTAATCGGATGAATAAATTTTGAATTCCCTTCGAAAAGATCATTGTAAGAATATCTTTTATAGACTAGAAGATTTTTATGTATTCATTAAAGTAGTTTGTCAAAATTATTTAAAAAAAGATATTGGTGCGAGCTATTTTCATATCAGTACTTGTTTAGAACTATAGCTTACTTGTACCTCTGTTTTAAGTTGAGTCATGTCATAATGTAGGACCTAAACTAGATAGTATTTCAATTACATTCGCTTCTGCCACTATTTTCCATTAAGCATATCAATGATCACTGCAAATGATTGATAGTGAAAAATAAACCGAGTAACTGAGCGGAAATTTAAAAGTAAATTTAACGTAATAATAATATGAATGCTCCTTGATTTAGCGTACTATAAAGCAGTAAGATGACAAAGATCATTTTGTTACTTTAGAACAGAATCTAAATTATTTTATTTTTAAAGTTTTATAATAGCGCACACTTGATTTCGTAACATAATACAATAATTTCGTCAGATCCCTATCTGAGTTAATCTGAAATAAACCGAATGAAAACAGACTTCCTTTATTATAGAACTTAAAAATTTTGAGAAAACTCTAGATTCAGACTTTTTAACGCGTCCCTTGGAAATCTAAAGGGGAAGGCCTATGTTCAACAGTGGACGTCCTGCAGCTGAAAGTTTTGTTATGAATCATTTGTTTTGTGTTTCTAAGACCTACGTCACGTATTCTATTCGGATCTTAACGATTTTTAGATGATATTTGATGGGTTAATATTTTTGATAATCCACAATTATTAACTCATGTGGCCTAATGGGTTTTTGTTGTGTTAAATGCGAGTTTACGGATATTTTTTGTTTCATGACATAATTATCTTTCGTCATTTACAAATTACACGCATGGATTGGTACTAAAGAATACTAATTAATATTAATAAACAGAAGCGATCTAAGAAGTTATCATAATGAAGTATCATATTGGTGAGGTAATGATATGATATTTTTTGCTCAAATCGAATAAATTGTTTTTATTGTGCTACTAATCTTTACTTACCTTCAAAGTAACCGGATTTGGTATTGGAAGAAAATTACTGTATCGCTCTTTACCCTGTTTTATTAAAGTCGTCACGTTTGTATTATTCTGAAATAACAATTATTTAGGAGTGAAAATAATTTATGTGCAATCATCATTCGCTTAAAGAGACTCAGGGAAGTGGAGATCCAGTTGACAGACGAAAATAACCGATATAGCTTCTCTCATACGATTGCCAAGTTGAAGATGCTGGACAGTTCACATGGCGTACATAACAGTTCTAGAGATTGATCACGACGGAGCGGACCCACAAGATGAATAGAAGTCCTTATTACGGTACGAAACCATTATTATTGTAAATCTCTGCGAGCCAACATATGACGTTGAATCATTTGCAGAAAGATGATTAAAATAAATTTTTACGATTACATGCTTCGAATATTAAATGTGATAAATTATCATCAAATTTATAAATGTTTATCAGTTTTAATGTAACAATGAAGAGAATAAGTTAATATAGAAACTGTATCAAAAAGTTACAGCAAACTTACGTTATGATCTTCTTTGACTGAATACTCCCTGATGCGTTCATTGAAATTGGAATTTGTAATCGCACTGTATATTGATTTGATATCGAGCATTAAAATCAAAAGGAAAGAATAGTATAGACTAGAGCAACGTACTGGCCACATACTGTGATATATTACACTTTGACTAAAATAAAGATAAACATGGAAAAATTTACCGTGTGTCGCTCACGTCACATTAGAGCTGCTTGCACCGTTACATTCCTATATAAAAAGTGAACAGAATAGAGGGGCGGCTTCTTTAACAATTTGATAGAAGAAACAATAGTCCAAGATGCTGTCACAGCCTGTTGAACCGGTTGCGAAGCCGTTTCATTGTTCGTAATTTTAATGATGGTCATGTTGCTTGCGGATTGTTATACGGTGGATGCGTTCCCGTTACTGGATTGCACCCACTTTAGTAGCCTTGCAGTATAAAATAAGAGATGTTTTTTGTTTTCACCTGCTTAAGATGTCTAAGGCACCGTCACCATTTTCGGAAAGTTTGTGGTGTACTATGTTATGCTATCTGTGCCAGACTTCGCCAGTGTGTATTGCTTTGAGTACTATGATAACGAGTGTGTTCAAACCTGATAAGACCAGCATAAACGAGTAAGGCCATTTAGTCGCCGTCCAATGATTAAGAGTTTTTTCAAGATGTCACCGTTGCACCAGTGTGACCAAAAACTGTAGAGCAAGTAAAGCTAGGTAATATCCGTTGTAAGTCGTGAATGTTCCTTGTAAAAACCATCCGCAATAGTATGTGTCTAGAAAGCCGTGCATTTCCGCACTGCATAATACATTTTCTTTATGTATTATTGTGAGCCAATGTTTTAACGCTATAATACTTCTAAACGCCATCATGTTACGGTACTAATTTGCTTGAAAATCAGCAACATTTGTAACCATTGTTGTAACAGTGTGATATTTTGCTGTCACGGTATCAAACATAGATAGTTCACAAAGTTGACGGTAGTTATACTTTGTTCAATTAATTACCAGCTTTTGCTTTGGTTTTTCTCTTTTAAATATAACATAATTTTGCTCTATAACAATTTTGTCTGTATAACAAATCTGTCTATATAACCAATTTGTTATAAAACAACTTCGTTTTTAAATAAAATTTCAGCTTTAATTCAAAGGTTAAATTGTTTAACCCTTTCACGACCACGGGGACGCCGGTGTCCCAAGCAAAAATCATGGATTATTTTAATATTTACGTAACCATTGTAAATTATTTTTTTGTTTTAATATTTCGGAAAGTACCTTTTTATTATTTTTTACTGCCAATATAGGATAACTAACACCGTTTATTGTTTATCGTCATCGGAACGTTAGAGTTCTTTTGGCGCGAATGATCTGCTGTTTGGAATAAATAATTGATATTGTAAAAGTGCTTCTCAAGTTTTTACAGTGTCAAATTATCATTACCTGGTAAGTAAATTGTTATTCTAAATATTCAGTAGTAATGTATTTATGTTGTATTCTGTCATAAATCATTATAAAGATTATGGGACACGGATGTCCCTGTCGGCGTAAAGGGATACTTTTTACGGGATTTCTTAACTTTTGGCCTGGTGATATACCAAAATGCTATCATTTTCTTATTCATATATTTCTCAGAATATGTTTCGTAAGGGGCGTGGAGTTTTTGAACTTCGAAAAAATAAAATTCTTCAAATTTTTGTGGGTGACAATAGCGATGAGGAAGATGACTTAGTGCTTGATGACGAAGACCAAAGACTTCTAGTACAGGATGATGACCAAGGGGTATTTGATGTCGAGGTTGAAGAAACAACGACTCTTCAACGGCAAGATCACCTGAACCTTCAACGTCTCAAAAAAACAATCCATCTAATCATCAACCAATCATCTAACAACAGGAATTGTTTTGCCGAGTATCACAAATAACTTGCCCTATTATATTTATATTATTCATAAACAAGTAAAAAAAAGTACACTAAGTAATAAATGTACATTATTTACAACAAAAATGACTTACCAACAAGTAAACCAAAATTTAGATGTTTAAGTAGAAAGTAACCCTTAGCGACCATAGGGACATATTTGTCCCATAAATTTCCAAAAAAAATGTAAAACTTTTTTGAATTTTTAGTATAAATTATGTTTTTAGGATGCCTATTAATTCATTACATTTAGCTAAATTGATTAAATAAGGTACCGTAACCTTATGGTCCTGAAAGGGTTAATTAGCAATTAATAATTTTAGTACGTTTTCTTCCCGTATGCTATGACCTTGAGCCATCTGACATTTATTGATTTTGTGCAGAGTTAAATAAATAATTTTAACCTAAAAATGGACTCGTTATTAATATACATATTGATTAGTTATAAATATGAAACCATCAAACGACGATTGTATAGTTCAGTTGCCAGCAAAAAGCTTTAAAGCTTTTACACTTTTCCAACTATTCTCTATAAAGTGATCACTCGTAAATATGTATTTTTTCCATTGGTATGCAACACGCTAATAACTTCTAGCAAAAAAAATTCTGTCAGAATAGATAGTAAACGATAAATAGTTTTGATAAGTTATAAACTGAATTTTGGAAGGCTTTTTCTTATTATGTCATTATTTTATTCATAATTTCAGAAACTGATGGTTTTTTTAATAAAAGATTTGGATAGAAAAAATTAGCCATATAGTCTTATCTTTAAAGTTTTTATACTTGTCACCTATCACCCTGTATGAATATGTACAAGTTTTAGTTGAAGGTTTCCGGTTTTACAATTAGTTCAAAGAATATATTCCTTAGTTATTATACTGGCAAATAATTATTGGTATTATTAGTACCAGTATAAGATATGTAGTTAGATGCAATTATCGCAATGCATCGCTAGTTGGCCGTACATTCGGCGTAGTGTCACTGCACCCTTTTCTCTTTTACGCTTCGATGAAAGGGTCAGTGACTTTTTCGATGTACACTTTTAAATGACGCTGAGCAACCAGTATCGCTAGTAAGGACAAGAAAGACACGTTTGTTCAATGGTTTTTCGTGACCGTAATGACTGCTTATTATGGGAACGCGATAAGTTCTTTTCTTGTAACTTGCCTTGTGTATGAGCGGATATTTAAACAACTTTGGCGGGTGTTAAAAATTATTATATTATATATTATGATATATTTATGAAATTATTATTACTAATATTATATTATATTACCTGTATTTTTAACATAGATTTAACATAGATAGATTATGTAAAATTTTACCTTACAGTACGGTAAAAATGTTTAGTAGGTACCATGACTTATAATTTCAGCAATAGACGCCTACTGCATGGTAGGCCTCTACCAAAAATCGATTGCACTTGCGCTGCTCGCGTCCAGTGATTTCCCGACCTCGAGAGCGACCTCGTGGGCAGGCCACGATGCGTCTACCGGCTCGTGACTATTCAAGAAATATAATTGTAAATATATAATTTATGTTTAAATTTCGAATTATTAAACACTAATAAATAACTACTCTGCTAATTCAAAGTATTGCTGTTAAGTTTTAGAGTCCTAAAAGTACCAGCAAATGAGTTTATTCTCTGAATAAATTTCCTTAAAAAAACATTAAAGAGAAGACGGAAAAAATTATGTAATTACTATGGTACTACCTCTAGTCTTTTGTAAGTTTCAGTGTTTTTATTGATAGTTGACTCTGATTATTTATTTATTCATATTGTTTCTCTCTGAATCGTTTACAGTGAGCACACGTTATGAGGAAAATGCCGGAAGACTCTAATTTGAAAAAGCTAAGAAAACCTAGAATCAGGTTGTGCTTTTCTGTCATGACATCTTTCAACTTAAAGCTACGAAGATTCCAAACGCGTTCTGATCTAAGAAGAGCCTATTTATGTGAACACTTTCATAGTGCCCTTAATATAAAAGTATAGTAATTCATAGTCAATATTACTTAAAACATACTATAAATAACTATCTATGAAATGTTTTTTTTTCTTTTTGCTTAAAAATATTATGTAAAATTCAAATGCATGCACGGGACTGCAATCATAATAGAGACATAGATTTGATTTGATCAACAGCACAATAAAATTGCAATATTTCTAACTATTGGACATGTGTCTCAATTTCTCGTATAATTAGTATTTAATTTATTTGTTTTCACACAGTTCCCCTCTTTTACTAATATAAAACTGCGTGTACGAAACTCGTTATTGTAACGGATAAATCTAAATGGCCCAGCAATTTACCGCTTTGGGCGCGAGGCGCTTTTATTAGTTTAAATTATTTATTTCACCGCAACCAGATTTACGATAGACATCGCGATATATCAGGCGCCCGCCAATAAAATTCTCTTTAAGACAGAATTAAAGTTTTGCAAGAAGTGACTATAAAAGTTTACTACGAAAAGTTTTTACTACGTGTTACAGCACACAACAATCGAAATACTATTTACTATGTTAGTATTTCGATATTTGTTAAATACATTATCGAATTTGAATTTGACTATATAGTGTTCCTTTGAAGTTCTTTTAAGATAACTTTACAAATATAAATTTATTCCTTATGTTATTTGTTGCCCATTTAAATCTATCTAGGGATAATTTTGTATCCACTTTGAAAACACTCCTCTGCTGCGGGGGCAACGAAAGGGTTATCTCAAACTACTACTATCTAAAACCCCACAGTCTACAGCGTCTACGGCGCCTTTAGCTGAAAATACGATAACACCTCTCATACTATCGTAGTTGCAACAGCGGTAGCCCAGTACCTCAACTACTCAGGATAAAGCTACAGACATCCACGCGTTATCATAAGCACCGCTGGGCCGCTGTATCAACCTCTCCGACGTCCAGGTCTCTGGTTGCAGATGAGGAGATCGGCAAGTATTCTTCTCCCTCTCGTTCCGACGCCTCTTTCTGCAAGACTAATTTTTTGCAGAGGGTTATAATGGCGTTCCATGACCGCTAGTTCTGTCCCATCGCCCTAACGAAGCCTGACTACGAGAGGTCGAACCCCAGAATGTCAAAGACGGCAGAAACTAGGGAAAAATATTTTTAGACTTTTTTTATTTACAGAGTATACAATGTAATAGTTAGTTAACTATTACATTGTACTCCTATTTAATTACTTTATGTAAAGCAACGTGAAAGAGTGTTTTCATGATTCATTCAGCATAGGATGTCTTACAAGGCGGACTTCGTTGCTTTGTTGACAAGGTCGCTCCTGAGGTCTATTAGAAATCTATGAGAGGCCTATTTCTAGCGGATGTCTTACGGCAGGAATGGTGATGACGATTAAAATCGAACAATACGCTGTCAGTCATGGGCGAACCACTAATAGTTAGCCTGTAGCCGTTGAAATATTTAAACATGAGTAAATCATGCAATAGTGAAATAATCTCCAACAAGTTAACCCTTTATTATCAAAACTAATTAGTAGCTAAATGGTGACGGTAATTACAACATTTCTCACATTTTGTTGACGGCTTGTTATAGTCATACTGCGACTTTTTGGCGCCAGTCATCCGGTAAATACTTATTCCTCATTAAGGACATTAAAATGTTTTAAATTTTGAATAAATCAACATAATTTTGACATTACACTATCCGTGTTTAATATATTTACGATATTTCAATATATTATTGAAAGGTTACTAACATGATATAAAGAGCGATTAGGCATAGCCGTAAAAGTTTTGATGGGGTGAACATAACATTTGCTGTCATTTAATATATAGTACGCAATATGCAAAAATTAGATGAATAATAAATAACGTATTGATAACATAAGTCTTATCTAAGTAACAATAGTATTATAAGATTAAAGAAAAAACGTTTTAAAAATTTTAACCAGAAAAAAATAAATTAAATATTGTTTACTATCTGTCTCAGACTAAGTATCGCTAGAGTATAATACTCTGTTGCATTACAAAAAAAAACATATAAATAATACATGTTTTAGAGTAATCACTTTAATGAGTGATTGGAAATAACTTTTGAGTTTTTTTTCCTATCTTATGAGCTTTAAATTCATCCCTTAAAATCTTTTATAACCAATCATCATGTACTATTAAGTAAGCGTGTTTTCATGTCACTTCTAGGTGTTATATATCATTGTAGTTCCTGGCATTTTTACACTTCGCCCTCTAGACAAGGATGGAGCCCCCTTTTTATTTTACGATCCAAATTCTTCACAAAATCCATAGGTGGAAAAAGTACCAGATGGTTTTTCAATGGCTGGTACGTAAGTAGAAAGTCGAGTATTTATACGAAGAGGTTGCGTACCATTAATTGTTTTCGGCTTAATGGATGTTTGTCTGTTTTATAATTAAATAAACGATTAAGAGTTTTGTGTTTAAACAAGCTATGTAGGAATATTTAAAGTTTTTAAACTGTTTAGATTCTGAAACTACTATTTGCAATTACGTAATAATCGTAAGATTAAAGAAGAATAAACGAGTACCTGGAGTACATATGCTTAAGCAATAAAATATATACATCCATCAATGTCCTAAAACATCGCGCAATCGAAGTCAAGCTAAAGGTGTCAGAGGAAATAGATCGCTTCTAATCGACTACCAATTGAGACGCGATTTATGTAATTTGTGATAACGTCTAACTGACAAGACCTGGGCTCGACTGATCGATGGCGAATACACAATAAATGCTTTTACCTTACGATTTCGGTTAATTAACTCCTAAAAAAAATAAATACCAAGCCATTAAATTAAGCAATATAGTGTTAGCTCTTGTTTTAAAGGACCCATTATTTGATATATTTGCTAACTGGTCGTGAGCTTTCAGAGAATGTAAAATTTTGGAATAAGACAAGATCAAAAATGGCCGGGATTGGTGCTTAAGGCTAACAAACAGCATAGCTCGCTTAAGAGACCGACCTCCCTGTGTTGGCGTTCATTTTCATCGACTAGACTTTTCTCCTTAACTAAATTTTAATTGAATCTACTAATATTGCTTTGGAAAGCCGTTTCAGAAATAAGATAATATTTTTTTGACAGGCCCAAATCCTTTAGCAGGTTATAAGAAGATTTAGCTGTTATACCATTCGCACCATTCAAATTCACTTTGAATTTATTCCTAGTTATTTCGTTGGCTAAATTCCAATAATTATTCAACTAATTTGTACGGTCCCTAGGTATACTTGCTTTTCCGACAACAATAAATTTCTTGATACGTCACCTTTTAATTATTTTGGAAATAGGATTTAATCCGGTCTACGTGACGTCACCGCTAGGTCCTCGGGAATTTTATATTGTTTCTGATACGTGTCAATCATATTAATCAATATATTTTTATCAAAAAATTCAAAGTGGCGCTACAGATTTAAAAGCACGCTATTTTTCCTCACAGACATGTAATCTTCGAAAGAGTAAAACGTACCATCTCGGCAATATGGATGTGACGGAGTATGAAAAATGCTGTAATACAAGGAAAGTCCTCCGAACATTAACGCATCTGAATATGTTGGGGGGTGCAAATGTGTCGTAGACGTAGTGTGGGGTTCAGATATGGAAGCGAAGGGTGATTGCGCTGACACTTATAAATATTTGGTGCAGGCGCTGGATTAAGGAAATTTTTATTGCGGTATGCGTCAGAAATTTTAACACAACTTTCTTGACGCTATTATTAAATATTAATTTAAATGAAACGTCCGTCTAATATTCTACGTTTTAGGTTATTACGTTATTTTACGAAATTGAGTCGAATTCTGTGCTCTGTGGAATAGAAAAAAAGTTACAATTTTTGTTTTAATGCAAATTAAGTTACAGTTTGCTATCAGTAAAAAACAATATTTCAATAATATATTGTATAAAGATTTTTTCCACGGTAATTATATTTAATCAAAATTTTAAATTATCTACGATCTACTGGTTATGATTATAGATATTAAAATGGCTAAAATGTTGGAAATTTATGTTTATATTATATTATAATGCAGGAGGGAATCATCGATATTTTAAAATTTGTAAGTATTATTTGCTTAAAATGATAATGAAAATGTTAAATCCTGACGACGTTCAAAGGATCGGTTTTACAAATCTATTTCCTTGTACGCAAACGAGAATAAGTCCCTTAAGAAGCTCTAAAAAATGACGCTCGTTAGTTCCCGAGGAATTGGCGTTAATAAAAAACTCGGGGTAATTCGGGGGCATGGGGCTTGACAAACGAGCGAGCCGCGGACGTGTAATGAGAAGCTGCCTGTATCACCTGTCGAGAGAATAAAATGCCCATCTGTGGAGCGTTGGATACTCCGATTTGTTCCTAGTTTTTTCGCCGGAGGTGTACGATATTGTAAATTTATTAATTTATTCCTTATCGCTTTTTCAATTGTACTAAAATAAAAAGAATTGCATGTTCCTTCCTTGTCCTAAAATTAATAGCGTTTATTAAACATTTTCGTGTACGTATTTGTAGGTCATAATATAAATATGTACTTTAAGAATCTAACTTGTTCTAAGTAAATCTACAAGAGATAATATCTCTGTAACTTGTGGCTTAGAGACTTGAAGTTTATTAAGGAAATTCCGAGTAGAGGTCAGCTAAGAATGAATTTTACGCATTTACGCCCACAAACGGGTGAAGGTAGAGCAAAATACAAAAAAAAATCATGTTTTAAACTATACCACTTACATAATATATAATTTGGCCATAATATTTTTTGTGTGTACTGATTTTACTTTCTTTTTACGCCTCGTGAAACGGGTGGGAACAGTTAGTTTGTGATAAAAAAGATTTTCACAATAACGCAAAACATCGAAGCACTGACGTTTGGCTATCAATCACTTCATAATATTCTTTTCATCATATCGTAATTTTTTATTTACATCAATTGATGTAATAAAGGCTAGTAATTTTCACTGCGAGGAATATGTTAGTATACATAAATTTACAATGCGAAGTGTCGTTACATATTTATATTTCAATAAAGAAAAATGCACTGCAAGTAGCGCGTATGATCATAACGTTAGTACGTATGTATTGGAATAATTTGCAAATGTATGATCGGGTCGGGGAAACCAAATAAATCGCAAACCCAAAATGACGGCCGAATAATCCATCCCTTCATCCCTCAGTCCGGACCAGACGCGGTAAATGCGAATATGAAGCACTAAGATGTGCAAATCAATTTTTTTAAAATATTGCTGCATAAAAATGTAACTTTTTTAATCTATCTTTTACTAAAAGATTTTCTTTTTCACTATTGGTTTAATTAGTTTTATAAATGGGTATATGTAATATTTATTGATTTCTAATTAGGAAACTTTCTGCATGTGGTGACTAATTAATATTAAATAAAATTGTGTATCTGTAAATCATTCCATCGCACATCGTCATGTCAGCCTATAGACTCCCACTGCAGGGTATAGGCATTCCCCTGAGATATCTATGGGGGATATACCTGATCACTACGCTTGGCAGGCGGGTTGACCTTCGCAGTATAGTTTTATGATACGCAGAGGACGCTGCTGCCCATCCTCTGGAAACTTGTTTGTCAGCGGTGGCAATCCTATATAATTAATATACAAAGTGTAAATTATATAAGAAAGTACCCTGGGAATCGAACCCACGCCCTACGATGACAAGTCTCAGTGTTCTACCGCTGGACTACCATCGTAGGTTATTAATAATATAAATATCAAATAAAAGTACGTTTTAAAGATTTTTATAAATATATATGATTATTAATATAATTGTTAGTTTCTGCAGACTTCAATGATCATTTTATTTAATGAACTTGAATATATTTTAAAAGAATAAAATAAACGAATCTACACAAAACAGCATCTTAGTGACCAAGATTGAAATATACAGGTTGTTTAATTTGCAAAGCGATCAGCGGGGTTCCCGGTCTATCGAAACGTATCAGGCACGTTTTGCACGTCTGCTTCGGTCGTGACCAAACACCGCAAAACTCACTTTGGAAGGTATTGAGGTAGTTAATCCTTTTGTTTCGTCTCGATTTGTTGTGTTGATCGCTTTGTGATAAATTTGAATTTAAATGTGAGAAATATATGATAATAAACTGAGTGAAGTCTGCTGTTATGATGCAAGAAATATTACAAGTAACAATATTCCAATTATTATAGTATTGGTTATTTGAAGTGGCAGTGGATAGGTCACAGAACAGTGCAGGCGGCTGCTGGGGATTTAAAATTTTGAAAAGGTGTCTTTTTCTCTTAAGGATCGGCAAATGCAGTGTAGGATCCTCAAAGTAAACAGATGATTAGTTTAATGTCATCGGAAGCTGCTGGATGCAAGCCACTTCCAATGGGTCCCAAAAATTTAGAAGCCGCTATCGAGCAGTGGATGTCCTTCAGCTGAATTAATTCGGCTTAAATGATTATGATATCAAATGTTTTCATCGTTGGATAAGACACTACTTTTTGGGAAAGGGGAAGATTAGTTATTCACGGTGCGAGCGAAGTGTGGGTAATCGATATGTGTGATGTTATATAGTAGTTTTTCTATCTTCGTCTATATCTATTCCTTAAATCATAAGTTTAACTGTGTTCGACACAATACAACTCCCTGTAGACAAATAAATCCATTTCACTCCTCAAGATAATAAATACAAATGTAGTGTTGCTAGTTTAAGAGATTTTGTATTAGATAACACTGTGCAGCATTATCTGCGGGCCGTGTCATAAAAAATGAGTCGAATATTTAACTTGTTGCATTACTTTCAATGTTACTGATCACAAGTTTCTGTTAAAAATAAACCATAAATATATTCTTTGCTTGCATTGTGTTATATATAATATGTTATACACAAAGTGTGCTATAATCAAACGAGATGAAAAAAATTTAAGACCCCAAAAAGGTTTGCAATGAATAACAAGATACGTATTTTAATTACAACGTGTTAATAGTGTCAATTCGTTTAGTTTTGGATCCACACATAAAGATTGTCCCGATTAATTATCAATTTAGCCGAAGCCGCTCGGATAAGGAAAGGTGAGGACCGCACAAGATATTAGATAAAGCCAAGTGGTGCAAATTTATAGTCTAAGTTTAAGTTATGTACATATGTACATTTTGTATATATTATGTATATATATATATGTTAAAGTTATGTTTTCACCAAAAAATATGGAGCAATGAGATCATATTATGTAATGACTTAAACGTATTTAATACATATATAACAAAATTTACTTTAAAATTGAAAGATGTTTGGAACCATCCTCGTTCTATATAAATATTCTTCACAAAACAATAACATAAACGTTCACTTACTTCGTCGTTAACGAATACACGTGATCTTGTCATTTAAATGCGAATGGATACTTCGTTTATTGTAATTAGGGATGATACCATTTAACACCAGTCGGTAAGCTATATTTTACCTGCAAATATCTCGCTTCTGTTGCCGACCTATCATAAACACTCATCGCCAAAAAGCTTTCGACCCTCTTATGCAAATTGGCAACGTTCATATTGGGACTACTGTGACCATAAATTCCGGACTTGAGAACTTATTTACAATTTTTATATAAATATTTTTAGTTAGTCGAACAATGGTAGTTCTTAGTGAAATTATAATATTAATTTTGCGTGAAACATGGTTTTTTTATATCATTATAATATTAAGTGTTGCACCAAATCAACAGTCTGTGTCCTAAGGCATACGATAATAATACGTCGCAATAACTATACTGTCTATGGCGCACTCAAAATCAAGTAATGACTTGACTTGACTAGTTACTATTTGTCAGCTGTGACGAGTATCGCATTATAAACAATTTATCTTTCGAAATTAATGCTTGTTTATTATCACTACTGACGATTAAAATGGTCGGAGATACATTAATGGATATTTGTTTACTTATGTTGATGTGTGCTTTACCTTTCTATTTAACTATTAAATATAAATATTTAGATTTAAACCACATAAAAGATCTTTTATTTGATATAGTTTTTGCCTTTACTTTTTCTACTATATTCGAGAATTCTCAGGGTATGAGTTAACTTTTTATATTCAGTTTATTCCTTTTCATAGACTTTTATGTTAGATAAATGGAATTTAATACTCTATTGTTAATCGTGATTTGTTTAAAATAGTTAAATAAAAATATTTATATAGTTAATATGTACTGTCGTTTTATCAATCAATAATTTATTTTATTACATTATTTGTTGTTGGTATTAATTAAACTACTCGTAAATTTTAGTTTTCTAATAAATACGTATATAATGAGTGTGGTGTACTTATATTTATGGTTAATAACATGAACATTCATTATTAGATTGAACGTTTTACAACTAATAACATTTTCGTCCGCAATACTTAGTGTGGACTTTAAAATACTGCCTTTTCTATAGAGACCGTCTGTATATGATCGTCTCATTTCAGCCACCAATCAACTGCAAGACATAAATTTTTTTTAAAGATCGCGACGATGACCGGTCTTGCGCTGCCCACCTTCAGCGAATTCCCGAAACCTCGAATAAATCGTCAGTCCTAGGAGTCGTAAAAGAAATATAAATCAGTAATCAAATTTAAAAATAAACTGTACTTCGAAATGCGAATTATGATGTCCAAATATTGTAGGAGACAGTCCTGCAAATAATTTTAGTAGTGTCGAGTCAATAGGGACTACATAAGTAAGGCACCAGCAGCGACTACTGTGCGACGCACGGGCTACCCTTTTTGGAATGTGACACTTATTTTTGGCAACCAGGAAATTGCGTACGATTTCTAACTAGAAATACTGAAGCGCTTTGGGCTCAGAGGGCAATTTGTTAAAACGATTGAAGTCGAGGGGACTTGTGAAGTGGGTTTTAAGTTATAAAGGAAACATTTCATAAAGCTTCAGCGAGCGTTTGCAAAGTCGAGCTTAATAAACATCAAAGACTTTTTATTTTAATTGGCACGCGTAGTAATATTTTAAGATGTGCTTCCTGTTTTGATTGTGCTTTATGAATCTCTTTACTTTTAAACCAACTCGTCTATCAAAAATATCTCTCAATTATGGATGAACTAGAATTATCTATCGGATGTTATTGAAGGACCCTTTATATTATTTCCGTTTCTATGTTTATGTTCGTTATGACACATCAAATTTGCATAAAACTGTAATAATTTTTTATCATAAAATGGACGCACTTGTGGCGTTTTATATAATACGAAGTAGAAATATATATACGTATATACTACATACACATATATATATATATATATATATATATAAACTACGAGTGTATATATATATATATATATATAAATATATATATATATATATATATATATATATGGCCATTTAAAATTTATCACCAACAGTGTTATTATGTAATAGTTATATACAGTGATTAAAAACGATCTCACGAATTTTAAATAAGTTGAGATTGGAAAAACATAAGAAAGGTGCAAATAAAAAATATTCAAAAGTAAAATTTATAACATACCAAAAAATTACCTTTCTTTAAACACATGCATATAAGATATATCAAAATATGCGATTTTAAATTAAAATGGCAGCAATGTTAGAAATTGTAATTTTATTCTAAATAAAATATTTAGTATTATATTAAGTTAAATAAATACACAATACACACACGCGTACATATCTTCCTGGCTTAATGTTTGACAGATCTTATTATTCAAGTTACTCTCCTTGGTATGTGTGAATTTAATTTAATTTGAAAACAAAACTTTAATACCTGTTTTAATATTTAATTTGTGTGCATTACATATTATGTGATATATCGTGGCGAGCACGGTTTCGCAATTGCAAACAATAAGCCGCTTAATGAGGGCTTAGTTTGTTTTGAAAGCTGCTTACAGAAGACGTGGAGCTTTATATTTTAGTCATATTTTATTCAGCTTTTGTATTAAATTTGCTAAACATGTATATAAGTACCTTCATCTATGACTACGCATGTATTTATTTTATGATATTTGAATGCCTTGAATACAATATAATTCAAGATAATTATATCATTTCCTTTAGTACACTTACAATGTTCTTGGGGTCCAAATTAATACCGAAATTATTAATAAAACGGTAGTGTAAAAAAAATTAAATGTATGAGAATCTTGTTTGTTGGACTGGTTTATTCTTCTGAAGATTATACAGGATAATTGATTATTATTGTGAAAGCTTGAAGAGGAAAAAATATATTGCACAATTCTTTACCAAAAAGTCAATGTTGTCAGAAATAATAAGTAACTTAATAATATTATAACATAGTAAGAAAACTCGTTTACAAAATACAGATTACTACTTATTAATAGCTTTGCAGACTTTGTACTTCCAGGAGGTATTGACTTGCCGCACTCCAATAGAAAAAAAAAATAAAAAATGCAACAAATTTCCGAAAAATCACTTTATATCACACGTTTTCGGTGAGAGTCGCCAAGATTTGGAACGTCCTGACTGGGTATATTTTTCCTGATAAGTTGAACTCTGCAGCCTTTAAGAGTAGAGTGTACTGGTTTCTTTTGGATGGGCATGTACTACCCTCGTCTTCATCAACACTTTCCATCACGTGAGATGGAAGACAAACGCTTATTCCATTATAACTATATAAAAAACTATATACAGGGTGATTGGAAATAAGTGTAAAAAGTTTAAGGCTTTTGTTGACAAATGAGTTATATATCAAAATATCATACAGATTCACATGGATTTGTGATTCCAAAAGATCTTTTATAGCTACTCAAACATATACTTGATCATTATATTACATTTATTAGTTTGATTGTTAGTTACATTACGGTCATTATTTAAAGTTTGCTTTATTTCTTTTTTATTTCAAAAAATCTGTAGGACTACTTGAAGTCTCATATACACTTTTTTTAAATTTGTCTTTAGACGACACATTGTTTATTTTTATAACATAAACATATTTTAGCAGCTCTGGAGTTTTGTTTAAGTTAGTTTTTTTGGTACTCAAGAATCTTATTTATGCTTTTAAACTTACAAACATTGTAGTTTTATGAGTAGAAAAAGATGTACGAAAATGTATATAATAATTCTTAATTATTTTGCTCTTTACAAACGGAAGTAGATAAAGTTTTTCTTTTAATACGCAGTGTTTTTTAGTTCAATGAACCAGAGTTTAAAAATCATGGTTGTTGGTTTTTTATTTATACATTACGTGTTTACTGTCATATCAGCCTATATACTCTTACTGTAAGACATAAGAAAGATAATGGGGAATATACCATAATCGCCACGTCTGGCAGATTGGTTCGCGATCGCAGTGTGGTATTATGGTACGCATAGGACGCTTCTGTCTATCCTTTGGAAAGTTGTTTGTGTGCAGAGGCAATCTAATGTAACTAATGCACATAGTGTGAGCTATATAACTATCGCACTATGTAATAAATGCATAAAGTGAGAATAATTCGTAATAAAGATTGTATCCCTGGGAATTGAACCCGAGACCTATTATCGCAAGTCTTAGTTCTCTACCACTGGGTTACCACTGCTAGATATGTTTAATGTCATTACTTTTTTTTATTAATTTAAACGCTCGTAAAGTAAGAATATTATAAAAGAAAATAACTTTTACGAGACTTAAAGGGCTCAATTATTTTTATATATAAACAATTTGTTTGTAAATAAAATTAGTGAAATTATTAAACGACTTTGAAAATAGTACCTAGTCTCTTCTCGCTTGTAGTTTTCTAATTATAAATTTTGTAATCAATATTATTAAAGAAGAATATTTTTTTCATAAAACCTGAAAGATTTTTTTTCATTGTGTTTGCAATATGTATTTTAATAATTAAATACACGAATTTATTTATACATTCAGTTGTTAGCAACTTGTTTATTAATAAAAGAAATACAGGATGTAATGTTTAATTTTGTATACAACACCACAGATCTTGTTCCGTCTGGTCATAAATAAAAGAAAGTTGAACGTTTTGTTTGCTTAATAATGCGCTGCGTGGAAAGCATTTAGTTTTCAACACAGGATGTAACCGAGATTAGTCGGAGGGATTGCTTTCGTTTTGATGTAATTGAACACGTGTAGTGCAAACAAGTATTATACACTAAAAACCTGTAAGTCTCTAACAGTGTGATATTAATGATTGGTTATAGGTATAAAATCTTTAAAGGAGTGAATGTATTTGCTGTCAATTAATCGTTCAATCTATCTCAAAACAATGGTTTTAAAATTCGGATAACTAAATATTAAAATTAATTAATGTTTTCTATCTATATTTCTGCAGAATTTATACAGACAGAAATTATTAGCTTGTCGCATTCCAATGGAAAAAATAAAATAATGTAACAATTTTACAGTCGTCACTTTATACTGGTAAAAGCTAAAAAGCTTTTTGCTGACAAGTGAACTATATATTTACTGCTTTAAATGTTTTACACCTATAGCCAATCACTCTTTTACGATGAAGTCATACAAGTTGCAAAGATTTTGCATTTTAGTCCTAACTCACGATCTAGTCCCTTTATCTCACAACATTATTATTAATCATTAAACTCAAATTGCAGGATTCGGAAAAGGTGATAGTCGCTGTCAAAGTGTGCCCAAAAAAACAGTTAATGTTTGCAACATTTTGAATATGTTAAGTTTTGTCTTCTTAATAAAACACCCAGACCGTTCTCTAATCTATATAATAATATCGAAATAAGAAAGAGCTTCGAGACGGTGTCCATTTATTTGGAAATTTACACAAAATAAACTATAAGATGCCACAGTTTATTTAATTTTATATTACATTTGTTGGAATTGAACAAAAAAATTTTACAAATCTCGAAAAAAAATTGAGTAATTTGCAAATATACACGTTTGTATTATTAAGATATTTAAGGCTGATTTGTCCTTTTGACAAAAAAATATTGAAGATATGTAATAAGAAAGTATTTTGATCGTCGCTACATAATCAAATGTATAGAAAACGAAGTATTTTATATGCTAATCGATTGTAACTCAAACGTTGTTTCAATAATCCAAAATTTATAGAGCATGTACAATGGAATCGTTACGTATTACCGCTCATGCTTAGTTAGAATATTGAGGTTATATCAATTTAGAAATAGGATTCTCTATCGCGTCTTACATGTAATTTTTCTATGTTTCAGAGTGGAAAATGTCGAACATATGTCAACGGTATATTAGAAGGCATTGCGACGACCAACACGGCGGATCGTATATGAAGGTAAGCTGTAACATTTGCATCCTAAACCAGGAGTAAAACATAGATTTATAAATCAAATTTTAATTTCTAAATTAGGAGTTTTTGGCGCATTTTCGAAATATTATGAAAAAGCCCATAAAAGTTCGATACTTGTTATAGTATATATATATATATATATATATATATACAATAACAAGTATATATATTTATATATATACACATATATATACACATACATACATATATGTATACATATATTTCTTTTATAATAAACTGAAATTAGAATTTTAGAAATATATTAATGACTAAGATTAGCGAGGTACCATGTAAAGATTCACATGGTACAAGGTGATCCTTGCTGCATTTTTTTTTTGTTTTATAATAAATTACAGGATATTTAATTCCAGTGTCATTGGCAGCTGTACTAGTTATGAACAGCCATCTTTTTCGTCTATATTTAAACTTATTACCACATACGCAACCAATACTTATTCATACATGTATTCTATGTATATGTTATATTATAAATAGTTGCACAAAACTTGGTCAGTGTCATCATAATTTTTGTTTAGAAGCCATTGTGCAGTTTATCTTTATTTATAAAGATTTTATGTTATAAATAGATTGTATAAAATAATTGCGAAATTAAAAGATTGCTAAAGAACATTAACAGGCGCATCAATAACTTTTGTTTATTAAAGTTGTATTGATATTATTACCCACTTTGGATAGTTTATACCGATAATTTGTGTGCTTCATAAGGAGTATGGCAGATAGGACCAATTTAAAAGAAACCTTAGACTTTATTTTCTCATAAGGAACCTTATTTTTTTTAATTATTGTAATTTCTTACACAAATATCTTTAATATAGCAGTTATCCAAGTTGTTTCCTCAGCATTATTATCACCAAAAAATCCCTCACAATGTAATTAGATTATTTACGTGAATTTGTTTATTAAACTTTTTAAATTTGTTACATGATAATTTAGAGATAATTGTAAAAGCGTACACAGTTACGTACAATAGAGTTACTAATTACATGAAGCCTAGAGAAAGGTTTGTTACACATTTTGTTTTTATTTCTAGCGCTAAACTCAATTCAATCAAAAATCGCTATTTTTTACTAATATTCTTGTGCATATAGACCAGATTGGTGAAACTTTTCACTGATAGTCTTTAGTGTCTAAAATTGTATATATTTTTGTTGCCTACAAAAGAGATACTAATTATATGGTGCCTGGAAAATTGTTTCAATTCTTACCGCTAACCTTAAATAAATCGTCAAATCACTTATAATAAAGTAATAATTATGTATTATTACTTACAATTGTTCAATAAAGTTTTTCGTTACGATGTGTTTTTGCTAACACATTATTATTATTATCGCCAAGCTAGATACATCATTATTATATGTGAAAAAGCATTAAACTAGCTATTTATATTGCGTGTTGTGAATCCATAAAAGTAGCATGGTCCGTTTTGATTCATTTAATGTGTGATAAATTCATAAACTTTCCTCTAAGTGGTTATATTCTATTATAAGAAGGGCACATAAGTGTTTTTGTTACATCTAGTAATTAAGGTGAAATATTTTCGCCTTTAGTAATTTATTGCTTTGATATTTTTTCGGATTAAAACAAATGTTAAACTTGTGCGGTTTAATAAATTAGTCTGATTAAATTAAGAAAACATCTTTTTACATTACAATATTTGACTCGTTCAAATATTAATACTTTGATAATTTTTCGTATTAAATAAGCCTGATCCAATAAATAAATCCTAAGCTTAAAGAGAAAGTTGCACGGGTTAGTTTGACTCGTATAAATAATTATTATTTTGGTATTTATTTATATTATAAAATGTTTTACTCACGCGGAAATATAAATAAGGAAATTTTAAAATAATGTTCCACCCGAAACATTGTCATTAAACATTTTATTTAACTCATTATTAGTTATAATAGAGTATTGTTGTAGGCTTAATTAAACATAATAAATTAATAATTTATTCATTGTAATATAAAAAAGAAAAGCTATTGAATAACCAATAGTTGAAATGAATGCAAAATTGATTGTACTTGACCGTCATTAGGCCGCAACGTCGACCATTACAACGTAACGAGCTATAGCGTCTCTCGCCCTTATGAATTCAATGAAAAGCTTTAAATTGAGCGTGCACTTGACATTTCAATTTCCTGCTTTATTAAGTTGAACGTGGACAGGGCTGGACAACGGGAGCATATGTCGCCAGTAGAAATGCTAAGCCAGCTTGGTCCGTTTCAATGGTTAAAATTGGTCAGATGTTTTATTTTATACGCATACATTTTCAAAGATTTTTTTTGTATTATCCAATACTTATACTCAATTGATTTCATTAAATTTTGAATCAGATGTGGGAAGATTATTCTTCAATGATTTTAATGTGAAGATACCCGTGTAGTTAGTGTACCAATTTTTGGCGACTTCAAAAATGTTATATAAAAAGGAAGCTGATGTATTATTTTAAATTATTAATTTATTGGAATAACAATGATCATGCAATCGTAAATGAATTTAAATATTTTTTAGTGTTTTTCAATACTTATTTTAAGTAACTTCATTACGAGATTTGATACAAGTATTTCAAAATTACTCTTATATTACTGTAAAGATTTTTGTGTTAATGTAAAGTTGAACATTCTAGTCGACTCTAGAAATACCTTATGTACCAAAGGATCCAGAAACACTATAATTTTTTTAATGCATCTTATGTACATTTAAAATTGTTTTGGATATTTTATATATATACTATCTTACTTACGAGAGAATACGTACATAACGTTTCATGCTTATCTATTAATTTTCAGTAATATGAAGTCTCTTCAAAATTTATTAAATATGTTTCTATTAATTGTACCTAACTTTAATTAGTTCATTGAATTAAAGTTTTATTAAAGTTGTAGTTAAGGTAATATGACTGATGTTCTGTATGCTTTATCGTAGGGAAAGATGACATACCTTGTGATTTTGCTAACAACTTTAAATTTTACAAGAAGAATCAAATATAAAGAACCTATGATAATACTTAATATGTTATTTCTGTCATATGCGGATGTGCCAAAAATAATTAATTAATAATAATTAAAAGCAAAACATTTCCAAAAATACTTAATTTTTGCGCAACCACTGACACTATAATATAATAAATTGATGGATGACCCACCAAATCTTTAGAATTTAATTTATTAGAATCACAAAGATTCTTAGATCTCTCTTCGTCGTCGCCGTCAAATTATATTTAAGAACGTAGATATTAAACAACGTCAAACTTCGCGCCCGTTTATAGACAACCTTTCAAAGTCATAAATCCAATAAAATCTTAGGCTAAAAGCGTCTCGGGAAACTTCGAGAATGATCATTAAAACTTTGGTTTACAATCATGGAAATCGTCCATTAGCAACGGGACCGTTTTCTGAATAAACAATCCAAGAGCAGGAGGCATCAGGGGTTTCTAATTAGTGGTGTTTGATGATTTCAAGTCGTAATTACTATTGGGATGAACTCCCGTCTTAATTGCGATGAAGCCATTCAAAATTTTAAATAAATAAGTTAAATTTCTGTGTCGAGATGTCTATTAAATTCTTTTTAGATTTATTTAACTCATCACCGAATCCTTACACGTTTCTTTTGTTTACACGACGATAGAAGTAGTTGCAAATATAACCCATCCGGTAATATAGTAGTATGTGGCAGTCCGAGCCCGACCAGGGAGGGTCTTGAGTGAATTCTAGAATTATGTTTTTTCTACCAAAAATAAAATTTGGACTATGAGCCACCTGCGCCTCCTTAAACTATTTGTGATAAATATGTAGATATCCATCAGGGACGACCAAGCTAATTAAAGTCCGAGGTTTCTTTTAATAGTATTTATAAACCTTTCGTGAGCTGCAATTGAATACGTATTTAAAAGGTATTAGAAATCACACAAATTATATTTATTGATAAAATAGAAATTTAATTATAGAATATGTGTATTAACTTTCAATATTAAAATTAAAGACATTTATTTTACGTACTTTTTTAAAATTATTTGAATGACTGGCAACAGCACTATTCAATCATTTTTTTGACACTTGTTAGGTAAACAGATCGGTGATTGAATTTTACGATTTTATTTTTTTAAATATCATAATAACATAAAAATGAAAAGGGAACTCGGGTACACTTATCGAGAACCACAAATAATCCTTCAAAGAGTTGCATTTGGCTCGTGAGTCGCCCCGCATCTGGTGCATGTATAGTACATTGAAAGTAGTAAACAGAAGGGATGTTTTTTTAAAGTTGAATGCCTTAATATAGTTTTAAAGTACGTTGAATTGAATGTGTTATTTCTCATAGAGAGCTGCATAAGTGATAGGCGGACGTAAACAAAGGGGTTCAGATTAAAGTTTGCGTGTAGTTGCATTGTGGCGGGACGTCGCTCCATTTCCGAGCCAGCCGCAGAGCGGCGCCGTCCGTACCGTCGCTTCATATATACCCATGAGGTTTGCAATTTGATATAAACGTCTATCGTATCAATATGGTTCTTTTGTTTGACTTATTTATATTCTTTAAAGTATCTATATGTGGATAATATATTCATGTTATCTACATATAGATACTTTAAAGTGGCCATTTGTGTATCTCATAAGAATTCCACTACATATCTAGAAATCGGACGATTTGTTAGAAACTATTATCAGATCGAAGTTCGCTTTGATGGCATCATTCATGTTAAAGCTACGACGGCTCCAAATTAACTCTAATTTTAGCCTCCTGTAAACTCAGACAGGTTTTCTTGTGGATACTTTTAAAATATCCTTAATACATTAGTAGAACAATTCATTCTCCAGCGTTGTTATCATTGAAATAATCCTTCAGAAAATTATAGGATTATTGATGTTTAATGACGTTCTCATATTTATTAAAAGGTAAATTTAAGATATTATATTGGATTGTATTGTAAAACCGTACACATTACCAGGAAAGGAAAGAAAGGCAGAGTAGGTCCACCACTATGTGGATCGACGACATAGCTGAGGTCGCTGGATGTAACCAGCGCAGGAGACGGTTATCGTGGCGACGAGTGGGGGAGGCCTATGCCTTACAGCAGGCGTTCATCGGCTGAAAAGAAGAGAAAAGTATAACAAACTTATATTTGTTATTAGTGCTAAAATGTTAGACGACGGATAGGGACGACATTATAAAACAAATTTAAATAAACTCAAGTATTAACTTTTAAATATTCTAACAAACAACAAATTTAAAGGCATTAAGTCATGACTTCTAGTGCCATTCCAAACTGAGTCTTGTCATCTTTTACTTATTACTATAGTTTAACTTAGTATTAATAATTTTATTTTAGGTTTTTGATCAATATCAACTCTTTTCGTACAAATTTTAGACCCGGATCGATTCTTGTTATTCTTTATCTTCTGTTAAATCAATTAGTGTAACTTTACTTTTATAAAGTTAATTATATATAAAAAATACAGGTTCTGTAAAATTCTCCTAAAAATACTAGGTTATAAAATGTATTTTCCGGTCCTACTAGAAAATTAAAAGGAGAAGCTTATGTTTGGCAGTGAACGTAAACATCCTACGGTTGAAATGAAGATAATTGAATTCAATAGATAAACGCCGGCCATCTGTTAAGGACGATATTTTTTTTTATAAAATGATCCAATAATACATAGCAGAGATATACCTTCGAGTATAGTTTATTTGTATTAAAGTGCATCTCATGTTGTGCAATATAGTTCCGATTGTCTAAAAAAATAAATTCTGATTTTGTCACAGTAAGAGAATTAATAAATTTAAATAATTTTCAATTAATAAATTGATTACTGTATTAAACGGATAAAAGCTGGAAACTAATTATCCAGACAGATACGAAGTTTAAAACAAAAGGGTGAAGAAGAAAAGAGTCTCCAAACAATTGTCTCGCAGGGAAATAAAGGCTGCCGTAACAAATCAGAAATACTGGGGGCTTGTTTAATGATTAAAAAATACCTTGTTGGAAACTCCCGAGCGATTGGCAAGCAACTTTCTTCATTTGCAACGGTAACGAACAATGCAACACACGTCATTTATTTGGCAACAAATTTATAGTTTAACACGGCTGCAAGCTTAGTGGCTGCTTTTGAAATAAACCTTTCAAGAAATCTGGTTTTCTATTAATATGAACATACAATATATGCAAGCATATCTAGAAATACATATTTATTTATTTACACATGTACATATACACGGTGACAATCGCCGCCTGCCAGGCGTGGCGATTATGGTATATCCACCATAGATATTTTTGGGAAAGGCCTGTGTGATTGATGACAGGTGAGAAACCTTTAAAGATGTAGTAAATGCTCTGATCATTTGTCTGGAAAAAACTTTAAAGCGTTTACACCTTTCACAATGTCCAATCACACCGTATAAAGAGATCACTGTGAAATTGTTACATTAATTTATTTTATCTTTTAAGAATTCGACAGGCCAACAACATCTGCAGTACAGAGTTTAGAGACAGATAATAACCAATTAATTTATTTCAATAAGTAGTAATTCGAAATTTGGAAACTCTTTTTTCTAACGTTACTATTCGTACGTTATTTATTATTTCTGAAACCATTGATTTTTACATATTGTCTACCATATCTTAATTGACAGCAAATGAGCTATATATTACTCTTTTTAAGTTTAAACATCTCAATCATTTTATATTTATAAAAAAGTACAACATGTAATATGTCTATTTGTTATTTCTAGAGAGCAACTTTGTCCAAAAATAAAAACAATCAACTGACTATGTAAAAACATTGTCAAAATAAGTAGAAAGCTATCAATTGTAAATATTAGCTTGTATATAATCAAAAATCTCGAGAAGAATCCCTAACGAGTGAGTGCATGTTGTTATTTTGTTTTGTAACAGAGGGACATAATTTTAAACTTTCGCCAACTTTTTAACGAGATTCCTCTCGTGTTGATGTTCAGTTTTGGACAATTTTAATTTGACATTGTTTTTAAATTCTTTTTGAATACAATGAGCGCTCTTTAGTACTTATGATATTGTAATTTTTATATTCGTGTTTTAGTTGCAACCAAGATGATAAATAATTTTTACCATTTCCAATATATAACTATGGTAAACATATTACTTCGAACTGGAAGGATCAATTGAGCAAAAATATTACTTAGCTTTCGAAAAACACAATACTATGAAATCATATCCAACTCAGGAGAATAATATTACGCACGCGAACAAAAGATATCATCTCAGGAATGTGAATGTTGCAATATGCGAGAATTACTATAAATTCTCGAATCATAGTCACATTTTATTTAATAGTGATATAACAATATATCGTTAACTATTTATTAAATTGGGTTATGTATGCCTGGATCGATATATATATATATATATAAACTGGGAGGGGCTATTCTAGCCACTATATTGGCCTGCTACGGATAATATAAGGAGATTTCTATTTAAATATTCAATGAACCGAACGAGACGTGTTCGAGTGTCATCACCTATAATTTTTATTAAATAAAAAATATAAGAAGCAAAACTAATTAAATGTTTAAAAAGTTTACTTGACTAACTATTGCTCTATAAAAGAAAATGTGTTAATTAAATAACCAAAATAATCGATTATGTCTTAGATGTATTTTACAGAATTTGAATCTTTTTCTTATTTTTCTGATGACCTGAACGTCTTAGTTGATACAATTTTCAAAGAATATTTAGATGTTGAAAATGTATATTTATAATACTGATGTCTTAATTTTATATTGTTTATCTGTTTGTATTTGCGAAAACTCTTTGTTCAACACAAGATAATTACTTATTTGGAACGTTAAATAAAAATGAAAAACGTATTAAACTGCACGTTTATTGGATCAGAACAACCAACCGGATATTACACACAGCAAACTTAACAAACTTAACTATGTTCGGATACATTGTCTCGAACATAATTCCCTTATCATATTTATGTCCATCTTAAATAAAATTATTAAATATAAACCACGAATAAATTATTCATTTTTTGTATCAATTCGAATAATAACTATTCAGTATAAACATCTACGGGCTTATTAGTTACAAAGTATTACTACAAATGTGTTCCAACACAATGTAATTCGAGAGACAATGGTTAGAAATCCGCGCTCCAATAACGCTAAGTAAAGGGTGTCATTTGTTACGCGACACAAATGACAGGGAGCAAGTAGGCGACAATTTATTTTGTCTCTTTTTATCGACATTTGCTATTTTCATTGTGTCTTTCTGATAACATTCATTCTCTTTTATTGTTTTCGATTTTATTGATGTTGGCTTTGTAACAACCGTGTTAAGTTGTCAATCGTTTAATGTTTCTTCATTTAGTTAACAAACAAATATATAGACAAAATTACAAATATTTACACATTAAAAAAATAAAGAGTACATTAAAAACATAAGTACGTAACTCGCAACGTAGTATATGGGCTATACTCTATACAGAATGAATGATTATAGATGAAAAAGCTTTAGAGGGGTGAATGTATACCTAATTTGCTGTCTATTAATACATGGAACACATGTCCGTAGGTTTTTCTTTTTGGCGCCCGCTATTGGGGACCTTACAACGCCAGTCTTAGATCCGCAGGGACAATGTTTTATAATAATTTTTTACACACTATTTTTTTTCCTATCTTTAATCCTTTATAGTATCTTTTACACGACTGTCTTTTATACGCCACATTTTCTATTATACCTTTCCATGCTTTATATTCCTCTCTTACATTGCCTTCCTTGCTTCGCCTTCATCTCCTGATTACTACTTTTACATTTTTATTTTCCTTATTTACTTTACATTTTTTATTCATTCACTTTTCTTAATTAAACTATTACATATACCAATTTTTGATTAAAATTTTTATTTTACTTAATTCTTTATCACATCATCTCAAAATTTGTTTCTTTTCCTAGTCGTGTTACGACTAGAATTTGTGACTCTTTGTTGTTCGTAGGTCTATAACTTGATTAGATAGTATATGTCATTTTAATTATATATCGATAATATTATTACAAATTGTCTTAAATAGACATAATCGGTCAATTATCTTTCAAAAAATGATTTATGTGTATATATTCCGGTGTATAAGAAAGGACACTTTACCGTAGTTATAACGAAAGGCCATTATTCATAAACCGTGCGGCGGGGCGTCGAGCGGGCACTGGGGACGTGTACTTTAATGCCGAAATTTGCATTTTACAGTACACTCGCAACTTCAACAGAAACTGTCTCTTAATAGATCTATAGCGTGTTTTTTATGAGGTTGACTGTTTAAAACACATTTTGTTATTACTAATACGATAGTATGAATATATCTTAAAATACCTCGACTTTTATTTATTGATTAAATTTTGGAGGAATTTCTGTATAATAGATCGCACAGTCAAATACTATTAAATTGACTGTAGTATTCAAATTTACTTGTCAATGTTTATGACTTAAAGATAATTTTATAATATAAATTCAAACCACAATATTGATGCGTATGGCGGGAATTTTATTATTGTCATAGGCTTGAAATTAATAAAACTTATTTTTTTAGAGTACTTAAGATAAATTCTAATAATTTAAGTATAAACTACAATGAACATCTATAATTCTCGTCGTTTCAACTTATGGCCACCTATCGCAAAGCATGCGCCTTCTTAAGATATCTATGGGCGGATATACCACAGTCGCCATGCTTGGCAGGCGGGTTGGTGGTCGCAGTATGGTAGTATGGTACGCAGATGAAGCTGCTGCCCAACCTCAGGAAATTGTTTGTGAGCAGTTGTAACCTTATGTAATTGATGCATAAAATGTAAATTATAGAAATTTGTATTCCAGGAATCGAATCCGCGACCAACGATCGTCCTCTCAGTCTTCTACCGCTGGGCTACTACTGTTAAGCCAATAATTCTATCCAGTTGTATTTTTTTTCTAACATTATCATGTAAATGTTACCTTTTCGTAAGTAAATGCTCTGAAATTTTACCTGTGCTTACTCCTAGATGAAATATCATCTCATAATATTAAACGTCGAAGAAAGAAAGAAATAATAAGTTGAGCGACAACCTTCCCCGGAGCGACATCAAGCGATACTTCCAAACAATTAGACGGGGCTCGTTAGCTTTGTAAGGACAGCAGATATTTTTTCGGCCATTGTGCGTTTAACGAGGTTATAAAAACGCTCGATAAAGCAGCCTCGATGGAAAAGTGTTAAGACATGAATATCTTATTATTCTTTATTTTTCCGTTAGCTCTATTTCTTCCCTATTATGATTTTTTAATTCAACTTATATTTATTACAAACGCCATTCTATACTTATTTCATTATATTGTAAAAGCATGTAAGTGATTGCTAAGACAATAATTGAAATGTGGTATCTCATTGACAAGCATATAGTTGATCAAACAGGCCTGCAGTGGACTGAACTCGGAATATATTTTCGAGATCTAATTAGGTATTAGGAGACCCGTTGGAGAACGAAAGTAAAGTAAACATTTACCAGCGGGTTGACAACTTGAGATGACAGTTGTCAAGATGCAGAAGAACGCTTCTTAAAGATTTAGAGTTAAAGCCATAGACCACTAAGCGTAGGAAATCCACTCATATGGTGGACAGACGATCTTGTAAAGGTTAGCGGAAGACGCTGGATGCAGCTTCCAACCGATCATATTAAATATCTATGATGAGGTTTACGTCAGTAGTGAATATTCTACGACTTAATAGTTGATGACGAGAGGTTTAACGAACGTTGACAAATGCTATTTTGTCGTCGGCATTTACAACTCCTCCAGGATTGAGGTGGCAGAGTATGAAAGGATCCCTTGTATGAGGCACCTTGTGTGAACTGAGGCAGTTCTGATAGATATTTCACCGGATTAAAGACGATTGTTACTACTTTTACTTAAGTGTATTTGTTTTTGTTGCCGACTATTCTTTATTTTTGGTGGTGTTATGTCACAAATTGTTTAAAAATATTTTCATTCCGAGCCCTGAAAAGTAATAATATATAAGTAATAATGTATAAGTAATAATAATTCATTTGCGAACAGCGTTTCGAAAATCTATGTAAATTTGTAAGGATTCCACTAGGCTGCATAAGCAGTTGTGTTGTCAGTTTCGTTGCTTAGATACGTGTTTGTATTTCAGGTCGTTGACCCTTTAACAGAGAGTGACATTTACTTAGTTTTATTACGGTCATTTGTGTAATTTTTTAACAATTAAAAATTTAGGAAAAATTTAGATGTGTTATTAATATTATTCATTACAATAGTTACACATTATTATTCTCTATGTAGAATGAATTATATTTTTATTATTAGTTTCATGTTGTCGATGTATTAACTTTTTTGTTATATTAATGGTATCATAATATAAAATATATGAATCCGTTGTTTAAATATTCATAATGTAATTACCATAAGTGCTGACAGCTTTAGCTTACGTACCATCAGATGCGAGCTAAAGTATCTGCACAAGTAGCACACAAAAACTCTTCAGCATAAACTTCGCCTGCACTTTCAAAGTGTGCACGTCATTAAGAGTTTAGAGGTCTATTTAAAAAATCTAATTTATGTAAAAAATATATGGAAATTATTCTAACGAGTAACGATTATTTACGTACGAGATCAAAACAGATTCAGGGGTTTCAACTGACTAATATTCAATTCAATTGTAAATCTATGGGGAATTTTTACATCTGGCAGCGGACGTCTGACGAATGAAGTGATGATGATTAACTGATAAATACAAAGCATTTAAATATTATTTCTAAGATTTATTCATAAATTTAGTAAAAAAATTGTCAGGTCGCGTTTTACTCGTAATAGGTCGTAGTGCATTGCATATTCAGACGCATTACAAATGCACATACATAACATATGCACATGACTTTCATGTATTGAGCGATAACGGGAGGGTGTCCGTCGTAGCGCTCAGGATTTATTATCGTCGATTTATTGTCTAAACTAACTAATAAATATAATCATTAATTTTGGTTATAGAAGAATATATTTATAAAATTGCAGTATTAAAATAATTTTTAGTTAATAATGATAAAAATAAGAATTTAGTTGTATGTTTTGTATTTTATCATAATCATTATCATGTCTGCTGATAAACGAACGATAGGCTTCTCCCAAATGATCACATTAATGCACTACTCGCATCCAGTAATTTCTCCCGGTCTGGTCTATATCGTCAGTCCATCTAGTGGGGCGCCTACCCTTGCTATGTCTACTGGCCCTTGATTGCCACTCGAGACACTTTTGGTTTTTTGGCCAAGGACGCGTCCCTGAAGTGAAAAAGAAGCCAGACTACGAGGAACGCCCCATCTCATTCGTCAAGCGACAGTTTAGGCTGGAAACGCTTGACGAATGGAGTATGAGGTATATGGAAGGTTCGACGGCATCGACAACGCGGAAATTCTTCCCGGAAAAATTCGAAATTCTTCCCCTCGTGCTTCTATGAACTGGGCGTGGACAAGACCGTGGTCCACCTTGTAGCCCACTGTCCCGCTTTCGGAGGACTTCGGTACGATTTCGAAAACAGGTTGTGTAAAAAAATAAGTGAGGACACCATTGCTTCATTAATACAAGAAAAACCCGACAGGCCAGTTTTCCTTGATTATTGCAAAAAAAAATCAAAACATGTAATAAATGTAAACAAAACTAATACAGATAGTAGCTAAAAACAATTAGAATTAATTGTAAAGTAAATAAAACAAAAACAGTAATCTGTGATTAAACGTAAAGTAACCAAATTATAAAATGGAAAATAAAAGATAAGATAAAGTAAAAATAATGTGATAACCAAAAGCTGTGATAGTAAGGAACGATGCGAAGTAAGTGAGGCGATGAATGAACGGTAGAAAGTAATAAAAAGAAAGATAGAGATTTTAGAATGTAAGTAGAAGGAAGATAGATCGTGGGAAGTATGAGAGAAGAGCATGGGAATGAAAAAGAAAAGAAAGTAAATCATTAAAAGATAAAAACGAAAGGCCCCCAATAGCGGAAAAATTTTTTTGGTTTGAACGGCCGTCGATTGCTCAAGCGATGTGCCACTTCAGACGAGCAGTCCTTCGAGTTACGTCGGTGACCTTGGTTCTTCTCCGAATCTTCTCATTTCTGATTTGATCTAGCAGCATTTATTAATATAATATTTTTAATTGTTTTTTTTTTTTTTTAATTTTATACACGTTGTTTTCAGTGACATATTTGGATTAATGTCAATAAAGTATGTAAGATTTTCCCTGGTTTTGTGAAATATTAGAGAGTTATAGTTAACAAGAGAAACGGTTGTATAACAAGCCACAAATAGTGTAACAAACTAGAAAGCTTACTTATTAAATTTAGCGACCATCCCACATACACGGAGCGAGCTGGCGGTTCGCCACCGAATCTAGAAAAGCAAACGAAACGAAATTGAATTCTTAAATTAGGCAAACAATTTGCAATAGGTTGCCTGGTGTCGCATGATGTATTGAACGAGAGACGTCGTGCTAAATAAGAGCAAAACCGCCCCAGTTAGCACCGCCATAACGCGTAGGGCGTTCCACGGCGGGGCTAAGCCGTGAGATTTTTATTTGAGGAACTTTTTGCGACGCCACCCCGTCTGCAAACTAAGCAAATAACTAACAGCTAGTACACATCACTGCTAAAGGATGCAGAACTTGAAAAATATCGTACCTGTTATAAGTAGTATTAAAGTGTTTTTTTTTTTTAAAAAAGAAGCTTGGCGAAAAAAAAAATCACTGATTTATAAGTAATTTAATATTCCTTTCACGAACCCTAACTTTCTTAGAAAGTATAGCATTATCAATTATAAATCGATGAGCACGGTTTTCTATCGAGACAAGAGTAGTACCACCGATGATCGACCTTTTGGAGGAGACCTATGCCTTACTAAGGGCGTTTAACGGCTGACTTTCCGAAGTTATAATAATCAGAAATATTTATCAATAATCGTAAATTTTAAAAGACCAATAATAGCGTTTTGCAACTACTTTTATGGTGCAAATTGCTAAGGAATGGAACAAACTACCGTCGTTCCTATTTCCAGGAATTTATAACATGAGAGTCTATAAGTTAAGAATTAATAGGTACCTCCTAGGTAAGCAATCGTCATCGCTTACATCAGGCCAGACAGAGGTCAAACTTGCATGTCAACAATAAAAAACTTAGAAAACTAGCAATCTGTGTTTGATAAGCGTAATGTCATTTTTATAATGAAAAAATGTGAAATACATTTATTTTGATATTTGCAACTTATTTAAATAAAGGGTTATTTGCATAAAAATTCAGTTCGATCGTTATCGTTCGATTAAAATCGAATTCGCTGTTCTTAATGTACGTATGTCCTGTTTCAAATAGCTAAACCAATGGCTGTGGTGAACAAGGTTTAACTCATTTCCCGAACAACGTTCCCAATATGTGCTCCGGGGTGAATAGAAAATTGAACATCCATTGGCGATCTGCATAGGTGTGATATGGAACTATAGTTAACATTAACATAGTTATTTTGTCAATTGTTCAACAATGTTCAAAAGATTATTATTAACTTCATGTAGATAAATCACGCAGGCATTGAATGACTTTTTTGTTTACAGTTGCTGAATACTCTTTCATCGGATCTCGAGGAAATGCTGAATGAGATATACGAGAGCAAAAATTTATCCAGGTATGATACTAATATAAATATATGCAATTTCAGTAAATATTGGCGTATTTAAAATTTGTTAAATCATCGACCACGAGTAAGTTCTTCGAGTAAGTGAAACGAAATAAACGATCTTAAATCAAAAGTCAACTTTATTTTAAAACTTCTCAAAACAATTCGAATTATATGTTCCAGGTATAACATTTTAATTAAATCCTGAATAAATTATGACGCGGTTATACACTCATGTAAGCTTCCTAAATTACATTAAAGGCGCAATGGTGCGTTTCAGCGGCAACCGAGAAATCGAATTACACGCAACCTCAGATTCGACTCTTGACTCGAAAGCGTAACTCGGCGTACTTTAGAAAATTAATTCAATGATTTCTATTGCATTACGCATAAAGTTATAAACAATTTAAAAAAAAAATGGGTTTTGATACCTTTGTTGAATAGAGGTTTCTCTTACCAAATTGAGACCTACGAAATTATCATAATGTAGTAATGTATTTAAATTTTCCACATTATGGTTGCCTGTAACAAATTGCCTTGAGTAATAAAATCGCCCATAGTGTTTAGTTATTAGGCGTTTATGTATTTCTTTTCTGATGTGTAAAGTAAATAGCGTGGTATGTGTACAGAAAAGAAACTGTCAAACGTCATAGCCCCGGAAATTAGGTTTTATTCTGTATTATTTTTTTTTAAATCCATTTTAGAATTTTTTCTATCCATTATATTCAGACCCCCGGGTCTTTTCATATTGAAAATAACACAGAAAGAGTACTCAAAACATTTTGATGTACAAACAACTCAAAAAAAAAAAAAACAAAACTCTTTACCCCTGCCAGACACAGGGATTATTCAGAGTACCACATGGTTACCGAAATTCAATTATTGCCTATCCTTTCAATTTGTACATTCGGACCACTTCAAAGCTGTCGATATATTGTATATAGAAAAGGAGTGTTAGCATTAAGATGGATTAAATTTTTGTTTAATTTTTTCGGTATTAGCGAAAGTACAATTTGATAAATTATTCAGATGCATTCTTTTTTCAAAGTATACAGTTGTACAAGTCTACATTGTACTGTTTTTTCCTTAGTGCGACAAAGTGGTTGTTATAATTTTAAATTGTTGTGTCTCTGTGTAATTATTGATTATTATCAAACTTTAACATGTCAATGCACAGTTGGAAGTATATACTTTGACTAACATTTAATAATAAGTGTAGGGAATAAAGTTAATAATAGAACTTTCATACGCGAATATGCAAGTCGGTAATAATATTTGAATGACAGTAACGAAAAACTTTCGAAGTAACATGCATTTATTAGTCTGGCCGACTTATGTCTTATGATGTTTTATACTATGATAAATAAACCACACACATTTGGTTTAAACCGTTTTAACGACATCATATCCATCACCTGTATCTCACAATACAATACCCCTTGTTTTCGGTGATTGGATTCGTAAAAAAACTGATTTAATAGCGGATAGCGAGTCAATCTGAAGAGCCACCGTGTACCGCAAGCTGTAAATCACGTCTAGACGTTTATCGGTGATGACGGGCGAAAAAATTATTACAACAGTGTATATTTCGCAATGGATGATTTTGTAAAGTCGAAATAGTAAAATTGCATTGGTTTGTTAGATACTGCGAGATTGAAAACCAATCTTTGCGTGAATATATGGTACGTAGTGATGAAATTTAATAACTAGCTTTTAATATTCAAATTTAAAATATTTTTATTTAAGTAGGTATTTAAATGCACTTTCGAATTGTAAATAATTATATCATTATAAGTAGAAGGCTGTTACCGGCTCGGTAACTGAGAAAAGTCGGCCAGAAACTCAATAGCTGCTAATTCTAAATAAATGTTACAATGTTTGATGTATTAATTATTACATACACCATGAGAACGAGCCAAAAGACCAATGCCGTATATTTCGAATGAATATATTAGCGTAGATTTGGTTGGTTGATAACCTCTTCTTACAATTCGTTGAAATGAACGTATATTCATTTCTTCAATTAAATAACGAAAAAAATCAGTAAATCAAGGTTCTTATAGAATTCACAAATATATGTATGAGACAATGTCACAGCTGCAAAAACATATTTCAGTGGTAATATTGTCGTGAAAAATTACACACGCCCGAGCGTCTCCGTCTCCGTCTATAGCATGAAGCACACTATCGAGTGCGGCATTCCGTATAAAATCTACGGAAATCGTCCCAACACGCTATCACATTATGCAACCGGTGTTAGATTATCATAAACGTATAATATACATCACTTGTAAAGGCGAACCGGATCGCGGTAAGTCGCCTCCCTTGCTTTTTATGCTCGCACACATTTTATGGCTGACGTTTATTTAAATTCCGCCACGAGTCCTCCGCCAAGTAGTTATTACCGACGAGAGAACGTAATCTAAAGCACATTTATGTTTATTCGGGCCCGTATCCGGCTTACGCGTAATAAGAGTTCATTTCCTATGTTCATTACTCACACAACCGCCTATGCAAACAGAGAACAACCGTAGCCTTCAAAAACAACACAACGCTCCCGAATCGGAGGTCTAAAGTTGGGAACAAAGCATTATGAATAATGAAACAACCCTCGCTACAAAGCGTCACTACGTTTGGTAAGTATTCGTAAACGCGGCACGTCAAAAATTGCGGTGGTCTCAGTGGTAGGGTGCCGCACGTAAAAAACGGGAGCTCAAAGTGTTTTTTACGACTTTAATACGAGTTTATTAAAATATTTAAAGCGAAACTTTAGCGAGAATTTCCCAAAAGACACCCGGAACGGTCCCCGGGCCCACGGGTGTGGATGTTTCAGCAACTCGAGTGAGAATGATAAATTAAAACGTGGCGAATGAGCGATGTCAGCGCCAGTTGATTTAACGAAGCGTTCTCTGATATTTAAATTCAAAAGTTTTTTGTAAATTGCGTTTTGGATTATACGGTAATTTTCGGTTTAAATTTCCAAAAAAATGTTGTATAAAAATATAAATGCGATTAACAATAAATTATATTTTTCTTAAAAATAATATTATTCTCACAAAAATATATTTTTCTTGTTTATCGCGTCCGATGTGTTTAAACTTACATGGTTTTGTTTAAATCAGTATTTTACGCCACATTATCTAGAATAGGTAATAACCTAAATTATTTTACAGCATTAACATTTTATTTAATTATTAGTTCTAATGACAAAAGGGTGCGGGAACAATAAGATTGAATTGGAATTGGCGTGAAACTGCCTAGGAAGCTTAATGGCCTATTAGATACAGGCCCTTTTGTCTGGTTTTAGAGAGCTCTTCTGCACCTGCCAAGACTTAGAAATGTAAAACTTCTTTGAATACATAAAACGTTTTTCTTCGACTAAGATTAAAATGTTATCCAGTCCGCTAAGTCACGACTCTATAATATTTTTAATTATGGGAGTATATTTTTGAATTAAATTTTACGCAATCAAGAGCAAACGAGTTAGGGGAAATCCTTAAGTGATCAATTTACACAACACTGCACGTCCGCTGATTCAGCTTTGACTCATGAATTTCCGGCAAATTGCACAAAATTTTGTAGACAGCTTACAAAGTTAATTATTATTTAATTTATAGTAATCTATTCAATTTTAAAATATCATTAATTTTTTTGGTGAGTATTTAATACACTGGCAAAAGTCATAGCCTTGGAGATCAGTGCCAAGTTCTCTGATGTATGATTACTTATTATACGGAAGGTAGTTTTTGATCATTTTTTAAACAGTCTAATATTACATTCATTTTTTTTAAATTATTAATTTATTCCACTTACAAGTTGCATCCAATATACAGGATGATTGATTACAGGTTATAATAATAGAATCAAATTGTGACAAAAAATTAAATAAAACGTGTATTAACAGCAGCCCTTGTAAATTTTTATTATACGTACTTACTTTATATAAAATAAACGTACATTTACAGACATTTAAATATAAGAATAGGAAACAAAGAAAATTTCGAAACCACTTACTCGTAAGAATATTCTATTCATTTTCATAAAGACTTCAAGCTTCAAAAACTTCATTTCGCTATGAAAGCATTACTATCCGACCTCATTGTATATAACAGAAGCAATTTTTCTTCTCATATTGAAACCAGACCTACAATCTCGAGTTCGTCCTTTGTGCTTCTAGAGATTGTAGCGCAGGCCTTTTGTGGTTTTGCTTCGTCTAGATACCTAGGTACGGTGTTCTTTTAGTTACGAGTTCTTAAAAAGTCCCATTTCTACCCTTCTGTGAGCATTGTTTGTAGTGATGTAATATTATCGATGATTTCAAAAATTAAAATTAGACATTTAAATTCCTTCGAGTAAGTATACATTTATATGTAATCCTAAATGATATTTAACTAAAATTTTCGATTAAAAGCGCTTGAATTCATAATTGATTTTGGTATTTTTAAATACGGTTATTTGTCGTACACGATTAGCAGAGTTACATAATTAAAAATGGTGATTAAAAATAAAATAGTTTTGAATATTTTTATTTCTTCGTTATCGATGTTCGAACGTTACATTCCTGTTTGGAATAGTACTTTTGAGTGACTGCGAGCGAACTCCACAAACAATGCCCGTCGAGTCAATCTCATCGTGAATGATCTATAGGTATACAGAGATATTGTAAGGCTTTTACTGTCAATGTTTATATGGAGCGGGAATCGATGACCACCTTGCCTTTAAGCATCAGACACGCTATTGTATTTCATTCTGGTGCCCATTTTGTTGGTGGAATATAAAAGTATTTTGTTTGGATTAGTTCCTTTTTTAATAAACTGAATTTTATTGGTTTTTTCGCTGTCATTTACTTTAGTACAATTGTTGAATATAAATTTTAGCTCGTATTCAAATTTTCGTATAGTTTGTGGAGTATTTAACGTTTGACAAAATTTATTGTACGATGCAGATATTGTAACTCAAGTAAAAAAAGAAATTGACTATTGTTTCTGAATACGCGTATGAAAGTCTACTGTATACTTTATGGCCAATGTGTACGCTTTTATAATAGAATACAAATAATGTTCACAAGGTTCCTTTTACGAAATTTTAAAAAAAAATGATGGAATGATATGTTTGCTCTAAATTTGTTTACATTTACAAATTTCGTATAAATAACACATTAGATACATTTTAAAATTTGTTTATTTACCCGAGAGGTTAAACTTTGCTATTTTTTTTAAAGTATTTCATCTAAAACATATACCATTTACATTTTGGCACTCTTCTAAGCGAATGCGGTAATTTTTTAAGAATTTTTGAGATTTAATTGATAATGGCTTGGCTAACCCTGTACGTGCTTATGGAATGTATTCATAGTAATAATAACCGAGCTTTCAACGTAATGAGTATAACAAAAAGTTCATTTCGGTTTATTGTCTATTTGGTTTGTGCATTTTAAAAGCGAGTTTTCCATTTGCTTTTGCTTTTACAACGTTTTTCACGGGCGATAAATATGTGATGGACTCAACGCGGTACGGAAGTAAATCTTTATTCTGTAAAATATTTCTCTGTTTCATGTGTGCTTTTATTTAAAATTTATTTGCGGAGTATTAAAAATTGTGATTTACCGCTTCAAAGTTTTCTAAGGCTCATATAGTGGTTATTATTTCTTCTTATTTAAAAATGTAACATAGCTAAGATAATCAAATAGTATACGTAAGTATTTTTGAACGAAAACGGGATTAGTCTCATTATATTTCAGCCCTAGGACTAGGACATATCTCAGTCGACATCCTCTGTAGATTTCTAATAGGGACTAGAAATCGCCCACATACACCGATTTCTGGTTACTTACATAAACTCGTCTGTTAACCTCGTGGGTGTACGTACTTAGTTGTGCTGGTAGATCCGTGATCTTCACACAGAATGTTGAGGCAAAACATTTATCTGTTCTACGTGCTATTGGTCGTTAGATATATAAGTACATAATTACAGAAGATAACATAATGTGTACATAATGAAAATGAATAATATTTCTCTATATTTAATATTTAATAAATCAAGATATGGCGGCCATTTGTATATGCTTATTTAGAACAAATTACATTAGGGTGAGAATTGTTAATAAGTTGGCGTTTAACTTAATAGCGGCGGAGGTAGTCTTATGCACAAGGAATAATACTTATGTATAGGTGTAAATACTAATATAATGTAGGTCTTATTAACAGTTAGCACATATATCAGAAAGTCCTAGGAAGCTCTGGACCCTAAAATTCAATATGTATGATGTCTAATAATACGCGCCGGCGCTGGTTCTGCTAGAAGTCAGTGTTCCAAACGATGGGAACATATAAACATTAATAACATGCTAAAATCAAAAGACTTTATTACATAACACGTTGGGTAAGAAAAAAGCAATAATCTTCACGACAGTAACAGAGACCGATGATTTCCAATAGATAGAAAATGTAATCAATAAGTGTACAGTATTGCGTGTTTGCTACATGAAGCTATCAAGAAAACATTAACATGAGAAGCGCGATACATCACTCTTTTTTCTACACAAGGGGAGAGCAGTAGGTAATAATTATTTCCAAATTAACCGGAGGCAGGGCAACCGCCGGCTGCGCTAAATTAAATCGAACGTCAGCCTTCAGATGGACAACCGGACCGTTAGCCCCGCGTAATGGCGTCATCAAAATCAACGGCAAAAATGTGTTGCAAATGGCGCCCGCGAAGAATCGTTAGCAAGAGTAAAAGCGCAAAATTGCCGGCCGATTATTACCCCTTGATATTTTATCATTAGATCATTTGGGGAATGTGTTATGTACTCAAACTGTGACGCAGTTGAAACTTTAGAGTGTACGTTCCGTGCTAATTGCAAAGGTAAAAGTCTTCTTAGAACAAAATTATGAAGCCAATGTATCTTTAATTTGAAAATACTTAACAAAATATACATTATCGGATATAGTTTTAGCTATGTTTTCTATAATCAAGAAAACTTTTTAACACATTTCATTTTATATAAGTGTGTTTTTAATTCCTTCCTAAGTTAGTGTTTAACATAGTTCGAATATACTATATGTATATTGTAGACATTGTTGAATTTTTGTTTCTAATTTAATGGGTTTTTAAATGGGTAATTTTAGGGTATATCAGAATCAGTACAAGTCACACCTGTGAAAGGCAACAAAATATCCAGTTCGTCAATGCATTCAGATTTTTAGCCGTTTTTGTGCCTAACCAATATGTTTTTGCAAGCCACCAGTAGTTGTATATTAACTAATTGAAAAAACAAATTAAAAATAAAATAAATGTTTATTAATTTTGCATATGTATCAAAAGGAATATTTATAAAGCATTTTCATTGTGAATATTACTGTAAAACCATATTGTATACAGTAAAAGTATTATAAGTTAAAATCCTGGAACCATTATATGAGAAAATTTATCAATACAAAAACAAATTGTATTTAGAAGGATATCATATCAATTTATCAAAATTTATTAATTAATATACGTAACCTAAATTTCTACTGCCTTATTGATAATCTAAGAAATAAAACATTTTATTCCGTAATTTATGAAGAGTTGACATTTACAAATAATTATAATTCAAAAATAAATCATTAAAAAAGTTAAATAACATTCGTAGATATTTACCCAATATATTGTTTTTTTTGTTTCTTGGACGTTGGCTTACCAAATGCATCGTGTGTCGAAGTAACGCAACTAGGTATATATAAAACGATCAATTTCCATTCGTTGTACCGCTCTGGGCAGTGAGGTCGGCAACACGGCTCACGCATCACTCCTAAATGCGATTAACGACCTCCGCAGGGTTCCCATCTGTCCTCCTCACAGTTTTTATAACAGCATTAATGACGGCTTCCTTCTCATTTCGCTATTACGGCCTTGTTCGTTATAATTAAATTACTCGTGGCTGCTTTTTAACATATAATTTGTTACGTTGTTAGATTGATAATACTTTAAAATTAATATATGCAAAATGTTCTTTATATGTGCATAAAGTTAGCTAGATAAAACCAAAGAATTATATATATATATACTCTTCACGAACAAAGAAACATACTAATAAGAATATTTATGTATAAAAGACCTTAATTTGTAAAATACCAATGTTCATGATGTTTTATATTTCATTTACAAATTATCATATTTAATTAAGCATCAACTTATTTAGATATTATATAAGTTCATCATAATCATCATTTAAACCGATGAACGTCCGTAGCTTTATTTAGGTGCTCGGACGTGGAGGGGGAGTCTTATATTTCCAGCAGGACCGGCAGGAAGCGTACTGCATCCGGTGTCTTTTGACATCTGTCCACCTTGTTGATTGACCTCCTAAGCTTGTAAGACCGTGGTCACCACATTTCTACTTAAGGTTTATCATAGCTACAAATAATTATTTTTAAAACAGTGAAAATAAACTTTATTGTCACGTAGTTATTATATCAAACGATATGTAATTATTGTTTGAACTTATTGGCAATGTTAATTTCTTTAAGTAATGAACAATTTAGCTTGTGCATGCAATGCAGTAGCACCATCTGTGTGCGTTCCTAAAGTGATCGCTTCTGTTGTTTACAGACTGTTTGCACTGGCTTATTTGAAAAGTAATCTATCTTACTTAAATATATTGTTTGTTGGAGTAATAATTTTAGAATAATTTTTAATATTATTTAAGATAATTCAATTACAGTTTCAATGTACAAAGTATACTTTGTCTGTATTTCCGTATAGCAGGTATATTTATAACAGGGTTAGCTACCGCGTCGTTACAAATTATAACCGTACGCTCACTATAAATACTTTACTTAAACAAACATACGGCTTAATTTTTTTAATGGCATATGTAGTTTATAAATATGTCTATTACCAGTCAAAAGTTATTAAGTCTGTGGCAGTCCTATAGGACAAATAATTAAAACCGTCTTGAAAAGTTGTCACTTTATTTATTGATTTAAATCTTAATAATAAAATAATGACTGAGAGACAAAGGTTTTCATTTTCGTTTTTTATTCACTGCTAGATCTAGGCATCAGGGTAAAAGAAATATGCTTATAACATTTTCCACAAAATTTTTGTTTTAACAATAATTTTCATATAAACCAGGTGCTTTAGCGAAAACATAAAAATAGTAGACTCGGTCAAGTCGTATTTTGTGCTTAGCAAAACTTGAAAGCTATTAAAACTAATAAAAATAATAAAATATTGATGGGAACATTTTAGTTAGTTATTTAATATTCTTTATTTTATACGCTAAAAACTTTATACATAAGTGCATAATAGTAAAGAAAAAAGTACAATGGGCGGTCTTATATGAGGCAACTTCTTCTAGTATAAACAAAGGGTAATTAACGTACATATAGACAAAACATTACAAACACTTATTTTATTTACATGTTTAAAGGTCATCCATTATTTTTTTTTTTTTCATAAGGTTATGATCATGTAGCGATAGTCTCTAATTTTGATTAAATGTAACCCATTTCTATTTCGTATCTAAAATGCCTAAGCCCAGTTTGCACGATCAACCCGTCTGGAGCGAAATTTAAAACACGTACCGTATAACGTAAACGTAAAGGTAAGTGGATCCCGCAACTTGGCCGAGTAGATATTATTATTTCATGGCGCCTCTGTATAGGGCATTAGCATAAAATATCCAAGTATACTCTCCACTCACTAAAATGAACAGGAAAATTTATACGGATCTCGGTTCCTGTATCCATAAGAAGCTTTCATTTATGTAGTCTTTATTTTACATGGGAATATTGCTGTCAATGGCAACTTTAAACCTATTACAAATGATGTAAACAGTAAAATATGTGTATTAGTTAAAATCAGTAATAACTTAATGTAGATATTTTCCATTTTTTGGTTTTAAAAGGTAGTAATCCTTATAACAGGTAATTATTTTATTGCAGAATAAACATAAACTAACTAGAATTATGTTAATTATATTATGTGACTGGCCATTTGAGATATCTTCATAAATTTTTTTACACATTGTGATTGTTTATACTTTAAGTCAATAATTTATGTTGCTCAGAAGTACCTTTACGCAATTGATATACATAATATTCAAAGTAAGCATAACATATTTAAATAACCAGCATGATAAATTTAGCTCATTTTTTAGTAAAAAGCTTTAAAGTTTTACACTTAAATTTCTATTCATATATTTGTAATATTAATTTATATTGCTATTAAAATGCGACAGACTAGTTATTTATGGCAGTAGAGTTGGCAGGGGCAGATAGTAAACAATATTTAATTTTAGTATATTGTATTAACACTTTTTTATTGTTTATTTCCGAAACTTTTGACATTTAGATAGGGAGTATCATAGTACCCTTAATATACAGTAAATCAGCCAAAGTTATGTACGTATTACCATGTATACGTCAACGGTAAAAAATATCCGGTGATCTAACAGTACAACTTGTAATCAAATTAAGACATTATATCTTAGACAATAGGACAAGTAAATAATGGTTATATCACTTTCGGTTGTGTTAAAGTGATATTAAATAAGATACACATACGTCTAGAGACTAGAATGGTGACGACGGTTGAGTGTAAGCTTAATGAAGCAACTAATTGTATTACATCACTTAAGTTCAATTTAAGAGCCTTCATGCTAAAGAGCACGGAGCCCTGACGTCGCTTAAACTAGGCCCAAACAATCCCAAAGTCTGTATTAGATTCCTCGGGATTGCTGGAAGTTAGTTTCGGCATTGGATTAGTTCTAGCCGAGTGAGTTGGTCCCCCAGGCGGCCGAGAGTGCATATCCTTGTCTAACATTACACTTCGTAACTTATTTCAAGTTGTAGGAATACAAACAAAAGTCTCACATGTATACAGGATGATTGGTTCTAGATGTAAAAGCTTTAAAGGAGTGATTATATAGCTCATTTGCCGATTATTTGTATATGGTACACCCTATCCAGAAATCAATGGTTTCAATAATATTAAATAACGTATTGCGTAAAAAGTATTTTCAAAATTAATTTAACTTATTGTGTTAATATATTTTTTATACTTATTAATTTGAAAAAATGAAAGTTAAAACTAAGTAAAATATTTTTATGTATACAACATGTATTATATATTTTATACTACATACAACGAATCATTAATAAGATACATATTAAAAATATACACTTCGTGCACACTGTCAATATAATATACTATCCCTTTTAGTTGTTTTTCTTCTTTTCTTATATCTACTCTCATATTTTTTTGAATTGATTAAGATGTGTACTTCGTAATTGGCGTAGTTTATCCGTTAATGTTTATATTTTGTTTTGAACGAACTTGTTAGTTGTAAAGAACCTTGGAATTAATAAAAAAAAAGAAATTAACTTTATTTGTGAAAAAAATATTGTTCCTAATTATTTGTTCCTGACAGCCTTTATCCAGCCAAAAGCTATTGGCCATTACAATAGAAAAAAAGTGAATGCAACACATTTTAGAATCTTTATAAAACAGATGTTATCATATTAAACGATTGGAAATAGTTGTAAAAGCTTTAATTTAAGACCTTTGGCTGATAAACAAGGTATAAATTCACCCTTCAAAAGCGTCGACAGGAAACAATATTTGATAATTTATCACTACAACTAGTGATAAAGTTTTAGTACAGAAAATCTTTATTATATAAATGCAAACGATCGTTCTATTGTAGCAAAGGTGATATAAGTAGATGTTATTTTACATACTGACGCAAAATTACGGTTTTTATGTAATGCATGGTGAGAACGGAAGAAGAAAGATGTTACAACCAGACATTATACCTTAGTAAACAGGTGCAACGGTGCATCTAAAATTTCCTTAACGGGTGTTAAAGTGTACGTTCGCAGCTTGCAGAGATTACTCACTTCCGATGACCGGACTTTTTTTTTTTTAATAAACACGACATGGTGCTTTTCATTAAAAAAAAAACTAAGAAAAAAATTTAAGCGTTTATGTACATTTTTCTTTGTAAATAAAAATTTGATATTAATGACAGATTCTCGATTCTCTATATAGATTATCAAATTTTTGAATCATTTTAATGTCCGACAATTCTTTTCATTTAAAACACTGTTGTGTTTTACATTTACTGTTTTTAAATCTAAATTAAATTACAGCAGCTGCAAATTTTTTCCAACCTTGTGATAAATTTATTTACTTTTTAGACAGAATTCGTTGATAAATATTAAGAAAATTACACGAAAAAATATAAAACCATCGCCCCAGATAAGAACGCTTTCACGCATGCTTACCTCCCTCTCAGTTAAGCAGTGGGTACATTTCAAAAAGAGATTTTTGAAAGGATTTCGCCACGCCCGTTGACAGAGCCCTACAGTGTTAAATTAGAGGGGAAGAATCTAAACGAAGAAATTTCAAAATCAAATCACTTTAATCGAAAAATAATATACTTTAATTAAATGTTTCCCATCTTAAACGTTAACATAAGTTAAAATTAGTTTAACGTCGTAAATATTAAATGTAATAAATCATTAAAGAAAGAAAATTATTACTTATAATTATTACCAGACTATCTTTAAGATTTATTAATAAAATATATTTTTATAAATATTATAAAATCAATCGTATACACGTATGTGTTTACGGGTGATTATTAATGTATGGGCATTAAAGGGTGAAGGTATAGCTTATTTGCATGCAAACAGATTTAATACTTTCAACCCAATTACAATCACCTTGTATAAAATGATCACTCTAAAATATGTTACATTGGTGTATTTTTTCTATTGAATTGAGACAAACCAATATCTTCAGGTACAAAGTCGGTCAGTACAAAGATGAGACATATAGAAAACAATAACAAATTTTTATACATGGTAGAGTAAATCGAAATTTAAAATCGTTTTTTTTTCTTTATTACCATTATAGAATTTATTATTTCTGAAACCGTTGGTTTTTGGATATGGGTGTACCATATATAAAGTCAGTATGTAAAGCAAATAAGCTATATTATTAACCCATCTAAAGCTTTTTCATGTATAACTAATCAGTTTGTTTTATGATTTATGTCTAGTAAAGGCAAGCGCCTGCTTTAATAAATTATCAAATATATTTCTAAACTGCACGGTAATTATAAATTGACATTAATGTAAAGCTATCAATAGCATATAGAAATGTGAGTAATGAAACATTTTTAACTGCTCCCTTTAGTACGAGAATTCGTTTATGTAAATAGATAAAAAAATAATTTACGCATAAATATCTTGTACCCTACGCTTTATATCGCCGGAGGCGTTGCGGTAATTATTCAGAAGGCATTCAAAAGCATCTGTGCGCTCCCAGTGTACAGGGATTTTTTTGTCTTAAAATATCCCTTAGTTAAGACGCAACCTTTCCTGAAATAGATAGCGTCATGTACAAGCCAGCGTTTAGTTCTAAATTTTAATACTTGCTTTACAATTTATTATTAAGTTCTTCTATTAAAAATGCACTTTCATAATTTTAGAATGTACTTTTTGGATTACAGAACAATTAAGTTGCGAGTAAATTTCTTTATATAACTTTTGTTGTCATTTATTATAAAAATGCATATTATATATACACACACACACACACACACACACTCTAATACGTATATTATATATATATATATATATATATACACAAATATATATATATATATATATATATATATATATATATGTGTGCAAAATGCATATGGTATTTAAAAAAGGGTTTACTTTTTAAGCAATAAACTAGCCTAGCCGGGCTCAGTAACCTAGTTCTGACAAGAATAAATAATAAAAAGAGAATTGTTACAATTTGAAAAATGAAAATTACACTGTTTTATTATAGTTTAAGGATGACTTTTAATTTTTATTAATATAGACGTTAAGACTGAACTCGGAACCTTATAAATTCTTTGAGAAAATTGTCGCGTCGCTAACGTGGGGGAGTTTAGGCGGCCATTTTAATTAGACAGTACGAGCGCAGTTTAATGGAGCGAGAAGATAAAAACAAAGCGGGACCTGTATTCAAGTATAAATCATGAACTTATCAGCATCGTCATGGTTATTCCCGGACTATACGATTTATGTTATAGTATTTTATCATTTCGCATTTGACCGCAATTGTATATATTCAATTATTTTGTTATCAAATAAAATTGGTCAAAAAATTGTGATTAGCACGTCGAGTATCGATCTCGGGTTATCGTCGTATGCATCTGAGTGATTTTTGAACACTTCTTAATAGGTATGGCTTAATATTAATCGTAATTATTATAAAGTGATCGATCACCTCGTATTCGCATTTCGAAAAAAAGTTATTGTTTTATTCCATTTTTTTCTGACCATAAAACAGGTGAATCATAGCAATTGTCATTAAAATTTATTTATACAGCACAATTGGTTTTTGATGTAAAATTACACATTTATTAGAAAAAATACTTTTTGATTTTACACCTATTCACAATTATGCTATATAGATAACTCTGAAATGTGTTAGATTACTTATTTTTTTATTGTTATGCGACAGGGCGATACTTACAATAATTAATTTTAATATACAGTAATTCGAATTCAACATTAATATTACATTATTTATTATTCCTGAAACATCTGATGACCTGAAACTTTTTCACCTATAGCCATTCGCCTTGCATCTGCTGAAACTTCATTAAACAAAAAAGTAATCTTTATTTATATATATACAAGTTTAGGTACATAACATTTTATCAATCTGCAAGCAGCGACGAGCTACCGGGTGGTGTGGTGGTGGAACAATAGCCGGTGATTGCGCGGTGCACGGTTCGATGCGGTTTCTCTCCCTTCGACCGCAACCGGTCGCAACCGGTCGCCACCGGCCCTTTCCGGATATTTACTAAGGGCGAACGTAATAACTTATTAATTAACTCGCTAAACGTACCATGTCTAATATTACATTAAGAGCTCTTTAATTAACACTGAAACGTTGAAACTTCTGCACGTCTGTGCAATAGATAGTTATGACCCGTTTATAAATGTTCCCTAATCTTTCACCGAAACATCTTCTCACTACACGCACTACCGCAATGTCTAAACACGAAGGTCTTTGACCAGTGTGTGTTGCTCGCTTACAGCTGGCCTTATAAGAAGGTTTAGGGTCACTCAGAGAGCAATGAAGATGAAGCACGATCATAAGAAAGCTCGGAGTTCAGGTGAGCGACCGAGTCAGACGTGCAGAGATCCGCAGATTTCCTTTACTCTTCATCATTTCGTATTAATAACATGCAATCAATCTCTATTTCATATCAATAAGTAAATCTGGTACTGTGCAAAAAGAGATGAAAACATATGGATGTATGCAATTAACATAAAGCTTTAATCTTTATAAGTTAAAATTCTTAGTTGTTCATTATATTTATATAAATTAAAAATAGTATGAAATCTAAGTCTAAGTCTAATATGTCTCCCTGACCACATATGTATACGGAAAAATATAGGAGAACTAACACTTAATGGGGCAAAGAATAATTATCGAAACTAATTTGTTCTTTGATTAATATCAAGATTGGTGTTAAAAATGTCGATATCAATTCTATCGTCTTTAGTAATGTTATTTTATTGCCCTATAAAACGAAAATTATTTTATTGTAATTGTCATAGTGCGACATTAGTGTCACCAAATATTTTTATAGTTTTGTTGGAAATAACTAATTTTTGCTTTTTTAATAAAGTAGTTACTCGTCAAAATTAAATGCTTATATATCACGTAACTATAAATTACACGGTTGACTAAAAAGAATTTTGATTACCCTCCCAAAGTTGAAACGAAGTCCGATTCTTTTGAAAGGCGATTTCTTTTTCAGACCGACAAAGGTTGCGGAGACGGTAATTTAATTTGTTGCGTCTACCCTCTACCAGGGAGTGCTTCTAAGCGATAATGCAATTTGATTGAGCTACTTATTGCTTCTTTACCTTTTCATTACGCCAGCTAAATTTCAATCGAACGTTTTTATTTTCAAAAAGAAACAGAAGTTCTGTAATCCTTTTTCAACTTGAAGCTCTTTTCAAGTGTGAAAATGTTTCGACGCAATAAGAGGTCTTTACGTGCAACAATGGAAAGTTCCCGCCTTGCCTCTTGACATCTGGTTATGCCGGGAATATAGAGTTTTGCAAGTTTTACATTTGATGCGAAACACTAGGGAGAGCGGTTTTTTTTACAAGATTTATAATTCTATACGTCCCATGAATATTGTATTTGTCAATATTTTATTTGTGAAATATTAAATTTGTCACGTGGACACAGTAAACCTTACCTAAACATAATAAATTCCTGAAAAAGTTATTCTCGGGAAGATATTTTCGATGGAGGGGTAAATATTAAAATTTTATTTAAAACCATTCCAAATCCAGAAAGCGATTAATCATGCAAGGTTCTTAAATATGTCCCCTGCCACCGACGTGCAGTGTGGCTGCCTGCACACGAGCTCCTGGCTTACAAGGGACTTGAAGTTACTGATTTATCGACTTTAGTCAAACGCCTTAATAGAGTCTGGAGCATTATAAGCGAATAAAATGAAAACGCTTGATTAATAGATAGATCAGGATACTCACATTTTACATTTTTATCTGGAAATATACTAACTTATAAATGGCCACATCATTTATATTACAAGATCTATTGGTAGGAAACCATTTCATTAAGAATATAGAAGGGCTATTTACTTGTGAACTTTTTATGTTCCTTTTTGGCACTATAAAATATTGATCATTACCTCCATTTCAGCCTTAGGACTTTCACTACTGAACGTAGGTCTTCCCTGTAGATTTTGCTTGAAAGCGGCCTGCACCCAGGTCAGATTTTATTTTCTACGCCATATGTGGCCTGTCCTTTGCTACTCCAACTTGCCAAACCGCTGGATTACGTCGGTTACTTTTGCCGGATAATTTACTTGGTGAACTGCGTTCTTTGTTGAATTCCGTACGTCAAAAACTTGAGTACCGCCGGTTGTAATAATCGCGAAGCATCATTTACATTTTCGTTAAAAAAATTATCATTACCTTTCTGTCTGATTATTTTATAAAAATGGTAAGTAGCTCATGCCATTATTACAATATAAAATGTTCTACCATGTATTACGTCCTTACATTTCAGAATGAACGTTTAAAGTGTAAAAATAAAATGTCTTTAGAGACATCATCATAATATTTATAATATTACTTTCAAAATAGACTTGCAATTTTGTGATAAAGAATTCAGAATTTTTCATTTTCATAGAAATCGAGTACGACAATTTTTATTACGCTGAATATTTTTATCGGCGCTCCAAGAATGGCGCCGTCACCAATGGGCGTATAAAGAGAAGCCTTGGCACAGCGGGAGGCTCTATAATTGAGTACATAAATCACGACGCCATCGAAATAAGATACCATCCTGCAGCTTTCTACCGTAATAGTTATTTAGTTTACGCGTCACTAGACAATTTGTTGTTAAATCAATTTTGCGAGATGTTTTATATTCGAAATCATATTATAATATAAATTATATAAACGCTCTAAAATTATTAGTTTGCTGTAGTGATTAATTATTATGTATATGATTACATGGGATACTTTTTATCAGGTGAACACATCAAATGTTGCTTATCAATCAGAGAGGTTACATTTAACGACCTTATCTAGCCCAACCTAACCAGGGATTTAGGCCAGTAAAAAGCGGCCTTATGTGTGGATGTTCTATGCTATGCTTGCTAATCCGTGGTTTTGACTCTAGAAACTTAAGGCTCCAGCGGCCATCTATTTTACGTGCTATGTGGTCTATCTATTGCCACCTAAACTGGCAATTTTTTGGGATATTTAAAATTTATAGTTTTTAAAATATCTGTAAAATAAAGGTACGACAACTCTTATTAATAATAATGCTAAACACTTAAAATTAAATAAGAATCCAGAGCAATCAAATATGCTGTCAGAGTTAACAATGGCGTATAAACTTTAGCATCAAATTAATAGGCGTAATGAGTAGACAATACTATACTCCATGACTTAAAAGCGCCTCGTATGTTCTACGTCGCTGAAATATTCCGTCATGTCGCATGTTTAGTCAACATATGTATCAAGTGTTTAATACTCTGAACGTTGGCAGCACTGTGGGTCTCTACTCATTACGACGAACACAATACATCAGTACGGATAAGTCACAAAGGATCGGAAAAAGCTGCAGACGAAGCCATGCACTCCCTGATTAAAACAAGTACTAGTGCTGGTACAATGCCTCCTCGCTGTAAAACGTACGTAATAACTGAACGTTAATCTGCAATATTTTTCAGAGTTTGTATTATGTAAACTAGATACTGTTTATTTTATGGCATTACTTTGTTTTATACTTGTTAAAATATGATACATTTTAATGGAATAAAATTACTATTGGATCAGAATCATTTGAAGGAACTATAAACGTTTTTATGTATTAATCTGTGTATACATAAGAGATATTCACCCATGTATCTACTCATCGTGATATCTTTGCTACCATTAGGTTAAGATACTTAAAATTTATTTGGACTGTTTCTTCCAAGTAGAGAAAGCATTTTACGAAATTCCACCCGCACACGTGTTGACGGAGCAAGCATAAAAAAATACATTTTCTTACTATAGCTTCTATAAGTACATAACTTTGCCAGAATTATATTTGTGGCATGTTAAAAAATAGCAAGGATGGTTTTTATTACTATTCTAAATTACACCCATTAAAGGCAGTCCGGTCCCCGCTAAGCCGGGATAACTAGTATTCAATTATTGTATCGTAAGTAGTTTGATGTTTAAAAATTAATCGATGTTGTAAAGAATTTAAAAATTTTAAGATACAAATGTGTTTCAGAATGAATATGTGCAAATTGTCTTAAATAAATTTGTATCCACTATAGAGACAGTCTAGCAAAGATTTCCTCATTACATATTCTCTTCCCGTGAAGCTAGTGATTAATCTCGTTTTTCCAAATTTAGCAATCCTAATTTAATATTCTCTTGAACTACGTGTCTGGGATTCTGTCTACCACCCTGCTCCCGTTTGAAACCTAGCTAACTTTAGCTTGTTATTCTATCTTGCTTCGTTATTGACTTAACTTGTAGTATTTCACTATCCTGTATTTATTTTGTTATTGTCGGATAACTTCCAAAAAAAAATAATAGTTATACTTAGTTAATACCAAATTATAATATTTACAATAATTTAGCTTATATTATTAATATGTAACAGAAAAAGATTACATATATGGAAAGTCCATTTAAAAGTTTTGCTTTGGCTGACGGTATCTATGATACACAATCCTGTTATCAACATCTTCTTCTTGGTCGCATATCTTCATTGCTGAAGGTCACGTCGTTTCAGAAAAGGCCTGGTCGAGAATTCGACGAGTTACCTCTACAGGTCTCTATGACTTGCTTTTCTGTGTGCTTCGGTTATTGTGAGGCACGACACTACCCGCACAGAGTCCGACCAGCGGGATGATGATCCCTCTCTTGGTCTCGTTCCCTCTACTTTTCCTACGATAACCAGCTTATTGATTCCATCTGGTTGCCTCTGTTCTCAGGGCTACTTCGACCAATGTGGTCGAAGTAGCACTTGTAATCCAGTTGTAGCAGATGGTGGAGAACTTGGTCTTTGTACGCTGTTGATCGAGAACAGATCTGTTGGTACTCCAGGCAGTCCACCATATGCGTACACCGCCAGCATTACATATTCTATCTACATACCCTCTAGAAATTCCAATCCTCAGAAAATTATATAGGCAGAACTTATAATATAAAAACGTTAAAATTTTTGTTAAGTTATATTCATATAATATTTAATTTACCCTATAAATAAGTAAGTTTAATTACATCATTCTGTAATGAGTATCTAACTGAAAGAGAAATAAAGGGGCAAGAGCACTATCAATTTAACCATTAAAGTTCCAAAAAGTCGTGATGTTTTAAAAATGTAGTAATAAAAATAATTGGGTTTATAATTTGAACATAATGAGATACTCGAGGCTTGACAAATATTTTCCATAGACTTGCTCTTGTGTCCGCATATTAATAATAACATTGTGCGTGTGGTTGAGTTATGTCTCAATATCACATGACCCTTGCCACCTGCACAGGCTTCTTTTATCGCCTCTCTATTGATTCATTGTCTACAGTGCTAGCTCACGCAAGACCTTCCACACAAGATTTATAGCAACGACGTTCTTGCTTGCTGTTTATTTCACATAACTGTAATTTTTGCTGAAAGTTTTTTTGTTGTCTTCGGTTTAAATACAGCGTATTACGTTGTTGCCATGTAAGGTGTCACAGAAGGAAATATTTACCATTACGTATATATTATACGCAATCCCATTGACCTTAATAGTTACTTCATTTTAATTTTTAATCAAAACAGTTAATAAATGCACTAAAATATTACGGTGTAAGAGAAACTTCTCTTTGGACATTGTATGTTGTTAGTGATGACACGGATCCGAGACGTGGGCGCTTATCGCAAGCTTCACAAGAAATGGTCAAGGTCAATCAGACAGTAAAAGAGAGGGCTATGCGTGGTTGTAAGCGTGGTGTGATCGTAGAACCGATGGCCGTTGAATCTTAAAGGCTCACGAGTGGTGATAACAAGCCGGTAGACCAGGAAAGTCGCAGGATGCGAGCAGCGCAAGACCTAATTTATTTCAAAGATGTGTCAATAACATAACCACTTTCCATTGACAATTACACATAATGGACACATAATGTTCATTTCTGTCTATTGTAAACATCCACATTTGTAACTAAGAAGTCATCAGTATAATAATAATTTTATCAAAAATGAAACGTAATAAAAATAATTAAGAAGCAAAATCATAGATCTATTCAGACGTTAAGATTGCAAACATTAAAATTTTTAACATTGCAACAATATTGAAATATTACACGAGAAAATGATCGAGGGTTTGATATTTAATTTTTTGCATTGTTGACGTGATTATGTACATGCTGAGTTTAGAATGTATTTCCTCGTCATTAGATAATACATACAGACAGATACAAACAAAACTAATGAATATCAAATAGTAACAGTTGATTCATCTTTGTAATTTAATATCAGGTGTACTACTGTTCCTACTAAAAATTACTATTGTTCTGCCGGCAAAATTTGTTCCTGTTTTTATTTAAATGTAACTGCTTTGGTATCATAACTAAAATTTTGTTTATAAATATTTTACATATGTTACTGTTTGTTTTCTATACCTCAATAAAATAAAATAAAAACTCTATGTTTTGATCCAATTCGGATAATGCACGACGCAGCCAATAAGCGTCAAATATCTGTGCGATGAAGAAAAAAAAATGGGTTAATAGGATTGTAGAAAAAGAGAAAATGTTATAAGTTAAGAATTTAGCATTCAATACGCTTAGTGAATTTGGAGGCGGCGGGTGGGTAGCGTTTATTTGATCACCGTATGTTGCCGGCGTAGAGATTTTCCGGTCAGCGTGTTTGTACGCACGTGTATAAACTGATTGCCTTTCCCAAAACGACCTCTTGTTTTATTTAAGTGTAATGAACTAACTAACTCGTCTCACTATAACAGATTTTTAAATTTACACAAAATTTATATACATTATTTATAATATAATATTTATAATATGAATGCATTATAAAGTTTTTTTTTGTAATTGATAAATATTTAAATATTTTAAAACTCAATTCTTGCCGAAACCCAATGAGTGAACCAACCAAAATGATGTTCTTGAGTTATAAATAGTGTAATTGGCGTGACTTTGTTTTACACACTGGATGATAAAAAATAAGAATTACAAGTTAGTAACGTGAATAAATAAGCTACATACACTCTTTTAAAGCTTTTACACCTATTTCAAATATCGAGTATAAAGTAAATATTACAAATTATCTTATATACGTTAAACTGTGTTCGTGTGTGATAAATGTTCTATTGAAATGCGACAGGCCAAATACTTCTGGCATTACAAAGTTTGCAGTGACAGATAGTAAACAATAAATAATTTTAATAGGTAGTAATTAGAGTTTTGAAAACGGTTTTCGTGCTATATAATCATTGCGGTATTTATTATTTCTGAAATGAGCTATACATTTATCTCTTTCAAGCTTTTACATTTATTGCGAAACAACCTGTATGTAGATTAATAAATATTTTCAGAAACATAACAAAATAAACTGACGGTTTCCTTTTAAAATATATACGGTTAATCAAACTACAAGCACGTTTATTGAAACTTTATCCAACAAATATTGTTGACACTCGAAAGCCACAGAGTAAGCTAGGTAAGACGTCGCAGTGTTCTCTCGGCGCGTTAATTAATTAAAGCAACAAAGTTTCGAGTGGCTCTTGTCTGATACGGTACTGTCGGTAATTAGATTGTATGACTCCTCAACTTCGCTTTGCCGTCTACGCATAGTTGATTAAACATGGTGACACACTTTCCAATTTTGACAGTTAGGTAACATGCTGTTCCATTTACAAAAATAGCTAAAATCTAGAAAACGTTTGGAGTTTGACTGAGAAACTTCAAATTTTAATTACGATATTTTTTAGTGTCTAATACTTTGTTAAGATCATCGAAAAACGCTATGTCCAGCAGTGGATGTCCTTCGTCCAAAATGATTATGATGACACTTCAAATTAATAACGTTTCACTTCCTTTGTTTTTTTATTCAAGATATTGGAATGTCTGGTTTCTATGTCGATGTTACAAATAGAAATTCGTTCAATTTGTAGTTACACAAATGGTAAGCTTTACAATGAACTGGTTGCTATTTGTAACCCCTATAAACAAATACGTTATTTTCGGTGGCCACATACATTTTTGTTAACACAATTTCTTAAAATAGGTAACCTCTATAAATTCGCTTTCAAGGCATCCTCAGAGATTTATGTGTGGAAAGTTCTCTTCACGAGTCATTGCACCAACTTTCCACCGGCCGCGATTAAGATTTACAGTGGGACTGACCCTAAATAACTTAAATAGTTGCGGGCCTATGGTATGCCCGCGGACATAGTAACGACGAAACAACTCCCGCATTGAAACTACGAAGTGCCTACAACCATTATATCACTTGTAGGGATGAAATCGAAATTTATTGCTTTCGAATTATAAATTGTTCTTTTAACTAATTTCTCTGAAACAAAGCCTTATTTACATATTCCTTACCTTTTTATTGTATAACAGGACGTAAAAGAAAATCATGTAATAGACAAAATATTAATTACAAAGAGCAGTCTTATCACATAACGCGATAAACCTTCTGATAACCTTTTTTCTGTTGGAACACGGTAGGCCAATAACTTCTAGTAGTACCAAGTTTAATACATTTTTTCTTACTATGTCATCATTACATTATTTATTATTTCTGAAATCATCAATTTTCAGATAGGGTGTACCATACGGTAATTATACATTTTCTTTTATACATTTTTACCCTATTAAAAATTACTCCGTATATTGGTTTACGAATGCATTTAGAGTTGTTAGGAATAAATATAATCAACGACGGACATGTTTTCACAAACTTGTAAGATTGATATGATTTTTTTTATTCAATATATAACAATGGAATTAAATTTGTAACGCTCATTTTAACAAAACATTAAATTTGCTTAACTTACACACATGTAAACAGATACGGCTCGTGTCTCGTGCACGGCGCTAACAAAGTGTCTGCTCATTTTACTCCACTCTCTATTACGGTATTAGCAAGCATGTATACCATCTATGTAGTAGCAACCTCGCTTCGGGGCTTCGTTTTATGTTTCATGAAGCAGATGCAGGGTTACGTAGAGCGACAATCCTTATGCGGAATAAATATCTTTGGATTAGCTTTTTTATATGTCTGTACTTATTTTTTTATGGTTTTGTTTTTATTTTAATAGCATTTGATTAATATATGTTATTTAGTCTATATCAATAATATCATCGTCATTTCTGCCTCTTCGGGACATCCTCATTACTCCTTGCAACGTATTTCTCACTTTTGAGGCAGAGTCACGATCCTTTTGAAAGTTTGTTGTGCACTATGTTTTACAATCTGTGTCGGTCGTCAGAAATGTATATTGCATTTGGATATAGGCCTTCTCCGTAGATTTACAATAGGACCCGATGGAATAGGCCTGCATCCTAATCCTCATAAGGTCGTCTGTCCACGGCTTGACCTAATTAAACTAAGTAAGTAATCTAATTAGTTATTATTATAAAAAATAATTACCGTGATGTGAATTAAAATTTGACTTAAAAATATCATTTACCGTAAATTCTGCTCGTTATGTGTTGAAATTTGTTATTAATCAGTTCATTTCATTATAAATATATTAGTTCATTTCATTATAATATTATATAATATTTGTATTAACAATAGTAAATATGACCAAATAGTAAGTTTTATTGTATTAGCCCATGCCCTTTTAGAACTTAATAGTAATTACTCTCAATTAATGCCTTGTGTGAAAGAGACATATGTTAACTGTTGTCATGAAGGACTAAAGTTCTTACGGATAGCTTGTCCCCACTTAACACATAAGGGTTAGGCGAAAATGTTAGTATAAGTTTCTTAATGTCAACTAAATTTATGCAAATTTGTTAGCGTTTTATTTTCGGAATATGGTTTAAATAATAATAAATGTTTCATTTATTCAACACTGGTTATTACTTTAATGAATTACCATTAAAGTAATAAGATTACATTTGCTAGATTTAATCAATAAACTGTTACCTAAGCAATGAACGTTAACGCTATTAACGACCGTTTTGTTTCATCATTATCATCACCATGCATCATCATTGCAGCTGTAGGACGTTTACTGCTAAAAATAGACTTCCCCATAAATTTATAATAGGACCTGTTAAGACTTTTATATGATCGCCTCGCCACGTTTCGGTTTGTTTTTCTTACTCTGCATTTTCCGCATCCGTGGTCTGCTACTTCAACATGCCAATATACTGGGCTAGCGAATGTCAGATACATTATTACATAAGATACATTCGTTTATAAATGAATTTGCCCATTCATTATTCGATCTGGCAGAGAAGTCCTGAGCATTGCCCTCATTTTTCATGGGTACGTAAAGAGCATTTAAACAAAAGTAATAATCGTTTTCCAGCATTTTCCTATTTCGCCCATTTTCGCACATATATTTTTTGAGTAAGTTACAATATAAAAATATTTGAAAATATACCCTAAATTTGCAACATTAGCAAGATTTGATAACATTATTATATTAATATGATATAATTATCTTTTTGTCAAGTTATATAACATATGACCGCAGCCAGCAATTTTGATTCTTAGTCGTAGTGAACAACATCGAACAAATTTTTATACGTTTTGATGGGAAAAAAGACAGAATAGTTATTTTATAATTCGGATAAATAATGAAATTGTTTTAGCAGAAATTTATCTAATATAAATAGAAAATAATAGTAACTTATCCAATAATTAGATTACTAGATATCGGTTAAAATCAGAAAAAAAACAGTTTTATAGTTTTATATTTTTTAATAGAAGAAAAAGCAAGAAAATAGGAGTAAGTATAGTAATAATAAGTAATAGTAATATAAGTAAAGGAATTTAGTCTAAAGTAATAATGTATTCGAGTGCTATGCACGTAATATTTGAGGACGTTATGACATCGTTTGCATAATGACTTTAACCAATACCTTCGCAGGTGACGTGTTCTAATCAAGAGACTTAGGGCCCGTCGATTGTCTTTGTCTAAATGTTATATGTAATAATGTCACATGGAAAACAATAACATCGGGCGCCTGTGAGACAGTTTATAGATAGTTATCGGTTGTTATCTAAATAATCATTTGTCTTGAGTTTTGATCTCATAAACATTATTACTACTTAAATGTCAAAAATATTTCGTTTTACATGATCTTCAAATAGTAGATTATTATACTAAATTAATGTTGTAATTACATAATATTGTATAATTTTTACATATAAAACTAGTATATAGAGGATCACATAGTTGTTAAAGTTTTGAAAGGGTGACTGTATATCTCGTGTGCCAAGAAAAGGCTTTAAAGTTTTTATTTACACTTATTTAGTTTCAACCTGTGTAAAGCAATCACTCTGAAATATATCACATTAATTTAATTTTTCTATTGGAATTTTTCTTTAAAAAATTCTTTGGAAAATTCTTTTCTAGTGGAAAAATGTATTTAGTGGGATTTTTTATTTCAATAACTTAGATGTCCGTGTTGTTACATACAGGTCATATCACCTTTCTAATTTACTTAATGCTTTCCGGGTCTTCTTAACATACGATTCCTGCAATTAATAATTCACATAGACGTTTTTTCGTTTATTAACTTTCCTGTTACATATCGCTATTCTTTTATCAACAGATGTGCAATTACTCAGTGAGCGATACACGAAAAAGGAGGGACTGGGACACTACTACTATATAGCTAAATCAACTTACCACGGATGGCAAATCATTTTAATAAATCAACTAAAAATAATTTTCATTTGCTTAAAATATTTATGGTTAATCATGATTATCCTAATAAACTGTATTCTAATATTTAGCTCTTCCACTGCGAATATATAACGTTCTCTAAAAGCCCTTATGATAGCTGTAAACATTGGATCGTTTTTTGGCCGTATTTAATGAACTAAAATTATGGTTTGATTCATTCAGTGGTTTACTCTAAGTAAAAGAAATTAATATCATTAGCTTATTAATATAGCTTATTACGAAACAGTTGTCAGACTTTAGTGGTAAAAAATATTTTAAATTTGATTACATTACATTTCACTTATGTATATAGATTCATTAGTCATAGGGGTTAATTTATAACTTTTTTGTCAGCAAAAGCATTCTAGTTTTTATACCTACTTTATTTACCAATCACGAAAAATTTCTTAAGATTTTCACTAATTTATTTTTCCTGTTTGAACGCAATATGCCAATAACTTCTAGCAGTATAAAGTCTACCCAAGAGGAACGTGTGGTATTTTTTTTTAAGTTTTTTACTATAGATTATTGTTACGTTATTTACTATAATTAATAATATTAAAGACAAGAATATTTACATATATATTCTTGTCTTTAACTACAATTCTATGAACAGAAAAGCGTAAAACTAGCAGCATTGAAGAAAAATAATAAAACTGCATTGCAGATTCATTTTTGAGTGGAGTTTTACGCAAAGCGCCCTCGGTCAAGTGTCCATGTTGATTCCACTGGATATTAATCACCGCAGTCGAGTACTGCGGGGGCCGCAACTCAGGTTACCTGCTTTATTTATGCTTATTTTAATACTTTTTTTGTTACAATTATAAATGTCTTGCGGGCGGAGGTGAGTTACCACCTGTATTCGTTTCATCTGTAGCGCGTAAAATTAAAATCAGGTGTGATCGAGGTGGTATATATTAGTCTATTTACAACCTTGTACTATATACTATTCCTACCCGAAACGATGGCAGCGACTACATTACTGGTAGCGTACGAATTCGAATCGGTGTTAAAATCAAATTCGAACGCGCAAGATAAATTTAACACTTAAAAGTATTGTGGCTTTAGTGGCCAGTATTACGTAGCGTCCTTACCAAAACGCTACAGGATATCAAAAGAAAACTAAAATAATGTAATATAGCTAGCGTGTTTATTATGTTAAAGAGGTACATATCGATATGTCCTATGGGAGATATTTTATTTAACATTTTTATAATAGTGTTCTATTATTAGGTAGGTAAATATTTTAATTTTTAAGAGTATTTTGGTATCTTACGTTTCTAATTCATCAACATAATTTTAGCCGTAGGATAGTTACTGCTGAAATGTATTAGTTTACTTTGTCTTCTTCTAAAAGCGGTTTAAGAAGCGCTTTTTACGAAGGTCGGCGATCAATAGAGTAATCTTAATTTGGCGTAAGTTTTTCAGTCAGGTTATTCCTCTTCTATCAACGCTCCGCTTTCCGTTAATCTCTCCCTGTATGATAAGTTGCAAGTTGCTTGTAATTTGATTTTCTCATCATGTTGCCGAAGTACTGTAGCTTTCTTGTTTTTAATGGCACTTCGGACTCCTTAACACCATTTAATTTTTACTTTCATCTCTCCAGGATTTCCTTATATTAAAGACTAAAAATTATTAAATATTGGTATTAATCCCGAAAAGAATGTGGGTCCATTACTTCTGGTAGTATTAAATTTACGGAGACAGACATAAAACAATAATTCGTTTTAATATATAATAATCCGAATTTTAAAACCCATTATCATATTGTATTATCATAATGGTATTTATTATTTCTCAAACCTGTAATTTGTTTAAGTGTACCATACAGCAGATGACAGCAAATGAGCTATATACAGTCACCCTTTTAAATATTTTATTCATATAACAAATTACCTTGTATAGAACTACATAGTGTTTTTGATTGTATTAGTGAATCACGCCAAAACACACACAAAAGGCATGAGTTATTGGTAAAGTTGTGAGCAGAAAAGTATTTGTTGTGTGTAACATGCGGTGAGTATTAGTTGGGGGCTACGTGTAAGCAATAATTAATTGGGCACGAATTGTTTATCTTTGCGCGAACTTGTTAAATACGATTGGCTTTGTATTATTTTAGGACGTTTATGTTATTTGTACAGATCTGTGTGGTCTATATGCGATTATTTTATTTAAATATAATAACATAATAAAATATATATACTATGCATACTCTTGTATATATATGTGTATATACGTGTTTACAAAAAAATAAAAGGAGTTATACGTAACTCCATGTTGATTAGAATGAACAGTTTGTTGTGGGTGTTTTTAGTATTTTTTTAACCTAAACGGTTTTACCGTGCTTCTATAATATGAACCGAATTGCCAGTCACCGCGTGAGGTATATGCGCGGTAAGACGGCGGAGAGCACGATTGTCTCACTATAATAAATGAAAAGAAAACTACCATGAAGTCAGTATTTTCTTCGATTTACTTAACTGATTAACTTTGTTTAGTAAGAATATTTTGTTTTAGGTAAACATTTATAATAGCGGGAAGTAAATCGAATAGGAGAATGATGTTTTGTCCTTTATGAGTATCACAATAGATACAATTAACACATAAAGCAAGGGCTAGGCAGGCACCTCCATTAGCAGTGTAAATAATAATTCATCAGATATCCACTCATGTGTATCTCCCCTATTGATTCACATGCATGCAAAGGAAACAATGTACGGTGCGCGGATAATGAAGTTGTATTTACTGCTAAATACAAAAGGGTGGATGGCGGGAAATTTATCCGTTATTAATTAATTTTTGGAGGTGTATTGATGGGATTATACGATCCGTTGTACGTGTATTCGTTAATGCAATTAGGCTTACAGTGACCGCGTAGCTTTGCGGTAGCGGCAAGCCCGTGCGAATATATTAAATTACAATTATAATACTAAACGTATCATCATTATTTTTTATTATAATATTTACTCTCTTTGGCATAAAGATCCACTATTTTTATTTCATTTTTTTATTAGTTACCAATTTTTTGCACATTTACGTCGTATGCTTAGTACTGTTTTATATTTCACTAAAATCTTTCTTTTTATTTATTTTGTTTGTGTTATAGAATTGTCATTTTAGCCGAAGAACGGGATCTGCTTGACATAGGTTTTGTAGTACATGTCCTGTTACTGGTGTATACCTCAACCGTATATTAAACGGCGGTCTGTATCGAGCTGCGAAGTATAAAAGGTGACATATTTCCATCTGATGTATTAAACCCAAGCTATTAAAGTTCCGTTGTACTTGTCTGACTCATGTCGCCTATAATTCAAACATCCTTGGGATACCTCAGCGGTCAATTTCTCTTTCACTATAAAGTGTTCGTTGATATGAGGAATGACATCCCTTGTGTTCTAATTTAATGCCCGAGTGACATCAGTGTACCGAAATAAAAAAATATATTTCGCTTGTCGTATAATGTTGATGTCTTTATATATAGTAAAATTTTACACACAAAATGTCTTTCCCAAGGACCGATATGCTTTATGTTTATCGTTTTATTGCTATTATAGAGTGTTATACAAATACTATCATTTTTTTAAATTCACGTAAGATTATATAGGTCTTCCGATACTGAATATCGATGAGCCCGTTAAACTTTATGTTCGAGTAACGGTAAAAATAAACGCTGCACCAAAGCCGGGTGATTCAGTTTATGATTCGCCATATTCGGATAAAATATTTTTGATTGCAAAATAAACTGTATTATTATATAATATAAATTTCTCTATACTTTAATGCATTTAGGTACATCAGCGACGGATAATAATATATCTCAATCAAATTATGACGTAAAGACAAGGACTTAGTATCTCTATTGTAAATGAATAGAGCTTTACTACAATTTCTAGATTAAAATAGTAATATTAATTCAAATATTGCCGTTAATTTTGACGTCATCATTCATAACAGCAATATTACATTATTTAGTTTTTAATTATTATAAATATGGTACTGGCCATCAACGACAAAATGTATTAGATTATAATTCAGCTTTCTATTCCTGCTTATTCTTTCGGGCATAAAAATATATACATATAAAACTTTTTTAATTACCGTATCCGATGTATCGAGAGCTGCATATCGAGTTGGCGACAGTTGGTATCGAGTAATATGGCGGCTCGTTATTTATATTCGGTTTAATTGCGCGCTAGTTCTGGGTAGCCGGCACCTTCCGCCCACATGTTGATGTCAATTCTGTGTAACAGTCGTTGCCTAGTACTTGATATTGGCGCTTGAATATACCACTCTAGTTTATCAAGTAACTAGCCCTATATATTAATGATTTACTTTGTTTGAATATGGATTTCAAATTTGATATAAAATGTTTGTACTGAAAACAAGTTATTTGGTATTAATAAACCGCGTCAATAGGGCGCTCGCGTTTTATAACTGCTGCCCCTGCACTGGTTGGCCGCATCTAAACGTTCAACTCGAGAAATGACGTTTATTTCGAGTTGAAGCCAAATGTCAAAAAAACGCGCCCATAGGGCGCTCGCGTTTTATAACTGTCGCCCCTGCACTGGCTGACCGTTTCTAAACGTTCAACTCGTGAAATAAGGTATTTTTCCAGTAGAAACAAAATGTTAAAGAACTGATGACAATTGCTTACATTTTAATTCAATATTCTTTAATGCATAGAGTGAGTCATTAATATATTGCATGTCTTGGTCATTATTAACGATATTTTAGCTTTAGGATATCCAGTACTGGATACAGGACTCTGTCATAGATTTCCAATAACATCGGCTGGAATCGACCTACATTTAGCGTCTTTCATTAGTCCACCTTGTGACTGCTCGTTCTACACTGCCCTTACCCCGTGGTCTATATTCAACTTTAAGCCTCGACGGCTATCTATTTTGCGAACATATTTTTAATGCAAGCTTAACTAAAATGTAATTTCGACTCTCCCTACGTAACATCGAGACGAAAAATGCCACGTTACAGGGTTCCCGTTTTCAGTTTTTTTTTCGTAATATTTTTATAATTATACGTTTAATTTCATAACAATTTAAGACTAATGTTCTCTAAATTCTTTTTAGATACATTAAAACTGCAGAAAATAATATTTTCAAAGTAAATAGAGTTTCAATGTTACGTACAAAGTTCAAACTGTAATAACGCAAGTGATATTATTAAAATTCGATGGTTTTCTAAGGAATAGTCGATTTTATTACTAATGTTACTAACATAATATTTACCGTTTAATGCTTTTAGGTAAGTTTAAGTATCAAATAAATAAATAAGAACGTTTTAAGAAGCAATATCAGGTACATTAACCAATGACAACTTTTGACTATAGCGAACTTATTCATTATAGCGATATGTGTTTATGGAGAGCGGTGCAGACATCGTACGAGTTTTCAATCAAATTGAAAACCGTTGAGAATTGTTAATAGAATCAGTAGCGGGCTGGGTGCTCCTCGATGAGAGTTACCTCGACCAATTACACCGCTCCAGCGATTTCTCGCCTCTTCACGACGGTAAATTAATTAAGACTGTTACAGAGCTCCAAATATCCCCAACGTCCCATTGTTCTTTTTATAAAGTTTTTACATGTTTATAATTAATGAGCAGTTCTTAATTAAAAAAAGACAACTGTCTACATAGAGATTGCTCCTATTTTTTCTAATTACGTAGAGTTTAACACTTTTATACGTTCATGTCGTTTCAGCCCTCAGGCGCCCACTGGAAGGCATAGGCTAGAAATGCTAACTTTGGCAGGCGGGTTGCGATTGCAGTGAATATGTAGTATTTTGGTGCACAGATGCAATTGACCAATCCTTGGAAACTTGTTTGTGAGCAGGAGCAATTCTATATAATTAAAGCACAAAATGTGAATTATATATGACTATATCCCAGGAATCGAACTCGCGACATACAATCTAAGTCTCAGTCTTCTAACCCCAGGCCACCACTACCCATTCATGAATATATACATACATAATTAACAGGTAAAGACTTAGTTATAGACTTCCTATTGAAAACAGTAAATTATCATAATAAGTGCTTTCATAATGATCCGAGGAAATATTAAAGTTAAAATAAAGTAAATAAATCTATATTTAAAGAATTTTAATTTATTACAGTATAAAGTCTTACTAATAACAACACGGATATTTTCATAACTAAACTTAATGTTATAACACTGATAATATGTAATCACTTATGTTTTTATTATTTTCCTTTTTGAATATCTTAAATATGTCGTAATACGATTATACCGTTAACGAAAATGGCTCAAGGAAGCAGGAAACGATAAAGATAATAGCAAACCGAATACATTGCGGTGGGATGCTTTTAACTTGCGTCCTTTTGGTCAATTTTCTCTATTTACAGCGCCTGCTATTGCTCCGGCCATACGCCATTAATGGTTAGCATTGCTTTGAAGACAGACACGGAATTTAATTAGCTTTATTTGCAACAAATCGATAGCATTTGTTTTGTATTAAAATCGAAATAAATTAGATGTCTGACAACGCCTTAAGTTATTATGAAATAAATATAATTGTAATCATTTTAGTTGTAAGACGTCCATTACTGACAACGGGCCTCCCCTCAAAGTTCTAATAGGATCGGTAGGAAGCGGTCTGCATACAACCTTTTCACTGGTCGTCTGTCCACATTGTGGGTGGTAATTCTACGATGTGCTTGCCAGTCCGTCGTCTCTACTTCAGAGCCTTAAGGATCCGGCGTCCAATTGTTTTGACAAAACAAATGATGCCCGCGAAACTAATTATATCATATTTAAATTTGAACATAATGGTTTGCGTTTTTGCTTCATTGGTTAACATATTTATTTTTTATTTACACTTTGTAACTTGGAACAATTACTCTTTTGCCGATTTCTTTGATATTGTCTAATTTCTTGTACATAGTATACAAGAATTTGGACAAGTGATGGTTATAAGAAAATTTATATTTTAATAACAATTAAAGAAGCAATAGAAGTGTAAAATTTTATTGAAGATTGAAAGGTCTAAACTTTACTATGGCTTCGATGTTAAAAGCGTCTCAATGGGAGAGTTAAGAAGTGTGGTGTTATTAATTATTTAAAGTCATCGGCGCTGCTTAATGCACCAATATGTATTCATAGCCTGCTTGCCTTCATTAGTCAGTTAAAGCCCCTAAGGTGCAGGCGGCAACATGAAGATGGCTGAAACAATGTACTATGCTCATCTATTTACTGTCACGTAACAAAACTTTTTCTGATGTATGACCGGACTTTGCTTGATCTTTTTATTTAAAAAAAAACTTTTTTCTGCGAAATCGAATTTCAAGTTATTCATTTAAATTATTTACCTTAATTATTAATCAGTAAAGTTCTTTCAAAATTCTTATCTGTACGTTTTATCGGATAAAAGTTTTCGTTTTATAAGAGAGCGATAAATTTTAGGCGTTGTGAAAGTTGTTTTAAAATAAATTAGCCGCATATGTTCGATTTATAAAGAGAGCCTTCTTCATTAATCCCTGTTTAACAAGTACAATATATTACCTTTTTGTTTATACATTAACCAATTTTTGTTTGTGTTTATTTTTACCATTATTATTTCAAATGCATTAATTGTTCTGCTATAAAGGAAATGTACTTTTATGAACTTTTACTATTAACAGTTAATTATGGCGTCATATGCCTTCTTTCTAAGTGCCGATAGAGAAGAGTCACGTAATAATTTTGTAGCTTTTTCTCAAAGAAAGGAATAAAGGAAGGTATCGTGATGAGTCGGTACATTGGAAATTTGCCAAGCATTTAGGTTTTGGGGGACCGGAAAGTAAAGTCGCTTTCTTGAGTTAAATTCACACGACTACATTTTTAACAAGTTTTTATTTCTAATCAACAATTTATTCACCTTCGTTATCAACAACTTATGATGATGTCAAACATTTAGTATACAAATTTTTAATGCCGGAGCGGTAAAAATTAATCGCTTTTTCTGTAAAATATGTCGATAGAAACGACGTTGCTTCCCGATCCTTCTAATACATAGATTAATCACTATTATTGCCCTTACTAGAAATTTATATATCGATATTATAGCAGATCTTCAGAAAGCATGATATCGAAACAATATAAAATCGGAATTTTTTACGAATAGATTCCCTAGATAGCTCTACTACTCACAGAAGGACGAGAAGTGGTTTAAAATTAGTTACAATTATTATTTAACTTGTTTACTTGGCGCATTAGTTCCATGCAGCTTTATTAAATATTCTATTGAAGATTTGTAATTCGATCTTAATTTAGAAAGAAAATTTTACTTTCATCGCCACGTTAGAATTCTATTCCGAGTAACGTCCACCTCGTTCCGACTGACCTTTTTGCTTAACAAGTCGCATTAGCTACAAAAGGTTATGTCCAGATAACTTATTTCACATAAAACGTCCCTGTCCCTTTGAAAAGGAAAGTTGTATAACATTTTTTGTGATAGCTTCCCTTTTAAGGCAGTCGCTAGGGGTTTTTATTGCAGAGATGGACGGCAAAGAGCTCCCTCTATGGCATCGACTTTGAATCAAAGGATTTAACCGACATTCTTAGTCTTTTTTACTTTGTTATGTACGTGATAAATGAATAAAGAATTTTATACGATGTTCAAATATTTTGATAATCATTGATTGCCAGGCATTTTTTTACTTCCTTTTATTCAATTTTCACCAAAGCTCATTTAAAAAGATGTGAAAATAGTAGTATGTTTTCTCGTATCCACGTACGAAATAAATTGTTACGTTAAATAATGGACTTGTTTAGTGTTTTGGTGTCTTTTCTTCTTTAAAATAGTATGTTCCTTTATATCGTGCTCTAAATTCTTGATGTTCTTATCTCGTTAAAATATCAATGGAATGTGATAAAGCGGCAAGTTATGCAACCCTTATAAGGTCTAATGTTTACACTGGAAGCAACGCCAATGTCTTTATACACGTCATACGTTTTTATCATTGAAGCGATTTACATTACGAGATTTATGATAATTATGGTATCATCTGTTTAGGACTTAAACTATAATTTTTCCGGGTTGCGCGAAGCTTTCAATGTAGAACATATAGATTATATTGTTTATCGATCTCAACACACCTTGCGTAACAAAAGTTGGGAAACATATGTTTGATAAAACTTTTTCTTTGGTTTGTCGGTTATTAGTATAATACTTTATTATAACTAAGCTCTTTTTTTAGGGGCACGCTAAGTCTTGAAAGTTTAAAGTCCATAATGTTTTTGAAGCCTTCCTTGACCCTTTCCTCTTTATATAGAGGAAAATATATAAAAAATTATAATAATTTGGCTTTTTAAAAAGAAATTGAATTTCCTTCAATTTGTAATTTTATTTATTCCGGTTATAATGACATTTTTTGATATTTTCGAAATTATATCGAACCTAAATTTGTCTACAAAAAATCATTCATCGGAAAGCAAGAATGGCCTTCAAAAGGTATACGGTTATGTTTTTAATAAGCTGAAGTCGTTATTTAGACACAGTATAAGCAAAGGATCAAAATTCTCCTGCAGCTTGCAAATTTCAAATTAAAGTCCCGCGGGGAATGCGTGTGCGCAAATTCTAACTGGCAGTGTGCCGGCGCCGACGTCCCTGATCGGACGAATACGTTGTGCATTTGCGAAAGTACAAAACGTTTTTAATGCGTTACGAACGAGTGGAATTTCTGTTATATTGACTAACATCAAACTAGTGTTTTATTGGATCCCTGTGTACTTGAAAAAAATTACAACAGAATTACAACTTGATGATATTTTATACAATTAAATAGTGTATATTTCAAGTTCGTGGTCGTAATTGAATTCAATTGTAACAAGTGTGTGTTAAAAATCGAATTTTAGAGTGCGAATGTAACATTTCGTAATTAATATGATTGTTAACGCATGACCTAATCGCCGCCTACTCGTTCCTGGTAGCGTAATATAAATCAAACAGTGATTAATATTTTTGTGCAATCTCATCAAAATAATGTCTTCCTTCTTACTTCATACGAGTCATAAGGATTTAGTTCAGAATAATCGTAATATACATTAAAATAATTTATCCATAGAGTACTGAAGGTTTAAATAACTAAGAGAGCAACCAGTTTAATCAGTGTCAATGACATTTCTTTTGTGACGTGAAAAACGTGAATTTTAAATGTTTACAATCTTTGCTTTTTATAGTAGCCTATGTAATTTCTTTTTCAATTTGCGCTATAAATTCATTGAAATATCATACGAAGTTTTTGAATTGCTACATCTACTAGGAGTTTTATTTGGTCAGGTTAGGTTCCAGCTATTGTCTTTAGATTTAAAAAAATGAGTCATTGTTTGAATATTGTCATTAAGTATAATTTCTTTTGGTTAGTTCTTGTACAATTTCTACATCGTGATTTGAACTTGACATAAGCGGTAGTGTGTGTTCTAAATGTGTGCTTAAAAACTGGTTTAATAATCCAAAGCTTTATGAACTTTATAGGAATAAATTTACAATTCCCAACATTGATTATACTTTCTGTGACTGAATTTATTGTTTGGATTTCGGATAAATCACATCACACACACACACACAGACGATGATCATTTTGTTACTAGATGTTATGATACGTTTTTATTGAAAAGCGTTAATTTTTATTTTAAACGCTTTCTACTTTTCTTAGAAATACATTAATTCTGATTTCCTTTACAATTAACAATAATGTTTAAGTAGGCCTAGTGTAACGGGTTTTGTTTATTCTGTTTAAACCAAAACATATCGTATGTATAAAATTATTTGGACTAACCATTCTGCATATACCTTTAATTGCATCACTTGACTTATTTCCATTGATTGAGCAGACGTAATTTTGTGTTGGACATAACAGGCTCTCTAATGTTTAATGTTTAGAAGTACATGTATTATAATAACTCAGTATTTCTATGTTATATACTTTGTATAGTTAGAATCAACCATTAACTATAATAATTTAGGGAATTATTTTTTAATTTGCTATTTATTAATGAAAAAGACTATTTCACCACAGTACTCTAGTTAGTTAAAATAAAAATACTAGGTTATATAGTCTTCGTTATTATTTTTTTGTTAAATATATTTTTTCGTAATCGAAGATATTGAAAATGTGACCATGATTGGAATGCACCTAGATTAAATCAAAAGCCACGAAACATTTTTATGGATTGCGCAATGATTGCATCAAATGAAATTATGAAATTAAGAATAACGGTAAATGTCCATTACAATATTTTAAATCAATGTACTTTATATTTTAATTTAATGACATTTAAGATAACGTCGGATATTCGCGATGGGCCTCATTATAATGTCATTTGTAAATTATATTTAATCCCGCACCGGAGGCTTGACTCGGAATAATCATCCTGATCTTAATGATCAAAACTTCCGTTACGTACAAATGGTTATGGTTTAAATAACACGTAAATATTAATATAACCATCCACTTTATTAGTAAGTTGTCATGTACATAAAAGAAGTGCACTGTCAAAATAAATACGGGATATCAAATTATATGTTATGTCCAAAATACTTGTAAGGAAATAACATAATTTCAGGGTCTTAATTTAAGTATAAAAGGCTTAAAGATGACACTGATATCGAGATTTAAAGTAGCTATGTGTTGGCAATAACATTTGTTTTTATTGTACGTTTTGCATTTATAATATTATATTTACTATGTTAAAAAGAATGGTTTTCACAGAGGTGACAGTGGCGTCATGAATTGTTTTTTTTTTTAAATTATGTGTTGTGTTAATATTTCGACTAATAAAACATTTAGAGACTCAACTCGCTTTTCCAAAGACTGGGTAAACAATTTGAAATGGAACCAGAGAAGGTCTGAGTTAATATCTAAAGGAAGCTTCTAAAGTCATCAGGAGTTATTCAATAAGCCATGTTGGTGCAAATTAAACTAGCACGGATATTGTGTATACAATACACAAAAATTTAAGACTGAAAGATGAGGCTAGTAAAGTTACTAAAAAAAAAACTATTTTTGTTTATAGAGGAATCACGTAGAATTGCCCTACCATCGCCTACCGAAAAATCCTTTTGTGGTTCTTTGGAATAATTTTTAAATATCCGTCAATTCAAACACTGTTGTAGTGCGTCGGATATAACGAAAACGGTAATATATTTATAATAATAATAAAAAAACATTTTAGACAAACATATAAAAAAATTTATTTCAACACATATATATTACATATATTCACTTCTATTATATATATATATTCACCTCTTTAAAACACATCTTCCTGTATATTTTTAATAGTATGATTAAAATGCTGTAAAAGAACGGTTATATTTAACAACTTAATTGCCTATCACTGTTATTTCTTAACTCCTCTAAATGTTTCGTAATGGCATTTACAGTCGAACAACGTTCTAACAAAAATAACCTTGGTCTGTATTAACGATTACTATTTTGTTGATCTGGTCTTACAGGGTCTTTTTACTTAGTCTAACTAAAAATTGTAGTCTTAGCCTTCGCATTTCAAAAATCATATACTCAAAAATATTTATTTTAGAGACACGATGTCACAAAATTACTTATGTATCGTTCAATGAGTGCAATAAACAACATTTTATTATATATAAATAACATTTAAAATTCACATCATGAGGTGTATAAGAGACTACAAAAAGTAGACCCTAATACCCAAATATAAAAAATATTTACACAGGGTGTTTAACTTTGATACATTACAATGTTAACATTATTTATTAATTTTAGATCTCACAATTGAAACAATAGACAGTTAATACTTAGGCGATATAGCAATATAACTTATTTTGTTATTTATTAATATTGCTGTGCAATACAAACTCAGTCCCTCAGCTTCACGTTAATTTATTAATCCTGCCTAATGTAATCATATTCAGTATTCATTTCAATGCGTACTCTTTCGATTGCATAAACAACCTACAAAATTTATGTGAAATATTCCTAACTGCTAGTAAATTTTAAATATCTGGTACAATTATTGAATTATTTAAAGGTTAATAAACACATTAATTATTCCTGGTAGTGTATCTTGTATGCTTTATTAATAAAAATTATATAAATTAACAGAACTATTTGCGTAGTACATAAAAATGATCACTCTAATAGTGAATACTTGTTGTTTTTTTATTAGGAGTGTACTGTGGTTTATAATTTTATCAAGCGTAATAATATAGGTAATCAAAACTTCGAGTACTGGTTGAAGATATATGTATTAAATCTAACTCCATCGGATAAATCGATATCGCTAAGATAATTAGAATTCTGTAATTTTCTTTACAAATACATGTCTTTTCTTTACAAACGTTTGAATATATACCTTTCAATTATTGTATAGTAAACGCGAAGTAATACAAAAAATCATGGTAAAAATCAATGGTAATAAATAACGTAATAATAATACGTGCAATAAAAAAAATCTTTTCAAAATTCGAACAATACTATACTTAGTTATTGTTTACTACTTGTCTCTACAGACTTTGTATCATGTTAAGCTGACCTGCCGCATTCTAAAACAAAGAAATAATATTTCAGAGTGATCATTTCATACAGCGTTATTGGAAACAGGTTTAAAAGCTTTTACACCTATTAGCAATCACTCTATGTAATTAATAGTCGTAGCCGTTATACTAAATTGACACACACGTAATACTGTGTGAGTTATTGTCTGGTTAAGACAAAATAAAACAATAACGTATTATTGCAATTTACATATATGGATTTACTTGTATGAGGAGTTGAAATTATATGTTTCGTCCATATTATGAAACAATGGAGTAGACAAAAAATACCAAAGTTCTAAGTGATAATACGGCTTAGTGTTCACGGGTATACAGTATGTCGCTATGACTTCTTAATGACGCAAATATTACACATGAAACTGTGAAGTTGAAAGTCTATATTTATACTTATTCAGAGGAACCTTCAAACTTGTTGATTGATGTTGGTTCAATCTAAGCAGAAATAAGATGAAATTAACTCATTTGTAACGTAATAAGCCTTGTATTATATTTATTATTTTTCTATTTGGCTAAAATTAGTTTCTATCTCTTACTATCTGTACTAAATTCTAAATTAAACCATTTAATAGTGAACTTTATTATTTGTTCTTTCTCATCCAAATATCAAACTTATTAGTTAGTGAACAAACAGACGTTAACTATAATATCTTTAGCGCTTCCAGTGTTATATGTTTAGTTATAAACCATCAAACCTTGCCATGATGTTTTCAACGTTTTAAGCGCTTCGCAGGAGCATAAAATTAAAATAAACCTAGTTATACTCCGTTAAAAATTTATATTGAGTGTTTTGCTATTAGAGTTTTATGGTAAACTTTTCACGCGTACGTATAATTGTCAAGGCTTTAAAAGGGTGAATATTGAACACATATTTGTTGTACATTAATTTATGAACGAACCGAAAATCAATGGTTGCAGAAATAATAAATATCTTCATGATAATAAAGTTAGAAAAAGCGTTTTATAAATATGGATTACTATGTAATAATCCGTATTAAATTTTTTTATTGTTACTGTCTGTTCCTGCCTATAGTATTCCAATAAAAAATAATTTAATGTTACATATTTTACAGTGGTGACTTTATAAAGGGTGGTTGGTGTTTGGTTGAAATAGTATTCACCTATTTCAAGCTTTAAAGCCATCGCTGATAAATGAGCTATTTATTTGCATTTTTTCTTTACACCTATAAGCGGTCACTCTGTGTAATATTGTTTGGCGTAAGACATAGGTTCCACATTTTAACATATCTACGCGATATTATATCATACGAAAATTACCGCTATATATAACAGTATACCTATATACATATGTGACTTGAAGTAAAATAAAATAATGTAGTGTTTTTTTATTTCGTTTTAATGAAATGTTAAGCCGGATCTCTTTAAAGTGCTTGTATACGGGTCAACGTGACATGTGGGAGTCACGCATAATTCACAATATCCCGTTGTTTAGTTTGAGGGATACAGTAACGTCGATGGTGTCCACCGCGCCGTGACGGCTCGGACGCTGCGACGGACACGAACTGTTAGTTCACTTCTTGCTTCCCGGCAGTTGACTATGGAAACTTTAGGGGCATTTCGATCATAAAACTTACTAAGTTATTTATCGACAACATTGTTATTATAAATTCAGATTATGTTTTTAAGGTTCGTGATTGAAAAACGAGTTTAACATTCAAACAATTAAATTTAAAAATAATAAAAAAAAACTTTTGTGTACTCTTTTCATTGGTGACTAAGTAAATAAGTGATGTGCAAAAGTCTGTAAATAAAAATAGTGATGTTGATCACGAAATATACTGCGATACTACTCGAGAGTGCACGGAGCACGGAAGCAAGAAATACAGTTCTCACCAGATCACAGGATGGGAATTGGTCCTCTTCAATGGAGAGCGCCTCCAGTGGTCGTCGGAGATGGAGACGACGTCATTTTGCATACAGGTAAAGCTTCTTGATCCCAAAAGATCATTAATTAATAAATAAGTCAGATGTCATTTTTTATTGTATTACAAATAGCTCTATGTATTTTGTTATACCTACGGTTCTAAATTTTGTACCAATTATTCAAAACAAAAATTTATATATGAATTTAATTTTAAAATAACTTTATTCTAGTAGGCATTCATATGCACTTTTGGATGGTTGATTTTTTTAGCATTATAAGTCTTAATCTACCGCTGGCTTGGAATAGTGATCCGCTGAGAAGAGCCGGCCAAAAACTCAACAATATTTTATGTGTACATTACAATATCAACTGTGTGAATGACTCAACAAACAAAGTTCGACACATTTGGATCAATAAAGGTTTTAAATTTCGGCATACAAATAATATAGAGCGCTAAGACTTGCCATAAGAGATCATGGGTTCGATTCCCGGGATACAGTCTTATATAATTCAGACTTTGTGCATTAATTATTTAGGATTGACACTGTTAACAAACAAGTTTCCAGAAAATGTGTAGCATCGTCCCCTGTCTATCATAATGCAAAACTGTGATCGCCAACTCGCCTGCAAAGCGTGGCGAATATGATACATCTCTCCATAGATATCTTTCAGGGAGGTCTATGCCTTGCAATGCGCGTTTGTGGGCCGAAACGGCGACGAGGACGAACAAGAAATATCATATTAAGTTTGTATTAAGGAGCAACCGTTAGAATACTAATTTCATTATTAACATCTTCGAAGGAATCCTTAGCTTTAAAGCTATAAATTGCCCGCGCTTCACTTTTTTTGTAAAATAAATAGAGAATTAATTTCGGGAGCTATACGCAATAATAAAATATCGTAAAACAAAATGCTTTAAAAAAAATAACTAAAATGAATGTTATTTTGTTATATTTTTATATATGTCTCTTATCATGTTTACTCTGTTTAATATTAACAACTATTTCATAATCTTGAAAAACATTCCTTTTGTACGTAAGATTTCCGCTTGTACGTAAGACATAAATTTATCTTCATACATTTGAAATTTTTTTAGGCTTATGCCATACTTAGACCCTTAGAGCGCCTAACTTACTCATAAAAAAGCGAAGCAAATAAAAAACTATTATCCATACCGTCACAAGGAAGCGTCCTGTGATTTATTGAACACCAGACAACAATTACCTGTGATGAGAATTATAATCGACGCCAATTCTATGCATATTATTTACATCAGTAGTTTGTCCGAGATTTTTCCATTGTCTGTGACCACAAACCATTTGGCATTTGAATAAACCAAGTACAAGTCACAAAGTGTATTTTGCATTCATCCGATGTATCGTTGCAACGGCATTAAGGAGTAGCAGATAGACTGGGGACGTATTACGAGAATTGCATTTTTATTAGGTGCAATTGCAAGTCGCATGGATTGGCACGAGACGGTATTCTTTGTATGTCGGTAAGTGATTTCGGACCGGTTGCGAAGACTTACCTTTAATGCCGCATTGCGAGAACTTGTCCTCCGACCACGGCGCGTTTATTCGAGCTCGTAAAATGAAAACGCTTTTGTTCCCTTTCAATACTGATGCTGCAAATAAGAAAATGGATTGTTTAAAGCAGACTTTTATATTTCATAAAGTTTAAGTACAAGTAAGAATTTGACTTCATGGATAGTAATAACTGATATTAAGTTAACAAGGTTTTTGTTTTTAAAATTCTAGTGCATTAACTCTACAGGCAACTTGGAGGCACTATGGGTTATATCTTTAGTCCAGTTATATTATTTACAGCGCTTTGTAAACTGAAACACTTGCAAAATATGCTTACTAGTTTATAGTGTATTAATGAAAATTAAATATCTAAACATTTTTTAGTTCTATCTATTAAATTATATTGAAAAATCTCTTGCATTCTAAATGTCCACTGGTAAATACACGGGACATATGTTTTGTGTAGTAAATATGACCGTGTAAAGGACTGTATTGTAACGATGTTAGAATTTTTCGATATGCATATAAAATTTTAAAATAGAAAACAATGTCACTTGTTGCAAAATGAAATGTTTTTTCAGTTCTAAGCGAATGCTGAAAAAATCATTTCATGCACTTCATGAATTTCATGTTTTTTAAGCAATCACTCGATTATCAACTGAGTTACCAAACTAAGATGATAATGATGAAATAATGGAAAGTCCATCCCATCTTTTTCTACGTAAAATATTATTATACGTTAATGATTAGCTTAATTATAATTTAATAAAAGCAAATACTAAAGGCGTTAACTATATTATTAAAAGTCAAACAAAACCCCTCCTCTTTAATAAAAGATAAATTGGACATCGTTGACACTTCGTTTAAATGTATTTCAACACTTGTCAGACGGCTAATATGATCAGCAATCACTTTTAAATTGGTTAGGACTGCATCAATTGTTTTGTGCCTTATAATAATAATACGACATTAAGGTGCAAACACAATGAAAAATTTTTAGATGATAATTTAAGTTTTCGAATTTAGTTTATCATTGTCAGTATTTCCATCACTCAACGAGCTTTTTAGAAAACTATCCTCGGGGTTTATCTATAAGATTGAGAATCAGGAATGGGTAGATCCGTAAACGAACGAACGTAGCTGACATTGCCCAGCGGATTGGCATGTTGGAGTGATACAGAGCAGGCTACATAGCGCTAGAACCTTAAGGTTATGGAGTACACAACATGGAGCAGCATGCGCAGCGCAAAACGTCCGCCCAAGATGACAGAAACTGTCCCCTTCACCTGATCCTATTGGAAATCTATGTGAGAGTTGTTGATGTAGTACGTCGGAAATGTATAAAACTCAATCAACCAAAAAAAAACATTTTAAAATTTAATCATTGAACATTCTTACAATAACATATATATGAAATCCTTAATAATTTGCATGTTATGAAGATGCAGCTTTATTAACATAGCAGCTAATATCAACAGCCATCGATTTATGAAAAAAATAAGAAATGCGGAACCGTAGCGTAACGTTGGTGATAAAAAAGGAACTAATTAAGATCGGACATGCAGCGTTCAATGTAAATTCGATTCCTGACTTAATTTATTAATACCGTCGCGTGATGATTTATAATTAGGTTTCTATAAGATCGAGTGCTTACTAAAAGCAATAACATCGTGACTATTTTTATTTTGTATACTTTTGTAAAGAATATGTTTATTTTAGCGTGTAATATCATATCATATTTATGTTCAAACAAATTGCCTCTTATTATTTACCGAAATTAAACACTATTTTTTTCATCTTTTTATGCACACGATGATTTGTTGTAAGTGTAAAAGCTATAAAGGGTTACAAAAACATTGCTCATATGTCACTTCTACCTTAAAAACTTTTGCACCTTTTTCCAATAACTCTGTATATAGTGATCATTTTGAATATGTCACATTAATCTATTACTGTTATTGGAACGCGACAGGTCAGTGACTTCTGGCAGTACAAAGTCTGCAGGACTGATAGGATAGATAGTAAGCAATAATATTGAAGAAGTTTTTTTATTACTATATTATCATTACGATATTTATTTATTAATTAACAAAAGTGCTAAACGTTCACCCCTTTAAATTTTTTTACCTATAACCTATCAGCCTAGTATTGTCAACAAAATATTCATGGAATGGAAGTTATTAAATAATTATTTTAGTTGTGTAATATCTGCTATTTGTAATTTATTTTTATATAGTTATAACTTACAGTACCTAATATAGGAATAAATTATTGTACACGCATGAAATAACAAGTCCACGATTTAATGATGGAGTAACAGCCCATAATAATAGAGTGTCGGTGTCTGTAATATACCGATACGAAGCCATGACACAATTCGCAAGGATATAGGAGTGAACAAATGTTTTGGAAACAAACTTTTTTGTAGCTTGGAGAAAAAAAACAGAATCCTAACATGATTTTTTAAGTTGGACTCGTGCTGTATCGAAATTAATTAATTGGCTACTTATATCTAAACCTTGTAAAGGTCGTCGGTCGGAAGACGTTTGTCTTATTGGAAATCTACGGAGAAATCCAATGAATGGACATTCTGCAATTAATCATTTCATTAATTAATCTTTTCAGTTATAGAAAATCCTGGTGTGTGGACGTGGATGATGATGATGATGAAACTGAACTATAATTTTTCCATCATTTTGTTACAGCTGTAGATTATCGTATTTGTATAAAAATGGCTTATTAATTGCTATTGATAAAAACTAAATAGGCGAAATTTCTAATATTATGATTCAATAAATGATGATAAAGAGTGTTAATCACTTTAATTATCTTAAGACTATCTGTGTTTTAATATAATTTCTTTAATGTAAGATAGAATTCTTTTACCGTTTGTATGGTATATTTATGGATGTTCCAATGCCGTTGCCCCTCGCTATCTGATATCTGGAGGTTCGTTCACTGAAGATTGTACAATGCGATAGTTGTAAGGGTACGATGCACTTTATTGTTGCATAATACCGCTTAACTGAGTTCCTGTTCTTTGTTGTTTCGTTCATCTTTCGTACGATTAATTTTTCTTAAATTTTCACTTCCGTATTTCTTATGAACTATCCGAAATGAGCATAATAACTTCATTGTTTTCTCTTCACTCAATAAATATATATATTTTATGCTCAGCATATTTGTAAGCAGTATATATTTTTATTAAATAAAAAAGACGAACTAGCTTATTTGACAGCTATATGGTCTTGCCCCTTACAATATGGTGCAAATTAATTTTGTCATCAAAGGCAAAAAAGCATATTTATTTTATTTGAAAAAATATGGTACGTTGTAGACAGTCATTTTAGTCAATTAATTTTCGTAGCTACAACGAGCTCTTCACAGTATATGTAGCGCTAATAAAAGTATAAGTGATATTACTAGTACTAGTACTGTGTTACTGAAATTAATATACCACGCCTTAGGTATGCGCGGGGCGAGACGGGGTGAGAAGTATTTGTCACCCTGTTCTGTTAGCCAGCTATCAATGCTCGCCACGGCAACATTCATGCTCTTTTTTCCTTGGCAACCACTTCATCGCGCGCATAATAAAAGTATATAAGTTTCGGTTTCACTATATAGTTATGAATTTTTTAGCAATTTAGATATATGTATAACGAACGTCATAGCAAAACTTAGACGTATTGTAACCTAAACGCTTTTTTGTGTTTTAGGATAGATTTAAATATACAAGACTACGGGGAAATTTACGATGAAGGTGCTTATCTTACTTATTAATCAATTTTTAACATGTACGATCTATACATCGATAATTGTTATTTTTGTATTTAGTGACTGGTTCACATTGGTCATAAGATTGATCTATAAGAAAAATGTAAAATTAAACATTTAAAATGAGTCAGTAAACATAGTGGATTTATATCATCACTTGTAATAGATAAGTTGCCAGTAAGTCGCAAGCATAATGTATTTCCAGGAAGTTGCTTCATCGGTATATTTACTAACGGTCCTCAAAGTATTGTTTGTTACCTTTAAATACAATCAGACTTATTGTGAAATTCTTATTGATAAGTTCAGGATATCTCTAACGATATTTATTCAATTAGTTACAGAGTATTGAATTATGTCACATCCAAAAAACATGTTTATTTTTAATAGTGCTTTTAATAGAAGCCGTCTTTTGTCAAAAGCATATTCATATATAACTAGGTTAAAGAGACATCTAGTATCACAAGTTTGTGAAAGCAGCATCAGTGATGGATTTCATGTTACAAAATTCAATATCGTGCTCTGTTATCGGCAGGTTGTATTACTTATTACACATGATTGCCCTCCTATGGTTAATTTTTAATGTAGAAAAATTGTAGTATTTTTGCCATAAATAGTTCTCTAATTAAGGATGGGCTATAAAATAAAGTTCACTTTTGTTCTTGAATTAATTGTTGCAGGCATAGTTAAATATTCCAAAAAAATCTAAACTAAAAGTTCTAGGAAGTCGCTGGATGCGGGGAGCGCAAGATCGTGGTGTGAGAGAGGCCTTACAGTGAACGTTTCGAGATTGAAAAGAAGAAAAAGAATCAAAGCTAGGGTATAACTCCATGATTTGGTTCCTGTTGGACGTTGCCACATCTAAACGTGCAGGTTGCATGAGAAGAACATTTACTCAAAAAGAACATTTACAACAGGCAAGAGCATTCTTCTGAAACTTGTAATTTTTGGAAAAAAAAAAATTCTTTCAAGGTCGTCTGGAAAATTATTCCAGAAGATTTGGAGAGAACCTTGAGAATGCAATTTATAATATATATATATATATATATATATATATATATATATATATGTATATATATAATATGCTTTCATTAAGCACAGGACGCACATTTTTTTTAATTTAAAAAAATAAACTTTAGTTTCGAACGTTTTTAGACAGAACGTGTACTGAAATTTGAAGTAACGAGCATTTCGTTCAAAAATAATATGTGTGTTATATACTGTAAATCTTGCACTACAACGTATACGCCCATGTCTTGCATACGTAAGTATAATGTCTTAGTTGAATCAACTGCAGGACTTATCTTAGTTGCTGAGTTAAAGTTAGGGTAATAATCCAGCCTTTGTACTTAAATCTTTGCAAAATGCCTTAGTAAGAAAGTACAGGAAAGTTCGAGATAAGCAGGAATTCATTAAGGGAAATCCACGAGCTATGCGTACTGATAACGTCTCAGTCTTTCGTTGCGCTTTTGTGGACTTCTTGCGTGTTTCTAGATAGATTCTGCGGGCTTATTTAGAATTATTGGAACATGATCTTTATAAAAAAGATTAAATGTGTTTACGTGTGTTAATTTTATAACACAGTTTGGAGGTACAGCTTAGGACCCACAAGACGGAAAGACGTCCTTGTTAAATGAAGAAAACAAATTTACATATTTTAGTAAATAACTTTTTTCTAACAGTATAAATATAATGATAGTATAAAATTTGGACTATGTTTAATATAGAGATTTGTGTAATATTATTTTTCTGCTTTTTTAATATTTTACGTTTATTTATTATTATGTATTAGCTTGCACAATTATGGCATGTGTATACGATAGGTGAACAAAATTAATTTTGTGCTATATTATACGTAAGTAATATAAAATTATGTTTTGCTGTAGGCATTTAGAAGTAATGAAATATATAAGACGCTGGACGCAGACCGCTTCCAACCGGTTCTATTGATATCTACTAGGAAGGCCTATGTAGTATGTCTAGCCGTGGACCACCAATGGCAAAATGCAGAAAGAATCGATTAATATGAAAGCATCCAAAAGCTTTATTACTGAACGATTATTACATCAACACCACACAATCGTATTACGTGTTGCAACAATGCATTACATATTCGCCAAGCTAAAAGAACGTATAAATAGATGATGGCTAGACATTGTATTTGAATCTACAAAACTCGGCGGTTAGCGGTGTCGAAATTCGTGCGGTAAAAGTTTGCATTTCGTGCACCATTAAAACTTCGTAAAACTAGCCGCAGTCGAAATGGTTTTTGCTCAACATTTTGAAACTCGTCTCTTCTATTAAACGTCAGACGGGCGATATAAAGATTATATATATTCCCCAAGACGGTTTAATATAAATTCATACACGAGAATGACTCTAGCAACGTAAATAAAGTTACATTTTTATTGTGCTAAAACTTTGTGATTTGTGTATTATTTGATTCATTATTATTTTTTCAGCCATAAGACGTCCACTGCTGGGCATAGATCTTCTCAATATAAAACCGGTTGGCAGCGGTCTGCATCCAGCGCCTTCCAATGACCTTAACAAGGTCGTCTGTCCTTGTTTTATTCGATTATCTAAGGATTATCACGTATTGTTCTTTCTCATTGATTTCAATTACATATTAATGTATAAAAACTAACTTCAGATATAAATAGTTTTTGAAGTACTTGCTTCGGCAGTACATGTATATACGAACAAAAACTTTTGATAGAATACCGTTGTTACATATTGATTGATTTTGTATAAAACTTTAGAAATTATGATTCTTTGAATCTATATTTAGCAGATAATATTTAAATTTCATGTAGCTAAACAAGTAGTAATAATAAACAGAGACTCGTACATATTCAATTCAAGTAATAACCTAATGCTTTCACCTTACATGTACGCACCAGGAATCCAGTTAACTGGTAACGGTACTTTAAGCTGAAACAATTGTTTCGTTATTTACGTGTGGTTGCTTTTAAAAACGGATCGTGGTATAAAAATTACGTTTTCTTTCTTTACATGTAATATCTGTTACATAAGTAAAGTCTTGAGGTCACTGACATTATTTAGGAATGCACAAAATTCAACAATCATTTGTCCCTTATTCGCATTCAATTATTTGAAAATATGTGATTTTCTAATTTGTGGAAACTGTATGGTCGAAGTTAGGCAATTATTTTTTATTAATTATATGAGTTACGTTTTCTGAAGTTTTCTTAATAAATAATAATATCTGCTTCTTTTGAGATATCCAGTAATGATTAATGCTATGCTATGGAAAATGTGATATAACCCTCTGTATCTGCAGTCAAGGTACAAAACTACGCTCTATTCTACAATCCCTGGGGTTTTATTAAAATTCATGCTATTGTTATATGTAGTACAAACGGCCAACTTTTTATCCAAATATTTGTGAATGATAGCTTACGCTTAAGCGTTGTATCGATGTCGCGTTTTAGATAAATTTTCATATCTGGAATTATTCAAACTAGAATAGACGCTATTCTTGTTATTCTAGTTATAAAAAGTAAATATAGTTTGTATTCAGGTATAACAATACGTGTGACAATAACTCCAGCTTTGTGACTTTGTAATTTTAAACATTCCACTTTATAGTTTAAGCCCTAAGGTGTGTTACGAGAAGCCAAAGATTTTAATAAAACTAAATTTTACTATAGCACTACTAAAACCGCTGTACCGCGCCTTAGGTATGAATGCGGCGAGGCGGGGGAATATCGGCTGCTCCGTTCTGTCAGCCTAATGTCAATGCTCGGTCACATGCTTCTTTTCCTCGGTTACCTCGCTGCACTTTCCTGAAGCGGTTTTAGCAGCACTGTATTAAATTTTTGCGTGTTTTTAATTTATTTAATTTCTTTTAATTAGCGTCACTGTGTTTTATAACATGTTAAAAAGCAGATAGTATTACTACGTAAGATTACTTTACAGATATTTGTATTGTTTATGAATACATTCGTGTATGAACAGAGCAACTTATGCAATTCATGCATATGCAATTCGGAGAATTGGAGAGATTCGATTGCTGTGTCAGGGGCACTCACCTGCAAACAAATAACTTATCAAATTTAAACATGCGCCAAAAACAAATATTGAAATAATGACGCCCGTTCTAAACTGTCTGGTTTGATGCTTACAGCAACATCTTTAATTAGAATAAGTGAAAGTAGATGGTTTTTAAAGGGAATTTATCATGATGTCAGCCGATAGCCGCCTACTACAACGCAGATGCTTCCCCTAAAGATCGCCATAGTGACTTGTTTTTGCTGCCGACATTCAGCGATTTCCCGCGTCCATATGACCTTTATGTAACTGACTAACTCAAATTAAAATAAAATTTATCAGGTTTACTACAGAACGCAGAACGGATAAAAACCACCGTAATGAAGCGAAAAGGCAATGATTTGTAGAGCGACAACCGACCCAGTCGCTGTTTGAGGAGATATTGAGATAATTGGGGTCGCAGTAACATGGCGACGAAATGCCCCTTGTTAAGTACAATTGCAACTTTCTCCGGTTGATTGCTTTAATAGAGATCTTTTAAATTAATTACGAGTCTGCGTCTGTTTGGACAGGACTTTATATCATAAATAATAATAAAAATAAAAACAAAGAGCATCGTATAAGCTAGAAAGAATTTTTACCAAAATGTTTGTTCGAAATTCCTTGATCTGAAATTGATGTGGGCTCTTCACAGATCAAGGCGCGTTTAGAATCATTGTAGCTTTAAGATGAAGGATGTCAATATCAATATTTGTTTCTAGTTTCGGTTCAATTGGGTTCTTCTGGCATTGTTCATGAGCGGTCACTATAAGTGATCCTATGCAGATAATAAATCGAATAAGAAAACAAATAGTACATGATGGACCTGAAAGAAAAATGTGTTTTAACAATTTAAAAGAAATAGCTTTATCTTACAAGTATTTTAAATATTGTTGAACAGTATAAGTGAATTGCATTAACATTTGAATAAAATGAACAAACTCACCTTAGTATCTACATATAATACTGGTAAACATTACCTACAAACTTCTGAGCATACTAACAAAAAATTTATTGGGAACTCAACAAATTTAAAAATTATAATTGTAGGATAAGCCATTATTACTTTTTATCATAAACAGGTACTGTTCTCAGTACATGTTGATTAATACTTTAAATTTTCGTAACGTTTACTCATAATTAGAATTAAACCAGAATTATTTAGTTTGCCAACAATCAAAATTAGTTGTAAGCCTTATTATAAGACAAATGTAATATAATTTTATTTATAAATGTTATAAAATAATTCTGATTAAAAATTTATCGAAGCAATCTGGTGGTTTTATAAAAAATAAAATCGATTTCAAAATTTTGTTAACCTTTCTTTAAGTACAAAACCGTGTATTACAATATTCCAAATTAACAAGTTCGGCGAACCCAATCGTGTTTACACTCAATTTTATGATTATTACGACACCTTGTACGTAAAAATATTCTCAAGCTGTTTAACATTTATTATTCTCTTTTATGCATTAAACTGCACATTCTAGAACATTTCTTTTGTGTATTAGAAGGATTTTTGTTCCATTTTCACAGATTTAAAAATTAGAGTTAATCCAAATAAAAATATATGGTGCGTCAACAAACTTAATTATTATGGTTGAGACTATATATTTTGGAGTATAATCTGGATCAGCCGTTCGTTCGAAAGTATTTCTTCAACTAGTCACTGTGAGTTTGACTTTCTTTTTAGTTACGATTTGATTAGTTGGTGCTTGGCTTAACTGGCTAAAAATGACGATACTCTGTCTTCTTACCGATAACAGTCTGTACTACATGCATATTTGTAATGGCTAATATTATCTTACACTACTGTCCCAGCGACATTTGCAGATTCCGCGGGTGTGCAGAGGCAGGGCATTGAGGACGCCTATCCTAATAACTCTTTTAAGGTAGTTGAGCTTGGCTACCTTAAAAGAAAGCTACGCTGGCAGCTTTGGCACGGGCCGCTACATACTACTATTTCACATTATTGGAGAAAAAAAGAGTTACACGTTTAAAAATATAGCAAGTGTAAAATATTTAATAAAATTAAAAAATTCGTAATAAACGATGTTGTTGGCGACTGTATATGAAAAAGTAAAAATATAATTTAGATTCATGTCATACAATAAAATGCAGATATGTAATAGTTTTTATTACATGTACTTAGGTATATAATGAAAGGATATGATGTTGATATTTCTGCAATGTGTGCGCGCCAAAGATAGCCGGGACAAACTATGCAAATGGTTTTCGCAGGCATTTCCGGTGCACAGTGACCAAATGTACCTAATATGAGGTCGGATGCATCTTGTGGCGGCACGGAATAGCACGTCGGAATTTATATTGAACGAGGGGAATGCTGTTTAATTTATGGGATGATAATACTTTAGGATATTTAATTAAAGATGACAATAATTTAGTTTTTCTATACTTTCACTGTGAAATACAGTATTACTTAATATTGTGATATATTAAAATATATTTGCTCAATAACTGACGCTTATAAATAAATATGGGCATAATCTACACTGCCTTTTATGGGTGTAATCTCATAAAACCTACTTTTTTCAAAAAAATATTTTGGCCAAGTTTTATATCTATAAGATGTCGTTAGAATATTTACATTTTTTTAATGAATGCCCCTTCTTCACCGTAAGGGGTGAAGAGTATAATTTCAAAAGTTCTATTTTTAACTGATCTTTACTCGGTGTAAGGAATATTACTATAAATTTACAAGTCTCTAAATTTTATGGTTACAGAGATATCGTGATGAGTCAGTACATAGAAATCTTTTGTACTAGGTGATTGATTATGGATACAAAAGCCTTATGGAGGTGAATCTATAGCTCATTAGTAAAAAGATTTGAAGCTTTTATGTCTAATTTCAATCATCATGTATAAAGTGATCACTCTGAAGTATGTTACGTTAATTTTTTTTAACGGAATGCAGGCCCAATAATTTTTGATTCTGGAAAGTCTGCAGGGACACACTTTTTAAGCATTTCTTTATTTATTATTTCTGGAACCATTCATATTTTAATAGGGTACCAATCGAAAAATAAATGGTTGCATGCAATAAAACTATACCCTTTCAATTCTTTTACACATTTAATCCTATTAAGTATATAGCCTATACAGATATGAAAATGTTACGAAATCTTATAATGAGTTTATTTTGCAACTGGTATATTTCCGATTCCGCAAACCTGTAATATAATTTTGCAATAGTTCGCACGTGTCAATATAAATGTATTGTACAATGTTTTACAAGATGCCTGAGCGTAAGTCGTACTTAATGTCGCAAGCTGTGTGTGCCAATACTGACAGTGATAAGTTATATATTGTGTAGCAAAAATGTTTGATAAATTTGACAAAGAGATATTAGAGACTTCATAATATTAGTTTATTGATGTCTACTGTAACGCATATGCCTGCACTAAAGATCGCTATGACGACCTGTCTTGCGTTGCCTCTACGCAGCATCTTCCCGCTACCTTCAGTATGCCGTCAGTCTACCTAGTGGGGACCTACTATACGCCGGGTCTACTGACTCGAGGTCGCCACTCGAAGACCTTTGGTCGCCAAAGGCTTTTTCAATACTTTGTATAAAACTTAGCAACAGTACAGTCAGCATCTTGATCTCCGAAGACTAGCTTAAGAATGAGGCCTATGCTAAACATTACCAATCAACATTCCTAGTTTCTTTCTCGAAATATAGCAATTTTCTCTATAACCATTTTGTGTGATTTGTTTATTTTAAATAATTGTAACTGTATACAATTTTCTTTGTTGTAAATAAATATTGCCGCTTGAGACCTAACCCTTTGTGGGCCATAAATCTGAACAACCAATAATGTAATGGCCCGTGCCGAGGCTTTTGAGCTTAGTTACATTAAATATGTTAAAGTTAAGCACCTTTGGTGCTCTGCAACCTGGACACCCTGGGTAGGCTCCCTACTAAGTCGACGGACCATATAGATACGGTCGCGTGAAGTCGCGGTACGCTGGTCACATCTGCGCAAAACCGATCTGCCTTGCGGTTTTTAGGGTATACCATGCATTGAGCGTCTTTCGGCTGAAAAGAAGGAGAAGAGACTTAACATTAACTGGGAAATCAACTTATGACGAAATTCTTTACAGTATCTTTTAACTATAATAATAAATCATTGTAAAATAAGTAAATAATTAAAAAAACATGAGGGTGTGAACGAAAAATAATACCTAAACGCTGTTTATTTATCTATATAAATATTTTAGCAATCGGTAGAAAACATAAATAAAGAAGGTAAATCTCTTTTCTCGTAACTATGAGGTAGTCTGTAAGATCCACAACACTTCTTCAATGCATTTTATGTGAACCGTGAAATATGCAAATATCATCAAAAGTGGTTACTACAATTAAAAAGATAACAGTACAAAATGTAGATAAGGAGATTTTAGCAAGTTAAATTCTCTCGAATATTATGACTTCATCTGACTTTTTTACGCTTTCAAAATTATCGATAACGTATTAAATTTTAGATTTGTACATCATTAATGTGGCTAATGCCTATTAATTCTGACGTCTACTACCAAAAGAGATCTACTGCCAGGTTCTTTTATGTTTATCCTTTATTTTACCTCTAACAAAGCGCAAGGATTGCAGTTATAGAGTACGGCGATTACACACTCCACTTAGAAGCTCATGTCGTCCGTAACGAACACGCACAGAAAATTGAAAGAGGGTCGTTAGCTGAGCGTAACTAAAATAAAACACATTGTTAATACGCAAAGACCAAGCTTCTAATAATGTTTTGTTAGTGTATCTCTTTCAAATTGTTGCTAAAATTGTTTGAATATTCATACATAATATATTAATATGGTAGTATTTGCTTATGTCATATACTTGACTTTCCACTATTATATTTAATATCTTTTTTGTACGTTTTATTTAGATGAAAAACGTTAAAGGCGAAGTTTTCAAATATAGTTACAAGTTACTCTAATTTTACCGAAGTCATCACCTTCATACAATAACAGTGCTGGCAAGTATAGAGTAATTAAAAAAATGATTAGTTTTTGCTGTTTAAAGAGAAGTTGCTATAAGCTTATACTACAGTTAAAAACTGGTATAGCCGTTTACGTTATACTAGAAATAAATTAATGATGAGATGTAATTTTACATGAATTAATTAAGTAAAAATAAGTAATTAACAAGAACTCAAAGTGGTTAAATAAAGTAACTAACAACGAAACAGCGTAGAGATAATTGCTCTTCATGACGTGTGTCTCATATTCCTAAAAAAACAAACAAGACATCCTAATAGGAGATTTAGCCGTACCATGTTACTAACAGTAGGTCTATGTTACTAGGTACATTAGGATTGTATGTCAATGTTAATAAAAATACTAAAAGCTTGATAAACATTAAAATGAATATATACACTTTTTAAAACACTTGAATTTTACTATTGAATGAATTTAAATGCCTTGAAAATCCTACAGACAGCGGTCAAAAAGTTAAATGTGAAGTTTCAAAAAGCCCACGCATCAACTAGTTTAGCGGTGTGCCAAGAGGGGCGTTTAGCCGTGTTTAGGGACGCTGAGCTCGGACGTTTTGACTACACCTGTCTGGAGACTACGCCCCCTCAGTTAATTGTCTGCATAATTGGATCGTTTTGTAAAGTTTTTGACGTAGTCCTATGGTTCTACATATTTATGAAATAAATATGCGAAAATAGAAAACCACGGTTAAAAGTTTTAATGCAAAAAGAAAAATGATTATAACATTTGGTCATATCTTAGCAATTAAACCAATTGGAAAATTTAATCAAAAATTAGAACAATTAATTTAAATTAATTTCATATTCTTAGTTGACAAGTTTTAAAACCTAAATATTTTCATAATAATAAACAAAAAAGTACAATGGGCGGTCTTATCAAACGAGGAAACTCTCTACCGGACAACCGTAGTATGGAAACAGAAGAAGTATAAATAATGGGTAGTTAACGAGTACAATACATACATATATATATAATCATACATACATATGTATATAGCATATATACTTATAATAAGTAAGATATAATACGTTCTACGGTATAATATATATAATAATAAATATAACATGACTTAGATCGTACTTGCCTCACAAAGAATAAAGGAAAAGAGAAAGAAAACGAAAATAATTAAAGGATAGATAATCATAAGTACGCAATAATTAAGTACGTAATATTTTTTCACTGCATTATATTTAGAGCTAATGTAGTCTTTTTAAACCAAAATTTGGCTCGTCATTAACATTTCAGACGTAAGTCGTCTACTGCTAGGCCTCCACTATAGATTTTTAGTAGAACTGGTAGCAAGTAGCCTGCATTTAGTAGTGTACATGCTACGCTTCGCTTATAGGCCCGCGGTCTCTGCTCCATAACCTTAAGGACCTACTACCATTTTAAGTTGCCAATTGTCTGAGCTATGTTCGTTACATTTGATCGTCTACAAATTCCTGATTCAGTCAGAGAAATCCAGAGCATAGATTTCTATGGCTCGTTGAGCTATTATGAACGTTTTTGGTAAAAAATCTGCTTAGTAAACTAATAAAGATAAAATATGTACGATAAAATTCTAAAAAGTACACCTAGTATATATTGAATCGAGACAATAATGTAATTCTATTATTTTAACTAATTACAATTTTAATAACTATAGAGCTGCGTATTTAATTTTTAAAGATTATATGTTATATACTTAGTATTTGTTTTCGGATCTTGATGGGAATGTAACTACTCTGTTTATATTGCAAATACCTTGCGGCTAACTAGGGAACGCGACAACATGCGGCTTCATAAACACATTATTTGGGTACGTATGCGCCAGTCAAAATGCTAAGAAATATGTTATCAGACAAATATTATTAATAAATAATCGAATATTAGTGGCAAGTGTGTAGAGGTGGTTTTAATGACAGAGTCAATGTCAAAATAAATAGTCAAAATTTATTTGTAGAAGAAGGGGATGCCTCTTTCTCTTTTTTTTTTAAATTCTTCTTTGAAGTCTTTATTTTATAATTTAATAAGCCACGTACAAATAAACGTAGGTGATGAAAAGGCAGACGGCTCTACAACTTGTTATTATAATTACTCCTTCACGTAATATGCATATTCTTGTCTCATAAAATGAACGCATTCTAAACTGATTTCACATAAAACGTCACTCTAACATAAGTTGAAACACTCAGCCTCATTAGGAGGCACTTGCAGACTTGAACTTCCGTAATGAATGTTTCAGAGTCAATTAGAACCTAGGTCGTTCGGTCTAAGTTTTGAGTATGCGTCGTTTGCTTCTATTCCGACGGTCTTTTGAAATAACTGGAGAAATCATCTTGAATGAGATGGGTTTAACGATACCGTCTTAGACTATTGTGATTTTCGACAAGTATTTCATAATTATCTGCTTAGTAGTAGCAGATCTCTTTTGATTAATTCACTTTGATTCACGTTAAATCATTTATAGTTATTACTTGTGTAAGTCATGGGAAAAAGGAAGCCAAAATTGATAGATGTAAGAATCAAATTTTGATTCAACCTGAAATACGTATAAGGGTTTGAGATGCGTCCTGATCTGAGAAGAGCCTGCAACAAAATGAGTAGGGTTCTGTGACATTTTTTCCAAATTTTCTAATAACGAATTTAAATCAATTCATTTCGTTGTTGTATTATCTTCTCTTTTAGCTACAATTTTGTTTTGTAATTTTTGTTATTATTCAGAGTACCGGGAGCTTATTCTAAAAATGTATCTAGTTGCTTATAAAAGAGTTACTAATTTTATGGAGCCTAGAGAAAAATTTAAGAAGCTTTCCTTTATTTCTAGTGGTAACCCTATGAACATTTCTATATTTATTATATTTATTACTATTTCTATGCAAAGACAAAATTTCCATAAGCATTAAATGTCTTGATATAATTGATAGGTTACGTTTAGTTAATGCGTAGGGAAGCACTACGTCACATGTCTGCAGCCAAAAAGCGTAAGTATTGTCACAGACACCGAGTGAAGTTTACAGTCGAGTAAAGTGAATTTAATATGAACAAATATTTGCACAGTCGAGTACGAATCTTAAGTGCAGCACTGTATTATTAAATAATGATTGAACGAGAAACGTTTTTAATAATTGAAATCGCATAATCCATACACAGATACCAGTGTGTATATTTGGAATGGTTTGACATGTCTATAATGTATGTCACTTGTGACACTACAATCTTTGCTAAGGAACTTTGTTGGACCACACAAGATATTTTTATTTATACACACACAAGCATATACTTATTTATAAACACGCAAGATATATATATTTATTTATTTGCATTCAGTTGTGGTATTAAGTAAAATATATTACTAGTTGAGCTTTATTTCCTTTTATTTTTAAACAAAATAAAATGTGTTATATTAAATAGAGCAGAATATACAGCAGCAAAAAAAAAATATAAATAATGTTTAACAATAATTACTTTTTAGCACCTGCTAAGCACATGCGGTTTGAAGAAAAAAAATTGTTTCACTTCAACTTATATTTTACATCAATGAACGTAGTAATTATCACGCCACTAAATTATACTTAAACTTAGATTTAAAATTCATGGATTAACACTTTTACATACTCGTACATTACATATTTTTAAAACACTAATACTATGCTTTTTATTACGTTTGTCTGTGTAAGTCAATTAAATCATCATTATCACACATTATTATCACACATTATCTTTATCACTTTATCATATCCAATTAACGTAACCTGGAAGACAATTGCCAATAATCTCCTGAGAAGTAGACACGAGAAGACATATACATGAATTCCTCTGAGTATTGTCGATGGGTCTTGTGAAATTGATTGAAGATGAAAACGCTTTCAAGTTTAAAGACGAAATGAATGAAGAATGAGAAGTTCAATTACGTGGAAGTGACGGCGATCTTGTATCTTTGATAACTTGAAATTTTTATGAAATAAGTTAAAGTTATATAAAATATAGGAATTTAAATTTGAATAGGAATTTAAATATTAGCGAATTAATGGTTGGAACTCTAGGGAATATACGGCAGCTGTAAGAGACATTTTGCCGTGACTACAAAGTTTACCGTTCCTTTCTCACGCTGTGTAATATTTGTGTTGTATCCATGTTTCAATTGTGGTAATGGTTTCTACAGTCAGCAGTACATGTGCACATACATGTAAACTATTATCATATCAAAAACCAGACATTCTATAAAGTTTGTTCGTTGTTTTCGATTATATGTGGTGATTTATCTCTTAATAATTAAAAAAAATTGTAAAATGTTTCAAATGATTGTAAAATTTAAATTAAGATAAACTTAACGCAAAATTTTTTTGGATCTTTTAAATATTACTATTTTTACAGTACACTGATGCTAATAGAATGAAACCACACCCGATAATTAAATAATACATCGAAATATATTATTTATAGGATTCAGTATGTCACAGCTTATAATCTAACGTCAAACTTTGTCACAATTTAACTTATAAAATCTTGGTACAAAGAACAGCTTAGATATTTTGCAATAAATTCCTTCTCCATTACACGAGATGCAATATATATTAATAAATAAAAAAAACTGGAAATGTGAACTTGGTAGAGCAAATAAAGATTAGGGTGAAATATTTTGCTTCGAACTTTTCTCCCTAGACCCATTATTTTTTCCTCGCGTCTCCGACGAATTCTTTCCTTGATGACTCCCGTGACTGGCTCGCGACAGCTTTAATTAAACGAGACTTAAGGACTTAATGGGTCTGAGACAATTTTTTAACTTATCATATTTAACCGATTAACTTAATTAGAAATATAACTTACGGGCACTAGACGTTACTTTTTAAACATAACAATAGCTTCTTTAGGTAGTTTGTTATAGATATTGCGCATGTATCACTGTCTTCACGTTTTAACGGCTTATTAATTAAAAATGTCACTTGGTTAGAAACTAAAACTATTAATTAATGAATCGATTAAAAAGTGAAACTTTATTAGAAAAATTTAGTCTTAATGTAGTTAAGAGAAAATTACGAAAATCAATTACAGAATTCTGAGTAGCAGCGTGAGGTAATGGAAAAAGATTATTGCTTTTAAACAAGATAGAAAAAGTTCGTCTCTATATTATGTATATGTAAAATAAAACACCAGAAGGAAAGTAGCAAAAGTTTTTTTGTATGGATGTACACAGTTGCTTTATTGACATAGATCTTCTGCGAGCATAACGGGGCAATACACATGAAGGTACTGAGTCTAAACCTTGTTTAAGTAACTAGCTAGAGGGCTCCCTCGAGAACCTCGGCTCGTGCCATTACAAAATACGTAACTTTACTAAATTCAAAGTCTGACGGTCGTATAAATGACTCACACATACGCGTTTAGCATTTTGACTTAAAGGCGCGCCAGATAGCCGTGCTTTGACTTGGTTGGTGGCTATCGCCTGGCTAACATTATTACCGCTTCGAAAGACGTTAGCGCTGGAAGAAGCTCAGATAAATAATATAAAGTTAGAGATTATATGTTCGCGATAGACGATCTATTTATAGTTTTCAACGTAGCAAGTTATAAACTTACATACAGAACGTTGCAGACTTTAAGCAATGTACTCGTTTTCTAACAAAAGTTATAAGCACCAAACACTAAAGCGCTATGTCCTAAGATTCATTCCACTTTATTGGTCGCTTGTAACTTTTTACAATTTTGCCCAGCATGTGTTTACGTTTAAACTTGATACAATAAGATGAGTTCTTATCTTCCCATATTTCGTATAGTAAGCGTTCTGGTTAATAGTAAGCGGAAACCGCTGGGTTGTCTTGCACGAACATGCTTGTGTTATATTATGTTATAGTTAGAGAAAAGCAATCATATGAATATAAATATTAATCAAGAGTTTTGTAATGATTTTTATTATATGTATATATATGTGTATAAATAAAACAAAACATAAAGTTGTAATTTGTTTTAAAAAAAGCGACACTTAATTTTATTGATGCCATATTCCGCTAGTGGCATTTAATTAATATAGTAATATAATAGTAAGGAGGTAAACTATGTAACTCAATTTACTTCGGTATTTAAATTAATAAAAAATAAAATATAATTTTATCTCCTTGTAAACAGTACGGTATTGAAATATACTTATTTGAGTAACACCTTTTCACAGATAAATATGAACGTTGTACCGATTGCTTAGTTTAAATTTTGAAGTACAATAAACAGGATACAATCGTTTTAAATTTTTCCTTTATGAAATTCAATATTTCAAAACATAAAATTCTGTTTAAGACGGTGTCACAAGCTGTGACACAAGCTCGATGCACTTTATTCTAGCTTATATCGCTTTAGCGCGTTCCGGCTTACACAAAATTGAATTTATTTCCATATTTATAAAATTTACTCTTCTTGTTTTACAATTTCAACATGTTGAAATATTATTACTAAATATTAAACATATTTTTTCCAAATGTCACTAAATGTTATGTGAAAACAGCGTCGTTAACCAACTGCTACTTATACGTCGCTCTCGTCGCATCACGTTTGTTTGCTATGATATAAACCATAGGCGCTTTCAGTAATATTGTTCAATTTTTGTTTCGTTGAGGTTTTTTTAACATTTTGTAATAAATCAAAATTTTATTTTCAGGTAATACGGCGTTTTGAATAAAACTACAACTAACATCTGCTTGTTAAAATTGTAAGTATTACAGACCATTATTGTTAGGTCAATAATTTAGGTAATATTTCTTATTAACATATAGAATACATGTTTAGTTTAATTTAAAAACAACGTCAGCTTACAGAGTAAGTATCTACTAAGGAGACATAAAAGTGAATGAGACGTCTATTTAAAATTATTATCACTACGAAATAATGCTTACATATATTGTACCATGTACGTATACCAAAGTTGCTTTTAAGTGATGAACGGGGCATACGAATACCGTCCTTACAGCTAAGAATTTTAAGATGTTATTAGTATCAATAATACCTGGAGTTGTGGAGGTAAAGGCGAAGTTCGTTAATGAATTCACTTCTCCCAGGTAACAAAAGACCCGTAGCGGAGGGTCTACTGCGGCAAATATTCTTAAAAGCATCGACTATTAGTTTTCGCGAAAATAGGATTATATTAACAATCATACGAAGTTACTATTATACGTATTAGTTTTCATTAAATATGTTGGTATTAGGTATTGATTTGTTATTTCCTCATGTTAAGTAACAAAAATGTAAAATGGTTTTCGGAGCATCAGTCAATAAAACAGGACGATGTAGAGGACTTGAAAGATTTAAATATTCTTTATAGATGTAAGTATTTGGTATTTTTGAAAGATTGATTGAAAGGAAGAAATTCGACAGAGAGCTAAAGCAGGCCAGAGAACGATTAAAATTTGCAAGCTAAATAAATAGCAGTGAACTGGTCAAATCTGTATTGTTGGCGAAGTCTGATAGGAAGGTAGTTTTATACCGAAGGCTGTACAGAGAGGAAGAGGTACAGGTCGCCCTTCGAAGATGAATCGCTAACTCTTAAACTGCGGCCTAAATTGGGCGAATGAAGAAAGCAGAATACTATAATAAATTAAGACAGATGATGATGATATTTTATGAACAACATAAATGTATGAATATTCCTTAAAACCTAACCGAGCAATTGATATACATAATTCAATTTCAGAACTTGGTCTCACTATTGTATAGTTTTCCCAATCACGGTCGGGTTCGTTAACGCAATTTATTCAGCCTCCAGTTGGCACAATCGGGCTTCGTCGCATTGCTAATTGTCACTTTCTTCAGAGAACCGGCACTGTCTATCTTGTTAGAGAAATTAAACTAACTATTAGTAGTAATTCTTCAATTAGTAAAGAGGTGGGATTGAATTGATTTAAAATAGCTCTTCATTTTAGAAGTATTTGACAAGGAAATTTTTTTCAGGATTTTTAACATTTAATTTAAAAAAAACAATTTTTGGACTCATTGTAGACATATGGTACGATCGACCACATGCACAGGTGCTAACAGAATGTTCCTGTCTTTTACTGTGTTACTTCTGATTACCATTAACTAGATCGTGATGTAAAACTATAGTAATTAATAATTGCCTCGATTCTCTGCAGGGTCAAGGATTTTCAAAAGAATCTTAAAGATGACGTTGGTCGGTATGACTCATGTATTTTGTGCCACTGTGTGTGGAGATGCATGTAGAGCGCAGAATTAACACTAAAATAAAACTTATATAATTTTTAATTTGCTTAAAATGCTAATCTCTTACTCTCTCGCCTTTAAGTAATTGTTACAAGCTTATTTATATTCTATGGACACTATCTAATAATTATTACTATTTTAATGGAAGATTGGTACTTTAAAAATTATAATAAGTGGACGTTATATTTTTGACGTTAAACAAAACAAGACTTTTTTATAATATCCATTATCATTAAAGATAAACCAATCACTGAAAATTAATTTCTGTTTTAATATCGAAGCTGTATGTATAACTTAGTTTTATTTGCATTATTTATTATCTATCGTTCAATTAACGTTGCGGCTGATAGAAAAGCCATACAACAGGTTGGGACTAGCTACTGAACAGGTTCCTTATTTCTGTTAGTATTAATAATGCAAAACGATCTCTATGAATTATCTTGTTATATCTATTCTGATTTCAGGTTTGAATATTCAACCATACAACGTCATAGTTGTAGAAACTTGCAATTCTTTTAAAATAGAAATAGCTGATATGATGAAGGATAAAAAAACTCGATATTAATTTTCTCATTTTAGTGTTAGCATTTGCTGTTAGTTGATGTATAGTACATCCTATCTAAAAATCAATAGTTTCAGAAATTATAAATAACGAAATGCGTTAAAAGCGTTTTCGAAATTCCCATTACTACAGACTAAAATTATTTTTTGTTTACTGTCTCTACCAGAAATTAATTGTTCTGACAAAAGTTATTGTCCTGTGGCATTCTAATTAAAAATAATTAATGTAACAACATTCAATGATCACTTTATATAGGGTACTTTATACACTTTACACAGTTATCTCCTTTAAAGATTTTATAAAAACCAATCCTATAGCAAAACTATAAGGGATGCGATAAGTAGGTCATACAAGTTAGTATTGTAAATACACATAATTGATTTTATAAATTCAAAGGAAGCAACAAAATAAAAAGAAATGAAGCAAAATGTTTAGTTAGCGGCTATCGGTTCTATACTGTCCCTGTAATCTCGATGCCGGTTAAAATCAATGAATTCCCGACGGGCACAGACGGGGCGTGCTTGACACTTAAAAATAATTTATACCGACTCCCCTTCATTAGCCTCGTTAACTTATAAAATATTTTCTTGGCAATTGTATCAATTTTTCCACCATTCTTATTTGTTTTAGATTTACTCTTCGTGTTCAGAGGCAGAGACTTTTATATTTGTGTTTTGTTTTCCAGTGTAATTTCTTACATGATGTTAAAACGTATGTAATATATATAGTTTTTTCAATATATGATAATCTCGTCTTGTCTAAATTAGACAAACTTCTAGTTTATCTAATTTTTATTAGAATTCACCGCATTTTATATTGGATAATGACATTATTTCCACCGTAGTCAAAAAATGTTACATATATGTGTGTAAAAATAAACATTTAGGTTTTAAGATTTCGTGTTTATGCACCTAATTGTATATTCTTTCGAACATATTCCCCATGATTACGTCGGCTTATGTCGACTGCTTTGAAGCAGTTTTATTGCAAATGTATAGAGGAGGTCCATGTCATTTTGTGATGTTCTACAGTTGAATTTATATTAATGAGAATGTAAATACAGTAAATGAAGAATTTTGGAGGCTTTTAAATTAAAACATTTTTTAAAATGTTTATTGGTTCTGGACAGGTCTTACGGCTGGAATAAAGATAATGTATGTGTTACTGAGTTTCAAATTGAACTACATTAATATTTATGAATATTCCTATGAAAAAGTGCTAATGCAGTTTTCTGTAAGTGAAACGAACGGCGTCACATTAGCACGTAATTGTTTGCACCCACTGCAAAATTTAATTAATAACTTGTTTAACAGCAGGAGGTCGCAGATTATAAATGATTTTAGAAGTAATAACACGGCGTGCGAGAGCTTTATTAATTGCGGTGCACGTCCGTCGTACAATTAGTTACAATAGATTAATTAAAATGGGCCCAACTTTACCTTTAATAAACTTATAAGAATAAATTTTATATAGTAGCGTTTCAAATGTAAAATTAGGAAATAACTTTACTTTTTAAAAGTAAATTTTGTATTTGACCAGTCCTACCCGTGACAATGGGTGCCGGAAAGTGCGTAAAACGTCGGTAACAAAAAAAAATCTACAATATAGTCCGTTAAATTAGGTTTTATTGCAAGAAATGTTTACGTAAAAAGTTAATATAATATTTATAATTTTATTCCCGACTTGAATTCTCTCAATAATTAAATTCATATATTTAAATGAATAATTGATAATAAGTATAATGAACATTTTTAATAATTAAATGAAAGAAAAATAATCGTACTTACAGAAAGTATAATACGTATTGCTTGAATCTTCGTATTAAAACCCAAATCTACTTAAATTTAACTGTCTTTATTATTTCAATGATTCATGCGATTACTCTTAGTTTATTTTTTTATTACAGTACACTAAATAATCTTAACTAAAACACAAAAATATGTAGAAAATTGAAGATTACACAAGCAATTATAAAATATAAATAAAAAAAATGAAAATTTGTTGTTTGATATGTAAAATGGAACACAAGAGACAAAACGTATTCACCGCACTACACAATAGAACAAGTACACGGTCCAAGTGAAAGTCACTTATATTATTCAAAGCAGTGGGACTAATTTATTCATGTTGTTGAATCAATCTAAGCACATTTACATCTCTAATGGTGTAATTTACATGAAGCCCTTAATTTCTTGCGGTGCCTCCTCCATTATCATTTGGCTTGCAATATAACAGCGTTCAAACAGTTTAGTTAACGACTTACACATTAATGCACTAACAACATAAGAAGTTAATACATAACAGTTTATTTTACAAAAAATAAACATGATAAACCGATATTCAGGTCATTAAGGAGTGGAAACGACGGACTGGCAAGCACAGCGTAGGAAGGTTCAACCACAAGACGATGTTTTTAAGGTTATAGGAAGACTGAAAGCTGACCCCTTCTAACCAGTATTATTGAAAATTTATGTACGTCTGAAATAATAATGATCGCTTGTAACTCGTGTGCGATATTTATTCTTCACGAGGTGCCGACCGAAGTCACCGTGAGTGGCTATTGCTGGTGGGGTTGCTTGTGAAAATGTTTTTAGGTCCTGCAATATAGCGATATAAGGGAACATTGTTAAGGCTTTAGTAAGTCCAAGTTTGACATAACTTGTACTTGCCCCCGGAAGGGGTGTGTGCGACGGCATAAAACAAAATAAGATCGACTAAATTACATGAATTTTAATGTTGATTTGCTGTACTCTTAACGCAATTATCTGTAGTAAATATATTGCGTTAATAAGATAAAATACATTAAAACTGTGAGCATAGATGGTATTGGGCTGGATATTATAAAAGTGTCTCGAACCACACTGATATGGGACAAACCGTATAATTTTCAATGAGCGCTGTTGATTGTCACTTCTACTATCATTACCTTATTTATAAAGAAAATGACAAAGTCTTTTATACTGGTTTTCTCTGTTGTTATCTTGAACTAATTTTATCGCAATAATAAATTCAGATTTTAAGTACCTATCTAAGCAAAAAGAAAGTATATGTTGTTTATTTATAAATAAGCAATAATTTACTTTCCAATTTATAACAGGTCGTATACTTGATCTCGCAGTATGTATCCACACTGATTGATATTCTGTAATTGATGCCTACGGCCACACATGCGTCCGTGCCGTCAGTGAATGCTCCACAGTTAGGAGCCCGATTTAGTTGGCGCTCGAATTAATTAGTCGCACGCCGGATATTGCGAAGGGGTTCGTGCTTTATTGGCCAAGATATTGTAAAACAACTCAAATAATAAAACAACAAATTTTCCAATAATTAATCCGTGCGTGTGAATTACAAATAAATTCATGCAATTTTCAATTATTTCGTACCGTAAACATTTTCATTAAGGATTTTAAATTTCGGAAATTGAATACTGTATTTGTATTGCATGTGTATAATATAACAAATAATATCTTACGTATATATTTAACTCTTGCCAGGGACATGATATATTCTTCAAGATATTAAAATTCATTTTTAGATACTATGTCAAGCAAACTAATAATTTTCTTCAAGACTGGATCTATTAAAGATAACGTCTTAAATACTTGTTTCATGTATATATGCTTATTGAATATATTTATCGATTATAGATTTAACGATATACTGGATGCGGGCAGCGTTCTTTGAAGGAGTGCCATGTAGTGTGCGTCTATCGGTTGACATGAATAAAGGAATGAAATGATTTTCCCTATGACATTACGGCGTAAACAAATACAGCGATGTATCTTTAATATATTAAGTTTATCATCTAAGGACCATAGAATAGTTATTTGCATATAGTAGTAATACGTGCCCACAGTATAATATAAAACATACTATTTGATTTCACATTTTAAAAAATTATTTAACACAATTTTATTATATCTTGAAACTGATTTTACAACAGACTGTGACGTCTTTAACGACAAAAAATGTAACGTCTGTCATTTTTTAACAGTTAGTGATGAGATTAATAGGTTGTACATACAAGTATATGTTATACGGATCGTCCTAAAAAGTGCGGCGATAAATAGTTACAGACCTGTTTATACAACATACTTAATTACATCAAACTATTTTGTTCGTTGTTGACCCCTATTTGCCTAGAGATAGTAATTTTTAAGAACAAGATTTAGTTACTTTGGATAAATTCATCTTACGCTTTACGGTCCCGGGATAAGTCAGTTCAACCAAGCTAGTCAAAATTAGCCAACAAATGATTACTCAAGCGAAACTGTTTCTTACCAAACCGAAATTCTAGGTTAAGTTCGCTACAAATTTGTTTATTTTTATTTATTTATAATTCTTTTATTTATCATCATCAAAAACTAGAGTAGTAGAGAGAGAGAAAACTATACTTTTTTTCTTTCTTTTTATTCTTTCTGTTACTATGTTTATAGAAAGTTAGCTTCTCCTTAAAGTTGTCCTTACCTTCTAAATATTCGTAAGTACCCGTTAAAAGTATGCAATGACTTCGTAGATATACGCGAATAATATTAGAATAGAATATTAATGATAAAAAAATGTAACATTCTAACGTGGCTAATTTTTGTTTTCATAGTCACGACGTATCATTTGTTTTGCAAAACCTTTGGTCACCGGGCTGAGGTGTAAGACATCAAGTGCCATAATCATTTCGGGGTACCTTGAAACTTGTTAGTTATTGTTGTCCGTCTGACCTGATCGATACAGAATAAGCATCGCGCGCTCCATATCTTACTGACTTTTATTTATTACAGCGTAACGTTTGATTTTAGATTTAATTGAAATACCTTCGGGTGATTATGTATTTATTAATGTGGTGTTTAAGGAAGATATTGCATATAGACTGACCGACATGCATTAGGCATCAACCATTAATTTTTCAGGTTCTACCGATTTATCTAATGTAGATACGATGCAAGGAGGAGGATAAAGTATTATTTATTTTTTTGTATATTTAATTTAATTGGATTACGTGCTTCTGAGTATAATAAAATTTCTGTAAGTAGGCAGTTTACAAAATCTTGAATAAAAAAAGTCTGGCCCCTTTAAGCCGTCGTTGGCAAGCCAGTAACGATAGTTGTTGCAAAGTGGGCCAATTCATAGCGATTTATGAGATGGCTCGCTGCTTCTCTTTATGGTTTTACAACATATTTATCGCTTTATGACATTACACGGGGACATTTTACGATAATTTCTTGACGGCTTGAATTGGACAGGGAAATATTTTTATGAGCATAATCTCGTATAGACAAATATCAGACGAATAATATCCCTTCTGATCATTTTATTAATGATAAACGAAACTGTTTAATAAAAGTAAGTTCAACATAACTACCTTATAATGAGACTGGACTCATTATAAATTAGGATTTTAAATTAAAGAATATCATTATGCAATAGTACTTTTTTATCGTACCGGAAACTGATTCGCCATTTTCTTATTTTTTAAATTGAACTTGTCAGAAATTTTATAACGTTCAAAATGTAATAAAATCGTTTTTTTTTTGTTCTTCAAGCTTTAATCAAGATTATACGATTAACCAAATTTCATACCGAAATCATTATGATATTGGTAAAGTTAAGCTTGACTCAAGCACCTATTTTCCCTTCTACTAAAAATTTGCTTCAATATTCACAAAAACAAGTAGGATACGATAATACTTGAACCATGGACGGCTCAGTACTGTTAGATAATTTAGGGATGTGTTGCGAAAAGGCGATGTATTGTTTCACACACAAATCTATTGATAATGTATTGAGATATATGGATACTGGTAGGCAGTTTGAGTTGTAATAACGTTTCCGCTCTTTACCCCGCTGTTTATCGAGCCAATGCAAACAAGAGTGATTTTACTATCTGGGGAGAACTTTATGTTTATGTTGCATTCGATATGGCGATACATTTTTGAATATAATATTTATGTTGTGTTACAATTCCACTAATGAATATTTTTATATACAGAGTTGTATAGCATAGTACGTCTTTAGAAAAGTTTATTAATATCCTTTTTAATCGCTTAATCGTATCATGTTTTGAATTTGGGGAAAACCTTAGCAAGAAAAAGATTTGAAAAAAAAAAACTGGAAAGTACAGACGTGCGCGATGTAGAGTAGTTTCGTGGCACATAATCTTCCGACGTTGCCTAAATTATGAATATGAATGAAATTTATTGGTTACTGTGGTTGTGCCCGTCCCCAATACCTGTTGTAGGCTGGATTCTTTAAGTTGTTGACTGGTACGTATACCTGAGGAAAACAGTCATATTATGTAAAACAACATTCAAGCTTTTATCAACTATCTGTCGTGCGCTATCCCCTTGGCGACTATTGCGTATAATAAGACCAAATATGAAAAAAAGATCAATGGTAACATCCAACTTCACTGGGCAGAGTTCGAAACGTGTTCACATCAGAATTCCTCAGGATATAAAGATAACTTTGTCTCTGCCTTCGGGCCAAATTGGTAAGCTCGTGTGTGTTTTGAGCGACAGTTCGTTCAATGGGCATGGAGAGAGTTATGGTCGAGATTACACTATGAGATGAAAACAGGAATGCGGAGATCAGTAGACGAACGAAAGTTACTGACATGGCCCAGTGAAATGGCAGGCGACAGATCTACGCACGCACAAGTAGCCACTGGGCCGTTAAGGTTCTAAAGCGGAGACCACGGACCAGTTACCTCACCGAAGGACGTTTACTTAAGAGGAGAACAGACGGCCTATTTGAGATCTTCAGAAGACGCTGGAAGCAAAGGCCCTTCAAATCGGTCTTATCAGAAAGGGTATCCACTGCTGGATCTGTTCCGCAGTCGACGCAGTCGACATCTTACGGATGAAATAATGATGCTTTTATTAACGAGTTTTTTTTTTAAATACATAAATTGCCGCATATGCTTAAATCAATTGTTTATGTTGGTTCGATTGATATCTACATTATTTTTGCATTATATATAAGTATTGTATAAGAAATACTAGTGGGAAATTTAAAAAATTAACTAAGCGTTTTACTTGCGATCAGTTTAAAGTATAAATGTACATTAGCCGCTATCAAGCGCTTCTCCAATTGTTCGTTAAGATTGTTGTATTCTTTTACCTCAATATTGAGCTATGATTTTTATATACGTTTCTGCCTTTTTGTAAGTATAAATGTGTTATGCTGTCAAGTATTAAAGTGTTGATATGTTTTAATTGATATTCAAGTTACATATTTTACATCAACTAATTCTATAACCTCATGTAAAATTTATATGAGTTGCAGTAAAGCAATGTAAACATTTATAAAGAATATTTAAAATTCTGCTATAAAAAGAAAAAAATGTTAGATGATTTTTCTCTATAAATAAAGTCATGACGTTAAACCAGAACCTTAATTTAGTAGACGAACGATCTCGAGAATGCTTAAAAATGTAGGCCGCATTTTTAATGACGATAGCGAGCGCTTTAAACAACTCGGGGTTTAAAAATTATTTTAATTAAACGTTAACAAGAAGCGGAATCTGCAGTATTGAAACAGTACACAGATTTAAATAAAAATTTTTACATTTATAATTTAAAATCTTATTTTTTGGCATTTTGAACTAAATCTAAATGTCAACTGAAGTAAAAGACTCGATTTAAATTTTTAAATAGTTAATAGTGGTATAAACCTTATGAAGTTATGATTAAAAAGAGGAATTAAAGCGCTACATCATTTTTGATCTTTTTAGTATGGCCACCGTAATAAAATATCGAAATATATTTTTGTAAACATTAAAGGTTATTAAAGAAAAATAATTAATATAATTAAGCATTAAGTATTTTAGCTACTTTCTCTCAGAAAAATATTAAATATGTGGGATAACGGCTGAACTTTAAATAAAGAATACAAAACAGTTTTAAATTTTTTTTAAATATTATTTTAGAAATTTGATTTGAATGCTTCTGTATTAGCAATAATTAATAAAATATTATACTCTAAAATTATGTAACACAATGACATGACACTGACCGTTTTAATGATATATCATATGAGCATAAAGATGGTAGATAAAACAAATAGATTTAGGTTGAGGGTATGTCAGGGGTGAGACAGGAGAGTGCACTAGATTTTTGAAAACAGTCGGTTCGTTGGTTGTCTACCTCCCCCGTCCTTCTGTTACATACTTGAGTAGGTGACCCGCACTTGTGCGCGTAAAGTACAAACTTTCGTATTTAGGTAAGTATCCAAGATCATCAGTATTTTCAAATAAAAAAAAACTGTATAACACCACAAGGTAGACCTAATTCGTAATTCAAAAGATTTGAAATAATAATTTATTAAAAAAAAATTTTTACTACGTAATTTCATAACTAGTTTCTATTACTATAAGTGTTTTTATAAAGTCAATTTATATGCATTTGTCTCAAACAACTTACTTTACCCCCTCAGGCCTAAAACAAGCGCGGTTTGACATGTTTGCGCAATACGGCAACGTATATTTGTTTATTGCGCTAGCTAAACAAACTTTAACAAATAACATGTCCTTCAACATGTAGCTTATGGTTTTGTTTTTAAATCTGTATCTATATTCAAAGTTTTTGTTTTCTGTTATATATTCGCATAATATGTAAGCATAGATAAATAATGCATATATTCGCCGCCAGATAATACGCAAGTTACTGTTTTATATAGAGTTGTACCGTTAAAAATGAAAATAATGTTCAACCGAAAATAACGTTTGAAATTATTTTATTTATTATCTTATCGTTTCAATCCATGGACGCTAACAGCAAAGCCTATGCCTTTCCTAAAGATGTCTATGGGGGGATATACCATAATCGACACGCTTGGCTATTACTGCACCAATTGTGAATTACATAAGAATGTATCCCGGGAATCGAAGCCGCGACTTACTATTAATTTGAAATGAAAATTTCGCACCTATAAAATTTCATAACTAACCAAAAATAAATATAACGGGGCTGTTTGTGATCTCCATCAGATAATCATAATTTATATCTAGTTATTACAAACGACTTCCGTCTTTATGAAAGCTTGTTTTTGTTTTAAATTCTTAATCGTATACGCTTGTGTGGTCGATTAAATTGGATCTATCTTATTTGTGTTGTTCTATTAATGTATTACATACCATGGTATTAGTATAAATAAAAATTGTTTAAACAAGTCCGTGCCCTCGATTCGCAGAAGGATCAAAGAATATCAGCGTACTATATCAGATTACTCTTTCATGTTGTAAATTAACTTAACTACTGATATTACAGTCTTCCGTTAGTCCGTGAGTGGGTGGAGATCTTTTATATGTTACATTACTTTTTTTATTTTATTATGTAAAGTAAGAGGCAGTAAGGCTAGGCAATTTAAACTATAAAAAACGTTGGACATATGTACACTATATACTTTGTTGTGATTTATTTCGTCTATCACCTAAAGAATTCGCATTTTTAACACTACAATCGATACAATTGTTTCTTTATAGACTGTATATTTTAAATATTCCTACAAAAAATATTCGAGTGTTGTTACATGGCATGATGGAGTGGACAATTTAACATCTAAACTTTTGACCAACCAGTTGACGTAAATTAAAATTATGCAGTCGGAAATTTTAATGTTGTGTTTCGGTGGCTATGTGACACGTGGCATCAACCTCTTTTAACCACATGTCAGTGATATCTCTATTTATTAAAAACAAAGTTTTTAATTCGGTATTAGTAAATAACTACTACAGGTACATACCTACGTAGCCAAACGGATTGGTAAGTGAAGTTGGCAGAGGGCAGGCCTCTGAGACTTTAAGGTTTTGGAGTGTAGAACACTGACTTTGTTAAACTCGTTAAAAAAACGTTAGATGCAAGCCGCTTTCTCTCGGTCTTTTTAGAAATATGAAGTAGACGCCTATGTCCAACAGTGGACTGCAGCTGGACTACAGCTATACAGCTAATATCATGAAGATGGTGACTACGTGTTCTTTCATAATACCTTCTTACAATTATCATCTTTACATATGTTGTTGAGTTTTGTTGTTTAGTAACAACAGTAGTTCAAAATGTGAGCTGGAACTGGTGTATTCCAATAAGCGTCTAGATGGAACTTGTGCAAAAACGCGTAAATGTTTAATCACAAAGTTAGCAGCGACGTTATCTCTTTACGCAAAATTTCAAATGTTATCAAGCTCTGAATTTGCAACTTTTATTACTTCACCACTGTCGTCTAAGTATACATACGACTATATATCAGGAATATTCATCGACCGTGTGGTTCATTGTGACTGTAAAGTGACAATTTTGCTTTCATTTCCAGTTTCGCTCCGGTTTTGACGCCGCCAGAGAAAGTGAAGATGAGGTAGAACTAAAAGTACATATTTACAGTACTTCACACTAAACAGTTTATATAAAGAAGAAAATCTTAAAATTAATGTGTACTTTATTTGGAATATCTTAAATTAGGATACAATTTTTATTTGATATGATGTTTAATTGTACCATTTTGAGACTGCTTCTGATAGCAGTGCATATTTACAATGTGTGTTTACGAGATCATTTATATTTATAAATTACGATATAATAAAGGTTTCCTATTTTTATTGTTATAATACTTGATTGCACTTTTTTAATGCAATTCCTTCTTGTATGTTTCTCTTAATGTTTATAAGACAATTCCTTTTCCAATATGCAGCTATATGCTTCAAACAAACAATAATGCGTTGTTCTGAAAATAAGGATTTATTATAAAAATTATTGAACTTGGTAGTGAGGTGATAATAATCACACACATAATGTTTTACATTATTACCTATTTGAAAACAGAGAAACGAACGTTAAAGTTTATTGTTTAAATTGTCGATTTTTTTAAAAGTTTACTTTGCAATACTTTAAATTTTCACTGCTGCACACTGCATGCACTGCAACTGCTTTACCGACCGGCGACCGCAATGGACGCCGTCATAACACCGTTATTAACAGCGCCATCTATGGAGTGTCAAAGTTAAACAGCCACTGCTTTACCGATATTAAATAAGCACTGCAAAATACAAAATAGAATTACTAAAGAAACTAGTTTATTTACATATATAAATAGAGAAAGGTATAAGTAAACAAAATAATGTGTATGTTTTTTTTTTAAATTCGAGAAAAAAGTAAACATGATATAAATTTGTTACAAATATTTTATACCGAGCGATGAGTGATGGTGTCGAAAGCACGGATTTTCGACTTAACACCGGTAATCAAAGGTTAAAAAACTATAATATTTTGTCATGTTCCAAATCAACCTTGCTTGTTTTGTCTTGGCTTTCCTATGTAAACACCCAAATAAAGGGACGCATTCTTTACAAGTTACAACACTAAAAAGATCGGATTTATATTTAACGTTTATAAATATGTCTGTCTATCATTTTAATAAATACTTATTAAGTCGGGTCGCGCCATTATAAAATAAGAATCAGATAGTGTTCACGTGCCTACAGCGTCGTTCAATCTCCTTATCTTCAAAAGCCAGGTGCAAAACCTGAATGTACCTTATCCGAGAGCCATATTGTGGCACAATCACGCTCGACCTTGTCAGCCCGCTTTATGCCGTTTCGCTCTAAATATACGCAAACTGCTGATTTTTACTGCACATTAATTGTTATTATTTACATAGAAAAATGTTGTAAAAATGGAATAAATGTGAGTACGATGAAGGGATCCAGTTCCGGACATGCGTATTGGAGAGGGACGGAGATAGCCGGCTCGCCGGTACAAACGTCAGTTGGTCGAGACTCGGTAGGAGAGTTGCGCGTCGCGTTGGTTCCTCGTTCACCTAACACTTATCAAATTTCATACGAAAATTTGATATTGTCGTCGAATTGTGAAGTGTTTTGACGAGTTCGCGAGTTGACCGGTAAATCGTTCAACTTCCTATGCGTTTGTTTTTTTTAATTTTGTTTTTATTTTTGTGCTGGCTTTTTTAGGCCTATTGTGTTTTGTTTCGCTGAGTGATAACTCAACGGTTCTGTTTAAGAAGTACGTATTATTTATGTTTATTTTCTTAATGGCTTTTATATGAAATTATCATTAAGTTTTTATTTTATTTTATTATAGATTATAAATGATATCATCAACACAGTTGCTTTATCAGTTATGATAAGTCTTATCTCGTAGTTAAGCGTTTTTGTATACGCAAAAGTGTTTGTATATTTTGTCACCTGCAGTATTTTAGACAAATTATTTAATGATTTTTGCTTGAACAATTTATAATTTTTTAATATGCCTATATACGTATTTTTATCTGTGTGGCATTAACATTTAATTACAAGTTCAACTTTATTATTTTATTTCTATAAACGCTCGAGTCATACTGTTGTTAAGAGGTTTTGTAATATATTGCGAAGCACGCTAGAAGATATTGTTATTTTATTGACATATCTATCAACTGCTAACCTGAATTGTCAGGTATGTTGATCGACATGGAGTTCACTTTATTGTGAATAATACTGTATGAAATTGGAGAGACAAAGACGGGATTTGAATAAAAGGGGACCCTTGAAATTGATCGTCTCTACACCCCAGCCTCTGGTTAACCGAGCCCTTGTGTAGCTTAATTTAATACTCTACAAATTTGAGTTTGTGTCATTTTTTGCCTTCTATTGTGCGAAATGTATCGATGATACTAGTAGTTAGTTATGTTATTTTGGCGCTAATTTTCAGGTTTTATTTTAGTTATATCATTCTTTATAATAATTGATCTCCATATTAGCTACGATCATTTATATTATCATCATATAGGTTGCATAATGTGTCAGGAAAAAGCTTTAAATCTTTTACTCCTATTACCAATCACACTGTATAAATTAATAACTCTGAAATACATGACACAAATTTATTTTTCTTATGGTTTATTTTTTCTGTCAGTATTTTAAAAAAAGGCTCTGCTAAATCACTTAATTTTGCTTGATTAAAGAAAGCCTTTAATATTCACTAGAGCGAGTCGAGACGTGTCCAGTGTCTGAAGCTGCGAGCAATACAGGTCGGAACTTGAGCTTCGTAACATCTTAAACGGTCACAACTTCCTTTAATTTCCCGACAAAACTCGTTCAACGAGATTTAAAAGTATAACACGAGTCTTAGCGATAATTTAAAAAAAATGTTATTTTATAAACCAGTATTTTTTGCTAGTAGACACGCCTGCGTTAGAATTTGTTAAGGTATATAGTACCTTGTTAGGATATTAATACATATTAATTTATATATATAAAACAGATGTGTTAATTACACCACTTATAACTCTTGAATGGCAGAACCAAATTTTATGATTTTTGTGTTTTTTTGATTTGTCTTCTCCCGGAATAGATATAAGTATTAAATTCATCAATTAAAAAAATATATCAAAAAAGGAACGTTACTCAAAAAGCAGCCGTGTAAAAAATTATTTTATGATTTTGTATAAATTTGAAAATCGAAATTTTCTCATTCATTGACTGGTAGTCTAAACGAAGTTCGCCGAGTCAACTAGTTGTATATTAGTATATTAAGTATCGCCATAGTATATATTTATAAGCCATATTTCCGGCTCTAAATCAATTATTATCTCAACGATTAAATAGTATTTTTAAAACAACACAATAACAATTAATGATAATTTAAAAAAAATGTATAATTTCCATTTCGAAGACCGAATAAATAAAAGAATGAAATATCATAATCGTTAACTTAGAATACGTTAGATCGTTCATAAAAGACCCAAACTCGCAGTCGCGTGCGCACGAGTTATATTCTTTATCATGAAAGTAATTCTACAACAGTTGACCGTTCAATCGATAATTTGGTCCCGTAATGGTATGAGGCCCCTTTTGTATTTTTGTTCTATATTGTATAGAAAACGGGGTTGTCGGTCGTTGACATTGGCCTTCCCCTATCTTGTTTAGAATTCGCGACGATATTTTTCACTGCATGTCGGATTAGTAATACATCATCTAAGCTCATTCTCGATTATTGCAACAGGGCGGCAGCTAATACCGACATAATCTCTCTAACTTTCGAATGTCAACGTTTTTCGCTGTAGAATAGATATAATAAACAGTAATAAAATGTATGATTTTATTTGCAATCAATGTCTCAAAAGACTTATGTGTAAATAATAAGTAAATATCTTTCATTATATATATTTCTTGTACAAGATAAAAACAATTACATTTGTTTTTGATCTTGCATAGATTGTTTATAATTAATCCTTTTTTACGAACGGCAGACCTTGACTTCTGTAGTACAGGCAAACATCTAGAAGTCAGGTCACAAAACAAAATTTTATATTAACACGTTCTAATGAAACATTACGCAAACTATATAAAATAATATATATAAATCTTTAACTTTATTTTTTTATAACATTTCATATTTCGTTGGGCTGTTTACGTATTGAATAAATAATTATTATTTCAAAAATATGTAATTGAAAATCAAGAATTTGATATTGCTTCTTTCTTTGTAAACTACACCTTTAAAGGCCTTATCTAAAAAGCTAAAAATAATTCGAGTAGAATATAACCTCCTTTATGTTTGTTCAACACGTCAAATATCACCGTCCTAGATTAAAATCAAACAAAAAGCAGAGGAAAATCCTTAATATAACATTAATTGTTTTATCAATGATATCACTTAGACTAAATCTTATCAATGTAGGCCTATTTAAGCATCAAATTACGTGATCTGTTACTATATAGTAACAGTAAAAGAAAAATAAAACAAACCATACAATTAAAAAAAACTTCTTCTTCTTGAAGTGCCTCTTCCAACTAGTGGAGGTTGGCTATAAGCTTCCTGCTCTCTTCCTTATTTTTGGTTCTGCGTAATAGCTCAGCAGCGCTGGCGAATCCGGTCCACTCTCTAATGTTACGAAGCCACGACTTCTTTCTCCTACCAACCTTCCTTTTACCAGCGACCTTTCCCATCATGATAAGTTGAAGGAGATTGTATCGTTGGTGTCGAAGAACGTGTCCCAAGTAAGCGATTTTCCTTCTTTTTACTGTGAGCATTAGTGTGCGTATATGGCCGATTCGTGTCATTAAAAAAAACTATCTTATTGTATTACTTTAAAGTACAATGAAGTGAACTTTAAGTCGTACGTATGCAATGGAAAAAAGGATAAACGTTCTGATGCAATAAATATCGACACGATCCCTTCGTTAATACGTTTTAAATTAAACCATATTTAACCTTGTATTTTATCACGTTCCACTTTTGTTTATACTCTTACGAGCAAATACAACGCTATTAGATATTAAATATTTTGCCTTTGATTATAATGCATATAATTATGACTATTCATTGTTGACTTAAAAATAGACCATAATGAAATCGTCTTCTTCTTCTTAGGAAATTTTTAGAGTTATAAAAAGTGTCTGATGTTTTATATTTGTATTTATAACCTGGCCCTTTTAATAAATTAGTACAAATCATGTGCATACCGGGTTGCTTTATTAAAGCCGTAGGTGATCGTAATGCCTTTAACTAAGCTTGGAAACGCTGAACGCGCTCCTTCGGAACTAATACAAGACTTGTAACTGTATAGCAATATATAGTTATAAATTGTTAGTCCATAACGTTATCTGTAGCCGGGTTAATATTAGTAAGTCGCTGTATTATCGGTAATTTGACTTGTTCCGATTTATCCTATTTCGGCTAATGGTTTTGTTTTGCCAAGATACAATGAATGGAACTTAGTAATTGCTTTTCTTGTGGTTTCTGTTCAATTGCCTCGATTTAGGTTTGCCTTGTTATACATTCAACTTTTTTTTTAAAAGAATTGAGAGAATGTCCAACCATGATAAAAATTAAAAATAAAATAACTTCGTTAATTATTTTAGTCTGTTGACCTATGACGAATAAATGGCTTCTATGCCAGCGGTTTGTAATCTGGTGAACTAAAGCTGAATGGCCTTAAACAGAGACCGTGGGAAGCTGATGTGATGTGAAGGGCACATTAGCGATTTACTCAAGCACGTACTGTATTAAGATCGTCCAAAACAATGCGGGTGGAGTCAAGTCCCGTTAGAGAGCGGCGCGCGAGTCGATGTTATTCGACTAACATTAAGTTGCGAGGGCAATAGTCTTCGGAGTTGCCGCGGATTGCGCAAACGGCCTTATTTTGCGCGTGCCGATAATCGCATGCAATTAGTTACGTCTTTGGGATTTATGTACCGTACTCGTCGGAAGTTATTCGTACAATTCAGACTTCATATCACCACTCACACACAATACTCCCAAATTAAATAAAAGTGATATGATATACAGGCCATACACAGGATGATTGGTTATTGGTGTATAAGCTTTATAACCAATCGCCCTATATATAACTTAAAAAAATATTTACAAGGAATTTATTTATTTAAAAGACAGACAAAGTAGTTTTGAAACTCCTTTGCTCAAGCGGATACATGTGGGCGCCGGTGATCGCTTACAGTAATATATTTGCTCGTTAGTCTATCTTCACTAAAAACAATGTTATTGTACTGTGAATAGTATACGTATAAGTTTAAACTTAAGTATATGGTCGAAGGAGATGTTTTTTCCATTTTAGCAACCGCCTATAAATATACAAGTAATGAATTAAATGCTCTAATGTAAAAGCTATTCTTTTTAAAATATAATTAATGTGAAGCCTTAAGTCAAGAAAAGGGATCGTTCAATTAATTACTTAAATTGCAGGTCGACTACGTTTGTTTCAACTGTCTGTGTAGACAAATTGTAGGTGTGTCATAAAACGAAGGCCGCACGTTTAACGAACTTATCAAGCGGTGGATATTTTTCCTCAAGATAATTTTATCGACTATGATTACATATTGCTTTCAATAATAATAGGTTTATTTACTAACAGTTAAATTTATATGCTGTTAAACAACATGAACATTTTTGAATTGTTAATTTTGTTTAGTTGTACGATCTATATATTGATGTTCGATAAGGAAAGTTAATATATCTCTTACTATCGCTCTATTGCAGTAATTTATTTTTTACGTTGCTTCATGAATCCATTATGTATTATTCAAGTGTGTACAGCTGTATATTTTCATTTTATTTGGAAAACAACCAAGATCAGTTAATAGTATTTATATATTATTAAGGTCATCTTATGAATAAATATTGTACATTCTACATAAAACGTTTTCTCAGGCTACTCGGGTTAATTTGTGCTATAGTTTATTGGTATTGTTATTTTAGTTTTTAAAATATATTTTTTTCCAGTTCATATATATCTAAGTTAGTAAAAATATATTGCTTCATAATAATTGCAACCTCCCCGAAGATATTATTATGGTAGCGGAAAATTGCTGGATACGGGCACCTCAAGGCTCACCGGTCATCGTGATGATCTTTGGGCATCCCCTATTATTAAAATGATACTTTTTGTAAAATTTATCAAACATTTTTGTTATTTAATACTACTTATATGTATTGTCGATATATACTATTGTATACAGTCGGTAAGCACACAGGGTAAGACGTCAAGTACAACTTACGCTCAGGCATTTTGTAAAATATTGTATAACAAAAAAAATATAGATACGCGCGAACAAAAAAGCGTCTATCGGTTGATATAATGATGAAGATGAAGATGTAAGATTGTTATTCTAAATTTTTGTTTAGATTCATAAATCTCTGTACAATTTTAAATTAAATAGTTGTCGAGATTTTAATCCGATTCTAAGGTGTTAGAATTATTTTTTTAATAAGTTCTGGTGACTATGGAGTCGAAATATCTATATGTCCATATTTGCGAATACAGATTAACATATATGGACATTTAGATCTGATATAAAACCATCAGTAAACGGCATAGAGTTATTACAAACGGGCGTTGCACCGGCACGCGGTGGAATGTGTCCGACTGTGGTTACGAAATGCCATGACTCTGCAATTCGCGGCCGTGCTTCTGCATCGGAATAAGCAATCACATTGTTTGCGGCTTTATTTACCTCACCTTAACTTGCTTGTCAATAACCCATCTTATCAACTTGTCTAGTTTCAAATATATTTATATCATTCCTTTTAATCAAAAAATCACAGTAGGACGCTGAGAAATTATTGGAAACAAGTTAGATAAAAATATTAGTTATTTTTTTTAACAAGGAATAAACACAATGAAAATACCAGATCAAAGCAACCGATTTTGGAGCGCCCGGCATGTTACTGAATGTGTATGTGTTTCGAGTGACATCCCATACCGTGGTCCCCTCGTGAGGTCTGTCAAAGCGATCTAAGAACTCGGCTGCCTCTCAATTCGGCAATAAAAAGTACAAAGTAACTGTCCCTCGGGCTTCGTTACCTATAAAAGAGTTTAGTCACATCGGAGCACAGTCGCTGTGAATCCGTGGAAATTGCTAATTCCATTTGGGCAGAGGGTAATTCTTATAGTTTTTTTAATTGATTTTTCAGCAATCGCGGCTTACTTATTAGTATTTTTTGTAAATATTTTAGCTCTTGCAGTCTCCTTAGTCGACAGGCCTTGTACTGGCAGTAATTATTGGCCTATCGCATTTAAAATGAAAAAGTAATGTAATATTCTTCAGAGTGATCATTTAATTTATTAATGTGAAACAAATAAATAAATTTTGAGATTGTTAAACACTTCTCAATGACAAGATAAATTTGCAGCGCATGAACTGCCAAACTTACGAAGTTTAAAGCGAACTGTCAAAAGCGCAAAGTTTCGATAGTTTTTTTTTAATTAAAACAAACCTTCCACAGAGTATCATTCAATTTATAAAAAAAATATGTATGCCCGATAAAATCTTACTAAAATATGGCATGACCAAGGGAAACGGATTAATTTTTGTGAGTATTGAATAAATGTATTTTACTTTTGCATAATCTGTAATTAATTTTTGATATTTCTTTAAAAATACGCTGTACTGATAAATTTACACGAATTATGATGTAGAAATACGGTTATCGATTATTCATATTATTTATCTAAGGTTAAAATATTTACCAAAGGTAACACCCGACTGAAGCTAAAAGGTTTAAAAAAATATATTCATAAGAATGATTTCGTAACCTACTTTTATTATAACTTTACAACTTGATATTGCATAATAAAAACATGAAAGTTTTTAATTACATAAAAAGTTTTAAAATAACACGCTAAAGCATGACTCGCCAAGTTGTAGTGCTTTCAATTCTCGGATCTCCAGTTTTTTGTTTGAGTGTCGATACTGTAGTATCGTCGGTATTGAGACTCGTGATGGTAGACCTGGAATATTCAAATTTGGAATGAAAAAAAAAAATCTTTGAAATTATTGTACAGGATTACGAGAGGAAAAAAATCGGATTAACATTCATAATGTATGTAGAATGCACGTTGCAGGATATGAGACGTCTAATTGAGTGTTAGGCGCTCGCCACTCCAGCCGTTCATGGCTTTTTAATTGCCACGTCGTATCTGGCGGAACGTTCGCTAATGTGGGCGAGGTAGCCCGGAAAGCGGCGGCTATTGTTTCCCGTAGCTCCTTATACTGCGAGTAGCGGTTCCACTTCATAAGCGCCGAGAACCGATGCGCCAAAATTCTAGTAATGTCTGCCGCATTAATTAGCCAGATATGGTTTCTTTTAATGTTAATCGGCCGTTCTACTCTTACAGTAGTCTAAGTGTGTTCTCAACTTATAAATATCACATTTAGTTGTTTGGTTTGATTATATAAGCATCTCCGTGTCAAAGTGCGTATTTAGCGCAACATTATTTTGTATTAACTTTTATTATCTAAGTGAAATCATAAAAGACATGCAATAATATAAGTATTAAATAAATATAATATATTTATGTTATTGGTTTTATTATGAGGATTAGGCTCTAATTTAACCAGTTTAGTATACTATAGTTGTCTATTCGCTTTTATTGTAAATAGGCAGATGATATATTAATATCTGTGTATACAATGCTGAATTTTTTTAGGTCTGCATTTGTCTTCTGTACAAGGAACTAAATGTATTTTTTAATAAATGTTAAAAACAACGAAGGCTGATATGTTAAAAGACGCGATAGCTTTTTGTGCGGTACTGGTAATGGAACCGTGCCTATGCATCTTAAGCGAAATTCATTACGTCAAAGAGCTTGCCGTCAATGTAGGTTAAGTCTTCTTTATCTTAACGTTCCCCTGCGTTAAAGCTTTCAAGAATGATGAGAGCGATTCGTCATGTTCAAAGCTTTAACATTGAGCCGCGTTTAACGTTGCACTTATGGAAGGCAGTCCTTTTTTTCATAAATTACTTATGCCTAAAAATTTTCGAGGACGTGCTCTAAGCCAAATTATTTGACTTCCATATTTGTTTTCAAAAATGAAGAACATGTGCGTTACGATCGCAGGTTTGTAGTCATATGCATATACTTTAAAACAGTGCCACATCTATGTCTAATTAGTTCAATAGCTATTCTGCGAGTTGAAACCTGTTACCGCTACTTCAGCTGCCCCATCCGCTGGTTTACATCCACCTTCGTTCGTTTACGGATATTCTCATTTCTGAATTGATGTCGTAGAGAAATCCCGTGTACTCTTCTCCATGGCTTGTTTACTGTGAGCTTGTCAGATGTCTAAATCGAAAGATTATGTTTACTACCATAAGTCATCAGTGATCACACACTTTGAGGGAGTCTATTGCTAAAGTCGTGGCGGAGGGCCTCTCTAAGCCTCCGCCATCCGAATACGTTGTCTTTAAGTCGTCATGTTTAGGTCATAATGAAATGGTAACACATGACGTAGTCCTTCACCTGAAGTTACTAAAGGATATTAGACGAGAACATGTAAATTAAAAAGCATAAATATTTATTCGTCCGTACGTTCAAACAAGATCCAAATATACAAGACATGATTTCTTAATCATTAAGTAAAAAAGTAGTTTTTAAATTTAAAAGTAAACAAAAATTTAACGTGACAATAGAATTATATGAATAGGCTCTCAGCGCGTGCTTATGCTGGAGAGGATAATAAACTTTTTTGGGCGATCCTTCCTTGAACAGCAGCCGTCAACCTTTTTTTGCATTGATTAATGACGGCCTATTTAGAAAGCGTGCAAAGTATGTTAAGAGGCCAAAAGTATTCTTCGTTGATTGAATTTTAATCCCTTCTTTTCTCTCAAATTTCTTAATACAGTTTATAACGTTAAGTGAAAGTGATAGATTTTGGAGCAATTACGTCATTATAGTATATGATTGATTTTGTAACATTTTAATAGTTCTTTTAATAGCAGGTTATTATGAAGGTTTCAATTTTCTCATATAAATAGAACTTTACGTGTTATGTTGTCATGTTATACTCGTAGTCTTTCATTTCCGGCCTTCGGCCTTCTTTGAGTCTTTCATTTCATAAAGGGATATGATCCTTCTTAGACTATTTCATTTCGGAATTTCTCTACTAAATCGAATTAGGAAGGAGTAGATTGGTAAAGCGAACGAAAATAACTAACATAGGTCAGTGTATTAGCTAGTTGGAGTGGCTGTGCGCAGGCCTATGTGGCCTTCTATTCTGTGCGCACAGAATAGAAGGACTTTGGAGCCTTAAGGTTCTAAAGCGGAGATCATGGACTGGCAAGCGTAGCGTAGAACATTTACCCACAAGGTGGACAGACGATCTTCTTAGGATCCGGATAGACCACGTTCAACATTGGATGTCCTGCGGCTGAAAGTATAACGATGACGTATCTTTTGGTATGATCATTGTGGCATATTAATGCATTACAAGTCATTGTTTTCTCGATCTTTTTTAACCTAAACTCTATTGCGGATAGATTTACATTAACGACTTTGCCTTTTTTTTAGAAATATTATGTGATTATATTATAGAGCCATTAAGTTAAAGAAAACGAAAAAAAAACCTGGCGATAGAAATTTAATACTTGATATTCTCACCAACTTAATTTACTACGCAGCGTTATAGATAAATCTAACGAGTTCATTAGTCTTTATTATTTTTATCTCCATTTGAATCCAATTTATACGTAAATGAAATTGCGAAACGTAATAATAAATCTATGATAAATAATTTCTTTGGATATTTTGATTCAGTGCCAACAATGCCTTGCGAATATTAACACATTAGCTGATTATCTATATTTTTGTATATGCGCTCATTAATCTTTGTTAGCAAGTTGCCCGCATTATGATGCCAATTATCCAGTAATAAATCTTCGACGGGTTTAAGATCGTTCAATTTATTATTTCCTGTACTCTTTCAGTCCGCTGTGTGGTCCAACCATGCTGTCTACCGCCTTAATTACGTAAATAGCGGTGCCCATCAGTATTCTTCCCATCGCTCCACATGGTAACTATTGGCGACATAGCCCGCATCGTTTGCCTATGTCAACTCGCTGGGCTTGTTTGTCCAACCTGTCTTGCATCTCAATTGTAGTTTTAAAAGGTAAAACCTACTTAGGATATAAAATATGATAAAATGTTTAACCACATATTTTTATATATTACACCGAATGATTGATTATAGATGAAAAGGTTTTTTTTTGGGTAGTGGTGTTTTTTTTTGTAAGAGTCCTTACACGTGACATATTTACCGAACTAATCTACAATTTTACTTCAAAAACTTCTTTCTAAATGTTTGTAACTGTAGAATATTCAGAGCTAATTTATGGCTCGTTTGCAGATATGGTATTATTCAAAAATTAATAGTTGTAGAAGTAATAAATAACGTAATGATAATACGGTGGGAAAAATCGTTTTCAAAATTTAGATTGCTACGTATTAAAATTATTTCTTACTCCCTACTAAAAGTTATTGACATATCGCGCTCCAATAGAGAAAAATAATTAATGTAGTATATATAAATAGAAATCATTCATACAAGGTGATAGGAAATATATGTAAAAGCTTCATAGCTTTTTGCTGACAAATGTGCTATACATTCACCTCTTTATAACTTTTATAGTTATAATCAATCGCCCTGTATTAAAAATATTATAGCTATTACTTTTAAAAACATATAACTTGTGTTAACAAGAGCTGGCTTTAAATAACATTAAATATGTAATTATGATTTTTAATTATTTTAAATAACGTATAAAAAGTTTAGGTCATTTAGGTCGTTTTACTTCAATCTTGCTCTTAAATTAAGAATAAGTAATACCATTATTACACGCCCAATATAATTGTTTACCGTTTTATACACGGTCATGTTTTCACAAAGTATATGAAAAAATGAAAGATAACTGTTTGATCAGCAGACCGTCCCACTACACGACACAGTCTCTCACTTTATAACGAAGTACAGTTATGAAAAGGAATTACCTACAAATGTAACGCCGATTATGGCGGGTGACGTGAAGATCAAAGCTGACTACCAAGTTTACTATTTTATTGTCAAAGAGTTCAACATAAAGTTTAATCGATATTGAAAGACAGAAGCCACTCAACTGTATCACGAGTCAGTTTCAATATCATAGTTACAATGTAATTCTATGCTTCGAACATGGATGTTGTTACGTAACTATTTATAATTAATCTAATATACTTGATACAGTTAGATAATCGCATTCAAATAAGTTAAAACACTGAGTGATAATAGAGCTTGGGGATTACTTGTTCTATCGTAAAAGTGACCACAAAAAATTCTCATATCAGGGCGCTTTTTGAACCATCATAACTTTAAGTTGAACGATGTCTTTATAGTGGCATCCAATCTAAATTTAGTTTTTATTAAATCGGGCTCTTCTGTCATTCTAGTTATGTCGTATGCAAATAGTCCCAGTAAATTATTCTATGGCGATAATAATATAATTAAATACAATAAATACCCCGCGATATTCTTTTTAATAATATCATAGCTTTTTCTTCCTAGAAATGATATTCTTTGAACTTCGATACAAGAGCGATAAACATAAAATTGTCTATTATTTAAAGTTAACATGATTCAGCCGGAGTTCCCTATTTAAGCGTATTATGTAGCAATAGACATTTATTTAAATTTACTTTGGTACATAAGGCATAGATCTTGGGTAAATAATACTCAGCAATTATCTTGCACAAGAATTCAACGGTGTTTAAAGATTTGCGTACTACGAAGGGAAAAATTAAATGAATTGAACGGTAATCATTGGTATTTTCAATATTAACAGACGTATTAAATAAAAGTCGGAAGTGTATTGGCACAATGGTTTTTGTTTTCCTGGCTGTTACTCGGCATGAATATAGATATTTTTCCTGGTCGTTTGATTTAATTTGAAATTTATTATGAGTACTTTGGCAAAAGAAACCTTCCTCCTGTCCTGTCGGCAGACTTATAAAATAATTTAATTTGTACGTAAATGTAAATAGATCGGTGGACTATCAACTCTATTACATAATTATTGATTCTGTTGTTGTAGTGTTGGCATATTAAAAAAGACTTGTTTAAATATTGCGGTATATGGGAATAATAATGAAAATTATATGTAAATGTATTCACAACGTGTATTAAAATAGATTGAATGTACTTTTTATTTCAGTGTACAACGTTATGTTCATATTATACTCTTATAAATTTATTTAATATTATTTCTAAAATTCCTTTTTCTTTTACTTTTTGTTTCTTGGTTCCTGTTCTTCAATTCTGCATGATATATATTATTTTCGCTGGTAATTTTATCCCTTGTATACAGTGGATGTATAATAAAGATTTAATTTTGTTCCTACTGTCTTAAAGTTTATATTATTAAAAAAACGTGGCCTTTAAAGTTATTTTAAGCAGTATAGCTTTTACGTGCTATACGATACTTATTTTATCAATGGACGATGGACATTCACATGCGCGCGCTAACTGGTGTTTTTAAAGTACAATGCAACGTTAAAGTAGATATTCGTGTCAATACTAACAACAAATGCTAAATAAAACGAGTTTGCATGTAAATATAGTGTTCGTGCTACAAATTATCGTTGTTACAAGTTTAATTCTGAGCTAACAAACATTTAGCAAAATTTTTGCTGGTTTAGAATTTTCTTAAATACATTATTTATTACCATCCTTTTGTACTTAATTATATTTGAAGCAATCATTCGATAATAAGTGGAAACTGTTAAAGTGTTTTAGGATTTTATTACGATGTCGGTCGTCTTGAGATCTTTAACTACTAGTTATTGTAAAAGCTATACCTGACAGACTGACTGAATTGTCAGAAAATGATTGATGATATTGAAAAAGAAAATTAATACTGTTATAGTTTTAGAATAGGTCGACAGCTGAACAAACGTTAATAGATGATTTATGTTATATACTCTGATCAACATGTTCCTCATAACGATGTTTTGTAAGTTATACAGAGTCATGTATTAAAATACTATTATAAATATATTATATAATAAATATATTATCTGATTTTCTTTTTACTTTGTATTTAAATGGCGCATAATTTTAAGGAAAGAGATAGAAAAATTATATATTATTTGTCACAACCATAAATACGTGTTACGCAGACCTTTACAAGGATATCGGAAATTACTGCATAAATATATGTTGTACGTATTTATAACTGTGTCAATTTCACTGACATGATTATATTTAAGTTATCGTTACAAAATGAACGAAATTTATTACTCGGCATTATTATAATATTTAAGTTATTTATAAACAATGTATACTATGGTCACGTGAGTGTGCGAACCTAATATCGTATCTACTTTGCTTTGAGTTGATACACAAACGCCGTATCTACTCGATAGCCACACAATCACATTCCAAGACGCGTGTGATTCATTCACGGCCTCTTTGCAATAGCATGAGAGGCGAGTTAATTGCGGGGCATGTCGAGGGCCTTGTGTTTTTTAATATTCACATCTTTAGAGAAGCTTTTATATAAAGTGATGGATCGCATTTCAATTTATATTCCACTTAATGGTAAATAATTTGTTGTGTTGTATGATTTTGTAGTAGAAAATACTAAGCATCACTTTGCTTTTAACTTGTGTAATTTAAATTAATGTCATATAATAGCCATATAATGTACATAAATCTCATCTTTATGTCTGCAATAGGACTAATTAATAAAAGCACCACCTACGACGACTATAACAAGGTCGTTTTCCACTCGCATTATTACGATATAATAATCATAATAAAATATACATCATCATTATTTCAGCAGTAAGATGCCCACTGCTGGGCTTGGGTCACTTTATAGATATCCTATAGGATCGACACGACCTGCATCCAACTTTTTGCGACGAGTTCAACAAGGTCTATATTGCTTAAATAAATAAATTTAATGCTCCAGCTGTGCTAAACACATTTCATTTGTTATGGTTACTTTTGAACATCGCTGTACTGTTAAGAAAAATTAATGTATGGTAATCGAATCTTTTGATTAATTTAAACTTTTGCTTTTTATGGAAACAGAAATAAAAAGCGTATCTCATATGTGTTATAATATCCCTAAAATTCCGCAAAACGCCTTAAAAACACGATTGATAAGTAAGTAATCTTGAATGACAAAAAGATGCTGGATTATATTTCATGTTGGGAAGTTATTAAAATACGAGTATTACGTGCTTTCAATATCTTATTATAGTATAGAGCTCTATTTTGAATTTTAAATAGTCGGTTTGTTGCGGCGATAACATGTATGTTTTACGATTCATTTCTTTATCGTTTGTAAACAGCAGTGTCACTGTTCACACAATTTGTGCGCCTTAATCAGTTCGAATTAAAGCGGGGATCACTGATTTATGGTTATTAAGGAATCACTTTTTACTGCTAATTCAGCAGAAATTTTAACCAAAATTCAACTCCAGACATCAAAATTTAAAACAGTTGGATAGAAAATTTAAGAACCATTTCAGGATGCTAATTTTATTAGCACTGTCGTCCTCAAAATGATAAGAGAAAAAGATACAAGACGTTCTCTAGATATTCTTTTTGTAATACTAAAGTGTGGGCCAAAATAAAGTCCACTTTGATGATAATATAAAAAATAGTTATTATGCATTGATAAATACATATTTTTATTAAAGGATTTTTTTTTGTAAAGTATGCAATCAAGTTTTCCTTCAGATCATCGTAAAAATTCTTCCAAACTGCACTGAATGTTTTACGGGAAGAAACGTCTGCAACATTAGCAATAGGAAGAGGCCATTTTTACTCGAAATATTTGCTGTAATTCAGCAAACCTTTGCGAAGAATTTAAGGCAGATGACTCTATAAAAAAATCACATGGCGATAAATCTGGACTTAGAGGCGGTAACTCAGTGTCATCTCTCTTGAATGTAACCCGTCCTGTTGGAATCAAGTAAAGTCAAGTAAGAATTGAGCTCTTGAAACTTTAATTACAAGAAGTTATTTTAAATAAATTTAAGAAAACCTTATAATGGAAAATATGTATTTTACATTAGTATTATGTCTTATTTAATCTTTTTGTCATTTATTATACAACGATCTAAGAAATCATTAACAAATATTAAAAATTTATCAAAAGTTGCGCTTTAAATCAAAGATATCAGGGATATTCCGTTATAAGAAGATTCCTCTTAAACCGGTTGATTACTAAACAGCTCTTGTTAATTTTAGTTTGTGAGAGTTTAGTCCCGTTACGCTATCGGACGAAGGCCGTGCCTCGTCTATTATTTAGCGAGATGTACGGCGCCGAGGCGGCCGCTATGGTCTGCTCACCCCTTCCCGACTGCCGCGGACCTATATAAATTTCAACTTACCCGTAAGCTGTGTGAATGGTTCGTGTAATTATTTTATACGCTCGTAAATTTGCTCACTGTTTAAATGCACTACTCGTGGATATTTCGACAAAATAAGTTCATAATTGAACAGAACTAACTTACCAAGACGTTGTTAATCTTTGTTTCTTCTAGTTTCCAGTTATATTTATTACTTACTAACAAAATACAATTGAAGGAGGCTAAATTAAAATTTAAAGTGCATGTGCGTACACACGCACTTTTAAAATGTCGATTATTACCACATTATAAGTAGTACTACCACCGGCAGGGAATACTCATCTGCTGAGGAAAGCCGACCAGAAACTCAAGAATCGCCCTTTTTAATAAAATTTAACCATGTACATTATTATATCCACTATGTCAGAAAATTCAATTTCAAAAAACACAAATTCCAAATAATGGAATTTTAGTATATTTATATAAATAGTTAACAATAAATGTATCTATCATAAACTATAAAGAAAGTTTTAGTACAAATTTATTTACGTCTATCGCCGTTCCATCTGCTTTCCTTACATAGAAACTATCCTATCCTTAAACTAACACTTCTACAATAACGTAAGACAGCAGCTAATGCTGTCTAACTGACATATTGGTACTAAATGTAAAAGGTAAAAGTTTAGCCTTGGTATTTAGCACACCTGTCGACTGACAGATGAACGCAGGCATATTAAGTTGCGAACCCGTGACATGCACCTTTCATTTTTTTTTTCATAAAAAAGTAGAAACTGGTTATTTTGCACGTGTAGAAACTGCATGTACAAGTAATTAACTTAATTGATAATAACTTTATTATCGAATAAAGTTAACGACGTTTCATTATATTTTTTGAAAAAATATTAATTAATACTTCATGATTTTACTCATTAAGATTTTTTTTAATAAGACCATATCATACCTAACGTATATTTTGTTGATAATATATTGTTGACGATATAGTGATAGTCAAATGGTACAAAACAATTTTATTACTTTATAACCGTTTCCACGTCCATTGCCTTGATTCTTTTATTATTATCATTATTTTTATTTTTATAATAAAACGCAATTTCATTAGTGAAAGTTTCACAATTATAGTTAAAGACATTTCGACTTCCACAACTTCTAAAGTAATTGCTCATGCAAATAGAAACGTGGGGAGAGATAATTGATACTTACTAGCGTTTAGAGGCACGTAAGGGGACAATTTTGCAAAGCTCTTTAGAAGTATGCATTAATGTCTTTGGAGGCGAACAAGAAAGAACGGAAATTGGCCATCTTATGAAAGAAAAGTTATGGGAGTGCTTCTATCTGCTGAGCGCCGTAGACTTTTTGTATTGTGTATTATAATGGACGTTGAGTTTAAAGAGTTATTAACATTTATTACGCGAACAGAATTCTATTACTTATTATTACATTTCCGCCATAGGATGTCTACTGCTGGACATATGCCCTCTATATTATACATTCAATGGAACTGGTTGGAAGCAACCTGCTTCGAGCGTCTTCCGATGACCTTAACTAAGTCATCTGTCCATTGTGCATGGGTGCGCAAGCGCAACTTAGAATGCACATTCTAAGTTGCGCTTGCCGATTCGTGGTCTCCACTTCAGAAACTCTAGACCCCGGCAGCCATTTGTTCTACGCACTATATGGTATATCTACTGTCATTTTAATATTCGAATTCGCTAGGCAATTTAAGTAGCTTTCGTTCGTCTACCAATACAATCCAGAGTATACCTCTCTCTATTTGGTTGTTGTATGTCGTCACTGGTAGCTTACATTGTTTCTAAACCTCGTTTTAAGGCACTTAGGAATATTGAAACAGAAAATATCTAATAATATCCCGGGCCTTATTACTAATGGTAAAAAATAACAATAAATACTTTTTAGTATATATTTAGCGGTATTACGTTATAAAACATTTTTTCGATTTATACGTGTTACGTAAGTACTAATAGCGAATGGTTGTGTTTGAGAACATAGAGTATTATGGAGCTATGCTATAGATAACTCGTATGTTTACGCATACGATATTACATTTTAGCTGTGTTTTCGAGATATCCGTAGCCTATTCATAAAAAGGTCGTTCGAAGAACTATCCTTTTCAAAACAGAGCATTGCATTAGTAGAGATTAAAACTTGTTAATGGAAATACAGCCGCGGTAAATATACGGTTTTATTTTAAAAATAAAATAGCTGCGTCGAGATTTTCCGCTTCCACGAGTTCAACTACTCCAGCTGCAACAATAGACATAAAAAATAATCGCCTTGCAATTCGCTGACGGTACCATTATGCAAACTACACAATGATCGGTACCTGAAGGTAATTTATAGTTTACTCTACTGCCTCTTTTGTTTATAGAAAGTTTTAAATGGAAATAGTAATTAATATACTTTTGGAAGGTATTGTGACTTTAAATTTTTGGACTTTTGTTTAAATAGCACCAACCTATCTTGTTAGACATTCACTTCGTTTAGATAAAATATCCGAAATAAATATCATTATTATTTAAACAACCTCTGATAATTTTCAAATTTACTTATTAGTCTGTGTACTGTTGTCTTGGGTATAACGTATTCTGACCAAATTACCTTGAATAATAATATATATGCTAATGTCATGTGTACGTGTTGAAAAATAAACACTTACTGTTTTTGTGCAATCATGATCATTCAGTCAATTTCACGGTTGGTGTTGGAAGTTGGCGATGCGGTCTCGATTACCGAGTGAGGATTATGCAACAAACCAAACGATCGGCTTACGCAACTGTTATGTAATGACGCGGTAACGCGTGAGCGGATAGCAGGCAAATTACCTATCTCCGAGCCTGCAGACTGGGTCAAGCTACTTTGCTCGCTTGACCATAGGCGAAATATTATTCAAAAAAAATAAAGGTCTACTTTGAAATTTTTCATAATATCTAAAGTATACATTTGCTGATGACTTGTGGCATTAAAAAGGTGTCATTCACTGCAAACCTTATGGGCCCGCTCGCAGACAATTTCTATACGATATCGAATCAAAAATGAAGAGACCCATAGACAAACAAAAGTATCAGAAATAATCTACTATATTAACAAGTGGCAGTGTGCATGCCACATAGCGCGCGGATCTGATAGCCGTTGGTGCCTTCAAGTTATAAACTTGAGACGACGGATGCCAAGCGCATGTTATCTGTACACCTACAGAGGAGCATCAGAAGACGCGAGATGCAGACCGCTTCTTACCGGTACTATTATGAATCTCTCGGGAAGGCCTCTGTGCAGCAGTGAAACCATTTTAGTTTTTTTCATAGAAATTTTCATAGAATTTTCGTGAACTATAATAAGATATATCATATATTTAAATAGTAACGAACTTTATCATTAAGAATTTTCTAATCGTGTACAAGTATATTATTACACTTATGCATACGTATATGTAATATAATGTTAATTTTTTAATGCGCTTTGGTTTCAAGGACTGAGATGGAGAGATCTGATCATGTTGATAAATTAATGTTTTTGTAAAAAGTAAAGTCAAGTTTATATCTAAAATGTAATAAAACCACGCGTGTTTATTACATTTTTGTAATTGAGCGGTGTGTATGAATTATTTTCCATTTTGATTTACAAGTTCACGATCAACCAACAATGCAAAATAACTTGAAGTGGTAAAAACTAGAATATGCATTTAATCAAAGGTTAAAGTGATTAAGGATGTAATAAAGGTCAGTTTGAGTACTGAAGGAGATTCCGAGCGCTTTTAAATGAGAGTGGAATTGATGACAATGGTCTCGACTCAGGACGCGACTAACCAGTTGAATTGTAACGCAATTGCGTGATTGTAGACAAGGTCAGCAAAATGTAAACGGCCGACCGCCTAGTGTTGTGTTACATCGGAAATGAATACATTTGCCTTTATTAGTACGTTAGCAAATTGCACGCGCTGTTATTAGTGTATTAATAAACAAAGGAGCATTTACATGTAACATATCAAAAAATTTGTTATATATTTTTATTTTTATTAAAAAACAAAAATATTGTTTAATATACCATGGATTTACGTTACTTATTGACGTCAAGTCTATTAACTGTTGTTCATATGATAAACGCCTCAGATCTAAAAAGAACAAGCAAAACAAACTTCGCGGTACTTTTTTTAAAGTATATAAAATTACGCATTTAATTATCATTAAAAATAGTCTGAAGACACATTGATCCAAAAGTATGCTGTCTTCTACGAGTGATAGATGAGTTTTTTCTTAAACTAGCAATAGGAGCTTTCTGAACATTGTTTGGTATCATGTAGCAAAAGCGTACACAGGTAGTGCACGTTACCCATAGAAAGATTTGCTTACTCGATGAAGCCGTATAAATAAGCCATACAAGTTTGTTAAACACGAAATTATTTTGTGGTACTAGAATAATTTACGATATTTACATTGTAATACATTAAAAAATTCTAACCGCCATTTTGGTACTATGGTAACGTATATTTTACAATAAAAAATAACTTCTGCGTTACAGTTACGCGATAAAATATTATAATGGTGTTTTCGGCGATGTGTACACGACCGTGACGAACTCACGGACGCGCCAACATGATTCGTTTAAATTTTTAGTATGTTAAATAATGTAACAATAAAAAAAAACTTTGAATACTACATACAATAATAACTTTTTAGTACATAGCTATTTAAATGTATGGCAACGATGTAGTTTATATTATCCTATTCCTTCATTTGCAGTCTATGTATCGTTCGGCATCTTTTCATTAGAGCATTTGGTGTCTCGTAATAAGCAGTTGACAAAGCCGCGCTTACTCAATACTTGATTGATATATCACGATCGTTCCCAATACGACTTCATTCACTGCAGCCCGCACGCCTCTAATTGGCTTCAGCGCAAACCGCAACTATGTTGATGATATCGCAGCTCGTAATAAGCTCGCAATTTAACGGCTCTTGTTTCGTTCTTTTTCAGACAAAAATGTAGATAGGTGACAAGTAGGTTGCATCTACTTTTAATAAAAAGTACGATGTCTATTGACCAGGCGTCGCCTCTGGTGCCGATCAAACCTCAAGTCTCTCTGCAGAACAGCGCGTTCATAAAGAATAGTCACAACAGAAGTAGCTTCTGCGGGGTGGCGCCCTCGCCAACCAATGGCAATGGAACGCTGAAAACATTTGCGGTGAATCGCAAGAGTTGGAGTGGTAATGTAACCATCCCCCTTCAGCAATTCACTCCCGACGTTGAAAAGAAGCCGCATCTCGGAACGTTTCGTTCTGGAACTGGAACATTCCCGCGGAACAGGGAGCGAAACAATAATAGTGCCTCTGTTGGAACATTAACGCCAAACGGAAACTCAGTGCAGACGTTGAGAGGCAATGAAGTGAGAAAGAGCGGATGCTTAAATGGTCGACGCTATGCTGAGATCGGAAACTGGAGTAAAAGGTGAGTTAGTCAAATAAAAATTGGTAAATACTTTTTGATTATTAAATGATCATATAAATTTTGCAAGACCTTTTAAAAAAAACTCTCGGTTTTTGCATAAATAGACTATTTTGATAACATGTTTTCAGAAAATACTCTTTATTTGTTTATTTTCCAAAATTAAAATTCTTTAGCAAATTGTAAGAGGATTTTCTTTTCCAATCTTCGTGAACTAAATTAATTTTTCTTTAGATGTTGCGTAATATCTACGGAGGACATTGTTTTTTTAGATGATTAACAATGCTGACACAAATATTTGAAATGGTTCCCCAGGTAAATAAAAGTTGCTAAAGAGAGCACGTACCTCCAACTTTCTGTAGGACTTATTTATTTTCTTTTTTCATCACGAGTAATTTTGTAACAAGTTTTCCAATTTCATTCTCTCGTCGCTTTCATTTCCTCCCGTTCGCTGGGTCCCGTTCCCTTAATATTCCTTTTATTAGCTGAAAACATTTAACAAACATTGGTTTCTGAATCTAATAAAGATGAAATCATATCCAACTGGAGATACGGCTTTGTTACTAAATCACTGATTGGCGTCTGTAATTTTTTACTATTTTTGTTTAGTATTTTGGTTTGATGATTTTTTATTGGATCGATTAGGACGAAGATTTATTATATTATTAGAGTTGCAACACTAACGGCTAAGTAGTTTTCGGAGTCATCATCGACGACGGCTTTTCTAATGTTTGCCGCATTCATTTAATCGGGACCTTCATTATCTTTATGCGCTGTAAGTGGAAAGTTTATCCATAATTCTTGTTCACTCAATTTGGGGCTGACTAAGTTGCTCGATAAGCCGTCGTCCAATAATCTGACTCTTAGTACTTCGGCTTTTTATTAGGGGTTGACTTTATCGCGTTGTGGCTCGTCGTCTTTAACAGTGACGTTATCGCCCTTCAGTTTAGCGGTTTTCCCGTCAGTTATCTATTCACCGCCAACGTTTACTGGGTCGCGCCAATTCATATGAAGTTGACGGAAGTTTTTTGTAGATTTTGATGGCAATATTGTTTCCTTTTTCTCCTACGTGTTAATAAACTCTTTTTGTAAAACATTTAAATTTTTATTACATTAATTTCTGTAATTCAAATATTAATTTCTTTCATAAAATTCATTAAAAATCATAAAAAATCGGGTATCACAAAAATGTATATATATAACAATGCAGTAATTTTCCTTTTTTAAACTGTGACTTATTTATACAAAATTGTTTTCGTTTGAAGCGAATTTTATTAAACATTTTGTTGACACCGAATTTGTATTTTCTTTATATCTAATACTTATTAAATTTCTTATACATAATGTGTAAATATTAGTTTGTTTTACAAATAAGCTAATCATTTATTAATTATTCTTTATTGAATAACAAAGACATTGATTAATACGCTCTACAAAAGGTGTGATGATTTTAAGAGTATAATATTAATCCTAATTTAGTATCATTGTTATTAAAATATATAAATTAATATTACTTAATAAAATAAAATCTTACAAGCCTAATTAGAACAATATGTCGAGATAATAAGATAGAAAAAGTCGAAGTTGGCTACAAATGTAGCAGCATTGAAACTCGTAACATTAAGAAAATTGCCAGCGTGTCTCCGGCTATGTAAAACTTTTTATGACAATCCGAAGATAAGCCCGAGTCTACATTGCCTGAGAAGTTAAGGAAGGAAATCATTAAACTTTTATATTTTTTATACCAGTAAGTGACTTAGCTCAGTGGATTGGTAAACTGAAGTTACAGTGAGCACTGTGGGTATGTTAATTGCTGTGGTGGCATTCCTAAACACGAGGCGTAAGAATTCTAGCATTAAAGACTTATCGTCAGTAAATGTAAGCGAAAAAACTTACTTGTACATTTTTTAGTAAACTTTTGCGACATATGTAATTTACAGCAAAACTCGCGAACGTGAACCAATTTTATATTTTAAAACAAATTTTCATAATTTTAAAACAATTGAAAAGTATAGTATAAATCATCAAATAATTTAAATATAAATCACACGTGTTACTAAGACATGTTAGAATTATCTTTCGTTTCATTCTTAGTGAAAACTTGTTTTGTATGAAATAGAAAATTAATTATTTTTTATCTCATAAATTTCGACAGACCATTTTGAGGGTAAAATCTGCCGAAGTATTTACGTATATATATCTAAATAATTTTTATATAAAATAGCACGATATGGAACACATCGTTGTAAACACGACTCCAAACAAGAATCTGTTTTAAATGAAATAAAAAAAAAACTATATTGATAATTCCTAACAAACATTAAATGCATTTTCTTTCTAACGATAATGGTCTACATAAAGTTTACCACCCAACGTAAAAATGGCTGTCTATAGGTTGTCTTAAGAGCGTCTAAACGAACAGACGATTTACACAAGTCTCACATTCGACATTTTAATGAATTTTCTACTAAAGACAGTCTAGGATCCAGATTACACAGGATTAACAACAATCACATATACCCATTCAATTGTAGCATTTGCATTATTAAGAATGAATAATTTTAACATTTCCGGAGATAAATATTAAATCAAATTGAAATTTGTGTCAGAACCTATGTATTATGAAGTAGGAACATTATTATTTTAGAAAGTTTATTAGGATATAGAACATAATTGATTGAGAAAAGCGATATTAACAATAGCTAAAATTATCATTTTTACGTATTCACACTTGATAATTTAAATATCTTAAATAGAATAACAACTTAAATTTTCTTACGCTTATTTTAGGGCATTAGATTAGTCCGTCCATAAAAATATTTAAAACAAAAAATGTAAACCATATTTGTCTTACAAAACGGTGTTAGTCTCTAACGAGCATTCTACATATATATTCTTTAATGCAATTTGTTTTGATATTAATTAAAAAAATTATAAACATTCGCTAAATAGGTTTTAGTTTGAATAAAAATAATATAGTATGTTTAGTATGCTAGATCAATTTTAATAAAAAAATATTATGAAAAATGTGCGGGACAAAGAGTTCAAAAATCTAAAATTGCAATAAAATGTAAGTATCGAAAATCCGTAGTTGTTTCAGTTTTATCATATTGTCAATTGAAAAGGTACTGAAGAGATTCCGTTTTTATCCTTGTTCGAGTAGTAATCGTATTTTTGGTAATATTATTTTATGTTACGACTGATTTATAAAGAACTTAACATGATTGTCGCAAACCTTAATCAGTCTAATAATTCCATTTACTTCATTATTGGTGTGCGTAATTTCCTTGATAGTCCGATACATTTTACAATTTTTTTTGAGTCATAACATAAATATAAGAGTACAAAATATGTATATTAAATTAAAATGTTAAAAATTATATTTTACTTCTCTTCATTATTTTTTAAATTATGTAATAAATTGGTGAGATTACTTCTTAGAAATTCTTTTAGATGCTGTTTTTTATTTATGCTTTACAGAAAATAAAATGCTTTAAATACAAAAAGCCAACAAAGTTTCAAAATAATTCCTTACGTGTTTTATTCTTTTACACACTACAAAAAAGAATTTCTTGTATGGCGTCGTGTAAATCGGCGTCATGTAATATCGGCGAAAGCATTCTCGAAACAAAAATAAGCAAACCTAAAAATATTGTAAACGTTTCTCAACATAAAGGACGGAATCATTTCGGCACAAATCCCGACAATGGCCAAGATGATATTTGCGGGACGCCATATTTAAGCAGACGGTCAAGAATGAAAGGTTGACGGGAAAATAATTTTCTTTCTAGAGGAGGGACACCTTACACTATTGCCAAAGGATTTGAAAGGCTCTTTTCATGATTTCCTTCGTTATTAACTTCTTTTTATTCCTCATGACTGTGTTATTACAATTTATTGTCCACGTTTAATTTTTTTTTCATTTTACTGGTCTCATTTAATTAAAACCTTGAGCTTGCTTGTTATAGAAATTTATAACGAACTTTTTACAATTTAAACAAACATCTTGAAGATTTTGTCTCTATTCTGATACGTCAAGACTTGATATATTATGTGTATAAATATAAGTTTGTGTAATGTGTGTTGACCAAACCATTAAAATAGAGGACTTTGTAATTAATTTCGTCCCTCCACTTTAACGTGAGTTGTTGGACAACAACTATACGCTTAAGCTGTTGCTATAGGGATTCAGTTCCTATTTTACTTATATCGTATGTTAGTAACATTTTGACTTCCATTTGGAATACGTCAGTTAAACCCTTAGTGATTTTATTTATTTTAATGACCGGCATTAATTTTCGTATTTATCTATTCTTTACGAGGCAAATACTTTATAAAGTAAACAAGTAAGCAAAAAAGGAAAACGTGACACGCTTTTAGAATTCAAAAGAGCCCTTTTAGAGGCTTATGGTATCAATTTACGTATGCGCAAACACGGCCGGCTCTTTGTCGATGTAAAGACACCAATGTAGGCACCTGTCAGTAATGTTTGCAGAGTAAATAATGTTGCAAATAACAGAATTTCGGAGTGTATCCCTTTTTATATTGAATATCCGAATATCGGTGTATCGGCCGGGCGAGGCGTCTGTCTCATTGCGTATTCGGGAAGCGTGGCGAGGCATAAATATCCCTGTCGTTCTCATTACAATAACTTCGTCTCGGTACGGACGTCCCCGAAGGCTGTAGCGGACGCCGCATCCCATGGGACGTCACTCATTTCGATAATGGAATTCTAGACAGATTTCGCCGATAATTATTATCCTTGTGGTTTCTTCCGCCTTCAATATATTCCCGCTCACGCACTCTGTAATAGAACGGTATAAAATACTTGCATTATTTAAATGTAAATACATTCGTAATGAAATTATTCTTTTTATTAGGTTAAAATGTCTTAATAAAAAGCGTATTGTTAAAGATTAATATTCCAGTCTCAATAAAATTTTAATTGCAATGACTGTTTTTGGAATAGGGCTATTGTAATATTACGTTGCAAAATATATATACAGTGGATAGAACAAAAAAAAAATAAATGTACATATGTATGTTAGCATTAATTGCTTTTATAAAAAATCAGCTGTCTCCCTTTCGCTTCATGTGGTCCACGAGGTGAATGTATAGCCCATTTGCTAGCCAACTAATATGATATGGTATACTCTACCTAAAAATGTTTTTTTAGTAATGATAATGAGGAACGAAAACGCGTATTTTAAAATCCTGATTGCTACTTATTAAAATTTATTATTGTTTATTATCTGCTCCTGAATACTTTGTACTGCCAGAGGATATTAGCGGTTTGTACAGGTTGATTGTAAATAGGTTTAAAAGCGTTAAAGCTTTTTGCTGACAAATTACATTCACTTTCTTATAGTTTTTATATCTATAAGCACTCACCCTGTATTTATAGATAGATGAAAAATATGGAAATTACATGTCTTAAGAAATAAAAAGTACATTCAGACATGTCTCCCGCATTTGCTCCGCCGAGAATACCTGCGGTTCTCTATACAGTAGGCAAGCTGTGGATACAGCTGAAAGCTAGCCACGGTCTAGTGAGCCCGGCGCTCTGCAGTCTGGACGTGCGGCTGATGCCAAGCATCCCCACCATCGACCGGTAGGAACTGCCCGTGCGTACACACGCGTTTGTTATGCTAATTGCACCAACTGATTTGCACAATAAAACCAACCCGAGCACCCGTTCTAACGAGCGCTCCACGCTTGTTCGACGCAATGACGCCCGTTAATTTGTTGCCGCTGGAACGAATTAGAGACTAATTAAGACGCTTTCGGCTAATTGTAGAGATGATGCGGACATTTACACGCGCGGTAGATATTTAGTTGACTGCTAAAAATGTTTCACGCTTATTGAAGTTTTATCACGCTTTCTTTTTTAATATTTGTTTGATAATAATTTATACACGATTCCATTTGTTCATCAAAACATTCTATAACATTATCAATAAAATTTCAATGAAATGAATGTACATCAACGTAATTTCTCTAGAATATACTGTGTTAAAAATCAATAATAAGAGTCGAAGCGGTAACCACAAGTACATTTTGCAAGCACACTACGCCAGTTGCCGTCTCGTGCGGGAGCGAGGCACTTATTGTCCATTGACTCGCAATCGGCGCCATCGCTAATTGTCGCAAAGTGGCCGCTTAAATACTAGCTCAAATGAATGGCCGACTTATAGTTAATGCTTTGCGGCTGCCCTATTTCGAAGCTGTGATGTCACTATCGTACAATTTGACTTCGTATAGAAATAAAACTGTAATCATATTTAATTAATTTATAACATTGCTGTTAATTACTCAATCAGTGTTAATAAGTTAAAAAATCTTTTAAACTTACTCTAATAAAGTTACTAAAATAAGGAGTCCTTAGGTTACAAATCTTAAAAAAATTAATTTCATTGGTTTCCTAATGGTAGTTGTTAGTATTTCTTTTATGATTTGGATCTCTTTTTGAATGTAGACCTGCCACTTGGACTCTTACACTGCTAAACAATTGGATTGACGGCCTCTCAAACGGGTGAAGTAACTAGTATGTAGCAGTTGGAATCCAGGCTAAGCGCTCTTTACATCCTGCAATCTCGAATTGTACCCGTTAACTGCATCTCTCAAAAGACACATTTTCATAATGAATTTCCTTGACGCAGATGAATGTTAAATCTATTTACGAGTATCAACAGTGTGAAATAGTTGAAACAAATTGAATTTCAATAACTAAATTTTTATAAAAGCTTTGTTAAAAATTGTTATCGATACAACTACTTGAATGAAGCGAGTATGGTCGACAAAAGGGTGGCCCCTTTGGCGAACATACTCGCTATTATACGGTTTCTTTATTCTGCGAAAGGAACGTGACTTTGTATTGTAAAAACGTTTTATTTTATATTTAAGAAAATAATTCGGTGGTTGTAAAAAGTTTACATTTCGTCTTAATTGAAAATATAGGTAACAGATAATTAAAGATAGTTAACATTAATATGATTTTACATAATAATTTACCTAGTGTTACACGGAAAGATTTTTAATATGTTCTTAAATTTAAAAAAAATAATCTTTTGCTTAGTGTTCATCAGATCCACGTTGAGTAAAAAAAATTCATTTAAAAAAAAAACGATAATAGAAATGAATAAACTAACTAATGCTTAATAGTAAAATATTGGGTAATTTTGTATTAAACATCTACAAGAGACGTATTTAATAATTTTGTGCAAGCAATCTCTGAACATTACTGCTTTGCATGGTAATCGATTATCGTTTGGGTTAAAATAACCATACCGAATTGTCACGTGTACAGAAGTCTGACGATATTTATACTTTTTGTTGTGTTTTTTTAATATCTGTCTTCTACCTTTCACTTTGGAAACACCGGTAAAAATTGACGTTTTTATGTTAAATTTCCAATAAGATACTGTGTCCGTATAGTGGTATTACTTCTTACCTTACGACAAACTCTTTTCGTGTTTATTAATGTGAGTGGATATTAATGATTAACCAGCAGTGTCATAGGATATCCACTGTAGGACATCGGTCTCCCCCAACAAAACCAATTAGAAGCTGTCAGCATACAGCATGTTCCAACAACCTTAATAAGTTCGTCTGTCCATGAGTGGTTAGACAACCAACCTTATGCTTTCTAACCTGTGATCTCCACTCCTGTAGTTTGATATCCCAACGATTAACAGTTCTACGCGCTGTGTGGCCTAATCACTTCCAATTCAACTTGTTAATTAGCTAATTTTGCAGAATGGCAAGTTGGTTTGCCAAAACTATACAAAAGTTTTTTTCTGCTATTTTATTATGACTTTATTCGCTCCAATTTAATCCTCCGCCTATGTACAGGAGATATTCTGTTCCTAACGATAGGTCAATCAAAAGATAAAGGCCTCCGGGCCTCAATCGCGGCGCGCATTAATTAAGATCGATATAAGCGGATCGACGCCATGTTAGATTAATAGAACGATGACGTTGACGCATACTGTGTACATAGATATTAAGCTCTCCTTTGACGCGGAGTGTGCAAATTCATTTAGGATTAACTATTTATTTATTTTAACGATATTGTCATTCATAGACAATTTTAAAATTGAATCGAATTCCAACTTACGAATTTATTTATATTTATTTATTAATTCATCATATGATGGTTTACATCTCAGACAACACCTCGGATACACCTCAGACCTAATAAGGTCAAGCTAAAGAAACTCAGCGGGGCTGAATAATTTTACATAGAGTTACATATTTAATTAACATTGAAATAGCATGGAGGCAAACGTATCATTTACGAGGTGTGCTATCTTATATGAAGTCATTTACAGTAACTTTTAGCACACAAATGATCCATGACTTTTTTAAATCTAGCAATGTGGACTCTCTTATCATTACTTGATCCTGTTGCAAAAGAGTATAAATTGCCCAATAAAGTTTACGAAATTTTGTTTTTGTTGCTGGTATTTACATTGGGTATATCACACTTCCCGGGAAAATCAGTAATGTTTTTGTGGACATATAATACATATTGAGAAGCAACATTCAATATTCCAATTCATTAAAACTTTTTGTTTTTTAATGAATAATGAAACCTGTTTATAAGTATTTCTGTCTACATCAATTGCTTAAGCTAATAATTTCTTGCAAAATGTCATCACAACCTCCGCCTGCATCCTGCGAAACTTGTTCTAATGTTGCTAGAATTACTGTCTATAAGAAACAAATTGATTTCTACTTAGTTGACTTTATTGAATAAGATGTCGACCAACAAAAAGTCTGTATAAATTTGCAAGTGATCATAATCTAATAGTCCAAAATATGAGCGAGTTGCTTTTATAACAAAAAAAAAAACAGGTTTGATAGTTCGGATCGTAAACATGGTAGTAAAATAACGCAGAGATTTTCGGTGGCGTTATGATAAAACGACCTATTTTGTGGATTTGTGAATGTTAAGTATTTAACACATCTAAAGATAATTAAAAATAAAAACTGATATAGTAATAAGAATGTTATGAAAATAAAAAGAAGTAAATAAAAATATAAAATTTAAAATAAATATACAATATATAAGAATGTAAAAATACAAAAATAAGGTAATACAGAAAATGTAAAAGCTGTTAAATTCGGCGAGGGAAGGCGGCGAAACTGAGGTAAGGTAGGAACGGAACAAAGCATGAAAAGGTATGAAAGAATATGCGAGGAATAATATAAGAAAATATAATTGACATTAAGATTGAAGAATTGCGAGGATTTAAGTAATATAATTCTGATAAGGAATTATTATTGTTATAATATTATCTGGTTATCTAAGACAAGAAGAGAAGGGGATGTAAGAGAAGCCTCCAAAAAGTGGGGCCATAAAAAAGGTGAACTATTCCTCCATCCTTGTCATAAAATTACCTTGCACTTGAATTTTCACGTATTAATGTTGTTTAGATAACGTGATTAACTTTGTAAGATCAACTTAAATACTTATTTTGAACTAGCAAGCCAAGCGCGTAGTTTTGTAATGCTTTCCAGCTTTCTTTAGTTTTAATATTAATACTTTAATATTTTTTGTATTAGTGTTTTAGTAATAATATTATAATATTTAATATATTGTTAATTTCGATATAAATCTTGTTAAGCAATTATTTATCAGTGACGGTAAATGAATGATGCTAATATTTGTAATGTATATTACAATTGCTATAAAAAGTGACCCAGTTGAGAGACGACCTTGTTAAGGCCACTTCCAACAAGTCCTACCGAAATTCTATGGAAAAGCCTAGATCCAGCTGCCGACGTCTTACAGTTGGGGATCCTGGTGATGAAAAGTAAAGTGTATTCAAATGTAAGATCGCGTATTTTGTTAGTGTTTCAATATGTAATAAATAAAGAGTTTAGTAGTGAAGCTTCGTGTTTTTCAAGCGTGTCGGAAGGCGAACCTGCAACCGTTAAAGCGAAATTTAATAGCGAATTAACATATCTGAGCAACGGTAAACCGTTGCGACTCTATAACGTGTACTTTATTGAAGCTTATTTAGCTTGAAAATTACAATTAGCTGTTCATTTGGGTACTCAAATGGCGGCATTGGAGAAGCTTCTTAAGTGAACACAATTCAATTTATTGCCGATCTTGCAAGAGGATTGGCAACGGCACAAAGCTAAAGAGGGTCTTACGCGGTGCTCGAGCACTAGCGAATATTTTATGACAGGGAATTGTATTTTCTAGAGTTTTCTAACATTTTGATTGACCTTATATTTTCAATACACTTATTATGCTTCTTATCTAATATTAATTAATCGAATGAAAAAAAGAACGTGTATGAAAGATTGCATTAAAAAAAACCGTTAATTAGAGATGTTCTTGTCATTGAAAATCATATTCAGGGCTGATTACAGTGAGTATAGGTGCATAAGCTTTATAAAGGAAGTAACTGTATAGTTCATTTATCAGCAAAAGTTTTAAAGTTTTGACATTTACAATCACCTATATAAACTGATCAATCTAAAAGTTTATTTTAATGCAATAAGCCAACTTCTGGCAATACCAAGTCAACAATAATAAATTTTTAAATATAATTATCTAAATTTTGAAAATAATTTTTGTGCTATATTATTATTAAGTTGAATTATTAGCGAAACCATTGATCTTTGGATACGATGTACCATACATTCATTAATAGCACATATGCTTTTATTTATATTATTATTGACTCTGTTAAAGGTTTTACAACTATAACCAACCATCCTATATTACATATTTTTAAGTTGTATAAGATGGTTATTAAATTATTACAACTACTTTTATGGAACAAAATTACATGCTAATAGAATAGCAAAAAAACAATACAGTTGCGCGAAACTAAATTCATATTGATTTTATCTTGCGAATTTGAATGGAGAATAAGATTTGTAACATTGTAAGTCAACCGATAAGATCTAACAAACGTATATATCGCGTGAGTCTTTATCAGTAACATTTAATGGATTTTTAAACAGACGTAAAAATATACGAGCCGTATTCTTTGTTATTCCACTTGCTGAGTAGGCTTTTGAGTTATTTTAACTTTAAAGATTGAACATTAAGGAATAAATAAATGTTAATTGCGTATAACCAACCCCGCCTGCCAAGCGTAGCGATTATGGTATATCTCCCAATAGATATATTTGGGTGAGGTCTGTACCTGAAACGACGCCGAAGTAATACAATACCAGTATAATAATTTACTTAATTCATTAGATTGAAAGTATTTAATATAATAAGCAATATTTTGACTTTATTATAATCTTTATGTATAATTGTCGTTAGGTTCTTTTTTGACTAATAATTATAGTTTGGATAACGTTTTGTTTTCGTAATTTAAATGGAGATGTTGAGTGTATCTGTCTTTATTGTATGCATTAGTTTAAAGATTTGCTGTAATACTTTTTGAATACGTCTGTTTACGGAATTGATGTGCCTTATTATAAAATAAAAATTTCGCAATCTACAATCTGTTTGATTTTTATTACAATACATTATAGTGAACGATTACAGACAAATTACAAAAGCTTGTAGTAGTAGTGTAAACTATTTAGTCTATTTTGTTTATCTGATGTTACGGGAGGCAGTTTTCACCCAATGCTTTGTTGTTGAAATGCCCGGAGGTCTAATTCGGGCGCCCATCAAATTACCGACTAGCAACATTCCTCTTACGTAGATTTATTAAAACAAGCATCCAATTTGTTTGTACTTTCAAAATGAATACGACACTATAAATTTAATTTGACTAAAATAGTAATCATTTTAGCTGTTAAGGGTGCAAAAAAAATATTTCTAATATGTCTTATACATGATCAGTTTACTATGTAATTGACATTTTTATGACATTCTTGTCTATCAAAAAACTATGATTATGTGTTTCGATAATGCTATTATAATTTATAGGTCGCCAAGATATTAAGGAATTATGAAACACAAGTATACAACAAATATTAACGCGAACATGAGTAAAAATATAAAATATTTATACACAAAATACAACGACACAAATAAATTATAAACATGGTAGAAAAATAACCATTCACAAGCGTAAAGTTTAAAAAAATAATTTACGTCAAATAGAAATAAAGGTGAGGGAATAATGTGTAAGTATTTTAAATAGTCCTAAAAAGTCATGGGATAAGAGCGAAACGAATCCTATTCCAAACAAAACGCTGGTATTCCGTGGTAATATCATATCGTTATGTAATGTTAATTCCAAGAAATTATTATTTTCGAGTTTTGTACGTCTAAGAATATATTAATATATGCAATGTTAATATGTTGAAATTCAATATCCTCTCAATACAATATATTTTATTAACTATGCAGGTCATTGTCCATGGTTGTAAGGTTCTTATAATTTTTAGTTGAGAAATATATTTCCAATTACCGAGTAAAAAATGAATTGCTGCTAGCAATAAAAGAAAAGCACTCAACGCAATCGCTTCAGGGTGAGCAGATCAAAAGTACTGCAGGAGCAATTCGATCTAAACACCCATAACTTAAGTTTAGTTGGTCGCAAAGAACAGTAGTGTTAGTGATGTGTGGGTATATTTTTACTTTACCACTTTGTTTATTAGCAGACGCTTTCGGCTGGACTTATTTAAAGTCGCTGGGGAGCCCTATGCCCAGTGCTGGACGTTTTATTTTGATGATTAGCAGACAACTTACAATTTATGAAAGATTTATTTACTCTTTATTGTACTTCAACATAAGATATAAAATAAATCTTTTGGTATAGACAAACAAAGATGTACAAAGGATGGTCCCATTGCAAACTATTTCTTCCAGACAAAAGTAAATACTGTAGAACATTCACCTTTATAGAACTTGTAATATTTATTCATGTACATATATTTGAACAAGATATTACACAAACTGTTATTTAATATTTATTTTAACCTAAGTGTGTATAGGTTGATCAATACCTTAATAATATATTTTATATTGCAATAATATATGGTTTCAAATATAATAAATAATATGGTATATAATTAACGTATGTTAATCAACGATTTCAAAATTCGGATCGCTACATGTTAAACCGTTCAGATTATGCTGCCAGAAGTTATTGACCCTTGAATTGAAATATTAAATATTTCTGAGAGTACTTTAATCATAGTAATTTAAAATAGGTGTAAAAGCTTAAAAACTTTTACACTTACTACCAATCACCCTGTATGCTGCCGTGTTTCAAGGCATGTTTATGTTCAAGCGTTCAATGCGTACTATTCAGATGCAAAACTTTTGAAATCGAATCACTGAAATGCTCAGTACAATCGATTCTCAGTTAAAGTTCCTCACCGCGGGGCGTCACTAGTCAAGTACGGCAGACGGCATCCGGAGTTGGTTTCGAGCGCCTCGGGCTAGACTACCGTACAGATTTTTATTTCATCTGTTTCAGTCGTTTGCAACTTAATTGATGGGGCTGCTACCCAGTCGTTCGACGTAGATTAAAGCTCAATTCGTTTTACCTATTCTCTGTAATGTTATTTATGTAAAATTGTGTCACACTAACTAATAATAAAAGTTAGTTAAGTTAATACTTTATTATAATTTGTTTATATTACTATGGAAAATAAAAAATAAAATAAAATAACTAGAATAAGAAAATTAAAATGAAAAACCAGAATAAAAGAAAGAAAAATAGTTCTTTTGATTACAGTTGCTACTTAAACATTTACAGGTTACATGCAATAACAAAAAATAGACTGGTTGAATGGTATTATGTATGTGTGATCATCTCAGCATAAAGTTGTGAGGTACATATAGCATCTTAACGTCAATTCTTATACAGTGATCACTTAGTAAGGCATCTACGCACTCAGGTATCACTGGGCGCTGAAACTATGCTTACCAAATAAGAGTAGCTTAAGTGATTTTGATAAGTATCTGGTACACCCACAAACAATATAAAAAAAAATATTAAGAAGGGCTCCCAAAAACAGTGCGAACTGTAATTATTCGTTGACAGCTGTTTGGTCGTTTGAATTAACCTATCTATACATTATCATAATTTCAGTCGTGGGACATCCATTACTAGACAAGGGCTACCCCTATAAAATAATAATTGGTACATTTAAAATAATATTTATTTAAGGCATCTTATTTTTGTTTAAGTAATAAATGTTTTATTGTAACGTTATTTAAATGTCTTTCTTGTGTTTCGGGTTAGTGAATATACTGGGGCAATAAAGAATAAAACATTTATCTCGTGTTTATATATTCAACTTCCTCAGGATTATAATCACAACAGGACACAAATCTTTCATAAGGCTTTTAAAATATAAATAGATATTCAGTGTTGATGCCAGTAAACTCATTTCTAATACGTGGTTTGCACATTGCATGGGATCAAAGGAACGTGGATTTAAAATATCTAGGGATATTACACTTTATACTTTACTATTATTTAAGCTGAAATTAATAAAAAGTGATGACAGTTACTGACTTTTGCCACACACACCTCATTGTGTCGTACGTATATTTTAGAAAAATATATTTAAAATTGTTAAATAATATATTGCAAAGTAAAAAAAAAATTGTTGTTTCGAGTGTTTCAATCTGCGTAATAGGAGGTTTTTTATACATCATTTGATATGTTCATTATACCTACAATTTAAGGGCCATCTCCCCTATGTCCGGTCGCTAGTATCACATAACCGCGTTTGAGTACTACTGATTGACAGGCGTTCTCCCTGAACAACCCTAATTGTCCGGTTGCCCTTCTATTACGGGGAATTTAATAAACATTTCTCTGCAATGCATAAATTTTAACGCTGTGTGGATTATGAATCATAAGTGCTGATTGAAATTTTGCGCGGAAGGGTTCAAATGGGAATTGCAGTAAGCGCCGACTAATATATCACTGTTCGAGACAAGTAACATATGCCTAATGAATTATATAGTATTTTTATTAATAATCGACACTGTCTGGATATAAATTTAATGTAAATGAAAATAAATAGCTAAATGCGCAAAACTTTGTAGTGTCTCTATTAATTCAGTATTTTTGTTACCGTTCGAGGAAGATTCTTATAATGAGAAGAAATAGAGAAATTGAGAATAAACTAGTGTATTTAACATTATCATTTACCAAACGGACTTTAGTCAAACTAAAAAAATTGTGGTCTGGTGTAATCAAACAAAAAAAAATCGTATACCATAAAGTAACATTTCAAGCAGCGGTAGCGAAGCGGTAGAAGACGAACACTTGCGATCGTAGGTCGTGGGTTCTTATACTCTATGTATTATTTTTATAGGAATGTCATTCCTCACGATCTTAATAAACGAAGTATGTAATGCGTACATGTTATGTTTAGTAGTATGGGAAAGCTGAATTAAACTGATACTCATAGTACAATTAACTTTACTGTTACTATATATGGCAAAAAAAGATAGAACGTAAGGAACATTCTCTGTCCTAAGTATTAAACCCGCCTTTTACACTACGCATCTTACTTAGTTGATCAAAATAAATTGTGTAGGATATTTAATAATATTATGGTATCTAATTAACAAAACTAGACAGTTAATATCAAAGAGCAATTTAATAAATGAAATAATCATTTCAAGACTAAATATTAGCAAATTGTCATAAAAGTTTAAGCGATCATATAATCATTGTGTATGTTCTTGTACAACTCAACAATAGATGAGTTCTATAAGATTATACACTTTATATCTACTCTGAAACAGTACTAATGCATGTTAAGAGGTAATATCCGACAATGATTTAAACAGCTATTCAAAATTCTTTTCAAAACTTCGGTGCAAATATAGAGCAGCTCTATACTTTTCCCTGGATCTTTTTGCTTTTGTTTGTTTTAGTACTTCGCGTTTCGATACTGGGTTCTTTGTGTTTGATTTGTAAAAGCGAGTAATCAATGTTTCATTAATTAGGCCGATTCACGGTTTAATGAGAATATCGATTGAATCTCGAATCTTGTTTTTACTTGCTACTATTTTTTACAGTAATTTTACCGATATCTGTTCCTGTTGTTATTTATGGTTTGTTTAATATTTATTTAAGTATAATATACGTGTGGTCGCCATTCTTTACTCGGAATCATGTCACATCACATACATGAACATAAGTCGAAACGTCGTTTGCCTCGGTTGCGGAACTGATAGTCGTACTCTCACATACAAGTCTTGAACGTATCTTACACTGAATTTATTAAAACAGTTTTTTACATGAATTCATTTATTTAAAAAAAAAACCATTCAGTGTATATCAATATTTGATCTTTTAAATCAAATATTAATGTTTTAGTCCACCTAATGCAGTAGGCTCACGTTAGTTAACCAACGACATGATCAAGGACAGGTTGTCTCGGCGATCTTTAGTTTTTATCAGTAAACGTCTGTCGCGTCACATGATAATGATGTTGTAGTAGTGTCAAAAATGTTCAACTATAAATCAATCAAAGAATATTTCACCCCAAAATAAAAATATCAGTTATTTTTAAAAAAAGAACTAAAACGAACATTGATAAAAATGAGATCAGTGGCCAGTGTAATTGAAATAAAGCGGAAACGCAATCCGCGGCCCCGCAGTACAATGGATAGGAGGAAGGTTCGACTCGTATTATATCCCTCGAGTGTTCCCAAACAAATTCCACAGAGAAATCCAATATCAGCTCCCCATAACGAAATTGCAGTTTGAATGCTGTAGTGATTTTGATTATTAAATCACGATTCATATTTGCAAATTGTTATTAACTTTTGTAGGATACTAATCTATGATTTTATTTCCAATTTAGTTTGAAATTGAAATATTTTGTTATAAATTCCAGTTTTCTTTGATGTAATAAATAACCAATCGTACAGACATTCCGCCTTTATCTTCTTTAACCACGTATTCAACATGTTAAGTTCTTCAGTAGACGCTGTGTGCATGTCGCTAACAACAGGTCCTGTTGAATTTTACGGGGGTTTTATCAAGCAACGGACGTATTTTGGCTGAAATGATGATGTGCATATATTTATGTCAGAATGGAAAGGTAAATATTTACTTGTGAAGTCGAACACATATTGAGTTACTTGTGGTTTTTGTTGGGATTTCGGTTATTGTTGGGCCTTCAATTTTTTCATCTGATTTTTATGAATATTATGCTTTTTGTCAGAAATATGAAATAATTAGATATTTAAATAACAATACAGAAATGAATTGTTTTAGGTCTAGGTAGACATATTAATATAGTTCACAGATGTAAGTACATATGGTGTCATTTGCAGGGCTTTGCATGTAGCATATCAATTAGTTCCAAGCATGCGATATCATGATTATCTCGGACTTCGATCACGAGACATGTCTATTAAATGCGTAATCACGTAATTGATAGGCGATACAACGCGGGGAAATGAGACGATTAATGTATCACACGTTACCTTACCTCCGAACATATCAGATTATTTGTTTTACAAGGGATATACGGTTTTATTTTATCGATATTATTGTGAAATTAAACTAACATTAGCGGTGCATTTGTTTAAATATGCTATTAAAACAAATAGGCTATATTTTATAAACAAAAATGAAATACCGGTAACAAGTTAAAAATTTAAAAGGAGCAGCTACTCTATTTTTGATTAGCGTTCACCAACTATCAAACCATCATCGTAGTTTCAACTTTCAACTCTTAAGTTCAAAACTTCAAGTTGCCAAGCCATCCATCATGTTTCCGACTGAATATAGTGATTATTTTCTTAAGTTGAATTTAATTACTTTAGTAAAAAAGTATTTTTACACATCGATTGCATTTTGCACAGGAAAATCCTTTAAACCATTTTTCCCTTATTACCATGAAATACTATCATTAAAATAGTAATTTCATAAGTACGACTAAATTCAAGAATTGTCAACACATAACTAATGTCAAATATAAAAAAATCTGATTCCGCAAGAAATGACGGCACCACACAACTTATACCACAGCGCGTCGCTAAAATTACAGGTAACGTTTACTCGTATCACAACTTACATATCTGGGATAAATCTATCGCAATGCCGTTATTGATATTAAAATATTCGTTCCCCTCGGCCGTAAATTGCGTGGATTGGCGCCATGTTTGATTTAGAATGGTGACTTCCGATGGGATTGGGGCATGAATTAAGTACATTATCCGCGCCGGAAGCAACGCCATTGGCACTGAATATTATAACAATAAATTGCTTGATTATTGCTTTTCGGTAAAACGTTGTTTTATTTTATAATCAATATTATAACTTTTAGTTTAGTTTTTTAATAACAACCTTTGTATTAATATGTTATGAATAATGTAGAGGGTGATTGCATAAAGTTGTAAAAGCTTGATAGAGGTGAAATAAGACCATTCGACATCAAAAAATTTTGAATCTTTTTACATATTTTCAATCATCTTGCACAAAATGATCATTATGAAATATTTACATTAAAATTTATTTTATTCTGATGCAATGGGTCAATAACTTCTGAATATACAAGGTTTGCAGAGACAGATAGTAAACAATAATTTATTCCAACAAAAATAGATAGCGTAAAAAAGGTTTTTTTACTACTACATTATTATAATAAACTCACTGATGTTATTAATTATTTCTGAAACCATCGATTATTTAGCAGGATGTACTATTTATTAATTGACAACAAATGAGATATACATTCACCGTTTTAAAGCTTTTACACACATAAGCAATCACCATGTATTTTGTGTGCACATTACGTCTGACGTAAATGTATATGACATAATTATAATGATAGAGATTAATTTGGCTATCGAACCTATGTTGACTTAATGAAACTTTGTAAACTGATTTGAATAGACTTGGATAAATGGATTCGATATTCAAATTCGTTTTGATATTCAGAATGTAACGCTCAAAATCAGGTATTATCAGACAATTCGTATGCAAAACATTTGTAATAACGTACAAACATTAGCACCTACTTTATACGACGACAGAGATACAATTTCTCTCAATAACTTTCTACAAAATGTACGGATTTATGCGTGAACTTTATACTTTTAGGCGATATACTAAAACTTTTCTACTTTGTTATCAATTTATTATTATATTTTTATTAGTGTAGTTTATGTTTATTGATCTGTCGTAGCCTAGCGGTAAGGACTGAGACTTGCACTCGCAGGTCGCGGGTTCAATTTCCGGGATACAAACTTAAATTATTCTTTTGTGAATTAATTATATAGGATTGCTAGTGATTACTAATTAGTTTCCGAAAGATAGGCAGCAGCGCTCTGCGTATCAAATTACCATACTGCCATCGCCAACCCTGCCAAGTTTGGCGATTTTATAGATATATTTGGAAGAGGCCTGTGACTTGTAGAGGGCGTCTATCGCTCGGAACGACGAAGACGTTTGTAATGGTTATTCAGAGTGTAGAAGGAAATATTTAGGAATAATATTGTACATTACGTAATCATGTCGAAATATTTCTGTCCCATATAACGAGTTTCCTTAGTGATTAAGAAATACTCTTTATAATAGTAGTCGAGGGTCCATCCCGCGAGGGGTGAGTGCAATTCGTACGCCTTTTAATATCACAGCTGCGTACAAATGGTGAAGCAAAACTCCTTGAGGATGCTAGTATCTTCGAGAATTGAAATCCAAAATATAAGTACTATTCACAATTCCATATTAAGTGATTACAACCGTACCCTTGATAAAGAAAATAATTGTTTTGAAAACCTAATGACCATTTTCTTTTTTAATTTTTTGGTAAAATCGACAATAGTTACATATAAAGAATATATAAACATGTTTTTAATTTATTATTAACATGACCAGCAAAATTAAATCCAAAATGGCTTGATATATCAATTTTATTTAAGGAGGAAACAGTACAACGACGTCGAAAACATTTTAACACTTTTTTGTTTAGTAATTAGCAAAATTTACAGAAATGATAGAACAAAATGCAATTTTTGTATCTATTTTCGATCAATGACTACATTTATTGTCGGTGTACGTGTAATTTAGTATAACCAGTATTTGTTTTGGTATGCGTCATTGGATCATTTATTGTATTATTTATATATATCATTGAAACAAAAAATATTTAACATATTATTTATATTACAGAAAATAATATATAATATTTTGATTATCACTATAAAATGGTTATTGCAAAATAGTTACGTTGATTTGAAATGGCCACTTTTATTATATAACTTTAAAAGCACATTAAGGTTTTGCGAACAAGATTCACTCCAATTTGTATTAACCGCTGGCAGCAATTTGCGGCAAGAACTAAATCTAGGCAGTTGTAGCAGAGATGACCACAAGGCGTGAAATAGCTGATGTCTTAACCAATTTTTGATTCTCCCAAAGATAAGACATACTATCATTTATTTTCTTGTAATTGGCAATACATATGAAAAGATTTTACCTCATTTAATAAACAAATGTTAGTTCAAATAACTAATAATTATATTATCTATGAAAGATTATAGTTTTATTAATGTTTAAACAGACTAAAACTATACTTGCAATATATTCCCCAACGTCAAATGGTCAGTATGTCCACCGGAATCGGGACATTTATATGAATAATTTATAAGTGCATTGACGGTGACGGACAAATTAAAAAGCGCCCATATTGATGGCGAAAATAAAACATGAGCTCACTTTCATTTTAATTCAGTGTGACTAAATTGTGATTAATACGTAGGACACATAAACAACGTTAATATATAAAAAAATACTTTCTAGCAAATCGATCTTGTGTATATATTAATGATAGACGTTTGACACCATTTTTAAATTAAGTAAAACTAAATAATTACAGTAATGGAATCTATAAGTAAAAAAATATAAGAATAAAGAATGTGTGTCAATAATTTATAAATACAACGATAAAAGCAAAATATAATGTACATAAACAATAGGAACTGTATAATAACTTTAAAGTTATATTATAAGGTACTTTGATTCATAACAGATGCGATTGGTAGTCAAAGCAATGCATTTTAATTAAAGATACATTGTTAATATTTTTTCATCACATACAGTACTAGTACACGTGCAGCTACAAAAGTTATATACTATATATTTTGTCCAGTGACACGGATTCCAGTGAGGAATAAAAACAAATGGTCTTTGAAAATGCTTTCATTATATTTTAGCTACAAATCGCAGTATTAGAAATTATAATAACCAATCGAATTACAAGTTGACTGTTAAACACTACCCAATATATATCTAACAGGCATGTTTGCTAATTTTTAATTAATACTTTGTCATTATGTTGATAATAACAACAGTGAGAAACTTACATGTAAATCTTTTGCTTTATCACATTTCGATTTTTATATTATAGAATAGTTACTGTTGCCTTATGGATTTTCCAGATTCCACGTTTACCGGATTGGAGTTTACTAGAGTGTGAACATTTTTTGTATACAAATGAAAAACCATGACTTTATAATGACATGCAAAACGAAGCACAAAAGTATTTGCATATTTCAGAGACCAAGACGAGTTCGTCAACGTTGGTTATACGGCGCAAATAGATAAAACATCAGGTGTGTCTAAATTGCAAGCGGGAAACATAAATATTTAAAATGGTAGTATAATCAAGTTTTCCATAAATTTGGAATTGTTCGGACATTTCCTAAATCAAACTGTATTACGTATTATTGTACTTGGCATTTGAAATAGTAAACATGTCATTTTGTGTTTACGGCGGCTAGAATTTGGGATGTTTACTGCAAAGTAAGCGTAGATTCAGATTTAGATGTCTGGGTAGGCCGGGTTGCTTTGTTTCGATGCCACTTGAAACTTAGAGCTGAATTACGATTACTGCCTTGCAGTGGCGACAGCGATATGCAATAAACAGTCGGGTCTTCCAAACTGTTCCTGCAGTGTGGACCACTATTTACGTCAGTATACATTATGTTTGCGGCTTGCAGAAGATTTAAAAATAAATAACTCAAGTCTTTGCTGCTTGATGTCTGGTTTTGTTTCGTTTAAAGTAATGACGAAAATATTAAAAAAAAAACTATTAATATTATGTTCCAAAAACCGCTCTTTATAATTTTATTTTATGTACACAGTTATTATAACTTCTTACTTGTTATGACATTGGTGTCATATTGCCATAGTTTAACATAGATATCTATTATGTGCTATCCATAATAAAAGATTTAATAAAGTGAAGTATAGTGGAAGAGTGTTTGAATGGTTTTTTTTAAGTTAGTAGGTGACCGCTAGAATTATTTACAATTACTTAGCATTTCTTTAATACAGAGAAGGCTTACCAAGTATTCTTTTTTAATTTTGGTTACAATTGCGGCACTACCAAAGGTGGCTTAGGACATTAAAGAAATCTACCTGAGTTATTCAATTATTAATTTACTTATTTTATTTCTACATTAATATAAAGGTAGCATAAATATAAGCTCTGACAGCAATGTACTCAAATATCCGAAGTGAAAACTATTGTTTTACCTATATATTTTGTATGTTTACTTATTTGGAAGACATTATATTAGGTTACAAATATTTAGCAAGAGGCCGCAATTAAAATAAATTTCTAGAACAAGTTTTAAAAATTTCTATTTTCAATTTATAGACCTTATCTAAAAAAAATAACCTTTAAATACGCCTGCAGTAAAACTAAAATTATATGGAATATACAGGTCATTGTTACATCAGAAATGACTGACACAAAATATGTGTCGTTGTAACAAAACTATACTAAGTAATGGTCTTTACAGGTAGTATTTTGAATAAACATGAATAGTTGTAGTAGTGGACATGTATTCTAGTTGCATAGTACGACGCACTGTCCTGCATTTTTCTAAAGCAAGTGGATACCCCTGGTGTAATTCGTCAGGGCGGGCGCTATCGTCCGATGCACGCTCAGTCCATTTCCATAAAAGCCTCTTCAATCTCGCAAAACGTTTCGGGAATTTCAATTCACGCTTAACGTTTTTTCCGCTCGTCCTTCACGGTTATTTTCGTGTCGTATATTAAATATTTAATAGTGTATGCGATTTATAAATTGCAATTTATGTGCGAGGGTTGTGAGTGTTGTGGCGGTCGTTATGGCGGACCCATTTGATTAAATATAATTAATTTGTGCATATTAAATTCAAACGCATTCTTATCTAATCCAAAAAAACCTAAATTTTTTTAGATGCATTCATCAATTTCCTGGTTTCTTTAACTGAGGGAGAGTCTGTACTGTCAAGCGCCTTTGCTCCAATTTATGCAAATGTATCAAATTATGCAAACGTTTTTTTTTGTTTCTATTTAAATGCGGAACATTTAGTTAATACTAACTAAATATCGTCGTAATATCATATAAGCTGGCGTCTTTGTTAATTAAAGATAACCTTATGTAACTTAATAACCCAATCACATAGCGCGCAGAACAGATGATCCCTGAGGTTTTAAGGTTCTTGAGTGGAGACCATGCATCCATCCACAAGATAAACAGACGAACTTGTTATGACAGGCCGCTTTCAATCAGTCTTATTAGAAATCTATAACCTCCGCCCATATCCAGCTGTGGTCTTCTACGGCTGAATATTTTTCTATTAATATAGTTAAATTTTTTGCTTAAAATATTTATATTCTACTTAAAATAATTTAAATCGTATAATTAAAACATGCAATGTTGAACAAATTTTTGCTCTTAGCAAACTATGGTGTTATATCGTCGCAGCAACGATTCTCACTTAAATTGTTGTTTAAAATAAAACTTGGCGTTCGGGGATGCCATCGTCTGCCAGAATTATTACGGTCACGCACATGTGTCAACAGAATGTTATTAGCTTGATTTCTTATCTGAATAACCTAAATGTTTTAACAACTGAACTGAACAAACACTTAATCCGTATATTTTTTCTGTGGAGTGCGGCCCTGGGCATGGAAATAATCAAATATGTGCGCTCTTATTTGTCCTTTATGAATTTTCAATTCCTTTTTATACTTTTATGTCTTTATTCTTTATTTTATGAAAGGCTTACTTTCAACTAACACTCTTCGAAATAAATATAAAATTTATTAGAATAGAAAGTGAGACAATTTCTCTCATATATAAAAACCTCATATATACAGAAGAAACTGTGAACTAAAGTGGTATAAAATACACCTAGTTCGTACTAACTAAATTTGCTTGATATAGAAAATTCTTTCATGTATATGATCCTGTAAAAGAGAATTAACGCGCTGAGAATAATGACGCTTTTGTAATCATGTTCCAAGCTGAATGAGAGACGGTGTCAACTAGGCCAGTACGCCAGAGTAACTACAAAGGAAATGACTCACTGTGATATAAGAACGACTTGAGCCGCATAATGCAGTTGGCCTCAAAGATGTATGCAAATATTGTCTTTGTGCGAAAAATGGCACAAGTTACGTTGAAATCCATTCATATTATTTGTCCTAATCAACTTGCATATCTAATAGAAATGAAAATAAAAGCGTCTATTGTATCAAAGACGACTAGCGTGCAGGAAGCGTATCGAATTGACGTTTAAGATCTGTCACAGTGTGTATACGTCGTAAGAGGTCATTGACCCCGAAGCGATGCGGGCACCAAATTCAGTAGTTGATTCCGTGCCGCTGGGGACATTAATCGGACGTCACATTTCTTGGGCAAGATAGAAGGGAAAAAAAGGCATGATGTGGAAATAACAAACTTTTTATTTATCTTAATTGGTTTTCCAGATGAATAACAGCATTTAATTAGTCATGATACTAAAGAAATTTCTTATAAATGTTTTCTATAGTAAGATGCTACAAATTATGGAATGTACAAAAAATGTAATTTCATGATGACGATTTTCTTAGGAAATAGAATCAGCGGATCATGTTTCAAAAAAAATTAAAACATTATACTATTATGTATTCTTATGTTTCGCGTCTATTATAGCAAAGATTATTCTTTATGCATATTAATTTTAATCCGTGGTAGTAGGACTTCATTGGTTTTTGATTTTTATAATCATAATCATAAACATGAACTTTGCAAAAATTCAATGTATTTTATTTAAACAACTTTTACCCAGGCTTACAATATGAGGAAAGTTACTTTTCAGATGTTAGGACGTGGTATTATAGTTACTCGCAAAAATAAGCATGAATTTGTCATAAAAATAATGATGTTCAAAGAAATAAAAGCGAGCTTACTTCCGCTTCCCTAACAATTTACAACCGACAATAAATCGATTACGAGCTCTCGAGTCATCGAGTTGTTATCGATAAGTTTACGATTAGGTCCACTGCCCTACAATCAGTTTACTATAGTAGTAGATAAATCTGCTAAAGGCTGTTTCACGCATGATTTCTACTCAGCGGCACGGTCGACCGCGTTTTGTTCCGTCATTTTCTCCTCTGGCGTAAAGTCGGCAAAAAGGTTTCAATTTGGCATCTGTTATTTTTGTGTTTTGCCCTTTGCTTATGATTAAATTGTAGATTTTATTCGATTTTTTTTGTATCATTTAACAAAAAATAATACAAAAAGTTCTTATTGAAATTCGAATACCGCGTAACTCTGTCTAGTCAGTATTATAGAAATATCTAATATTTTTTTTCCTAATTGGTTTCGTAATATATTAAGAGATAACAAAGAGGCCCAATGTTGATTTAGAAATTGAAACTACACTTTGGGAATTATGTGTACGTTTTCAGGCTAATTAAATGTTTAGTAAAGTACATAATTTTATATTTTATATATATATTATCACAAGAATAATACATAGTCAAGCTGAGTTTCTTTAACCTGTTTTTGTCAGGTCTGAGGCATTTATATTCGAACTTGAGGTCAACCAGAGATGTAATTCATCGTATATTATACAAATAAATTTTGAATTATAATTTGAAAGACATCTATTGTGTTTTGGAGACAGATATTGTAATAATCCAAACGTAAAACTAATAAACTAATAAAGATATAACACATACTTTATAAGCTATAAAAAGACATTACAACGCTTTATTTATAGAGCCATTGATTTACCTGCACAGAGGATATCCATTCGGATCGTGTCAAAGAGATTTGGGGCAAAAGCAAATTGTTTTAAAACAAGTATCGCTACATCAAAGATCCCTTTGCAGATGCCATAGTTGAAATAGATGTTTACGTGTCAAATGATTTAATCCTGCCATAAGCGCAAACAATGTTTCGCAATTTCTTTGTTCACTTGTAATTTTATTTCCCGTTTAATCTCTATAAATGTTATGTTACAAAGAAAGAAAATCAATTAAATACATGTAAATTTCAGTATGTTATATTATAAATAAATTTAGTAAATCTCTGATAAAAAAGGAAAATTATTACAATTACGGAAAAGTTATCGGTGGTTAAACTACATTTTCAATTTTATATTTAACTTTAAACAAATTACCTTTTAGGCGCCACAGAAATACATTACGTTAACAAAGGGACGATAAAAGTAATTATAGTACGTTTTGTAATGTACTGTTACGTTATCATTAACCTAACATTGTAACTATTGATAAATTCTAAAAGTTTATGAAACGAGGGCATCGCTAGTGTAATTAATGGTGGAAATTGTTCCGACAATGGTTGTATTGTGCTTATCATTAAAAAGGCTTGAGTGTGAAATAAAGTATTCGGCAAATTCAGCTAAGTTCTCATAAATTATTTACCACAAAGTATTTGTAAAGAAAAAGCGGCACATTAGTTCGCCGTTTAAATATTCCTGTTTTGTTCGTGATGCTAACTAAAAACTTTATTTCATAAAATAAAACGTGTACTGCACTATTTACTGCCCATATTTTTTTCAGTTCACGAAACTAGTCGATTTCATAAACTAAAGACTATGAATCAAAACAAAACACATTAGAAAAAGTAGGTGTACGACTTTCAGAAAACTACATGTAAAAAAGGTAAAACAGTATTTCAAAATAATTGGTAGAAGTTATTAATTCGAGCATTTTCAATTTTAAATATTCTAACTTTAAAAACATACTGTGTTAAAGATATTGTAATAAATAGATTTCGCCTATATCTTATTGCAGACTATACAGCTTTTTTTTAGCTATACAATTGGTCACAGTAAATGAAACTATGTGAATAATAATTCAATTCTTGTGAAAAAAGTATAAATGAAATTCCAAATACAGATTGTTTTAATATTTCCTTCAACTAAGAACAAAACAAACTTTAAAAACCGTAAAGTATTGCTCAAGTTTCAAAGCATTTGTGTCGAAAACCGTTTTAAAGGCAACAAAAATAAAGTAATCAACTACACCGCGTTCGCCAGAGTATCACCATTTTCTCTTTTAGTGCATTCAAGGTTTTTTTTAACGTTTAAATTCAACCGTGAAGTGGCGGGGAAAGTTTTTATGTTTAGCGTAATGGCAAGCATTATTGGAATACATAGCATTGCAAACTTAGGCTTGTAAATAAAACGACCTAATTTTGTTTAATAAAAGCTGTAATCTCTCCGTCTGGGTTGTAGTGTCACAAATTGCCCTATCGAGTGTCAGGGACACGCTTTGCTCAAATAAAGTGACTTAAATAATTTCTCCGACGAGATGAAGGACGTCCTGTGTTAGTATTTAAGTAAGATAATCGTGATATTGTACAATGGATGAATAAACGGTTTTTAGTCTTTATATCCGTATTCAGTTTTAGTAAGTAATATGAGATTAACGTTTTTTTAGAAAAAAAAAATAACACGTACAAAATTTTTGCAAAATAAAATGTAACTGAACGCTAAAACAGATCGTGTCAAAATGATAACTAATCATTAATAAAAATATCTCTGTAAGTATATTGGTATATCGCAGTAGAGTAAAATAGGTCATGATTCAATGACAATAAAATCTTTCTATGTAATGTATTGAAAATTAGAAGAGAAGTTATCTTTTACTTTATCGATTATCCTATTAACACTTCACTAAGAAAATGGACAAGTGTAAATAAAATAGTTTTTAAATATATTCGAAAAGGTTTATTAATTTAATTTAAGATTTCTGAAGCGAAAAGGAAGGAAATGTCGTAAGGTTTCCGCTACGCATGAGTCGATAATAAAGGGTTAGTGCTTCATAAATAGATTAACATATGGTACTCATTCAGATATAATGTTGTCAATTATAAGACGTATCCATTTTATTTGATTATATATCAGACAAAGTGTTTTACTTTATTTTATTCTTTTTGATGAAAAGATGAAGGTCTTGCCGGAAGATCATTTGAATTTACCCGAGTGCTTTTTTAATCGTGACTACATATATCACTTACTTTTAATTTGATACTCATTTGGTAAATGGACGTTAGTACATAAAGCTTATGGAAATAAAGATCTTGCATAGATTATGTTGCATTCCTAAAATATTGAATATCATGATTTATATATACCTTAGCAGTACACAAATTTCGTTTTTGTCGTTATACATCTGTTTTCTCCAAGATGTAAGGGATAAGGAAAAAAACTATAAGATTTTATCGATTTATTTTTGTTGGAAGAATTTTGTTCCTTATGCGACTGTTTTTAAATAAACCTACGACGCATTATATTTCTATACAGTGAAGTCATGTGTAAAATGAAATAAGCTAATTTGGTTCAAAATACACAACAATGGTCAACCAAGGTAACGATTACAGCTTTTTGTAATTAATATTTCATTATATGCAGGAGCCCTTCTTTGATAATAGGAACCACTTCAAAATTTAAAAATTTTGGCAAACCGCAGTTAAATATGTTTTATTATTTACAGAAATTATATTTATAGAAAACGTATAAAATATGCGTATATATTCCAAAGTTGCAAGTCTTATTTGTTGTCAGTAATTAAAAAAAAGTTAAGACACTTGCTGAATATTTATACTTTTTTGTTACACAATAAATGGGGTACTTGCGTACATTTGTATATGCGCCGCAAAAAAATCCTTCATAGAGTATAAATAAGTCGCAGTACAATGGTTTCGATAGCACTATAATTTCCGACTGCAAAAAAAAAGATCCATTCAAACTTCACATTTAGATCTCTGAATTTCCCTGATTCAAATAATTTTAATCGCGTCATATCGCGCAACTTGTTATCTATTAACTACATATCTCTATTATTAACGAGTCCATCGACTCACAGCTGTTCATCTTGGAAGAGCTTCTCACATCCGTTTCGTAGAGCTAGACTATTCACTTTTGTTCAATCGTACGATTAAATTGATTTATGCGTCGTCTATCTACGTGACTGCTATTTTGAATTATATATTAAGAACTCAAAAGTATTTCGTCCTCTGAGGCTATGCGAACAACATATTTCATATTAACGTAAATACTTAGTGTTTTATAGACACCTATATAATTTCAATATTACATGTTAATAACTTACAATGTTACTAAACCGTTTGTTTGTCGCAACATTGCGCTTGTCACTGTCGAGAACGATTTTTTAAAATGATAAATGAAATATTATTGTTTATGATCCTGTGGTCTGTAGCACATCCATGGCAAGCGATTTTAAACTGTATCTTTAAGGTGATTCGATATTGTCTAGCCTACTTTATTTCGGACAGATCTGACCCGTACGCACTCGGAGAGTTTAGACAGATATGTAAATGGACAGTTGACAGGTTAAGATTATATAAATTTGGTTTTGCTAGTTTCTTTCAAATCATTATTTAACTATTTACATTCCATAAAAGTATTTAAGATTCTAATTCTTTTTTGGGACTTTGGTTGCTGATGGTTTTTGCTCTACATGTCTAAGTATTAAGATATAGGTTAGATACCTGTTAATCATAGGTTGTTACGAACTTGTGCCCTTTAATAAGAAAAAAAAAATAATCCGAACTTTTAATTTAACTTGTTATTTGTAGCGATTTTTTACGACTGTCTAATAACCTGTAATAATTTTAAATTAAAAATATTTTTTCTCTCTCTTTAATATAAATCGCGTTCCTCATGGTCATGGCATAGCGACATTATTAATTAGTTGAAAATACAGAAATGTGTTATGCTAAAAATATGCTCAGTAACAATATGCTGGCAAAAGCTTATTATCTTCGCTACAAGACGCTGCTTGCAGGCCGCTTCCAATCGATTCTTTTGAAAATCTTTGAAGGATTACTATGCTCAGTGGACATCGTACTGCTGTAATGATGATAATGATCAAACTGGTGTATTATGTGTGTAAATAAATAATTTTTCAACACACGATGGTGTTATTATTTCATTTATTACTTTAATACATTTAACGTTTATTTAACAATAGCAGAAAGGATCAAAAGCATACCTTGTTATACGTTGCAAACATGTAGGAGTCAGTACATAACTTTTATTTGTACCAGCAACATCCCCTCGTCGGACAGTTAACATATTGAGAGACAAACTCCGACCGTGGCTTCATTCAATATTTATTCGATTTGTGCGCTAGTCTTTGGAATACTGAAAATTTTATCTTTGACTGCAACTACTTTCCGCAAAACTTCCTTGTCTTGTCATAGCGAAAAATTAACATAACGAATGCAAACATTGGAACAAATTTCTTTTCATTCATCAAATACTAAGAAATAAACGCTATAATCTATATATATATAAAAATATTTCCGTCGTATGTATTATGTACAGACTTATCACGATATCTCTGAAATAATAAAAACTAGAGACTTGCAATTCGGTTGGCGGGGCGTTCATAAAAAACAAATATTTTTTCAAACTGTAGCTCGGAGAGGTCTTGGCTAGATTATATTCATGATAAATAATGAGGCAGCGACATAATAAAATTTACTATTTCTCTCTTTACTTGGAATATGTGCACTTAGTACTTTATATTTTGTTAGTAAAATAAATTGTAATACTGCAATACAATAAATCACTTCCTTTCAAAAATATAATGATCAATAGAATAAAAAGCTTTCCATTGAATGTCGGCGACTCGTATATTTATTTTGGTTTGCATCGTGACGTCAGATTTTCTTTCGCCCGAGCCCCATAGCCGCAAGCGCCGTCTAACCCTACGTATTCGTTTGACGAGCAGTCTCTGCATACGCCCCTGTAGCCTTTACAATCTATTTGTAAGGCGATGAGTATATAATTTTCCCCTCACAAGAAGCGACGCGGCATTTTTCATTCCCCGCAGGCTAAGCTACCCCTGTTGGATTTCTATTCATTGTATTTTGCTCCGAATAACTTGCGCTTTAAAGTCTTTAAAATCCCTATTTCGTTTACGTATTCCTACTTACATATTTAAATAGAAAAAACGGTTTTAGAGTTGAGTGCTATCCCCTTACCGGTGATAATGACCAGAAAAGTGTTTGATTTTGCATTTTTTTACTCCTCTCATACAAATTTTGTGTTCTTTTTGTCGCTAAACTAAAGGTGATTGGTTAGAGACATAAATGCTTTCAATAGTGCGTAGCTTTCTGTCGATTAATGTAGAGAACGACTTATACAAAAATCACTAGTTTCAGAAATAATAAATAACGTAATGTTAAAATAGAAAAAACAAGCATTTTCAAAAAAAAAATTTTTTTTTGGCTATTTTTGCCGTATTTGTTCGATCAGAAGTTATTTCATAGTGATCACTTTATACAGGCTAATTTCTTTTCAGGCTCTATATTCAATACTGTAAACTTTTACACCTACAACCAAACACCCTGTATACAATTTTAAAATTTAACATTGTTTCATTTAATTAGAAAACCATATTAAAAATATTACAAATTTTTGTTTTCAGTCATCGACGGTGCATTTCCTCCTACAAGGAAAATGTGAAGCGAGTTATTTTAGTGTTGTAAACGAAACTACTGTGTGATTTCCGACATGTTTATACAATCGGTCGTTCACCATTGTTGCGGCACAATGTAGGTCAGACGTTTTGTGACGTTTGCTTAGAGAGAATTTCATTTTTATTCGACACCATACGGTGTGATAGCTTCATCGAATTTTGTAAAGTTTTATCTAATGAATATATACAAAGGAATAAACATGTAAATCAGTGAAGCGTGGATGGATAGATCAGTAATTGGCATTACCATAAATATCACAAATGAATATCTGCGCTTAACTTCTAATTACGCTTTCAAATTGATATTTATACTCAAACTTCAATAAATCATTTATCAATCCAAATCACATTCCGATGAGTGTCTTACCCTGTTAAAATTTGTGGCAAAAACATTGAAACAACTTTTTAAAAATATTATAGAGCTCTATTTAAAACACAAAAGAGCGTTTAAAGGGACAGACACAAAATTCTCTCAGTAAATTCCCGGACAATATAAAACTTTATGTTAATACTGAGACTGGAAACTGACTACGAAGTTTGTAACCGCCGTGAATCTTTCGATGCTATTTTAAATACGACCATTTGTTCATGAAATATGTCTTAATTAAATTTTTTTATAGTTGACAAAAAACGTTAAATTGTGTTAGTTTATTTTATTAATTTATGCCCGTCTACAGTTGTTACAGTTTACAGGCAAATTTAGAATGAATTGCACAAAGAAATATATGTACAAACAAAAATAAGAATAAATTTAAATATGAACAAATAAATTTAAATTAAATTAAAAATAAAATTAAAATATACATTACAAATGCGAGGCATAAGGATATCACGGTAATTTATGCCAGTGGGATATTGGGGCACAGGAAGAATTCAGCTAGGTAGATAATTTTTAGCATTGCAATGAAAACGATGTTCAGAATTTTTCAGTATTGCTATTGATTAAAGAATATAAGAAAGAAAAGACCTTCCTTATATCGGACTTGTAATATTAATGTAATAAAATTTGTATTGAATTAAATATTGTTTTTATCGTGTAAGGACTAATCCCAGCATTAAAAAACGGAATTTTGGCCAAAACCATATAAAATTCTTGACAATATTCAAAAAGTTTGCAAACTTACGACGCTCTAATTAAAATAATAACTAAAAAGAAGAATACATTCCAGATAGCAACAAACATCTTCTAAATTATGTAAATTAAATTTGTTTAAGTTAGTCGCTAAGTTTACAGCTTTGAAAATAGTCATTGTCGTCGTTAATAACTTTATCGCTTAGCTTACAAAGTGCTACATCGCATATCGATGCTAAAATTGCATCTTAAAGTGTAAATATAAGAACAGAAGTCCATGGTGGAAATTTTACGAGAGCTAATGGTTACCCTATATTGAGACGAATATGTATGTTATGGTATAAAAATAATCGATATAAATCAATCCGCAAAGCTTGTTTTATTCCAACTTGTTATTTATGATGTTTATTTTAAAACTCTCAGCGGTAAGCGCCTCCATTACGAAACATCAACACACTATTGTTAAATGTAAACCGTCTGCAGACACGAGAGATTCTTTTTTTTCTTTATTGGACAATTTATTACGTGACAGCAACATTTTAATAATGTTATCAGTGATTTAAAAACCAAAAATATCTTGAAACTAGTAATCGAGTCACTGTGGTATTTTCTTTATTACTTTGATAATGAAGTTTTTATATAATTTTAATATAAGTAATATAATTTTTTTTCTCTTTAAATTCCATTACGACTAAAATATTGCTTGCTATTTATATCGGGATTTAGTCACAGATTACGTAAACTTTTAATAAATTCAGAATGAAATTAAATAGAGGTTTTTTTTACATTTTTAAAGTAAGTCTGAACTTAAAGAATAATTAACATGTTGACCTCCTATGAAACATTTCGAATCTTTTGTCACGTTTAAACAATAATTTTGATTGGTATCGAAGATGGGATCAATTTAATGCTTCTTCATCCGTGACGCAGTTAGCTTAATGTAATTTATCCTGGATATCATTTAATTTTAGTGAATCGTAGTCATGTGCTTATATGTTTAAATATTCATATTCATATTCTTAAAACTTTAAGTCATTGTTAGTGTTGTAAATTTCTTACGGAAAGATTGCTATATATTTTTTTTGACAGAAAATCACAGATTAAGTCGTTTATTAGTAGAAAATACGATTGGCAGGCGACCCCAAAAGCGGTTGCCAAACTACAGGTTGCGGTCGCGTCGCTCTAGTAATCTTCAAGGTGATTGGTAGTAAACAAACTTAGTGCACATGTTTGGTTGTTTCTTTCTTTACTTCTTTACGTCGTCGTTGTGAAACTAATATCTGTTATATACAAACATGACATGAGGATATTTAAAAAAAATCTCTTGTGAAATTTGAAAAACCAGAATGTTAGATGCGTATGTATTAGTAAATGCAGTTGATCTTATAAAGATTAGAGTTACTTGGAAGTCTTATTATACGAAATTTTGGTCCTTGAATTAATAATGATGACAGGAAAATTTGTAAATATCCACGAAGTGCACGTTTTAAATATTTATTCGTCAATGACCTTATTTTTGAAGCTTTATATTTAAGGTGAAATTTTTTTATGCATAATATTACAAATATCATTTATAATTGTAAAGTTTGTTGCTGCGCTTTTAAAGAAATCCTTATCTATAGATAGATTAGGACAGATTTGTATTATTTGTATATTGTGAAAAGGCAACTTATAACGGTCACCGTGTAATCTTCTTCCGGTTCGTTAGTATACTAAGAATCAGTCGACTTGTGTTTATGTCAGTGTGCTCAAATTTTATTACTCAAATGAAATCTATGTATTATAATGTAAAATACGTTTGTATCTAACTTACAATTGATCGAAACAACGTGTTCACTCAGAAAGAGCGGACAAGTTGTTTAACTACAACATTACTCCTTAATGTTAGTGTTTCCTGTTTAAGAAATATACCATTAATTCATTAAAATCTGCCTGCTTGTAAATCTAGCTGCTGTCTCGCAGTTGCCACCTTATCTTCTTGTAGCAGGTCGTAAAACATTCTCGCTGAGACAACTCCTTATTTGTTTACTTACCGCTGAACGCCGCCTTTTTATGTTGCGATCATAAATACTTTACCTTTTTAGAGTTCTTACAAAATTTTATTACTGAGACGAAGTGTTAATTTAATTTGTAAAAATCTGAATACACAACATCATCATAATCATTATTTCAACTATTGTCAGCACTATTGTCCCGCAGTGGGTCCAATAGACCTACCATAAATGTCCTGTAAGACCAGTTGGAAGCGACCTGCATACAGCGTCTCCTAATTATCTTAACGATGACATCTGCCTATTTTGTAGGTGGACGTCATACCGTGCTTGCCGATTCGTGGTCATAGCCATCTGTTCCTTGCGTTATATGGTCCAAATCTAGATTATACTAAACGAATACTTAAAAGTCGTGATACTGACTAAACATTTCACCAAATCCGTTATCCATGTCGTAACACCAATAATAATAGCATATGTCAACAATTCACTTCCAACGACTGACGAACTCGTTTCCCGCTTACGACATTATCACCAAAAATAGACGCCTAAAAATTATTTCATCAAAACTTGTCTCTGCGCAGTCTATTCCGTGGTAAGACGAGACATCGCCAGCGCCGTACCAAAATAGCAACGATGCACTATTTTAGTCAATTGTTTTCATTGCTTTTATTGCATACGATTTCTATTTTAAAATGATATATCCTCAGTAATATTAAGTGATAAAATTAATTATATTTTTCTTGTGGCTTTACTTTTTAGGTTCAGCAGAAAAAGTAAAATCATTATCCAATATGTATCTATTTTACGTATACACAACAGGGTTAGTTAGGGTAACTGTGGGTTACATACTACTTTCTTTTAGTTGTTATTTACTAGTTCATCTCATCTAAATTTTTCAGTAACAACTATTTTCGACTAAATTGTTTACCATAAATATTTATTGTAAATCCTCATTTTCTGTAGGATCCAGGTGATGTGGAGTCGATTTAGCTATAAAATTTAATGTGAATACATTATATATTTTTAACAGGCGGGACTGTACTAATGTTGTAAATCGGGTGCAATGAACCCTGTATTTTGCAATCCATTGTGTTAAAGTATTATTCGCAGCACGCATGGCAATTTTGTTTGCATATTCGCCATGTGTTTTTTTTTCATTAAACTGTACGAAAATGGGCACGGGCCCCGTATTGTATTCGCGTTGCGAGGAAGGACAAGTTTTTGTATTTTTTTTTGTTTGCAGTATAATGTTACTGGCTGGAATAAGAATTAAAAAATGAACGCGCACATTAAAAATAATTACCAGCTACATGATAATGTGTAATTAATGTAAGTATAAAATACACAAAAGTTAGTCGAGCAATAATTTAAATATGAAATAGATTTTTATTATTTAAACAATACAATGGTTTCTTTTTGTATTTTTTTAACTTTATATAACGTATGCTGACTACTTTATCTATGATTCATACAAATGTATTCTTTTCCGTGACACAATAACCCACATTGTATTATAGACAGCTGCCGAATAATTTTTGTAAGTATTTCGGAGGTAGCACGTGTCACTTCAATTACTAGGTGTAATGAGATATAACCGGTGTTTCCGGCTGTAATATATTCGAAAGCCATACAGTCTGTGGTTGACACGCTCGGATTCCTTCAATGGTAACGGAAGGGGCGCTAGCGCCACCTGGCGTTAGTTCTCCTCATGTAAGCGCTTTTGGTGTTTTATATGCAGCCAGTGAACTCATGCTGTAACCTCTACTCTTCGATCAATTTCGTTCAACTTTTAAAGCTTTATTTTATGTTCATCTGCCTAGATCATCAGCACTAGATAAACGTTACCTTAATGGCCTAAAAATAAGAATAACCGGTTGACAAAGACAATTGGACAATTTTTTATACGGAATGATTAGTTATAGGAGTAAAAGCTTTAAAGAGGTGAATGTATAATTCATAATCAATCACCTTGTTTAGGTTTTAAGGGATAATGTATATTCGTACCTGCAGGATCTTTTTGTTTTGAAAAGTTTCATTGAAGAATATCAGAACATTTGTAATGTTGCAACCCGAGATGGAACTAAATGTAGAGATGTTTCCACATATCCATATATATTTTGTCAGTGTGTACTGAAGCTGCTATTAAACAAAGTAAATTAATTATGATGTTAATTCAGCGCAAATACGCAGCAATGCGTGTCGATCACCGCCGCCATCCGGGCGTTGGCATTAAACCTTTGCGCGTTCATATTCGCGAGCCCGATGCCAGTACATCGATAGTTGCGTGAGTGCACACAAGTCGCTCGCTCTCATCTTTATATAAATTACGTGATATCGGATTACTCCAAAACTGTTCTTTTTACATTGTGTTAAGGTGTGAAGTTTCATAATTGTTTTCCATCATCGCGGCTCGGTTAACTACTCGACAGTGACGGGTAGAGGCGCGTGCCGTAAAATGCCTATGAAATCTTCACAGAGTTTGGTTCAGTTGGACACTGACATGCGTTGCGCTTTCATCTTATTTACTGGTCATACATTGCTCGGATGGGTAATAACAATATAGTCTAAGTACATCCTTGCTTGTTCATGTGCTTCTGTTATCAGGTAAGTTACGGTCGTTCGCTTTCTTATCTTTGCATACACTGTACGTAACTGATTAACTTTACATTTATAAGTATGATACAAATTTCACTTTTAAACAGTTTAACATTTATTTTTGTACCTATATGACATTTGATAAGACTCTGTATATTAGCATTAATTAATAAGTTAATAGAGTATAAAACCTACATAGGATCTTTGGAGGCTTTATATATATATGTCTTTGGAGGCTTTATATATATAATCTGTGTAAACCATAAAGCTTAGACATTTTAATTTTTAGTAGTAATAATTCGTTTGTTGTGTAAAGGTCAAATAAAACTGTATTTTATGAAATTCCTCCGCCAACGGAGTTAAGGGAATGTATGTTATCGTTAAAAAACTTATTTAGAATATTTCTTTTGTCATAGAAAAAATTACCAAAAAAGGATTTTATGAAATTACACACACAAAATGTTGTACAAATTATACATGTAGGTATCATAACTTAATATAATAGCCAGGTGTTAAAATAAACGTTTCACGTCGGCCAGCATCTATCACGAACTTACAGCACAACTACTAAATATAAATGTTAACATTAATATACTTCCTTCTGTCCATTTAGAATACGACAAGATTTATAGGTTAGTGCCAGATGTCGAGGAAAGTAAATCCTAATGTAGAGTTCATTTAAACATGGAAACTTATTGGACGTTAAGATGTTTAGTCAGGGTAAATACTTTGTAACTTTATACAATAAATACTATAGCGGCATGTTATGAATGTCCTATACTTGGATTAGTACTCACATAGTTATACAATTATAGAAAGATATTGCATTATGTCAAATTTAAGGGCTATAATTTCATTATTTCTTAATTTAATATAGGCGTTATTTATGAACGCTTCTTTCTCCCTTGCGAGTGAGATTTTCAAAAATGCGTTTATAGCTGCCCTGTACGAGGTCTAAGAAATGTTCCTACTAAATTTCAAATCTTTACGCCTTATGGGTCCAGGGATATAGCGTTGAGTGTTAAACATGTATAGATATTTGTACTTTTTGTTTACACATTTTGAAACGTTAATAAACACATTTTTAGCGCTAAATGAAACTCAAATATCAATCTAAGTTAATAAAAGCAAATACTCATATTATTATCAAACCGTGTATTGAATAGATTTTCCAAATTGTTCATTTACCCAATGTATTTTTTTCTTATTAATGCAAATTACAACAATAAATGTAAGTCGATAATTTTAAATCATGTTTAAAATCCGACTTGCGAGCATGGACAGTTTGATTCATAATTGCCATTTAAGCCGACAGAACTCAGTCGTATATTATCATTTGCCTGCAACATTAAAAAAAGAGCTTTTAGAGACATATTGCGTAATGAAGATATAATACGTGTTTTATTTATTATATATTCGTCAACAAGTTGTAATTTATTCTAAAAACAAAAAAAAATATCCATATTTTTGGTAAATTATATAAACGTGGGAATAAAGGGATTGATCAAAACATGTGGTGGACTTTTATTAAGTCTTTATTGCTTATTGTAAATTGTATAAAAATCCTTTGAATATGTTGTTGAATGCTAAATAAATTTTTGTATAAATCTTTATAAACTATTTATTATCGACAACACACATAGTATACGTTTGTTGCTTTATATTAATTAATTGATATAATTTTGGTCAATGTAAATATCTCCTAAATTATGAATTAGATTCTGGTTCTAGTGTGGATGTATTTTGTATCCATAAAACAATATTTAAAAACAGTCCCATGCCCGTCGTTACTTTAACGGAGAATGATCAATATTTTTTTTCACTTTCAGATTGTCTTTGCAAAAGCACGAAATAAAATAGTCACTAAAATATAAAATAGAGTATCTGTGGGCTTGACTGTATCTATTGCTTACGTAAAATTCCATCACGTAGTTCGTACTACACCACAGCATTAGTTTTTTGCTGAATCATCGTCCGACAAGTTTTCGCCCGAGCTGCTACAGGTTCAATACGGAGCCTTCCCACGTAATCCAGTCCTTTGTGGAATGTGCGAGCTATGTCACCCATTTCGCTGAAGCTTATCCTTTCATCGGACGCTCGCAGACCGAGAATACACGAGAGACGTCTGGTGAATAAAAGTTACATTGCACGTTGCATCGCTATATCAAATTTACATTTAATGCACAAGTTTGAGCTCTACGCTTTGACTTTTCTATTCAGATTTTTTAATTATGCATAAATTTATACGCGTCGTACGTTTTAAATAATCTTGGATTTCATTATCTAGATATTAATACTTAAAGTTTTGTAATTTAATTAATATTTTCCTTATAAAGAATCGAAACTTTCACTTACAGGTGAACACTTTATTCCATGCTATTTAATATTTAAATATTATGTTCACAATAATGCCTTCAAAAATTTGTTACAAATAAAATCTTTTCTCTAATAATATCTTGTGTATTGATCAATCCTGCTTTCTCTCTTCTATTTTACAACTCGAGTCACACTGTTATTTTTGAGTCTAATCATAAATGTTTGTATTTATAAATAAATTACATTTGATGCTGTTATCTCCTCCATCCTGTTACTCACGCTTGTGTTCAGCCAGCGGACCGTCGGCCAGTCTGGTTAGAGGTGCTTTAACAGATGACTAAAACGTGCCCCGAGTGTCAATATAGATGAAATTAGTATTCTTAACTTTAGTGTCACATCTCTTAACCGCTTCATGCATCATGCATCAGGATGAAATACGATTGATCGAGTTTAACCACGTACCCCTCTGACATAATATAGCCAGTTTAGCCATGATAGAAGAGTCAAATATAAAAAAATGTATATTTGGCTGTTATTTATATTTCGTATTATTTGACTAATAATATTGCTTGTTTCCAGGTACGCACGCATTATGTATTCCGGATTTAGTAAGTCAATATTTAAAATATGAATTTACGTATATACGTATAGATAGTAAGTAGAAAAATATGTAGTGACATAATAAAATATTTTTGGGAAATATTTTTTTTAGGGCAACAAAGGCTTAAAATTCGTAATTGACGTCGTATACTGCGTCCACGGCAATATTTTACGATATCACTGAAAGGCAAACATCGCCTGAAGGTTCGTTCAACATAAATATTTGCAATTAAAATTAAGCTACAGCGCCCTATCCGTGCTATTATTCAAATTGCACGCCACGGGAGACCTCAGAAAGTTTCAAATTAATTAAGAGGGTCATAAGACAGCCCGTTAAGGAAATAACAATGATGGGCCCTTACCGGCGTCCTTATTTATTGTAGGCCTGAGGACTATTTCGCCGGCTCCCCGTCATCATCCTGTGGCTTTTAAGGCCACCCTTACGAGTTACTCATATTTGCTATCTCGCGCAACCCTTTTGTGAGTGCTAAAAAAATATAAGAACTATATCATCATTATTGACGAAAATAAATTAGTCTCGATTTTAATTAAAACATTATTAGACAAAGCATGGAAAAAGCGTGAAAAAGAAATAGTAAACATTTTCTCAACGAAATTCTGATTACAATTAATAGTTTAAATTTAATGAATCTTATGATGGTTATAAGCCATATTAAGTATCTTTAAAATCGTGTCTATGAATATCGCTGTGTGTTAAACTTCTTATAGTTGTTATTGTAACAAAGTATCTATGTTGTTATTACTATTATTATTTACTATTGCTTTGATTTACTATTTTGTGGTAATTAAAAATAGGAAACTAAACTAAACTAAACTTCCCTTTTTCAAATTGTATATATCAAAAAAATTATAGCTTTTTTAATAATTTTTCAATATATTAAGAATTATACTAACAATATATATTAATTTTTTGGATTTGTTCAAAATTACGCACGTTTTTTTGACAAAATAACCTAACAGCATCACAACTTGCACAAAAGCTGTTTTGCACATCTTACAAATAGTTCGATTGAAAAGTTTTGGTTTTTGTCCTTTCAATAAATAAATGAATAGAGGTCGGTATTATTACGAAACAAAATATTGTACAGATTATATGCTTTTTAACAAGTTTCTGAAAGAAACAAATTTATTTACTTCATAAAGGTCAGGAAACAGCAATCGGTATTTCACCAGTGTTACCTATAAGATGTAATTATCTTTCGTACTAACTTACTTGTAATTATATAACCGCTTATTTAAAAAGTGATATTAAAATTTACCCTCACATCTCTTATCTGTATATAGCTGTTTTTTGTCTTCTTTTGAGAATATGTGCAGGCGTGTACTATGCCAATATTGTTGACATGTCTTACGGTCTCCGATCAAAAGATAGTTTTAAAATATCTTTACCGCTGTACGTAGTTTCGAGTGCATGATTTGACATGCTTGAAATAGAGAGCGTGACGTGCAGGGCTCTAGAGTGCTCAGCATGGCGTGAACACTTGACTATCATCTTCCCCTCCTCTACACCTTTCCGCATGTTTATGTTTAATACCTCGCAAAAATTTCGCTTATCCCTGATCTTTAAAACTGCACAAAAAGCAAAGGATTCGGAGTATGTACGTCATTTTTGTCTAAACGTTTAATTTTAATAATTTTAAATGCAGATATGATGCATAATACAGAGTCGCAGTATGTCTGTACTCAAAAACGGCCGCTGGCACGTAGACGAAATGCATTCTTTATATGTTGCGGCACCGTCTGAGGAATTTCATATTCTGTTTTAAATAAATGCAGATTGCTAAACTCCTGTGGAAGCTCCAGAGAATAATTAATCTTCTTATTTAATATTTGTACAATCTGAAATAATTTATCATGCTCCTACTGTCCGCAGTATTTTGTTTTTGTAAAATAAGCCAGGAAACTATATTTTTGTCAAAATCAGTCAATATGTAATAGCTCCAATCACCTTTCTAAATCATCACTAAAGTTAAATGATGTCCACATAATATTTAACTAACTAATTGGGAGGAGACTACTTTTTAAAACATTGATCAGTAGTAAAAATTGTCTTGTTAGTTAATATATTTTTCTACGATCGCCGTTTGTGTACAGCTGTAGAATTTGTTTTGGTTTTACCCGCCTAATCATTTTAAAATTATGAGGTAAATAACCAGTGCGTCTCTTAAAGGCTGCAAGTTTCTCAATAGATTCTTGTTAGCAACAAAGTCTAGATATTAATGTTGCTATTTTATTTGCACATAGAAATTCTATAAAAAGTTAGCTATGTGCTAAACATTCTTGGGAGTGATTTCAACTAGTTTTGAACCGGTTTTCAAATAGAGTAAATATTTATAACCCGATTATAAACCATTATAGTAAGCAAGTATTTGGACGTTTCGAACACAATTTTTATTTTAAGAAAGAACGAGTGTATTTTCGTGTTTTTTTTTCTATCGGTCTTAATATTTTACGTAATACTGGTACACAACTAATAACAGATGTACAATGTATCAACTTTTTAGAATTTGATCAACTAGTTTAAGTAAATAAATCAAATGATACTTGGTGTCACTATTCCGCAAAAAATGTGATGGAAAACTGATCATTTTAAGAATTTAAAAAAACATATTAAGTATACTATATAGTATGTTATCTATAAAGCAACTAAAGAAACGTTATTTTGTTGGATGATTCCCTTTATATAAAATAAGTAACATTTTTTTGTGAACGTTATTTTAGCTCAAATTTATAAGTATACTACCAAAAATGATTCTAAAGAATTTTCTGTCATATATGATTTTATTTACAAACTTTACTCAGTGTTTAAATAATTATTTTTTATTTTAATATTGTTTATGGCATTATTCATAATCATTGATCTTAAATGCTGACAAATACTTAGAAATATATAGTTTTTTTGATTGAAATATTTTTACTACATATTTGAATGAATGAAAACATTTCTATAAGCGCGGTCTATTTCTTATCAATATTCAATATTGTATAGGTATGTCATTAACTTGTTGATAACGCTGTTAAATGTACGTCCATATCGTCTACGCAAGCTATCACCTCTTATAACCAATGTAAGTATAACAATTTCTTACATAACACGGTAGACGTAGTTTAGCATTTTTGGAACACTTGTAAAAACATATGACGCCGTATAATGCGTTTAGCACAAGTGATTCACGTTTAGATTTCGTAGAAGAGGGTTTAAATGGAATTAAGCAAAATTTTCTATGCCGAAATATGTGCGTTTTATTAAAATCACAGAAGATTAGTTGTAATGCATACAAATCATTGTAAACCACACAGTACATAAATGTAACGCGCATAATAGAGCGTTTACTATACGAGGTACATCGTGTAATATGAAAATTTATTATCCAATGACCTTGTTATAAGAGGATTACTGTAGATAAATCGCTATAAATAGTTTTACGTCAATTATTATCAATATTTACTACACATCAAAATCATATTCAGTTGTGAATTATTTTACGAGAAATTACATCATAAATCTCATGAAAACACAAACTGGACATTGTATATTTCTGAAATACTTAACTATACACCAATACCTCACTTAGCGTCGTGGTTACGTTCTAAAAAAACACGACGCAAATTGAAACGCCGCAAAGTGAATAAAGTTTTTCTTTAGCAAGCCATGTAAAGATCGAAGAGGTTCCAGGGTCACGAAAATACTACTTTTAAAAAAAATTGAACAAAGTAAACATTTAAAAAACAAAAATAATATAACTCTGCCAATAAATAAATTGGAATAATATTTAATTTTTTCGTAACCAGAAATAACACGTAAAAATTTATATAAATTTATTATTCACTTTTATAAAAAGCACAACACACTACGTAATTGAAACTGAACTCTTAAAATTAGCAAAACAAAGTGAAAATAAAACTGTATTCAAAATGCGTTGATTTTTAGTTAGAAAGGGAATCCCCGAGTTTGATTGCATGGTGCAATAAGAAACAAAATTGTTGCCATCTTTTAGAAAAAAAAATTAGACTTGAACGAAAAAAAAGCAACCTCTAAAATCTAACGACGCACAGTGAAAATTGGTAATAATTAAGCAGCGACGCAACTTCGAAAAAAACGCAAAGCGAAACGACGCAAAGCGAGGTATTGGTGTAACATGTTTCGTGACCCGTAGTAACAATTCCCATCGTCTGCGCTTGTTATGATGCATGGTCTGTTCCTTTATTTATTGAATTTAAATTCACATAAATTTAATATCAATCTAAAAGTCAATATCCAAATACTGCCTTTAACAAACTCAAATATACGACGTTATCAAAGACGTCGCATATGTTCTGGGACCCGTATGACTTTGCCAAACGTAAATACACTGGTTTGAAATATGTGACAAGGTCAATGCGGTGCTTCTGACACACGACACTTGTGGTCTGAATCGAGATACCGCTAATTGATGTTTCCTCGCGTCTCAGATATGGAACAAGGGAACCGTTTGTGAATCGCCGCGTTAATATTTTTTTTACTGTACTACTTCTCTGACTTTATTTTTTATTTTACTGGTAATTTGTTGCCGACCTGTGTTCTTTTAGGTTTACGGTCACATAAAACAGACTGCTTCAAAAATATTTATTTTCGCATCATTTTGGTATATTTTTGCCCATGTCAATAATTTTAATATGTCAAAGTAATTAGGAAAATTAATGGGAATAACATAACAAATGATAATAATGCATGCTGTAAAGATTGCTTTTTATTCAAATAACAAGTAGGTACCCAAATTTCGCTCGTTAGCACCTAAAATAAACAAGTTAGAACTATATGCAGCCGCTGTAGAGAATGTTTACCGAACTTCAACTAACATTTGTCTTCGTAATTCACGTACAACTGTGAATTACACAATAAACGTGCTGCCTGTACCCAGCAACGGGTTCGTTCACTCGCTCGATTCTTAATCACAGACACACAGACGCGAAGACAAACACCTATTCTTGTTTAAGATCGACGTCACTCTATATAACGCAACACTACGTCAAGTTAAACGACACCGTGCATTGAGTAGTTTGTTTACCATCCACATATTAAATAACTTTTGATGTAGTTCGACCGTGTGCGATTATTACGAGAATTGTCTTGATTGCAATCGTCGCTAACATAATATACTGAATTACAAAATAAAGTTAAAATATATGTAAAAACTTTTTCGCCTGTTACAATTTCCTTTCTAAAGTTTTATTATATCTCCTACATTATATTCACTAAGAATATTCATATTTTTGCCTACATGTATCTGTGTACAATAGGCCATTCACTTATTTTCATTTGTATAATTGATGTACACTTCGCAATATAGATTTATGCTTTTCACAGACTGCATTGACATTATCATGATCATAAGTTTATTTGGTGAAAAGGACTTTTGACCTGTTGTTCGTCTCCAAAATGCCAGATAATTTGTATGTCAATATTTTGTCGGGCCGTAGGACATAAGCTATAACACTTGTGATTATGTAAACGCATTTATCGCCTCGTTACTTATATATTTACTTTAAAAAATACTAGCAAAAATAGATTGTGTTGGTATTTGTCTAAAAACTTAAACCTATGGTGTTAGTACATATTAACTAAAAGCTATCTACAAAGATGTTTATAAAAAGGATTTATTTCTCTTACCTGCAACGCTGTATTAATGAATAAATGTTAAATAGAGAATGATAAACAAATTAATGAAGGAAGGAATACATTTCCTCTTATAACACTGATCTTTATTTTTAACATTGACTCCTTAGGTAACTACTTACATTTTCGTATATCTCCGCATGTTATATAATATCTGATACGACTTACGATCTAACTACAAACTTCACAAATAGACTTGGAAATACAAACTGACTCATAGCATACCTTCCAAATCCAGACTGCCCTATAATATTTTATCTCCTATTGCTTTGGCGAAAGTGATCCCACTGGCATTCGGCCAGATTCACTACCCAACGACAGACAAATATTTTGGGGCCAATTCATTTGGGACCAGAGCGCCATGCCGGGCATAAATTTAACAACTATTTATATAATAGCTTAATTTTAACATTGGACTTTTGGATGACCGGCTTTGAGAGTGTAGATTCGGTTATGGTAAAAAAAGATAGTAGAAAGGATACTTGATATTTTTCTTCTTTAACCACGTACATCGAATGGTTATCTGAAAGAAATTGCTGTTTACGATTAGACAACCTTTTGTACTTCATTCTTTGATTATTTCACCTGATGTCTTTTTATATCCTGTAGATATACCATTAACAGTTAATAAACAAATAAGTTATATTAACTCTTATTTACATGTAAATAAATTCACAATATGTCTACTATTTACGGTATTTTTCCTTATCATAATAACGTCTTTAAAACATACAATAAATGAAAAGTTTATGTAAGAGAGGCTATAATGCTGTAAAACAAAATGCATAGTACGCTCGACACTACGCCATTACTCAGGTTACAATACAAGGAAGGCTTCGCGTCATTGAAAACGTTGCGGCGAGCTCGAATTGCAGCTGTTAGTCGTAAGCCACATCGATATTTCCAATAAAAGAAATAAAAAAATCGAATAAAACTCGGATAAAAGTCGAGAGAAGCATTTCTCGTTGTCACACCGTGTTCAATCTGCAACGATTCCTTCGAACGCATTGTTATGCATGCGCCGCAGCACGGTGGAATCCGGTCCAATCTATCTGGCATTTTAAACGAGCTTCGGTACGAATAAATGATCGATACCTACGATTTGTAACTTGTAAAGCCATACGTTGTTAGCTTACGATATTATACCGCTTTGTTCTTAGAGTGGACGTGAGGGCTACATTACAAGTTGTTTTTGATTTTAAAACATGTAACAATTTTTTACAATTCCATTTTTATTATTATATCTAGTTAAAAATGTACCTGTTGTAGTCACAGCTCATTTGTTAGCAAAAAGTTTTAAAGCTTTTACGTCTATTTCCAATTAACCTATATAAAGTGGACTCTCAAAAAAAATTACCTCTTTTTCTGTTAAAATGCAAATGGCTCATAACTTATATCAGTACGAATTTTGCCCAGATATATAGTAAACAATAATTAGTTTAAACTTACAATGGTAATTTTAAAAACGCAGTGTTAATATTGTAAGAAAAGTTTTCTATGTTATTATTACGCTATTTAACAATTCTGAATCCATTGGCCATATTCAAAAATATTGTGTTCACCCCTTAAAAGCTTACACATCTGTTTGCAATCACCTTGTGTACATTTGACAACACACGCTCAAAAACACTTCGTCGCAAAGTTTCAATCCAATACTTATCAACTTCTCCGTCCAACCAGCCGCCGTGATTTCATTGCGTAAGATTTAAATTAAACGCTGCACCAAGCGACGGTCGTAATCTCGAGTTTGATCGACGGCTAGTGTTGCTATAAATATTGACGCCGAGTGAGACACTTTGTTCAATCACCAGTCTCCATATTGCAAAGTTATTTTTAATTTTATTTATCAAATATATAAAATACTGAGAATGAAGGCTTGTCATTAAATTGATTAAATTTAATTCTTGAACGAAAAAAATATTTACATGCGGGGTGGCGATCGCAGTTTGGTTTTATAATGCGCAGAGGTTGCTTTTGCCCATCCTATGGAAACTCGTAAACAATCATGTATAATTACTACAAGAAGTGTAAATTGTATAAGATGTATCTCGGGAATTGAACCCGCGATCCACGATCGCGAGTCTCAGTACCGCTGGGCTACTACTGCTGGTTTTTTGTGATTTACCTTTCATTTGAGTATAGGGTTTAATAAAAAGTTAGGACATTGTAGTATAAATTTTTGTTTGTAGATTACGGTTAGGTTCGTTATGATAACATGAAAATAATTTAAAAAAGTAAAGGTTTCTTCAGAGGATAATGGAAATAGCATTACAGAATATACGAAACCATTTTACTTATTTAATGGCAGTAATTTCAAGAATACATGACAGATCGCTCGAATACCTACATTATCACCAGATTTCAATTTGACGTTGATTATTAGGAAAGCACGTATATCATTATTAACAACTTATCAATTCAATTAAATCTAACATATTGCGATGGTAATAAAGTTATTGCATGATATACGATATTCGTATAAATAGATACAGATAATTGCAGCTCGTAAGCTAAGCGGATCAAAGGATTATCACGCAGTTAAAACGCTACGAGGCTATATGAAAAGCTAATTTATGATTTCAACATTTGGTTTTAAATCCGAAGTAGGTTTAGGACGTACTACGTACTACACATTAAACTAATTTCACTGCTTTTATGTTTTGGTGGCCCAGAGCGCGATAGCAACCCACGCTTTAGATAAAAGTGATTTTGAGCAACTTTACAGTCGTCAAATTGAGCAATCGTATTATGTTATTTTAGAAAGATTATAAAAGTGTCGGTACGGCGTGGGTAGTCCCTCCTCTGGGTGACCCAACTACATAGCTAAGGTCGCGAAAACTCGCTAAATACAAACAAGACCGGTCAACGTAGAAATATAGAGAGAGACCTAAATTTTGCAGTGGGTGACTATCAGCTGACATGTTGTTGATTATGAATAAAAAAACAATGTTCGCTTCACTGCGGTATATAATTAAATACAATCGCAAAATGTCGGTCATAGGAACGCATCGGTTATCTTAAAATTATTGCTAAAAGCTGAACTCGTGAATTTGAATCTTGCAATAAAAATAAATAGATGGTCATAAAATTATAAAGAATTGACAAACGTTTACTTTAAGTCTAGAATAAGGTCTTTACATAATTCGCAATTGCTATACAGACCTAAGCTGTCAACAGCGAAATGTAATGAGCATATGTTATTAAGATTTCATTGAAACTTGAAAGGACAGAACGAGATTCTAGAAGTTGATTAAATGTTCTTTAGTATTAAATGTAAACTATTACCTTTTTTATTTCACTATTTTTTTATTTTGTCTAATTTGTTATCTTTGCATACGTATATATGTTTGTGTATGATGCATAATTCCAAAAATTGATTTTGTACTAAAAATATGTTAACATTAATTATCTACACTGTTATGATTTTTCGTTTAATTTTAAAGTAAAGAGTCTTTAAAAAATGTATTACGAATTAAACTTTTTAAATAAAGTGTTACAACATTGAGTTACTTCTATTAATTAATAAAAAAAACACTTAATCTGATAGGAACCGAAGAAAATAACCGTAATGTAATAAGTTCAAGAATTTAATAAGTTCAAAAAGAAAAGCTTATTCAAATAGCAATTTCAAAACCACCACGAGCCGCCTGAGATTTTTCATGTAAGCAACATGGAGCGGTATGTTCTACAAAGCTAAAAAAATCGTGGATATTGTAGGATTCTTATAAATACGTAGATGGAATATTATTGATCTAACTTATAAGTACTCGTATAAATAAGAGCCGTATATAATTTTGTTGAGAATTTTTTGTTTATTAATACCACATCTTTATTGATACATTGATACATTGCTGATTTTAATAAGTTTACAAGACGAGACGTCCGGACCCGAAGATATAAGGTGTAAATACCTAAAAGGTTTTTAATGATAAATGAGCTTCTACACATAGAAATGGTCATTCTGTATCTACAAATCCTGATTGCATTCTATAGATATAATTTTCTTGTATGTATATATTTTATGTAATATAGATGTTAATAAAATAATTATAACACAGCCTTATTATTATATTATTGATAAATAATTTTATTATTTTCTTTATATTTTATAACCAATGTAATGAAAAGTAAAATACTTTTGAAAATCATCCAACAGACGACGTAGTATTATGCGTTGCCTCCTTTCTATTTTGTATTTTCTTAACTCCATGTGGCCCTTAAAGAAAAGGGGATTTGTCTAGGGTTGATAATGAATCCCTTTCCAGCACATCTTGTTCAGGAAATGGTTGCAAAGTGTTTTTCTATTCTCTCACTAAGATCCGAAGAGGGGCGTGTGAATGTGTGAATGTATATACAGCTTATAAAACCTTTGTATTTTCAATTGACTATCGATGTAAAGTGCGATTGGTGAACCTTAAAATCTAATATACACTATTTGATTTTTTTTGAATCAAACAGTAAATATAGTCATTTATTTATGTCCATAAATCATCACCACCATCATCATCGCCATCACGTCTACCCATAGGATATCCAAAAACATCAGTCGGTGGCAGTTTGCGTTTTCCGATGACCTTAACGAAGTCTTCTATAAACCTTGTAAGACATCTTACACTATGCTTGCCGATTCGTGGTCCGTCTAGCGAATCAAGACCTTTAAGCTCGAGCGGCCATCTGTCCTGCGCGCTTTGTGGCCTGCCAACTACCACTTTAATAAAAACAATGCATAACAACCCGGCATTAAATTAATCAAGAAACATAATTTTTGACTAAATTAGTAACACACTAAATCGTCCAGGAAAATACACTACATTTTCGGAACATAGTAATAAATAATTTAAATTTCGTTGACCAAATTATATACATATTTTGATTTGTAAAAAAATGGCAGGGTAATATTTAAATTATTGTAATAAAATCTTTATTGTTACACGGAACGAACAAGGTATTCCGAGCAAAAGATTTAAGCTTAATCTCTTCATTTCTCTTACAAGGTACATCTTAGAAAGCGAAGACATTTAGCCGGTGCAATGGGGCGCGACAATTTATGTACTGTGAAGCCTTGATGCATTTACCGCAAAGGGGTGGATTCGCCCCTACATTCTGTACCTGAAAACATATTTTAATCATGTATTTCTCTTGAGACTCGAGACTTAAATCAGACTACGTGAAGTTTTTCGTTGAATAAAGTTTTTATAATATTGTATACGAATGTCACAAAGTATTATGTTATAGCGATAAACACAAAATATAACAAAAGGTGTTAAAACTTACGTAATTGTATACATTTTTAAATTGAAATCTTTTAAACATTTCTTTCGTTTTGTGGTGTAATGACTATGACGGCAATACTCTATATCCTACGTTACATACAATTATGTTGATTGGCTAACCAGCTTGCAGAAGTGAGATCTTTCACTAAAATATCATCATCCTTTTAGTTGTACGACATCCAATGCCGGACATAGGCCTCCAGCGTACATTTTCAATAAAACCAGTTAAAGCGGTTAAAAGCGGTCTACATCCAACGTCTTCCGAGGACCTTAACAAGGTTGTCTGTCCACCTTGTGAGTGTCCTATGCTGCGCTTACTGGTATGTGGTCTCTCTCCATTTCCAGAACACTCATTAGGCCCCAATAGCAATTTATGGTATATATTGTCTTTCATACTTTATGCTTATACTTCTATGCCTTACACCACGCGAACGCCACACTTTTCTCGTTGCTTACTCCTAATAAAAATATCTCTTTCTCTTTATGATACTTAAGTAAATTCGGATAGAAACCTTCCAATTTAAATGTACTTAAACAGGTTTACTCTACTCCGATACAATCGATACAAATTATTACATTACTCACCAACCAGCTCTTATCTTTAACCTACTTACTGTAATCATGGCTTCGAAATGTTAATGTGTAACGTTGGTTCCCATTGTATTTTTATGTAAGGATACGTTTATCAACGTACACGTTTCCTCTAATTCAATAGATAATTATAATAAAGCTTTCATTGTTTTTAACAATTAAGACTAGTGTTTTTGTTATTTTCCATTCATACTTTCATTATCATTAACATAATTTAAGCCGTAGAATGTCCAATACTAGACTTCGACCTCCTCCATAGATTTCCAAGAAGATTGATAGAAAGAGGTCTGCATCGAACCTCTCCGATGAAATGCCTGTTAACGTTGTAAGTAACCAGCACTGCGATTGCCGGTCTCTACTTCAACACCTTGAAGCCCTTACATGACAATAAAGTGTAAATCACTAAAAAATTAATTGTAAAAAGTGTAAGGCTTTAAGTAAGTTAAAACTTTAATAAGTAACTGACTATAGTAATACTATTTCTAATTATAAGATTTTGATTACCCTAATTTAGATGGAGGAAGTATCAACTCTTGATCTTTACTCTCGATCCTGCTAATGCATATATCTTGTCAAATTAACTTTGCTGCCGAAATACGATAGTGTTAGTTTCGGAAAATGAATTACTTATTTCCTGACATATAAAGATTAACTTCAAAATAGTATTTGAATACTGAGCGAAAAACTAGCCATTAAAAGAATATGATAATTTGTAAATTACTGTTTATGTGAATTAACTATTACATTTTTTACATTGAAAAGAAACAGTTTAGTTTACAAAACAATACAATAAACTTTTATTTTATTTATTTATTACGTATTGGCGAATACAAATTTTTAAACTCGTTTTTACATAGTTCCTTTACGAAGACCAAAGGTATTAAAAACATTTCAATACATACTGGATATTTTTAAAAATGCGATACAGGCGAGTACATTTCTCTTGATAACTACAAAGCTTAAGTCGGTTAGCAGTATATGTTCAAACACATCAAATGCAAATGTCAATACTTATCGCCAAACTATAGAGTTTCTATTTTTATTACCATTCAAGGACGGTGTATAATATTACTCTTCTACTTTTCGACCGATAGTCCCTCCGTACAAGGCGTAGGCCTCCCTTAAAGATCGCTATTGTGTCATTTACCTTTTGTTTTACCTTTGCAAATAAACAATAACATCATTAAATTTCTAAAACGAACACTAAAAATTACGTTAAAATCAGCATGTCCTATTTTTAAAGAAACGCCTAGTGCAATAACATCTGTTTTGCGAAAGTGTTACCAGATGTGTCAAACATATTTCATTCGCTTCGTGTTCTAATTCTCATACCCGCAAAAAATATTTTTTTAATTAAATACATCACGTGCTGGCCATTACGTAAACGTTTTAATCCCGGAAGATTATAAAAAAAAACAAGCGTGCAGAGAATTTCAATGCATTTTTGAAGCTATTATTTAAAATTAGAATAAAAATCCGTGGACTGGCTTGTAATAAAGGATAATGGGGGAGGCGCCACGTTTTCAAATGCAAAATGGATGCAGTCGAGTGAACCGCGGTTTGGAGCGCCGTCTTGAGCAAAGCTCCATAGTGAAGCTTTAGAGGAAATTTTAATAAGAGTGAAGTTAAGAGCTTTGAATATTAGTTTATATTTTAATATTCACGAATATAAAAGATAATTCATGCAGATTCTGTTTTGTTTTATGTCTACATTTAGTATTATATTGTTTAACTATAACATTATGCATTTAATATAAAACAATTCATTATATTTAAAAAGCGTTAGTTGTTTAATATTAGTTTTTTTAGTCTTAGTTTCGTTTTTTAGTTTAGCCAATATAACTTATTGAAAATTAATTATTGTCCTTGCAAACTTTGTACTGTCAGAGATTACTAGCCTGTAGCATTCCAATAAAAAAAATAGGCGTAATAACACTATATAGAGGGTGATTGGATATCGGTGTAAAAGCTTTGAAGCTTTTTGCTTATAAATGTTTTATAAAATTACTTCTTCAAAAATTTTCCATTTATTACCAATCAGCCTATATATTTTAAGAGTAGTGTCGTAAATTAAATGTTGGTAACTTAAAACAATCCTCTCTATTACTAACTCAGTTTAATAAAATGTTTCAAAATTGTGCCAGGACGCTTTTAGACTATTCACCTCGATAATATAGTTTCTTCGCTATTTTCAATTATGTAATTTCTATTATAAAGTTTATTCGATTTAATGATACTTGATTCTTTACCAAAGGTCAAAACAATAAATTACGCGTGTTAATAATAATTAATACTGCTTTGAAAGTAACAAGTACTTATTATTTGAATAGCAATTGTTTTTTGTTATAAAGTCATCGTTGTGTATGTTTTCTCTCGTATTAAGTAAATAAATTGACAAAGTTTGAATAAAGGTTGTCTCCAAATTGAGTTTTATTTTGCTTAACTTACTGCGGCATAATTCTAAGGAACCCAGGGAACTTGTCACACAACTTGTCATAGTGGCTCTTGGGAATTAAGTCACTGTAAAGTCCATCAAGTTTTCGATGGAACTTACACTTCATATGAATATTTTTTATGAAACGCTTTCGCTTTCAATTTTAATTTTATCTCAATCCAAGTTAGCACTAGATCATCACGGAGCACAACACAGTATTTCCCGCAAGTTAATTTACTAGACAGGTTACAAAATAGTTAATTTAAAATTATAACTTTTCATGTCTCTCTATTATCTATTAATATGGACAAATTAAAAATCAATTCTCTCCTTTTCTGTCTCTGATCCTATATGCTTAATTTTTATTTAAATGTTGATTGTTTTGTGCGCCTAGTAGTGGCCGGTACCACCTCTCAGGAAAACTATGCTTTAAAATATGCTGGAACCATGGCACCCAAACGAATTCTAGCAAGCGAAACCTAAGGTTAGATGTAATGATTTTGATAATAATACTAACAAAGATCATTATCTGGTCTTAAACCGTAGAAGAATAATAATAAAATCTTCGTAAATTTTAAAACTCCCCGCACAAGCATATGAACTCCATGCTCTTAACAACGTGAGGCAGACAACGATTGAAAAGAGCATTACAACGTTAAGGCCATTCGCCGAGAGTCCAATTATCCGTCTTACTTTGCTTTGAATGGATTTATTTACTTCATTTTGCCCGTCATTACGTATTTTTACGTACGTTTTTTGGTTTAAATATGTGAGAAATGTTTTATACAATAACTACGTTTTAAATTGTATACCGTTATTAAGATATTAAATAATTGTAACTTATTGGAAAATTGAATTAAAATAAGACAGTGTCCTACGACATTAGGTCGCTGGTTCAATCCCTAACAAAGACCGTACGTACTGTGAAATTGACATGAAGACGAAAAGTTTAAAAGATGTGACATTCGTTAAACTGAACTAGACTCTTGTGATAGATTACGGTTCATGTCCTTGGGAAGTGTGCATTCCGAACATAATTTTTTAAAGTTTTATATAAAAAATAAAAGTTTAAACATGTATACTTAATGACTGTACTAAAAGTTACACGTTCTTATTATAGAATTTTCTTTTTAAAAATAAGTTTATATTTCAGTTATTTTTGGCAGCTGATAGTGTTTCAATTATATTAATAATGTAGGTCTGACCCTATGTACTATTAATATTCTTGTTATACAGTGATTGCTTATGGGTCTAAAACTCTTAAAGGGGTAAACGCATAGCTCATTTGCGAGTCTGGTTCATGCTATATAAGATTTAGAAAAATATAAATACCTGTAATTATGTATAATAGATTTCAAAACACGGATTATGCATATTAAAATACTAAATAATAATTATCGTTAACTAGCTGTCTCTGGAGACTTTGTGCTGCCAGAAGTTTTGAGCCTTCTACATTTCAATAGTACAAATAAGTTAATATAACACATTTCAGAGTGACTGTATAAAGGTTGATTGTGTAATAGGTGTAAATTCTCGTAAATTGTTTCTTTAAATTTGCGATAAAATATATTTCGACCATTTACTTTAAATATCTGTGTTCATTATTTAGTGTGTTATCTATTTATTTATAAAAACAGAGTATGGCAGCTAAATAGTATACTCCTTAATTAATTCTGAAGATCTACAAAGGCTTACATTTTTTGGAATTAAAATAAAGAATAAAAATTTACTGTTAAACCTTTCTCTAGAATACAGGTTTTATTGATTTTATGGTACTACGATTACAATCTTAACACCCCGCCAATCAGCCATGTTTACTGTCCGGCAGATGCATGCGATAGTAAACAGAAACTGCAGCTGAGCTTAGCTAGCTTAGTTTAGTGGCGGCATACGGCAGAGACAAATTGTTGCAATCAACCGGTACCGAAAGTGCGCCCAGTTTGCTGCTTCCGGTAATGCTTGCGAGCTTTTCCTTTTTTACTTTAGACGCTTTTAAGTAGTAAAGTATGGTAAAAAATTTTTTATAACAAAATGAATGACATTTTGATCACAAAGTTCACGATTACTTAAAAGTCGGCTATCCATTCTTATTTTAGACGAAAATTTATAGGAGTTGTTGTCTCAGGGTTATGCCTGAGACAACAACTACTTTAGGCAAAATTTGAACTATTAAAAGAATATGTACAGAAAAATATAAAGAAAGTTTCAGTCTTTTATGCCAGCTATTACGGAGTTTTCTTCGAGTATCATTTTGTATCTTTTATAAAATCAAACATCAATAGCCGATTTCCTCTGTTCCATTGAGTGTCAATTTTTTATCAAATTACGAGCAACGATGGATTTCGATTTCATAAAATAATAATAGAATTCTGAGCGCGAAACGATATTTGATACTTGATATTCTGGAGGTATTTAAATTATGTTTAATACGGTTTTTATAACTACAAAGTGTTTTCAGTGAAATTTTATTTAAGCCTTCAAAAATCTTACGACATTAACAAAAAATCCAGGAAACTTCTTATGATTACACAATTATTTGACTACACGACAAAAGATTATTTCAAATCTACGGGGGAGTTAGAAACATCCATTGAACAGAGAAATGAAATTCTAGTAATTAAAGAAAAAAATGTATTATGAAAAAGGCAAATAAATCTACTAGTATTATAGTTATCGATTTTAAATGAAACACGTTTTAATATCTAAATATTCGTATATCGTTAAATAATCTAAATAAGTTTTACATAGTATCTTCAATGGGTTGAAAATAAGTCCTGAAACAAACTTGCAGAGTAAACGCTTATACATTCAGTAAATTAATGTAAACACGGTCTCGAAATGAAGCTCTCATTATATATTAACCGAAATAGGGATGTTCCCGTTTTGCTCCTCTTTGATAGACCCTCTTTCCATCTAATCCCACGGCTTAAGACGGCCCCTGACTATATCTCACGTTTGCATAATTATTCGCTTTATCTGCTCAAAAAATCAATTTGGGCCCGTAATCTTAAACCCTCTAAGTTAATACAATGACTTCAAATTTGTTTATCACAAAGCTCCCTTAATTTTAAATAAAATAAAATAGACCCGTCTCTGTTAAATAATTATTTTTGAGAATGTTTTTTTTTAAATATGACACTAAGATATATATATATATATATTTAAAGTTAACGGTGCTACTGTGTGAATAATATAACACGTAAAAATTATTTAGAAACTGCTACGTTATTAAAGTCATTTTAAATTGTTCAATAAATTATTTATACATTAGTTTGTATATACGACCAACTTTATAATTTTTTCGGAATGGAATTTTAGCGACGTTGGTTAAGTATGTGAAGTATTTTGAATTCTGTTGAATTTGTTATATGGATTGGGCTTCACATAGATATTTATAATTATCTTTGAATGTTAATCATGATATATTGAAAAAAACTCATGGTATAAATGTTAAATAGATTAAACCATTAACAATGACACAATAACACGAGGATTTCTACGGATTTTAGTTGTACGCGCGTTTTGTAATAGGCTTACATCTAATCTGTTTTAATTAAGGTTACGCGTTACTTTCTGTCGTGCTCTATTCCTGAAAGGTATATTCTTTTTTATCAATACATAAACTCAGATAAGCTCAGTGGTAGAAGACAGACTTACGGATGTATGTATATGAATGTGTCGCTGGTTCAATTACCGGGATACAGTCTTAAATTTAATTCATATTTAGGATTACCATTGCTCACAAAAATGTTTTCAGAAAAGGGGCAGCAGCATCCTCTGCGTACCATAATACCTCAGTGCGATGTCCAACCCGACTGCCAATCGTAGTGATTATGGTATATAACCCCAAAGACATCTTTGGATGCGGTGTATCCCGTTCAGTGGGCGTTTATGGGTTAAAACGACGCCGAAATAGAAAAATAAACAGTCGAATATTGAAGGCAGCATTAAACTAAGACTTCTAATCAGACTCGACACCTTTATAGGTCTTTTAACAACCAAGTTTGTCAATAATGAGTAAATTAATTTTGTCAAAATTAATTAACCCATCAACAGATAGTGGTAATACTGTATAACACTTTTTATTCAATCATGAGTTTTTTAACCAAAGTTATTGTAAACGTAACAAAGAATTTTTTTTATTTTCTCACATTTTAAAACTTTCTATAATGTTTATAAATATTGCTAATATTTTCAATCGTTCTAAGTTCGTGAATAAAATATTTTTCAAAGCAGACGATACGTGTACTCAATGAGTTTAAAACAATTTTCTTCCGCTTGGAACTTTGTAAACGATCCTGCAGACTCGCGAGATTGAAAAAGATACTTAAACTCAATTCTGCGTCGGACAGACGAGCAAAAAGTCTTACTGTGATTTTATTTATATAGCTCGCAGTACAAAGTTGTCCATTGGTAGGTGGCAGCTGGAATGGCACATCTCGCTCTTTTGCAAAGCTCCGAGATTATTTCTACTTTATTTATAACATAAATACAATCGGATCGGAATCAGAAAATCCAATTCATATTTATCAAAACATTTGTTTGGTTTCTTTAACGTTAAACGCAGGCCGCTTCGAATCTATGAGTCAGATTGATGTAACCAGTGGAAATGTAACGTCTGATATGATAATAAAAATATGATTTTTGGTTAGGAATTTGTGAAAGTTTATACGAGTTACATTTTATTAATTTCTATATATCAATAAAAATATATAACGGCAAATTCTGATGTGTTGGCAATAACATGTATTGTATACGTAACTAAATCATATTCTATTTTAACGTAATACTTATCTAACCAGAGATTTTTCGATACAAAGGTGCTTTTAACAACATGTCGGCATTTTAAAGGAAGGTAGAAATGTGAACGGAAGCTCTATGTCCAAAAGTGAACGTCCTGTAACTGTAAGGACTATTTCAGAATATATTAACTGAACCAATTTGAGTTTAAATGGAAATTAACACTCGCAAAATTATTACAGGCCGTTTGTCCTTTTATTCAGAACACCTTGTCTAATTGTTTCAGTTTGAAATTTCTATTGCTATTAACATGCCGGACGGTCACTTACATTACAATATAACATTGCTATGCTTTTCTCGTCACAACTCGCACCATGCGAGCAGACATTGGCAACCTGTCAATGCGAATGTACCCGCGTTTCCTGTAGAAAGCGAAAACTCTCCCTGTATTAGCGCTTAGAAAACGAATAAAACGCAACTGCGGTGGAAATAATTTATAGCAAATTATACTTCTGTTATTTTACACGACATAGCATTGTTGCTGGTACTGCAGCTATTCTTAAATTAAATGTGCCATTGCATATAAGTGTTTTTAAAAGAGTTTATATATTTATTCACACTTTATAGCTTGAATAAAAGCGGACTTAATGCTAAAAAAGTAATCTCTACTAACCCAAGGTCGTGTAGAGATAACTATTAGACTGGTGTATGTTACAGATTTTTCGTATTATGTAATGCTATGCTATATGTGCATGATAAATACTATACTTACTATATAATTATTAAGAAGATATAATGTCTATACAAAGATATATCATTATGCTATATTACTCGTTATACTAAAAGATTTTAATTTACTTCATGTGATAATAAATACGAAAAGAATACATTTTATGTCAAGCATTAGTATTGTAAAGTGATAATTGTACTTTTAAACACATTTGCTCTATCAGTCGCGTAGCCAACTCAAAAGTAAAACTAAGATAAGTATTCAAGTAGGTTATTTTAGGGACGAAATGCAGTCCGTATTTAGTGACGGTATTTATGTCGACGCCGCTGCTGCGCCCAAGTGTTACGTTTACACTAATTTATTACACCTACTTCTAGTTGTTACAGTTTCTTTAGCTTTCATTTTTAAAGTAACAATGCCAAGTGCATTATTTGAGCATTAACTCGAACGATCGGTTTATATGATGCAATACTTAAATACATATAGATTTTTTGTGTTGTGGTGAAAGTTAAATATAAAATTTAGGACTTTGTATAGTCAGTGTCAAAATCTTCAAATAATAGTTGTCTACACTGGTATGTAAAAAAATTTAACTGAATCATTTGATAAGATATAAAAACAAAACAAAAATTAAAAGTATTTGTTAGATATCACGAGGGCTATCAGAACCTAATATCTCTCTGCAATGAGTTACGAGTTATTTTTACTTAATATATGTTTAAGAAAACGGTAAAATAATTTTTAAATTTGTTTTATGAAATGTGTTTTCTCATATAATATACGATGCATGTCTAAAAAATTTAAAACAAAGATAAAACAAACAAAATACTTGACGGCGTAATATTCCATGAAATTCCGCTGTCTTACATAACTAATATTATAAATGCCATAGTCTAAAATGTTTATTAAATGAAATCAATGAGTGTCATCTTTGATTTTAATGAGTTTAAAATCAAATAATTGTTTATTTCATCCTCTCTACATAGACTTTTATTGAAATTAATCAAAGTAATCAAAGATGATATTTATTTCCTAGCCTTCTTTTCCTTTCAATGCTCTTCCGTATAATTTTATAGAACGTTTATTTATTAATGCTATGTTTTAATATGAATGTATATTCACCTTACATTGTACAATAAAACCGCTCATGCTCATGAAGCCATTTGGTAATTAGGTCAAGATTTATCTGAATTCGCAACGCAATATGAACGCATTTAAATCAGCTTGCAAAAACTGACCGGGGTTGATATTTTATAAAGGTCAACATTGCATCGTAACGCTTAATTTTGAAACATAATTAATGTACGTAATTTTAAAAGACACGATAAATAGTGAGGTAACTTTGTTAAGGTAAGTCTTTAAAAAATTAACTGCTTTTTTATATTTAAAAAAGAAACAGTTGAAACTAAAATGAAAAATATGCTCTAGCGCTAACCTTTTTTATTATAAAAGTTATTTTAAAACTTTTAGACAAAAATCATCGTCGAAAAACAGCATTTGCTTTATAGACTGCTATCGTCCACTGCAAAACACAGGCCTCTCCTCTCTCATAGATTTTCAAGGGGATCCTTTTGGGTTTTTTATAAGGTTGTCTATCCACGTTGTCGATGGATGATCAACGCTGCGTTGTTTAGTCTGGGAGACGAACACCTCGTCCATTCCAGAACCTAAAGGCTTGTCCATAGTAAAGATTATGATATATTCATCATCATCATCTTCATCAATTCAGCCGTAGGGTGTCCACTACTACTATTTACGGACGTAAGCTTCCCTATGAATTTTCACAAGATCGGTTGAAAGCGGCTTATATACATTTTGTGGGTGAATGTGTTTTGCTGCGTTAGCAGATCTGTGGTCTTCACTATATAGCCTTAAGCGGTTGTCTGATCTGCGTACTTTGTGGCCTCCTCGCCGCTATTTCAACTTGTCAATCTGCTATTGCAGTGATAATATTGCCTTTTTTAATTGTTTATATTTAATGGGAAAGGTAATAGAAAATTACGTACATAATAACACCGTGACTTAAATTTCATCCTCGCCGCTATTTCGCACCGACGTTAAATTTTCGCCTTCGTCTAAAAGCAGACTGTCAGTTAACAACGTCGCTTTAAGAGCTCTAGGTGCAGTTATAATCGCATTAGCAAAGGCGTCGGCGTCCCGTCATACAGATATTATATAAGGCTTTCCGGAGAAATCTGGTTGACGCACTTTGATGTACGGTGCTATTACAGTACGTTGAACGGGGCCCAAGACTAACGTTGTAGTATATAGTTGATGTCATAAAATGATATTCAAATCCAAAAATTCTTAATTCAACGTCGGATGGATTACATCTTGACGTCAATGAGACTACTACATGTTCGAATGTTAAATATCCCAAACCTGAGAAGAATAGGAGAAAAAAACTCACTAGAACTATACAGTGTAATTGGTTATAGGTAAAGGGATTAAAAGAGGTGAAAGTATTTTATTTGTAAGCAAAAATCTTTAAAACACCTGCTTAACATCAGCGTCAGCGTGTATATTATTTAATAGCCTGGAGGGAACACAATTTATAAGGTGTGCAATGTTATATTTTATAAAGTCATATACAGTGTTGTAGCACTTAGCAGATAAAAATTCTTTGACATTTTGATTTAAAATTAGACCTTTAATTTTCTTCATTCTTTTTACTGTTATTACTTTTTTATTTGTACACATATTAAATAGTTTACGAGAAATAACTAAGAGTCGATCACTTGTATTTAATTTCACAGATAGTAAAAACATTGCAATTTTATACTTCATGAGTTATTTATTAGCGTCGTGAGAAATGTCCTACAAGGCAAACGACCTGATAATGTGATTGCAGTTGACTCGCACTTGTTGATCAACTACAAGTTACAAACACACCCATCTACACATGTCCAATACATCATATTTTTCTAGAACTTATAGCAACCTTGTGTTATGAAGCATAGATATAAAGGGAAAGTTTAATGTTAGTTACATTCAACAAAAAAAGCCTCAATATTTGTCGGAACTATGGTATCCCAACGTTAGAGGACTAAAACTTGCAATCGTATGTTGCGGATTCGATTCCTGGGATACAATCTCATATAATTAACACTGTGCATTAATTATGTAGATTCCCACTGCTCATAATCAAGTCTCCAGAGGATGGGCAGCTGTGTCCTCTGCTTACCATAATATATATCCCCCCATAAATATCTTTGGGGGTGGTCTATGCATAGCAGTGGGCATCTATGGGTTGAAATGACGATAATTTGCAACTTATGTAGGCTGGATTATTGAATTAGTAATTCACGATTAATTAATAATTTTACTTACAAATAAGTGGTTTAAAGAAACTAAAAAAACTGTAGAAAGTCAAATATACTTATTAAAAAGCAAAGATACGAGTATTTTTAAACTCTTTCCTATTTTACACTGGGTCTTTGGAAGAAATAATATAAACTAACTTAGAGAAAGATGGTTTATTAATAATAATAACATTAATAATTTTATAAACCAAGCGATTAGCAATTGTGAACCAAAAACATTGTTTAATTTGTTAATTGTTTAAGATATTTTCAACGCAAAATCTTTTTATACGGTTTACAAAATTTTAACCGCTTATCAATTTAAAAAAGTATAATTTGTATTAGGACATAACTGCGATCAGGTTATCAGTCTATTTAATGTTCTCTTGAAGGGGCGTTCTACTCGGACAAAAATTGACAAGAAAACTATTTTATACGTTTGCTATTCGCATTAACAACGGGAAATGCTTCGTCCGAATAGACGAGGGATCTCTACAATATGTATCCCTTGATGGATGGCCGTCGTGCGTCTCAAGTTCCGGTGATAAGATGACGACGGAAATATATAATAGTATTATTTCCATATATATATTTCCACTGAGTGTAATGCTAGTTGTTCATCATATGTTGTACTCGTATAGAAGCAGTCCATTTATCCAAGATCAGAACTGTGCTTTCTATAATCTGGGTAACCTGGTTGGGAAGTATGTGCAAAAAATTGTCAGCGACAATTATTTAATTAAAAGAATGCGAAGTTTCCTACACAAGGAAACAGTATGCATGTGTATATGCTTTGACGTGTGATATGATGTGCGAGTGTATAAATGTATGTATATGTGTATAAATCTGATCAAGTCCCGACTACTGGAAACGAAACTTACTCTCAGAGAGTTTACTGGTGATTATCATAATAGCCATGTCGAATGTTTTGTTTACCTATTGTAGTCAGTGGTGTTATATATATAGTACCCACAAAAGCCATCTTGGCATCAAATCCACTATCTATGTTAGTCAGTTGCAGATTCTAACTACTTGGCTTCTACTCGCTACGTGAATGAATGTTTTATAACACTACTTGTTTAGGGCTATATGTCATACATTTAATAACATTATTGCTTAAGAATATTGAAGATTAAAAAGAGTAACAGAAAAATTCGTTATGTAAAGCAACAGGGAATAAAAAGACAAATAACAATTTACACGAATCTTGCACATTACAAAAATTTTAACGTATATCATTTATAATATATAACTTAATTTAAACATTAAACTATATATTGACACAACTAAACAAAAATAATAATAATCAGAAGTCACTTAAGCTAATTTTTTATGTCAGACACACATAATTTAACAAAAACCTTTTAGTGTAGACGTCGATTTTGAGGAAAAACAGAAATACCTGAACAAATATCTTGTCTGAATGAAGCGCTAGAGCACTAGCCTGAAACACCACTTCATTTCAAAGTTTATTTGATCGCTTGTCAAATGCAAACGACAGACTTGTAAATATTAGACTTAGCACTGTCAAGGCGAGACAAGTTGGAAGATAGAAATAAATGCGGAAAAACGCGGAAGTAGCCTCAATACGCAAATATTTATTTTAAAACGAAACTGGAATTTAGAATACAGGTGTCCGGTCGGGTTTTTGTTTTTAATAGTGACATGAAATATTTGAAAAATTATTTTCTGCATATCTGGCACACGACATGCTTTTTAGGAAAATATGTTAATTAATCAAAACATATTTTTATTACGTAATTCGAATTAGTTTCTTTTTTAAGAAAACATTAGGAAATATTTTATTAGAGTAATTTTCTAGAAGTCAAAGTGTTCGCCAGAAATTATGACCTACGCTTTGTCGATTGTCAATAACATCGTAAACAATTTAAAAAAAAATTATTATAGATTGCATTTTTCTTAGAAGAATATTTTTAATAATAAAAATTAAATTGTAATTGCTACGTAATCGTAATTTTTTTCGTTTGAATAAATGATAAATCCCTTTCACATCTGTTTGAATCTAATCTAGACGGCGTTCTGCCATCGAAGCGTTTTTTCTTTTTCTACTTCTGAACTGTGGTGTACAAACTTGACTATCCTAGTTCCAAAGGCGTAGTATCTAGTTTTAAAATTAGGTGTAGAAGCATATGATATGTACAGGTTTATTTTATTATTTACCAGCTAACCTTGCTTCCGTCATTTTGATATACAATAATACGAAAAAAAATCTACAAGTTGTAAGACAATAAGTCAACTATATTACAGCTATTTGCTGTCACGTCCACACGACCTTTTGGAATAAATGGTATCATTGATATTTCACTTTTACACTGTAATATAAAGAGTATTGTGTCCAAGTGACGACAGAATAATAAAGTGCAGATCGTTTGCACAGAGCGGTGCAAGTGTAGGAGATATCGGTTCAACGCTCAAGGGCCCTCATGCACGTAAATGGGGTCGCAACACCGCCATTTATTTACCGCAGATTGTCGATAATTAAAATTGAAAATATTTCAATTTAATTATACTCTGCAAATATATATATATATTGGTGATGCTTTTTAGTCGTTGCAATGTTTTTTAATACAACTCATGGTTATTTTAAAACTTCCCTCACATGTACTTAATCCCCCCTCGTAGTTAATTTACAGTATTATACTAAATTACGTTATTTGTTAAAGCTATGAGAGATATGTAGAAATTATTTCCTATATAAATTCAATATACCTCCACCAAAGGATATCACATTTATGTTACCAGTTAACTCCTTATTCGTTTGAATTTATAAAAAGAAGATACAAGACTAACAACTAAAGCGCTAGGCGTCTTCGTTTTACTTTGTAGTCTAATAATATCTGTGAAAAATATCGTTCATTAAGTGGATGACGAATGCGCTAGTTAATATTATTTTTTTAAAAGTTTTTAGTTTTTAATTATATCTTTCCAAGATAATTTTTACAAAATATGTTTTTAGTTATGTAACTGTATATTTTTTCTTAATAAATTAATAATAAGCCGTCAAATTGCTTGCTTATGAAGTTCGTACCCGGAACTAAACTGTATTCATAATCTGTTAACTTACCCACTCCATGAATTAAAATACGCTCAATAAAGCCAGTAATAGCCATAATGGCATTATATATATTTTAGGCCATGCTAGTATACCTTGAGTGGAATGACGGATATTAAAAGGTGTGGGAAGCGTGTAGGTTGGCCTTTTACTTGAAGACTTATCGATGTTATGTATAGGTTTTTTTTTTGTTTATTTCTCTTATAGACAATATAGTCATCAATATGATATAATCATAAGAACCTTTTAAAATTTTGTTTTTTTATTGTTTGATACAGGAAGAACTGAAATTTACAAATCTTATTTTGTAATGTTCTTACCAACCAGGATTAGTTACGGCACTGAAACGCTGTCCCACTTTGAGCCTCATTGGCAAGTTTACAGTCGCTTAAAGAACCAAAGAGAGGGCTATGCTCGACGTTTCATTACGAGATCGAATCAAGGATGAGGATACCAATAGACGAATAAAAATTACCGGTATAGCCCCGCAGATTGGCAAGTTAAAGTAACAGTCAAACAGGCCATATAGTGCGCAAATTATATAGACGAATTTGCTAAGGCCATCAGAAGACATAGCATGTAGACAGATTCCAACAATATGCATTCAAAATCAACATTGATTTCCAAAAACAGTTTAAAAACAACTTCTTTCAAAAATGTTCTACAGCGGAAATAATGATGATGATTGCTTTAATTGTAACAGATTATTCCGTTACTTCGTTTGTTCCGTGAACTGTATATAACTTTTTTTTTTACTTTATCGGACACAGTTCTTATTCACTCTAATTGTTCAATATCTGTAAGTAAAAAAAGCTTAGTGTACTACAGAAGGTGTATGGTAGATGGCTGATACAAGAGTATTTACCATTTTCTGCATAACTGAACTACGAATAAGATACTAGTTACTATCGAATTAATATCGATATTGACTATCTGTGTGGGTGAGTATGACTCAGCTAACCTCGGATACCTACACATTATGATACAAACAAATATATTAACAATGGGTTGTACGATTGTAGTTAACTGTTAGTTCTCTCTTATTAACGTAGAGTAGGTTAATTTAAGTATTCAGTGTTTGCTCTATTTATACATAAATGTTTATATATATATATATATATATATATATATATATATATATATATATATATATATGCAGGACGTAGCAAGAATTGACACATCCTTTTATATATTAATTTACGGGGAGCCTTATTTCCAACTCAGGGTGTCCTACTGGCCAAACTACGATAATGATGTTTATCTTTATCACATATATATTTAAATATTATCTGACTTTAAAATTGACAATGTCACAATATTATATCGTGTATAATTATGTACTTATTTCAAAATTGGAACACCGTGTGCGTATTTAATAAAACATATATTTATTCTTTGTTTCTTACACTTCCTTAAAACTTAAACTAAACACATTATTAATAACTAAATACTATATTCTTTAAGATAGTACTCTAGTAATCTTGGCTTTTTTAATATTGGTACGCGTTCGTAAAAATATTTTGTGTAATAATTTATGTATTTCGTATAAATAAATTTAATACTTCGTTTTGTAAATAGATAAATTCTAACACAAAACCGATTATTATAAAAAGCATTGAATTATTACTGTACCCATATAATAGAGTCGACTAAGACCCTAAGTTTCATCATCATCATTACAACCTGGGAATATCTACAGCTGGAAATAGGCTTCAATCGTATCTATCATCCAGAAGATATGTGTCGGTTTTATCCATATCCGGCAAGGAGGTTGGCGAACACAGTTTTTTTATTTCAAATATGTTAGGGAGATGCTGCTACCCATCGTCTGTGAATTTTTTTCCTTCGCCGGCTTTTACGGCAACCACGGGAGAAGAGAGTATGAACATTTCTCTGCCCTGGTTTTAGCACAGCACAAGCTTAGTGTGCTTTATCTATAGTTTTTAAGTAGTTATTTTATAATTAATGAATATAAAAATAATGCACAATGTGTAGCTCCGTTAGTATAGACGACGACAGATAGCTTTTCAAACGATCGCGCTTCAAGCCGTCTGATACAGGCAGGAACGTTTGGCTCTAGACCGAGAATCAAGAGCATGCAGTCTATTCAGTATTCCGTTGGTACAGCTAGCCGCTCCTTTGTGGCCGACGCAATAGCATTCATGCGCCAGTGAGCGACAATTTGAGCCACTACGCCAGTCTCGTAGAGCATGCCACTTATTTACGTTTCGCTATCGCATAATCTATTTTACCATAAACAATATGCGTGTCATTCCTTTATCTCGTAATCGATTTCTTTCGGCAATATCATAGCATGTTTTCTTTAATATTATAACCTTTATTGATATATTATTTCTTAACAATATATTTCATCACGTGGGTACATAAAATTAATGGTTATATCTATATTGACATTCAAAAGTCTAGACAAGTTATTTTATATATATCGATATTATATGATCACGTAAAGTACAGATACGACCTATGTTTCGCTGTGGATGTCCTTCGAAAGAAAAAACGATGATCACACTTATCCATCTCCTAATTTTTTCCAGTTCTTCCATTGTCTAATAATTGCATTTATTTCTTGTCTACATGTATTCCGTTAGACTGGCGTAGTTAGGCACACCGCTAGATGGACCGACGACATAGTTAAGGTAGCAGGAAGTTGCTGGATGGGGCAGAGCAATAACGGTCATTGTGACGATCTTTAGGAGGCCTATATCTTGCAGGGAGAGTGTCTACGTTCCCATGCTTGTCTACACAAAAAGCTAATTCTAGAGAAGACAAAACTTTATATCTTCTACGCTTGAGTCCACATTCTTGAGATGGTTTGCTTTACTTTTTTAAGTAACAGTTTTTCAGCGATATTTTTTTATCCTAGTAAAACATTAATGATATCACATAACAAAGTTACAATTGATAAGTGTACAGAGATTCAAAAAGAATAGATATACAGAAGCGGCAGGAAAATGGAATATTTTCTAGTTTAGTGAAAATAAAACTTGAACAGCAAGGTATTGTGCTAAAGAAAAATTTAGGTCGAGCAGCAGCTAGCGAAGTGTGCAAGCCTTCTTTCTTTGTTTACAGTTTTGAATAGAGAACTCTGCTTTTATTTCTAAACTGTAGCAAATGCTTGAAAATTTGCTACTACGCTGCAACGTTGAACAACTATAAATAATTCTGTTTTTCCTAACCTAGTTTAAAACAAATAACTATTATTGTAAGTATATCTGTGAGTAGGAAGAAGGCCACACAGGGAGCAGAACAAATGGCCATTGGGGCCTTAAAGTTTCGGAGTGGACACCACGAACCTTCCAGCGAACCAGTGAACAGACATTTTTGTTGATAGATGACACTGGATATAGGTCGTTTTTTACCAGTCCTAATGAAAATCTCTGGAGTGACCTATGCCCAGCAGTGGATGTCTTGAGGCTGAAATGAAATGATGAAATGTGTCTGGTCAAGTCATATATGTTAAAGATTTGAAATACATTATTTCTCTCACCAAAAAAAATTTAGGCCCTTATTATTGTAACCTTTGAAAAATCCTTCATCAAGGTGCTTTACGCTGTGACATTTGCCAATGGTATCAATATTCCATTTACAAATATTATCATATCACAAAGACGTCCTCATGCCGTATCAACTGTTTGGATAATATATCAAATACTATAAATAAATACATTGGATAAACCAAGCCCAGACTAGAAAATATTTGAATGCTTCAATTACATGGAATTAGCTTGAAGCTATAGAGATACCAGAATTCTTTACGTAGGAAAACAAAGTTAAGCGCCGCGGGCAGGCAGCAAATGAAGAAAAACAAGGGTACACCATTAGGGGTGGCAACCATTTCGAGACAAACAATGTCAGAGATTCAGAAACATTCGCCTGGTAGAAAAACTGTTGTTCCATCCTTACATCTCGGCGACTTCGGATGGCGTTATTCGCCCCGGGGCTTTTTTATAAAAGAGAAAATTATTTTGCGACAATTTCATGGCCTTTTATATAACAATTAGACTTTATGCAAAATTTTTGATCAAGATTAAATTTCTCTTGAAAATATTTTATATCACATTTCGCTATACCTAAAATAAATATAACTATGACTTTACGAGATGTCAATATCTAATATAGCTTATGACTATTGATTGATTGATTTAGTACTTAATTAGAAACGAGTGAAGC